>NC_134158.1:15000-1215000 GCF_033958435.1 Carettochelys insculpta | reverse complement strand
CCGACACGCCACCCGGAGAGAACTCCCTTCTTCCGGCAGGCGGCAGCCTTCCTCGACACCATCGATCCTCGCGAGTGCCTGGTCCTCGGCGGGGATTTCAACTGCACCCTCGAGGAGCGGGACCGCACGGGGACCGAGCATGGCCAGGCCGCCGCGGGCGTCCTCAGGGAGCTTCTCATCCATCGCTCCCTGGTGGACGTCTGGCGCAGCCACCACTCGGACGACGACGCTGGTTTCACCTGCGTCCGAGTGGTGGGCCATAAATCTGTACACTCCCGGTTGGACCGCATTTACATCTCACGGCACCATCTCTCCCGGGCCCACGCCTCCAGCGTGCGGCCGGCCCCCTTCTCGGACCACCACCTGGTGGCCGTGAAGGCTTCCCTCTCGCTGGGGAAGCGGGGGTCGGCCTACTGGCACTTCAATAACAGCCTGCTGGAGGACGTGGGCTTCGAGGCGTCCTTCCGGGAGTTCTGGCTGGCCTGGCGCGAGCAACGGCGTGCCTTTCCCTCGGCACGGCGGTGGTGGGATCTGGGAAAGGTGCGCGCGCGGCTTTTCTGCCGCGACTATACTCGGGGGGCCAGCCGGCGGCGGGATGCGCTGATAGGGCAGCTGGAACGGGAGGTTCTTGAGCTGGAGAGGCGTCTAGCCGCCAGCCCCAGCGATCCATCCCTCTGCGGCACGTACCAGGAGAAGAGGGACGAGCTCAGGGCCCTCGACGCCCTCCGGGCACAGGGGGCCTTGGTGAGGTCGCGAATCCAACTCCTCCGGGAGATGGACCGCGGCTCCCGCTTCTTCTACGCCCTGGAGAAAAAGAGGGGTGCCGAAAAACACATCCTCTGCCTTCTTGCGGAGGACGGCACCCCTCTTACGGATCCGGTGGAGATGCGCGAGAGGGCCCGCGCCTTCTACGCCACCCTTTTCTCCCCGGATCCGACCGACGCTGACGCCTGCAGGGTGCTCTGGGACCGACTGCCGTCGGTCAGCACGGGCGACCGGGACCGGCTGGAGCTCCCTCTCACTCTGGCCGAGCTCTCGGAAGCCCTCCGCCTCATGCCCACCAACAAATCCCCGGGCATGGACGGGCTGACCGTGGAGTTTTACCGCGTGTTTTGGGACGTCCTCGGCCCAGACCTGCTCAGCGTCTGGGCCGAGGCCTTGCAAAGCGGGGTCCTCCCCCTGTCATGCAGGCGTGCCGTCCTTGCCCTGCTGCCCAAGAAGGGGGACCCCCGCGACCTCAGGAACTGGCGTCCCATCTCGCTCCTCAGCACGGACTACAAGATCATCGCCAAAGCCATCTCCCGTCGCTTGGGGTCCGTGCTGCAGGACGTGGTCCACCCCGACCAGACCTACACCGTCCCGGGCCGCACCATCCTCCATAATCTGTCCTTGGTCCGGGATCTCCTAGAGCTTGGGTGTAGGGACGGCCTGTCGTTCACCCTCCTCTCCTTGGATCAGGAGAAGGCGTTCGACAGGGTGGACCACGGGTATCTCCTGGGCACCCTGCGGGCCTTCGGCTTCGGGCCCCGCTTCGTCGGGTTTCTCCGGGTGCTGTACGCTGCCTCGGAGTGCATGGTCAAGCTCAACTGGACCCTGACCGCTCCGGTCAGCTTCGGACGGGGAGTACGACAAGGCTGCCCGCTCTCAGGACAGCTGTACGCTCTGGCCATCGAGCCCTTCCTCTGTCTCCTTCGTCGACGGTTGATGGGGTTGGTGCTTCCAGAGGCAGGGCTGCGGCTAGTCCTGTCGGCGTACGCCGACGACGTGCTCCTCGTGGTTCAGGACCCGGGAGACCTGGCGCGTCTGGAGGCCTGCCAAGCTATCTACTCGGCAGCCTCCTCCGCCCGGGTCAACTGGGTCAAGAGCTCTGGCCTGGTGGTCGGGACTGGATGGCAGACGAGCCGCCTCCCGCCCGCGCTTCAGGCCATCCGGTGGAGCGCGGGTCCGCTGCTCTATCTAGGCGTCTTTCTATCTGCCACGCACCCCTCTCCGCCGGAAAACTGGCAGGGTTTAGAGGGCAGGGTCGCTGAGCGGTTACGGAGGTGGACAGGGCTGCTCCGGTGTCTCTCCCTACGGGGGAGAGCACTGGTGCTGAACCAACTCGTCCTGTCCATGCTCTGGTACCGCCTCAGCACCCTGGTCCCACCCCCGAAGTTCCTGGACCAGCTCCAGAAGTTGATCCTGGAGTTTTTCTGGCCAGGACTGCACTGGGTCTCTGCAGGGGTACTCCACCTCCCCCCGGAGGAGGGAGGACAGGGCCTGACCTGCATGCGCACTCAGGTCCATGTCTTCCGCCTCCGGGCCCTGCAGGGACTTCTCAACGCCAACACCAACAGTGCAGATAGTCCGGCATGGAGTACGCTGGCGCACGCTTTCCTCCGCCGTCACCGAGGGCTCCGATACGACCGGCAGCTCCTTTATTTATCTTGGAGAGACCGTCCGCGAGGCCTCTCGGAGCTGCCGGCCTTCTACCAGGACCTCCTCCGCACTTGGCGGCTGCTCGCAGCCTCCAGGTCCTTAGGGGCCACCCCGGGGGAAGACCTCCTCGCGGAGCCCCTGCTACACAACCCCCACCTTCGTGTGCAGGCGGCGGAGTCTCCCGTGGTGCGCCGGAGGTTGGTCCTAGGTGGAATCACCAGGGTCGGAGACCTCCTGGACTACGACCGGGGAGACTGGATGGAGGCCCCGGCGCTCGCCCAGCGCATGGGGCTCTCCTGCCTACGCTCCCCCCGTCGCGTACTCGAGGAGGTGAAGGCCGCCCTGCCGCCCACTGCTCACGTCTACCTCGGCCGGGTCCTGCGAGAGGGTGCGCCCCGCCCCCCTCTCACTCCTAGCCCTCCGGACCTCTCCGTGGGCCCCCGGCTTCGCGATCCTGCCCGTCCCCCTCCCCTCCACCACCCCAGCCGGCTGCATACCTTGCAGCCGGTCCCCTTCCGAACCGCGCCTAGACACCTTCTGTACGCGCTCGTGCTTCACACGCTCCACTTCCCCACCCTCGTGTCCCGCCCCGATCACAAGTGGCGGGACCTCTTGCCGCCATCGGAGGGTGGGGAGCCCCGGTGGGCCAGCCTCTATTCCACCCTGGTCCCGCGGCCCACCGGGGATATCAGCTGGAGAATCCTCCATGGAGCGGTGAGCACGGGCGTGTACCTGGCGCGGTTCACCCCCATCCCAGACACTTGCACCTTTTGCGGCATGAGGGAGAACCTGGCGCACATCTACGTTGAGTGCGCCAGGCTGCAGCCCCTCTTCCGGCTCCTCCAGAACCTCCTCTTGAGGTTCTGGCTGCACTTCTCCCCGCACCTCCTTATCCTGTCACACCCTATCCGCGGCCCCACAAAGTCGCGGGACCTCCTCGTCTGCCTCCTCCTGGCCACGGCCAAAATGGCCATCTACAAAACCAGGGAGAGGAGGCTGGCAGAGGGGGCGACCTGCGACTGTGGGGCCTACTTCCGTTCCTCCCTTCGCTCACGAATCCGAGCGGAGTTCCTCTGGGCGGCGTCCACCAACTCCCTGGACACCTTCGAGGAGCGGTGGGCGCTGTCCGGGGCCCTCTGCTCGGTATCCCCTTCCGGCTCCCTCGTTCTAAACCTTTGACCCTCACTCCCGTCCCTGTTTTTTTTCCTTTGTTGTCCCCCGTATTTATTTGGTGACTGGGTGTTTTTAGTGGGCCCCCCCTCACTGTGAGAGGGGCCTTTTAGCCGTGGGCAGGACATGCCTGCCCACACCTCCCCCCCAGGAACACCAATAGGTGCAGGAGACCAAACTGACTCACTACAAGAACCAACATCACTACAACCAGAATGTTTTACACGAGGGAGCCCCGTGTAATCAATGTCTGATGCAGCGATGGCGACTGCCCGGTCCCCCACAGCAACCCAGAGCCTTGGGGAGGTCTCACAGCTCCCACACTGAGGGTCACCATAAATTGTGGTTGCACAACGAGGTGTTTACAAGGGAGCAGATCTCAGGGCTGACTCGCTCCCCACGCGGCTTTGCCTGGCAGGTGTCACACACGCGCCCTTTGCATCCCCATGCAGATGAGCTCTGGCAGACACGCCCCTCCCAGCCTGCAGCAGCGTTGCGTTCCCGCCGCCGCACCCCCTACCTATGGGCGGTTGTTACTATTAAACACCAATGAAAAGTCCGTTCCGAAGGAGCAGTCGGGGCCTTTGCACAATCTGCGCATTTAAAACAATCCCCAGGGCTTTGCAGAGTCACAGCACAAGCCCAGGGGAAAGTGCAGCTGTGAGCACGAGGCAGCTCCGCCCCCCAGGGACCGCCCAGCGCTCCGCCCAGTCCCTCCTCCCCGGCTCAGCAGCTGGTCCTGCCCCTGCACATGCTCCGCCCTAGTGCTCAGCCGGAGGCACAGGCGTCCCCGGGAGCATCGCCGCAGCCGATTCCGGTTTGTGCTCGAGCCCTTGCTGAGCGGTGGAGCCGCAGCCCGTCTGTGCGCCTCAGCCCCCACCCCTGGGTCCGGCCGCGGCCCTCACGCGCACATGGGGGAGCAGAACAGAACGTGCAGCTGGAATCTGAACCCTCTTTTGTGTGCAGCTCCCGGCACTGCCCACAGACCGTCCCGCCTGCCTTGGGAATGGGCCATCGCTCTCCCCCCGGCCGCTCTGCGCCCACAGAGGCCAGAGCTAAAGCATCCCGGCTCTGCAATGGCCAGTGACGGGCGTCGCTCCCGGGGAGCCGAGGGGAAGCCGCTCTCCCAGGGTACCCGGCCGGCGCGAGCTCCACACCGGTAACGTCTGGAGTGATGCTGGGGGTGAAGCGTCGTCCTCGCTGTCGGACACACAGAGCTGAGTTCTACGAGCTCTGGGCCCGGCGATCCCCCCGCACTTATGGGTGTAAAGCCGCCGCGATGGGCCCCAAGGCCTTGGAGCTCCGCGGAGAAGCAGCCTGTTGTCTGGGTGACTGCTGGGTGCTGGCGTGCGCGCTGGGAGGGGAACAGCCACACGGCTCCCAGCACTGGGCCCAGTCCAGGCTGGGCCCCTCACCTGCTCAGGCTCCCCAGCCTTGTACTGCAGCCCAGCGGGGGCTTTTCCTCGGCATCACACACCTGCCTGACAGCTGCGCGCAGGTGCTCGCGCTGGGCGATCGCTTTGCTCCAGGCGAGCAGCCGAGGTGACTGGTGAGAGGGGCCTGGGGGCCCAACGACCATGTGATCCCCCCACAGCCTGGGGAAGGGCCGGGACAACCCCCTCCTGCCTCACTCCCGGGGGGGGTTGGCGCCCGGCACCTCTGGAAATCCCACTGGGCCCCATCTGCAGCTTTAGACTTTAAACCCCCCTGGAAGCTCTGGGCCTGAGTGAGCTGCTGCCCGGGCGCCGGTTTTGAGCTGGAGCCTCTGGTTGAAAAGGAAACTGGCGGTGTCCAGTCAGCGCCCAAAGTCCAGGCACCAGCAGCGACCGGCCCCGACATGGGCTGGGGCGAGGGAGCAGCAGTGCTGGGAGGGGTCAGTCTGTGCCGCGGGGTCACTGCCAGGGACAGAGATTCCCTGCGGCTGCGCTGGGAGGGGGCAGATTGTCAGGGGAGCCGCGTTTGTCCCCCCGGGGGTGGGACCGGGACTGAAATAAGGGCGGAGGGGCCCGGAGAAGGTGCGGGTGAAAGTGCAGAGATGGGACCTGTCAGTCACATTGTAAAATGAGACCTCGCCCGCCTCGTAGTCCAGGAAAACCCCCACCCGGCCGGGCCTGGCGCTCGCGGGGAGGTGGAGAGGCAGCTGGTGGCGTGGGAGTTCCTGGCTGAACAAGAGCGCCTCCTGCTGGCCCGGCTGGGAGAGGTGGCCCTGGAGATCGGGCGGAGGGGGGAGGAAAACGCCACCCAGCTGGGGGAGAAGATTTCCAGGCCCGGCGCCCTCAACACACAGCTGGAGGGGACGTGTCAGCAGCCGGCGCTGGAGCTGCTGCAGGGGAGAGGGCGCTAGACGTGCCCAGAGCCCTATTAAGGAGGGGACTGAAGTTCCGGGCCCAGAACCATTTAAGTAGAATTTCTTTTAGAGACACGTAAAGTACCTGCTCCAAAATCTCTGTTACTCTGTGAGGGGACAGAGAACTTGTAGCTGATTTTGAAGGACGCACATCTTAGGAGCACAGCGGGGCCATTGCTCTGCAGCGCAGCACTTGACTCTTCAGGCACCATTTTTGTACGAGACATTCCCAGGGCTCCCTCAGAGTCCAACTAATGAGCATCACCGCTAGTTGGGACCAGTGGGAATCGGGCCTGGATCGCTTATGGTGGGTAAATGCCCTGACAGGGCAACCAGCAGCTAATTTGCGCTTCACACATATAAACCAAGTTCCGATGTACTTCGGGCGGCCGCCCCTGCTCTGCTAGTCGGACAATGGCCATTTATTCCCATGTTTCCACAAGGAGGTGGAATTTGCATGGTTAACCGCTCCTTTGCCCATAACCTGGTGCATGATGGGATACAGGGGCTGGTCATTAACAGTCCGCGCCATCATGGCATTCCTTGTACTCCGCCCCACTGCGGCTCCCTTCGCTAGTGGGTGTGTTGAGGGCAGCAGATGTACAGGGAATCACCAGCTCCCGGGGTTGCCAAATGACACCTTCAGTTTAAAATAGTGAACAATTGGCGGTAGATGGTGTTTCCAGAGAGCCCAAGTCATGTTAAAGACGCGGCCGTTTACTGCCCCTTCACCGCAATAGATGGCACCAGGGCAGTGGTGGGCAGTAGGGGGATTTTCAACTCCTACTAAGAGAATCTTTGACTCTACCCACAACCCCCACAACCAAGTTCAGTCTGCACAGCACATTTATAAGATTCGTGCATTTTTCTGCAGCCACCTGATTCAATAATTAGGTTAACTTTAATATTCCATCTACAACAGGTTGCAAAAATAGTTGCTAGCTCAGCCCTGTAAATTACTGCAGATTCGTGTAGCATTTACAATTCTGAACAAATTGCCTTCAATTGTCTGTCGCGTAAATGTCAGTAGGAAGGCTGTGATTGTGTATGAAAACTTGTACCAAGATAAGCTATGGAGATAAGTTGGTGTTTAACAGAAAGATCACATTCCATACAAGCACTGGATCTGTCATCTGTTTTACAGTCTTACGAATGATAAGATTTTCTAGAGTGTCCATCATTACCACTTCGATCAATCGTCCTTTTTAAAATTAAACTATATATAAGAGAACAATATTAATATTCATTTGTCATCATTTTAGCTATAAATTGTCATCAAGGGTCCCATTGTCACGGGAATTATCTTATTCTAACCTACAAAAGTCTCATTTAAATATAAAAATCTGATTGATTTTTTTCAAAGTTTTAACAAAGTAGCTAGTAATATAATATCTCGTAGTCTGGTAGTATCATTTCATATAGAACATGGATGGAGACTCATAAATCTATTTGCCCTATGCAGGGTAAAATGAAGAAACCAAAATGTAGGTGGGAGAAGGTGAAAGCGAAGAAAGAGGAAGAGAATCAAGGGAAGACTTTGCTAGCTACGACAAAGAGACGTACGGACTTTTGTTCTTGGCAAACAAGAAGTGAAGGCAGGGGCACTGCAAAGGATACGGATACATTAGTGACTGTGACCCCGGCTTCAGAGGCAAGTGACACCTGAGAATTAGTAGGCAGCAGTGACATTGCCAGTGGGGAACCTAAGCAGAAACCTGCGTTGAACAATCTGGGAAGCTGAAGTTTCCCGCTGATCTAGGACAGTGGAATGTGTGGGAGGTTTGTGTGAATACTTTTGCATGAAAGGGGTAAATCAAAGTCAGCACATGGATGGTAACTTTGATGCTTCTGAGAGACCATTCCCTGGTGAAAAGGTCAAGCGCCGGTCTGCACAAGCATTGGTTTCTCCAGAACAGCACAATGGTGAGCCAGTGCAGTGCGAATCATTCTGTGCGCCTTGTAAGTCATTTGCAAATGTGTACGAAAGAGCACGCCCAGCTGGGAAAGGAAATGACTAGAAATCACAGGAGTCCCGGAGCTCCCACCCCCCAAACCTGTCCTCAGCCCGGCCCCGCCCACAGCCCGTGTCCCCACACAGACTCTCACAGCCCCGCCCCCAAACCTGTCCTGAGCCCGGCCCCTCCCACAGCCTGTGTCCACACCCAGAGCTCTCACAGCCCCGCCCCCAAACCTGTCCCGAGCCCGGCCCCGCCCACAGCCTGTGTCCCCACCCAGGCTGTCACAGCCCCGCCCCCAAACCTGTCCCGAGCCCGGCCCCGCCCACAGCCTGGTCCGCACCCAGAGCTCTCACAGCCCCGCCCCCAAACCTGTCCTGAGCCCGGCCCCGCCCACAGCCTGTGTCCACACCCAGACTCTCATAGCCCCGCCCCCAAACCTGTCCTGAGCCCGGCCCCGCCCACAGCCTGTGTCCTCACCCAGAGCTCTCACAGCCCCGCCCCCCCACCTGTCCTGAGCCCGGCCCCGCCCACAGCCTGTGTCCTCACCCAGAGCTCTCACAGCCCCGCCCCCCCACCTGTCCTGAGCCCGGCCCCGCCCACAGCCTGTATCCCCACCCAGAGCTCTCACAGCCCCGCCCCCAAACCTGTCCTGAGCCCGGCCCCGCCCACAGCCTGTGTCCTCACCCAGAGCTCTCACAGCCCCGCCCCCCCACCTGTCCTGAGCCCGGGCGACCGACGCCAGCAGAAGGGTCCCTCCAGGGATTGAGCAGGAGCTGAGGGGAAGGCGGACTCTTGTGGCTAACGGCCAATAGCGAGACAGGTTAGGATTTTTTGGCCACTGAGGAAACGAGATTGGCTCGGTCTAGCCAATGGTCGTGAGGATTGCCTGGATTGACATTCTTGTGCCAGAGGGCGGGATCAGAACGGGCGACCAATGGCAGGGAGGGCTGAGCCAACTGCTCAAAATCGGACGGGGATTGGTTATTCTAACGACCAATGGCGGATCGGGGAGGCAGGATGACAGCCAATGGGGGAGCGGGGTGGGGCAATTCAAAGGCGCGCGGAACTGGGCTGTAGCAGAGGACGCTGGTTGCGGTGAGGCGCTGCCGCAGGGGTGGGGGTGTCGGTTGGCCCCCGCGCCGGGCCCGCGCTGGGCGAGGGATGAGCTGGGCGGGGCCATTGACCGCACGAGGCGCTGCCGCGGGAATGCCCGGGGGGGGGCTGAGCTGAGGGGGACAAACGCCCCGCCCCCCACCGTGGCGCTGGAGCCCGAGGCTGGGGGCGGAGCTCCGTGTCTGGTTCCCGCCTCTCCCGGGGGGTGGGGCCGGAGCCGGAGGGTTTTTCCTCTCCCCGCCCCAGAACGTTCTCGGCGGCGCTGGAGCGGCCCCGCCCGCGGGGGTGGGTGTGAGCAGAGCCCGGCGCTGCCCCTCCCCCACGGGCCGGTCCCACCCGCAGCGACCCCCCCCACCCCCCGGGCCGGGCGCGGAAGGGGCGTTACTGCAGCTCCGGTCCCGACCCCGCCCGCGAGCCGGGGGGTTTCTCCCCACTCCGGCCTGTCTGCCGATTACGTCACTTCCTCTCCACCGGCCCTGGCCCCGCCCCCGCGCTCAGCCTGGCCGGCGCAGCTCCTACTGGAGGCGGGCGGGGTCCGGGGGAGCCGCGCTGGGACTTGCCGGCCGCGTGTGCGGCTCCGGCAGCGGAGGGGTTAACCGGGGTCCGACGGGAACGTCCTGCGGCTGCCCGGAGCCCCCCGAGCCGCCGCCAGGTGAGGTGGGGCCCGGCCGGGCCGGGCCGGGAAGTGACTCCACCCCACCCCCCGTTTGTGTCTCGGACCCTCCGTGCGGGGCCCCCCCTCCCCGCGCCAGCGCCTTCCCCTGGTCCCGGCCGGGCCGCCCCGTTCTCCGGCCGCTCCGCCTCGTCCTGCCGCCCGCGCGGCCCCGCCCCGCCCCCCCCCTCGCAGCGGCGCCTGGTTCGCCTCGTGCTGCGGGCGGCTCGCGGCGCTGGGCCCCGCGGGGAGCAAAGAGGCGCCGCCCCAGCGCCCCGCACTCGCCCCCGCCCGGCTCCGGGGCGTCCGGGGAGGAGAGGGGGGCGGGGGCTGTGACGCGGGGCTGCTCCCTTCCTCCGGGCTTGTCCCCGTGGGGTGTCACTAACCACGTGACGTGTCCGTGGGACACACTCCAGTGTGCAGCAGTGCTGGAGCTCAGGCCGCGTCCGGAGAGAAACGAGGACGGATTTGGGATCTGACTTGTGCAAGGTGGTTCTGAGAGACTCGAGCGTTTCCCCAAATGTGCGTGTGCAGCACGTGTGCCCCAGGGAGCGAGTGTGGGGAGCCGGGGGATGCGGAGCGGCTTCTATCCCTGTCTGAAATGTCTCCATTGCTCTTCTCCCCTTCCAGGTGCAGAGCACCCACGTCCGGCTCCAGAGCAGCCCCGGCCCTGCAGAGACAGAGCGAGGACATGGTGGTGGCGGCGGAGCTGGTGACCTTGGAGGAGGTGTCTGTGTGTTTCTCCCAGGAGGAATGGGGGCTGCTGGCCCCGGGGCAGAGAGCCCTCTACAGGGAGGTGATGCAGGAGAATTACCAGACCGTGCGCTGGCTGGGTGAGGAGTCCTGTCCCTGGGGGTGTCACAGGCTGTGTGGGCTCCGCAGCAGCTGGGTTGGCTTTGGTTCAGGGTCCCTCCCTGCCCCTGTCCCCAGTGTCAGGGGTGTGAGCCCCAGGAATCACTGGCTCCCCTGTGAGAGACTGTCCCCTCCACGGTCCCTGCCAGGGGAAGCAGGTTCAGGGACATGGCAGTGGTGCTGCTCTTCCCACAGCCCAGGTCTCCGTGTGCTTCCCACCATCTGCCTTGTCTGGATGTGTGAGTGGAGGGGCCCAGGCAGGAACGGCAGGTACCAGAGCTGTGGGGCTGGGGCCGGCTGCTCTTCATGCCTGTAGGGCACCCCTGGGGACAGCGTACTGCACCCCTGCTAGCACCTACCATTTAGGGGGAGTTCTTGAACAATCAAGCACAAATTCCCAAACACACACCAGCTCTCCCATGTACAGTAGTTTGCTTTCTCAGAAGTCACTGGTGGGTACCAGACGCAGGACAAACCGGTTATGAGTAACGTGTGCCCCAGTTTGGATGCAATGTTGCTCCCCGTAGGTCTCATAACACACCTCATCCAGTGTCCTCGGCCTGCATTGATATTGGGGGTTTTGAAGATAGTTGGGAGGTGCCAGCTAGGTCATGTGACAGCTGGTGGGGCCAAACCTGGGCAGTGGGTAGTAAAACTGTGAAGGCAAAAGCGCAGCTAGAATCTCAGCAGGAGGTTGTGGGGGAGGCAGAGATGGGAGATGTAACTAACCCCCTCCAGCTGCACTTCTGCCATTCTCCTTCCCGCACCGAGGGAAACGCACTGGGTGCGGCTGGAAAGTGAGTCAGCAACAAGGCCGTGATGCAGGAGGAAAGTGGTAAACTACGCAGAGAAGCTGCTGCTGGCAGAGTAGAACTGAGGCAGTCGAGAGGGAGCCCAGCTGCAACAACAGCCACATCCCCCAGAGAGCAGCACAGCCAAACACCACCATGGCCGGCTGCAGGAACAGCAGCTCTTGTGGGTCGCTGGCAGGGCCCACCCAGCCACAGGCAGGCAGGGGTCGCAGAGCAGGAGCCTCGGCAGTGTCTGAAGCAGCCAGCCCGGGACTCGGACAACTTCCTCTGCCTCCTGCTGGTTCAAGTAGTTCATCAGAGCCGAAGAGCTGGAGGAACCAGGTCCCAGCCAGGAGCTTTGTGGACAGAGCCCTTGGGGAGCCAGAGCTCTGCCAGAGCCTCTCTCTCCAAGTTCCAGTGATCTGCCCTGTGGCAGCTGCAGTCTGAGCTGTGTCTGCGGGCCTCGGTTTCGGCCCTGCCAGCCCTCACTGAGCTCACGTTTTGAGTCCAGCAGAAACACAGAAGTCCTGTGGCATCTTACAGACTAACTGATGTTCTGGAGCATCAGCTTTTGTGGGAAAGGCCAAATTCACCAGATGCACCAAGTGGAAATTCCAGAGGCCAGTAGAAGTAAACAGGCACAAGAAGAGGAGGGAGTCCCACCAAAGAAGAAGGCCAGAGTCAATGAGAGCAAGTCTGTCATGGAGGATGTAGCCCATTTCCAGCAGCTGATGTGGCGGTGTGAAAGCCAGAGCAGAGAAACTGCTTTTGCACTTGGCCAGCCATTCCTGGTCTGTGTTCAATCCTAAATAGATGGGGTCACACTTGCAAATGAATTGCAGCTCTGCAGTTGCTCTTTGAGGTTTGCTTTCGACATTTTCACATTGCAGGATGGCTACTTTTAAATCTGCTCCTGAGCGTCCCAGGAGGTTTTGTATGTTACTGTTCCTGGTATCTGATTTGCATCCATTTATTCTTTGACATGGAGACTGTCCAGTTTAAATGTGCAGGCGAATAAGCTCCGCTGGTTAAAATAAAATTAGAATATAAGTGGAGATACACATGTAGATCTGGAAGGGACCTCAGGAGGTCATCTAGTCCAGTCCCCTGCCCTCTTGGCAGGACCAAGCACCGTCTCTGACATCTATTTGCCCCAATTGCTCAATGGCCTCGTCAAGGATTGAACTCACAACCCTGGGTTAACCCTGGGTTAAGCAGGTGTGGTAGTGTCATTGGTGGGTAGAGATGGCACGGAGGTATGTGGAAGGGTGTGGTTTGTGATTTACAGTGTTGTGGTCTATAGTTGCTGGTGAGGATTTGTTTCAGGTTGGTGGGCTGGCTGTAGGCGAGGACACGCCTGCCTCCCAAGGTCTGTGAGAGCAAAGGATCGTTGTCCAGGATGGGTTGTAGGTCCCTGATGGTGCATTGGAGAGGCTTTAGTTGGGGGCTGTAGCTGATGGCCAGTGGTGTTCTGTTGTTTTCTTTGCTTGGCCTGTCTTGTAGCAGGTGACTTCTGGGTACACGTCTGGCTCTGTCAATCTGTTTCTTCACTTCCTAAGGTGAGTATTGTAGTTTCAGGAGAGCCTGGTAAAGGTCTTGAAGGTGTTTGCCTCTGTCTGAGGGATTGGAGCAAACGTGGTTGTACCTTTATTGCTTGGCTGTAAACAGTGGATCGTGTGGTGTGCCCTGGATGGAAGCTGGAGGCATGGAGGTAGCATAGCGGTCCTGGGGTTTCTGGTATAGGGTTGTGTTAATCTGACCATCACTTATGTGCTCAGTAGTGTCCAGGAAGTGGATCTCTTGTGTGGACCATTCCAGGCTGACGTTCTTGGTGTGGAGACTGTTGATAACACAGTGAACTCTTCAAGAGCCTCTTTCTCGTGGGTCCAGATGATGATGATGTCATCAATGTAGCTCAAGTAGAGGAGGGGCACCAGGGGTCAAGAGCTGAGGAAGTTGTTCCGGGTCAGCCATAAAATTGTTGGCACAGTGTGGGGCCAGGCGGGTGCCCATTGCAGTGCCACTGATTTGAAGGTATAAACTGTCCTCAAATCTGAAATACTTGTGGGTGAGGACAAAATCTCAAAGTTCTGCCACCACTTGTGCCGTGGCATCATCAGGGAAACTGTTCCCAACAGCTTGAAGTCCATCTTCACGTGGGTTTTTTTGTGTAAGGGACCTCTACATCCATGGAGGCCAGCATGGTGTTTTCAGGAAGATCACCAGTGCACAGCAATTTCCTGAGGAAGTCGGTGGTGTTTCAGAGAGAGCTCGGAGTGCTGGTAACATAAGGTCTGAGTCGAGAGTCCCCACAGCTGGACAAGGCTGCAATGAGAGCGCCAATGCCTGAGCTGATGGTGCCTCCAGAATGTCTAGATTTATGGATCTTGGGGCTCTGGGGGTGTGTCTGTGCAGATCTGTTCCTGCGCTTTTGTCAGGAGTGTCTTGAGCAGACGGTGCAGTTTCTGTGTGTGCTGCTCAGTGGGATCAGAGGACAGTAGCCTGTAGAAGGTGGTATTGGAGAGCTGCCTGGGAGTCTCCTTTTCATGGTCTGACCTATTCATGATGAGAACAGCAGCTCCTTTGCCAGCCTCTTGGATGACAACGCCAGAGCTGTTTCTGAGGCTGTGGGTGACATTGCATTCCGCATGGCTCAGGTCCTGGGACAAGCGATGTCGCTTTCCCACAATTTCTGCCTGTGCACAGAAGCGGAAGCGCTCTAGGTATACGTCCAGTCTGTTGTTTTGATTGCCAGGAAGGATTCCATGCAGAATTCTTCTTCTTGTACTCGAGGTGTGATGGTGCCTGCAGGGCTGTTCTGAGTCTTGTTGAAAGTATTCCTGGCAAAACTGGGGCAGGGTTCCAGATCCCCACAGAACTGTGTCATGTTTGTGGGGGTGGTGTGGCACAAAGAGAGTCCCTGAGATAGCACAGACTCCTCTGCTGGGCTGTGTGTGTAGTTGGATAGATTGACAATGTTGCCGGGTGAGTTACGGGTACCACTACTGTGGCCCCAAATGGCAAGTAGGAGGTGAGAGAGTTTACAGTCCTGTAGAGAAGAGCAGCGGGCGTTGTAACTCTCCTGTCTCCTTTCAGTAAAGTCCAGCCACACGGGTGTTTGTGTGGGAGGCTGGTTTTAAGGAGAAGCTCCAGACTTGAGAGCTCCTTGTGATGTTTCCCTGTTTGCTGCACAGGATGCTGAACAGGTGGTTCCTCAGGTCTGTGGGAGTGTGCGACCAATCTCTCGACACAGTCCCTGCAGTGTGTCGGTTGCAGTGAGTGTTTCACCTTCAGCCCGTTGGGTGGGACGTCCATCCATTTGCACTTGGCGAGGAAGATGGTGTCTGTATCTGTGCAGGTTTTTTCATGGGTATGATGGCTTCCCGCTCCACGTGGCTAAGTTCAGTGCCTGCCTGGTGCCAGGCATTGGGCGTAGCTGTGTTAGTTTTATCCACAAAAACAACACCAAATCGAGTGACTTGTTTGAGCTGAGTGGTCCTGTCCTGCCCTGGGATGCGGGGGGTGGAACAGGTCAAGGGGGAGGCTGAGTTCTACCCTAGAGAGTGCAGCAGAGCACTCGGCTCCCCCAGGAATGAGCTGGGCCATTCCCGAGGCAGGGGTGAGGCACCTGTACCCCAGGTGAGTGTGACATGGGATCTTGTACCATCCAGAGCCCGGCCTGTGCCTGGTGGGGAAGGAGCCTCTCTGGGTGGGCGGCTCAGATTCAGGGACTGGAAGAAGTAATGGCCTGGACCTTCCTGAACAAGATCAGCACTTGGTTAATTGCTCCCCAAGCAGGATTGCCAGCTCCCAAAGCTGATGTGATCTCCTGGGTGGAGCGAGGGGAGGCGCTGGGCGTCCCAGATCTCCAGGGCGCTGAGAAAGGGGAGATCATCAGTGACCCCCACACAGGTGAGCAGTGAGCTAAAGAGACTCAGAAACCGATTTCCGTGTCCTCCTAGATGTCACTTGGGCCTTTTAATCCAGACTGACTGAGCCTTCAGCCTGTCTTCAGTTCCAGCCAGAGGGTGGGAGCAGGGCTGGGGTCCCTCTTCTGGGGAAGGGTTGTGAGGAAGGAGGAGCAGCTCAGTTCATGTTATTTCAGTCTTTCCATCAGCCGTTGGCTGCATTTCCCCTTCAGAGTTTTCCTTTGAGCTGTTTGGTTCTCTCTGTGTCCCAGCAGGTGAGGTGATGCTGCTCAAGAACAAGGAGGAGAATCTTCAGCTGGAAGAACCAGAGCAAGTGGCCTCCTGTGGGATGTTCCTGGGAAGCTCTGAAGGTCGTGTTTCTCCGAGTCCGGAGTACAGAGAGACCTGTGAGAGTCAGCGTAGCTCAGAAAGGCAGCAGGGAAACCATGCAGGGGAGGGGCAGGATAGCTCCAGCCATGGGAGCAGAGGCGTGAGAAACACTAAAGAGAGCGAACAACAGAAAACCTGTGGGGGAAGCTTCAGTCTTAACAGTCTTTGTACCATCCACACAGGAGAGAAGCCCAATATCTGCCCTGACTGCGGGAGAAGCTTCCAGCTGCGCTCAGGTCTTATTAATCATCAGAGAACCCACACTGGAGAGAAACCCTTCCACTGCTCTGAGTGTGGGAAAAGCTTCTCACGCTCCTCAAGTCTTAAAAGTCACTACAGAATCCACACAGGAGAGAGACCTTATAGCTGCCCTGACTGTGGGAAAAGGTTCAGACAGAGGTCATGCCTTGTTTTACATAGGAGAATCCACACAGGAGAGAGACCCTTCCACTGCTCTGAGTGTGGGAAAAGCTTTCGGCGAAACTCTCACCTTCTCACTCATCAGGTAATTCACAGCGGAGAGAAACCCTATCACTGCACTGCCTGCGGGAAAAGCTTCAGCAGGAGTGCAAACCTGGTCAGACATCAGAGTATTCACAGAGTGGATAAACCCTTCAACTGCTCTGAGTGCGGTAGATGGTTCAGTGACGTTTCCGGCCTTGATAAACATATGAGAATCCACACCCGGGGAAAACCCTTTCCCTGCTCTGACTGCGGGAAAAGCTTCAGTCAACGCTCATATCTGGTTGATCATCAGAAAACCCACACCGGGGACAAACCCTTCCGCTGCTCTGACTGTGGCAAAAGCTTCGTGCGGCTTTCAAAACTTACAAGTCATTGCAGAATCCACACAGGAGAGACACCCTATAGCTGCCCTGACTGTGGGAAAAGGTTCAGACATAGGTCATACCTTTTTATGCATAGGAGAATCCACACAGGAGAGAAACCCTTCAACTGCTCTGACTGTGGGAAAAGCTTCTCATGCTCCTCAAGTCTTAGAAGTCATTGCAGAATCCACACAGGAGAGAGACCTTATAGCTGCCCTGACTGCGGGAGAAGTTTCCAGCTGCGCTCAGGTCTTATTGATCATCAGAGAACCCACACTGGAGAGAAACCCTTCCACTGCTCTGACTGTGGGAAACGCTTCTCATGCTCCTCAACTCTTAGAAGTCACTACAGAATCCACACAGGAGAGAGACCTTATAGCTGCCCTGACTGTGGGAAAAGGTTCAGACAGAGGTCATGCCTTGTTTTACACAGGAGAATCCACACAGGAGAGAGACCCTTTGACTGCTCTTACTGCCAGAAAAGCTTCAGTCGGAGTTCCCTCCTTGCTGTACATCAGAGAACCCACACAGGAGAGAAACCCTTCACCTGCTCCACCTGTGGGAAAAGCTTTCTTCAGCGCTCCAGTCTTAGTCGTCATCAGAGAACCCACGTTGGAGAGGAACCCTTCAACTGCTCTGACTGTGGGAAAAGCTTTCGTCAGCGCTCAAGTCTTACTTATCATCAGAGAACCCACACTGGAGAGAAACCCTTCCACTGCCCTGACTGTGGGAAAAGGTTCAGACAGAGGTCATGCCTTGTTTTACACAGGAGAAGCCACACAGGAGAGAAACCCTTTGACTGCTCTTACTGCCAGAAAAGCTTCAGTCGGAGTTCCCTCCTTGCGGTACATCAGAGAACCCACACAGGAGAGAAACCCTTCACCTGCTCCACCTGTGGGAAAAGCTTTACTCAGCGCTCCAGTCTTAGTCGTCATCAGAGAACCCACACTGGAGAGAAACCTTTCAGCTAATCTGACTGTGGGAAAAGCTTTTGTCAGCACTAAAATCTAACTGATCAGAGGAACCTTTCAGCTATTTTGTCTGTCCGGGAACACTCGCACATTGTCAATCATCAGAGAGTTCACACAAGAGAATAACCCACTGACTGCACTCACGTGGGTAACCTTCAGTGGCTGCTCGGACATTATTGGTCATCAGAGAATTCACACAGGAGGGAAATCCCATAACTCTCTCTTTGTTGCTATTTTTGAAGCTGGGCCACCAGGCAAAAAGTCAGTGAGAACCCCATGAACTACCACACGGCTTCTCATTCCTCAAGGGTGTGGTGTTACGGAGCCAGTCAAGTAACTAAAATAAAGTCCACTTGTTCCCTACATTAACCCTTGCTCCTTTATAAAAGAACTAGACACACTGGAGTTTAAGGACCTGAACTTGATTAATTTTTGTTGTCTTTTTTTAATTAAATAAACTGAAAATGCTTCACTTGAGTTGTTGCTCTCGGGTGTGTCTGGAGAGGAGGGGTCAGTGCATGGGGACTCTGGGGAGAGACCATTGTCCTAGCCCACTGTCACCGCAGCAGCTTTGGGCCCAGGTGAGAAGCACCTCTGCTTGGCTGCTGCAGCTCCAGCAGGTCCACCCAGGGGAGCGGCGTATGTCCCTCGCCTGCGGCAGGGCCAGGGTCATCGGTCCTCTGCACTGCCCAGCCAGAGAGGAATGCAGCAAATGTGCACTTTCTCCTCGCTCCCTGATGGAGGGGAACAGCCAACCATGTCCCTGTATGAACTTAGGGGGGAGGGAGCTGCAGCTGTCCCCAAGGGCACCTGGGGGTGGGATGCCCATGGCTGGGATAGTCCTGGGTGGGGGAGAGGGGGCATCCCCAGCCAACCCCTTTCTCATGTTGTGGTCGTCTCTTTTCTGTGTGGCCCCTGAGAAGCCATCCCGGTGCAGCCCATCCATTCCCTGGCACACCCACACCCCAGCCTGGCTCTAAGTTACAAGAAGAGAAAGCTGCAGACCAGAGTGGGTGGTCCTGGTTCTTACCATTTAGGAGTTCTCGACCAATGGACAAGCCCAGACCCAGACAGACAGACAGACACTCCCTCTCAGAGACTCTAGAGCGGATCCCCATGGGAACAGATGGAATTAAAAAGGCACCTGGGCAAGTAAAACGATGCAAAACTTCCTGTACAAATGAGATGAGCAAACGTTGCTGGTTCCTCTGCCTCTGTCTGTGCAGTGTTGGTCGTCGCCTTTGCGCCCCGGGCACGGCAGCGGCAGTGATCATTGCTCTGTTCCTTCCTCTCTTTGCTTTGGCAACACTCACTGTTGTCAATGTCGGCTGACGTGCAGATGTGCTGACGTGGTCGCTGCCTGGGGAGGTCCCCTAAACCGAGCAACACAGCGTAGGAGCCCTGCCCTGAGCAGTCAGCAAGGCCCAGCTGCCTTTTAGCAGGGCTGAGCAGAACAGCCAGTGCACCGGTGGTTTGCCCTGGCACAGGCGCGGTAACAGACACACAACCAAAGCAGTGGGGGCTGGGAGAGGCGAGGGGCTACTTCTCTCAGGGTGGGGGAGGGGGATGCAGGCCCACCCACTCCACTGCTCCCCAGCCCGGGGCCCGAACAGCAGCTCCTGCCAATAACCAGTGAGTTTTCTCCCAAGCAATCAGCTCCAGCCCTGGGCTGTGGGGCTCCCCAGCCCCAGTCAGGGACCTTGCAGCCGGCGCAGCTCCAACTGCAGGGCTGTGGGTCTCCCCACACCCCAGCCAGGGACCCGGGGGCTGGCTCGTATGGGTGGGGAAGTCCAATCGCACAGTGAACAGTGGTAAGTGTGTCCCCCTCGTGTTAGTGAGTACTGGTAAGTGAAGCACTTGTTAAACGAGGGGTGAGGGTTAGTGCCACTTGCTGGGTGTGTCTGACAATCAGATGCAGATATTCTCGCGCTGTGAATTTGAGCACTAGGGTGACCGGATGCAGAGCTCCAGCTGTGCCCTGGCTGGTGCGGAATGAAGAAATAATCCCTTCCCTGGCTCTGCTGGCAGTGCCCCGCCCAGCGTCATCCCACACGCCCTGAGCCTTCTTGCTGCACATGCAGCTCTCAGCCGCTGTGATCCCCAGGGCCTTTTCTGCAGCCCTCTCCCTTCGCCAGGCGGTCCCCAGCCAGTGGTGCTGGGCTGGACGAACCCCAGGGAAGTGCGGGATTCTGCACTCGCCCTTGTTCAGCCGCTTCATATTGAAAGAAGCTGAAGAGCAGCACAGAGTGAAGTGAGCGCGGTGCCACGGTCACACAGGAAGCCTGGTGCTGAGCCAGAAACTGACCTCAGCTCTCATTCAAACAGCCACCCGGGGTCACAGGGAATGAAGAGAACAGGGCAACTTCCTGCTACCCGTTCCCTGCAGTCCAAGCTTCTGGCTGGTGGGGGTTTAGGGACAGCCAGAGCAAGAGGTTGTGTCCTGGCCAGCTTGGCTAATAGCCATCGCTGCTCCTATCCTCCTCAATGAGCTACTGAGCCCTTCTTTCAAGCCAGTTACACCTGTGGCTCTCACGTCACCCTGTGGCAGCAGACACCTAGATTGGGTGAGAGAGGATTTCACTGTTGGTTTTTTTACATCCTCCGGGTGTCGCAGTGCAACGACCTCCCCACTTGAGTTTCTTTGTTTCTACTCCATGCAGCTGACACACTGGTTTTCATCCGCGAACGCTTCTGCAGAAAGAGATGTTAGTTTTTAAGGTCCTAGACTACAGTCTCTGGAGCTGCACATCTCAGAGAGCTAGAAGGGACCTCAGGATGTCATTGTCCAGTCCCTGCCCTCAGGGCCAAACACAATCCCTGACAGACTTGTTTTTTTTTTTTTATTATTATTTGCCCCAGATCCCCAAATGGCCCCTCAAGAACTGGGCTCACAACTCTGGTAAAGGAGAATGCGAGATAAAGGCAGTTGGAGCAGGCACTCATATCCTTTCACTAGACCATTTCATCAGAGTAGTGTAGAAGCCAGAATAGTTCTCCTTAATAGTGGGACCATCCCCACTGCTTACAACAAGCAACGGCTGAAAAAACTTGGCACAGCGCTCACCATATTAAGGAACACAATTCAGTCTGCAGTGACCAGAGATCTAATGGCAAGATAATGAGTTTTTATGTTTTGCAATCTGTGATCAGGCCCAAGGAGTATTAGTGTTTCTTCAAAGACAAAAGAAAAGATTGCTCCCTCCCCTACTATAATGTAAGCTGCCACCACCAAAATGCTGGGCCCTGGGGCACCTGCCTCCTTTGCCACCCCATCCCGTGGGGCTGCTCCCCAGCAAAACCAGGAGAGGGATTAAAGGTGCCCTGGTCCTGGCTTGTTCTGAAAAAATCACCTTTCAGCTGCTGAGCTTTTATGTCCAACGTGGGGCATTTTTGCTCTTTTTACTAAAATTCTACTTGCTAGCTGGGGGCTCCAGTGGAGGCGGTACCAGTACCCAGGGGGCGGTAGGGACTAGGAGTTTTGGGGAGCCAGGTGGGGTGGGTGTGGGGAGCAGGCTGGGGTGGAGGGTGCAGAGGGTGAGCTGTGGTCCAAGGAAATGTTGGGAGTGGGCCAGAGGGCGCAGGGGAAGCTGCAGAGTGTGACGGGATGTGCCTGGCTGCAGGGCTGTGGGCGTCCCACCACGCGGCCAGAGCTGCTTTGCGGCAGACAGCCACGGCTGCCCTGACGCATGGCAGGAGCTGCTTTGCTGTGCGCAGTTGAGGTACGCGTAGCTCTGGTGGAGGAGGTGGCAGCTCTTCCAGGCTGGAGCAGCAGTAAGTCCTTAACTTACTCGGGGGAGAGGGAGTTAGGGGTCTGTGGGCGGGGGGGGGTGCTGCAGGTGGCGGGGGGGGGGGGGAGCTCAGCGACAGGAGAGCGAGTGGTGGTGTGGATGATCAAGCCAGACTGACCCTCCCTGCCATTTGCTGTGTGTTATCTCTTCTTGCTCATGTGGTCGTCCGTGAGCCCCCAGCAGCGGCAGCGCCAGCAGCCCACAGGCACCAGGTGGGCAGTGTGGACCCCCCGAATGTGATGGTGGATGTGTTGACTAGGCAGCTTCTGCCCCCTCGTTCTGCAGGAGATGAGGGTCTGGGATACTTGGGTCCCTCCACTGGGCTAATCCAAATGGCGTCTGAACCACCATTTGGTCACTGGCGTCCAAGGGGCCCTGACTCCTTACGCCCCCCCCGGGGCAGACACCCCTGTGAGAACCTTCCCCACTGCCTTGTGGGCAGGATCGGGAGAGGCAAAGGCTACGGGAGCAAACTCAGCCAGCAAGTGCGGAGTGGAGCCCCTAAGGCGGGTAGCAGGGAGGAGTCGTCAACCTGCTTTCCAGCATCTCCTTGCAGTCACCTCAGTTCCAAACGTACTGACGTCTCTTTCCTTTGCATCCGACTGGGGTGACCCAGAGGGGGCGGCACCCTTGGGCAGTGCACTTGCTCCAAACACTAGCCCAGGCCATGTGGCGTGTTGGAGGGTGCCAGCTGGCAAAGACTCTCCATCCTTGCTGGTAGCCTGGGGGCGGGGGTAGACCAAAAATCAAAGTAGCTGTAAATGATTATGGAAGCCATCTTGTGTAGACGCCATTTCACAGCCCTTACTCCCGCGCGCACACAGGAGCCAGTCCTTTCCTTGACCTGTTTGGGAACGGCGGGAGGATGAGCTCTATGGAATGCGATAATGGGCTGTTCGGAGTTGGGGCTCCAGCCCCCCGGTACCTGTTTCTCTTTGCTGATACCAGTTTCTCTTTGGAAAGTGATTTACGCTGCTCTAACTAATTGCCTCTGACACTGGGCATTGTTTGCATGAGGGGATAAAATACCAGAGTTCGCTGCACCAAGCAGCTTTGCTGGGCCTGGTTTTAGTCATGTCCTGTTTGGCTCATCTGTTGCCTTATTGAGTTCAGTAAAGCTGAACGTTCGCTGCCTACACAGAGACGTCTTGTGCTTCAGCAATCTGGAGGTTCCACCGAGATCCCAACACACCACTTGCCCGGACAGGGGGGCCGGCACCCAACCTCCAAGCCTCTGAAGAGCGCTCAGTAGAAGGTAAGGGGGATACCTGTTACAAAATCTCCCCGCAGGGGCTTGGGACTGGAGTGCCGGCGGCCGTCAGGGTAAGGGGGAGCTACGGGTTCCACCTTTGTGGAACAGCTAACGTTCTGTGTGTGTCTGTGTCTGTCTTTCTTTATTAGGCCTGTTTTGTGTGTCTCAGTTCCCAAAGGGCACGCCGGTGTCTCTCGTGAGGCAGCCATGCGCTGGGCCCTCTGTGTTCGGACACTAAAAGCTGGTGTGGTGCCACGACTCTCTTTCAACACACGGAACTGTGGGAAGCTTTGTTGCCTCCCTCTGTTTCTGGTCTGAAGTAAGACTAACCATTAATGATATCCCTAAGCCCGGGCAGACTTAACTCCCGCCAGGCGTCCTGCTGGGCTGGAGCGGGTTCCAGGAACACCGCCCCCCACCTCCCCACGAGCCAGGGGGGCTTTGGTCCAGTGCCTCACACTCTGTAAGCCAGGTGAGCTTCGGTTCGGTGCCTTGCAGGGAGAGATCTTGTGAGCCAGGTGAAATTTGGTTCACTGCCTTGCACCCTATGAGCCAGGAGAACTTCCATTCGGTGCCTCACAGGGAGAAAATCAATGCTGGGGATAGGTCAGACTCCAGGAATGCCGGTACCCTCTAAAGGCCGTCCAGCTGTTTTTATGTACACTCACTATGGGGAAATTACTTGCAAGTTTCTGGAAAAAAAGAATTTTTATACCCGGGACAATCCCAAACTGCAGTTCCCTCTATTAGGTACCACTGATAGGGATAAAATCCCCCATTTAGGAGGCGCTCTTGAGGGTCATGGAGTGAAAACTCCCGATCAACAATGTTATCTGCCTC
Organism: Carettochelys insculpta; assembly: GCF_033958435.1. Classification (NCBI taxonomy): domain Eukaryota; kingdom Metazoa; phylum Chordata; order Testudines; family Carettochelyidae; genus Carettochelys; species Carettochelys insculpta. The sequence continues at coordinate 1,191,723 of NC_134158.1, read as the reverse complement.
GTCATCATGGTATGAAGAAACTTGTAAAAGGCAGAACGAGTCTCGTTTAAGAAGTTTAAAAGATTCTTGGGAGAAACTTCAGTCAAAAATCAGACAGCTTGAAGGTGCAGATGTACAACACAAAACAGCAGACACACAGCCGAGTGTGCCATTTATGGGGCAATTGTATCCTTGCCTTCCAAGCCCTAACTCCCAGGACAATATGATGACATCCTGTGTTCTGCCTGGAATCCTCTACGTTGTCCAAACCCAGGTCCCCAGGCCCAGGAGGATCAAAGGGATTCAGGAGCCTCTGTAGAGAGGGAAGAAAAGGGACCCAGGGTGCACCTCATGACCTACCAGCCAGCCGCTGCAGCTACTATTGTCCTCAAGACACCACCTTCAAAGGGACAACCATTAGCAAGATGCATGGGGGGAAACACATAATAGCCCAACCACTCAAATTTTTCCTTTACGAGAAGTCCCAAACCCCCAAGGAGGGCACATGCAGGTTTACCAACCCTGGACTAGAACTGAATTACGTGCTATGGCTAAAGACTTTCCCCCAGCAGAAGACGACCCGGTAAAGTTTCAATCAGAACTAGCACTAGTGATCCGGTCTTATGCCCCAAATTGGCAGGACCTCGATCAGCTTTTAAGGGTGAGCTTGCCTGATAAGCAAAAAAAGCTCATAAGGAAAGCAGAGGGGCCAGCTGAGCCCATCCAAGGAGTGCCAGGGGCAGGAACTCATGATACTGAGCTTACACAAGCTAGAAACAGGCTGCTTGACAGTGTCCTTACAGTTTTTCCCAAGCGACCAGATTGGGTTAAAATTAATCTCTGCGAGCAGGAAGATAAGGGAACACCAGGTGCCTATTTGGAAAGGCTGACAAAGGTATCTGAGAGTCACTCTGGCAATGACAATCCGGCTGCGACTGCTCAACAGGCGCTGGGTGCCGCCTTTGTGAATGGATTAAACCCAGCTGTACAGAGACAGCTGAAAGGAATGACTGTGGGCTGGGAAACTAAACCTTTAGCAGACCTCTTAACAGTGGCAAACCATTGCAGCCAGCGCTTAAAGGCTAAACAGGTTAAAGAACCTAAATGTACGGTCTTACAACCAATGCCCTCTGAATTAGGCAGGGGTCGGGGCCGCTCTACAGAGCGACATCTGCGGGGCACCTATGGGACAGCAAGATGGACCCCACCTTGGTTTGCAACTACAGCTGGCGGAGGCAGCCCAGTTACATCAGTGGGTACAACTGTTTGCCACTATTGCAAACAGCCTGGACACTGGGAAAGTCAGCGCCCACGTCACCCCAGGCCGACAGTCCCTGCAGTTCACAGAGCTGCACAGGCTCAGTTTAACTTAGTGGACTTTGAGAGCGAATAGGGGAGCCTGGAGGAGGATTGCAGCTTCTCTCTCGTATCTCCCCGTATTCCCCTGAACCCAGCTGGCGCTCTGACCTGCCAGGCTGCTGGACAAAACACCCAGGTTTTAGTAGACACGGGGGCCCGCAGGTCCAGCCTCCAAGTGTCGTCTTTCCCTGTTCCCCTTTCTGGCCAGGCGGTTAACGCCGTCGGCATTTCTGATCAAGTCGTACCTCACCCTGTCTCTGAACCCGTCTCCCCTGTACTGGGCCCGTTTCAGAGCAGGGCTCTTTCCTTCTCCGTCCTGCTCCCCCGGAAATCTATTCGGAAGGGATCTCCGGTGCGGGTCGCGCTGCACCATTTTCTGTGCTCCAGATGGGGTTTATCACGGAGTTCCTGCACAGCCAGGAGAGGAGGTGGAAGACCCCCTGCGGGATCCCTCCGCCTCCCTCGTGCCTTCTATTCCCCAGCCAGATGCTGATCTTTTGGCCCAGGCACCCAACTGCTTGTGGGCCACCGCCCCAAACGAGGTGGGCAGAATATCAGCAGATCCCCTGTACATTTCGGTTAACCCTACCGAGCCCTTGCCCCGTTCCTCAGTACCCGCTGAATCCTGCGGCTGGGGCAGGGATTCAACCTGTCATTTCTGACCTCCTGGCCCAGGGGATTCTCACCCCCTGCTCAAGTCCTTGCAACACCCCCATACTGCCCTGAAAGAAACCGGGGAGGGACACCTGCCTTTGAGCGATCAGCTCCCTTGTTATCTCTCAATTGCCTATTACTCCCGACCCAGCCACAATTCTTTCCCCTAGTCCACCAGATTCCACCCACCTGACTGTGTTGCCCTCTCCTCTGCCTTCTCCAGTGTTCCGCTCCATCCCGACTGCCAATGCCTGGCAGCTTTTACTTATAAAGGGCAGCGATACTGCTGGACTCTTCTGCCACAAGGGTTGAGCGATTCTCCCACCTATTTTTCACAGATCCTGCAGAGGGACCTTGCTGAGATCATTTCCCCTCTGGCTCTGCTCTCATTCAGTGTGGAGATGATTTGCTTCTGTGCAGCCCGTCCCTCGAGGCAGGCAGAGCAGACTCGCCTCCACTTCTCATTGCCCCAGCCAAAAAATGGCACAAGGTGTCTAACTCGTTTAGCCAAAAGTCAGGTATTTGGGACAGGATCTCTCAGCAGGCAGCCGTCAGCTCTCTGATGACAGAATCCAGGCGACCCTTTCTGCCCCTAGATCTACTACCCCTTCGCAAATCCCTTCTTTCTTAGGCATGGCTGCTATTGTAGGCAATGGATGCCTCACTTTTCTCAACTCACCAAACCGCTCAAGGAGCTTACTCGAAATGCCACCCCACTCCCATTCCTTGGGGCCCCCAGCAAGGCACTGCTTTCGCCTCCTTGAAACAAGCATTAGCGTCTGCTCCTGCTTTGGGTTTACCTGATTATTCCTGGCCTTTCACTTTGTTCTGTCATGCAAAGGAAGGATGTGCTATGGGTGTGCTGGTTCAGAGCCATGGTGAGAAATGCCGCCCTCTTGCCGATCACGGTACCTATCTTGATTCTGTGGCTGCTTCTTTTTCTCCTCGCCTTTGTGCAGTTGCAGCTGCAGCACGAAGTTTAGAGCCAGCAGAGCCTTTGGTTTTACAATGTCCCTTAACGTTGGCTGTTCCTCACTCAGTGTCTGCGTTGCTCCTGAAAGGAAAAACTCAGCACCGTTCCAATGCTCGTCCTGTTAAATATGAACGGCTCCTTTTTGCCTCTCCTAACGTTTCAGGGGTTCGTTGTGCTTCTTTAAATCCCCCTACATGGCTCCCCGCACCCCTCGAGGGGGAGCCACGTGATTGCTTGAAAGTTGTTCAGGCTGTCACGTCTCCTCCACCTGATCTCTCTGGAACCCCCTGGGACAATCCTGACTTTATACTGTATACAGATGGTTCTTGCGTTTATAATCCTACTGGTACCTCAGTAGCAGGCTCTGCACTTTGTACTGTTTATGATGTTGTGGACTCTGCTCCTCTGCCTTCTGTCTCGTCTGCACAGGTGGCAGAGCTCGTAGCTCTCCCTCGCGCCTGTCGTATCGCAGCAGGGGTTTCTGCCGCTGTCTGTACTGACTCCTGGTGCGCTTTTGGTGGAGTTCGTGATTTGGGCAGGCGATGGAAACAGCGAGGTTTTCTCACCTCCTCTGGACACGCTATAAAGAAAGGCCCTTATGTCGCTGCTCTCCTAGATGCTGTACTTTTACCGTCTGCTCTGGCTGTTGTTAAGTGCACAGCTCATTCTGCTTCCTCTGATGAAGCTGCAATAGGGAATGATACGGCCCATCGGGCTGCCAGGGCAGCTGCCCTATGTCCTCCTCGGGCTGAAGCATTGTACCCCTCCCTTCCGATGCCATCTCCCGCGCCCTCCCTGTCGGAACCGGCCCTCCTGCAAGACCAAGCCCCTGAATCGGGAAAGCGGGAGTGGAGATTGGCAGGGTGCACCTTGCACCCAGACCACTTGTGGCGCAGCTTTGACGGCCGCATTCTTGCCCCAGTGGTCCTGTTACCTCACCTGGGTTCCGTGCTCCATGGGTTGTCGCACGTTAGCAAAGGGGGGATGGTCGCAACTCTAACAGAAAACTGGTTTGCTCCCAAATTCTCCCAAGTAGCCCAAGAGTCCGGTCTGGCTTTCCCTGTCGGCCAAGCCCACAACGTGGGCAAACCTGTACAGACAGTTCCAGCACCCAGACCCCCGCCTTTGGGGCCGTTCCTGAATTTGCAGATGGACTTCATTCAATTGCTTCAATGTAAATCCTTCGAATATGTGCTGGTTATTGTTTGTTTGTTCTCAGGGTGGGTAGAAGCTGATCCACGCAGGAAAGCTGATGCCATCACAGTGGCTAAAAATCTTCTAAATCACCTCATCCCATCCTGGCGAATACCCCTTGTGATCTCCCGTGATGGCGGTACTCACTTCACTGGGCAAGTCATTCAGAACATGGCAAAGTATCGCTCCATCCGACAGGCGCTGCCCTGTCTGCCACACCCGGAGAGCGCGGGAGCAGTGGAAAGACGAAATGGGATTGTAAAGAATCAACTCACCAAAATACGTGAGGACTCTGGTTTAACTTGGGTAGAAGCTTCTCCCAATTGCCCTAATGAATATGAGAGACACTCCTAACCGAAAAACTGGACTTAGTCCTAATGAGATTGTGTGTGGTCGGCCTATGAGACAGCTGAGCAGCCCAGAGATTGACCAGGCTGACATCACACTTGTCAAAGGAAGCACAGTTAAGTAGTGGCAGGAACTGATGAGGTGTGTGCAGTCCTGTCATTCACAAGTCAAGGACGCTTTCCTGGAGGCCCCGACTGAGCCATGCCGTAAACTGCAACCAGGAGATTGGGTCTGTGTAAAGGTCCACCAGCGAAAGACTGCCCTGGAACCCAGGTGGAAGGGCCCCACCAAGTCCTTTTGACCACCCATACTGCTGTGAAGTGCAAGGTACTGCCCACCTGGATCCACACCTCCCACTGCAATCCAGTTCCAGCTCCTGCAGAGGTTAGTCCTGAAGAGGAGCGTCACAGACCTGGTACCAGCCATCCAGGTCCAGAAGCAGACGAACCTGAGGGACCAAGACTACGGTATCAACTACGACCCAGGCAACCTGCCACACACAGGTGAAGAAAGCTACCAAGTCCTGAAGAACAGCCAAATGGGGCTGGCCAAACAAATCCTGCTGAACTGATGTTTAGTTTTGTTTTTAATACCTAGTAGCTGTAGCCGATATGGCTTAAATATGGTTCATTAAAAGCATAAACCAAGTTTCCCTAGAGTTTAACACTTCAGATTGTTGAACATGTGCTCATAGTCCTGTACATTCAGAAGGAGGGGTCCCAATGATTCCAGCCCTACTAAATAACAGTCAGATGAATGGCACATGGTTTGATGAATTGGGTCAGAATGGCACACGGTATGATAAAGAGTTTAATGGCCTAGGGCATGTCCACCTAGCCATAACCTCAGTTGGAGAATACTGCTGGACATGCAGTGGCACAGGAGCCCACAGAATCACAGGGCTGGAAGGGACCTCAGGAGGTCATCTAGTCCAGCCCCCTCTTTCAAGCAGGATCAACCCCCACTAAGTCATCCCAGCCAGGACCTTGGCCAGCCAGGACTTAAAAACCTCAAGTGATGGAGAATCCACCACCTCTCTAGGCAACACATTCCAATGCTTCACCACCCGCCTGGTGAAGTAGTTTTTCCTAATATCTAACCTACACCTCTTCCTCTTCACCTTCAGACCATTGCTCCTTGTTCTGCCATCCAACACCACTGAGAACAGTTTCTCACCCTCCTCTTTAGAGCTCCCCTTCAGGAAGCTGAAGGCTGCTTTTAAATCACTTCTAAGTCTTCCCTTCTGTAAACTGAACAAGCCCAAATCCCTCAGCCTCTCCTCATAGGTCTTCTGCTTCAGCCCCTCAATCCTTTTTGTTGCCCTTCGCTGAACCTGCTCCAGCAAATCCACATCCTTTTTATACTGGGGGACACAAAACTGGACACAATATTCCAGATGTGGCTTCACCAGTGCCAAATGAAGAGGCTTAGATTACTTAGAGATTTAGATTACTTCTCTAAATCTGAGAGTGGGGAAAAGCAAGTGTGAGAGAAGCACTGTCCAAAATGGGGTTTGGTATAAAATTAACACCTGGGAAAAAAATAAAGGCAGTGGATGATGAAACCCCAATGCGATGAAGCCTTAACAGCTCAGGTCAGCCATTATTTCATATGTGGCTGAAGAGCATATAAACTCTGTCTATAAACTGGAGTGGAACCTGCTACATTGGGGCAGCCTTCCCAGCCATTTGGGTAGCAGACCATCTTCCCGGTGGAAGGGTCTGAAACTACCAAGAGAGAACAAGTGAAACGTATTGGGGAGTCACGACCCCAGGTTTGGGTGTGGCCTTTGTGCTGAAGGAAATCTGGAGGAAGCTTTCGAGAAAGTAGCCAATGCTACAACCAAAGCCCTCCCAGCCATCGATAAGGAATTAGGAGAAGTTAGGCAAATGTTCCTCCAAAACCGAATGGCCCAAGATTACATCCTAGGGAGTAAGGGCGGGGTTTGTGCCGTGGTGGGAAAGGAATGCTGCGTGTATATTACAGACACCGGCAATAAAGTAGAGGAAGATGCCTCAGAAATTGAAAAGGCTGTGATGAGCCTGAAGCAGGAGGAAAGTTGGACCCTCTGGGGTTGGTTGGGAGGTTGGCTTGGACATGTGGGAACTTAATTTTGCAAGGAATAGCATTAGTATTAGCAATAATCCTTTGTGCTTATTTCTGTTTCTTGCTGATCAAATGCTGTATTTTCTGTGCTCTAAAAGGAGCCAAACAGGCTCTTACCAGCAGGGAAGTGGAGCTAATGATTTTAAGGCATGATGAGCAAAGGAAAGAACAAGAGGTGTATGTAAATACTTTAATTAACATGTATCTATGAAATGGTTTCTGAGATAGCCTTTTTAAGGCTAAAAGAGGGGAGTTGTGGAAACCATCTTGTATAGAAGCCATTTCACATCCCTTACTTCTGCATGCACAGAAGAGCCTGTACTTTCCTTGACCTGTTTGGGAATGGCGGGAGGCTCTATGGAATGCGTTAACGGACTGTTTAGAGTCAAGACTCCAGCTCCCCGGTACCTGTTTCTCTTTGCTGATAACGGTTTCTCTTTCAGAAGTGATTTAAATTGCCTCTGACACTGGGCTTTGTTTGTGTAAGGGTATAAAATACAAGCGTGAGCTGCATCAAGCAGCCTTGCTGGACTTGGTTTTACTAGTGTCCAGTTTGGCTCATCTGTTGCCTTATTGAATTCAATAAAGCTGAATGTGAGCCACCGAAACACAGAGAAGTCTTGTACTTCAACAGGCTCCTCAAGGAAGTCATTTTGAGGCACTTGGAGGAGGGGAGAGTGATCAGGAATCGTCAGCATGGATTCATGAAGGGCAAGTCATGCCTGACCAATCTGATTAGTTTCTACGATGAGAAAACTGGCTCTGTGGATAGGGGAAAATCAATGGATGTGATTTATCTTGACTTTAGCAAAGCTTTTGATATGGGCTTCCTCAATATTCTTCTCAGCAAGTTGAGGAGTGTGGATTGGATAAATGGATGGTAAGATGGATAGAAAGCTGGCTAGAAGGTCGGGTCCAGCAGGTAGTGATGAACGGCTTGACATCAGGATGGCGGTCGGTTTCAAGTGGAGTTCCCCAAGGTTCGGTTCTGGGTCTGTTCTATTCAACATATTTATCAATGACCTGGATGAGGGGTTGGACTGCACCCTCAGCAAATTTGTGGATGACACTAAGCTAGGGGGAGAGGTAGATAGGCTGGAGGGTAGGGACAGGGTCCACAGTGACTTAGATAAACTGGAAGACTGGGCCACAAGAAATCTGATGAGGTTCAATAAGGACAAGTGCAGAGTCCTGCACTTGGGCCGGAAGAATCCCAAGCATTGTTACAGGCTGGGGTCAGACTGGCTAAGTAGTAGCTCTGCAGAAAAGGACCGGGGAGTTGTCGTGGATGAGAAGCTGGACGTGAGTCAGCACTGTGCTGCTGTAGCCAAGAAGGCGAATGGCATCAAGAGGAGCGTTGCCAGTGGATCCAGAGAAGTGATTATTCCTCTTTATTTGGCTTTGGTGAGGCCACATCTGCAGTACTGTGTCCTGTTCTGGACCCCAAAATATAGGAAGGATGTGGACACACTGGAGAGAGTCCAGCAAAGGGTGACCAAAATAATTCGGGGGCTGGAGCATATGACCTGTGAAGAAAGGTTGAGGGAGTTGGGTCTGTTTAGTCCGCAGAAGAGAAGACGAAGTGGGGACTTGACAACAGCCTTCAACTTACTGAAGGGAGGCTGAAAAGAGGCTGGAGAGAGGCTGTTCCCCGTGGTCACCGATTGCAGAACACGGATCAATGGTCTTAAGTCGTGGTTGGGAAGGTCCAGGTTGAACATCAGGAAAAACTTTTTCACTTGGAGGGTGCTGAAGCATTGGAATCGTCTACGCAGGGAAGTAGTGGAGTCGCCACCCCTGGAGGTATTTGAGTCTCGGCTCAACAGAGCCCTGGCTGGGCTGATCTGATGGGTTTGGTCCTGCCTTGGGCAGGGGGCTGGACTTGTTGTCTTTTTAGGTCTCTTCCAGCTCTACTGTTCTTTGATTCTATGACCACACAGAAAACAGACAACCACCACACAAGAAAGGGGTTGGCTGGGGATGCACCCTCACCCCTACCCAGGCCTGTCCCAGCCATGAGCATCCCACCTCCACGTGCCCTTGGGGACAGCTGCAGCTGCCTCCCCGCTAAGTTCATACAGGGACATGGTTGGCTGTTCCCCTCCAACAGGGAGTGAGGAGAAAGTGCACATTTGCTGCATTCCTCTCTGGCTGGGCAGTGCAGCGGACCGATGACCCTGGCACTGCCCCAGGTGGGGGACATACACCGGTCCCCTGGGTGTTCCTGCTGGAGCTGCAGCAGCCAAGTAGAGATGGATTTCATTTGGGCCCAAAGCTGCTGCGGTGACAGTGGGCTAGGACCATGGTCTCTCTCCAGAGTCCCCATGCACTGACCCTCTCCTCTCCAGACACACCTGGAGCAACAACTCAAATGAAGCATTTTCAATTTATTTAATAAAAAAAAAAAGACACCAAAAATTAATCAAGTTGAGGTTCTGAACAAATACCAGTGTGTCTAGTTCTTTTATAAAGGAGCACGGGTTAATGTAGGAAGGAGTAGACTTTATTTTAGTTCCTTGAATGGCTCCATAACATCACACCCTTGAGGAATGAAAAGCAGTGGCCGTGTCTACACTAGCCCCAAACTAATGAAGCAGTGAAATGCATATTCAGTGCTTTATTAGCATTCGAGCGGCCGCGGCACTTTGAAATTGACGCGCTTCGCCGCCGCCCGGCTTGTCCCGACGGGGCTCCTTTTTCAAAGGACCCCACCTACTTCAAAGGGGACTCTGAAGTAGGAGGGGTCCTTTCAAAAAGGAGCCCCGTCGGGACAAGCCGCACGGCAGCGAGGCATGTCCATTTCAAAGTGCTGCGGCCGCTCGAATGCTAATGAAGCTCTGAATATGCATGTCAGTGCTTCATTAGTAAACTTCGAAATGGCCATTTGCGTGGCCATTTCGACGTGTGGGGCTAGTGTAGACGTAGCCAGTATGTTAGTTAATGTGGTTCTCACTGACTTTTTTTGCGCAGTGGCCCAGCTTCAAAAATAGTGACAAAGAGAGAGTTACCGGATTTCTCTCCTGTGTGAATTCTCTGGTGATCAATAATGTCCAAGCAGCCACTGAAAGTTACCCACGTGAGTGCAATCATTCGGTTTCTCTCTTCTGTGAGCTCTCTGATGATTAACAAGAGGCGAGTGTTTCCGAAACTTGTCCCACACACAGAACAGCTGAAAGGTTCCTCTCTGCTGTGGGTTCTCTGATCTGTAAGATTTTAGTGCTGACAAAAGGTTTTCCCACAGTTGGAGCCGGTGAAGGGTTTCTGTCCTTTGTGGGTTCTCCTATGTTTAACAAGGTTTGACCTCTGTGTGAACTTTTTCCCCACAGTCACAGCAGCTATAAGGTCTCTCTCCTGTGTGGATTCTGCAATGACTTTTAAGACTTGAGGAGCATGAGAAGCTTTTCCCACAGTCAGAGCAGTGGAAGAGTTTCTCTCCAATGTGGGTTCTCTGATGATAAATAAGATCTGAGCGCCGACAAAATTTTTCCCACAAACAGAGCAGTTGAACAGTTTCTCTCCTGTGTGAATTCTATGATGAGCAACAAGGGTTGACCTCTCACCAAAGCTTTCCCCACACTCAGAGCAGATGAAGGGTTTCTCTCCTGTGTGGCTTCTCCTATGATTAACAAGGTTTGACCTATGTCTGAACCTTTTGCCACAGTCAGGGCAGTTATAAGGTCTCTCTCCTGTATGGATTCTGCAATGACTTTTAAGGCTTGAGGACCATGAGAAGCTTTTTCCACAGTCAGAGCAGCGGAAGGGTTTGTCTCCGGCGTGGATTTTCTGATGCTTAACAAGATATGAGCGTTGACTGAAGCTTTTCCCGCAATCAGAGCAGAGAAAGGGTTTTCCCCGGGTGTGGATTCTCAGATGTTGATCAAGGCCAGAAATGTCACTAAAGCATCTCCCGCACTCAGAGCAGTTGAAGGGTTTCTCCTCTCTGTGGATACTCTGATGTCTGACCAGGTTTGCACTCCTGTTGAAGCTTTTCCCACAGGCAGTGCAGTGATAGGGTTTCTCTCGTCTGCGAATCATCTGATGAGTGAGAAGGTTTGAGTGTCGCCGAAAGCTTTTTCCACACTCAGAGCAGTGGAAGGGTTTCTCTCCAGTGTGGGTTCTCTGATGATCAATAAGAGCTGAACGCTGACGAAAGCTTTTCCCACACTCAGAGCAGTGGAAGGGTCTCTCTCCTGTGTGGATTCTCCTATGATTAACAAGATGTGACCTGTGTCTGAACCTCTTCCCACAATCAGAGCAGTTATAAGGTCTCTCTCCTGTGTGGGTGATGCAATGACTTTTAAGACTTGAGGCGCATGAGAAGCTTTTCCCACAGTCAGAGCAGTGGAAGGGTTTCTCTCCAGTGTGGGTTCTCTCATGATTAATAAGACCTGAGAGCAGCTGGAAGCTTCTCCCACAGTCAGGACAGATATTGGGCTTCTCTCCTGTGTGGATGGTACAATGACTGTTAAGACTAAACCTTTTCCCACAGGTTTTCTGTTGTTCGCTCTCTTTAGTGTTTCTCACACCTCTGCTTCCATGGCTGGAGTTATCCTGCCCCTCCCCTGCATGGTTTCCCTGCTGCCTTTCTGGGCTACGCTGACTCTCACAGGTCTCTCTGTGCTCAGGACTCTGAGAAACACGACCTTCAGAGCTTCCCAGGAACATCCCACAGGAGGCCACTTGCTCTGGTTCTTCCAGCTGAAGATTCTCCTCGTTGCTCTTGAGCAGCATCACCTCACCTGCTGGGACACAGAGAGAACCAAACAGTGTCAGTCCCTGTGCTGAGCTGAAAGGAAAACTCTGAAACAGAACAGAAAAGGGGGAACACAGCCAACAGCTGATGGAAAGATTGAAATAACATGAACTGAGCTGCTCCTCCTTCCTCACAACCCTTCCCCAGAGGAGGGACCCCAGCCCTGCCCCCACCCTCTGGCTAAGGCTGATGACAGGCTGAAGGCTCAGTCAGTCTGGATGAAAAGGCCCAAGTGACATCTAGGAGGACACGGAAATCGGTTTCTGAGTCTCTTTAGCTCACTGCTCACCTGTGTGGGGGTCGCTGATGATCTCCCCTTTCTCAGAGCCCTGGAGATCTGGGACCCCCAGCGCCTCCCCTCGCTCCACCCAGGAGATCACATCAGCTTTGGGAACTGGAAATCCTGCTTGGGGAGCAACTAACCAAGTGCTGATCTTGTTCAGGAAGGTCCAGGCCATTACTTCTTCCAGCCCCAGGATCTGAGCCGCCCACCCAGAGAGGCTCCTTCTCCACCAGGCACAGGCCGGGCTCTGGATGGTACAAGATCCCATGACACACTCACCTGGGGTACAGGTGCCTCACCCCTGCCTCGGGAATGGCCCAGCTCATTCCTGGGGGAGCCGAGTGCTCTGCTGCACTCTCTAGGGTACAACTCAGCCTCCCGCTTGACCTGTTCCATCCCCCCCATCCCAGCGCAGGACAGGACCACTCAGCTCAAACAAGACACTCGATTTGGTGTTGTTTTTGTGGATAAAACTAACACAGCTACGCCCAATGCCTGGCACCAGGCAGGCTCTGAACTTAGCCACATGGACTGGGAACCCCTCATACCCATGAAAAAGCCTGCACAGATACAGACACCATCTTCCTCGCCAAGTGCAAATGGATGGACGTCCCACCCAACGGGCTGAAGGTGGAAAAACTCACTGCAACCGACACACTGCAGGGACTGTGTCGAGAGATTGGTCACACACTCCTACAGACCTGAGGAACCACCTGTTCAGCATCCTGTGCAGCAAACAGGGAAACATCACAAGGAGCTCTCAAATCTGGAGCCTCTCCGAAAAAACAGCCTCCCACACAAACGCCCAGGTGGCTGGACTTTACTGAAAGGAGACAGGAGAGTCACAACGCCCACTGCTCTTCTCTACAGGACTGTAAACTCTCTCACCTCCTACTTGCCGCATGGGGCCACAGTAGTGGTACCCGTAACTCACCCGGCATCGTTGTCAATCTATCCAACCACACACACAGCCCAGCAGAGGAGTCTGTCCTATCTCAGGGACTCTCTTTGTGCCCCACCACCCTCACAAACATGACACAGTTCTGTGGGGATCTGGAACCTCACCCCAGTTTTGCCAGGAATACTTTCCAGGAGCACTTTCAACAAGACTCTGAACAGCCCTGCAGGCACCGTCACACCTAGAGTACAAGAAGAAGAATTCTGCATGGAATCCTTCCTGGCAATCAAAACGAGAGACTGGATCTATACCTAGAGCGCTTCCGCTTCTGTGCACAGGCAGAAATTGTGGCAAAGCGACATCGCTTGTCCCAGGACCTCAGCCGTGCGGAATGCAATGTCACCCACAGCCTCAGAAACAGCTCTGGCGCTGTCATCCAAGAGGCTGGCAAAGGAGCTGCTGTTGTCATCATGAATAGGTCAGACCATGAAAAGGAGACTCCCAGGCAGCTCTCCAATACCACCTTCTACAGGCTACTGTCCTCTGATCCCCCTGAGCAGCACACACAGAAACTGCACCGTCTGCTCAAGACACTCCTGACAAAAGCGCAGGAACAGATCTGCACAGACACACCCCCAGAGCCCCAAGACCCATAAATCTAGACATTCTGGAGGCACCATCAGCTCAGGCATTGGCACTCTCATTGCAGCCTTGTCCAGCTATAGGGACTCTCTACTCAGACCTTATGTTACCAGCACTCCGAGCTATCTTTGAAACACCACTGACTTCCTCAGGAAACTGCTAGGCACTGGTGATCTTCCTCAAAACACCATCCTGGTCACCATGGATGTGCAGGTCCCTTACACAAAAAAACCCACGTGAAGATGGACTTCAAGCTGTTAGGAACAGTATTCCTGATGATGCCACAGCACAAGCGGTGGTGGAGCTTTGTGACTTTATCCTCGCAAGTATTTCAGATTTGGGGACAATTTATACCTTCAAATCAGTGGCACTGCAGTGGGCACCCGCCTGGCCCCACACTGTGCCGACATGTTTATGGCTGACCTGGAAGAGCTTCCTCAGCTCTCGACCCCTGGTGCCCCTCCTCCACTTGAGCCACATTCATGACATCATCATCGTCTGGACCCGTAAGAAAGAGGCTCTTGAAGAGTTCACTGTGATTTCAACAGTTTCCAAACCATCATCAACCTCAGCCTGGAACGGTCCACACAAGAGATCCACTTCCTGGACACTCCTGTGCACATAAGTGATGGTCAGATAAACACAACCCTATACCAGAAACCCAAGGACTGCTATGCTACCTCCATGCCTCCAGCTTCCATCCAGGGCACAGCACACGATCCACTGTTTACAGCCAAGCCCTAAAGGTACAACCACATTTGCTCCAATCCCTCAGACAGAGACAAACACCTTCAAGACCTTTACCAGGCTCTCCTGAAACTACAATACCTGGTGTTAATTGTAAGTTAAAGTTACTGATAGAATTTTAGTAATAGTTAGCTCTTAAGTGTTGATACTTTTACAATCTAATTTGTGTTATCCAATAAAGATATTAGTTAATTTGTTTTTTAAACGTAACCCTTGTCCTAGTCTGTGTGTCTGCCAGCCACTTCTTTCCAGGAGGCCTTAGCAGGGCCTTAGCCTTAGCCGGGGCAGAGGGGAGCTGTGGTCTCTGTGGGGGGAGGGGGAGAGGGAGGAGGCAGTTCTGGGGGGCAGAGGGGAGCTGTGGTCTCTGTGGGGGGAGGGGGAGAGGGAGGAGGCAGTTCTGGGGGCAGAGGGGAGCTGTGGTCTCTGTGGGGGGAGGGGGAGAGGGAGGAGGCAGTTCTGGGGGGCAGAGGGGGAGATGGAAGAGGCAGTTCTGGGGGCAGAGGGGAGCTGTGGTCTCTGTGGGGGGAGGGGGAGAGGGAGGAGGCGGTTCTGGGCGACGGGGGCGAGAGGCACAATGCTGGGGGTGCAGTCAGGGGCGAGCAGAAGGGCCGGCAGCAGTGGCAGACTCTGGCTGTGGGGTTCAGGCCCCAGCACTAACAGCCCTGCAGGGATGGGGCTCCAGCTGCTCATTCCCGACCCCTCCCCACACGCTTTGCTGACCCCCACCCCAGGCGCCAGCGCCCAGCTGGAGCTGCAGCTCCCCCCACCCCCCCAGTGCCCGAGTGTCACATGGGCGCCGAGACACTCTGCCACGGGCCGCACACAAACCCTGGTGGGAAACCAGGAGCCTTGGCCCCAGCCGGACACTGGCGACCCGCCCCCAGCCCGGCGCGGTGCGGAGCTGAGCGGCCCCCGGGGCTCTGCCACGGCCACGGCAGCAGCGGCTGGGAGCCCCCGGCCCTTCTCCATCGCCAGGCCCAGGGCGGCTCCCCCTCTGCTCCCCTCGCTGCAGACAGACGGGGGGAGGCGGGTCCCTGCAGAGCCGGGGTCACTGCTGAGAGCCCCAGGAAAGCTGCCCTGGGCTCCGGTCAGTGGCGCTCACACGGCGGCGGAGACCCTGGTGGAAGCCCTGGGTGACTCCCAGCTCGGTAGGGACGGGGCTCAGCAGGTTCACCTCCACGCGGGGCAGGAACTGACGGGAGCTGGACTGAGCTCAGGCACCGGCAGAGGGAAATACGGGAGTCTGGGCCCAGCCTGGGACCTGGCTCACCCACTGACTTCCGTCCCTCCCTCCAGCAGGGAGGCCTCAGATTTACACCAGGGGCCTCAGAGCAGGGGCTGCCCCACACTGGTTACTGGGACCCTGAGCTCGCTCCCTGAATCGGCCCTGGAAACACTTTAACCTCTGAGTGTCGCAGACGCCAACCAGCGCAGACACCCCCCGGTGCTGTCACTGCACTGTGCAAAGCACCTGGGCAGGGCCGGGCACCTACCCGCAGCCTCTCGCTCTCCTCGGCCCAGGCGGATTTCAGGCCCACGAGCTCCTCTCTCTGCTTCCGCAGGCGCTGCAGGTGGCTCAGGAGTTGCTCCTGCAAACACAGACAGTGGCTCTGGGGCTGGTTTGGGGCCATTGGTTTGTGCCCAGTGATAACAGTGTCACGGAGCAGAGTGGGGCTGGGGGGCAGCTTCCCATTTTCCAGCCCCCTGAGAAGTGACCCCAGCTCCAGGGTATCCCCCCCCGCAGCACTGCTGGGCCTGGCCCAGTTTCACCCAAGCACCAGGGGCTGCAGGTGGCTGGGTCCTATTATCAGACAGGTCTGTGGCTCCACCCCAGGGCCAGTGAGACCCACGCAGGAGGCACTGTCATTGCAGAGAAGCTGCCCCTGTGACACCCAGCCCAGCAGGGACCCGTTCCCTATCCTCTACTCCTGGGCAGCCTCCTCCACGGGCACCACCATGTGAGCGCGGTGAGTCCTGGACCTGTCGCACACCACGCAGATGGGGCTTTGATCCTCCTGGCAGAAGAGTTTCAGAGCCTCCTGGTGCCTCTCACACACTCGCTGCCCCTCGGGCTCCGGCCCCGCCGGGGCCCGCAGGAGTTTCACTAACTCCACCAGGTTCCCCAGCTGCCGGTTGGGCTGCAGGTTTCTCTGCCGGGTGGTTTCTCTGCACTGGGGGCAGAAGAAGTTGGGCTTCTTCCCGGAAGCTCCTGGCCAGGTCCCCCGCAGCCATGGCCCCGGCGCACGCGGGCAGCAGCCGCTGCAGTTCAGTGTCACACCCGGAGCGTGTTTGGCCGCAGCTCGGGGGCTTCTCCTCCTGCTGCTCCCGCCAGGCCCTGTGCGGAGCGGTGGGAATAGAATAACCCCCAGCCCCAGCCCCGGGGCCAGGGCGAGCGAAGAGTTAACTCCGGCCCCTCCCCCCGGCCACGGGCAGAGTCTGGGCCGGGCTGGGGCAGTGGCGGCTCCTCGCGGCCCCAGCAGGTCCCGGCTCGGGGCTGTGGCCGGTGGGGGGGGGCGGGAAGGGCGGACGGGGTCGGGGCCGGACCTGGTGCCGCTGCTGCCCCCGGGGCACGTGGGGGGAGGGGCAGCGCCGGGCTCTGCTCACACCCACCGCCCCGCGGGGTCGGGAACAAACCCCCCGGCCCCGCCCCCCGGGAGAGGCGGGAACCAGACACTGAGCTCCGCCCCCGGCCTCGGGCTCCAGCGCCACGCGGGGCGCACCCGCTAAGAGGGGGGAAGGGTGTTTGTCTCCCCTCTCACCACAGCCCCTCGCGCGCCCCCCGCCCGGCGAGTCCGTCGGCAGCGCCTCGGGCGGTCAATGACCCCTCCCAGCCCATCCCCCACCCAGCGCGAGCCCGGCCCGGCCCGGGGCCCAACCGACCCCGCACACATCCAGCGCTGCGGCAGCGCCTCCCCACAACCAGCGTCCTGTGCTGCAGCCCAGTCCCGCGCGCCTTCGAATTGCCCCGCCCCGCTCCCCCATTGGCCGTCAACCTGCCTGCACGATCCGCCATTGGTCTTGAAGAGAACCAATCCGCTTCCGGCTTTGACCAGTTGTCTCTGCCTTTCCTGCCATTGGTCGCCTGCTCTGATCCCGTCTCTGTCATGGAGTGTCAATCCAGGCAATCCTCACTCCCATTGGCTACAGCGAGCCAATCCCGTTTTCTCATTGGCCAAAAAACCCTAACCTGTCTATCTATTGGCCATAAAACACAAGAGTCCGCCTCTTTCTCAGTTGCTGCTCAGTTCCTGGACGAGCCACTTTTGCTGGCGCCGCGAGCCCAGGCTCGGGACAGGATTGGGGGCGGGGTTGTGAGAGCTCTGGGTGGGGACACAGGCTGTGGGCGGGGCCGGGCTCAGGACAGGTTTGGGGGCGGGGCTATGAGAGCTCTGGGTGGGGACACAGGCTGTGGGCGGGGCCGCGCTCAGGACAGGTTTTGGGGGGGTGGGAGCTCCGGGACTCCTGTGATTTCTAGTCATTTCCTTTCCCAGCTCGGCGCTTGTGTGGGGCTTGTCCGGCCGCGATTTCCGTGTGTGTGATTCCCGCCCGACCCCCGGGGCGGCTCCGCTTGTGGGCCCAGTTTGTGCTGTTGAATAGAAGACAACAAGCACAGCACTGGGGCACCTCACAGGCTAACAGACAATTTGGAGCATGAGCTTTGGTGGGCAAAGACCTGCTTCGCCAGATGCATGAGTGGGGGGTGGGGGGTTCAGAGGAGGATTTAAAGGGGGGGTCCCAGTTAAAGGGGGGGCCAGAGCTGACAAGGTCTATTCAGTCAGGGTGGAAATGACCCATTAGCGGAAGGATACTTGTCAGCTCTGCCCCTTCCTTGTACTGGCCCCCCTTTAAATCCTCCTCTGAATCTTCCCCTACTCATGCATCTGACGAAGCGGGTCTTTGCCACGAACGCTCCTGCCCCACAATGTGTGTCAGTCTGTGGCTCCCCAGCGCTGCCTGTTGCTCTCGAGGACACAGACTGACCCGCTACCGCGCTGAGAGCTGAACAGAAGGAAAATGAAATGGACCCACGTGCCCGCTCCTGTTGTACACAGGAGCCTGGGCAGGAGGCGGGCTCTGCTGGGTAACGGCCAATGGCGGGGCAGGCTGGGCCGTGCAGGCCCATGACAGAGCGGGATTGGCTAGTCTGGCAGCCAATGGCACAAGGAAGCCAATCTGGACGAGCGGCCTGTTTCGGAGCGGGCTGGGCGCCGGCCGACCTATACCTGAGCAGGATTGGTTGGACAGGCGGCCTATGGCGGAGCGGGATTGGCCGGACTGGCGGTTTATGGCAGAGCGGGATTGGCTGGACAAGCGGCCAATAGCAGGACAGCGCCCCGGGGGCACCAGACGGCGCCGGGCGGGGGAGTCGCTCCTGTCCCAGTTCCTGCCCTGCGACATCTGCGTGTGGCTCGCGGGGGCACAAAACGGAGCAGTTGTTCTACTCCAGCAGCGCCGGGTGCAACCCCAGCGCTCGTCTCATTCCCATTTCACCGGGTTTTACACGCACCCGCCCGGCGTGTCTGAGAAATGGGATTATCCACGTGGGTTCTTCACTCCCGTCCCCAGGAGCGTTTGCCTGGTCTGTGCAGCACCACCCGCCCATTTCCCGGCGTCGCGCGTGGGTGTCGTGTCCTGGTTTGGAAAACGTGGCTGCTCTGTGTCACTGCGGGCGTGTTCGGGAAATGAGGCAGAAGAGTTCGTAGCAATAAACAGCTGGGAGTGACCCACCCAGTGTCTCTGTGCTCCTCATTGTTTGCTTATAATGTGGACACAAGGTTTGGTTGGGGGAGGATAGGGTGAGAGTGGCCACGTCCCAACTGGGTTTGGTATGTGGGGGTCAGGTTGGGCAGGGAATAGAGAAGGATGAGTAGAGACAAGAAAGCAACAAGGGATGGGTGGGGGTGTGAGAGAGAGAGGTGCCTCCCCGCCCGCTCTGGGCAGCTCCCAGCCGGCCCTGGGTAGCCGACCAGAAGGCGAGACCCCACCCCGCCAAAGGGGTCCGAGGACCCGGCCAGACCGAGCCGCGACCCCCCCTGCGATGTTAGGCGAGAGCGCCGGCCCAGGGGGATGCACCGGACCCCGCCCAAGGGCCACCCAGGGGGAAGGGACTGACGGAGATGAAGAGAACAAAAGTGAATGGAAGAATTTGAGTTAGGGGACGTTAGGGGAAACAAACTTACTATGTTTATTAAGTATAACTATCAATAAAATTTATGTTCATTTATATTGTATTATACTATACTATATTAACTAGACTTTAACCTTTTATACGATACCCCTCTATACAAATACACATTAATTAAAGAGAGCAGGTAAATGGAAATGGATGTTTAGATTCTCAGGCTACCGCGGCTGGTGCCCGCAGTTCCCGGTGGTTACCAGCCTATCTCTGAAGGGAGTCCGGGTGGGGGTGCTACTTCCCACCCGGTACTGCGATAGCTTGCGGATCCAAACAATAGGAGTAGGATAGGGTATATGTTAATTAGCTATACTAATTATCTATCCTAATACTAACAGTACTAACATACTTAACATCACCTTGGTATTTACATTTATGTTACATGGGAAAGTCTGGCCTGGGCCTTAAGGCCCGGCCTCTACACAGTTAAATGAAAGGTGACACGTCGGTAGTCTTTATCTAGAGTTAGTGGTCAAGTCCAGTAATCATATTTAAGTGAACAGTCAAGTCCGGTGTTTATAACATCTAGTAATGAAGTGGTCGGTGGTCAGATAGGTTAGTTAGAACGGCGGAGGTAGTGTTACCGCAGATGAGATGGTCCAGGTAGGCACTGCCAGGCGATGACGTGGCCGTAGGAGCGGCATCGATGAGATGACGTTGCTGGGCCTCCGGTTTCCTCACCGGGTACGCAGTACCCGCGGCAGAAGCCACGGGCCAGTTCGCCACCCAGTGAGTACGCCTGAAGGCCCACTTGTAGCTCCTAGATGCGAGCGCGGTGCTGGGGCTTGGGGAGGCGCTTGAACAACGGCTGACAGTGATTTCAGCTCTAGGCGGTGCCCCCTAAAGGGCAGCTGCCTCAGTGATTTCAGCTCCTCTTTGCTCTCTTCCTGAGCTGGCCTAAGGGTCAGCAGACGTTGCCATGGCAACCGATGCTCCCCAATGCGGCAGCAGCGATTATGATAGCTAGCTCCCAGGGCCACAGAATGGTGGGTGGCTGCTGAATTTATAGAGCAGTCTCATGAATATGTATGACATGATTATCATACGAGAGTTCTATACCTGCCGTTTTCAACCAGGTCCTCCAGGCCGTGGAAGTTGCTAGAAACTCCCCACCTGCGCCCAATCAGAGGCCGGGATTTTGAACCTGGCCCATGAGGTGTTTATGAGTTCAGGTTACCGGGGAAACCAACTGACACAGAGTGACCGTTGCAGGGGGCTGCTAAACGGCAGCCTCTGTATCTTTAGATTCTGCCTGTACCTGCATTGATGTTTAATGGCCAAAGGCTTGTTCCCCCTGGCCCACAGGAACGATAATGCCCAAGGGATAAAAATCCCTGACACAGACCATTGTTGATCAGGAGTTTTCGCTCCACGACCCTCAGGAGCACCTCGTAAATGGAGGATTTTATCCCTATCAGTGGTACCTAATAGAGGGAACTGCAGTTTGGGATTGTCCCGGGTATAAAGATTCCTTTTGTCTAGACACTTGCAAGTAATTTCCCCATTTATGTGAGTGTACATAAAAACAGCTGGACGGCCCTTAGCGGGTACCAGAATTCCTGGAGTCTGACCTGTCCCCATCATTGCTTTTCTCCCTGTGAGGCACCGAATGGAAGTTCGCCTGGCTCATAGGGTGCAAGGCAGTGAACCGAATTTCACCTGGCTCACAAGATCTCTCCCTGCAAGGCATCGAACTGAAGTTCACCTGGTTACAGAGTGTGAGGCACTGGACCAAAGCCCCCCTGGCTCACGGGGGGGATGTTCCCAGCACACGCTCCAGCCCAGCAGGACGCCTGGTGGGACTTAAGTCTGCCCGGGCTTAGGGATATCATTAATGGTTAGTCTTACTTCAGAACAGAAAAAGAGGGAGGCAACAAAGCTTCCCACAAGTTCCATGTGTCGAAAGAGAGTCTTGGCACCACACCAGTTTTTAGTGTCTGAACACAGAGGGCCCAGCGCATGGCTGCCTCACTAGACACCCCGGTGTGCGCTTTGGGAACAGAGACATACAAAACAGGCCTAATAGAGAAAGACAGACACAGACACACACAGAACGTTAGCTGCTCCACAAAGGTGGAACCCGTAGCTCCCCCTTACCCTGATGACCAGCCGGCACTCCGGTCCCAAGCCCCTGCGGGGAGATTTTGTAACAGGTATCCCCCTTACCTTCTATTGAGCGCTCTTCAGAGGCTTGGAGGTCGGGCGCTGGCCCCCCCATCCGGGCAAGTGGTGCGTTGGGATCTCGGTGGAACCTCCAAATTGCTGAAGCACAAGACGTCTCTGTGTAGGCGGCGAACGTTCAGCTTTACTGAATTCAATAAGGCAACAGAGGAGCCAAACTGGACAGGAGTAAAACCAGGCCCAGCAAGGCTGCTTGGTGCAGCGAACTCTGGTATTTTATCCCCTCACACAAACAACGCCCAGTGTCAGAGGCAATTAGTTAGAGCAGCGTAAATCACTTTCCAAAGAGAAACTGTTATCAGCAAAGAGAAACAGGTACCGGGGAGCTGGAGCCCCAACTCCAAACAGCCCATTATCGCATTCCATAGAGCTCATCCTCCCGCTGTTCCCAAACAGGTCAAGGAAAGGACTGGCTCCTGTGTGCGCGCGGGAGTAAGGGCTGTGAAATGGCGTCTATACAAGATGGCTTCCAAAATCATTTACAGCTACTTTGATTTTTGGTCTACCCCCGCCCCCAGGCTACCAGCAAGGATGGAGAGTCCTCTCCAGCTGGCACCCTCCAACACGCCGCATGGCCTGGGCTAGTGTTTGGAGCAAGTGCACTGCCCAAAGGTGCCCGTCCCCCTCTGGGTCGCCCCAGTTGGATGCAAAGGAAGGACAGACGTCAGTACGTTTGGAACTGAGGTGACTGCAAGGAGATGCGGAAATCAGGTTTGACGAATCCTCCCTGCTACCCGCCTCAGGGTCTCCACGCCGCACTTGCTGGCTGAGTTTGCTCCCGTAGCCTTTGGCTCTCCCGAACCTTCCCACAAGGCAGTGGGGAAGGTTCTCACAGGGGTGTCTGCCCCGGGGGCGGGGGGGCGGCGTAAGGAGTCAGGGCCCCTTGGACACCGGTGACCAAATCATGGTTCAGATGCCATTTGGATTCGCCCAATGGAGGGACCCGAGTATCCCAGACCCTCATCTCCTGCAGAATGAGGGGGCAGAAGCCGCCGAGTCAACCCATGCACCATCACGTTGGGGGGTCCACACTGCCCACCTGGTGCCTGTGGGCTGCTGGTGCTGCCGCTGCTGTGGGCTCATGGACGACCATGTGAGCAAGAAGAGATAACACACAGCAAATGGCAGGGAGGGTCAGGCCGGCTTGATCATCCACACCACCACTCGCTCTCCTGTCACTGAGCTCCCCGCCGCCTGCAGCACCCCCTCGCCCAGCCTGCTCCCAACACCCCCCTGACCACAGACCCCTAACTACCCAGGCACCAACCACAACAGCACATCTCCACGTCAGCCGACATTGACAACAGTGAGTGTTGCCAAAGCAAAGAGAGGAAGGAACAGAGCAATGATCACTGCCGCTGCCGTGCCCGGGGCGCAAAGGCGACGACAAACACTGCACAGACAGAGGCAGAGGAACCAGCAACGTTTGCTCATCTCATTTGTACAGGAAGTTTTGCATCGTTTTACTTGCCCAGGTGCCTTTTTAATTCCATCTGTTCCCATGGGGATCCGCTCTAGAGTCTCTGAGAGGGAATGTCTGTCTGTCTGTCTGGGTCTGGGCTTGTCCATTGGTCGAGAACTCCTAAATGGTAAGAACCAGGACCACCCACTCTGGTCTGCAGCTTTCTCTTCTTGTAACTTAGAGCCAGGCTGGGGTGTGGGTGTGCCAGGGATTGGATGGGCTGCACCGGGATGGCTTCTCAGGGGACCACATAGAAAAGAGGCAACCACCACACGAGAAAGGGGTTGGCTGGGGATACCCCCTCTCCCACCCCCAGGACTATCCCAGCCATGAGCATCCCACCCTCAGGTGTTTTTGGGGCAGCTGCAGCTCCCTCCCCCCTAAGTTTGTACAGGGATACGGCTGGCTGTTCCCCTCCACCAGCGAGCGAGGAGAAAGTGCACATTTGCTGCATTCCTCTCTGGCTGGGCAGTGCAGAGGACCGATGACCCTGGCCCTGCCCCAGGCGAGGGACATACGCCGCTCCCCTGGGTGTACCTGCTGGAGCTGCAGCAGCCAACCAGAGGTGCTTCTCACCTGGGCCCAAAGCTTCTGCGGTGAAAGGGGGTAGGACAATGGTCTCTCCCCAGAGTCCCCATGCACTGACCCCTCCTCTCCAGACACACCCGAGAGCAACAACTCACGTGAAGCATTTTCAGTTTATTTAATTAAAAAAAGACACCAAAAATTAATCAAGTTCAGGTCCTGCACAAACTCCAGTGTGTCTAGTTCTTTTATAAAGGAGCATGGATTAAAGCAGGGAACAAGTCAACTTTATTTTAGTTACTTGAATGACTCCAGAACACCACACCCTGGAGAAATGAGAAGCAGTGTGGTAGTTCATGGGGTTCTCACTGATTTTTTGCCCAGTGGCCCAGCTTCAAAAATAACAAAAAACAGAGTTATGGGATTTCTCTCCTGTGTGAATTCTCTGATGATCAATAATGTCTGAGCAGCCACTGAAGGTTACCCACGTGAGTGCAGTCCTTGGGTTATTCTCTTGTGTGAACTCTCTGATGACTGACAATGTGCGAGTGTTCCCGGACAGACAAAACAGCTCGAAGCTTCTTCTGATCTGTAAGATTTTAGTGCTGACAAAAGCTTTTCCCACAGTCAGATCAGCTGAAAGGTTTCTCTCCAGTGTGGGTTCTCTGATGACGAATAAGATTTGAGAGGTGACAAAAGCTTCTCCCACAGTTGGAGCAGGTGAAGGGTTTCTCTCCTGTGTGGGTTCTCTGATGATGAATAAGACTGGAGCGCTGAGAAAAGCTTTTCCCACACTTGGAGCAGCTGAAAGGTTTCTCTCCAGTGTGGGTTCTCTGATGATGATTAAGACTGGAGCGCTGACAAAAGCTTTTCCCACACTCGGAGCAGGTGAAGGGTTTCTCTCCTGTGTGGGTTCTCTGATGTGCAACAAGGAGGGAACTCCGACTGAAGCTTTTCTGGCAGTAAGAGCAGTCAAAGCGTTTCTCTCCTGTGTGGCTTCTCCTATGTAAATCAAGGCATGACCTCTGTCTGAACCTTTTCCCACAGTCAGAGCAGCTATAAGGTCTCTCTCCTGTGTGGATTCTGCAATGAATTTTAAAACTTGAGGAGCATGAGAAGCTTTTCCCACAGTCAGAGCAGTGGAAGGGTTTCTCTCCAGTGTGGGTTCTCCGATGACGAACAAGACTGGAGCGCTGACAAAAGCTTTTCCCACAGTCAGAGCAGTTGAAGGGTTTCTCTCTTGTGTGGCTTCTCCTATGAGTAACAAGGCATGACCTCTCTCTGAACCTTTTCCCACAGTCAGGGCAGCTATAAGGTCTCTCTCCTGTGTGGATTCTGCAGTGACTTTTAAGACTTGAGGAGCATGAGAAGCTTTTCCCACAGTCAGAGCAGTTGAAGGGTTTCTCTCTTGTGTGGATTCTCCTATGTATAATAAGGCTTGACCTCTGTATGAACCTTTTCTTACAGTCAGAGCAGTTATAAGGTCTCTCTCCTGTGTGGATGCTGCAATGACTTTTAAGACTTGAGGAACATGAGAAGCGTTTCCCACAGTCAGAGCACTGGAAGGGTTTCTCTCCAGTGTGAGTTCTCTGATGAGCAACAAGTTGTGATCTGCATCTGTACTTCTTCTCACAGTCAGGGCAGTCATAGGGTGTCTCTCCTGTGTGGATTCTGCAATGTCTTTTAAGTCCTGAAGGCCACAAGAAGCTTTTGCCACAGTCAGAGCAGCGGAAGGGTTTGTTCCCCGTGTGGGTTTTCTGATGATGGACAAGATATGAGCGTTGACTGAAGCTTTTCCCGCAATCAGAGCAGAGAAAAGGTTTTTCCCGGGTGTGGATTCTCAGATGTTTATCAAGGCCAGAAACATCACTGAACTTTCTCCCACACTCAAAGCAGTTGAAGGGTTTCTCCCCCCTGTGGATTTTCTGATGTTTAAGGAGGTTTGCACTCCTGCTGAAGCTTTTCCCACAGGCAGCGCAGTGATAGGGTTTCTCTCCTGTGTGAATTACCTGATGATCAAGAAGGTGTGAGTGTCGCCGAAAGCTTTTCCCACACTCAGAGCAGTTGAAGGGTTTCTCTTCTGTGTGGGTTCTCCTATGTGTAACAAAGTTTGACCTGTCTCTGAACCTTTTCCCACAGTCAGAGCAGTTATAAGGTCTCTCTCCTGTGTGGATTCTGCAATGAATTTTAAGATTTGAGGACCATGAGAAGCATTTCCCACAGTCAGAGCAGTGGAAGGGTTTCTCTCCAGTGTGGGTTCTCTGGTGATCAATAAGACCTGAGCGCAGCTGGAAACTTCTCCCACAGTCAGGGCAGATATTGGGCTTCTCTCCTGTGCGGATGCTACAATGACTGTTAAGACTGAAGCTTTTCCCACAGGTTTTCTGTTGTTCGCTCTCTTTAGTGTTTTTCACGCCTCTGCTTCCACGGCTGGAGTTATCCTGCCCCTCCCCTGCACGGTTTCCCTGCTGCCTTTCAGGGCTACGCTGACTCTCACAGGTCTCTCTGTGCTCAGGGCTCTGAGAAACACGACCTTCAGAGCTTCCCAGGAACATCCCACAGGAGGCCACTTGCTCTGGTTCTTCCAGCTGAAGATTCTCCTCGTCATTCGTGAGAAGCATCACTTCACCTGCTGGGACACAGAGAGAACCAGACAGTGTCACTCTCTGAGCTGAGCTGAAAGGAAAACTCTGAAAGGGAACAGAAAAGGGGGAACGCAGCCAACAGCTGATGGAAAGATTGAAGTAACATGAACTGAGCTGCTCCTCCTTCCACACAACCCTTCCCCAGAGGAGGGACCCCACCCCTGCCCCCACCTTCTGGCTGGAGCTGAAGACAGGCTGAAGGGTCAGTCACTCTGGATGAAAAGGCCCAAGTGACATGTAGGAGGACACGGAAATCGGTTTCTGAGTCACTTGAGCTCACTGCTCACCTGTGTGGGGGTCGCTGATGATCTCCCCTTTCCCAGAGCCCTGGAGATCTGGGACCCCCAGCGCCTCCCCTCGCTCCACCCAGGAGATCACATCAGCTTTGGGAACTGGAAATCCTGCTTGGGGAGCAATTAACCAAGTGCTGATCTTGTTCAGGAAGGTCCAGGCCATTACTTCTTCCAGCCCCAGGATCTGAGCCGCCCACCCAGAGAGGCTCCTTCCCCACCTGGCACAGGCCGGGCTCTGGATGGTACAAGATCCCATGTCACACTCACCTGGGGTACAGGTGCCTCACCCCTGCCTTGGGAATGGCCCAGCTCATTCCTGGGGGAGCCAAGTGCTCTGCTCCACTCTCTAGGGTACAACTCAGCCTCCCTCTTAACCTGTTCCAACCCCCTCATCCCAGGGCAGGACAGGACCACTCAGCTCAAACAAGTCACTTGATTTGTTGTTGTTTTCGTGGATAAAACTAACACAGCTACACCCAATGCCTGGCACCAGGCAGGCCCCGAATTTAGCCACGTGGAGGGGGAATCCATCAAACCCATGAAAAAACCTTCACAGACAGAGACACCATCTTCCTCGCCAAGTGCAAATGGATGGACGTCCCACCCAACGGGCTGAAGGTGAAACACTCACTGCAACCGACACACTGCAGGGACTGTGTCGAGAGATTGGTCACACACTCCCACAGACCTGAGGAACCACCTGTTCAGCTTCCTGTGCAGCAAACAGGGAAACATCACAAGGAGCTCTCAAGTCTGGAGCTTCTCCTAAAAAACAGCCTCCCACACAAACGCCCAGGTGGCTGGACTTTACCGAAAGGAGACAGGAGAGTCACAACGCCCACTGCTCTTCTCCACAGGACTGTAAACTCTCTCACCTCCGACCTGCCGCAGAGGGCCACAGTAGCGGTACCCGTAACTCACCCGGCAACATTGTCAATCTATCCAACCACACACTCAGCCCGGCAGAGGAGTCTGTCCTTTCTCGGGGACTCTCTTTGTGCCCCACCACCCCCACAAACATGACACAGTTCTGTGGGGATCTGGAACCTCACCCCAGTTTTGCCAGGAATACTTTCCAGGAGCACTTTCAACAAGACTCTGAACAGCCCTGCAGGCACCATCACACCTAGAGTACAAGAAGAAGAATTCTGCATGGAATCCTTCCTGGCAATCAAAACGAGAGACTGGACGTATACCTAGAGCGCTTCTGCTTCTGTGCGCAGGCAGAAATTGTGGCAAAGTGACACTGCTTGTCCCAGGACCTCAGCCGTGCGGAATGCAATGTCACCCACAGCCTCAGAAACAGCTCTGCGTTGTCATCCAACAGGCCGACAAAGGAGCTGCTGTTGTCATCATGAATAGGTCAGACCATGAAAAGGAGACTCCCAGGCAGCTCTCCAATACCACCTTCTACAAGCTACTGTCCTCTGATCCCACTGAGCAGCACACACAGAAACTGCACCGTCTGCTCAAGACACTCCTGACAAAAGCGCAGGAACAGATCTGCACAGACACACCCCAGAGCCCCAAGACCCATAAATCTAGACATTCTGGAGGCACCATCAGCTCAGGCATTGGCACTCTCATTGCAGCCTTGTCCAGCTATAGGGACTCTCTACTCAGACCGTATGTTACCAGCACTCCGAGCTATCTTTGAAACACCACTGACTTCCTCAGGAAACTGCTGTGCACTGGTGATCTTCCTGAAAACACCATCCTGGTCACCATGGATGTCGAGGTCTCTTACACAAAAAAGCCACGTGAAGATGGACTTCAAGCTGTCAGGAACGGTATCCCTGATGATGCCACAGCACAAGTGGTGGTGGAGCTTTGTGACTTTGTCCTCACCCACAAGTACTTCAGATTTGAGGACAGTTTATACATTCAAATCCATGGCACTGAAATGGGCACCCACGTGACCCCACACTGTGCCAACATGTTTATGGCTGACCTGGAACAACTTCCTCAGCTCTCCACCCCTGGCGCCCTCCTCCACTTGAGCTACATTGATGACATCATCATCTGGACCCATGAGAAAGAGGCTCTTGAAGAGTTCACAGTGATTTCAACAGTTTCCACACCACCATCAACCTCAGCCTGGAATGGTCCACACAAGAGATCCACTTCCTGGACACTACTGTGCACATAAGTGATGGTCAGATAAACACAACCCTATACCAGAAACCCAAGGACCGCTATGCTACCTCCATGCCTCCAGCTTCCATCCAAGGCACACCACACGATCCATTGTATACAGCCAAGCACTAAAGGTACAACCACGTTTGCTCCAATCCCTCAGACAGAGACAAACACCTTCAAGACCTTTACCAGGCTCTCCTGAAACTACAATACCCACCTCAGAAAGTGAAGAAACAGATTGACAGAACCAGACGTGTACCCAGAAGCCACCTGCTACAAGACAGGCCCAGCAAAGAAAACAACAGAACACCACTGGCCATCAGCTACAGCCCCCAACTAAAGCCCCTCCAATGCAGCATCCGTGACCTACAACCCATCCTCGACAATGATCCTTCACTCTCACAGACCTTGGGAGGCAGGCCGCCCACAACCTTAAACAAATTCTCCCCAGCAACTTTTAACCACAACACTGTAAATCACAAACCACACCCTTCCACATACCTCCGTGCCACCTCTACCCACCAATGACACCACCACACCTGCTTAACCCAGGGTTAACCCGGGTTTAACCCAGGGTTGTGAGTTCAATCCTTGACGAGGCCATTGAGCAACTGGGGCAAATAGATGTCAGGGACGGTGCTTGGTCCCGCGAAGAGGGCAGGGGACTGGACTAGATGACCTCCTGAGGTCCCTTCCAGATCTAGGAAACGTGTATCTCCACTTATATTCTAATTTTATATTAACCAGCAGAGCTTATTCGCCTGCACATCTAAACTGGAGAGTCTCCTTATAAAAGGATAAATGGATGCAAATCAGATATCAGGAACAGTAACATACAAAACCTCCCGGGATGCTCAGGAGCAGATTTAAAAGTAGCCATCCTGCAATGCAAAAATGTCAAAAGCAAACCTCAAAGAGCAACTGCAGAGCTGCAATTCATTTGCAAATGTGACCCCATCTATTTAGGATTGAACACAGACCAGCAACGGCTGGCCAAGTAGAAAAGCAGTTTCTCTGCTATGGCTGTTCACACCGCCACATCAGCTGCTGGAAATGGGCCACATGCTCCATGACTGAATTGCTCTCATTGCCTCCGGCCTTCTTCTTGAGTGGGACTCCCTCCTTTTCTTGTGCCTGTTTATTTCTACTGGCCTGTGGAATTTCCATGTCGTGCATCTGGTGAATTGGGCCTTTGCCCACAAAAGCTGATGCTCCAGAAAATCTGTTAGTCTACAAGGTGCCAGAGGACTTCTCTGTGTTTCTGCAGGACTCAAAACGCGAGCTCTGTGAGGGCTGGCAGGGCCGAAACCGAGGCCCCAGGCAGGGCTCAGAGTGCAGCTGCCACAGGGCAGATCACTGGAACTTGGAGAGAAAGGCTCTGGCAGAGCTCTGGCTCCCCAAGGGCTCTGTCCACAAAGCTCCTGGCTGGGGCCTGGTTCCTCCGGCTCTTTGGCTCTGATGAGCTACTTGAACCAGCAGGAGGCAGAGGAAGTTGTCGGAGCAGCGAGGTGAGTCCCAGGTCGGCTGCTTCAGATTCTGCCCAGGCTCCTGCTCTGAGACCCCTGCCTGCCTGCGGCTGGGTGGGCCCTACCAGCAACTCACAAGAGCTGCTGCTCCTGCAGCCAGCCATGGTGCTGTTTGGCTGTGCTGCTCTCTGCGGGATGTGGCTGTTGTTGCAGCTGGGGTCCCCCTCAACTGCCTCAGTTCTACTCTGCCAGCAGCAGCTTCTCTGTGTGGTTTACCACTTTCCTCCTGCATCACCGGCTTGTTGCTGATTCACTTTCCAGCCGCATGCAGCGTGTTTCCCTCGGTGCGGGAAGGAGACTGACAGAAGTGCGGCTGGAGGGTGTTAGTTACAGCCCCCGTCTCCGCCTCCCCCACAACCTCCTCCTGAGCTTCTAGCTGCACTTTTGCCTTCACAGTTTTCCTACTCACTGCCCAGGTTTGGCCCCACCAGGTGTCACATGACCTAGCTGGGCACCTCACAACCATCTTCAAAACCCCCAGTATCAATGCAGGCAGAGGACGCTGGATGACGTGTGTTATGAGACCTACGGGGAGTGACATTGCATCCAAACTGGGGCACATGTTACTCATAACCGGTTTGTCCTGTGTCTGGTACTCACCAGTCACTCCCGAGAAAGCAATCTACTGTACATGGGAGAGCTGGTGCGTCTGTCTGGGAGTTTGTGTTTGATTGTTCAAGAATTTCCCCTAAATGGTAGGTGCTAGCAGCGGTGCAGCACGCTGTTCCCAGGGGTGCCCTGCAGGCATGAAGAGCAGCCGGCCCCAGCCCCACAGCTCTGGTACCTGCCGTTCCTGCCTGGGCCGCTCCACTCACACGTCCAGACAAGGCAGATGGTGGGAAGCACATGGAGACCTGGGCTGTGGGAAGAGCAGCACCACTGCCGTGTCCCTGAACCTGCTTCCCCTGGGAGGGGCCATGGAGGGGACAGTCTCTCACAGGGGAGTCAGTAATTCCTGAGGCTGATACTCCTGACACTGGGGACAGGGGCAGGGAGGGACCCTGAACCGAACCAAACCCAACCCAGCAGCTGTGGAGCTCACACAGCCTCTGACATCCCCGGGGACAGGGCTCCTCACCCAGCCAGCGCACGGTCTGGTAATTCTCCTGCATCACCTCCCTGTAGAGGGCTCTCTGCCCCGGGGCCAGCAGCCCCCATTCCTCCTGGGAGAAACACACAGCCACCTCCTCCAAGGTCACCGGCTCTGCCGCCACCGCCATGTCCTCGCTCTGTCTCTGCAGGTCTGGGGCTGCTCTGGAGCCAGACGTGGGTGCTCTGCACCTAGCAGGAGAGAAAGGCAATGGAGACATATCAGACAGGGTTGGAAGCTGCTCTGTGCCCCCGGCTCCCCACACTCGCTCCCTGGGGCAGACGTGCTGCACACGCACATTCGGAGAAACGCTCGAGTCTCACTGAACCACCTCGCACAAGTCAGATCCCAAATGCGTCCTCGTTTCTCTCCAGACACGGCCTGAGCTCCAGCACTGCTGCGCACTGGAGTGTGTCCCACGGAAACGTCACGTGGTTAGTGACACACCACGGGGACAAGCCCGGAGGAGGGGAGCAGCTGAAGGGACAATGAGGGTCACTGAACTGCACCGCGGGGGAGCACAGGCACCGTGCGACGAGCGCCCGGCCCCACTGGGGAACCGGGAGGGGGTGGACACAAACCCACCCAGAGCTCTCGGATCCCCTGCGGGGGCGGGGGGTGCAATGGACTCAGGACCCCAAATCACTGAGGGGGACAAGGGAGAAGAAAACCAGGGGGGTGCAGAGGCCCTGGGGCGAAAACAAGGGAGCTGGGGGAGAACCGAGCACAGAGCCACCAGCACCCACTGGTCCCTGCGGGGTGCGGAGCCCGCGGGCGCCGCCCAGAGACTCCGCCTGGAGGGGCGAGTGGAGCCAGGAGCGAAAACCGGCCCCGAGTCACAATCCCCCGGCCGCCTCCGCTCCCCTCCCCGGGCGCCCCGGAGCCGGGCGGGGGCGAGTGCGGGGCGCTGGGGCGGCGCCTCTTTGCTCCCCGCGGGGCCCAGCGCCGCGAGCCGCCCGCAGCACGAGACGAACCAGGCGCCGCTGCCGGGGGGGGGGGGGGCTCGCGGCTCCCCGGGGGGGGGGGGGGGCCGCGCGGGCGGCAGGACGAGGCGGAGGGGCCGGAGAACGGGGCGGCCCGGCCGGGACCAGGGGGAGGCCCCGCACGGAGCGTCCGAGACACAAACGGGGGGGGGGGCGGAGTCATTTCCCGGCCGAGCCCCCCCTCACCCGGCGGCGGCTCCCTGTGGGGGGGCGGGGCTCAGGGGACTCCGGGCGGCGGCAGCGCGGGACCCGGCGGAGCGGCCCCAGGAAACTGGCTCCTCGGAAGTGACGTCCCAGGAGAAGCAGAAGGGGGCAGGGGAAGTGATGACAGGGAGAGGCGGGACTTCATGCGGGGAATAGAGACAAGAGAGATGAGCGACAGGCTGGAACTGACGGGGAAAGGGGAAGTGACGCAAGGGGGAGGCGGGAGTTGACGAGAGAGGGGAAGTGACGAAAGGGGGAGGCGGTGGCGGTGGCGGACTGCGGGTGGGGGGTAGAGACGTCTCCCACTCACAGGCTGTGCGGGAAACACTCGGCACCAGGCGGCTGCCCTTGTCCTGGCTCTGCGCCTGCGCAGCGGGAGACGGCTCAGTAGCTGTGTCTACACGTGCACACTACTTCGAAATAGCGCCCGTCACGGCTACGGCTACGGCTACGTCTACACGTGAAGCCTATATCGAAGTAGCCTATTTCGATGTGGCGACATCGAAATAGTCTATTTCGATGAATAACGTCTACACACGTCCTCCAG
This sequence comes from Carettochelys insculpta, assembly GCF_033958435.1. Classification (NCBI taxonomy): domain Eukaryota; kingdom Metazoa; phylum Chordata; order Testudines; family Carettochelyidae; genus Carettochelys; species Carettochelys insculpta. The sequence goes on along the minus strand of NC_134158.1, from coordinate 1,159,013 downwards.
GGCTGGCAACGTCGATGTTCAACATCGACGTTGCACAGCACCACATCGAAATAGGCGCAGCGAGGGAATGTCTACACGCCACAGTAGCACACATGAAAATAAGGGTGCCAGGCACAGCTGCAGACAGGGTCACAGGGCAGACTCAACAGCATTAAAATTAAATTAAAATTAAAATAAGGGGATTTCCACATCTGGACCAGCTGCGCAGCGCGAGCCGCTGCAATTTCCAAGTGCTGCCCCCCACCCCGCATTCTAAAGAGAGTCTCATTAGTAATCTTCAAAATGGCTATTTGCATGGACATTTTGAAGTTTTCGCCTAGTGTAGACACAGCCACTTTGTTTGATGTGACTCTTGATTTCTCCCCTTCGTACCGCTCTTCTGGTGTGCCCACTTTGATTCCGATTTTTCTGATTTGTCAACCTTGATGACTACTTTTGGTTGTCTGTGCCTTAAATATTGTCTTATGGTCTGAAGATGTAGGTCTAGTCCAGAAAAGCTCACCCCTTAATAAATTATTTTGTTAGCCTTTAAAATGCTCATAGACTGCTCTTTTTTTTGCAGAGAAAAGAATCCGTGTGTTTGTAAGAGGCAGGTCTGCTCTAGGTCAGCAGGCCTCCAGGGCTGGTGAAAGCAGAGGGCTGCAAGTCCCCTTCATCAGCACTCCCATGATAAAAATTGTTCCAGCCCCCCTGGCCAGACCTGGTTTGGTTAACCATTAAGAACAGATTGAAACTTTTTGATTGTGCAGGTTTAAGACAAAGAGGAGACGCAACTGAAGACAGTTGCCACTTTTTCCATGGGGCCTAAAAGGGCCTAAAAGCAAGCAAGCTGCACCCCTGTAGTATAAAACTCTTTCAGTTCTGTGTAATGTTCACCTGTATCTGACATTGAATTCAGTGTGATGGTTTTGAAATTAACTTGCTGTTCAGTCTCAGTACTGATTGTATCTGTGCTAATGAAAGCTCCTTGTTGTGTGAGTGAGAATGGATGCTGTACGTGTGCGAGACTGTCACCAGACGTTCCAGGAAGCGATCAGGACAGACCCTTCGTGCTGCAGATCATTACAAGGTGAGCAGTGGGCAACTCTAAAGAAGGAGAGAGGCGGTGAGAAACAGTCCTCAGTCAGCAGTAGCAGGCTGGGCCAATAGAAGACGAGCCTGTAGAGTGAGAGGGAAAAGGTGAGCGGTGGGCGCATTGCCACCTAGAAAGGCTGGCGCACTCTGGGATGAAGCGGGGCTTGGCCCACGAGAGCTTATGCTCCAGAATGTTAGTCTCTGAGGTGCCCCAGGACTTGTTTTTCTTACAGGGCACTGCAGGGCAGTCCCAAGGGGGTATTAACCCTGAGCGAAATGCAAGTCCCCTCTCTCATGCGCTCTGTTCCTGCTTGACCCCCTCCCCGCCCCCGCTCCCCCCAGCTGTTGGTCACCCCTTGGGAACAAGGCTGGGATGTTGGCCCAGCTGAGTTGGTGCTTCCTCGGTAAAACCCGGGCTCAGACTCAGCCTTCCCGTTAACTTTTCCCAGGCACCTGTGGAATGAATTTGTTCCGTGCACCCCTCATGGGAAATGTGACACGTCCCCTCCATATCAGTAGTCTGACAAAGCGTGGGGGGGGTGAGGTCAAGGGGTTCGGCGTGTGGGAGGGGGGCTCAGGGCTGGTGCAGAGGGTTGGGGGTGAGGGTGCTGCGTGGGCGTGCGGGCTCTGGGTTGGAGCCAGGTCTGAAGGGCTTCGGGTGCCGGCTGGCTCCGGGCTACAGCAGAGAGGACCCCACCCCAGCTTTCCCCCCAACACAGCCCCCAGGCTGAGGCAGGGGGAGGCGCCACGTGGGGCTGGGCTGGGAGATCGGCATCCCTCCCCTGCCCTCAGTGGGTCTGGGGCTGGCGGGGGCTCCCCTGGGCCGGGGGGTTCCCCAGCTGCAGCAGGTCCCTGCCAGGCTGGGGCGCCTTTCCCCTGACAGCGGCAGGCTCGGGCCAGTTGGGTCCCGCAGCGCCCTGCTTGCAGGGGACGTCGCCCCAGGTGACCTCCGAGAGCAGCGTTCACCCCCAGCGGGGCTAAGCGGCGCCACGTGTCCCTCACCCCCGGGAGCAGCCCCAGCTCCTCGCCCCCGCCGGGAGGCCCGGCCCCGGCACAGCCCAGCGCCGAGCTCCCCGCACAGCGGCCAACGCCCCGTGAGCTCAGCGCCCCGGGAGGGGCTGGCCGGGGAGCCCCGTTACTCCCGGAGCAGCAGCCGGGCGGGGCGGGGCGGGGCGGGGCACGTCCCCTTCGCGTCCCGCTCCCCCAGGCGCGCGGGAGCTGCAGGGGCGGCCCCAGCGCGGCAGCGGCGGAGGGCGCCGGGCTCGAAACTCGGCTCGGGGGAGCCCGCGGGCGCGGGCGGCTTTAGCGCGCCCCCTGGCGGCCGCAGGTGGTCACTGCCGGCAGGGAGCTGAAGCCACCGAAGCAGCCGCCCGGGCTGACCAGACCCTCCCAGCACCTGGTGTGACCCAGACATTTCCCGCCCCCCGCCCCCCGCCCCAGCGTGATCTGACCCAGAGCCCCTCCACCGCCTTCCAGCCTTGCCCGATCCAGACCCCCGCCCACAATGCATCCACCCCCCGGCACCCCCCAGTCTGGTGTGAGCCAGGTGCCCTGCTGCAAAGCCCTGAGTAGTTTCCGGGGTCTGCCATCAATCAAACTTTAGCCACGCCCTCTTTCCCTTGAGCCACGCCCCTTTCCCCAGCTGTTCCGTCCCAGCTCTGCCCACCTGTTCTTGGCAGTCGTGCCCTGGTGCGTCACTTCCGGGGGTGTGGCCTACCAAAATCAAACCTTCGCCACAACGCCTTTTCCCTTCAGCCACGCCTCAGCCCTTTTAGCTCCGCCCACCCCTTTCACCAGAAGTCCCACCCCCTTAACCCTTTCGACCCTCCCTCCTGTCACCAGAAGTTCCACCCCAACCTTTTTAGGCCCGCCCCCTGTCACCGGCAGACGTGCCCTTGGGGGGCAGGAGTACATCGGGGTCAAGTGAGACACGTGCCTGGAAGGAAAGGGTGTCATGCGACCCCTCGAAGGACTCGCCCCGCCACCCTCTACCAACCGGCGCGCAGCGCTACCCCCAGAAAGAGGCCATCTGGCTCCAAGGGCGCGTGGTTCAGAAATGTGCAAACGCTGAGCGGGAAGAGGGACACTTTCACCACCCCTGCCAGGAGTTCGGACGTTGTTCATGTGCCGACGGGTCTCCGCCGCACGTGGAGAAAGCGCCGCATCCGCGACAGCTCCGAGGGGGAGGCGGTAGCCGAGGGGAGCCCTTTGGCCCAACCCTTGTTGACGGATACACCGGAACCCGACCCTGAAACCCAACCGCTCTCGAGGCGGCCCGACAAGGTAGACGGCCTCTCTCTGTCCTCCCCTACGGAGGAAGGCGGCCGCAGCTTGCAGGAGTCGGACAAGGAGAACGGAAAAGAAGCCAAAGAGGGAAGAAACGAATGAGCGAGGTGGGGGGGCGGTGTAATGGGATTTTGTAAAAACCTAAAAAGACCCCAGGATCTTGCATTATTTTCTTTCTGGGAATCTCTCCAGAGCTCGACAGGGCCTTCCTTGAGGACCCAGAGCCCCAGGACGACGTTGTGTCAGAAAACGAAGATGAAATGGGCCCACCTTGGTTTTGCTCAGCACCGATACAAACCACTGAAGATAATGCCAAGGACGACGGCGATGAGGAATTTAGGAAGAGGCTTGGTATGGAAGCGGCTGAGCCAGTCCCACGTCATCAGTGTAAAAAAGGTCTGCGTTCGATTGTACGCGTTGCTGTTTATGCTGTCCTCAAGCACTGCCTCAGGGAAAAGCTTTTTGAAGATTGTGAGGCCTGTGTCATAGGTGCACCAGGCCAAAGGCACCAGGACTTGGTGGCCCCTTAGAGACTAACAGAGATTTTGGAGCATATGCTTCAAATGTCTCTCAAAAAATTCTGTCTGAATTGTTCTGGGCCTGGAGCTTCAGGCACCTCAGTCCCCTCCTTAATAGGGCCCTGGGCACATCCAGCGCTCTCTCACCTGCAGCAGCTCCAGTATCTTCTCCCCCAGCTGGGTGGCATTTTCCTCCCCCCTCGGCCCGATCTCCTGGGCCAGCTCTCCCAGCCGTGCCAGCAGGAGGCGCTGTTGTTCAGCCGGGAACTCCCACGCCACCAGCTGCCTCTCCACGGCCGTCTGCCGCCGGGGTGTGCAGAGGGGCCGGGCTGGCCACGGGGAGAGGGACGCAGGACGTGGGCTGTTCCGCGCTGCCCGGGGCTTTTCATTCACAACTCAGCCGGGCCTAGCCAGCTCGCAGCCCCGAAAGAAGGCGGCCCCAGCGACTCCTGTGAGGAGCAGCGAACAGGAGCAGCTCCCGGGCAGCTCGCCTTTGGGAGGAGCCACACACCTGTTCTCACCTTTCTCGTACGGGGTTTCTCTTGTGCCCTCCAAGGCGGCACTAGAAACAAATAAGGGATCTCTGTCAAGAGAGAAACGGAGAGTGACGTGGCTGGGGAGAGCTCTGGTGTTGTGACCTGCGTGGCATGTGCCGTGTTTGTCTTCCTCCCGAATGAGAGAGAGGATTTTCTCTGGCCCAAGGGGAAGCTGGGAGCCATTTTAGAAGAGAAGGTGAAAGGACTTGAGGCACAAATCCCAACCCTCAGGTCCATCAGAGAAGGTGAAAGGACTTGAGGCACAAATCCCAACCCTCAGGTCCATCAGAGAAGGTGAAGGCTTTCTGGACAGAAGGCAACAGATAATACTGCAGGTACAGCAGGCTGCCCAAAACAAGGAGGAGAACTGCAAGCGAGTTACCTCCAGGAGGAGGAGAAAACCAGTTCAAGTCTCTCCAATTGCCGTGGAGTTAAGTAGCTGCTTTCAGCCTCTCTCTGAAATCACAGAGCAGCAGCTTGGGCCTTGCAGAGCTGAAATCACAGGGTTGTGCCTCAGGGCAATCCCCAGCAGCGTGATTGCTAAGGGAGGGACGATGGCAGTGGATGAGAGCAGGGGGTTGCTGCCGAGGTGTGTGGTTGACACCGGTTCTGCGGTCCGGTGGTCTGATGGTGTGAAGAAGTGGGTCTGTCCCACCAAAGCTCACCTAATAAATTATTTTGCTAGTCTTTAAAGTGCATGATGGGGTCAAATTTAGCTACGACAGATGAGGAAAGGGATCTTGGACTTATAGTGGATAGTTCTCTGAAGACATCCACGCAGTGTGCAGCAGCAGTTAGTAAGGCAAATAGGATGTTAGGAATTATTAAAAAAGGGATCGATAAGAAGACAAAAGATATCATACTTCCCCTATATAAAACTATGGTACGCCCACATCTTGAGTACTGCGTGCAGCTGTGGTCTCCTCACCTCAAAAAAGATATATTGGCATTAGAAAAGGTTCAGAAAAGGGCGACTAAGATGATTAGGGGCTTGGAACGGGTCCCATATGGGGAGAGGCTAGAGAGACTGGGACTTTTCAGTTTGGAAAAGAGGCGATTGAGGGGCGATATGATAGAGGTATATAAAATCATGAATGGTGTGGAGAAAGTGAATATAGAAAAATTATTTACCTTTTCCCATAATACAAGAACTAGGGGACACCAAATGAAATTGATGGGTAGTAGGTTCAAAACTAATAAAAGGAAATTTTTCTTCACACAGCGCACAGGCAACCTGTGGAACTCCTTGCCCGAGGAGGCTGTGAAGGCCAGGACTCTATTAGGGTTTAAAAAAGAGCTTGATAAATTTTTGCAGGTTAGGTCCATAAATGGCTATTAGCCAGGGATAAAGTATGGTGCCCTAGCCTTCAGAACAAGGGCAGGAGATGGATGGCAGGAGATAAATCACTTGATCATTGTCTTCTGTTCTCCTTCTCTGGGGCACCTGGCATTGGCCACCGTCGGCAGATGGGGTGCTGGGCTGGATGGACCTTTGGTCTGACCCAGTATGGCCATTCTTATGTTCTTATGCTACTTGACTACTTTTTGTTTTGGTTGTGCAGTCCATACAGGGTTAACAGCTCGATGGCGTCATCACGCTGCAGCGAGGGGACAGGCTTCATGCAGATTATGTGATCACTTAGGCAGCGAAACAACCACCACAGAGGCAGCTCGCAGGTCTGGTGGAATAACTCGTTTTAAAGCTGAATTATCTGGTGGGAGAGGTTTTGCTTTGACCAGCTACAAAGGAGCTGCAGGATGAAGAAAGTAGGTGTATTTGCCGATCTGTAAAAATCTTGTTGCAAGGCTCACATGTGTTGCATTCGGGTGACTCGTCGTGACGTGTAAAAGTGTCCAGATGGGTGGGCTGCGTAAAATTTTTCAAAAGTTGTATCACTTCTCGGCGTTTTGGCTAAGATCAAGTGTAGTAAAATACTCCCCTTTTTGATTTTCTCCTAGGGATGGGGAGAAATTCAAAGGCCAATATCTTATATTGTCTATGACTTTAAAGTATTTTCCCCTTTTTCTTGTCAGGGTAGAGATTGGTTAAAAGGCCGATATTTTATATTATCTCTTGTTTGTAACTGTGTTTTGTTGTCTATCTGAGACTAGTTGGGTTTCTTATGTAAGTACTAAGATACTGTTTACTGTATATTACGCTCCATAATCTGTTCTAGTTTCTCAGATGATATATCCCTGTGTATGTGAATTTGTTAAGCTCCTTGCTGTATTTGAAACATTCCCTCATTAAAACTCATTTAATCTGTTCTTATCAGTTTAATATCTGATACGTCCTCTATCTGAGGACTATATATTAAATGGATTTTTGGAACAGGGAGATGGAATAGGGGCTTGCTCCATCCACTCCACGCATCGACCTGGTATTGCAGTACTTCCAGGAACAGTGCACCTTCCTTCGGGGAGAAATACTCTTGGTAAAAAAATAGAATTTAACTCTAAAGGTTTTGTTCTTCTAAACCAAAAACAGAGTTCTTTGTATGTAAATTTCTTGTAAAAATCATTTATGCTTTTATGTCCAGGTTGGGTTTTTACTTGCCCAAAACTTTGAAATTACCATAGAAATGACTATTATAAAAACTACTAAGCGAACACTGAAATACCTATTTAGCATTTTTCAAAGCAGTTAAATGCATATTTAGCACCTCATTAGCAAGGCCATGGTTGGGTCACCTTGCAATTGCGGCGCTGGTTTAGGTGGGGGTCTTTTCCAAAAGAACCCCGGCAACTTCAAAATCCCCTTATTCCTATCAGCAAATTAAAATAAGGGGATTTCCACATCTGGACCAGCTGCGCAGCGCGAGTTGCTGCAATTTCCAAGTGCTGCCCCCCCCCCCCCCCCCCCGCATTCTAAAGAGAGTCTCATTAGTAATCTTCAAAATGGCTATTTGCATGGACACTTTGAAGTTTTGGGCTAGTGTAGACAAAGCCACTTTGTTTGATGTGACTCTTGATTTCTCCCCTTCCTACCGCTCTTCTGATGTGCCCACTTTGATTCTGATTTGTCAACCTTGATGACTAGTTTTGGTTGTCTGTGCCTTAAATATTGAGTCTTATGGTCTGAAGATGGAGGGTCTATTCCAGAAAAGCTCACCGCTTAATAAATTATTTTGTTAGCCTTCAAAATGCTAAGAGACTGCTCTTTTTTTTTGCAGAGAAAAGAATCCAAGTGTTTGTGAGAAGCAGGTCTGCTCTAGGTCAGCAGGCCTCCAGGGCTGGTGAAAGCAGAGGGCTGCAACTCCCCTTCATCAGCACTCCCATGAGAAAAATTGTTCCAGTCCCCCTGGTCAGACCTGGTTTGGTTAACCAATAAGAACAGATTGAAAGTTTTTGATTGTGCAGGTTTAAGACTAAGAGGAGACGCAACTGAAGACAGTTGGCAGTTTTTCCATGGGCCGTTATTAAGGGCCTAAAAGCAAGCAAGCTGCACCCCTGTAGTATAAAACTCTTTCAGTTCTGTGTAATGTTCACCTGTATCTGACATTGAATTCAGTGTGATGGTTTTGAAATTAACTTGCTGTTCAGTCTCAGTACTGATTGTAGCTGTGCGAATGAAAGCTCCTTGTTGTGGGAGTGAGAATGGATGCTGTATGTGTGCGAGACTGTCACCAGCTGTTCCAGGAAGCGATCAGGACAGACCCTTCCTGCTGCGGATCATTACAAGGTGAGCAGTGGGCAACCCTAGAGAAGGAGAGAGGAAGTGAGAAACAGTCCTCAGTCAGCAGTAGCAGGCTGGGCCAATAGAAGACGAGCCTGTAGAGTGAGAGGGAAAAGGTGAGCGGTGGGCGCATTGCCACCTAGAAAGGCTGGCGCACTCTGGGATGAAGCGGGACTTTGCCCACGAGAGCTTATGCTCCAGAATGTTAGTCTCTGAGGTGCCCCAGGACTTGTTGTTCTTACAGTGCACGGCAGGGCAGTCCCAAGGGGGTATTAATCCTGAGCGAAATGCAAGTCCCCTCTCTCATGCGCTCTGCTCCCGCTTGTCCTCCTCCCCGCCCCCGCCCCCCCCAGCTGTTGGTCACCCCTTGGAAACAAGGCTGGGATGTTGGCCCAGCTGGGTTGATGCTTCCTCTGTAAAACCCGGGTTCAGACTCAGCCTTCCCGTTAACTTTTCCCAGGCACCTGTGAAATGAATTTGTTCCCTGCACCCCTCGTGAAATGTGACAAGTCCCCTCCATATCAGTAGTCTGACAAAGCGTGGGGGGGGGGTGAGGCCAAGGGGTTTGGCGTGTGGGAGGGGGGCTCAGGGCTGGTGCAGAGGGTTGGGGGTGAGGGTGCTGCCTGGGCATGCGGGCTCTGGGGTGGAGCCAGGTCTAAAGGGCTTGGGGTGCTGGCTGGCCCCGGGCTACAGCAGAGAGGACCCCCCCCCAGCTCTCCCCCCCAACACAGCCCCCAGGCTGAGGCAGGGGGAGGCGCCACATCGGGCTGGGCTGGGAGATCGGCATCCCTCCCCTGCCCTCAGTGGGTCTGGGACTGATGGGGGCTTCCCTGGGCCGGGGGGTTCCCCAGCTGCAGCAGGTTCCTGCCAGGCTGGGGCGCCTTTCCCATGACCGCGGCAGGCTCGGGCCAGTTGGGTCCCACAGCGCCCTGCTTGCAGGGAACGGCGCCCCAGGTGACCTCCGAGAGCAGCGTTCACCCCCAGCGGGGCTAAGCGGCGCCACGTGTCCCCCACCCCCGGGAGCAGCCCCAGCTCCTCGCCCCCACCAGGAGGCCCGGCCCTGGCACAGCCGAGCTCCCTGCACAGCGGCCAACACCCCATTAGCTCAGCGTCCCGGAAGGGGCTGGCTGGGGAGCCCCGTTACTCCTGGAGCAGCAGCCGGGTGAGGCAGGGCACATCCCCTTCGCGTCCCTCTTCCTCAGGGTGTACGGGAGCTATTATTCCCCTCTGCTCATAGGCGTAAAGAGACTTTGAAGTAGGCAGGATCCTTCTGTAAAGGAGCCTCGTCTGGACGAACTGCGTACCCGGTGGGGGGGGGGGGGCATCACCCATGAGGTGCAGCATGGTCCAAGAATCAGAAGAGTGCATGAGGTAGTGGTTGCGACACTCCCCAACTTGGGGTCCATCTTTTCATTCCATGGTTGGCCAAGATGGAAGGGAAGTGGAACTTCAGCAATAGTACAAAAGGTGGGTGGAAGCCAATGCTTCCACTTAGCCCAGTCCTGTATCGTGTTCGTCATCTCGTCACGTGTCCTCGTTCCCCATATTCCGTGTTGGCTGGGTCGTGGTCGATGAGTGGAAAGGGAATGAGGGAGGAACGCACTGCGAAGGGAGGCAGAGAGGAAAAGAAAAAAAGAAAAGGGAGGCTAGGGAAGGGGTAAGGAGATGGCTTCTCTCTGTGTAGTAGGGCCCGTTAGATGAGTTCTGGGTAGTTGGGCAGTTATTTGTCCTGATATTGGCGCAGGCCTGTAATATGCTCTGTGTAGACGTCCTGGGACCATCTGATGGCATCTGACACCATTAGCTGTCGCATGAGGCGGGCATAGTGGCGGCTGATGCCGCAGGCCTGGAGGACCATTTTGTTCTGGGGGTCCCAGGCCCCCAGGGCACCCACCAGCAGGGCATGTACCTCCACTTTGTAGCCCTGTGTCCTTAGTGTATTTGCTAGCGGTGTGTATTTATCTAGCGTCTTTGCCCTTGCTTCCCGGAAGGCCACTGACAGGTTTTCAAAGGGGATGGAGACATCCACCATGGTGATCTTCTTTGCCTGCTCGTTAGTTATTACGATGTCTGGTCTGAGCAGGCTTTTGGTGTCCGGGATGATGCAGTCCACTGTCACTCCACCCAGGGCTGCCGGGAGGGCCTTGATAAATCAATCTAGGATTGCGTTATGCTGTAGTTGCCAGGTCCTGGAGAGAACCAGACATCCACAGAGAACATGGCACAGAGTATCCTTAGAGTATCCACATCCTCTGTTACACTTCCCATGCTGGATGGCTCTGTTGAGATGGATGCAGTTCAACCACGCACAGTGCATAAAATACCATTGTGCAAAACAGATAAAGTTACTAGCCAACAAACAAGTAGGCCAAGATTACTGACACTTCATTTGCAGGTGATCTCAAATACTACACTTGACCTTGACCTTTCTTTCTATTTTTAAAAAAAAAAAAGGGGGGGGGTGACTTAATGCTATCAACATTTTACACAGCCCACCTGTCTGGACACTTTTGTATGTCATGACGACTAAAGCCAATGCATCACATGTGCACGTTTTTCACCAAAGCCTCCAGGGCGGAATTGTTACCACTGGCACCTTCCAATTCAGCAAACAACCGAGTCTGTTCCAGGAAGGGAAAAACGCACAGCACTTGCTGAAGGTGGGGCACAGTGTGAGCTCAGGAAAGGGAAACTCACCCTGTTCCCCAGCCCAGAGGGAGCCATGGCTGCAGGGAGCCCCCTGGAAAGTCTCCAGGAAGAAGCCACATGTCCCGTCTGTCTGCAGTATTTCACAGCCCCGGTCACTCTGGAGTGTGGGCACAACTTCTGCGGAGCCTGCATCAGCCAGTGCTGGGAGGGACCCAACCCAACGGCCTCCTGCCCTCAGTGCAGAAAACCTGTGCAACAGAGACACCTCCGGCCCAACAGGCAGCTGGCAAACATGGCAGAACTCGTCAAACGGCTGCAACGAGGGGTCGGGCTTTATGCAGATTAGCTGATCGCTTAGGGAGAGAAACAACCACCACAGATGCAGCTCACAGGTCTGGTGGAATAACTTGTTTTAGAGCTGAATTATCTGGTGGGAGAGGTTTTGCTTTGACCAGCTAGAAAGGAGCTGCAGGATGAAGAACGTCCGTGTACTTGCCAATCTGTGAAAATCTTGTTGCAATGCTCACATGTGATGCATTGGCTTTAGTCGTCATGACATACAAAAGTGTCCAGACAGGTGGGCTGTGTAAAATGTTCATAGCATTAAGTTACCCCCCCCCCCTGCTTTTTTTTTTTTTAAAAAAAATATAAAGAAAGAAACAAAGAAAGAAAAATCAAGGTCAAGTGTAGTGTTTGAGATCACCTGCAAATGAAGTGTCAGTAATCTTGGCCTACTTGTTTGTTGACTAGTAACTTTATCTGTTTGGCACAATGGTATTTTATGCACTGTGCGTGGTTGAACTGCATCCATCTCAACAGAGCCATCCAGCATGGGAAGTGTAACAGAGGATGTGGATACTCTAAGGATACTCTGTGCCATGTTCTCTGTGGATGTCTGGTTCTCTCCAGGACCTGGCAACTACAGCATAACGCAATCCTAGATTGATTTATCAAGGCCCTCCCGGCAGCCCTGGGTGGAGTGACAGTGGACTGCATCATCCCGGACACCAAAAGCCTGCTCAGACCAGACATCGTAATAACTAACGAGCAGGCAAAGAAGATCACCATGGTGGATGTCTCCATCCCCTTTGAAAACCTGTCAGTGGCCTTCCGGGAAGCAAGGGCAAAGACGCTAGATAAATACACACCGCTAGCAAATACACTAAGGACACAGGGCTACAAAGTGGAGGTACATGCCCTGCTGGTGGGTGCCCTGGGGGCCTGGGACCCCCAGAACAAAATGGTCCTCCAGGCCTGCGGCATCAGCCGCCACTATGCCCGCCTCATGCGACAGCTAATGGTGTCAGATGCCATCAGATGGTCCCAGGACGTCTACACAGAGCATATTACAGGCCTGCGCCAATATCAGGACAAATAACTGCCCAACTACCCAGAACTCATCTAACGGGCCCTACTACACAGAGAGAAGCCATCTCCTTACCCCTTCCCTAGCCTCCCTTTTCTTTTTTTCTTTTCCTCTCTGCCTCCCTTCGCAGTGCGTTCCTCCCTCATTCCCTTTCCACTCATCGACCACGACCCAGCCAACACGGAATATGGGGAACGAGGACACGTGACGAGATGACGAACACGATACAGGACTGGGCTAAGTGGAAGCATTGGCTTCCACCCACCTTTTGTACTATTGCTGAAGTTCCACTTCCCTTCCATCTTGGCCAACCATGGAATGAAAAGATGGACCCCAAGTTGGGGAGTGTCGCAACCACTACCTCATGCACTCTTCTGATTCTTGGACCATGCTGCACCTCATGGGTGATGCCCCCCCCCCCCCCCACCGGGTACGCAGTTCGTCCAGACGAGGCTCCTTTACAGAAGGATCCTGCCTACTTCAAAGTCTCTTTACGCCTATGAGCAGAGGGGAATAATAGCTCCCGTACACCCTGAGGAAGAGGGACGCGAAGGGGATGTGCCCTGCCTCACCCGGCTGCTGCTCCAGGAGTAACGGGGCTCCCCAGCCAGCCCCTTCCGGGACGCTGAGCTAATGGGGTGTTGGCCGCTGTGCAGGGAGCTCGGCTGTGCCAGGGCCGGGCCTCCTGGTGGGGGCGAGGAGCTGGGGCTGCTCCCGGGGGTGGGGGACACGTGGCGCCGCTTAGCCCCGCTGGGGGTGAACGCTGCTCTCGGAGGTCACCTGGGGCGCCGTTCCCTGCAAGCAGGGCGCTGTGGGACCCAACTGGCCCGAGCCTGCCGCGGTCATGGGAAAGGCGCCCCAGCCTGGCAGGAACCTGCTGCAGCTGGGGAACCCCCCGGCCCAGGGAAGCCCCCATCAGTCCCAGACCCACTGAGGGCAGGGGAGGGATGCCGATCTCCCAGCCCAGCCCGATGTGGCGCCTCCCCCTGCCTCAGCCTGGGGGCTGTGTTGGGGGGGAGAGCTGGGGGGGGGGTCCTCTCTGCTGTAGCCCGGGGCCAGCCAGCACCCCAAGCCCTTTAGACCTGGCTCCACCCCAGAGCCCGCATGCCCAGGCAGCACCCTCACCCCCAACCCTCTGCACCAGCCCTGAGCCCCCCTCCCACACGCCAAACCCCTTGGCCTCACCCCCCCCCCACGCTTTGTCAGACTACTGATATGGAGGGGACTTGTCACATTTCACGAGGGGTGCAGGGAACAAATTCATTTCACAGGTGCCTGGGAAAAGTTAACGGGAAGGCTGAGTCTGAACCCGGGTTTTACAGAGGAAGCATCAACCCAGCTGGGCCAACATCCCAGCCTTGTTTCCAAGGGGTGACCAACAGCTGGGGGGGGCGGGGGCGGGGAGGAGGACAAGCGGGAGCAGAGCGCATGAGAGAGGGGACTTGCATTTCGCTCAGGGTTAATACCCCCTTGGGACTGCCCTGCCGTGCACTGTAAGAACAACAAGTCCTGGGGCACCTCAGAGACTAACATTCTGGAGCATAAGCTCTCGTGGGCAAAGTCCCGCTTCATCCCAGAGTGCGCCAGCCTTTCTAGGTGGCAATGCGCCCACCGCTCACCTTTTCCCTCTCACTCTACAGGCTCGTCTTCTATTGGCCCAGCCTGCTACTGCTGACTGAGGACTGTTTCTCACTTCCTCTCTCCTTCTCTAGGGTTGCCCACTGCTCACCTTGTAATGATCCGCAGCAGGAAGGGTCTGTCCTGATCGCTTCCTGGAACAGCTGGTGACAGTCTCGCACACATACAGCATCCATTCTCACTCCCACAACAAGGAGCTTTCATTCGCACAGCTACAATCAGTACTGAGACTGAACAGCAAGTTAATTTCAAAACCATCACACTGAATTCAATGTCAGATACAGGTGAACATTACACAGAACTGAAAGAGTTTTATACTACAGGGGTGCAGCTTGCTTGCTTTTAGGCCCTTAATAACGGCCCATGGAAAAACTGCCAACTGTCTTCAGTTGCGTCTCCTCTTAGTCTTAAACCTGCACAATCAAAAACTTTCAATCTGTTCTTATTGGTTAACCAAACCAGGTCTGACCAGGGGGACTGGAACAATTTTTCTCATGGGAGTGCTGATGAAGGGGAGTTGCAGCCCTCTGCTTTCACCAGCCCTGGAGGCCTGCTGACCTAGAGCAGACCTGCTTCTCACAAACACTTGGATTCTTTTCTCTGCAAAAAAAAAGAGCAGTCTCTTAGCATTTTGAAGGCTAACAAAATAATTTATTAAGCGGTGAGCTTTTCTGGAATAGACCCTCCATCTTCAGACCATAAGACTCAATATTTAAGGCACAGACAACCAAAACTAGTCATCAAGGTTGACAAATCAGAATCAAAGTGGGCACATCAGAAGAGCGGTAGGAAGGGGAGAAATCAAGAGTCACATCAAACAAAGTGGCTTTGTCTACACTAGCCCAAAACTTCAAAGTGTCCATGCAAATAGCCATTTTGAAGATTACTAATGAGACTCTCTTTAGAATGCGGGGGGGGGGGGGGGGGGGGGGCAGCACTTGGAAATTGCAGCAACTCGCGCTGCGCAGCTGGTCCAGATGTGGAAATCCCCTTATTTTAATTTGCTGATAGGAATAAGGGGATTTTGAAGTTGCCGGGGTTCTTTTGGAAAAGACCCCCACCTAAACCAGCGCCGCAATTGCAAGGTGACCCAACCATGGCCTTGCTAATGAGGTGCTAAATATGCATTTAACTGCTTTGAAAAATGCTAAATAGGTATTTCAGTGTTCGCTTAGTAGTTTTTATAATAGTCATTTCTATGGTAATTTCAAAGTTTTGGGCAAGTAAAAACCCAACCTGGACATAAAAGCATAAATGATTTTTACAAGAAATTTACATACAAAGAACTCTGTTTTTGGTTTAGAAGAACAAAACCTTTAGAGTTAAATTCTATTTTTTTACCAAGAGTATTTCTCCCCGAAGGAAGGTGCACTGTTCCTGGAAGTACTGCAATACCAGGTCGATGCGTGGAGTGGATGGAGCAAGCCCCTATTCCATCTCCCTGTTCCAAAAATCCATTTAATATATAGTCCTCAGATAGAGGACGTATCAGATATTAAACTGATAAGAACAGATTAAATGAGTTTTAATGAGGGAATGTTTCAAATACAGCAAGGAGCTTAACAAATTCACATACACAGGGATATATCATCTGAGAAACTAGAACAGATTATGGAGCGTAATATACAGTAAACAGTATCTTAGTACTTACATAAGAAACCCAACTAGTCTCAGATAGACAACAAAACACAGTTACAAACAAGAGATAATATAAAATATCGGCCTTTTAACCAATCTCTACCCTGACAAGAAAAAGGGGAAAATACTTTAAAGTCATAAACAATATAAGATATTGGCCTTTGAATTCCTCCCCATCCCTAGGAGAAAATCAAAAAGGGGAGTATTTTACTACACTTGATCTTAGCCAAAACGCCAAGAAGTGATACAACTTTTGAAAAATTTTACGCAGCCCACCCATCTGGACACTTTTACACGTCACGACGAGTCACCCGAATGCAACACATGTGAGCCTTGCAACAAGATTTTTACAGATCGGCAAATACACCTACTTTCTTCATCCTGCAGCTCCTTTGTAGCTGGTCAAAGCAAAACCTCTCCCACCAGATAATTCAGCTTTAAAACGAGTTATTCCACCAGACCTGCGAGCTGCCTCTGTGGTGGTTGTTTCGCTGCCTAAGTGATCACATAATCTGCATGAAGCCTGTCCCCTCGCTGCAGCGTGATGACGCCATCGAGCTGTTAACCCTGTATGGACTGCAGAACCAAAACAAAAAGTAGTCAAGTAGCATAAGAACATAAGAATGGCCATACTGGGTCAGACCAAAGGTCCATCCAGCCCAGCACCCCATCTGCCGACGGTGGCCAATGCCAGGTGCCCCAGAGAAGGAGAACAGAAGACAATGATCAAGTGATTTATCTCCTGCCATCCATCTCCTGCCCTTGTTCTGAAGGCTAGGGCACCATACTTTATCCCTGGCTAATAGCCATTTATGGACCTAACCTGCAAAAATTTATCAAGCTCTTTTTTAAACCCTAATAGAGTCCTGGCCTTCACAGCCTCCTCGGGCAAGGAGTTCCACAGGTTGCCTGTGCGCTGTGTGAAGAAAAATTTCCTTTTATTAGTTTTGAACCTACTACCCATCAATTTCATTTGGTGTCCCCTAGTTCTTGTATTATGGGAAAAGGTAAATAATTTTTCTATATTCACTTTCTCCACACCATTCATGATTTTATATACCTCTATCATATCGCCCCTCAATCGCCTCTTTTCCAAACTGAAAAGTCCCAGTCTCTCTAGCCTCTCCCCATATGGGACCCGTTCCAAGCCCCTAATCATCTTAGTCGCCCTTTTCTGAACCTTTTCTAATGCCAATATATCTTTTTTGAGGTGAGGAGACCACAGCTGCACGCAGTACTCAAGATGTGGGCGTACCATAGTTTTATATAGGGGAAGTATGATATCTTTTGTCTTCTTATCGATCCCTTTTTTAATAATTCCTAACATCCTATTTGCCTTACTAACTGCTGCTGCACACTGCGTGGATGTCTTCAGAGAACTATCCACTATAAGTCCAAGATCCCTTTCCTCATCTGTCGTAGCTAAATTTGACCCCATCATGCACTTTAAAGACTAGCAAAATAATTTATTAGGTGAGCTTTGGTGGGACAGACCCACTTCTTCACACCATCAGACCACCGGACCGCAGAACCGGTGTCAACCACACACCTCGGCAGCAACCCCCTGCTCTCATCCACTGCCATCGTCCCTCCCTTAGCAATCACGCTGCTGGGGATTGCCCTGAGGCACAACCCTGTGATTTCAGCTCTGCAAGGCCCAAGCTGCTGCTCTGTGATTTCAGAGAGAGGCTGAAAGCAGCTACTTAACTCCACGGCAATTGGAGAGACTTGAACTGGTTTTCTCCTCCTCCTGGAGGTAACTCGCTTGCAGTTCTCCTCCTTGTTTTGGGCAGCCTGCTGTACCTGCAGTATTATCTGTTGCCTTCTGTCCAGAAAGTCTTCACCTTCTCTGATGGACCTGAGGGTTGGGATTTGTGCCTCAAGTCCTTTCACCTTCTCTGATGGACCTGAGGGTTGGGATTTGTGCCTCAAGTCCTTTCACCTTCTCTTCTAAAATGGCTCCCAGCTTCCCCTTGGGCCAGAGAAAATCCTTTCTATCATTCGGGAGGAAGACAAA
Organism: Carettochelys insculpta; assembly: GCF_033958435.1. Taxonomy (NCBI): domain Eukaryota; kingdom Metazoa; phylum Chordata; order Testudines; family Carettochelyidae; genus Carettochelys; species Carettochelys insculpta. The sequence goes on along the minus strand of NC_134158.1, from coordinate 1,141,615 downwards.
CACGGCACATGCCACGCAGGTCACAACAGAGCTCTCCCCAGCCACGTCACTCTCCGTTTCTCCCTTGACAGAGATCCCTTATTTGTTTCTAGTGCTGCCTTGGAGGGCACAAGAGAAACCCCGTACAAGAAAGGTGAAAACAGGTATGTGGCTCCTCCCAAAGGCGAGCTGCCTGTGAGCTGCTCCTGTTCGCTGTTCCTCACAGGAGTCGCTGGGGCTGCCTTCTTTCGGGGCTGCGAGCTGGCTAGGCCCGGCTGAGTTGTGAATGAAAAGCCCCGGGCAGCGCGGAACAGCCCACGTCCTGTGTCCCTCTCCCCGTGGCCAGCCCGGCCCCTCTGCGCACCCCAGCGGCAGACGGCCGTGGAGAGGCAGCTGGTGGCGTGGGAGTTCCTGGCTGAACAAGAGCGCCTCCTGCTGGCACGCCTGGGAGAGCTGGCCCAGGAGATCGGGCCGAGGGGGGAGGAAAATGCCACCCGGCTGGGGGAGAAGATTTCCCGGGCTGGCACCCTCAACACACAGCTGGAGGGGACGTGTCAGCAGCCGGTGCTGGAGCTGCTGCAGGTGAGAGGGCGCTGGACGTGCCCAGGGCCCTATTAAGGAGGGGACTGAGGTGCCTGAAGCTCCAGGCCCAGAACAATTCAGACAGAATTTTTTCGAGAGACATTTTGAAGCATATGCTCCAAAATCTGTGTTAGTCTGTAAGGGGCCACCAAGTCCTGGTGCCTTTGGCCTGGTGCACCTATGACACAGGCCTCACAGTCTTCAAAAAGCTTTTCCCGGAGGCAGTGCTTGAGGACAGTGTCGTGAGCGGGTGTGGCATAAACAACAACGCGCACAATCGAACGCAGACCTTTTTTACGCTGATGACATGGGACTGGCTCAGCCAGTTCCATACCAAGCCTCCTTCTAAATTCCTCGTAGCCATCGTCCTTCGCATCATCTTCAGTGGTTTGTATCGGTGTTGAGCAAAACCAAGGTGGATCCATTTCATCTTCGTTCTGACACAACGTCGTCCTGGGGTTTAGGGTCCTCAAGGAAGGCCTTGTTGAGCTCTGGAAAGATTCCCAGAAAGAAAATAATGTACGATCCTGCGGTCTTTTTAGGTTTTTACAAAATCCCATTACACGACCCCCCAACCTCGCTCATTCGTTTCTTACCTCTTTGGCTTCTTTTCCGTTCTCTTCGTCTGACTCCTTCAACCTGTGGCCGCCTTCCTCCGTAGGGGTGGACAAAGAGAGGCCGTCTACCTTGTCGGGCTGCCTCGAGAGTGGTTGGGTTTCGGGGTCGGGTTCCGGTGTATCCGTCAACAAGGGTTGGGCCAAAGGGCTCCCCTCGGCTACCGCCTCCCCCTCGCAGCTGTCGCGGATGCAGCGCTTTCTCCACGTGCGGCGGAGACCCGTCGGCACATGAACAAAGTCCGAACTCTGGCAGGGGTGGTGAAAGTGTCCATCTTCCCGCTCAGCATTTGCACATTTCTGAAACACGCGCTCTTGGAAGAAGATGGCCTCTTTCTGGGGGTAGCGCTGTGCTCCGATTGGTGGAGGGGCGACTCCTTCGAGGGGTCGCATGACACCCTTTCCTTCCAGTCTCACTTGACCCAGATGTACTCTTACCCCCGAAGGGCACGTCTTCCGGTGACAGGGGGCGGGCCTAAAGGAGTTGGGGAGGAACTTCAGGTGACAGGAAGGAGGGGCAAAAGGGTTAAGGGGATGGGACTTCTAGTGAAAGGGATGGGCGGAGCTAAAAGGGCTGGGCTGGGGCTTCTGGTGAAAGGGGCGTGGCTAAAAGGAAAAGGGGCGTGGCTAAAGTTTGATTGCTGGTAGATCCCTTACACTACTAGGACCCATCACCAGGCCTGATAGTTTTGGGGGTTTTTCAATCTATCCTGCCCCAGACCCTTGAAGGCCCTTCTGAAGGGTTAATCCCACAGCCCTGGGTTTACCAGGCCAACGCTCTAACCACTGACCTCTCCCTCCTCACCATTGTTCCCCTCCAGCGGCAGAATAAAATGGGTATGTGCACCAAAGCCTGTGTGGCTTTGCGCCTGCAATAGAAACAGGCTGCCAGCGCTGGGTGCTCTGCAAACCAGCTGAGTGGCCCTGAATCTTTCCTGGGCAGCCGCCCAAGCGCTCCGGGGTGGTCATAGAACTGGAAGAGACCTGGAGAGATCCTGGAGCGATTGTAATCCAGGCCCTCTATGGCAGCGCTCTCTGAAATGCTCCCACTTCCACGGGCAGGGCCAGGTGAGCAGGGAGGACTGCAGAGTCTCAGCGCAGGGGTGAGAGGATGGTGCCGGGCAGAGAGGTTCACATTCATTAGGAACTGGGGACACTTTTGGAGAAGCGGGAGGCTGTACGGGGGGGATGGGCCCCACCTACCCCAAAACGGAACCAGGCTGCTGGCACTTAACACTGAGATGTCGCAGAGCAGTTTTTAAGCGAAGGGCTGGGGGGAGCCGATGGGCGCAGAGGAGCGTGTGGATCGAACACAGGCATCTCTTACGGGAGGGTCGATAAATAGGGATTCTCTGTGTTCTACTCAGGAGGAGAGGGCTGAAGATGATAAAACGGGTAACATCAGATGAGAATCAATCTGGAAAAGGCAGACATCAGAATCACACAATCACAGAATCCGAGGGCTGGAGAGGACCTCAGGAGGTCGTCTAGTCCAGCCCCCTGCCTGAAGCAGGATCAACCCCCCCAGAGCATCCCCTTTGGGTAGTTGAAGGCTGCTATCAAATCGCTCCCCAGTCTTCTCTTCAGGAAACTAAATAAACCCAAATCCCTCAGCTTCTCCTCATAGGTCATGTGCTCCAGCCCCTTCATCCCCCTCCTTCCCCAGAGGGCAAAGAAGCAGGTCTGGGTGTTCAAAGGGACATGAGTGGCTGAGTCCCACTGGGTGGATCTCCAGTGGGAGCACAGAGCTCCATGGCCAGAAATCCAGTTGGGTCGTGTCCCTTCCCTTGCAAGGGGCGGCCGGGGCATGAGGGGCCTGCCAGGGCTGGAGAGCAGGCAGGGGCAGGTGGGAGACAGCGCTGCTTCCCCAGCTCAGCTCAAGCGACTCACCACTCCCTCCCCGTGCCTCAGTTTACCCTGAGGGGTTCCGTAGAGGCAAACCCGGCCCATGTGGTGCCTGTGCTGGGGAACGCAGCTCTTGTCGTCTGTCACAGGCCTCGGGGAGCTGAGGCAGGCGACATTTTGACACACGTCTGCCGGTCAAGGGGAAGTCTCCCCCTCACTTGCTCTGAGGCAGCTTGTCGGAGCTGTGGGGCAGCCCAATGGGCTGCAGTAACCCCCATGCTCCTTGGTGTATCTCGAGTATGCTCACGATAGTGGCATGAAGCCCCTCTCGGTGAATTATCCGGACTGCCCCGCTCCCCGGGGGGCTGGGAACGTGTCCTCACTCACCAAGGGAAACCGAGGCGCAGAGTGACAGGGAAGTGAGGGAGAGCAGGCCAGAGCTCAAACCACTTGACCCCACTGCCCTCCCAGAGCTGAGAAGAGAACCCAGGAGTCCTGGTGCCCAGCCCTGCCCCTGCTTCAACTACTCAATCTCCCTCTGCTCCTACAATAATGTACCCACGAGATATCACCCTCCTTTGGGAGATGGAAATAGACACCCCGCCCCTCCCAACCCCGCTGCACTGCCCCTCGCCCCACCCCCATCCTAAAGCCAGCCTCTAAACCAGGCACCCATTTCACAGCCCCACACACTGAGCCCTGCACGGCCCTTCCTGCGCAGCCCCGCCCCCTGGTCACTCACTCATGGGCTCAGGACACGTGGCAGTGCCGGAGCGCTCCCCGCAGGCAGCGGCTGGGTCCCAGCCCAGCCCGGCCCAGGTGCAGCGCAGGGCGGCGGTGGCAGCGGGACGAGCAGCGCCGTTGTGGCCGCGCCCCCCGGCCCTGGTGCTGTGCGGTGCGGCCCGGGGGAGGCGGCGCTGGACGCCCCGGGGGTGCACCGGGAACACGTGACGTGCACGTGGCGGGTGTGTAGCGGGTGTGACAGTGTCACACCGACGGGCGCTGCGGGGGGAGGGGCAGGACACCGCACACACCCGCTGCAGGGCCGGGCCGGGCGCGGGTGACAACAGCCCTGTCCCGCCCTCTGAGCGCGCGGGGGGGCGGGGCTCCCGTACGGGGCCGCGCGCTCGGGGGGGGGCGGGGCTCACCCCCTGGGGACTGTCCCCCCCGTGGGGCTCTAGGGGGCACTGACCCCTCCTCCCCGCAGCGCTTTGTCACGTGCGCGCCGAGCGGGCAGCGGCCGCAGCAGCCCCGACAGTGTCAGTCCCGCAGCAGCTCCCGCCGCGCTCACTGCGCATGCGCGGTACGGGGGGGCGGGGTATAGCCCGAGCTGCGCGGGGGTGTTTCGTACAGCCCCGCCCGGCGGTGAGTGTCGGGGTCCCGGGCCGGGGGAGGGGGAGCCCCGCAGAGAGCCGAGGGGCGGATCGGGACAAGCTGCGGGGAGGTCTCTGACTCCGTGGGGGGGACACGGAGCCGGGGTAATGGGGGGGGCGCTCGGTCCCCCCGGGGCTCAGCTCGGGCCCAGCGGGGGGAGGGGGGTGTGGTCCGGCCGCGGGCGCCCTCTGCGGGGTGGGGGGGGGCGGTTCTGTCCCGTCTCCTGGGCGCGAAACGCTCCTGCCTTGGGGGAGGGGGGGGTGTAACGTGCTGCAGCGGCTCCGCAGCCGCGGCGGCGGGAAGCGGCGCTTCTCCTCCCCCGGGGCCCGAGGGGCCGGGCTGGGACGCGCCGGCTGCGGGCACTTGCCGGGGGGGGCGGGGCGCGGGGAGAGACGGTCCCGCGGGGCGGGGGGTTCGCACACAGCGGGGTCTCTCGCGGCTCTGTGAGCCGGTGCCCAGGTGCCAGCTAAAGGTCTGGAGGGGCAAAGGGGGGGGGCGATGCCGCCCCAGCAGCTGCGCTGAGCAGCCAGGGCAGGCGGGGTTCTTTGGTTTGCGCTTAGTTCGGGCACAGCAGCAAGAGGAAAATTACACTTATTAGAGGCTTTAACAGTTACTTTGTATTTACACACAGATGGAAACAATATAACTCAGACAAGTGATCGAAGTACCACAATTGTGAATTTTTGTTTATAACTTTTCTAACAGTTAATAACAACAGAAGCGGCTGCCGCGTGTGAAAGGGGGTTTTAAACTGACCGCTCACTTGATGAATGAAACCAAGATGGCCGCCGAGTGAGTGACAGGAGAATGATTTTACTCGTGGTTACTACTATTTGCAGAAGGTCATTGCTGACCGCAGCTCGCCAGTTCAGGTAAGGCGAGGACCCCCTGGGGTTTGATAGGCAAGACAAATTTTCTACAGTTCTACGTAAAAGATAGCGGAGGATCGCAGTGTTCTAATAGATCAAAGGGGTAAACGCGTTTTAAAGATAAGGTCAGGGCTTCCCGCGGTCTGAGTGACAGGCTTCTGGTTTTAGCAGTTTATAGCCCAAAAACAGCTCGTACCCGCGGTTTTTAAAGGGGAAACAACACAATTTAACTTAAGAAAAGTTTTGGACAAATTCGCTAGCTTAAACTAATACAAGTAATGTGTACACAAGAAAGGCAAGTTGCAGGTGTGATTTTCACCCCTGCCTCTTAGACCTGGTGGAACCAGAGTCTTTCCCTCAATTCCTATAGGAAAGAAGTGCAATACAGGTGTAATTCTTACCCCTGCCTCCTAGATCCAGTGTGACCCAAATTCTCTCAATCCCTCGGGAAGAAGTAGATACGAACCAGGTATCCCCAGTCTCGGGAGTTAATTCCAGACCTGGCCAGCAGCTCTAGGTGATTGAAACTCAAAGGGGGTGGTGGTTGCCAAGCCCCTTTATACCCCTTGTGGCACATAGGCTTCTTCCTGGTCTCAAGTGGCCAATTGGAGTGTTTGAACCCCAGGTTTCCCAGGGAAGATGCAAGGCTCAATTTGCACCTGTGAATTGTGGACAATTGGGCACCTTTGGAGGTGGTGGGCGGGGTTCCCCAATCTTCCTGGGGAAGTGATCAAGGCTGGGGAAGTGATCAAGGCATGTCAATTACCGAGATGAGCCAGAAGGGCGGCCATTAGCTAGCCCATCCACTGTCTGGTTTTTGTGTATAGCAGAGAGGCTGGGCTAGACAGCACACCTGTGTTCCCAGGACATCAACGGCCGCCTGCCTCCCCTGCTTATTTCTCTCTCTGTCTCTCCCAGTGGGGGGGGGGAAGAGGAAGAAAAGGCCAAATAGGGGGTTCATGTCTGGCTACACCTCCTAGAGCTGAGAAGAGAACCCAGGAGTCCTGGTGCCCAGCCCTGCCTCTGCTTCAACTGCGAGATCTCCCTCTGCTCCTACAATAACGTACCCATGAGATGTCACCCTCCTTTGGGAGATGGAAATAGACACCCCGCCCCTCCCAACCCCGCTGCACTGCCCCTCGCCCCCCCCATCCTAAAGCCAGCCTCTGAACCAGGCACCCATTTCACAGCCCCGCACACTGAGCCCTGCACGGCCCTTCCTGCGCAGCCCCGCCCCCTGGTCACTCACTCATGGGCTCAGGACACGTGGCAGTGCCGGAGCGCTCCCCGCAGGCAGCGGCTGGGTCCCAGCCCAGCCCGGCCCAGGTGCAGCGCAGGGGGGCGGTGGCAGCGGGACGGACAGCGCCGTTGTGGCCGCGCCCCCCGGCCCTGGTGTTGTGCGGTGCCACCCGGGGGAGGCAGCGCTGGGCGCCCCGGGAACACGTGACGTGCACGTAGCTGGTGTGTGGCGGGGTGGGGCTCTGCGGCGGGAGGGGCAGGACGCCGCACACACCCGCTGCAGGGCGGGGCGGGCGCGGGTGACAACAGCCCTGTCCCGCCCTCTGAGCGCGCGGGGGGGCGGGGCTCCCGCACGAGGCAGCGCGCGCGGGGGGCGGGGCTCACACCCTGGGGACTGTCCCCCCGTGGGGCTCTAGGGGTCACTGACCCCCCCTCCCTCCGCAGCGCTTTGTCACGTGCACGCCGAACGGGCAGCGGCCGCCACAGCCCCGGCAGGGTCAGTCCGGGCAGCGGCTGCCGTCGCGCTCACTCCGCATGCGCGGTACGGGGGGTGTGGCATAGCCCGAGCTGCGCGGGGGTGTTTCGTACAGCCCCTCCTGGCGGTGAGTGTCGGGGTCCCGGGCCGGGGGAGGGGGAGCCCCGCGGAGAGCCGGCGGGGGGACGGGACAAGATGTGGGGGGTCACTCACCCCGTGGGGGCGACACGGACCCGGGGTAATGGCGGGGGGGCGCTCGGTCCCCCCGGGGCTCAGCTCGGGCCGCAGTGGGCGGGGGCGGAACTTCTCGGGCCCCGCCCTGCCGGGGGGGGTAGGTCACTCCGCGGCGCGTGCGCAGTGCTGGGTGCGCGAGCGGGGTCCAACGTGCGGCTGCATCTGCCCCCGGCCGGGCCGAGTGGGGGGAGGGGGGTGTGGTCCGGCCGCGCTCGCCCTCTGCCGGGGGAGGGGGGGCGGTTCTGTCCTGTCTCCTGGGCGCGAAACGCTCCTGCGGGGGGGGCCACGTGCTCCAGCGGCCCCTCAGCCGCGGCGGCGGAAAGGTGCTCGGTGGGGCGGGGCGGGGAGCGGAGCGGAGCGGAGCGAAGCGGCGCTTCTCCTTCCCGGGGGGCCCGAGGGGCCGGGCTGGGACACGCCGGCTGCGGGCACGTGCCGGGGGGGGTGCGGGGAGAGACGGTCCCGCGGGAGGGGGGATTCGCACACACCGGGGTCTCTTGCGGCTCCGTCCGGGGGACCCCGCTGGTGTCACCGCCCCGGTAAGCTCCCGCCGGCCCGTTCCTGTGAGTGGCAGCGGGGCGGCGGGGACCCCCCCCCCCCACCGGGGAGTGTCTGGAGCGCCCGGGCGGCTCTGCACGTCCCCAGCTTCTCCCTCCTCGTGTCCGTTCCGACCGGCCAAACCCTCAGTTCATCCCCCCCCCCCGTGTGGGGAGGGAGGTGGCTCTGACGTGCCCGTGGGGTGACGCGGGGAAGGTGCCGGAGGGTCACCATGTTCCCCCTTCAGATAAGGGCGCCCCCGAGAGGGAGCGTGTCTGTATCAGGACCGACCCCCTCACCCGGCACTGGCGCGTGCTGGTTCCGATCGTGCAGGGCAGGGACACGCCCCGAGTGGATCGATACTGACACAGAGACGCTCCCTCCCCGGGGTGTCCTCTTTGCACGTGGCAGCCCGAGAGCAGCGGGCAGGAGCAGCGTTTGTGTCTCCTTCCTCCCCGGGGGCGGAGGTGAAGGGCCCACCTGGCCCTGCAGAGCGAATACACGACGTGACCCACGGGAGTTGCTGGTTTGTGTGTGGTCATGAGAGAGTTGCTGGTCCGGTGTGTGGCTGGAGGGAGGCTGGTTGCCAGCAGCGCGCATTGAAACCAGCTCTGGGAGAAGGATGTAGAACAGTTAACACAAGGCTGAGCCCAGGACGTGGCTTCTGTTTCAGCAGCTCCTGTCTGTGTACCCCGGGCAGGGGGGTGTTGGTTATTGCCGGGGGGTGAATTCCTCCGCTCTGAGGGGGGTGTGCGTGGGCTCCCCCCAAGCCCCTGGAGAGCTGTGACTCAGGGGCCCTCTGCGCGGGCTCCCCCCGAGCCCCTGCAGAGCTGTGACTCGGGTCCTCTGCGCGGGCTCCCCCCAAGTCCCTGGAGAGCTGTGACTCAGGGGCCCTCTGCGCGGGCTCCCCCCGAGCCCCTGCAGAGCTGTGACTCAGGGGTCCTCTGCGCGGGCTCCCCCCAAGCCCCTGGAGAGCTGTGACTCGGGTCCTCTGCGCGGGCTCCCCCCGAGCCCCTGCAGAGCTGTGACTCAGGGGCCCTCTGCGCGGGCTCCCCCCAAGCCCCTGGAGAGCTGTGACTCAGGGGTCCTCTGCGCGGGCTCCCCCCGAGCCCCTGGAGAGCTGTGACTCGGGTCCTCTGCGCGGGCTCCCCCCGAGCCCCTGCAGAGCTGTGACTCAGGGGCCCTCTGCGCGGGCTCCCCCCGAGCCCCTGCAGAGCTGTGACTCAGGGGCCCTCTGCGCGGGCTCCCCCCGAGCCCCTGCAGAGCTGTGACTCAGGGGCCCTCTGCGCGGGCTCCCCCCGAGCCCCTGCAGAGCTGTGACTCAGGGGCCCTCTGCGCGGGCTCCCCCCAATCCCCTGCAGAGCTGTGACTCAGGGGCCCTCTGCGCGGGCTCCCCCCAATCCCCTGCAGAGCTGTGACTCAGGGGTCGTCTGCGCGGGCTCCCCCCGAGCCCCTGCAGAGCTGTGACTCGGGTCCTCTGCGCGGGCTCCCCCCGAGCCCCTGGAGAGCTGTGACTCGGGTCCTCTGCGCGGGCTCCCCCCGAGCCCCTGGAGAGCTGTGACTCAGGGGCCCTCTGCGCGGGCTCCCCCCGAGCCCCTGGAGAGCTGTGACTCAGGGGCCCTCTGCGCGGGCTCCCCCCGAGCCCCTGGAGAGCTGTGACTCAGGGGCCCTCTGCGCGGGCTCCCCCCGAGCCCCTGGAGAGCTGTGACTCAGGGGCCCTCTGCGCGGGCTCCCCCCGAGCCCCTGGAGAGCTGTGACTCAGGGGCCCTCTGCGCGGGCTCCCCCCGAGCCCCTGGAGAGCTGTGACTCAGGGGCCCTCTGCGCGGGCTCCCCCCAAGCCCCTGCAGAGCTGTGACTCAGGGGCCCTCTGCGCGGGCTCCCCCCAAGCCCCTGCAGAGCTGTGACTCAGGGGTCCTCTGCCCGGGCGGAGAATGCGGGTCTTGGAGTTGCAGATACAGGTGCGTAAGGAGAGGGATGCGCTGTGTAATGCTGACACCTACTGGCCGCTCCCAGCATTGCCGCAGAAGGATGAAGAGGGGCAATACAAATCCTCAGATGTCACTCAGGCTACGTTCAGGCTGCAGTGGTATCTAGAAATAATTTACGCAATTTGCACAGTGAGTAAATGAACCTCTCCAGTCCGGCACCCTCGGGACCTGACTGGTGCCAGATGAGAGAATTTGCAGGACCACAGGAGGTCAATATTCCCTAGCTGCATTCCCAGCATTTCCACTGCTCACTGGGCTCTTAGAAGATGTTTTGGGGTAAAATGCAGCTAAATAACAGCACAGAAAATGGAGAGCCAGGACTGGTGGGTGGAAGCAAACTTTATGAGACCATGGGAAACCTGGCTGCGCCCACAATAAGTGGTCATCCAGCTAATTAAAATGATGCCAGACTGCAGCTGTTCCCAGACCAGAGAGCGCCGGGTTAGAGAGGTTTGGCCTGGGCTGCTGTATATGCCATCAAGAAAAGTCCATCTGGAGAGACAGTAAGGAAGAAAAAGGGCTCGAGGATGGCTGGGTTAGCTGAGTGTAGATCCGAGGAGCTGTGAGCTAGAGTTAGGGTTGCAGATGCCTTGCAGAACTTCACCTGTCCTTCAGACAGGCCCCTGCTTCTAGTGTCATCCGTGAGCTCACCCCAGAGAGTCATTCATGGGAACTAGCCAGAATGGAGGACAGCTGAGAGGAAGGGCCATAGACTGGGGCAGGAACAGACTGAAGCCACTAATTCTGAACTGGACTGTTAATTTGCTTTGATTGTTCAAGTGTGTAAAAGAGGTTGGGGTGGTGGGGCGGGAGGAATGACATCCTGACCTCTCACACAGCTACTGTGGTCGCCCCCCGCAGAAGCAGTGGTCAGTGCACGGAATGCGCAGGTATAAATTAAGGTGATGTGTCATCCAGCCTTTGCTTAAATGTTCGATTTTTTTCACCACTGTTCATACTTATTTTCTAAACAAATGTGCCCTCTTACTGGTTAACAGAACCATTAACATGTGGCTCTTTATGCTGGATCTTAGTACCAAAGACCTGCTCCAAAGGAGTGTGCTGTAACCTCAACCAATGTTATTTATGCCATCATGTGCCAGCAGTGTCCCTCTGCTATGTACATTGAGCAAATTGGGCAAACCCTTTGCCAAAGAATGAACAGGCAGAGAGAAGACGTTAGGAATCTGAATACATGTGAACCTCTTAGTGGGCGTTTCAATGGAGTGGGCCGTTCTGTTCAAGATCTGAGAATATGCCTCCCACAACAAAGAGACTTTGACAACAGATTGCAAAGGGAGATGTGTGAACTGGGGTTCATGCTCAGATTTGATACATTAACACTTGGTGTGAATCGAGAGAGCAGGTATCTCACACATTCCAAGGAGCTTCCCTTCCTTTGGTATTTGTAATGATCTCAGGCAAGACAGTATCTCTCCCCCTCACCCTCGTTCAGTTCCATGTACCTGATTTGTCAGCTGTTATTTATTTATTTATTTATTTATTTTGGACCTCTGTGCTGTACACCTGCCAGTCTGTATTGGAAATGCTATTGATCTGAAGAAGTGGATCTGTCCCAGGAAAGCTCATCACCTAATAAATTATTTTGTTAGTCTTTAAAGTGCAACAGGACTGCTGGGTGTTTTGTTACAATAGAGACCAACATGACTACCTCTCTGATACTGCTCACAATGGCGTAACTGTGGAGTCCCCGATGGTATGTGAAGATTCACACGTGTTACTACCCTTATGCTTGTACCTCAAAACATCCTTGGTTATGTGGACCATCTCTCAGGAATGTGTTTAGGTAGTTACTAAGAGGGCTGTGTTTCCCACCCTGTAAGGTCAGGAACATGCTTCCTTGGTTAGCTGACTTCTGGTCTGCGCTCTTAGTTATGCCTGGGGCTCCAGCAAGGCCTACGGTGTGACTAAAACGATACGTACGAGGTGGTAGGGGTCGCTTTACTGAGTTAGCATTACAAAGAGCCATGGTAAGGTTCAGCCTGCCAGTCTGTGCTTGTCCAGAGTATTAATGATTTGGGGGATCCCATTTCTTTGTGCTCCACACCTTAAAGCAGCCCTTTCGTCCCCGGCTCCATCCGAAATCAGAATTTCCAATTGATTGTTTGACTTGCACACAGGAGTGAGTTGGGGAGGTTCTGTAGCCTGCAGTTTGCAGGAGGTCAGAGTAGATGCTGGTGCTGGAACTGTCTAGCTTTGAAGTCTGGGATTTTTGCACACAAACATTCCATTATTCCTTTCACAGGACCATTCCTGGGGCCAACGGACAGACTGTCCCCGAGCACGGCTGAACCAGATAAGTATTACCTAGTCACCCCCCTCTTGCTCAGACTTTCCCAGCTTTGGCTCCCGGTGGGTTACCATTGATTCTTTAGAGGATCTTTCTGCTCTCTCCCATCAGGTTCAGCTCAGACACCCGCTCACCGTTTGTCCCAGGAAACGTCCCTCAGTTGATCTGACTACCGAGGAGGATTCGGCTGCTGAGAATCTGTGAGGAATCTGACACAAGCAGGACTAATCTGAGTGGCTTCCCTTGTGACTGGTCCCTTGGGATTCTGGCCTGGCTGCTCTCGGGTATGTTACCAACCAGCTCACTTCATAGAACCCCTGTTCTCAGATGCTCCTGAGATTTTAAATCCCTCAGAGCCGGGAGGGTGCAAGGCCTAAATCTTCAATAGTATTTAAGTGCCCAACTCTAAATCTGGGGAGCTGTTGGATGCTGTGAGTCTGTCTGCCTAGCAGATAGAGAGGGGGTCTGACTCCACGTGCCACTCTTCAGCAGTAGCTGTGAGCATGATGTGAAGGTACAGCCGCTCCTACGGTTCAAAGCTTCTCGTCCAAGGAATGTTGGGATTGGGTATCAAACAGCTGCATGAGCACAGCCCTAACTGAGACTGGGGTCCCAGCAAGATCACAGCTCTTGAGGGCTGGGAGCTCTGGTATGAAATCAGTTATAAAACTGTGGTGGCTAGAACCATGCAGCTGTCCAAGTCATGAAGAGATCATGAGTGAGTTTGTGTGTGCGAGACCAGATAAAGGCATCAACATTATTGCCCCAGTTCAGGCCCCGGCTCCTGGAGTCACATGGTTACTTCAGACTCTTGAGTTTTTGCTTTGAGTCCTTTGGAAGAAAATCTTAGAATTACAACCTGAGAATGTGACACACACATCTGCTGGAGCCTGCAGCGTGCCTGGGATAAACCCTCTGAGTGAGGGAGCTGCCCCCTGCATCTCAATGGGCGTTAACCCCACGGGCTGTTGTTGTGGGGGCCCCCCATGAAAACTCTCCAGTAAAGGATTCTGAATGCGCCGAGAGGGAGAGTGCTGTGGGTCCTGCTCTTGCAGCTCCCGCCCAAATAGCCCTGTACCTTTTCCTTGTCGTCTTCGCTTCCCGGCTGTCTTGGGAAGCAGGTGGCACAAAGTGCCTGGAATGGGAGTTATGGACTTTTGTCAACTCAGAACCAAGGGGAGAAGCTGGGACAAGGACTGTGGTCCAGGAAGGGCGAAGAGCTTGTGGTGTGTCATTTTTATTGGCTTTCCCTGGAGGAGAGAGGACGCTTGTCATGGTGACTGCACTGTGAAGAGCTAAACTGAATTTACCACACAACTGCTGAGGGGAGTGTTGGGTAAACTGAGGAACAGGATCACCAGATGCCAGGCCAGGTAAGAGGTACTTCCAGAACCCAGTCTTGGTAACCTGTGGTGGTTTGGGGTGTTTAATGCACAGGTCTGTGCTGCTTTGGGAGGTGGTGGTGGTGCTTCTTGTTACTCAAAGCTATTTGTAGTATAAAGCTCTGAATTCCTGTGTCATTATTCCTCACCTCCCCTGTGGTTTCTGAATGCGGTCCAGAGGTGTGACTATTACCTGTCGTGAGTGGTTCTGTCTCAATGTTTTGTGCAGCTGCCCATCCAGCTAAACCAGACTTTCCCTTTGTTTCTGTTCCTCTCCTCAGACGGACAATGGCCTGTTTTATTTTAGTGTTCTCAAGTGATGCTTCTTGAGGTGTTACTTGGGCATTTTCTGTGTAAAATCAATAGCCAAACCCTTCCTGGTCTCCGCAGTGTCTCTGGCCCACCTTTGTTTTAGGTGGTGAAAGCTCTGTCTGTTCAGGGTTTGGGGTCTGGCTGGCTTGAATTTTTTTGAATTGGGAACATTAGATGGAGGTTTTAATGTTGAGTCATTCTTTCCATGGTGCGGTTCTGAAAAGGAAGGTTGGCAGCTATAATAGGAACTGGGGCCTCCCTGCAAAATCAGTAGAGTTCCTAATGGTTTTCATGGGGTCTTCAGTGCTTTTACCCAGGCACTGGGCAGGTTATTTTGGCTTGTTCATACTGGTTGGTTGGTTGGAGTTTTGTTCTCTTGTTTAGTGTCTTTGGAAAAGGCTTTTCTGCAGTTCTTGAAAAGGTTTTCACCTTTCTGATGGAATGGGGTGTGTCTGTCTGCACTGGGCCATCTGCTTATATTAGGGGAGGATGGAGATGTGAACTCTTCTCTTGGGACAGAAGGTGATGGTGCAGCTGCCTCTTCTGGTGCCTTGAGGCAGAACCGTCTTGGCATGTCGGCCTTGTACGGGTGAGCTCTGTCCTTGGGTTAGAAAGTTCTCTTGTGCCTGAGGAGCACAGCAGAGAAAACTATATATATATTATTGCAGCTCAATTCATGGTGTATGAAGGGAAAGAAAAAGAACAAGGTAACAGAAGTGCAGAGAAGGGGGTGTCAAATCAGAGCTAGTTCAGTTGAGATGGGTGTGGATAAGCAGGTGAGAATCCCTAAAGTGGAAAATGTGGGAGCCAATCCCTAGTCAGACCCATTCCAATGGTGTCAGATTTGCATATGAATTCCAGCTCTGCAATTTCACGTTCCAGTCTGTTTTTTTGAATTGAGGATGGGAACTTTCAAGTCAGTAACTGTGTATCCGGGGAGGCTGAACTGTCCTTGCATCTGACAAACCAGGTCTTTGCCCATGACAGCTTATGCTCCAAAATATCTGTTGGTCTGTATCCATGAAAATAACTAGAAGTCCTGTGGCACCTCAAAGATTACCACGGTTACCCCTCCGATACTGTTCTCCCATTTGTATGTTATCAGTCGTGATGTCTGATTTGTGCCCATTTATTCTGTCGTGTAGAGACAGTCCAGTTTGTCCTGCATACATGGCAGAGGGGTATTGCTGGCCGATAAGCAGGTAAATGTGCCTTTAATGGTATGGCTGATGAGACTTGATTCTTTGAATGCAGCTCACTGGGACTACCCCACCTTTAAAGTAACGCAGGTATGTGTGAATGACAGAGAGAATCGGTACCTGATTTAGGTCGCAGAAATAGCTGTGTATCCAAAAGCTGTCTCAAAACTACCCATGCTGGCATCTGTAAGTAAAGATGACAGTGATTGCTTTTAGAGATGTGAAGTGAGGGGGCTTTGCTGTGCTTAGTGCAATATACTGAAAAAAATATTAGAGTCCTCTGGAAATGGCGTTTTGTTTTTAGATGTTGACTTGAGCGGTAGATAATGCCATGAGCTTTGTACATCACACATGTGGAATAATTAAGAATAACTCCTAGAACAAAGTTCTAGATAAACTAAACAGTACTAAGTCACTAGGTCCAGATGTTATTCGCCAAGAGTTCTGAAGGAACTCAAAAGTGAAACTGCAGAATTACAAACTGTAGTTTGTAACCTGTCATTAAAATCAGCATCTTTTCCAGATGACGGGAGGATAGCCAATGTGATGCCAGTCTTTAAAAAGGGCTCCAGAAGTGATCCTGGCAACTCCAGGCCGGTCGGTCAGACTTCAGTACCAGGCGAACTTATTGAAACTCTATTAAAGAACAGAATTGTCAGACACATTGATGAACATAATTGTTGGAGAAGAGTCAACACGGCTTTTGTAAAGGGAAGTCGTGCCTCACCAATCTCCTAGATTTCTTTGAAAGGGTCAACAAGCATGTGGACAGGGGGATCCTGTGGCTGTAGAGTACTTAGATTTTCAGAAAGCCTTTGACAATGTCCCTCACCAAAGGCTGTTAAGCAAAGTTAACTGTCATGGATAAGAGGGAAGGTCGTCTCTTGGACTGGTAACTGGTTAAAAGATCAGAAACAAAGGGTAGGCATAAATGATCATTTTTCAGAATGGAGAGAGGTAAATAGTGGTGTCCCCCAGGGGTCTGTGCTGGGACCAGTCCTATTCAACATATTTATAAATGATCTGGAAGAAGGGCTAAACAGTGAGGTGGCAAAATTTGCAAGTGACACAAAACTCCTCCAAATAGTTGAGTCCCAAACAGACAGTGAAGAGCTACAAAAAGATCTTAATAAATTGGGCAACAAAATGGGAGATGAAATTCAATGTTGATAAATGCAAAGTAATGCACTTTGGAATAGCGTCCCAACGACATGTATAAAATGATGGGCTCTGACTTAGCTGTTACCACTCAAGAAAGAGATCTTGGAGTCATTGTGGATAGTTCACTGAAGACATCCACTCAGCGTGCAGCGGCAGTCAAAAAAGCTAACACAATGTTGGGAATCGTTAAGAAAGGAATGGATAATAAGACAGAAGATGTCATATTATCTTTATATAAATCCATGGTGCGCCCGTGTCTGGAATACCAGGTACAGATGTGGTCGCCCCATCTCAAAAAAAAGATATATTGGACTTGGAAAAAGTTCAGAAAAGGGCAACAAAAATGATTAGGGCTATGGAGCATCTGCCATATGAGGAGAGATTAATAAGATAGGGACTTTTTAGCTTGGAAAAAAGACGATTAAGGGGGGATATGATAGAGGTCTACAAAATCATGACTGGTGTGGAGAAAATAGATAAGGAATTGTTATTTCCTCCTCCCAACACAAGAACTAGGTGTCACCAAATGAAATTTATAGGCAGCAGGTTTAAAAGAAACAATAGGAACTATTTTTTCACACAGCACACAGTTAACCTGTGGAACTCCTTGCTGGAGAATGTTGAAGGCCAAGACTATAATAGAGTTCAAAAAAGAACTAGATACATTCCTGGGGGACAGGTCCCTTAATGGCTGTTAACCAGGATGGGCATGGACGGTGTCCCTAGCCTTTGTTGGCAAGAAGCTGGAAATGGGTGACAGGGAGTTGATCACTTGATGGTGGCCTGTTCTATTCATTCCCCCTGGGGCACCTGGCATTCGCCACTGTCGGAAGACAGGATACTGGGCTTGATGGGCCTGTGGTCTGACCCAGTGTGGCTGTTCTTATGATGTTAACATTTTCAGAAGTGGTTTGAAAGGGGACTCACTGGAGACCTCTACAAGCAGCCCCATAGACCTGTTGGGAGAAGGAGCCAGCCTCACAGGGACTCGGGATCGAACGGAGGGAAAGGGCAATAGGGTGGCATGCTCAGAGCTGGGGAAGGTCAGATGGGGGAGAGGTGACAAGCCGGTGCAGGGGAAATTGACTCTCCCTGGGGGTGGGTGTGAGACTGAAACAGGGAGAGACCGCAGAATTCTTTTGGGCAGGGGGTTCCCATGCATTGGGGAATGGGAGCCCTGCACTTCCTGTCAAGCCCAGCTTCAGTTTTGGGTGAGGATGAAGGGCTGGGACTTCAGCCCCTGGGCTCCTGCTTTCAGCCCCACAGGGGTTGCCAGGACTTGAGCATTCAGCGCTGCAGCTCCCTGCCTCCTAAGTGGGAAGTGGGGGGAACCTCAGGGACTGGAACTCCAGCTCTGCAGCTCCCACCGTCAGTGGGGGCAGGAGGGCTGCAGGGATCAGGGATCAGCCCAGTACAAGGTGGAACATTGGAGGGTTTCTGGGCACTGCTGAGAGAGCCGAATCAGGGCAAATTGCTGAAAACAGGGCTACTGACAGCCCCAGAGCGGGGGCCCTGCACGACAAGGCACTAAACCCGTCACACAGAGCACTTCTGTCCCCACACTGGCCAGCAAGACGTCACACAAGCAATTCCCTTGCACACTCGAGCTTCCCTTGTGCCACAGCCGGACCACACCGTACACAGGGGACAGGTTATGAAAACTCATCTCACCAAATCCACAGAGGTTCTTCCACTGCCAAAAGCCCATCCCCATCCCCGGGTCAATGTGCACCTCAGCTCTTACCAGAGAACAGCTGGGCCCATCCTTCAGAATCTAACATCTAAAGGTTTAGTGACAGAAAGGAAGAAGGAAACACAGGGAGGGCGTGAAATTGTTGAAGCAACTGAATGACACACACCGACCACACAGTGCTGGAGGCCGGCTCACAGCAGTGGTGGAACAGGCTGCTCCCTCACACGTCTCTGCAGTACATCCTTTGTTAGGAGGGGGCAGCAATCCTTCTGGGCTAGTTCAGCTCAGGGGACTCTTATACCCTGGCCCAGGTGGAGGGAATTCCACTGTTCCCTCCTGTGTGGAATCACAGGCAAAAAGGTGCCAGTCACCTGAGCAGGTCACCTGTCCATGGCCTTGTTGGGCAACGTGCCATTGCCTGTCTCATGGGTTACAGGGCCACAGCCAAACCCCTCAGCTGGGCACTGGAATCTGATAAGGGCCTGTCTCTGTCACATACTGTTTCCCGGGGCTCAGGCCCCTCTCACAATAGGTCATCCCCACACCTCCCATTGTGCACTCCCAGAAATTTAAAATTTCAAATGGAATCCCAGAGCCAATACTTGTAACTCCACAGGTAACAATGATACAAACATCTGAGCCGAATAAAGAGATTCAGCAAATCACCAGACGTCTCCCTTGGCCTAGTTGGCAGATTTGGTACAAGCCGAGAAGAGCGGTTGCAATCATATTTTGCACGTTCATTTTACACTCCAGTAATGTCCCACCTCTGCACAGGGACGTGCCGGTCTGTTCCCTGTTGGGGCTGGGGGGACCCAACTGAGCAGGGAACCAAACCCACCACTCTGCCCCCAGCAACTGATGCTGGGAAATGAAAAATCAACAAACACATCAGAATTGTCTTTCCTGCTTTATTTACTGTTAATACCTGACAGACCCCAGTGAGATCTTAGGACACAGATGGAATCACATCCAGCTCCTCCCCCTAGCAACCCTCGTTACTTAATTGTGTCCTACCCCCCTTTTCCCCCCCAGCCCGGCTCTTAGTTTTGCCCCTGCCCAGCCCCATATCTGCCCCTCAGGGCCCCTCTGCCAGCCCGAGGGGCTCATCGCTCTCCCCATCCTGTCCCTGGTGGCCACAGGGAGGGAGGAGAATGGGCATTCAGGGGTCATAGAGCTGAGACAGGAGCTAGTAGATGGGAGTCCTCCAAGTTCACAGAGACTGAGGCTAGAGAGGCTGATTTCAGGGACACAGTCGGAGCTGAGATCTGTTATCCCACACCCCCAGCCAGGGCCGGATTCTCTCCCCAGGGAAGGAGCCCGGCGGGAAAGTGAAGATCGGGGCCTCAGCATCGATAAATGTCACCTGCCCCTGGTCACAGTCCAGACACACCCGGATCCTGCGGGGGGCCCGGCTCAGGGGCAGGTGGGTGCGAGGGGAGGTGAGAGCCTGGAACTGATCCCCCCACCACCGCACAGCCCAGATCCCTCCCTCGGGGCTGAGGCTGATCAGTCCCTTCCTGCTCACAGCCTCTCTGGCCACCCCCACAGCCCAGCATTGCCCATCCCCCACCTCCACCTCCCAGCAATGTCTCCCCGAGGTGAACCCCTCACAGCCCAGCACACAGAGCTCAGCGTCGAATCTCTCTGGGTTGTCGGGCAGTCGCTGCTGTGTACATTCCCATCTCACACTTTTCCCACCCTCAGACAGGACGAGGTCGGGATGAGCCGTGTCTGGATCCAGAGTCACACGGGCTGCAGGGGAGAGAGAATCAGAGCGTGAGGGGCAGAGCTCAGCCCAGGGGGAGGGTTTGATGGGTCAGTGACAGAATCGGGCCCAGCTGGAGAGTGACTCGGGGAATCTCCTTCCCCCAGGCTGAGCCCGACAGCTCTGAGATCTCAGCCCAGGGCTGGGGAGAGTCACTCACAGGCAGGGACGGGTCAGGGACAGGGTGAAAGGATGGGCTGGGCCAGGCCTGGGGCTTAGGATCTTTCCCCTCCTGCCCCCACCTCTCCCTGGGGAGGGACCAGAGACTCTGGGAGCCCTGGCAGATGGTCCAACTCAGTGACCATTGGCAGAGCTCCCCTCCCCCTAACACCTTAAATCTCCCTGTGCCCAGCTGCCCCTGGGCTGGACTTTGCTCTGGGGCCTCCCCACTGCACCCGGCCTGCTGGGAAATGTCACAGCTCAGGGAATAACAGGCCACACGCGACCAGGATAGATCCTGCCCTGAATATCACAGCTCAGCAGCAGAAGAGTCCATTAGCCTGAGGCAGGGAGGGAGGGGTTAAGACTGGGGAAGGGGTTTGATGGTGGAATAAGACAGAAGCTCAGAGTGTGGTGGGGAGAAGGGAGATTAGGTTTCTGTGGGGCCCTGGGCCTGAACATGTGGGGGGCGTCCCCTTCCCACCTGCTGTCCCTCAATTTCTCATGCTTCTGTCACGGGAATGGGGTCAGGGCACAGGGCAGGTCCCACTCCACCGACCCAGTGCTCCAGCTGGAGACTGGGCAGCTCCCTTATCCTGACTGTGCTCCCTGGCTGGAGTGCTGGGTGGGCAGCAGGCAGAGCTGGCCCAGCGGTACAGATACTCATTTTTCCTGGGCTCCACAACCAGCCAGGGCCTCTGGGCTTGGGCCCCTTTCTTCTGGTGGCTAATTACCCATTGCAGGGGGAGGGGGAGTGTAGAACAGCGGCTGGTTGAAAGAGGGAGAGGGACATGCTGGTGATGGGAGGAAAGTGATGCCCTGTGTACCAGAGACAGGCGCAGGCTGGGAACATGGTGGATGCAGACAGCCAAAAAGAACAAAGTTCCCAGCTCTGGTCACAGGAGCTCCCAGGGGTGTCTACTGGCCCCAGGAGAGCCCCTGGCTCTGATTCAGGCTCCGTCCCTCTGCTTGTGTCTGCAGCAGCGGTCACCCACAGACACAGTCCCTGTCACCCCATCAGGGTTGGGCCACTGCAGAGCTCATGGCTTTCTTCAGAGGGGAGAAGGGGAAGGAAAGAACAGGGAGGTGACAGGCCACTTCAGCAGAGAGATATAAAACAACTGCCCCTGACCGTGTTCCACCTGAGAGTTTCCCCCATCTTAACAAGTTGCACAAATCCCTCCAAAAAGCAAAGCAGGTAAATGAACAGCCAATGTCTCATATCGCAACAAAATCATAAAAGTGACATTGAAAACGGAAAACTTCCACACAAATGAAAGAAGCTCCTGCAGGAGGATCTGATTTGGGACAAACATTTCTTGTCAGTGGAAGGAGAATGACACTTACCGATTCCCATATGCGGTTTGCCTAAAGATGAAAGAGACACACACACGTTAGGGGTTTCCCACTTGTAATGTTTTTATTTCCCTTTATCACCACCACAGCAGTTCCGACTGAGGAATTATTTCCACACACTCTCCCCTGAAGGAGCTCAGACTGGACAGGTTGTGTTTGGGTTTTCCTGTCCAACCCCTGCCCTCCCCTTTCCAGTAATGGAACGGGTCTGTGCCCTTCCCCCCACTGCTGAACAACTGGCTCTGCAGAGGAGTTTGGGCTGAAAGCGGAGCCGGGGAAGGAGCAGAGCTACAACTGGGGAAGGAGCTGCACTGAGGGCAGAGTGGAGCTGTGACTGGGATGGGAGCTGGGCTGGGGGCAGAGTGGGAGCAGGAAGTGCTCCCTCTGCACCCCCATGTGGGCTGGCCTGGGCCTCCCAAACATTCCTCCATGTACCCCTAGGAAGGTGGGTCCCACTGTTTGGGGATCACTTGACTAGAGGATCTCGTCGACCCTTCTGGCCTTACGCTCTGTGTCTCTGCTACTGCAGTGACCATCGGTTGTTCAGATTAGTTTTCTGTGGAAAATTAATCTGGTTTAGTCATTCCCCACATTTTGCAAAGTAACATGAAAAACAACTCACAGCTCCAAACAGAAAAGAAATAATAAAAAAGTACGTCCGCAAACAAACAGAAAAGGGATTTGTTTGGAACAAGATAAATTTAATGCAAAAACCTCCCCTCAGGAGGATCTAATTTTTTTACAAAACCTTCTCAGAGGAAGGAGAATGGCACTTACTTGTTTCTTCATTTAGTTTGTCTGAAATAGAAGAGAAATAAGTTATATATAATATAGATGCATGTGTTTGTTCGGCATTTCCCTTTTCTTACGCTTCATTTCATTTCATTTCTCTGTCATTAATAAAAAAATGAAGACAGAGAACTCAACATCCTCTTCAGAACATTAGACAAAAGCATTCAGTGCTCCCTTCTGGTCTTAAGCTCTGTGATTCTATTGCTCTACCTGTTTTTCAACTCAGCTTTTGCTATGAAATCGATCTAAAGCACTCCCTACATCTTGGTCCTGCCAAGAGGGCAGGGAACTGGACTCAACGACCTCTTGAGGTTCCTTCCAGTTTTACGATTCTATTACATATTTTAGAGAGTTTGTCTCTTTGTCTCCAAATTTGACCTCCAAATTCAGTATATGGATTCTTCTTATCAGAACTTAAAGCAATATAAGTGTTTGGTTGCGTCAGGAAAATGAGATGTGCCTGGAATGGGATTTCTTCTCATAAAACCAAACAGGATCAGCTAATCAAGGACAGTCCTTAAAATTAACACAACTGAGTAAATGTTGAAAGAGACTGAACCAAGACAAGCCACAAAAATTTAGGATGAACCTTGAATAGACTTGTTTCTTAATAAACCTTCCAGAAATTTAGAAGAATGTTCTGTTTCAACACACCTAAATCAATGCTTAAGGTTTGAAAACTAAAAGAAAATGTTACTGGAAACCACATTAACTTTGCTGCCTCTTTTTTGTTAACACAGTGAAGAAAAAGAGAATTTAAAGCAACAAAAAATAAATATACATTTCATGAAATTCCCCTCTATAAAACGTACTAAAAAATTCAGTGGAAATGTGGTAATTTTTTTTTTTTTAAATCTAGAATAAAAATTAACTTCATCAAAACAACATTGTAATTTTGAAAAACACAACTATTTCAATGAAGGATGGACTTTTCCACTTCTTGTCAAACAACCCCGAATTGAGTTAAGGACCTGAGCAGTGCTGGGTGAATCTGCTAGTGAAGTTACAATCGGGATGTACAGAACATTTCAGCTATCATAGGGTTAGTTAGAGCATCAGAGCGGAAATGCAGCATGACCTGCCTATGCCCCAGGAGAAAGGAACTGGGAAGTATTTCTGTCCAAGTGTCTGTCATTTCTCACTCTAGTGGTAACATGACACAATCCATCATTTACAGTCAAGCTCTGAGATACAGTCATATCTGCTCTGATCCTACTGACAGAAACCGAAAACTCCAAGATCTCCACCAAACATTCAGAAACCTGAATTACCCACCGGGAGAAATAATAAACAAATCGACAAGGCCAGATGAATACCCAGAAACCAACCCCTCCAAGACAGGCCCAAAAAAGCCAAAAACTGAACACCACAGGTGCATCTACACTAAGAACTAACTTTGAAGTTAACTTCAAAGTTAGGCACTGCATTGAAGTAGCCAGCAGAGAGTCTACACACATTTTTCCCTTCCTTCAAAGTCCTTACTCCATTCCTGGGAATTGAGTAGTGCCCAAGTTTCGAAGTTTAACTTTGAAGCAGGGTGTGTGTAGATGCTTAACTTTGAAGTCAGCAACTTCGAAGTTATGTTTGTAGTGTAAACACAGCCCCCTTGTCATTACCTACAGCCCCCAATTCCAACCCCCTGCAACACATCATTAAAGATCTACAACCTATCCTAAATCAGGATGCCACTCTCCAGAAGGCCCTAGGTGACAGGCTTGTTCTTTCCTATGGACGACCTCCCTACCTTATGAGAATTCTCAGCAGCAACCACAGTCTATACCACAATAATAGTAATTCTGGAACTTTTCTGTGCAACAAGCCCCATTGCCAACTTTCTCCACATATCTGTTCTGGAGATACCACCACTGGACCTAACCACGTTAATTACAGAATCACAGGCACATTCTTCTGTTCCTCAACTAACATCATATATGCCCTCATGTGCCAACAATGCCCAAACACTATGTATATAGGACAGACTGCAAACACTCTTCCACAAAGAATGAATGGACATAGAACAGACATCAAACAACTCCAAATACACAAACCCATCAGCCAGCACTTTAATGGAGTGGGTCATCCTGTTAAAGACCTGAAAGTTTGTGTTCTACTGAAAAGGGACTTAAAAAACTGCCTGCAGAGGGAATGCTCAGAACTAACATTCATAGAATCGTAGAACACTAGGACTGGAAGGGACCTTGAAAGGTCATTGAGTCCAGCCCCCTGCCCTCATGGCAGGACCAAGTACTGCCTAAGCCACTCCCGATAGACATTTATCGAACCTGTTCTTAAGTATCTCCAGAGATGGAGATTCTACCACCTCCCTAGGCAATTTATTCCAGTGTTTGACCACCTTGACAGTTAGGAACTTTTTCCTAATGTCCAACCTCAACCTCCCTTGCTGTAGTTTAAGCCCATTGCCTCTTGTTCTATCCTCAGAGGTAAAGCAGAACAATTTTTATCAATCCTCCTTATGACACCCTTTTAGATACCTAAAATCTTCTATCCTGTCCCCCCACCCAATCTTCTCTTTTCCAAACTAAACAAGCCCAATTCTTTCAGTCTTCCTTCATAGGTCATGTTCTCTAGACCTTTGATCATTCTTGTTGCTCTTTTCTGGACCCTCTCTGATTTCTCCACATCTTTCTTGAAATGTGGTGCCCAGAACTGGACAAAATTCCCCAACTGAGGCCTAACCAGCTCAGAGTAGAACATAAGAATGACTCCTCGTGTCCTGCTCACAACACACCTGTTCATGCATCCCAGAATCACGTTTGCTTTCTTTGCAACAGCATCACACTGTTGACTCACATTTAGCTTGTGGTCCACAATAACCCCTAGATCCCTTTCTGCCATACTCCTTCCTAGACAGTCTCTCCCCATTCTGTATGTGTGAAACTGATTGCTCCTTCCTAAGTGGAGCATTTTGCATTTGATTATTAAACTTCATCCTGTTTACCTCAGACCATTTCTCCAATTTGTCCAGATCATTTTGAATTTTGACCCTATCCTCCAAAGCAGTTGCAACCCCTCCTAGCTTGGTATCTTCTGCAAACTTAATAAGCGTATTTTCTACACCAATATCTAAATTGTTGAAAAAGATATTGAACAGAACCGGTCCCAAAACAGACCCGTACAGAACCCCACTTGTTATACCTTTCCAGCAGGGTTGAGAACCATTAATAAATACTCTCTGATTAGGGTTATCCAGCCAGTTTTGTACCCACCTTATTGTAGCCCCATCTAAGTTGTATTTGCCTCGTTTATTGATAAGAATATCATGTGAGACCGTATCAAATGCCTTCCTAAAGTCTAGGTATACCACATCCACTGCTTCTCCCTTAACCACAAGGCTTGTTATCCTATCAAAGAAAGCTATCAGATTGGTTTGACGTGATTTGTTTTTTACAAATCCATGTTGGCTGTTCCTTATCACCTTTCCACTTTCCAGATGTTTTCCTTAATTACTTGTTCAATTATCTTTCCTGGCACAGAATTTAAACAGACTGGTCTGTAGTTTCCTGCATTGTTCTTATTCCCCTTTTTATAAATGGGCACTATATTTGCCTTTTTCCAGTCTTCTGGAATCTCTCCTGTCTCCCATGATTTTCCTAAGATGATGGCTAAAGGCTCAGATACCTCCTCTATCAGGTCCTTGAGTATTCTAGGATGCATTTCATCAGGCACTGCTGACTTGCAGATATCTAACTTTTCTAAGTGATTTTTAACTTGTTCTTTTTTTATTTTATCTTCTAAAGCCACCCCTTTCTCATTAGCATTCACTACATTAGGCATTCCTTCTTCAGACTTCCCCCTGAAGACCAAAACAAAGAAGTCATTAAGTATCTCTGCCATTTCCTGTAACTGTTTCTCCCTCCTCACTTAGCAATTCAAATTCAAATTCATATTCAAATTTGACACATTAACAGATGGTTTGAACAGTGACAGCAATTACCTGACCCATTACAAGGACTATTTTACATACTTCGATATTTTACCTAACTCTTAACTTCCCAACCTTACACACGCACACACCCCACCGTCCCTCTGCTCTTTTGATTTACCAACCTGGATAACAATTATTCTGACTTGTCAACGTTGATAACAATTTTTGGACCTCATATATTGAGTCTGTTCTGGCAAGGCTATGGTCTGAAGAAGTGGGTCTCTCCCACAAAAGCTCATCACCTCATTAATTATTTTGTTAGCCTTTAAAGTGCTACATGACTATTGTTTTGTTTTGATAGAATACAGACTAACACCACTGTCTCTCTGTCTCTAATGGTAACTCTAATGGCACAAGATACTTTGGAACAAATAAGATTTTTAATTAATCAATCAGAGTGTGGTGGACCCTACATTTTTGCCATTCTCACCCAGCAATTTAATAGAAGCACAACCTAATTGTGAACCAAGTGAACAGAGCCTTTTGCATTCCATTGTCCCAGACGCTAAACTCCCTTTCCCCTCCTAGGTCCTTTCTAGGTACCTTTGAACTTGCTCAGAGTCTCGGAGAGAGCAACAGTTTTCAGGGAGAAACCACTGACTTGTCCTTCCAGTTCAGGGGAAATCTCCGCTGGCGGCTGGAACTTCCCCTTCTCACACCTGGACAGAAACAACGTCAGATGGTGATACGGCATTTAGTGACTCGGTTCTTCAGTTCTTGCCAGTGAGTCTCTGCTCTGAGGGGCTGGGAGTTAGAATCCCTCGGCCTCTCCCAGCCTGAGAGCAGGTGCAGCACAGCCCAGGGCCCTGCAACATTCCCCTCGCAGGCCCCATTCAGATTCTAGAACTACGGCCTGGAGAGACCAGCTCTGGGGACAAAAGGGGAATTGCGTCTCCATGGCCCATTCACTCCGTGGCCTCCAGGCTCTGAGGGACAGGATGCTGCCAGTGGAAGTGCTGTACAAATCTGCCCACTAGGAACTAGACTCAGACACCAATTCAGCCAGTGCCCAGCAGTGACAAGCCGATGTTCCAGCCTCATAGTCCTGGGGCAGCCAGTCCCCCAGGGAGGTGACACCTCTAGGAAATACTTGAGGTCAGACTTTGTCATTGAGGGGATAATTGTAAACTCTGTGCAAGGGTGAGACCCTCAGGCTGGAGATGATCAGGGATATTTGTAGCTTAGATCTGACCCTCCCCTAACATCTCACTGTAGAGCCCAGGGGAGATTTGATGCAAACATCTTCTCCGAGGTTTTTCCCAACAAGGTGAGGTGTGAGGGGAGTGAGAGCCACGTACCTGCTCAAGGTGCTTCTGACATCCTACAGGGGAAGGAGAGAAAAGAATCTCAGTCCCACACAACACACACAGGGGATCCCAGGGAAGGGAGTTTGCAAATCTAGGGAAGAGGGGCCCTGCCCTGGCCCCAGGGCCTTGGATTCCCTGAGCTAATGGGGCTTTACCATCTCTAATAGCTCTGTGTATGTAACTCGACACCTCCAACTGCTGGACCCCAGAGCTTATGATTCAGGAGTCTCCCTTCCCTGTGTGGGGAGCTGGGATGTTTGTAACCATCGGCACCAGCTTCCACTTCTCCCAGGGGATGCAGAACCCCACTCCCACTCCACCCCCTCTTTCAGTGCCACACTTTGCCCCACCTCTTCCTGCCCCCACACTTCCTCTTCCCCACCTGTGCCCATCCCCGTCCCCCAGCACACCCTGGACCTGATCCTTTCCTCCCCCCAGCTGACTGTGGCTGGCAGGACGTGCAGGGAGAAGTGGAGGAGCTGTGGCTGGTGGGTGCAAAGCACCAACTTATTTTTTTCTCTGGGATCTCCAGCCCTGGGGCACACACAGAGTCTCTGTCTCTCCCTCAGTCTCACCTGCAGGAATTCACTCGCTGGCTTCTGACACTTCCCCTCCAGCTCACCCATCAGCTCACTGAGACGGGAAATCTGCGCAGAGAGTTCACGGACATTGTCATTCTGGAGCCTCACAATCTCCACCTCCAGCTTCTCCAGCTGGGCCAGCAGGAGTCGCTCTTGTTCCTCCAGGAACTGACGCAGCTGCTGGAATTCCCACACGATTTTCTGCCTCTCCCTTTGTGTCTGTCTCTGCAGGAAGACAGGGGAAGGGCTGGTCAGGGACATGTGTGGAGCCTGGGCCCTGTCATGGGGAGCTGAGTGCGCAGGAGGGAGAACGTCTTTGAAAATCCTGATATCTGACTTTTGACTCTGTTCTGTGCACACAAGGCAGAAGAGTCTCTCGCGGTTTCCCCCTTTGTTCCCAGTTGTCTCTGAAAGGGAGGTTGCCAAGGCTGCCATGTTAGCACATTCTGTCATTCACGGGCTGTGGAAGTTCAGACCCCGAGCAGCAGGAGGCCGGGCTCAGCACCGCACCGACAGAGATGCAAGTGGACAAAGAAGAAGCAAACGTGTTTGAACAAAATGAGCAGACACAGCAGGCAGCACTGCCTGGGGACAGCCAGTTCCCTTGGGGAGGATTTGTGCGAAAGGCACAAGGGCCAGACCAGGGTTTCCCAACCTATCACGTTTGAAAAGGAGTCACCATTGGGCAGTTAACCAACCCATTCAATTAAGTTCTACCATTTCAGCCCTGCAGGGCAGGGACCTGCCCTCTTGCGTGTGAAACAGGAATAGGGCAGAGATCTGGGGAACCAAAGGAGCAGCGGCCAGCTGAGGTGAGGCAGGTGGTGGAGGGGGAGGACGGGGTTGAGGGTTGGAAGGCTGAAGCCTGGAACTGGGGCTCAGAGGTGGTCAGGGCTCCGTGCCCCGTCCAGCTTCCAGCCGTGGCAGTTGGGGTCTCCCTCACACCTGGCCGGGGTTCCCGTGGATGGCGCTGCTGGCCGGAGTCCACACCTCAGCCAGATTCCAGCTGCGGGGGTCAGGAGCCTCTGTGACTCCCCGAGGCCCCTCCAGCCCTGAGTGACTCCTAGCCCCTGAGTGTGACTCCCCGGCCCCCTCTAGCCCCTGAGCGTGACTCCCCTTCCCCCTGAGCGTGGGGCTTAAGCCGGGGGGAGGGGTTTGGGGACGAGTGTTTTTCTACCACCACAGCTCTGGTTAACTAGAGTAACTGTACTGTTATTATTTTATTAATAATATTATTAATAAAAATAATAATATTTTATTCATGTATTCCCCTGTTCTGTGAAATAACTATTATGAATCTCCACATGAAGGGGCACAATTTTATATGGGGTAAACTTTCACAGCTGCACAGAATAAAGTCGTTTAAAGCGTTTTATATTCAGGTGCAAAATTAGCTGGTTACGGCGCTGCCCATCGTTACCCCACCCCCGTGTCTGAATTGCCGGGGGTCACCAAGTCTTCCTGAATTGTCACATGGGTCCCTGTCTGGGAAAGGCCGGGAACTGCTGGGCTAGACCGGGGTGTGCTGGGGAGAGAGCTGTCTTCAGGCTGGAGAAGGGCGAGTTACAGGCTGTGGCTGTTATTACCAGTTCTATCACAGGGTTTATTGTTGTTAATGGCACCCCAGCAGCTTCCGCAGGCCCCAGATGAGATCTGCCCTCAGGTGTGTGGGGCCCTGCACAGAACCTAGGGAGGGAAAATCCCTGCCCTGAGCCATTTACACTCTAACTGCAATGGAAGCTCAGGGCTTGTCTTCACACGGCTCTAACCCACCAATCCCCGATCACAGAGACACTCACTAGCCCTCCTTCACCAAGGCCACACAGGAGTCTGCCTCCAAACAGACCTCCCTCTGCCAGCCCTGATGGTTCATAACAGGGGGCACCTACCAGGTACTCCTGGCTTTTCCCCTCTCTTGTGCCTTTCAGTCCCAGCAGCTTTTCTCTCTCTTCTCTCAGAGTCTTCAAATGTGCCTGGATTTTTCCCTGAGGAAACAGGAAGGATTTGGGAGGTTTTACTTTCGGTTGAGAGAGGGATGGCGCAGAACTCAAGATAACTGTTAATCTTTGTGAGGTCAATACTCCCCAGGAGAGGACACGTTATTAATGCAGCCCCAGGGCTGGTCACAGCCAGACGTGTTACCAATTCACATTAGGGCTTTTTAGTAATTTGCGAGAGATCTGAGTTCTGCCCAAGCTGTGTGGGTACTTGCAGATTGCTGAGTGGTGCAGCACATTCCAGGGCACTGGAGTCACATGGGGGTGAATCAGCTGCTCCATCTGAGCCCTGTCGTGGGTGGGCTGAGGGCACCTCAGGCCCACACAGCGTTCAGCCCAGTGACCTCCTCTAGTGCTGGCCGCAGCATCTGAGTTTAACCCCTCGTGGAACTGCGCAGGAGTTCAGCCTCCCAGTGGGAACCTCCTCTCCCTGCTGGGCCTGGGGCCTTCAGCAGCGCGTCTTTCCCTCCCAACCGCTGCTCCTCTTCACTGCTCAGTGCTGGTGAGATGGGCCTCATAGCGTCACAGCTGCCTTCATAGCAGGTAAAATCTTTAGATCAAAAAGAATCTCATCCCAGCCTGGGTCTCCAGTAATGTTCTCTGTTTCTTAGGACTTGCTCACACTGGTTTTGGTTTTGTTTGTTTGTTTTCCAGAAAAGCCCCTTTATGGGTGGGAGGCAGATCCCACAAACCCTTGTGTCCACACTGCAAAGCTTGCTAGTCTGGTCTAACAGGGCATTTAACTTAAAACATTAACTCCACCAAAAACAAACAACTTTCACTGACTTCCTCCCTCTTTAGATTTTGAAACTGACTCAGTGGCTACATCTACACTAGCAAAAAACTTCGAAATGGCCATGCAAATGGCCATTTCGAAATTTACTAATGAAGCGCTGAAATACATATTCAGTGCCTCATTAGCATGCGGGTGGCTGCGGCACTTTGAAATTGATGCAGCTCGTCCAGATAGGGCTCCTTTTCAAAAGGACCCTGGCTACTTCAAAGCCCCTTATTCCTATGAGCACAGATTAAGGAATGCCGACCACAGGAGCGCTCTCATCGATGTTCAGCAGTGAGGACAGGGACCAATGCTGATGGCTGCAGAATTGATTTTAGGTACAGAATTGGTGTAACTAAAGGGCCATGTCTACACTAGCCCCAAACTTCGAAATGGCCATGTAAATGGCCATTTCGAAGTTTACTAATGAAGCGCTGAAATACATATTCAGCGCCTTATTAGCATGAGGGCGGCCACGGCACTTGGAAATTGACGCAGCTCGTCCAGACGGGGCTCCTTTTCGAAAGGACCCCGCCTACTTCGAAGTCCCCTTATTCCTATCTGCTCAGAGGAATAAGGGGACTTCGAAGTAGGCGGGGTCCTTTCGAAAAGGAGCCCCGTCAGGGCGAGCCGCGTCAATTTTGAAGTGCCGCGGGCGCCCTCATGCTAATGAGGCGCTGAATATGTATTTCAGCGCTTCATTAGTAAAGTTCGAAATGGCCATTTACATGGCCATTTCGAAGTTTGGGGCTAGTGTAGACATGGTCAGTTGCGTAGCAGCCGCCGACATTCCCAGTAAGAGCAGACGTAGCCTCAGGGGATGTCGGGCAACTTCGAAGGCAGGCTAGAAGCAAAAAGTGAAGCTGGCCCAAACACTGGCTGAAAAATGCCTCTTGCTTAAATAGGTTCCCTCTCTCCCCACTCCTCCCCCACAGGCATTCGTTAAGCATCCCCCCAAAATGGAGGTCGGTACCAGGTGGCAGAGTTACATGTCTTTAACCCAGCCACCTCCCAAAGCTACAGAACAAAAAGTCATTTACAAGCCCTCAGGTTAATTGCTCAGTCATGAGGAAAACTAACCCCAGAATCTCCAGCAATGGCTGTTATTAGCATCTCTAACTCTGAACAAGCACACACGGCGTATTTCCAACTACTCACAACAATTACACACTCAGCAGGTCAGAACATTAAATGTAATCGGTTACAAACCATCTTTTGTTCAAAGTATCTCTAAGTTATACAGATTTACAGTCACAGCCCATTTTCCATACAGCACAGGGGGGAGGGGTGTCCCTCACAAAGACAAACTTAAAAACTTCCTTTGTTGCCTTTTTGCCAGACTGGAGCATCACTAATTTGTACAGCAACTTTCAGGCCCTGAAGGCTGCACACACCGGAATGGTGCCATTGACTTGTCAGTAAAACGCAAAGTTATTACCCATCAGCCTGGACAGCAGCTCTGTACCTTGTACTCCTGGGCAGCCTCCTGGATGGGAACCACAGTGTGAGCGCAGTGAGCCCAGGACTCTCTGCAGATCACACAGATGGGGGTTTGATCCTCTTCACAGAACAGCTTCAGAGCCTCCTGGTGCTCCCCACACACCCCGTCCCCGCCTGCTCCCTTCGCTGCCTGCAAACTCAGCCGTTTGGCTATTTCTATAACATTGGCCAGCTGCCTGTTGGGCCGGAGGTGTCTCTGCTGCACAGTCTCTCTGCACTGAGGGCAGGAGGCGGCTGGGTCAGGTCCCTCCCAGCACTGGCTGATGCAGGCTCGGCAGAAGTTGTGCCCACACTCTGTAATCACTGGGTCCTTAAAGAACTCCAGACAGACAAGAACAACAAAAAGTCTTGTGGCACCTTATAGACTAACAGATATTTTAGAGAATAAGCTTTCATGGGCAAAGACCCACTTCATCAGATGCACCTGATAAGCAGGTCTTTGCCCACGAAAGCTCATGCTCCAGTATATCTGTTACTCTATAAGGTGCCACAAGACTTTGTTGTTGTTCTCGGAGCTACAGACTAACACGGCTCCCTCCCTGATTCCAGACAGACGGGACATGTGGCTTCTTCCTGGAGACTTTGCAGGGGGCTCCCTGCAGCCATGGCTCCCTCTGGGCTGGGAACAGGGTGAGTTTCACTTCCCTGAGCTCAGGAACAGGCTCATGTGCTGCAGCGAGTGGGTGTTTCCCTTCCTGGATCTGACTCAGGCTGTTTGCTAGGCTGGGAGGAGCTCACCGGTGACACTGGGTCCCTGGGACTCCCACGAGCTCATTGACTGGCCTAAGCACTCATGGGCAGCTGGAATAAATCTGTTAGTCTTCCAGGTGCTGCAGCCTCCTCCTTGTTGTGGCTGAAACAGACTAACAGGCCCTGACTGAAATCAGAGCCCTGGAGGCTGTTGTGGGAAAGGGGCGACGAGAGCCAGTTTCAGGTGTGGCAAGTCACTGACAGGGGTATAAAGAAGCAGTCCAGTAGCACTTGAAAGACTAACAGCATAATTTATAGGTGATGAGCTTTCGTGGGACAGACCCACTTCTTCAGCCCATAGCCAGACTGGAACAGACTCAGTATTTAAAGCACAGAGGAGGCAGGGAGGCCACCCAGAGGGGCTGGGAGGGGCAGGGGACACCCATTTAGCAGTTAAAGTTGTGGTGGGGATGTGGTGGGAGCAGCGCATCTCTGGAGTGCTACCTCCCCTCACCTGTGCTCACAGAGGCTTCCCGCGGACATCAGCCTCCCCCTGTGGCGGCAGGGCAGGGGCAGGGGCTGTGTCTAAGGGGGCCGCCAGTCTGGGCAGAATTCACTGGTCTGTTTGGAGGGGAACACTGGTGTTTCTTTGTCATCGTTTTTTATTATTTAAGGAGTAAAAGGTTCTCAGCTGCACAGAATAAAGGTCCGTAAGTATTTTTTAAATATTTTTTCCTCCGTTTCACAGTTGTGGGAAATATTTGGGGGCTCAGACAATCGGGCGTCAGGGAATCGTCATTCAGTGACAGGAGACACTGACACACGGAAAGTTTCTCTCTCCATTTTATTTTTGAAATATTTTTTGTTGTAGGACTGCTGCTTTTAAATCTGTTACTGAGTGTCCAGGGAGATTGAAGTGCTCTCCTGCAGGTTTGTGTATGTTACTGTTCCTGGTGTCTGATCTGTGTCCATTTATTCTTTTACATAGAGACTGTTCAGTTTGGCCAATGCAAATTGCAGTGGGGTATTGCTGGCACATGATGGCATATATTATATTAGTAGATGTGCAGGTAAAGGAGCCCCTGATGGCATGGTTGATGTTAGGTCCTGTGATGATATTGCTGGTGTACATATGTGAGCAGAGTTGGCAGTGAGGTTTGTTGCAGGGATTGGTTCTAGGCTTAGAGTGACTGTGTTGTGGTCTATAGTTGCTGGTGAGGATTTGTTTAAGGTTGGCCGGCTGTCTGTAGGCAAGGACAGGCCTGCCCCCGCAAGGTCTGTGAGAGTGAAGGATCATTGTTCAGGATGGGTTGCACATCACTGAGGATGCACTGGAGAGGCCTTAGTTGGGGGCTGTATGTGATGGTCAGTGGTGTTCTCTTGTTTTCCTTGCGAGGCCTGTCTTGTAGCAGGTGGCTTCTGTGTACCCGTCTGGCTCTATCAATGTGATTCCTCACTTCCTTACATGGGTATTGTAGTTTCAGGAGAGCTTGGTAAAGGTCTTGTAGATGTTTGTCTCTGTCTGACGGATCGGAGCAAATGCGGTTGTACCTTAGTGCCGGGCTGTATACAATGGATCGTGTGGTGTGCCCTGGATGGAAGCTGGAGGCATGTAGATAAGCATAGAGACCTGTGGGTTTTCGGTATAGGGGGGTATTTATGTGACCATCGCTTACGTGCACAGCAGTGTCCAGGAAATGGATCTCTTGTGTGGACTGGTCCATGCTAAGGTTGATGGTGGGATGAGAACTGTTGAAATCACGATGGATCTCTTCAAGAGCCTCCCTCCAATGGGTCCAGATGATGAAGACGTCATCAGTGTAGCGCACGTAGAGGAGGGGCACTAGAGGACGAGAACTGAGAAAGCGTTGTTCCAGGTGAGCCATAAAAATGTTGGCAAACTGTGGGGCCATGCGGGTACCCACAGCAGTGCCACTGATTTGAAGGTATAAATTGTCCTCAAATCTGAAATAGTTGTGGGTGAGGACAAGGTCACAAAGCTCTGCCACCATTTGTGCCATGGTCTCATCAGGGATAATGTTCCTAACAGCTTGGAGTCCATCTTCATGTGGGATATTGGTGTAAAGGGCCTCTACATCCACGGTGGTTAGGATGGTGTTTTCAGGATGGTCACCAGTGGACTGTAGTTTCCTGAGGAAGTCAGTGGTGTCTTGAAGAAAGCTGGGAGTGCTGGTAGCATAGGGTCTAAGTAGAGAGTCCACATATCCAGACAATCCTGTGGTGAGGGTGCCAATGCCTGAGATGATGGGGTGTCCAGGATTCCCAGGTTTGTGGATCTTGGGTAGCAGGTAGAATAAACCTGGTTTGGGTTCAAGGGATGTGTCTGTGTAGATTTGTTCCTGTGTTTTTATAGGGAGAGTCTGGAGCAGATGCTGTAGTTTCTTTGTGTACTCCTCAGTGGGATCCTCGGACAGAGGCCTGTAGAATGTGGTGTTGGAGCATTGCCTGGCAGCCTCCTTTTGGCAGTCTGTCCTATTCATGACGACAGCAGCGCCTCCCTTGTCCGCCTCTTGGATGACAATGTCAGAGTTGTTTCTGAGGCTGCTGATGGCGTTGTGTTCTGCAAGGCTGAGGTGATGGGGTAAGAGATGCCGCTTTTCCACAATTTCTGCCTGTGCACGCCGGCGGAAGCATTCTATGTATCGGTCCAGTTTGTCATTTTGACCATCGGGGGAGTCCATGAGGAATTCTTTTTCTTGTACCGTAGGTGGGAGGGTACCTGTGGGTCACTGCGCTGTTCAGTGTCATGTTGGAAGCATTCCCCGAGTCAGAGACGGCAAAAGTAGGATTCCAGATCACCACAGAACTGTATCAAGTTTGTGGAAGTAGTGGGGCAGTGGGAGAGTCCCCAAGAAAGTGCATATTCTTGTGCTGGGCTGAGTGTGTAGTTGGATGGATTGACAATACTGCTGGGTGAGTTAAGGGTACCCCTGTTGTGGCCCATATGGAAAGGAGGAGTTTAGATAGTTTACAGTCCTTTTTCTTCTGTAGAGAAGAGAAATGTGCATTGTAAGTCTCCTGTCTTGTTTCAGTGAAGTCCAGCCATGTGGAGGTTTGTGGGGAAGGTTACTCTTTTATGAGGGTCTCCAGATTTGAGAGCTCTCTGTTGATGTTTTCCTGTTTGCTGTACAGGATGCTGATCAGGTGGTTCCTCAGTTTCTTAGAGAATGTGTGGCACAATCTCTCACTGTAATCTGTGCAGTATGTTGATTTCAGTGGGTTTTTCACCTTCAGTCCTTTTGGTGTGATGTCCTTCTGTTTGCATTTGGAGGGGAAGATGATGTCTGTCTGTATCCTTGCAAGTTTTTCATGAGGTTGATGGATTTCCACTCAATATGGCTAAATGCAGTGCCTTGCATGGTGACAAGTGACAGAGTATCAAACTACAATACCCGTCTAAGGAAATAAGGAGACAGATTGACAGAGCCAGACGGGTACCTAGAAGCCACCTGCTACAAGAGAGGCCTCGCAAGGAAACAAGAGAACACCACTGGCCATCACGTGCAGCCCCAACTAAAGCCTCTCCAACACATCATCAGTGATCTGCAACCCCCTTTGCATGCAGACAGCCTGCCAACCTTAAACAAACTCTCACCAGCAACTACAGACCACAACACAGTCACTCTAAACCTGGAACCAATCCCTGCAACAAACCTCGCTGCCAACTCAGCTCACATATCTACACCAGCGATATCGTCACAGGACTTAACATCAACCACGCCATCAAGGGCTCCTTTACCTGCACATCTACTAATATAATACATGCCATCATGTGCCAACAATGCCCCACTGCAATTTACATTGGCCAAACTGGACAGTCTCTGTGTAAAGAATAAATGGATATAAATCAGACATCAGGAATAGTAACATACACAAACCTGCAGGAGAACAACTCAATCTCCCTAGACACTCAGTAACAGATTTAAAAGCAGCAGTCCTAGAACAAAAAAAATGTCAAAAATAAAATGGAGAGAGAAATATCTGAGCTGCAATTCATTTACAAATTTGACTCCATCAACCAAGGATTAAACAGAGACTGGGAGTGGCCAGGCCAGAACAGACTCAATATTTAAGGCACAGAGAACCAAAAATAGTAATCAAGGTTGACAAATCAGAAAAATATTATCAAGGTGAGCAAATCAGAAAGCAGAGGGGCAGAAGTGTGGGGGGGAGTTGGGAGTCAAGAATTAGATAAAGCCAAATATGAAAAAGAGCCCCCCTAATGACCCAGAAAATTCGCATCCCGGTTCAAACCACGTGTCAATGTGTCGAATTTGAATACAAAAGAGAGTTCAGCAGCCTCTATTTCCAAAGTGTTGTGAAAATTCCTCTTCAGTAAAACACAGACTTTCAGGTCATTAACAGAACGGCCCGTTCCATTAAAGTGCTGGCTGACAGGTTTGTGAATCAGGAGTGTTCTTATGTCTGTTTTATGTCTATTTATTCTTTGTCTGAGAGTTTGAAATCTGTCCAATATACAAAGCATCTGGGCATTGTTGGCACATGATGGCAGATATGACGTTAGTTGAGGAACATGAGAATGTGCCCGTGGTTCTGTGAATAACCTGGTTAGGCCCAGTGATGGTATCTCCAGAATAGATCTGTGGACGAAGTTGGCAACAGGCCTTGTTGCAAGGAAAAGTTCCAGGACTGGTGTTCCAGACATGAAAACACTCCCGGGTGTGTGTGTGGGTTACACGTTTCCACTAGCTGGAGAAGAGCATCTTGAGCATCAGAGACCCAGGGACAACCCAGGTGAACCCCCACTTGTAACTTCCCACAGGCAGATCTGAACCAGTGATCTCTGGAGCTTAGTGCCTGAGCCTCTGCAGTTTGAGCTAAAAGCCACCTCCCGCTTAGCTAAGGCTGTGGGGGGAGACTCATTTGCTCTCTGTGTATGTGGTTCAAGTGACCCTGCGTGGGAGAGTGAGCCACACCTACGTGTCCAGCATCAGAGAGGAGCCGTGTTAGTCTGTATCTTTGAGAACAACAACAAGTCCTGGGGCACCTTCGACACTGACAGATATTTTGGAGCACGAGCTTTCACGGGCAAAGACCTGCTTCACTGGCTGCATGAGTCGGGGGGTGGTTTCCAGAGGGGTATTTAAAGAGGGAGGTCCCAGGAAAAGGGAGGGCCAGAGTTGTGTAACCCAGCTTGATGTGGGCTCCTCCTCCTCCTGCAGTGCAGCGCCCCTGAAACCAGCTCTGACTGGGGTGGCAGACCAGGGTGCACCGGCTTACTGTCACCTCTGTGCGCACCTCTCCCTAAGGACTGTCTGGGGTAGTGTCAGTGGCCAGGGTTCTGTGCATCAGACAAGAGGAAGGCGCCTGCAGGACAGAGATGTCAGTGGAACAAGAGATCAGAGGAGGAAATCTGGGGCACCGGGAGTTTCAGGGGCTCTGAGAGACTGAGTCTGAAAAGGGACAGATGGAATTAACCCACACCCAGAGCGTGTCCTACCTTGTACTTCTGCGCAGCCTCGTCCAGGCCCAGCACCGTGTGAGAGCTGTGCTCGGGGGACCTCCAGCAAACCACACACACGGCTTCCCCGTCCTCCTCGCAGAACAGGTCCAGGCCTTTGCCGTGTCTCTCACAGGGATTCTCAGTTCCAGGTTTGAAATCCAGGTGTTTGACTTTCTCCACGATATTTGCGAGCTGGTAGTTATTCCGGAGAGCCCCTCCCTGGATTCGGGCTCTGCAGCTGGGGCAGTACAAAGAGTCAGAGCCCAGCTCTACCCACGTCTCACAGTACTGAGTGATGCAGCCTCGGCAGAAGTTGTGCCCACACTCTGTGCTCACGGGGTCTGTGAGATACTCCAGGCAGATGGGACACTTGGTTTCCTCTTGGATTTCCCATACAGGAGTCGCAGCGGCCATGGCTGGTGAGGACTCTGGGCTTCTCTTCTCTTCGCACGAGGAACAGGTTTGCTGATAATGGGCGGTGCCTGTTCTCCTGCCAGGGGCAGAGGTACAGAATGAGGTGAGGAGAAAGGAGAGGCCGGGGGAGGAGCTGCAGAAAGACAAGCAAAGGAGGCAGGAGAAGGACATGGGCATGGGAGCAGCAGGTGTAAAGACGTAGAAAGGGAATGAAAGGAGAAGGGGGGCAGGACACAAACAGTTAAACTCAGGCTGTGTCTGCGCAGTGAGTGTTGGGGTTTGGGTGGGGCTGGATTGTACCCTAGTGTCCCCCCACGCTGCCCACGTGTTGCTGTGGCCTCCCTGCTCTTGGCAGCGTGCTCACTCCTGCAGTGTCAGCGCAGGTACCAGTACCGAGCTGGGAATCGCCTCCCAGGGGCTGTGTCCAGGTGCCCTCAATTGAACTAGGAGATTCTTAGCTGGCAGTGAGGGCGTCCGCAGCCACCCCCAGGCCTGCACTGAAATGGCTAACGGTGGAAACTAGCCCCACTAAGTTACCTCAGCGACACTGTGTGCGGAGGGGCCCTAACTTGGCTGTGTCTGGCTGAACATCCCAACACCACCGGTACCAGCCGGGCTGCAGGCACTCCCTGGGCTAAGGTCACAGGCAGCTGGTGACGAGGCATGAAACCTGCAGCAACTCACCAATCAGCAGCAACCCCTGAGCTGAAGGGAAAGTTTATAGCAAGTGAGCCAAGCTTTATGACAGCGCAGTCTAAGGGTTACAGCCCAGCCCCCGCACAGCACCAGCTGCGAGCTGACCGAGAGCCTTGGGGTTCACAGGTGCACAGCTCCGTACGCCGAAGGGAACAGAACAGTCCTGCCCATCCCCCACCCCACCGAACCCCAGTCCAGCTCCTCCAGATCTTCCCAGTGGTTTTCTTTCTCCGGGGCCAATATTAGCCCATAGTCCCTGCGTGGGCTGGTGCTGCTGGGGGGAAGAGGAGCCAGGGATCCATCCGTGGGTTGGACTGGCTCTGGGGAGAAGTGTGATAGCTCAGGGAGCAGGGCCAGTGGGGACTGCTCAGTGCACAGAGCTGCACATAATGAACTCAGTGAGCAGCATCTGCTTCTCTACTCAGGCACTTTACACCTGGGGCTCGTGCAAATGTTCCCACCTACTACCATGGGTCGAGATTCCCACTCAGGTTGTACCAGGGCTCCTTTGACCTCAGCCAGTGTCTGGGCCCTTGCGAGGTTCCTCCCCTGGCAGGAGACACTGACATAGGAGTCAGGTATTTCTTTGGTGCAAACTCTATTAGTTACATACAATATCCGCGCATTCCTGTAGAAACCAACAGCAGCCGGCAGTTCCCTCACTCAGAACCCCACATCTGTCCTTCCAGGGGACCCTGGGCCTGCAGCAACCTCTGTCTGTCTGCCTGCGTCCCGCCAGGGTCACACTCCCTACTGCTTTTCTTGGCTCTGTGCCTCACACATGCGGAGCTTCCAGCCAATCTCTCAGCCCCTGTGTTTCCAGCCAGCTCCAGGGAACCTCCCCCCTGCCCCCCCCCGAGGCCTGCTCTGCACTTAACACCTAGCTCAGAATATAAGAACGGCCAGACTGGGTCAGACCAAAGGCCCATCTCGCCCAGTAGCCTGTCTGCTGACAGTGGCCAATACCAGGTGCCCCAGAGGGAATGAACTGAACAGTTAACGCTCTCTCTCCTGCCATCCATCTCCAGCCTCTGACAGAGGCAAGGGACATCATTCCTTACCCAGCCTGGCTCATGGCCATTAATGGACAGAACCTCCATGAATTTATCGAGCTGTTTTTCAAACCATGTTACAGATCTGGCTGTCACAGCCTCCTCTGGCGAGGAGTTCCTCAGGTTGACTGTGCGCTGTGTGAAGAAGAACTTCCTGTTATTGATTTTGAACCTGCTGCCCATTCATTTCATTTGGTGTCCTCTAGCTCTGATGTTCTGGGAATAAGTAAATAATTTATCCTTGTTCACTTTCTGCAGACCGCTCATCACTTTATCTACCTCTATCATACCCCCCCTTAGTCTTCTCTTTTCTAAGCTGAAAAGTCCTAGGCTCTTTAATCTCTCTCCACATGGGACCTGCTCCAAACCCCTAGTCATTTTAGTTGCCCTTTTCTGAACCTTTTCTCATGCCAATATATCTCTTTTGAGATGAGGGGCCCACACGGTGTTCAAGATGTGGGCGTACTGTGGTTTTATACAAGGGCAACAAGATATTCTACATCTTATTCCCTGTCCCTTTTTCAATGGTTCCTAACACCCTGGTTTGGTTTTTGGGCGGCCATGGCAGGCTGCGCGGATGCTTTCAGAGAACTGGCCCATGACTCCAAGGTGTCTTTCCTGATGAGTTGTAGTTAAATTAGCCGGGCTCTTGTTTGGAGGACAGGAGGGGGATGTTCTGTGACAGATCACAGGGGAGTGGGAGAGAGACAGAGAAATACAAAGGGCTGGGAAATGGATGCTGGAGAAATGGTGCTGGAGCAGGGCTGTCTCCACCTGGGCTGGTGCCCTACACAGCCCAGCCCAGCACACACCCCTGCAGCCGCCCCTCCACCCCCCAGACACACTCCACCCCTTCCCCAAGTCCCTGTTCTCACCCCTCTGCTTTCTACCCCACTTCCCGCTTCACCCTCATTCCTCCCTTTCCTGATGCCTCTGCCTCCTCCCATCCCTGCTCTGCCCCCACCCCCATCCCACCCCTTTTACCAGGTCCCTGCCCCCTCTTCTCCCACCATGCTGGGATCTGGTAATACAGGGTGGAGCTGATCCAGGATGGTGGCACTGCTGCCAGCTCCCCACTACCCAGGCACCCCTGAAGTGTGGGGCCCCCCAAAGCGCAGGGCCCAGGGCAGTCAGCCTGACAGAATGGCTCTAGGTACCGCCCATGCTCACAGGCCCCCGCGTCGCCCCGTCAGCCTCTGTCCATGTGGAGGGGGAGGCCCTGGGTGACGGCCTGGGGGAGATTTACCTGTTCACCGCGCTCATGGGCTGGTTTGACGTTAGCTCCCCAGCAGGTCGGGAGCAGAGACTGGCGGAGAGATCGTGGCCGAGGGAGAGAGGTTTGTATCTTCGCTTCTCGTCCCTTCCTCCAGAGAGATCCGATGGCGTGTCCTGCCCAGGGAAGGGAAACAGACCTGGGGGAGGTGGGGTCTGGGTAGCTGGGCCGAACAGCTGAGCCCAGAGCCAGACTGAGTGTTCAGAGACAGCCTGAGTATGTTACAGAAGGCAAGAAAAACCCACTCACTTTCCCTCCTGCCCACCTGTACGGGGTCTGACCCCCACACTGGGCTGAGCTTTGGCCTTTACGACTCCACAGTGGGCAGGCCCAAGCCTTTCTGCAGACAAAGGGGCCTCCCCCAGGCTCTGTGGTGGGGGGGCTGCCCTGGGCCCCAAAACCCAACTGACGACTCCGGACAAGGAAAACAGAAACGAGAGCAGGTGTGATGGTGAAAGGGTCAAACTAGGGAAGGCGAAGGGGAACCCGAGCGGAGAGCCCCGGACAGACGGCGCCCACTGGCTCGCACGGGTACGGGTGAACCTGGCGCGTGCTGCCCAGAGCATCGCCACGTGGATGCATCAACCGACAGAAAGGAAAGCGGGTACCACAGTCACACACCTGCCCCTGCCCTCAGCTCCTCTTCCCCCCGGTGCTCTGAGCGGCCGCCTCGGCCCCAGCCAGCAGGAGGACGAGGAGAGGCTGTGAGCGTGTGGGGCTGCGGATGGGGTGTGTCTAAACACACGAGCGAGGGGACGAGGCCAGTCAGAGGCTCGGCAGGAGGCTGCAGGGGA
Source organism: Carettochelys insculpta (assembly GCF_033958435.1). NCBI lineage: Eukaryota > Metazoa > Chordata > Testudines > Carettochelyidae > Carettochelys > Carettochelys insculpta. Next base: position 1,099,236 of record NC_134158.1, on the reverse strand, counting down.
GCAGGAGGGGGCTGCAGCCCGGCGCGCTGAAGGTAGACGTGTGCCAGGGGCTGCCCCGCAGCACAGACGGGACAGGCTGCGGGGGCGGGGGCACCCCACAAGGTCTCGCCCGTGCTCACAGCCCCACGGAGGAGCCGTCAGTGCATCTCCCCGACGGGCGGCAGGACTGAGGTCGGTCGAGCTGAGGGAGGGAGGGGAGGGGAGTCCCTGCGGGGGTGGGGGCAGTGTCGGGCAGCCGCCCTGGGACGTCCGTCCCTCCGCCCGTCCGTCCCCGGCTCTGACAGACGCCTGGGGGGGAAACCTGCCCCTGGCGCCCTGGCGGGCAAACAGCTCTGAGGGGATGGAACGCTGAGGGAAAAGGGCGGGAAAAACCGGTTAGTTCCGGCTCCAGCCGCCAGCGCCCGACCCCCCCCTCCCCCCCGCACAGCTGCGCCCAGGGGGGTCCCAGTCGGGTGCTCCGACTCCATTGGGAGTGCGACAACCCAGTGACCACAACCACAGATGAGGCCACGGACACGTGTTCAACACAACCCCCCAGCGGGTGTGTCCGCAGCGCACGGGGAGCCCAGTAACAGAGAGGAAGCCCCGCTAGTATCTACACTGTCAAACCAAAAAGCAGCCAAGTAGCACTTCAAAGACTCGCAAAATGGTTTATTAGGTGACGAGCTTTCCTGGGACAGACCCACTTCTCCAGCCCAGAGCCGGACCGGAGCAGACTCAAGATTTAAGGCACAGAGAACCGAAACGGTGAGCGAGGAGGACAAATCGGAAAAAGATAATCAAGGGGAGCAAATCAGAGAGCGGACGGGTGAGGTGGGGGGGGGGAAGGTCAAGAATTAGATTGAGCCAAGTCGCACTTCACCTTCTCTGACGGACCTGAGGGTTGGGATTTGTGCCTCAAGTCCTTTCACCTTCTCTTCTAAAATGGCTCCCAGCTTCCCCCTGGGCCAGAGAAAATCCTTTCTCTCATTCGGGAGGAAGACAAACACGGCACATGCCCCGCAGGTCACAACACCAGAGCTCTCCCCAGCCACGTCACTCTCCATTGCTCCCTTGACAGAGATCCCTTATTTGTTTCTAGTGCCGCCTTGGAGGGCACAAGAGAAACCCCGTACGAGAAAGGTGAGAACAGGTGTGTGGCTCCTCCCAAAGGCGAGCTGCCTGTGAGCTGCTCCTGTTCGCTGCTCCTCACAGGAGTGGCTGGGGCTGCCTTCTTTCGGGGCTGCGAGCTGGCGAGGCCCGGCTGAGTTGTGAATGAAAAGCCCCGGGCAGCGCGGAACAGCCCACGTCCTGTGTCCCTCTCCCCGTGGCCAGCCCGGCCCCTCTGCGCACCCCAGCGGCAGACGGCCGTGGAGAGGCAGCTGGTGGCGTGGGAGTTCCTGGCTGAACAAGAGCACCTCCTGCTGGCACGGCTGAGAGAGCTGGCCCAGGAGATCGGGCCGAGGGGGGAGGAAAATGCCACCCAGCTGGGGGAGAAGATTTCCCGGGCTGGTGCCCTCAACACACAGCTGGAGGGGACTTGTCAGCAGCCGGTGCTGGAGCTGCTGCAGGTGAGAGGGCGCTGGACGTGCCCAGAGCCCTATTAAGGAGGGGACTGAGGTGCCTGAAGCTCCAGGCCCAGAACAATTCAGACAGAATTTTTTGAGAGACGTTTTGAAGCATATGCTCCAAAATCTCTGTGAGTCTCTAAGGGGCCACCAAGTCCTGGTGCCTTTGGCCTGGTGCACCTATGACACAGGCCTCACAATCTTCAAAAAGCTTTTCCCTGAGGCAGTGCTTAAGGACAGCATAAACAGCATCGCGTACAATCGAACGCAGACCTTTTTTACACTGACGATGGGGCACTGGCTCAGCCACTTCCATACCAAGCCTCTTCCTAAATTCCTCATCGCCGTCGTCCTTGGCATTATCTTCAGTGGTTTGTATCGGTGCTGAGCAAAACCAAGGTGGGCCCATTTCATCTTCGTTCTCTGACACAACGTCGTCCTGGGGCTCTGGGTCCTCAAGGAAGGCCCTGTCGAGCTCTGGAGAGATTCCCAGAAAGAAAATAATGCAAGATCCTGTGGTCTTTTTAGGTTTTTACAAAATCCCATTACACCGCCCCCCCCACCTCGCTCATTCGTTTCTTCCCTCTTTGGCTTCTTTTCCGTTCTCCTTGTCCGACTCCTGCAAGCTGCGGCCGCCTTCCTCCGTAGGGGTGGACGGAGAGAGGCCGTCTACCTTGTCGGGCCGCCTCGAGAGCGGTTGGGTTTCGGGGTCGGGTTCCGGTGTATCCGTCAACAAGGGTTGGGCCAAAGGGCTCCCCTCGGCTACCGCCTCCCCCTCGGAGCTGTCGCGGATGCGGCGCTTTCTCCACGTGCGGCGGAGACCCGTCGGCACATGAACAACGTCCGAACTCCTGGCAGGGGTGGTGAAAGTGTCCCTCTTCCCGCTCAGCGTTTGCACAGTTCTGAACCACGCGCCCTTGGAGCCAGATGGCCTCTTTGTGGGGGTAGCGCTGCACTCCGGTTGGTAGAGGGTGGCGGGGCGAGTCCTTCGAGGGGTCGCATGACACCCTTTCCTTCCAGGCACGTGTCTCACTTGACCCCGATGTACTCCTGCCCCCCAAGGGCACGTCTGCCGGTGACAGGGGGCGGGCCTAAAAAGGTTGGGGTGGAACTTCTGGTGACAGGAGGGAGGGTCGAAAGGGTTAAGGGGGTGGGACTTCTGGTGAAAGGGGTGGGCGGAGCTAAAAGGGCTGAGGCGTGGCTGAAGGGAAAAGGCGTTGTGGCGAAGGTTTGATTTTGGTAGGCCACACCCCCGGAAGTGACGCACCAGGACACGACTGCCAAGAACAGGTGGGCAGAGCTGGGACGGAACAGCTGGGGAAAGGGGCGTGGCTCAAGGGAAAGAGGGCGTGGCTAAAGTTTGATTGATGGCAGACCCCGGAAACTACTCAGGGCTTTGCAGCAGGGCACCTGGCTCACACCAGACTGGGGGGTGCCGGGGGGGGGGGGGTGGATGCATTGTGGGCGGGGGTCTGGATCAGGCAAGGCTGGAAGGCGGTGGAGGGGCTCTGGGTCAGATCACGCTGGGGCGGGGGGCGGGGTGGGGCGGGAAATGTCTGGGTCACACCAGGTGCTGGGAGGGTCTGGTCAGCCCGGGCGGCTGCTTCGGTGGCTTCAGCTCCCTGCCGGCAGTGACCACCTGCCGCCGCCAGGGGGCGCGCTAAAGCCGCCCGCGGCCGCGGGATCCCCCGAGCCGAGGTTCGAGCCCCGCGCCCTCCGCCGCTGCCGCGCTGGGGCCGCCCCTGCAGCTCCCGCGCGCCTGGGGGAGCGGGACGCGAAGGGGACGTGCCCCGCCCCGCCCCGCCCCGCCCGGCTGCTGCTCCGGGAGTAACGGGGCTCCCCGGCCAGCCCCTCCCGGGGCGCTGAGCTCACGGGGCGTTGGCCGCTGTGCGGGGAGCTCGGCGCTGGGCTGTGCCGGGGCCGGGCCTCCTGGCGGGGGCGAGGAGCTGGGGCTGCTCCCGGGGGTGGGGGAAACGTGGCGCCGCTTAGCCCCGCTGGGGGTGAACGCTGCTCTCGGAGGTCACCTGGGGCGACGTCCCCTGCAAGCAGGGCGCTGCGGGACCCAACTGGCCCGAGCCTGCCGCTGTCAGGGGAAAGGCGCCCCAGCCTGGCAGGGACCTGCTGCAGCTGGGGAACCCCCCGGCCCAGGGGAGCCCCCGCCAGCCCCAGACCCACTGAGGGCAGGGGAGGGAAGCCGATCTCCCAGCCCAGCCCCACGTGGCGCCTCCCCCTGCCTCAGCCTGGGGGCTGTGTTGGGGGGAGAGCTGGGGTGGGGTCCTCTCTGCTGTAGCCCGGAGCCAGCCGGCACCCGAAGCCCTTCAGACCTGGCTCCACCCCAGAGCCCGCACGCCCAGGCAGCACCCTCACCCCCAACCCTCTGCACCAGCCCTGAGCCCCCCTCCCACACGCCGAACCCCTTGACCTCACCCCCCCCCCGCGCTTTGTCAGACTACTGATATGGAGGGGACGTGTCACATTTCCCATGAGGGGTGCACGGAACAAATTCATTCCACAGGTGCCTGGGAAAAGTTAACGGGAAGGCTGAGTCTGAGCCCGGGTTTTACAGAGGAAGCACCAACTCAGCTGGGCCAACATCCCAGCATTATTCCCAAGGGGTGACCAACAGCTGGGGGGAGCGGGGGCGGGGAGGGGGACAAGCAGGAGCAGAGCGCATGAGAGAGGGGACTTGCATTTCGCTCAGGGTTAATACCCCCTTGGGACTGCCCTGCAGTGCCCTGTAAGAAAAACAAGTCCTGGGGCACCTCAGAGACTAACATTCTGGAGCATAAGCTCTCGTGGGCAAAGCCCCCCTTCATCCCAGAGTGCGCCAGCCTTTCTAGGTGGCAATGCGCCCACTGCTCACCTTTTCCCTCTCACTCTACAGGCTCGTCTTCTATTGGCCCAGCCTGCTACTGCTGACTGAGGACTGTTTCTCACCGCCTCTCTCCTTCTCTAGAGTTGCCCACTGCTCACCTTGTAATGATCTGCAGCACGAAGGGTCTGTCCTGATCGCTTCCTGGAACGTCTGGTGACAGTCTCGCATACGTACAGCATCCATTCTCACTCACACAACAAGGAGCTTTCATTAGCACAGATACAATCAGTACTGAGACTGAACAGCAAGTTAATTTCAAAACCATCACACTGAATTCAATGTCAGATACAGGTGAACATTACACAGAACTGAAAGAGTTTTATACTACAGGGGTGCAGCTTGCTTGCTTTTAGGCCCTTTTAGGCCCCATGGAAAAACTGCCAACTGTCTTCAGTTGCGTCTCCTCTTTGTCTTAAACCTGCACAATCAAAAAGTTTCAATCTGTTCTTAATGGTTAACCAAACCAGGTCTGGCCAGGGGGGCTGGAACAATTTTTATCATGGGAGTGCTGATGAAGGGGACTTGCAGCCCTCTGCTTTCACCAGCCCTGGAGGCCTGCTGACCTAGAGCAGACCTGCCTCTTACAAACACACGGATTCTTTTCTCTGCAAAAAAAAGAGCAGTCTATGAGCATTTTAAAGGCTAACAAAATAATTTATTAAGGGGTGAGCTTTTCTGGAATAGACCTACATCTTCAGACCATAAGACTCAATATTTAAGGCACAGACAAGCAAAAGTAGTCATCAAGGTTGACAAATCGGAATCAAAGTGGGCACATCAGAAGAGCGGTAGGAAGGGGAGAAATCCAGAGTCACATCAAACAAAGTGGCTATGTCTACACTAGCCCAAAACTTCAAAGTGTCCATGCAAATCGCCATTTTGAAGATTACGAATGAGACTCTCTTTAGAATGCGGGGGGCGGGGTGGGGGGCAGCACTTGGAAATTGCAGCGGCTCGCGCTGCGCAGCTGGTCCAGATGTGGAAATCCCCTTATTTTAATTTGCTGATAGGAATAAGGGGATTTCGAAGTTGCCGGGGTTCTTTTGAAAAGGACCTCCATCTAGACCGGCGCTGCAATTCCAAAGTGCCCCAGCCGCACACTTGCTCATGAGGTGCTAAATATGCATTTAACTGCTTTTACAGATGATAAATAGCAAAACAAAAAGCAGTCAAGTAGCACTTTAAAGACTAGCAAAATGGTTTATTAGGTGAGCTTTCCTGGGACAGACCCACTTCTTCAGACCATAGCCAGACCAGAACAGACTCAAGATTTAAGGCACAGAGAACCAAAACGGTAAGCAAGGAGGACAAATCGGAAAAAGATAATCAAGGGGAGCAAATCAGAGAGCGGAGGGGTGGGGTGGGGGGGGGAAGGTCAAGAATTAGATTGAGCCAAGTATGCAGACAAGCCCCTATAGTGACTCAGAAAGTTCCCATCATGATTGAAACCATGTGTTAATGTGCCGAATTTGAATAGAAAAGCCAGTTCAGATGTTTCTCTTTCCAAAGCGGAGCAAGAATTGCTTTTCTGCAACACACATCCCTTGAGGTCATCGACAGAATGCCCCGTTCCATGAAAAGGTTGACTAACTGGTTTGTGGATCTGGAGCGTTTTGATGTCTGTTTTGTGCCCATTGACCCTTTGTCTAAGGGAGTTAGAAGTCCGCCCAATGTACGAAGCACCTGGGCACTGTTGGCATATATGATGTTAGTAGAGGAGCATGAGAAAGTGCCTGTGATTCTGTGAGTAACCTGATAAGGTCCAGTGAGGGTATTTCCAGAGAAGAGATGTGGAGAAAGCGAGCAGCGGGCTTTGTTGCAGGGAAAGGTTCCAGGACCGCTATTCCTGGGCTTATAGACTGTGGCTGTTAGTGAGAAACCTCGTAAGGTTGGGAGATTGTCTGAAACAACAAACAGGCATGTCACCCAGGAGCTTCTATCATTATTCCAAATGTTAAACACGTATTTCAGCGCTTCCTGAGTAATGCTTAAAGTAGCCATTTATATAGTAATCTGAAAGATCACAGCAAATAAAAACACAACCTAGAAGCAAAACCGTAAATGATTCTTTGAATAAGTTTACATATTAAGAACCCTGTTTTTGGTTCAGAAAAACGAGATCTTCACACTCAAAATCTATTTTTTCACCAAATGCATTTCCCTCAGAAGGGAAGTGCACCGCTCCTGGAAGCACTGCAATACCAGGTCGATGCATGGAGTGGATGGAGCAAGCCCCTATTCCATGTCCCTCTTCCAAAAATCCATTTAATATAGAGTTCTCAGATAGAGAACATATCAGATATTAAACTGATAAGAACAGATTAAATGAGTTTTATTGAGGGAATGTTTCAAATACAGCAAGGAGCTTAACAAATTCACATACACAGGGATATATCATCTGAGAAACTAGAACAGGTTATGGAGCGTAATATACAGTAAACAGTATCTTAGTACTTACATAAGAAACCCAACTAGTCTCAGATAGACAACAAAACACAGTTACAAACAAGAGATAATATAAAATATCGGCCTTTTAACCAATCCCTACCCTGACAAGAAAAAGGGGAAAATACTTTAAAGTCGCAGACAATATAAGATATTGGCCTTTGGATCCATCCCCATCCCTAGGGGAAAATCCAAAAGGGGAGTATTTTACAGATACTAGACAATAAACAATATCGGCTTATCGGCCAGTCCCTGAGAAAAAAGAAGTCTTTGAACATAAAACTCCCCGACCCATTAAGTACCAGGGAGAATAAAAAAAAAAAAAAAAAAAAAAAAAAAAATTAAATAAATAAATTACAATAGGAGAAAAAAAAATAAAAATAGATAAAATTAGGAGAAAAAAGGAAAACACAAAGGCGCTTGGTAATCAGCTGTCAGTATATTGGCGATGGCCCGTGATATGCTCTGTGTAGATGTCCCTGGACCACCTAATGGCATCGGACACCATCAGCCTGCGCATCATTCGAGCATAATAGCGACTGACCTCGCAGGCTTCCAGGACCTCATCATTCAGGGGGTCCCAGGCACCCAATGCCCCCACGAGCAACGCATGGACCTCCACCGAGTAGCCCCGGGACCGCAAGGTGTCCGCCCACGGGGCATACTTTCGCAGTTTCTTGGCCCGGGCATCGCGGAAGGCCGCCATGCGGTTCTCAAAGGGCACCGTAATGTCCACGATGAGGATCTTCTTAGACCGCTCGTCCGTCACGACGATGTCCGGCCGCAGAGGGCTGTCAGTGCCAGGGATGGAAGAATCCACGGTAACGGATCCAAGGGTCGGAGGTAGCGCTTTCACCAACCGGTCTTGGATGGCGTTATGGCGGCGCTGCCAAGCCGCCGAATGCACCATGCAGCCACAGAGGACGTGGGGAAGAGTCTCCAGCGGATATCCGCAACGCGTGCACCTTTTATCGCGGGTCCCGTGGCGGACAGCGCCGTTGAGCGGGACGCAATTAAGGCGCGCTCGGTGGATGAAGCGCCAGTCCGCAAAACGGGTAAAGTTGCCAGCCCGGAGGAAGTGGTTACTGGCATCCCAGCAGCTGGTCACGTCAAACACCTTCCCCTGATCAGGTTTCTTCCGCAGGGCCTCGGCATATTGGTGGCGAATGGTGCTCTTTAGCAGGCGCTCCAGCAGGGTCCGGGCGGACGGGGTGACGATGGTATGTCCCTCGGTGGCAATGCGGGGAATCAGGATGCCCAGTTCCCGTCGTTCCTCGCTCCACACCCAACGGCAGCCGATCCTCTTGCCCAGGCGACGGGAGGCGTTACGGGCACGCGACCAGAGAGATGACAGGTCGCGTCCGTCCCTCCCGAACTCGCCTTCGAGGGAGCCACTCAGGTAGGTGGCCAGGTCTTGAGCAGTGGGACCTCTGCCGATCCTTCTCTGTGTCGTGGCCCTCAGGGCATTCTCCGCAACGGTCCGCACTCTCGGGTCCGGACAGGTCAGGAGACGAAAGGCATGGGTAATCGATGCCACATCGCACAGGTCCCCCATCCGCGGGACGTTAGCGCCTCCTTGCCGGTTGGAGATGTAAATAATGTCCGTGGCAGCCCTCGGGGGGAGATACATCCACTTCCGGACCAGGTGACGGATGGTCTTGTCTGCTTTATTCAAGGGGACCTTGGCGACCGCAGAACCACAGAGGGTAAAGCAGATGCGTGGGATGAGGAATGAGTTGAGTGCATCGATCTTCTACCATGGTGTGAGGAGGGAGTCATCGAAGCGTTGGGCGTCCTTCAAAATCCCACAGAAGGTGCCCTCAGGCATGCCCTGGATCCGGACCCCCGTTGGCGTGCCCAGGTGTTGGTAAAACTGGCCCTCCTCCAGGGGGATCATGGGCTGGCCCTGTACAGAGAACACGGTGGGCCCAGCGAGTGTCTTCAGGCTGCCGTCGACATGGAGGGAGGCGCATACTACACTTGATCTAAGCCCGCAAAAGGCCGAGAAGCGATACCATTTTCAAACAATTTTACACAGCCCACCCATCTGGACACTTTTCGATGGCATGACGACTCACCCGAATGCAACACACGTGAGCATTGCAACAAGATCTTTACAGATCGGCAAGTACACCTGCTCTCTTCATCCTGCAGCTCCTTTCTAGCTGGTCAAAGCAAAACCTCTCCCACCAGATAATTCAGCTTTAAAATGACTTATTCCACCAGACCTGCGAGCTGCCTTTGTGGTGGCTGTTTCGCTCCCTAAGCGATCACCTAATCTGCATGAAGCCTGTCCCCTCGCTGCAGCATGCTGACGCCATCGAGCTGTTAACCCTGGATGGACTGCAGAACCAAAACAAAAAGCAGTCAAGTAGCACTGTAAAGACTAGCAAAAGAATTTGGAAACCTTCTGTTCATGCCACATGCCTGCCAGAAGGGCCGGCTTCAGCTCTTGTGGGGTTTTCCTGTCAAGGATACAACCAACCAGCTCGAGCCCCCACCCAGTGGCCTGGGACAATTTACCCCCATGCGGGGTGCCTGGAAGGCGGTTCTCCCCCCTCGCAAGCACAGAGTCTGAGATAGAAATGGCTTCTTTAAGGACCATTACCTACCCCAAGGTTACAGTGACAGATGCAGTATATCTAAGCAAAGAAGAGACAAACCCCCTTTACCCAGCTACCATCCCCATATGCGGTAGAACCCAGTCTCTTGCTGGGGCTCTTGGCCCTTTACCCCATACACACAGTTACAGGGTGTACCTTCTGCAGTGCAGTCCCGAACCCAAAGCCCGCAGATACATTCATTACCAGGGCAGTACCAGCTGTCCACTTGTCTGCAGCCTCCCCTTGCTGCCACAAGCCACCCACCCTCATCTGATGGGCTTCTGACCAGCCTCCCACTGTCACCCACCACCACTCCTACCAGCCACCCACCATGATTCCCAACCCCACTGTTTGGGCTCCCCCAAAGGCAGAACCCTCTGATTTTACCTCAGCATGGCCTCAGCTGCCACTTTGGCATTAGAGCTCCTGGTATTTCTCAGAGAAGGTTTTACAAACGTCCTCGTCACCACCTTTACCTTTCAACAGCAGAGAAGGACTAGCCAAGCCAGACTTAGAGCCACACAGCCAAGGCACTGAGAAAAGTGACTTAACCACTGCACCGCCACCTTTTTTCTTACAAGTCTTTAAACCAGGGAGCCCTGTGTAATCAATGTCTTATGCAGCTATGGCGACTGCCCTGTCCCCCACAACAACACACAGCTGGAGGGGACGTGTCAGCAGCCGGCGCTGGAGCTGCTGCAGGTGAGAGGGCGCTGGACGTGCCCAGGGCCCTATTAAGGAGGGGACTGAGGTGCCTGAAGCTCCAAGCCCAGAACAATTCAGACAGAATTTTTTGAGAGACGTTTTGAAGCATATGCTCCAAAATCTCTGTTAGTCTCTAAGGGGCCACCAAGTCCTGGTGCCTTTGGCCTGGTGCACCTATGACACAGGCCTCACAATCTTCAAAAAGCTTTTCCCTGAGGCAGTGCTTAAGGACAGCATAAACAGCAACGCGTACAATCGAACGCAGACCTTTTTTACACTGACGACGTGGGACTGGCTCAGCCCCTTCCATACCAAGCCTCTTCCTAAATTCCTCATAGCCGTTGTCCTTGGCATTATCTTCAGTGGTTTGTATCGGTGCTGAGCAAAACCAAGGTGGGCCCATTTCATCTTCGTTCTCTGACACAACGTCGTCCTGGGGCTCTGGGTCCTCAAGGAAGGCCCTGTCGAGCTCTGGAGAGATTCCCAGAAAGAAAATAATGCAAGATCCTGTGGTCTTTTTAGGTTTTTACAAAATCCCATTACACCGCCCCCCCCACCTCGCTCATTCGTTTCTTCCCTCTTTGGCTTCTTTTCCGTTCTCCTTGTCCGACTCCTGCAAGCTGCGGCCGCCTTCCTCCGTAGGGGTGGACAGAGAGAGGCCGTCTACCTTGTCGGGCCGCCTGGAGAGCGGTTGGGTTTCGGGGTCGGGTTCCGGTGTATCCGTCAACAAGGGTTGGGCCAAAGGGCTCCCCTCGGCTACCGCCTCCCCCTCGGAGCTGTCGCGGATGCGGCGCTTTCTCCACGTGCGGCAGAGACCCGTCGGCACATGAACAACGTCCGAACTCCTGGCAGGGGTGGTGAAAGTGTCCCTCTTCCCGCTCAGCGTTTGCACAGTTCTGAACCACGCGCCCTTGGAGCCAGATGGCCTCTTTCTGGGGGTAGCGCTGCACTCCGGTTGGTAGAGGGTGGCGGGGCGAGTCCTTCGAGGGGTCGCATGACACCCTTTCCTTCCAGGCACGTGTCTCACTTGACCCCGATGTACTCCTGCCCCGCAAGGGCACGTCTGCCGGTGACAGGGGGCGGGCCTAAAAAGGTTGGGGTGGAACTTCTGGTGACAGGAGGGAGGGTCGAAAGGGTTAAGGGGGTGGGACTTCTGGTGAAAGGGGTGGGCGGAGCTAAAAGGGCTGAGGCGTGGCTGAAGGGAAAAGGCGTTGTGGCGAAGGTTTGCTTTTGGTAGGCCACACCCCCGGAAGTGACGCACCAGGGCACGGCTGCCAAGGACAGGTGGGCAGAGCTCGGACGGAACAGCTGGGGAAAGGGGCGTGGCTCAAGGGAAAGAGGGCGTGGCTAAAGTTTGATTGATGGCAGACCCCGGAAACTACTCAGGGCTTTGCAGCAGGGCACCTGGCTCACACCAGACTGGGGGGTGCCGGGGGGGGGGGTGGATGCATTGTGGGCGGGGGTCTGGATCAGGCAAGGCTGGAAGGCGGTGGGGGGGCTGCGGGTCAGATCATGCTGTGGGGTGGGGGGAAGGTCTGGGTCACACCAGGGGCTGGGAGGGTCCGGTCAGCCCGCGCGGCTGCTTCGGTGGCTTCAGCTCCCTGCCGGCAGTGACCACCTGCGGCCGCCAGGGGGCGCCCTAAAGCCGCCCGCGCCTGCGGGCTCCCCCGAGCCGAGGTTCGAGCCCGGCGGCGGCTCCGGGAGTAACGGGGCTCCCCGGCCAGCCCCTCCAGGGGCGCTGAGCTCACGGGGCGTTGGCCGCTGTGCGGGGAGCTCGGCGCTGGGCTGTGCCGGGGCCGGGCCTCCTGGCGGGGGCGAGGAGCTGGGGCTGCTTCTGGGGGTGGGGGACACATGGCGCCGCTTAGCCCCGCTGGGGGTGAACGCTGCTCTCGGAGGTCACCTGGGGCGACGTTCCCTGCAAGCAGGGAGCTGCGGGACCCAACTGGCCCGAGCCTGCCGCGGCCAGGGGAAAGGCGCCCCAGCCTGGCAGGGACCTGCTGCAGCTGGGGAACCCCTCGGCCCAGGGGAGCCCCCGCCAGCCCCAGTCCTACTGAGGGCAGGGGAGGGATGTCGATCTCCCAGCCCATCCCCACGTGGTGCCTCCCCCTGCCTCAGCCTGGGGGCTGTGTTGCGGGGAGAGCTGGGGTGGGGGTCCTCTCTGCTGTAGCCCGGGGCCAGCCGGCACCCCAAGCCCTTCAGACCTGGCTCCACCCCAGAGCCCGCACGCCCAGGCAGCACCCTCACCCCCAACGTCTGCACCAGCCCTGAGCCCCCCTCCCACACGCCAAACCCCTTGGCCTCACCCCCCCCCCCCCCGCTTTGTCATACTACTGATATGGAGGTGACTTGTCCCATTTCACATGAGGGGTGCACGGAACAAATTCATTCCACAGGTGCCTGGGAAGGGTTAGCAGAGGAAGCACCAACTGTGAGCCGATGCCCATGTGCCAGTTAAAGGTCTGGTGGGGCAAAGGGGGGTGATGCCGCACGAGCAGCTGCGCTGAGCAGCCAGGGCAGGCGGGGTTCTTTGCTTTGCGTTTAGTTCGGGTACAGCAGCAAGAGGAAAATTACACTTAGAGAGGCTTTAACAGTTACTTTTATTTATACAAAGATAGAAACAGTTTAACTAAGACAAACGATTAAAGTACAACAATTTGTGAATTTTGTGTTAATAACTTTAGCAGCAGTTAACAGGGAAACCGCTGACAGCGATTTTACAACACAAGGGGCTGCCACGAGTAAAAGGGGCTTTGAAAGTGACCGCCCAATTTATGAATGAAACCAAGATGGCCGCCGAGTGAGTGACAGGACGATGATTTTCTTGGGGTTACTCATGTTTACAGAAGGTCATTGCTGACCGCATCTCGCCGGTTAAGGTGAGGACCCCCTGGGGTTTGACAGACAAGATAATGATTTTCTACAGTTCCATGTGAAAGGTAATGGCCGATCCATCGCAGTTTTCCCATAGATCAAAGGGGTAAACGCGTTTTAAAGGTAAGATAAGGGCTTCCCCTGGTTTGAGTGACAGGTTAATGGTTTTTAGCAGTTTATAGCCAAAAACAGCTGGTACCCGCGGTTTTTAAAGGAGAAACAACACAATTTAACTTAAGAACTTAAGTTCTAGACAAACTCGCTCGCTTAGACTAATACAAGTAATGTGTACACAAGACAGGCACGTTGCAGGTGTGAGTTTCACCCCTGCCTCTTAGGCCTGGTGGAACCAGAGTCTTTCCCTCAATTCCTATAGGAAAGAAGTGTAATACAGGTGTAATTCTTACCCCTGCCTCCTAGATCCGGTGTGACCAGAATCTTTCTCTCAGTCCCACGGGAAGAAGTAGATGCGAACCAGGCGTCCCCAGTCTCGGGAGTCAATACCGGACCTGGCCAGCAGGTGTAGGTGATTGGAGCTCAAAGCGGGTGGGCTGCCAAACCTCTCCTTATACCCCTTGGGTCACGTAGGCTTCTTCCTGGTCTCAAGTGGCCAATTGGGGAGGAATGTGTTTGAACCCCAGGTTTCCCAGGGAAGGTGCAAGGCTCAAAGGACCCCGGCTACTTCAAAGTCTCCTTATTGCCCCCTGCTCATAGGAATAAGGGGACTTTGAATTAGCCAGGGTCTTTTAAAAAAGAAGCTCTATCTGGAGTATCCAGCTGTGTCAATTTCAAAGTGCCAAAGCTACCTGCATGCTTATGACACATTCAATATGTACTTCAGCGTTTCATTAGTAAACATCAAAATGACCAATTACATGGCCATTTTGAAGTTTTTGGGTATTGTAGATATAGCTTAAAAGTTAAAATCTATTTTTGTAACGATATTACTGCCCCCAAAAGGAGATGCACCATTCCTGGAAATACTGCAATACCAGGCTGATGCTTGGAATGGATGGAGCAAGCTCCTAGTCCAACTCTCAGTTTCAGAAATACCTTTAATAGATAGTTCTCAGAAAAAGAACATATCAGATATTAAACTGATAAGAACAGATTAAATGAGTTTTATTGAGGGAATGTTTCAAATATAGCAAGGAGCATAACAAATTAACATACACAAGAATATATCATCTGAGAAACCAGAACAGGTTATGGAGCATAATATACAGTAAACAGTATCTTAGTACTTACAGAAGAAACCCATCTAGTCTCAGATAGACAAAAAAAACTGTTACAAATAACAGAGAATATAAAATATCGGCCTTTTAACCAATCGCTACCCTGAGAAGAAAAAGGGGAAAATACTTTACAAGTAACAGACAATAGCCGTGTCTACACGTCTACACGTGCACGCTACTTCGAAGTAGCGGCACGAACTTCGAAATAGCGCCCGTCACGGCTACACGTGTTGGGCGCTATTTCGATGTTAACATCGACGTTAAGCGGCGAGACGTCGAAGCCGCTAACCCCATGAGGGGATGGGAATAGCGCCCTACTTCGATGTTCAACGTCGAAGTAGGGACCGTGTAGTCATTGCGCGTCCCGCAACTTCGAAATAGCGGGGTCTGCCATGGCGGCCATCAGCTGAGGGGTTGAGAGACACTCTCTCTCCAGCCCCTGCGGGGCTCTATGGTCACCATGTGCAGCAGCCCTTAGCCCAGGGCTTCTGGCTGCTGCTGCTGCAGCTGGGGATCCATGCTGCAGGCACAGGGTCTGCAACCAGTTGTCGGCTCTGTGGATCTTGTGTTGCTAAGTGCAACTGTGTCTGGGAGGGGCCCTTTAAGGGAGCGGCTTGCTGTTGAGTCCGCCCTGTGACCCTGTCTGCAGCTGTGCCTGGCACCCTTATTTCGATGTGTGCTATTTTGGCCTGTAGACGTTCCCTCGCAGTGCCTATTTCGATGTGGTGCTGGAGGACAGCTATGTGTACACATGGAGCCTACATCAAAATAGCTTATTCGATGTAGCGTTCGCATGTAGATGTAGCCAATATAAGATATTGACCTTTGGATCAATCCCACTCCCTAGGGGAGAATAAAAAAGAGGAATATTTTACAGATGAATAATATCAGCTTATCAGCCAATCCCTGAGAAAAAAAAAGTCTTTGAACATAAAACTCCCCAACCCATTAAGTGCCAGAAAGAATAAAATAAAAAAAAAATAAATAAAAAAATATGACAACAAAAAAAATAGCTAAAAGAAGAAAAAAAAAAACACAAAATATTATACTTGCTTTTTGTCCACAAAAGGCCAAGAAAAAATACGTTGCTGTCACAGTTTTACAAAGCCCACCCATCTGGACAATTTTAAATGTCACAATGACTAAGCCCAATGCATCACATATGAGCACTGAAACAAAGTTTTCACAGATGGGCAAGTTCACCTACTTTCTTCATCCTGCAGCTCCTTTCTAGCTGGTCAAAGCAAAACCTCTCTCACCTCATAATTCAGCTTTAAAACTAGAAACACCTAATTAAAACACCTAATCTGCATGCAGCCCGCCCCCTCGCTGCAGCGAGCTGACACCGTAGAGCCATTGAAGAGCCAGGGGCCCATGGTTCAGCACTCAGTAAACTCAACACGTCTGCCATAGTCTTTCCTTCCTGTGCCAAGAAGGCGATCATCTTCTCCTCAACCCCCGCACGTGAGGCAGGGCCCCTTGCAAAGGCCTTGCTGATCACAACTTTCAGTGTGCCAATGGGAGTCTTTCTCTCACTTGGGATCTGCAAAGAGTCCACAGCCACTGGCAGTTCACACAGCACCACAGAGGCTTTGTCCTCTACTTGAGGTCTACGCCCCGGTATGCGACACGTCGTTAGAGAATCAATGGCTTTTGTTAGAAGGGCCTCAATTGGGCCATCTTCCCTACCCTCAGGTATCCCCAATACTAATATACAATTCCGAGGATAGATACTCAACTCCTCACACCAGTCTTCTAGCACACGGCCAGCCATGGCGTAAACTCTAACTTATCCTGCAACAACAGAACTGGGCTTCTTACCATGTTATATATATGTGCTTGTGAGGGGTACTACCCAGCAAAAGACATCCCGGACGAGCCCCCACTTATGTAACCCTTCTGTTAATGCCAGGTGCCTGCCAGAAGGGCCGGGTTCAGCTCCTGGGGGGTTTCCTGTCAAGGATACAACCAACCAGCTCCAGGCCCCACCCAGTGGCCTGGGATAATTTCACCCCACTTGCTGGGTGCCTGTAAGGAAGTTTTCCCCGCCCCACAAGCACAGAGTCTAAGACAGAAACAGCTTATTTAATGACCAAAACCCACCCCACGGTTACAGTGACAGATGCCGGATGTCTAAAACAAGATCCCACCCCTGTATGCTATAGAACCAAGTCTCTCGCTGGGGTTCTTGGCCCTTTCCCCACACACAGTTACAGGATGTACCTCCCACGGTGCAGTTCTGGACCCAGAGCCGACAGCTAATTGCTCCTCCTACCAGCTGCCCGCTGCTCCTTCCAGCAGCCCCCCATCATGCACCACCTCTCCTGCCTTTTTTCTGCCAGTCACCATGTTCATCCACTGCCGATCCTACTGGCCACCTGCCAGTCATTGCTCCTTTACCAATCACACTGCTGGGGATTGCCCTGAGGCAGAACTCTGTGATTCTAGCTCTGTGTAGGCTCAGCTGCTATTCTGTAACTTCAGCTATTAATACCTCCAGAGTGGGGTTTCATGGACATTCTAGCATCCAGCTCCACCTTTCAACATATAGAGAAAACTAGTCCAGACAAACCCATAGCTATAGGACCAAAACACAGACCGGGGGGAGAGCAGGATCCCAAACTAACCCAACTAGTACCACTTCCCTTCCTCTTCGCATTGCTTTGAAGGAGGGAGCCCTGTGTAATCAATGTCTGACGCAGCGATGGCGACTGCCCTGTCCCCCACAGCAACCCAGAGCCTTGGGGAGGTCTCACAGCTCCCACACTGAGTGTCAGCATAAATTGTGGTTTTACAACGAGGTGTTTACAAGGGAGCAGATCTCAGGGCTGACTCGCTCCCCACGAGGCTTTGCCTGGCAGGTGTCACACACGCGCCCTTTGCATTCCCATGCAGATGAGCTCTGGCAGACACACCCCTCCCAGCCTGCAGCAGCGTTGCGTTCCCGCCGCCGCACCCTCCACACGTGTGACTCTTCCCAGCGCTGCAGGACGCGGGTGTGTGTCAGGGACGGACAGGGGCTGGGAACTGAAAAGGGGGTTTCACACGCGGGGGTCTCCGCACTGGGACACGTACAAGTCGGGGCCACTGCGAGGGTCGGGGCACAAGACGCCCCCAGCTGCGGGCGGGCGGAGAGAAGAGCCGCCCCTGACACGGGCAATCCAGGCTGGGGGCGGCAGGGAGGGAGGGAGGGAGGGAGGGAGGGAGGGGCCCGGAGGGGAACTGACCCCAGCCCAGGAGATCTGCCCGCCTGGGGGCCACGTGGGGCACAGAACAAACTCCCGTGGGGAAATCACAGACACAGGCCGGGACGAGCTGCTGGGGCCGGACAGACGGGGCGAGGGGGCGGGGCCGGGCCGGGGCGAGGGGCGGGGCCAGCACAGACTCGCTCCCCTCTGGGGCTGTGGGGAGCACAGAGGGGGCTGCGCGCAGCGCTGGGTCGGGGCGGGGCGGGGTGAAGGGCGGGGATGACCCAGTGCGGAGCCAGGCGCACAGCTCGGCCAATGGGAGCGGGGGGGCAGGGCTGACAGGCAGTTCGGCCAATGGGAGCGGGGGGGCAGGGCTGACAGGCAGCTCGGCCAATGGGAGTGGGGGGGCGGGAAGGGGCGGGACACAGGACGAGCCCTTGGCAGGTTCGATGCAGGGACCCCTCCCCCCTGGGCTGCTGCTCGCCCCTGACGCAGCCCGCCCCCGCCTCCCTCTTGCGTCACTTCTCTTCTCAGCCCGCCGCGTCCGCATGCGTCACTTCCTTTGTCCCTTTTAGCTTCTCCTTTCCTGACGTCACTTTCTAGGAGCCAGTTTCCTGTGGCCGCTCCGCCGGGTTGTCGCCGCCCGAAAACCCCGAGCCACAGGGAGCCGCCGCCACGTGAGCGGGGGGCCGGGCCGGGCCGGGAAGTGACTCCACCCCCCCCCCCGTTTGTGTCTCGGACGCTCCGTGCGCGGCCTCCCCGTCCCAGCCCCTCCCCTGGTCCCGGCCGCTCCGCCTTCTCCTGCCGCCCGCGCGGCCCCGCCCCACCAGCCCGGGGAGCCGCGAGCCCCCCCCCCCCCCCTCCCCGGCAGCGGCGCCTGGTTCGCCTCGTGCTGCGGGCGGCTCGCGGCGCTGGGCCCCGCGGGGACCAAAGAGGCGCCGCCCCAGCGCCCCGCACTCGCCCCCGCCCGGCTCCGGGGCGCCCGGGGAGGGGAGGGGAGGGGAGGGGGGCGGGGGCGGCCGGGGGGGCTGTGACTCGGGGCCGGTTTTCGCTCCTGGCTCCACTCGCCCCTCCAGGCGGAGTCTCTGGGCGGCGCCCGCGGGCTCCGCACCCCGCAGGGACCAGTGGGTGCTGGGGGCTCTGTGCTCGGTTCTCCCCCAGCTCCCTTGTTTTCCTCCCAGGGCCTCTGCACCCCCCTGGTTTTCTTCTCCCTTGTCCCCCTCAGTGATTTGGGGCCCTGAGTCCATTGCACGCCCCCCCCCGCAGGGGATCCGAGAGCTCTGGGTGGGCTTGTGTCCCGTCCCCCCCCGGTTCCCCAGTGGGGCCGGGCGCTCGTCGCACGGTGCCGGTGCTCCCCCGCGGTGCAGTTCAGTGATCCTCATTGTCCCTTGAGCTGCTCCCTTCCTCCGGGCTTGTCCCCCTGGTGTGTCACTAACCACGTGATGTTAAGGTTGGCAGTCTGGCCACAGGCACGAACAGGCCTGCTTGAAGTCCATCTTCACGTGAGTTTTTTTGTGTAAGGGATCTTGACATCCATGGTGACCAGGATGGTGTTTTCAGGAAGATCACCAGTGCACAGCAGTTTCCTGAGGAAGTCGGTGGTGTTTCAAAGATAGCTCGGAGTGCTGGTAACATAAGGTCTGAGTAGAGAGTCCCCACAGCTGGACAAGGCTGCAATGAGAGTGCCAATGCCTGAGCTGATGGTGCCTCCAGAATGTCTAGATTTATGGGTCTTGGGGCTCTGGGGGTGTGTCTGTGCAGATCTGTTCCTGCGCTTTTGTCAGGAGTGTCTTGAGCAGACGGTGCAGTTTCTGTGTGTGCTGCTCAGTGGGATCAGAGGACAGTAGCCTGTAGAAGGTGGTATTGGAGAGCTGCCTGGGAGTCTCCTTTTCATGGTCTGACCTATTCATGATGACAACAGCAGCTCCTTTGTCAGCCTCTTGGATGACAACGCCAGAGCTGTTTCTGAGGCTGTGGGTGACATTGCATTCCGCACGGCTGAGGTCATGGGACAAGCGATGTCGCTTTGCCACAATTTCTGCCTGTGCACAGAAGCGGAAGCGCTCTATGTATACATCCAGTCTGTTGTTTTGATTGCCAGGAAGGATTCCATGCAGAATTCTTCTTCTTGTACTCGAGGTGTGATGGTGCCTGTAGGGCTGTTCAGAGTCTTGTTGAAAGTATTCCTGGCAAAACTGGGGCAGGGTTCCAGATCCCCGCAGAACTGTGTCATGTTTGTGGGGGTGGTGGGGCACAAAGAGAGTCCCCGAGATAGCACAGACTCCTCTGCCAGGCTGTGTGTGTAGTTGGATAGATTGACAATGTTGCCGGGTGAGTTACGGGTACCACTACTGTGGCCCCATGCGGCAAGTAGGAGGTTAGAGAGTTTACAGTCCTGTAGAGAAGAGCAGTGGGCGTTGTAACTCTCCTGTCTCCTTTCAGTAAAGTCCAGCCACGTGGACGTTTGTGTGGGAGGCTGTTTTTTTGGAGAGGCTCCAGAGTTGAGAGCTCCTTGTGATGTTTCCCTGTTTGCTGCACTGGATGCTGAACAGGTGGTTCCTCAGGTCTGTGGGAGTGTGTGACCAATCTCTCGACACAGTCCGTGCAGTGTGTCGGTTGCAGTGAGTGTTTCACCTTCAGCCCGTTGGGTGGGATGTCCATCCATTTGCACTTGGTGAGGAAGATGGTGTCTGTATCTGTGCAGGTTTTCTCATGGGTTTGATGGGTTCCCCCTCCATGTGGCTAAATTCGGGGCCTGCCTGGTGCCAGGCATTGGGCGTAGCTGTGTTAGTTTTATCCACAAAAACAACACCAAATCGAGTGACTTGTTTGACCTGAGTGGTCCTGTCCTGCCCTGGGATGGTGGAGGGGTGGAACAGGTCAAGAGAGAGGCTGAGTTGTACCCTAGAGAGTGCAGCAGAGCACTCGGCTCCCCCAGGAATGAGCTGGGCCATTCCCGAGGCAGGGGTGAGGCACCTGTACCCCAGGTGAGTGTGACATGGGATCTTGTACC
This sequence comes from Carettochelys insculpta, assembly GCF_033958435.1. Lineage (NCBI taxonomy): Eukaryota > Metazoa > Chordata > Testudines > Carettochelyidae > Carettochelys > Carettochelys insculpta. The sequence continues at coordinate 1,078,754 of NC_134158.1, read as the reverse complement.
ATCCAGAGCCCGGCCTGTGCCAGGTGGGGAAGGAGCCTCTCTGGGTGGGCGGCTCAGATTCAGGGACTGGAAGAAGTAATGGCCTGGACCTTCCTGAACAAGATCAGCACTTGGTTAATTGCTCCCCAAGCAGGATTTCCAGCTCCCAAAGCTGATGTGATCTCCTGGGTGGAGCGAGGGGAGGCGCTGGGGGTCCCAGATCTCCAGGGCGCTGAGAAAGGGGAGATCATCAGTGACCCCCACACAGGTGAGCAGTGAGCTAAAGAGACTCAGAAACCGATTTCCGTGTCCTCCTAGATGTCACTTGGGGCTTTTCATCCAGACTGACTGAGCCTTCAGCCTGTCATCAGCCTTAGCCAGAGGGTGGGGGCAGGGCTGGGGTCCCTCCTCTGGGGAAGGGTTGTGAGGAAGGAGGAGCCAGCTCAGTTCATGTGATTTCAATCTTCCATCAGCCGTTGGCTGCATTTCCCCTTCAGAGTTTTCCTTTCAGCTGTTTGGTTCTCTCTGTGTCCCAGCAGGTGAGGTGATGCTGCTCAAGAACAAGGAGGAGAATCTTCAGCTGGAAGAACCAGAGCAAGTGGCCTCCTGTGGGATGTTCCTGGGAAGCTCTGAAGGTCGTGTTTCTCCGAGTCCGGAGTACAGAGAGACCTGTGAGAGTCAGCGTAGCTCAGAAAGGCAGCAGGGAAACCATGCAGGGGAGGGGCAGGATAACTCCAGCCATGGGAGCAGAGGCGTGAGAAACACTAAAGAGAGCGAACAACAGAAAACCTGTGGGGGAAGCTTCAGTCTTAACAGTCTTTGTACCATCCACACAGGAGAGAAGCCCTATGTCTGCCCTGACTGCGGGAGAAGTTTCCAGCTGCGCTCAGGTCTTATTAATCATCAGAGAATCCACACTGGAGAGAAACCCTTCCACTGCTCTCACTGTGGGAAACGCTTCTCATGCTCCTCAAGTCTTAAAAGTCACTACAGAATCCACACAGGAGAGAGACCTTATAGCTGCCCTGACTGTGGGAAAAGGTTCAGACAGAGGTCATGCCTTGTTTTACATAGGAGAATCCACACAGGAGAGAGACCCTTCAACTGCTCTGAGTGTGGGAAAAGCTTTCGGCGAAACTCTCACCTTCTCACTCATCAGGTAATTCACAGCGGAGAGAAACCCTATCACTGCACTGCCTGCGGGAAAAGCTTCAGCAGGAGTGCAAACCTGGTCAGACATCAGAGTATTCACAGAGTGGATAAACCCTTCAACTGCTCTGAGTGCGGGAGATGGTTCAGTGACGTTTCCAGCCTTAATAAACATATGAGAATCCACACCCGGGGAAAACCCTTTCCCTGCTCTGACTGCGGGAAAAGCTTCAGTCAACGTTCATATCTGGTTGATCATCAGAAAACCCACACCGGGGACAAACCCTTCCGCTGCTCTGACTGTGGCAAAAGCTTCGTGCGGCTTTCAAAACTTACAAGTCATTGCAGAATCCACACAGGAGAGACACCCTATAACTGCCCTGACTGTGGGAAAAGGTTCAGATATAGGTCATACCTTTTTATGCATAGGAGAATCCACACAGGAGAGAAACCCTTCAACTGCTCTGAGTGTGGGAAAAGCTTCTCATGCTCCTCAAGTCTTAGAAGTCATTGCAGAATCCACACAGGAGAGAGACCTTATAGCTGCCCTGACTGCGGGAGAAGTTTCCAGCTGCGCTCAGGTCTTATTGATCATCAGAGAACCCACACTGGAGAGAAACCCTTCCACTGCTCTGACTGTGGGAAACGCTTCTCATGCTCCTCAACTCTTAGAAGTCACTACAGAATCCACACAGGAGAGAGACCTTATAGCTGCCCTGACTGTGGGAAAAGGTTCAGACAGAGGTCATGCCTTGTTTTACACAGGAGAATCCACACAGGAGAGAGACCTTTTGACTGCTCTTACTGCCAGAAAAGCTTCAGTCGGAGTTCCCTCCTTGTTGTACATCAGAGAACCCACACAGGAGAGAAACCCTTCACCTGCTCCACCTGTGGGAAAAGCTTTCTTCAGCGCTCCAGTCTTATTCGTCATCAGAGAACCCACGTTGGAGAGGAACCCTTCAACTGCTCTGACTGTGGGAAAAGCTTTCGTCAGCGCTCAAGTCTTACTTATCATCAGAGAACCCACACTGGAGAGAAACCCTTCCACTGCCCTGACTGTGGGAAAAGGTTCAGACAGAGGTCATGCCTTGTTTTACACAGGAGAAGCCACACAGGAGAGAAACCCTTTGACTGCTCTTACTGCCAGAAAAGCTTCAGTCGGAGTTCCCTCCTTGCTGTACATCAGAGAACCCACACAGGAGAGAAACCCTTCACCTGCTCCACCTGTGGGAAAAGCTTTACTCAGCGCTCCAGTCTTAGTCGTCATCAGAGAACCCACACTGGAGAGAAACCTTTCAGCTAATCTGACTGTGGGAAAAGCTTTTGTCAGCACTAAAATCTAACTGATCAGAGGAACCTTTCAGCTATTTTGTCTGTCCGGGAACACTCGCACATTGTCAATCATCAGAGAGTTCACACAAGAGAATAACTTGCTGACTGCACTCACGTGGGTAACCTTCAGTGGCTGCTCAGACATTATTGATCATCAGAGAATTCACACAGGAGAGAAATCCGGTAACTCTCTCTTTGTTGCTATTTTTGAAGCTGGGCCACCGGGCAAAAAGTCAGTGAGAACCCCATGAACTACCACACGGCTTCTCATTCCTCAAGGGGGTGGTGTTACGGAGCCAGTCAAGTAACTAAAATAAAGTCAACTTGTTCCCTACGTTAACCCCTGCTCCTTTATAAAAGAACTAGACACACTGGAGTTTAAGGACCTGAACTTGATTAATTTTTGTTGTCTTTTTTTAATTAAATAAACTGAAAATGCTTCACTTGAGTTGTTGCTCTCGGGTGTGTCTGGAGAGGAGGGGTCAGTGCATGGGGACTCTGGGGAGAGACAATTGTCCTAGCCCACTGTCACCACAGCAGCTTTGGGCCCAGGTGAGAAGCACTTCTGCTTGGCTGCTGCAGCTCCAGCAGGTACACCCAGGGGAGCGGCGTATGTCCCTCGCCTGGGGCAGGGCCGGGGTCATCGGTCCTCTGCACTGCCCAGCCAGAGAGGAATGCAGCAAATGTGCACTTTCTCCTCGCTCCCTGGGGGAGGGGAACAGCCAGCTCTGTCCCTGTATGAAGTTAGGGGGGAGGGAGCTGCAGCTGTCCCCAAGGGCACCTGGGGGGTGGGATGCTCATGGCTGGGATAGTCCTGGGTGGGGGAGAGGGGGTATCCCCAGCCAACCCCTTTCTCAGATGGTGGTCGTCTCTTTTCTATGTGGTCCGCTGAGAAGCCATCCCGGTGCAGCCCATCCATTCCCTGGCACACCCACACCCCAGCCTGGCTCTAAGTTACAAGAAGAGAAAGCTGCAGACCAGAGTGGGTGGTCCTGGTTCTTACCCTTTAGGAGTTCTCAGACCAATGGACAAGCCCAGACCCAGACAGACAGACAGACATTCCCTCTCAGAGACTCTAGAGCGGATCCCCATGGGAACAGATGGAATTAAAAAGGCACCTGGGCAAGTAAAACGATGCAAAACTTCCTGTACAAATGAGATGAGCAAACGTTGCTGGTTCCTCTGCCTTTGTCTGTGCAGTGTTGGTCGTCGCCTTTGCGCCCGGGCACAGCAGCGGCAGTGATCATTGCTCTGTTCCTTCCTCTCTTTGCTTTGGCAACACTCACTGTTGTCAATGTCGGCTGACGTGCAGATGTGCTGACGTGGTCGGTGCCTGGGGGAGTCCCCTAAACCGAGCAACACAGCGTAGGAGCCCTGCCCTGAGCAGTCAGCAAGGCCCAGCTGCCTTTTAGCAGGGCTGAGCAGAACAGCCAGTGCACCGGTGGTTTGCCCTGGCACAGGCGCGGTAACAGACACACAACCAAAGCAGTGGGGGTTGGGAGAGGGGAGGGGCTACTTCTCTCAGGGTGGGGGAGGGGGACGCAGGCCCACCCACTCCACTGCTCCCCAGCCCGGGGCCCGAACAGCAGCTCCTGCCAGGAACCAGTGAGTTTTCGCCCAAGCAATCAGCTCCAGCCCTGGGCTGTGGGGCTCCCCAGCCCCAGTCAGGGACCTTGCAGCCGGCTCAGCTCCAACTGCAGGGCTGTGGGTCTCCCCACACCCCAGCCAGGGACCCGGGGGCTGGCTCGTATGGGTGGGGAAGTCCACTCACACAGTGAACAGTGGTAAGTGTGTCCCCCTCGTGTTAGTGAGTACTGGTAAGTGAAGCACTTGTTAAACGAGGGATGAGGGTTAGTGCCACTTGCTGGGTGTGTCTGACAATCAGATGCAGATATTCTTGTGCTGTGAATTTGAGCACTAGGGTGACCGGATGCAGAGCTCCAGCTGTGCCCTGGCTGGTGCGGAATGAAGAAATAATCCCTTCCCTGGCTCTGCTGGCAGTGCCCTGCCCAGCGTAATCCCACACGCCCTGAGCCTTCTTGCTGCACATGCAGCTCTCAGCCGCTGTGATCCCCAGGGCCTTTTCTGCAGCCCTCTCCCTTCGCCAGGCGGTCCCCAGCCAGTGGTGGTGGGCTGGACGAACCCCAGGGAAGTGCGGGATTCTGCACTCGCCCTTGTTCAGCCGCTTCACATTGAAAGAAGCTGAAGAGCAGCACAGAGTGAAGTGAGCGCGGTGCCACAGTCACACAGGAAGCCTGGTGCTGAGCCAGAAACTGACCTCAGCTCTCATTCAAACAGCCACCCGGGGTCACAGGGAATGAAGAGAATAGGGCAACTTCCCGCTACCCGTTCCCTGCAGTCCAAGCTTCTGGCTGGTGGGGGTTTAGGGACAGCCAGAGCAAGAGGTTGTGTCCTGGCCAGCTTGGCTAATAGCCATCGCTGCTCCTATCCTCCTCAATGAGCTACTGAGCCCTTCTTTGAAGCCAGTTACACCTGTGGCTCTCACGCCATCCTGTGGCAGCAGATGCCTAGACTGGGTGAGAGAGGATTTCACTGTTTGTTTTTTTAAAGTCCTCCGAGTGTCGTAGTCCAACGACCTCCCACTTGAGTTTCTTTGTTTCTACTCCATGCAGCTGACACACTGGTTTTCATCCGCGAACGCTTCTGCAGAAAGAGATGTTAGTTTTTAAGGTCCTAGAATACAATCTATGGAGCTGCACATCTCGCAGAGCCAGAAGGGACCTCAGGATGTCACTGTCCAGTCCCTGCCCTCAGGGCCAAACAATCCCTGACAGGCTTTTTTTTTTTTTTTTTTTTTTTAATTATTTGTCCCAGATCCCCAAATGGCCCCTCAAAAACTGGGCTCACAACTCTGGGTGTAACAGGCCAATGCGCAAGCCACTGAGCTCTCCCCACGCTGGGCTCTGCCTTGCTGCTTCCTTTTGTTCGCCAATGTGTGTGTTCTCCATAGAGCACATCTCTGAAAAGGGGCCCAGAACTCCAGCCACTGCTACCGCTGCCACCACCAAAATGCCGGGCCCTGGGGCACCTGCCTCCTTTGCCACCCCTGTCTGTGGGGCTGCCCCTGAGCAAAACCAGGAGAGGGATTAAAGGTGCTGGATGGTCCTGGCTTGTTCTGAAAATCACCTTTCAGCTGCTGAGCTTTTATGTTCACCATGGGGCATTTCTGCTCTTTTCATTAAAATTCCACTTGCTAGTTGGGGGCTCCAGTGAAGGAGGTTCCAGCAGTACCTGGGGGGGGGGGGGGTGGCAGGCTGGGGATTTTTGGGGAGCCAGGTGGGGTGGGTGTTGGGAGCAGGCTGGGCTGGAAGGTGCAGGGGGTGAGCTGTGGGCAAAGGAAATGTTAGGAGTAGACCAGAGGGTGCAGGGGGAAGCTGCAGAGCGTGACTGGGTGCAGGGCTGTGGGTGCCCTGCCACGCGGCCGGAGCTGCTTTGCAGCACACAGCCATGGCTGCCCTGACACACGGCAGGAGCCACTTTGCCATGTGCAGCTGGAGATACCGGTGGCTCTCGTGGAGGAGGTGGTGGCTCTTCCAGGCTGCAGCAGCAGTAAGTCCTTAACTTACCCGGGGAGAGGGGGAGTTCGGGGTCTGTGGGCAGGGGGGTGTTGGGAGCAGGCTGGGCGAGGGGGTGCTGCAGGCAGGGGGGGCTCAGCGACAGGGGAGCGAGTGGTGGTGTGGATGATCAAGCCGGCCTGACCCTCCTGTTATGGGAAAATCATTTATAGGTCATTTTATATGCATGTTTTAAAGAGTTTGTTCTTCTAGCTTCGCACTAGTAGCTGAAGCCTTAGGCCCAAGGTCAAGCTGGCCTGAGAAGAACGCTGAAAACAGCAGCTGCAGAACCAGTGAAAACTGGCTGGTATTGTACTAATTGGGCGTTTGCGAAGTAGAGATAAAAGAACATAGGGAGTCGAGATAACCGCCTCCTAAAGAAGATCAAACACCCAGCAACAGACTGTCCGCTTAGCAACGGAACTATCCAATGAGGAGTAGTGATGACCCCTACTCACATTAGGGGATTGGACTTTGGACAGGGGAAGGGGCGGTGTTATGAACTGTAAAGGGTATAATTGCCAGTGAATTTTGGGAGGCGGGTCCCTCTCCGGAGGCACCCAGCTCGAGCTGTGATTCTGTACCTCAATAAAGGTTACGTGTGGATTGGATTCTGAACTCGGAACTCTGTGGGATCCTAGAGTTGGACCCGACACCTGCGTGGGTGAGGGGGAGAGTTACCTCTTTCCCTTAACAGTTTGGCAACCCAGATGGGACGCTAGGCGACCGTCTCGGAGCCTCTCGTCTCCAAACTTCCACTTGGCGCCAACGGGTGAGTTCACCTGGGATCTTTGGCAGTGGGAGGCACCGAAGGGTGAGTCTTAAATTCCCACTTGCGAAATTCTAAATTCTGGTATCTAGTGCACTAAGGGGAGGTGCGCAGCCTGATCAGCATAAGGCGCATCTGGAGCACAGCCTGATCCGCGTAAGGCACATCTGGGGCGCAGCCTGATCCGCGTAAGGCGCATCTGGGGCACAGCCTGATCCGTGTAAGGCACATCTGGGGCACAGCCTGATCCGCGTAAGGCGCACCTGGGGCACAGCCTGATCCGCGTAAGGCGCACCTGGGGCACAGCCTGATCCGCGTAAGGCGCACCTGTAGGGAATGCAGGATGGGTAGCGCTTTCGGCATCGAGAAGGGGACACCCTTAGCCGAAGTGCTGGAAAATTGGAGGAAAATCGATGGTACCACGAGACTAGGAGAAAGGAAATTGATGCAGCTGTGTCAGGAGGACTGGCCTCTCTTAACCGCAGGCGGTAAGCCGGCAGAGAGGTGGCCAAGTGAAGGGACTTTTGATTTACAGGAGTTAACTTTTTTTTTTGACGTCAACAATTGGAAAACAGGTTCCCCACACAAATGGATTGTTGGTATGTGTGGGATAATTGGGCATTTGCTAGGCAAAAAGAGAAGCCTGGGAAAAATTACTTAAAGGCCTTACAGAGGGTGTTGATAACTAGCATTAACAAACCTTGGAGACCTCAGGATCTGATTACTTGGAGCCAACAGCTTCCCAGGCTCTGAAATAATCCAAAGAAGGTTGTACAGGTAATTCGAGGAATATTTTGTGAAAAAAAAAAAAATTTCTGTCCAGAGGGCATTAGAACCAAAAGGCAGCAAAAATTTCTGAAACACAAGTTACTGGGAGTAAGGAATATCAGAGCAGTTGCATCTGGGCTGTGAGAAACAGCTTCTTGGATAAAAGCCCAGCTTATGAGACCTTGAAGAAACTGCCCAACTCTGAAAGCTGTTAGTTACCACTCTGTGGTACAGAGTGTAGTCATGCAAGCATTTATGTTGCAGTATGTGTGTATCCATCATGGAGTTTTGTTTAAATTAATTGTTTTGCTTACACGTGTTTCTGTTAAAATCTGATAACTTGCCCTTACAACAACAAAGAGCTGTTTTGGTTTTGTACTGTGAAGTATCTGGCAATTAGAATTTGTATTAATCTGCATTTCTCATCCATTTGTGTTTGAAGCTTATTTGCTTTTGACCAGTCTGGGGTAGTTTTGTCTCTCTTGTTGGTGTATCCATAAGGAGGGGACGCCTTCCGATGTGGACACCTTCCAATATCAGAGAACAAAAGTTGTGTAAAACCTACATAAGATCAAAGTTAAAATTTTCCCTTATGTTGTACAGTTAAGTAAATTATAGCGGTAACATTAATATATAGAAATAATGGATGAGATGTATTTGAAATCTCCTGCTAAGCATTTTGCCCAGCAGAACCACAGAGATCTGCAGTCTGGTAAACCAAATATACAAGTTAGAAGAAGGGTTTAACACCAATCTGCCAATAGCTCTCAGCATTATAAATCCAAGATTTACAAAAGGAAGGGGTACTCATGAAGGCCCAGAGCCCCTTCAATAGCCCAAATTTGGCCAGTTTTTAAAAAAACAAAAAAAAAGAAGGTATGTACTTAACATGAGTGATCCTGTAATAAGGTGCGATGTATATAACTGTCCTTTAATAAAGGGAAGTAATAAAAGTCAAAGGGGAAGTCAGATCCCTGTAATAACATCTTCAAAGGGTGAAATCTAAACTACCAAAGTTTTCAATTTTAAGGGAGCAAGCATGTGATTTGAGGGAAAGAGTAAGTGAGTAAGCCCTTAACGCTGAAGTGTCTGAAGAACATTCAGAGTGAGTAGCTTGCAGAGTTTAGAAGGGACTGAGCATGTGTGTCAATGGAGTATTCTAAAATGTAATCTGCCGCTCCCCTAGGGGGTAGAAAAGTATCCTTTTGTCTTTCAGAAACAGGGAAAAGGGGGTAGTTACTGAAGAACAACCTAAACATCGTGCATCTCCTTTTAAAATGAAGAATGTGGTTTTACATTTTATGTTTGTGCTTATCTTATTCATAGTATTATCAAATTGTCTATGTTGGTGAGTTAAAATATACATGGGCTCATTAAAACAAAATGGTCTGTATATTGCTGCCTTATTAAATGCCTTGGCTGACACAGCAGCTAAAGCTGTAGACCTTTCCCCTCTTGGGCCACTTCACTGTTTATGATTACTGCTGTTCAAACAAATTGGTTTGCTTCCAAATTCTCCTAAGTGGCCCAAACAACTGTCTGGCTTGCCCTGTCTGCCAAGCCTATAACATGGGCAAACCTGTACAGACAGTTCTGGCAACCAGATCTCCGCCTTTTAGGACTGTTCCTAAATTTATAAATGAACTCCACTCAACTACCCAAATGTAAATCTTTTGACTATGTGCTGGTTATTGTTTGTTTGTTCTCGGGATGGGTAAAAGCTTCTCCATGTAGGAAAGCTGATGCCATCACAGTGGCTAAAAATCTTCTAAATCACTTTATCCCATCCTGGAAAATACCCCTTGTGATCTCCAGTAATAGAGGTACTCACTTCACTGGACTTAGTCCCTATGGGATTGTGTGTGGCTGCCCAAAGAAACAGCTGAGCAGCCCGAAGATTGACCAGGCCAATACCACACTTATCAAAGCAAGCACAGTTAAGTACTGTCAGAAACTGATGAGGTGTGTGCAGTCCTGTCATTCACAGGTCAAGGACGCTTTCCTGGAGGCCCCGATTGAACCGTGCCATAAGCTGCAACCAGGAGATTGGGTCTGTGTAAAGGTCCACCAGCGAAAGACTGCCCTGGAACCAAGGTGGAAGGGCCCCTACCAAGACCTTTTCACCACCCATACCGCTGTGAAGTGCAAGGGCCTGCTGACCTGGAGCCACACCTCCCACTGCAAACTGGTTCCAGCTCCTACAGAGGCGGGTCCTGAAGAGGAGCACGGCAAACCTGGTACCGGCAATCCAGGCCCAGAAGCAGACGAACCTGAGGAACCAAGACTAAGGTACCAACTGCAGCCCAGGAAACCTGCCAGCGATAGGTGAAGAAAGCGACGAAGCCCTGAAGAACAGTCCCATGGGGCTGGCCAGACAGATCCTGCTGAACTTACGTTTAGTTTTGTTTTTAATACCTAGTAGCTATAGCCTATATGGCTCAAATACGTTTATGCTTTTAATGAACCAAGCTTCCCGAGAATTTAACACCACAGATGTTGGATACGTGCTCATAGCCCTGTACATTCAAAGGGAGGTGTCCCAATGATTCCAGTCCCACTAAATAACACTCAGATGAATGGCACATGGTTTGGTGAATTGGGCCAAAATAACACATGGTATGATAAAGGGTTTAATGGCCTAGGAGCTGTTCGTTTAGCCATAACCTCAGATGGAGAATATTATTGGGCGTGCAATGGCACAGAAGGCCGAGTGGGGAAAAGCAGGTGCGAGATAAGCGTTGTCCAGAATGAGGGTTGGTGTAAGATAAAGGCCTTGCCAACCTGAACATCTTCAGGTACTATTTGCAGTAAATGATGAAACCCCAGTGTACTAAAGCCTTAACAGCTAAGGTTGGCCATTATTTCATATGTGGCCAAACAGCATATAAAACCCTGCCCATACGTTGGAGTGGAACCTGCTATATTGGGGCAGCCTTCCCAGCCATTTGGATAGTAGACCGTCTTCCCGGTAGCAGAGTCTGAAACTACGAAGAGATAACAAATGTGAAATGGTATTGGGGAGTCACGACCCCAGGTCTGGGTATGGCCTTTGCGATGAAGGAAATCTGAAAGCTGGAGGAAGCTTTGGAGAAAGTAGCCAATGCGACAACCAAGGCCCTCCGTGCCATCGATAAGGAATTGGGAAAAGTTAGGCAAATGGGCCTCCAAAACTGGTTGGCTTTAGATTACCTCCTAGCTTCCCAAGGGGGAGTCTGTGCTCCAGTTGGATCCCGATGTTGTGTGTATGTAAATAATAGTAGCTATGAAATCTATGAAAAGGTAGTAAGGGCAGAGGCCCATGCTTGAGCCAGGGCACAAGCTGCCTACACCGCCCCTGAGGGTGACTGGTTGCAAGATCTGTTTTCAGGATGGGGTTTATCCTCATGGCTCAGTGGTTTGTTTCGTTTATTAATTAAGATTCTCCTTCCTCTGTTTGTTGTACTGATAATATTATGCTCTGTTGTGTCATGTATTAAGGAGCTTTTGCAAAATATGTGAACACGCTCTCTGCAAGGTTATTGTAAAATGCTTATGCAAAGCACGTTATAATACAGGTAGGCAGGGATGCCTACAAAATCAAAGGGGGGACTGTTATGGTAAAATCATTTATATGTCATTTTATATGCATGTTTTAAAGAGTTTATTCTCTTAGCTTAGCACTAGTAGCTAAAGAAGCTGAAGCCTTAGGCCCAGGTCAAGCTGACCTGAGAGAAATGCTGAAAACAACAGCTGCAGAACTGGTGAAAATTGCCCGATATTGTGCTAATTAGAAGTTTGCAAAACGGGAGATAAAGGAAGAATGTAAGGAGCTGAGATAACCGCCTCCTGAAGAAGATCAAACACCCAGCAACAGACTGTCCCCTTAGCAACGGGACAATCCAATGGGTAAGAGTAAAGACCCCTACTCAAATTAGGGGATTGGACTTTGGACAGGGGTATGGGCGGTGTTATGAACTGTAAAGAGTATAATTGCCAGCGATTTCTGGGGTCGGGGTCCCTCTCTGGAGGCACCCAGCTCAGGCTGTAATTCTGTACCTCAATAAAGGATACTTGTGGATTGGACTCTGAACTTGAAATTCTGTGGGATCCTAGAGTCGAACCCAACACCACACCTGCGAGGGTGAGACAGAGTTAAATCTTTCCTTAACAGGGAGTGAGGAGAAAGTGCAGATTTGCTGCATTCCTCTCTGGCTGGGCAGTGCAAAGGACCGATGACCCTGGCCCTGCCCCAGGTGAGGGACACACGCCGCTCCTCTGGGTGTACCTGCTGGAGCTGCAGCAGCCAAGCAGAGGTGCTTCTCACCTGGGCCCAAAGCTGCTGCGGCGACAGTGGGCTACAACAATGGTCTCTCCCCAGTGTCCCCATGTACTGACCCCTCCTCTCCAGACACACCTGGAGCAACAACTCAAGTGAAGCATTTTCAGTTTATTTAATTAAAAAAAGACACCAAAAATTAATCAAGTTCAGGTCCTTAAACTCCAGTGTGTCTAGTTCTTTTATAAAGGAGCATGGGTGAATGTCGGGAACAAGTCGACTTTATTTTAGTTACCTGAATGGCTCCGTAACACCACACCCTTGAGGAATGAGAAGCAGTGTGGTAGTTCATGGGGTTCTCACTGACTTTTTGCCCAGTGGCCCAGCTTCAAAAATAGCAACAAAGAGAGAGAGTTACCGGATTTCCCTCCTGTGTGAATTCTCTGATGATCAATAATGTCCGAGCAGCCACTGAAGGTTACCCACGTGAGTGCAGTCTGTGGGTTATTCTCTTGTGTGAACTCTGACGATTGACAATGTGCGAGCGTTCCCGGACAGACAAAACAGCTGAAAGGTTCCTCTGATTGGTTAGATTTTAGTGCTGACAAAAACTTGTCCCACACTTGGAGCAGGTGAAAGGTTTCTCTCCAAGGTGGGTTCTCTGATGATGAATAAGACTGGAGCACTGAGAAAATCTTTTCCCACAGTTGGAGCAGGGGAAGGGTTTCTCTCCTGTGTGGGTTTTCTGATGTAAATCAAGGCTTGACCTCTGTATGAACCTTTTCCCACAGTCAGAACAGTGGAAGGGTTTCTCTCCAGTGTGGGTTCTCCAATGAATAAGAGCTGAGCGCTGACAAAAGCTTTTCCTACAGTCAGAGCACTTGAAGGGTTTCTCTCTTGTGTGGCTTCTCCTCTGAGTAACAAGGTTTGACCTCTGTCTGAAACTTTTCCCACAGTCAGGGCAGCTATAAGGTGTCTCTCCTGTGTGGATTCTGTAGTGACTTTTAAGATTTGAGGAGCATGAGAAGCGTTTCCCACACTCAGAGCAGATGAAGGGTTTCTCTCCTGTGTGGCTTCTCTGATGAGCAACAAGCTGTGATCTCCATCTGTACTTTTTCTCACAGTCAGGGCAGTTATAAGGTCTCTCCTCTGTGTGGATTCTGCAATGACTTTTAAGGCTTGAGTGCCACAAGAAGCTTTTGCCACAGTCAGAGCAGCGGAAGGGTTTGTCCCCGGTGTGGGTTTTCTGATGCTGAACAAGATATGAGCGTTGACTGAAGCTTTTCCCGCAATCAGAGCAGAGAAAGGGTTTTCCCCGGGTGTGGATTCTCAGATGATATTCAAGGCCAGAAACGTCACTAAACCTTCTCCCGGACTCAAAGCAGTTGAAAGGTTTCTCCCCGTACGGATTTTCTGATGTTTAACGAGGTTTGCACTGCTGCTGAAGCCTTTCCCACAGGCAGTGCAGTGATAGGGTTTCTCTCTTCTGTGAGTTACCTGATGAGTGAGAAGGTGTGAGCGTCGCCGAAAGCTTTTCCCACAGTCAGAGCAGTGGAAGGGTTTCTCTCCTGTGTGGGTTCTCTGATGACCAATAAGACCTGAGCTCTGACGAAAACTTTTCCCACACTCAGAGCAGTGGAAGGGTTTCTCTCCTGTGTGGATTCTCTTATGTGTAACAAGGTTTGACCTGTCTCTGAACCTTTTCCCACAGTCAGAGCAGTTATAAGGTGTCTCTCCTGTGTGGATTCTGCAATGACTTTTAAGACTTGAGGAGCATGAGAAGCGTTTCCCACAGTCAGAGCAGTGGAAGGGTTTCTCTCCTGTGTGGGTTCTCTGGTGATAAATAAGACTTGAGGGCTTTTGGAAGCTTCTCCCGCAGTCAGGGCAGATATTGGGCTTCTCTCCTGTGCGGATGCTACAATGACTGTTAAGACTGAAGCTTTTCCCACAGCTTTTCTGTTGTTCGCTCTCTTTAGTGTTCCTCACACCTCTGCTTCCATGGCTGGAGTTATCCTGCCCCTCCCCTGCATGGTTTCCCTGCTGCCTTTCTGGGCTACGCTGACTATCACAGATCTCTCTGTGCTCAGGGATCTGAGAAACACGACCTTCAGAGCTTCCCAGGAACATCCCACAGGAGGCTACTTGCTCTGGTTCTTCCAGCTGAAGATTCTCCTCGTCATTCTTGAGCAGCATCACCTCACCTGCTGGGACACAGAGAGAACCAAACAGTGTCACTCTCTGTGCTGAGCTGAAAGGAAAACTCTGAAAGGGAACAGAAAAGGGGGAACGCAGCCAACAGCTGATGGAAGATTGAAATAACATGAACTGAGCTGCTCCTCCTTCCTCACAACCCTTCCCCAGAGGAGGGACCCCAGCACTGCTCCCACCCTCTGGCTGAGGCTGATGACAGGCTGAAGGCTCAGTCAGTCTGGATGAAAAGGCCCAAGTGACATCTCGGAGGACACAGAAATCGGTTTCTGAGTCTCTTTAGCTCACTGCTCACCTGTGTGGGGGTCGCTGATGATCTCCCCTTTCTCAGCGCCCTGGAGATCTGGGACCCCCAGCGCCTCCCCTCGCTCCACCCAGGAGATCACATCACCTTTGGGAACTGGAAATCCTGCTTGGGGAGCAATTAACCAAGTGCTGATCTTGTTCAGGAAGGTCCAGGCCATTACTTCTTCCAGCCCCAGGATCTGAGCCGCCCACCCAGAGAGGCTCCTTCCCCACCTGGCACAGGCCGGGCTCTGGATGGTACAAGATCCCATGACACACTCACCTGGAGTACAGGTGGCTCACCCCTGCCTCGGGAATGGCCCAGCTCATTCCTGGGGGAGCCAAGTGCTCTGCTGCCCTCTCTAGGGTGCAACTCAGCCTCCCTCTTGACCTGTTCCATCCCCCCCATCCCAGGGCAGGACAGGACCACTCAGCTCAACACTCGATGTGTTGTTGTTTTTGTGGACAAAACTAACACAGCTACGCCCAATGCCTGGCACCAGGCAGGCCCTGAATTTAGCCACGTGGAGCCGGAATCCAACAAACCCATGAGAAAACCTGCACAGATACAGACACCAGCTTCCTCGCCAAGTGCAAATGGATGGACGTCCCACCCAACGGGCTGAAGGTGAAACACTCACTGCAACCGACACACTGCAGGGACTGTGTCGAGAGATTGGTCGCACACTCCCACAGACCTGAGGAACCACCTGTTCAGCATCCTGTGCAGCAAACAGGGAAACATCACAAGAAGCTCTCAAGTCTGGAGCCTCTCCTAAAAAACAGCCTCCCACACAAACACCCAGGTGGCTGGACTTTACTGAAAGGAGACAGGAGAGTCACAACACACACTGCTCTTCTCTACAGGACTGTAAACTCTCTAACCTCCGACTTGCCGCATGGGGCCACAGTAGTGGTACCCGTAACTCAGCCGGCAACATTGTCAATCTATCCAACCACACACTCAGCCCGGCAGAGGAGTCTGTGCTATCTCGGGGACTCTTTGTGCCCCACCACCCCCACAAACATGACGCAGTTCTGTGGGGATCTGGAACCCCACCCCAATTTTGCGAGGAATACTTTCCAGGAGCACTTTTCACAAGACTCTGAACAGCCCTGCAGTCACCATCATACCTAGAGTACAAGAAGAAGAATTCTGTGTGGAATCCTTCCTGACGGTCAAAACGACAGACTGGATCGATACCTAGAGCGCTTCCGCTTCTGTGCACAGGCAGAAATTGTGGCAAAGTGACATCGCTTGTCCCAGGACCTCAGCCGTGCGGAATGCAATGTCACCCACAGCCTCAGAAACAGCTCTGGCGTTGTCATCCAACAGGCCGACAAAGGAGCCTCTGTTGTCATCATGAATAGGTCAGACCATGAAAAGGAGACTCCCAGGCAGCTCTCCAATACCACCTTCTACAGGCTACTGTCCTCTGATCCCACTGAGCAGCACACACAGAAACTGCACCATCTGCTCAAGACATTCCTGAAAAAAGCGCAGGAACAGATATGCACAGACACACCGCGAGAGCCCCAAGATCCATAAATCTAGACATTCTGGAGGCACCATCAGCTCAGGCATTGGCACTCTCATTGCAGCCTTGTCCAGCTATGGGGACTCTCGACTCAGACCTGATGTTACCAGCACTCCGAGCTATCTTTGAAACACCACCGACTTCCTCAGGAAACTGCTGTGCACTGGTGATCTTCCTGAAAACACCATCCTGGTCACCATGGATGTCGAGGTCTCTTACACAAAAAACCCACGTGAAGATGGACTTCAAGCTGTCAGGAACAGTATCCCTGATGATGCCACAGCACAAGTGGTGGTGGAGCTTTGTGAATTTGTCCTCACCCACAAGTACTTCAGATGTGGGGACAATTTATACCTTCAAATCAGTGGCACTGCAATGGGCACCCGCCTGGCCCCACAGTATCCAACATTTTTATGGCTGACCTGGAACAACTTCCTCAGCTCTAGACCCCTGGCGCCCTCCTCTACTTGAGCTACATTGATGACATCATCATCATCTGGACCCATGAGAAAGAGGCTCTTGAAGAGTTCACTGTGATATCAACAGTTTCCACACCACCCAGAACCTCAGCCTGGAACGGTCCACACAAGAGATCCACTTCCTGGACACTACTGAGCACATAAGTGATGGTCAGATAAACACAACCCTATACCAGAAACCCCAGGACCGCTATGCTACCTCCATGCCTCCAAATTCCATCCAGGGCACACCACACGATCCATTGTTTACAGCCAAGCACTAGAGGTTCAACCACGTTTGCTCCAATCCCTCAGACAGAGACAAACACCTTCAAGACCTTTACCAGGCTCTCCTGAAACTACAATACCCACCTTAGGAAGTGAAGAAACAGATTGACAGAGCCAGACGTGTACCCAGAAGCCACCTGCTACAAGACAGGCCCAGCAAAGAAAACAACAGAACACCACTGGCCATCAGCTATAGCCTCCAACGTACCATCTGTGCTCTACAACCCATCCTGGACAACGATCCTTCGCTCTCACAGACCTTGGGAGGCAGGGCCTGTCCTCACCTACAGCCAGCCCACCAACCTGAAACAAATCCTCACCAGCAAGTATAGACCACAACACTGTAAATCACAAACCAAACCTTTCGACAAACCTCGGTGCCAACTCTACCCACCAATGACACCACCACACCTGCTAAACCTGGGGTTGTGAGTTCAATCCTTGAGGAGACCATTTAGGGACTGGGGCAAATAGATGACAGGGTGGTGCGTGGTCCTGCCAAGAGGGCAGGGGACTGGAGTAGATGAACTCCCGAGGTCCCTTCCAGTTCTAGGAGATGTGTATCTCCACTTTTTTTTTTTAATTTTACTTTAACCAGCGGGGCTTATTCGCCTGCACATGTAAACTGGACAGTCTCCATGTAAAAGAATAAATGGATCCAAATCAAATATCAGGAACGGTAAGATCCAAAAATCTCCCAGGATGCTCAGGAGCAGATTTAAAAGTAGCCATCCTGCAATGCAAAAATGTCAAAAGCAGACCTCAAAGAGCAACTGCAGAGCTACAATTTATTTGCAAAGGTGACACCATCCATTTAGGACTGAACAAAGACCAGCAACGGCTGGCCAAGTACAAAAGCAGTTTCTCTGCTCCGGCTGTTCACATCGCCACATCAGCTGCTGGAAGTGGGCCACATCCTCCACGACTGAATTGCTCTCATTTACTCCAGCCTTCTTCTTGACTGGGACTCCCTCCTTTTCTTGTGCCTGTATATTTCTACTTGCCTCTGGAATTCCTGCTCCAGACATCTGACGAATTGGGCCTTTGCCCACAAAAGCTGATGCTTCAGAAAATCCGTTAGTCTATAAGGTGCCACAGGACTTCTCTGTGTTTTCGCTCGACTCAAAACACGAGCTCTGTGAGGGCTGGCAGGGCCAAAACCGAGGCCCCCAGGCAGGGCTCAGACTGCAGCTGTCACGTGGCAGGTCACTAGAACTTGAAGAGAGAGGCTCTGGCTCCCCAAAGGCTCTGTCCACAAAGCTCCTGGCTGGGGCCTGGTTCCTCTAGCTCTTTGGCTCTGATGAGCTACTTGAACCAGCAGGAGGCAGAGGAAGTTGTCTGAGCAGTGAGGTGAGTCCTGGGCTGGCTGCTTCAGATTCTGCCCAGGCACCTGCTCTGCGACCCCTGCCTGCCTGCGGCTGGGTGGGCCCTACCAGCAACTCACAAGAGCTGCTGCTCCTGCAGGCGGCCATGGCAATGTTTGGCTTTGCTGCTCTGTGGGGGATGTGGCTGTTGTTGCAGCTGGGCTCCCCCTTGGCTGCCTCAGTTCTACTCTGCCAGCAGCATCTTCTCTGCGTGGTTTACCACTTTCCTCCTGCATCACGGGCTTGTTGCTGACTCACTTTCCAGCCACACCCAGTGCATTTCCCTCGGTGCGGGAAGGAGACTGGCAGAAGTGCGGCTGGAGGGGGTTAGTTAAAGCCCCCGTCTCCGCCTCCCCCACAACCTCCTGCTGAGATTCTAGCTGCATTTTTGCCTTCATAGTTTTACTTCCCACTGCCCAGGTTTGGCCCCACTCGGTGTCACATGACCTAACTGGGCACCTCCCAACCATCTTCAAAACCCCCCATTATGAATGAAGGCCGAGGACACTGGATGAGGTGTGTTATGAGACCTACGGGGAGTGACATTGCATCCAAACTGGGGCACAGGTTTCGCATAACCGGTTTGTCCTGTGTCTGGCACCCACCAGTGACTCCTAAGAAAGCAAACTACTGTACATGGGAGAGCTGGTGCTTCCATCTGGGAGTTTGTGTTTGATTGTTCAAGAACTTCCCCTAAACGGTAAGAGCTAGCAGGGGTGCAGCATGCTGGCCCCAGGGGTACCCTGCAGGCACTGAGAGCAGCCGGACCCAGCCCCACAGCTCTGGTACCCGCCATTCCTGCCTGCGGCCCTCCACTCACACCTCTAGCCAAGGAAGATAGTGGGGAAGCACATGTAGACCTAGGCTGTGGGAAGAATCATAGAACACGAGGACTGGAAGGGACCTCGAGAGGCCATCGAGTCCAGCCCCCTGCCCCAATGGCAGGACCAAGTACTATTTAAACCATCCCTGATAGACGTCTATCTAACCTGTTCTTAAATATCTCCAGCGATGGAGATTCCACAACCTCCCTTGGCAATGTATTCCACTGTTTGACCGCCCTGACAGTTAGGAACTTTTTCCTAATATGCAACCTAAACCTCCCTTGCTGCAGTTTAAGTCCATTGCCTCTTGTTCTATCCTCAGAGGCCAAGAAGAACAAGTTTTCTCCTTCCTCCTTATGACTCCCTTTTAGATACCTGAAAACCGCTATCATGTCTCCTCTCTATCTTCTCTTTTCCAAACTAAACAAGCCCAATTCTTTCAACCTTCTTTCATAGGTCACATTCTCTTGACCTTTAATCATTCTTGTCGCTCTTCTCTGGACCCTCTCTAGTTTCTCGATATCTTTTTTGAACTGCGGTGCCCAGAACTGGACACAACGCTCCAGCTGAGGCCTAATCAGCGCAGAGTAGAGCGGAAGAATGACTTCTCCTGTCTTGTTCACAACACACCTTTTAAGGCATCCCAGAATCATGTTTGCTTTTTTTGCAACAGCATCACACTGTTGATTCGTATTTAGCTTGTTGTCCACTATAATCCCTAGATCCCTTTCTGCTGTACTCATTCCTAGACAGTCTCTCCCCATTCTGTATGCGTGAAACTGATTGTTCCCTCCTAAGTGGAGCACTTTGCATTTGTCCTTATTAAACTTCATCCTGTTTACCTCAGACCATTTCTCCAATTTATCCAGATCATTTTGAATTATGACCCCATCCTCCAAAGCTGCTGCAACCCCTCCCAACTTGGTATCATCTGCAAACTTAATAAGCATACTTTCTATGCCAATATCTAAATCACTGATGAAGACATTGAACAGAACCGGTCCTAACACAGACCCCTGTGGAACCCCACTTGTTATACTTTTCCAGCAGGATTGAGAACCATTAAGAACTACTCTCTGGGTATGGTTAACCAGCCAGTTATGCACCCACCTTTTTGTAGCCTCATCTAAATTGTATTTGCCTAGTTTTTTGATAAGACTATCATGAGAGACTGTATCACAATGCTATCAAAGAACTGCCATGTTCCTGAACCTGCTTCCCCTGGGAGGGGCCGTGGAGGGGACAGTCTCTCACAGGGGAGCCAGTGATTCCTGGGGCTCACACTCCTGACACTGGGGACAGGGGCAGGGAGGGTCCCTGAACCAAAGCCAACCCAGCTGCTGCAGAGCCCATACAGCCTCTGACACCCCCAGGGACAGGACTCCTCACCCAGCCAGCGCACGGTCTGGTAATTCTCCTGCATCACCTCCCTGTAGAGGGCTCTCTGCCCCGGGGCCAGCAGCCCCCATTCCTCCTGGGAGAAACACACAGACACCTCCTCCAAGGTCACCCGCTCCGCCACCGCCATGTCCTCGCTCTGTCGCCGCAGGGCCGGGGCTGCTCTGGAACCAGACGTCGGGGCTCTGGGCCTGGCAGGGGAGAAGAAGAACGGAGACATTTCAGACAGGGCTGGAAGCCGCTCCGCATCCCCCGGCTCCCCACACTCGCTCCCTGGGGCACACGTGCTGCACACGCACATTCGGGGAAACGCTCGAGTCTCACAGAACCACCTCGCACAAGTCAGATCCCAAATCCGTCCTCGTTTCTCTCCGGACACGGCCTGAGCTCCAGCACTGCTGCGCACTGGAGTGTGTCCCACGGAAACGTCACGTGGTTAGTGACACCCCACGGGGACAAGCCCGGAGGAAGGGAGCAGCTGAAGGGACAATGAGGGTCACTGAACTGCACCGCGGGGGAGCACCGGCACCGTGCGACGAGCGCCCGGCCCCACTGGGGAACCGGGAGGGGGTGGACACAAGCCCACCCAGAGCTCTCGGATCCCCTGCGGGGGGGGGGGGGTGCAATGGACTCAGGACCCCAAATCACTGAGGGTAGAGAAAAGAGAAGAAAACCAGGGGGGTGCAGAGGCCCTGGGAGGAAAACAAGGGAGATGGGGGAGAACCGAGCACAGAGCCCCCAGCACCCACTGGTCCCTGCGGGGTGCAGAGCCCGCGGGCGCCGCCCGGAGACTCCGCCTGGAGGGGCGAGTGGAGCCAGGAGCGAAAACCGGCCCCGAGTCACAGCCCCCCCGGCCGCCCCCGCCCCCCTCCCTTCCCCGGGCGCCCCGGAGCCGGGCGGGGGCGAGTGCGGGGCGCTGGGGCGGCGCCTCTTTGCTCCCCACGGGGCCCAGCGCCGCGAGCCGCCGCAGCACGAGGCGAACCAGGCACCGCTGCCGGGGGGCGGGGCCGCGCGTGCGGCAGGACGAGGCGCAGCCGCCGGACAACGGGGCGGCCCGGCCGGGACCAGGGGGAGGCGCTGGCGCTGGCGCCGGCGGCGGCTCCCTGCGGGGGGGCGGGGGGTGCGATGCCCTCAGGACCCCAAATCACTGAGGGGGGAGAACAGAGAAGAAAAGCGGGGGGGGGGGGGCAGAGGTGCAGGGAGGGGAACAACCCTCCGGCCCCGCCCCCCGGGTGAGGCGGGAACCAGACACTGAGCTCCGCCCCCAGCCTCGGGCTCCAGCGCCACGGAGGGGGGGGCCGGGGCGTTTGTCCCCCTCAGCTCAGCCCCCCCTCCCGCCCGGCCATTCCCTCGGCAGCGCCTCGTGAGGTCAATGGCCCCGCCCAGCTCCTCCCTGGCCCAGCGCGGGCCCGGCCCGGGGGCCAACCGACACCCTCACCGCAACCAGCGTCCTCTGCTGCAGCCCAGTCCCGCGCGCCTTCGAATTGCCCCGCCCCGCTCCCCCATTGGCCGTCATCCTGTCTCCCCGATCCGCCATTGGTCGGTAGGATAACCAATCCCCTTACGACTTTGACCAGTTGGATCAGCCCTCCCTGCCATTGGTCGCCCTCTCTGATCCCGCCCTCTGGAGTAAAATGTCAATCCAGGCAATCCTCACGGTCATTGGCTAGACCGATCCAATATCGTTTTCTCATTGGCCAAAAAATCCTAACCTGTCTCGCTATTGGCCGTTAGCCACAAGAGTCCGCCTTTCTCTCAGCCTCTGCTCAATCCCTGGAGGGACCCTTCTGCTGGCGTCGGTCGCCCGGGCTCAGGACAGGTTTGGGGGCGGGGCTGTGAGAACTCTGGGTGGGGACACAGGCTGTGGGCGGGGCCGGGCTCAGGACAGGTTTGGGGGCGGGGCTATGAGTGTCTGGGTGGGGACACAGTCTGTGGGCGGGGCCGGGCTCGGGACAGGTTTGGGGGCGGGGCTGTGAGAGCTCTGGGTGGGGACACAGTCTGTGGGCGGGGCCGGGCTCAGGACAGGTTTGGGGGCGGGGCTGTGAGAGCTCTGGGTGGGAACACAGACTGTGGGCGGGGCCGGGCTGAGGACAGGTTTGGGGGCGGGGCTGTGAGAGCTCTGGGTGGGGACATGGGCTGTGGGCGGGGCCGGGTTCAGGACAGGTTTGGGGGCGGGGCTATGAGAGCTGTGGGTGGGGACACAGGCTGTGGGCGGGGCCGGGCTCAGGACAGGTTTTGGGGGGTGGGAGCTCCGGGACTCCTATGATTTCTAGTCATTTCTTTTCCCAGCTCGGCGCTTGGGTGGGGCTTGTCCGGCCGCAGCGTTGCCGGGATTTCCGTGTGTGAGATTCCCGCCCGGCCCCCGGGGCGGCTCCGCTTGTGGGCCCAGTTTGTGCTATTGAATAGAAGACAACAAGCACAGCACTGGGGCACCTCACAGGCTAACAGACAATTTGGAGCATGAGCTTTGGAGGGCAAAGACCCGCTTCGCCAGATGCATGAGTGGGGGGTGGGGGGTTCAGAGGAGGATTTAAAGGGGGGTCCCAGTAAAAGAGGGGGGCCAGAGCTGACAAGGGCTACGTCTACACGTGCACCCAACTTCGAAATAGCTTATTTCGATATTGCTACATCGAAATAGTCTATTTCGATGAATAACGTCTACACGTCCTCCAGGGCCGGCAACGTCGATGTTCAACTTCGACGTTGCTCAGACCAAAATCGAAATAGGCGCAGCGAGGGAACGTCTACACGTCAAAGTAGCACACATCGAAATAGGGATGCCAGGCACAGCTGCAGACAGGGTCACAGGGCGGACTCAACAGCCAGCCGCTCCCTTAAAGGGCCCCTCCCAGACACAGTTGCACTAAACAACACAAGATACACAGAGCTGACAACTGGTTGCAGACCCTGTGCCTGCAGCATAGATCCCCAGCTGCCGCAGAAGCAGCCAGAAGCCCTGGGCTAAGGGCTGCTGCCCACGGTGACCATAGAGCCCCGCAGGGGCTGGAGAAAGAGCATCTCTCAACCCCCCAGCTGATGGCCGCCATGGAGGACCCAGCAATTTTGACGTTGCGGGACGCGGATCGTCTACACAGTCCCTACTTCGACGTTCAACGTGAAGAACCCACGTGGATCATCCCATTTCACCGGGTTTTACACGCACCCGCCCGGCGTGTCTGGGAAATGGGATGATCCACGTGGGTTCTTCACTCCCGTCCCCAGGAGCGTTTGCCTGGTCTGTGCAGCACCACCCGCCCATTTCCCGGCGTCGCGCGTGGGTGTCGCGTCCCGGTTTGGAAAACGTGGCTGCTCTGTGTCACTGCGGGCGTGTTCGGGAAATGAGGCAGAAGAGTTCGTAGCAATAAACAGCTGGGAGTGACCCACCCAGTGTCTCTGTGCTCCTCATTGTTTGCTTATAATGTGGACACAAGGTTTGGTTGGGGGAGGATAGGGTGAGAGTGGCCACCTCCCAGCTGGGTTTGGTATGTGGGGGTCAGGTTGGGCAGGGAATAGAGAAGGATGAGTAGAGACAAGAAAGCAACAAGGGGTGGGTGGGGGTGTGAGAGAGAGAGGTGCCTCCCCGCCCGCTCTGGGCAGCTCCCAGCCGGCCCTGGGTAGCCGACCAGAAGGCGAGACCCCACCCCGCCAAAGGGGTCCGAGGACCCGGCCAGACCGAGCCGCGACCCCTACTGCGATGTTAGGCGAGAGCGCCGGCCCAGGGGGATGCATCGGACCCCGCCCAAGGGCCACCCAGGGGGAAGGGACTGACGGAGATGAAGAGAACAAAAGTGAATGGAAGAATTTGAGTTAGGGGACGTTAGGGGAAACAAACTTACTATGTTTATTAAGTATAACTATCAATAAAATTTATGTTCATTTATATTGTATTAGACTATACTATATTAACTAGACTTTAACCTTTTATACGATACCCCTCTATACAAATACACATTAATTAAAGAGAGCAGGTAAATGGAAATGGATGTTTAGATTCTCAGGCTACCGCGGCTGGTGCCCGCAGTTCCCGGTGGTTACCAGCCTATCTCTGAAGGGAGTCCGGGTGGGGGTGCTACTTCCCACCCGGTACTGCGATAGCTTGCGGATCCAAACAATAGGAGTAGGATAGGGTATATGTTAATTAGCTATACTAATTATCTATCCTAATACTAACAGTACTAACATACTTAACATCACCTTGGTATTTACATTTATGTTACATGGGAAAGTCTGGCCTGGGCCTTAAGGCCCGGCCTCTACACAGTTAAATGAAAGGTGACACGTCGGTAGTCTTTATCTAGAGTTAGTGGTCAAGTCCAGTAATCATATTTAAGTGAACAGTCAAGTCCGGTGTTTATAACATCTAGTAATGAAGTGGTCGGTGGTCAGATAGGTTAGTTAGAACGGCGGAGGTAGTGTTACCGCAGATGAGATGGTCCAGGTAGGCACTGCCAGGCGATGACGTGGCCGTAGGAGCGGCATCGATGAGATGACGTTGCTGGGCCTCCGGTTTCCTCACCGGGTACGCAGTACCCGCGGCAGAAGCCACGGGCCAGTTCGCCACCCAGTGAGTACGCCTGAAGGCCCACTTGTAGCTCCTAGATGCGAGCGCGGTGCTGGGGCTTGGGGAGGCGCTTGAACAACGGCTGACAGTGATTTCAGCTCTAGGCGGTGCCCCCTAAAGGGCAGCTGCCTCAGTGATTTCAGCTCCTCTTTGCTCTCTTCCTGAGCTGGCCTAAGGGTCAGCAGACGTTGCCATGGCAACCGATGCTCCCCAATGCGGCAGCAGCGATTATGATAGCTAGCTCCCAGGGCCACAGAATGGTGGGTGGCTGCTGAATTTATAGAGCAGTCTCATGAATATGTATGACATGATTATCATACGAGAGTTCTATACCTGCCGTTTTCAACCAGGTCCTCCAGGCCGTGGAAGTTGCTAGAAACTCCCCACCTGCGCCCAATCAGAGGCCGGGATTTTGAACCTGGCCCATGAGGTGTTTATGAGTTCAGGTTACCAGGGAAACCAACTGACACAGAGTGACCGTTGCAGGGGGCTGCTAAACGGCAGCCTCTGTATCTTTAGATTCTGCCTGTACCTGCATTGATGTTTAATGGCCAAAGGCTTGTTCCCCCTGGCCCACAGGAACGATAATGCCCAAGGGATAAAAATCCCTGACACAGACCATTGTTGATCAGGAGTTTTCGCTCCACGACCCTCAGGAGCACCTCGTAAATGGAGGATTTTATCCCTATCAGTGGTACCTAATAGAGGGAACTGCAGTTTGGGATTGTCCCGGGTATAAAGATTCCTTTTGTCTAGACACTTGCAAGTAATTTCCCCATTTATGTGAGTGTACATAAAAACAGCTGGACGGCCCTTAGCGGGTACCAGAATTCCTGGAGTCTGACCTGTCCCCATCATTGCTTTTCTCCCTGTGAGGCACCGAATGGAAGTTCGCCTGGCTCATAGGGTGCAAGGCAGTGAACCGAATTTCACCTGGCTCACAAGATCTCTCCCTGCAAGGCATCGAACTGAAGTTCACCTGGTTACAGAGTGTGAGGCACTGGACCAAAGCCCCCCTGGCTCACGGGGGGGATGTTCCCAGCACACGCTCCAGCCCAGCAGGACGCCTGGTGGGACTTAAGTCTGCCCGGGCTTAGGGATATCATTAATGGTTAGTCTTACTTCAGAACAGAAAAAGAGGGAGGCAACAAAGCTTCCCACAAGTTCCATGTGTCGAAAGAGAGTCTTGGCACCACACCAGTTTTTAGTGTCTGAACACAGAGGGCCCAGCGCATGGCTGCCTCACTAGACACCCCGGTGTGCGCTTTGGGAACAGAGACATACAAAACAGGCCTAATAGAGAAAGACAGACACAGACACACACAGAACGTTAGCTGCTCCACAAAGGTGGAACCCGTAGCTCCCCCTTACCCTGATGACCAGCCGGCACTCCGGTCCCAAGCCCCTGCGGGGAGATTTTGTAACAGGTATCCCCCTTACCTTCTATTGAGCGCTCTTCAGAGGCTTGGAGGTCGGGCGCTGGCCCCCCCATCCGGGCAAGTGGTGCGTTGGGATCTCGGTGGAACCTCCAAATTGCTGAAGCACAAGACGTCTCTGTGTAGGCGGCGAACGTTCAGCTTTACTGAATTCAATAAGGCAACAGAGGAGCCAAACTGGACAGGAGTAAAACCAGGCCCAGCAAGGCTGCTTGGTGCAGCGAACTCTGGTATTTTATCCCCTCACACAAACAACGCCCAGTGTCAGAGGCAATTAGTTAGAGCAGCGTAAATCACTTTCCAAAGAGAAACTGTTATCAGCAAAGAGAAACAGGTACCGGGGAGCTGGAGCCCCAACTCCAAACAGCCCATTATCGCATTCCATAGAGCTCATCCTCCCGCTGTTCCCAAACAGGTCAAGGAAAGGACTGGCTCCTGTGTGCGCGCGGGAGTAAGGGCTGTGAAATGGCGTCTATACAAGATGGCTTCCAAAATCATTTACAGCTACTTTGATTTTTGGTCTACCCCCGCCCCCAGGCTACCAGCAAGGATGGAGAGTCCTCTCCAGCTGGCACCCTCCAACACGCCGCATGGCCTGGGCTAGTGTTTGGAGCAAGTGCACTGCCCAAAGGTGCCCGTCCCC
Source organism: Carettochelys insculpta (assembly GCF_033958435.1). Taxonomy (NCBI): domain Eukaryota; kingdom Metazoa; phylum Chordata; order Testudines; family Carettochelyidae; genus Carettochelys; species Carettochelys insculpta. The sequence continues at coordinate 1,051,924 of NC_134158.1, read as the reverse complement.
CTCTGGGTCGCCCCAGTTGGATGCAAAGGAAGGACAGACGTCAGTACGTTTGGAACTGAGGTGACTGCAAGGAGATGCGGAAATCAGGTTTGACGAATCCTCCCTGCTACCCGCCTCAGGGTCTCCACGCCGCACTTGCTGGCTGAGTTTGCTCCCGTAGCCTTTGGCTCTCCCGAACCTTCCCACAAGGCAGTGGGGAAGGTTCTCACAGGGGTGTCTGCCCCGGGGGCGGGGGGGCGGCGTAAGGAGTCAGGGCCCCTTGGACACCGGTGACCAAATCATGGTTCAGATGCCATTTGGATTCGCCCAATGGAGGGACCCGAGTATCCCAGACCCTCATCTCCTGCAGAATGAGGGGGCAGAAGCCGCCGAGTCAACCCATGCACCATCACGTTGGGGGGTCCACACTGCCCACCTGGTGCCTGTGGGCTGCTGGTGCTGCCGCTGCTGTGGGCTCATGGACGACCATGTGAGCAAGAAGAGATAACACACAGCAAATGGCAGGGAGGGTCAGGCCGGCTTGATCATCCACACCACCACTCGCTCTCCTGTCACTGAGCTCCCCGCCGCCTGCAGCACCCCCTCGCCCAGCCTGCTCCCAACACCCCCCTGACCACAGACCCCTAACTACCCAGGCACCAACCACAACAGCACATCTCCACGTCAGCCGACATTGACAACAGTGAGTGTTGCCAAAGCAAAGAGAGGAAGGAACAGAGCAATGATCACTGCCGCTGCCGTGCCCGGGGCGCAAAGGCGACGACAAACACTGCACAGACAGAGGCAGAGGAACCAGCAACGTTTGCTCATCTCATTTGTACAGGAAGTTTTGCATCGTTTTACTTGCCCAGGTGCCTTTTTAATTCCATCTGTTCCCATGGGGATCCGCTCTAGAGTCTCTGAGAGGGAATGTCTGTCTGTCTGTCTGGGTCTGGGCTTGTCCATTGGTCGAGAACTCCTAAATGGTAAGAACCAGGACCACCCACTCTGGTCTGCAGCTTTCTCTTCTTGTAACTTAGAGCCAGGCTGGGGTGTGGGTGTGCCAGGGATTGGATGGGCTGCACCGGGATGGCTTCTCAGGGGACCACATAGAAAAGAGGCAACCACCACACGAGAAAGGGGTTGGCTGGGGATACCCCCTCTCCCACCCCCAGGACTATCCCAGCCATGAGCATCCCACCCTCAGGTGTTTTTGGGGCAGCTGCAGCTCCCTCCCCCCTAAGTTTGTACAGGGATACGGCTGGCTGTTCCCCTCCACCAGCGAGCGAGGAGAAAGTGCACATTTGCTGCATTCCTCTCTGGCTGGGCAGTGCAGAGGACCGATGACCCTGGCCCTGCCCCAGGCGAGGGACATACGCCGCTCCCCTGGGTGTACCTGCTGGAGCTGCAGCAGCCAACCAGAGGTGCTTCTCACCTGGGCCCAAAGCTTCTGCGGTGAAAGGGGGTAGGACAATGGTCTCTCCCCAGAGTCCCCATGCACTGACCCCTCCTCTCCAGACACACCCGAGAGCAACAACTCACGTGAAGCATTTTCAGTTTATTTAATTAAAAAAAGACACCAAAAATTAATCAAGTTCAGGTCCTGCACAAACTCCAGTGTGTCTAGTTCTTTTATAAAGGAGCATGGATTAAAGCAGGGAACAAGTCAACTTTATTTTAGTTACTTGAATGACTCCAGAACACCACACCCTGGAGAAATGAGAAGCAGTGTGGTAGTTCATGGGGTTCTCACTGATTTTTTGCCCAGTGGCCCAGCTTCAAAAATAACAAAAAACAGAGTTATGGGATTTCTCTCCTGTGTGAATTCTCTGATGATCAATAATGTCTGAGCAGCCACTGAAGGTTACCCACGTGAGTGCAGTCCTTGGGTTATTCTCTTGTGTGAACTCTCTGATGACTGACAATGTGCGAGTGTTCCCGGACAGACAAAACAGCTCGAAGCTTCTTCTGATCTGTAAGATTTTAGTGCTGACAAAAGCTTTTCCCACAGTCAGATCAGCTGAAAGGTTTCTCTCCAGTGTGGGTTCTCTGATGACGAATAAGATTTGAGAGGTGACAAAAGCTTCTCCCACAGTTGGAGCAGGTGAAGGGTTTCTCTCCTGTGTGGGTTCTCTGATGATGAATAAGACTGGAGCGCTGAGAAAAGCTTTTCCCACACTTGGAGCAGCTGAAAGGTTTCTCTCCAGTGTGGGTTCTCTGATGATGATTAAGACTGGAGCGCTGACAAAAGCTTTTCCCACACTCGGAGCAGGTGAAGGGTTTCTCTCCTGTGTGGGTTCTCTGATGTGCAACAAGGAGGGAACTCCGACTGAAGCTTTTCTGGCAGTAAGAGCAGTCAAAGCGTTTCTCTCCTGTGTGGCTTCTCCTATGTAAATCAAGGCATGACCTCTGTCTGAACCTTTTCCCACAGTCAGAGCAGCTATAAGGTCTCTCTCCTGTGTGGATTCTGCAATGAATTTTAAAACTTGAGGAGCATGAGAAGCTTTTCCCACAGTCAGAGCAGTGGAAGGGTTTCTCTCCAGTGTGGGTTCTCCGATGACGAACAAGACTGGAGCGCTGACAAAAGCTTTTCCCACAGTCAGAGCAGTTGAAGGGTTTCTCTCTTGTGTGGCTTCTCCTATGAGTAACAAGGCATGACCTCTCTCTGAACCTTTTCCCACAGTCAGGGCAGCTATAAGGTCTCTCTCCTGTGTGGATTCTGCAGTGACTTTTAAGACTTGAGGAGCATGAGAAGCTTTTCCCACAGTCAGAGCAGTTGAAGGGTTTCTCTCTTGTGTGGATTCTCCTATGTATAATAAGGCTTGACCTCTGTATGAACCTTTTCTTACAGTCAGAGCAGTTATAAGGTCTCTCTCCTGTGTGGATGCTGCAATGACTTTTAAGACTTGAGGAACATGAGAAGCGTTTCCCACAGTCAGAGCACTGGAAGGGTTTCTCTCCAGTGTGAGTTCTCTGATGAGCAACAAGTTGTGATCTGCATCTGTACTTCTTCTCACAGTCAGGGCAGTCATAGGGTGTCTCTCCTGTGTGGATTCTGCAATGTCTTTTAAGTCCTGAAGGCCACAAGAAGCTTTTGCCACAGTCAGAGCAGCGGAAGGGTTTGTTCCCCGTGTGGGTTTTCTGATGATGGACAAGATATGAGCGTTGACTGAAGCTTTTCCCGCAATCAGAGCAGAGAAAAGGTTTTTCCCGGGTGTGGATTCTCAGATGTTTATCAAGGCCAGAAACATCACTGAACTTTCTCCCACACTCAAAGCAGTTGAAGGGTTTCTCCCCCCTGTGGATTTTCTGATGTTTAAGGAGGTTTGCACTCCTGCTGAAGCTTTTCCCACAGGCAGCGCAGTGATAGGGTTTCTCTCCTGTGTGAATTACCTGATGATCAAGAAGGTGTGAGTGTCGCCGAAAGCTTTTCCCACACTCAGAGCAGTTGAAGGGTTTCTCTTCTGTGTGGGTTCTCCTATGTGTAACAAAGTTTGACCTGTCTCTGAACCTTTTCCCACAGTCAGAGCAGTTATAAGGTCTCTCTCCTGTGTGGATTCTGCAATGAATTTTAAGATTTGAGGACCATGAGAAGCATTTCCCACAGTCAGAGCAGTGGAAGGGTTTCTCTCCAGTGTGGGTTCTCTGGTGATCAATAAGACCTGAGCGCAGCTGGAAACTTCTCCCGCAGTCAGGGCAGATATTGGGCTTCTCTCCTGTGCGGATGCTACAATGACTGTTAAGACTGAAGCTTTTCCCACAGGTTTTCTGTTGTTCGCTCTCTTTAGTGTTTTTCACGCCTCTGCTTCCACGGCTGGAGTTATCCTGCCCCTCCCCTGCACGGTTTCCCTGCTGCCTTTCAGGGCTACGCTGACTCTCACAGGTCTCTCTGTGCTCAGGGCTCTGAGAAACACGACCTTCAGAGCTTCCCAGGAACATCCCACAGGAGGCCACTTGCTCTGGTTCTTCCAGCTGAAGATTCTCCTCGTCATTCGTGAGAAGCATCACTTCACCTGCTGGGACACAGAGAGAACCAGACAGTGTCACTCTCTGAGCTGAGCTGAAAGGAAAACTCTGAAAGGGAACAGAAAAGGGGGAACGCAGCCAACAGCTGATGGAAAGATTGAAGTAACATGAACTGAGCTGCTCCTCCTTCCACACAACCCTTCCCCAGAGGAGGGACCCCACCCCTGCCCCCACCTTCTGGCTGGAGCTGAAGACAGGCTGAAGGGTCAGTCACTCTGGATGAAAAGGCCCAAGTGACATGTAGGAGGACACGGAAATCGGTTTCTGAGTCACTTGAGCTCACTGCTCACCTGTGTGGGGGTCGCTGATGATCTCCCCTTTCCCAGAGCCCTGGAGATCTGGGACCCCCAGCGCCTCCCCTCGCTCCACCCAGGAGATCACATCAGCTTTGGGAACTGGAAATCCTGCTTGGGGAGCAATTAACCAAGTGCTGATCTTGTTCAGGAAGGTCCAGGCCATTACTTCTTCCAGCCCCAGGATCTGAGCCGCCCACCCAGAGAGGCTCCTTCCCCACCTGGCACAGGCCGGGCTCTGGATGGTACAAGATCCCATGTCACACTCACCTGGGGTACAGGTGCCTCACCCCTGCCTTGGGAATGGCCCAGCTCATTCCTGGGGGAGCCAAGTGCTCTGCTCCACTCTCTAGGGTACAACTCAGCCTCCCTCTTAACCTGTTCCAACCCCCTCATCCCAGGGCAGGACAGGACCACTCAGCTCAAACAAGTCACTTGATTTGTTGTTGTTTTCGTGGATAAAACTAACACAGCTACACCCAATGCCTGGCACCAGGCAGGCCCCGAATTTAGCCACGTGGAGGGGGAATCCATCAAACCCATGAAAAAACCTTCACAGACAGAGACACCATCTTCCTCGCCAAGTGCAAATGGATGGACGTCCCACCCAACGGGCTGAAGGTGAAACACTCACTGCAACCGACACACTGCAGGGACTGTGTCGAGAGATTGGTCACACACTCCCACAGACCTGAGGAACCACCTGTTCAGCTTCCTGTGCAGCAAACAGGGAAACATCACAAGGAGCTCTCAAGTCTGGAGCTTCTCCTAAAAAACAGCCTCCCACACAAACGCCCAGGTGGCTGGACTTTACCGAAAGGAGACAGGAGAGTCACAACGCCCACTGCTCTTCTCCACAGGACTGTAAACTCTCTCACCTCCGACCTGCCGCAGAGGGCCACAGTAGCGGTACCCGTAACTCACCCGGCAACATTGTCAATCTATCCAACCACACACTCAGCCCGGCAGAGGAGTCTGTCCTTTCTCGGGGACTCTCTTTGTGCCCCACCACCCCCACAAACATGACACAGTTCTGTGGGGATCTGGAACCTCACCCCAGTTTTGCCAGGAATACTTTCCAGGAGCACTTTCAACAAGACTCTGAACAGCCCTGCAGGCACCATCACACCTAGAGTACAAGAAGAAGAATTCTGCATGGAATCCTTCCTGGCAATCAAAACGAGAGACTGGACGTATACCTAGAGCGCTTCTGCTTCTGTGCGCAGGCAGAAATTGTGGCAAAGTGACACTGCTTGTCCCAGGACCTCAGCCGTGCGGAATGCAATGTCACCCACAGCCTCAGAAACAGCTCTGGCGTTGTCATCCAACAGGCCGACAAAGGAGCTGCTGTTGTCATCATGAATAGGTCAGACCATGAAAAGGAGACTCCCAGGCAGCTCTCCAATACCACCTTCTACAAGCTACTGTCCTCTGATCCCACTGAGCAGCACACACAGAAACTGCACCGTCTGCTCAAGACACTCCTGACAAAAGCGCAGGAACAGATCTGCACAGACACACCCCAGAGCCCCAAGACCCATAAATCTAGACATTCTGGAGGCACCATCAGCTCAGGCATTGGCACTCTCATTGCAGCCTTGTCCAGCTATAGGGACTCTCTACTCAGACCGTATGTTACCAGCACTCCGAGCTATCTTTGAAACACCACTGACTTCCTCAGGAAACTGCTGTGCACTGGTGATCTTCCTGAAAACACCATCCTGGTCACCATGGATGTCGAGGTCTCTTACACAAAAAAGCCACGTGAAGATGGACTTCAAGCTGTCAGGAACGGTATCCCTGATGATGCCACAGCACAAGTGGTGGTGGAGCTTTGTGACTTTGTCCTCACCCACAAGTACTTCAGATTTGAGGACAGTTTATACATTCAAATCCATGGCACTGAAATGGGCACCCACGTGACCCCACACTGTGCCAACATGTTTATGGCTGACCTGGAACAACTTCCTCAGCTCTCCACCCCTGGCGCCCTCCTCCACTTGAGCTACATTGATGACATCATCATCTGGACCCATGAGAAAGAGGCTCTTGAAGAGTTCACAGTGATTTCAACAGTTTCCACACCACCATCAACCTCAGCCTGGAATGGTCCACACAAGAGATCCACTTCCTGGACACTACTGTGCACATAAGTGATGGTCAGATAAACACAACCCTATACCAGAAACCCAAGGACCGCTATGCTACCTCCATGCCTCCAGCTTCCATCCAAGGCACACCACACGATCCATTGTATACAGCCAAGCACTAAAGGTACAACCACGTTTGCTCCAATCCCTCAGACAGAGACAAACACCTTCAAGACCTTTACCAGGCTCTCCTGAAACTACAATACCCACCTCAGAAAGTGAAGAAACAGATTGACAGAACCAGACGTGTACCCAGAAGCCACCTGCTACAAGACAGGCCCAGCAAAGAAAACAACAGAACACCACTGGCCATCAGCTACAGCCCCCAACTAAAGCCCCTCCAATGCAGCATCCGTGACCTACAACCCATCCTCGACAATGATCCTTCACTCTCACAGACCTTGGGAGGCAGGCCGCCCACAACCTTAAACAAATTCTCCCCAGCAACTTTTAACCACAACACTGTAAATCACAAACCACACCCTTCCACATACCTCCGTGCCACCTCTACCCACCAATGACACCACCACACCTGCTTAACCCAGGGTTAACCCGGGTTTAACCCAGGGTTGTGAGTTCAATCCTTGACGAGGCCATTGAGCAACTGGGGCAAATAGATGTCAGGGACGGTGCTTGGTCCCGCGAAGAGGGCAGGGGACTGGACTAGATGACCTCCTGAGGTCCCTTCCAGATCTAGGAAACGTGTATCTCCACTTATATTCTAATTTTATATTAACCAGCAGAGCTTATTCGCCTGCACATCTAAACTGGAGAGTCTCCTTATAAAAGGATAAATGGATGCAAATCAGATATCAGGAACAGTAACATACAAAACCTCCCGGGATGCTCAGGAGCAGATTTAAAAGTAGCCATCCTGCAATGCAAAAATGTCAAAAGCAAACCTCAAAGAGCAACTGCAGAGCTGCAATTCATTTGCAAATGTGACCCCATCTATTTAGGATTGAACACAGACCAGCAACGGCTGGCCAAGTAGAAAAGCAGTTTCTCTGCTATGGCTGTTCACACCGCCACATCAGCTGCTGGAAATGGGCCACATGCTCCATGACTGAATTGCTCTCATTGCCTCCGGCCTTCTTCTTGAGTGGGACTCCCTCCTTTTCTTGTGCCTGTTTATTTCTACTGGCCTGTGGAATTTCCATGTCGTGCATCTGGTGAATTGGGCCTTTGCCCACAAAAGCTGATGCTCCAGAAAATCTGTTAGTCTACAAGGTGCCAGAGGACTTCTCTGTGTTTCTGCAGGACTCAAAACGCGAGCTCTGTGAGGGCTGGCAGGGCCGAAACCGAGGCCCCAGGCAGGGCTCAGAGTGCAGCTGCCACAGGGCAGATCACTGGAACTTGGAGAGAAAGGCTCTGGCAGAGCTCTGGCTCCCCAAGGGCTCTGTCCACAAAGCTCCTGGCTGGGGCCTGGTTCCTCCGGCTCTTTGGCTCTGATGAGCTACTTGAACCAGCAGGAGGCAGAGGAAGTTGTCTGAGCAGCGAGGTGAGTCCCAGGTCGGCTGCTTCAGATTCTGCCCAGGCTCCTGCTCTGTGACCCCTGCCTGCCTGCGGCTGGGTGGGCCCTACCAGCAACTCACAAGAGCTGCTGCTCCTGCAACCAGCCATGGTGCTGTTTGGCTGTGCTGCTCTCTGCGGGATGTGGCTGTTGTTGCAGCTGGGGTCCCCCTCAACTGCCTCAGTTCTACTCTGCCAGCAGCAGCTTCTCTGTGTGGTTTACCACTTTCCTCCTGCATCACCGGCTTGTTGCTGATTCACTTTCCAGCCGCATGCGGCATGTTTCCCTCGGTGCGGGAAGGAGACTGACAGAAGTGCGGCTGGAGGGTGTTAGTTACAGCCCCCGTCTCCGCCTCCCCCACAACCTCCTCCTGAGCTTCTAGCTGCACTTTTGCCTTCACAGTTTTCCTACTCACTGCCCAGGTTTGGCCCCACCAGGTGTCACATGACCTAGCTGGGCACCTCACAACCATCTTCAAAACCCCCAATATCAATGCAGGTGGAGGACGCTGGATGACGTGTGTTATGAGACCTACGGGGAGTGACATTGCATCCAAACTGGGGCACATGTTACTCATAACCGGTTTGTCCTGTGTCTGGTACTCACCAGTCACTCCCGAGAAAGCAAACTACTGTACATGGGAGAGCTGGTGCGTCTGTCTGGGAGTTTGTGTTTGATTGTTCAAGAACTCCCCCTAAATGGTAGGTGCTAGCAGCGGTGCAGCACGGTGTTCCCAGGGGTGCCCTGCAGGCATGAAGAGCAGCCGGCCCCAGCCCCACAGCTCTGGTACCTGCCGTTCCTGCCTGGGCCGCTCCACTCACACGTCCAGACAAGGCAGATGGTGGGAAGCACATGGAGACCTGGGCTGTGGGAAGAGCAGCACCACTGCCGTGTCCCTGAACCTGCTTCCCCTGGGAGGGGCCATGGAGGGGACAGTCTCTCACAGGGGAGTCAGTAATTCCTGAGGCTGATACTCCTGACACTGGGGACAGGGGCAGGGAGGGACCCTGAACCGAACCAAACCCAACCCAGCAGCTGTGGAGCCCACACAGCCTCTGACATCCCCGGGGACAGGGCTCCTCACCCAGCCAGCGCACGGTCTGGTAATTCTCCTGCATCACCTCCCTGTAGAGGGCTCTCTGCCCCGGGGCCAGCAGCCCCCATTCCTCCTGGGAGAAACACACAGACACCTCCTCCAAGGTCACCGGCTCTGCCGCCACCGCCATGTCCTCGCTCTGTCTCTTCAGGTCTGGGGCTGCTCTGGAGCCAGACGTGGGTGCTCTGCACCTGGTAGGGGAAAAGGGCAATGGAGACATATCAGACGGGGTTGGAAGCTGCTCTGTGCCCCCGGCTCCCCACACTCGCTCCCTGGGGCAGAGGTGCTGCACACGCACATTCGGAGAAACGCTCGAGTCTCACAGAACCACCTCGCACAAGTCAGATCCCAAATCCGTCCTCGTTTCTCTCCGGACACGGCCTGAGCTCCAGCACTGCTGCGCACTGGAGTGTGTCCCACGGAAACGTCACGTGGTTAGTGACACACCACGGGGACAAGCCCGGAGGAAGGGAGCAGCTGAAGGGACAATGAGGGTCACTGAACTGCACCGCGGGGGAGCACAGGCACCGTGCGACGAGCGCCCGGCCCCACTGGGGAACCGGGAGGGGGTGGACACAAACCCACCCAGAGCTCTCGGATCCCCTGCGGGGGGGGGGGGGTGCAATGGACTCAGGACCCCAAATCACTGAGGGTAGAGAAAAGAGAAGAAAACCAGGGGGGCGCAGAGGCCCTGGGAGGAAAACAAGGGAGCTGGGGGAGAACCGAGCACAGAGCCCCCAGCACCCACTGGTCCCTGCGGGGTGCAGAGCCCGCGGGCGCCGCCCAGAGACTCCGCCTGGAGGGGCGAGTGGAGCCAGGAGCGAAAACCGGCCCCGAGTCACAATCCCCCGGCCGCCTCCGCTCCCCTTCCCTCCCCTCCCCGGGCGCCCCGGAGCCGGGCGGGGGCGAGTGCGGGGCGCTGGGGCGGCGCCTCTTTGCTCCCCGCGGGGCCCAGCGCCGCGAGCCGCCCGCAGCACGAGGCGAACCAGGCGCCGCTGCCGGGGGGGGGGGGCTCGCGGCTCCCCGGGGTGGGGGGGTGGGGCCGCGCGGGCGGCAGGACGAGGCGGAGGGGCCGGAGAACGGGGCGGCCCGGCCGGGACCAGGGGGAGGCCCCGCACGGAGCGTCCGAGACACAAACGGGGGGGGGCGGAGTCATTTCCCGGCCGAGCCCCCCCTCACCCGGCGGCGGCTCCCTGTGGGGGGGCGGGGCTCAGGGGACTCCGGGCGGCGGCAGCGCGGGACCCGGCGGAGCGGCCCCAGGAAACTGGCTCCTCGGAAGTGACGTCCCAGGAGAAGCAGAAGGGGGCAGGGGAAGTTATGACAGGGAGAGGCGGGACTTCATGCGGGGAATAGAGACAAGAGAGATGAGCGACAGGCTGGAACTGACGGGGAAAGGGGAAGTGACGCAAGGGGGAGGCGGGAGTTGACGAGAGAGGGGAAGTGACGAAAGGGGGAGGCGGTGGCGGTGGCGGACTGCGGGTGGGGGGTAGAGACGTCTCCCACTCACAGGCTGTGCGGGAAACACTCGGCACCAGGCGGCTGCCCTTGTCCTGGCTCTGCGCCTGCGCAGCGGGAGACGGCTCAGTAGCTGTGTCTACACGTGCACACTACTTCGAAATAGCGCCCGTCACGGCTACGGCTACGGCTACGTCTACACGTGAAGCCTATATCGAAGTAGCCTATTTCGATGTGGCGACATCGAAATAGACTATTTCGATGAATAACGTCTACACACGTCCTCCAGGGCTGGCAACGTCGATGTTCAACATCGACGTTGCGCAGCACCACATCGAAATAGGCGCAGCGAGGGAACGTCTACACGCCACAGTAGCACACATGGAAATAAGGGTGCCAGGCTCAGCTGCAGACAGGGTCACAGGGCGAACTCAACAGCATTAAAATTAAATTAAAATTAAAATAAGGGGATTTCCACATCTGGACCAGCTGCACAGCGCGAGCCGCTGCAATTTCCAAGTGCTCCCCCCCCCCCCCCCCGCATTCTAAAGAGAGTCTCATTAGTAATCTTCAAAATGGCTATTTGCATGGACATTTTGAAGTTTTCGGCTAGTGTAGACACAGCCACTTTGTTTGATGTGACTCTTGATTTCTCCCCTTCGTACCGCTCTTCTGGTGTGCCCACTTTGATTCCGATTTTTCTGATTTGTCAACCTTGATGACTACTTTTGGTTGTCTGTGCCTTAAATATTGTCTTATGGTCTGAAGATGTAGGTCTATTCCAGAAAAGCTCACCCCTTAATAAATTATTTTGTTAGCCTTTAAAATGCTCATAGACTGCTCTTTTTTTTGCAGAGAAAAGAATCCGTGTGTTTGTAAGAGGCAGGTCTGCTCTAGGTCAGCAGGCCTCCAGGGCTGGTGAAAGCAGAGGGCTGCAAGTCCCCTTCATCAGCACTCCCATGATAAAAATTGTTCCAGCCCCCCTGGCCAGACCTGGTTTGGTTAACCATTAAGAACAGATTGAAACTTTTTGATTGTGCAGGTTTCAGACAAAGAGGAGACGCAACTGAAGACAGTTGGCAGTTTTTCCATGGGGCCTAAAAGGGCCTAAAAGCAAGCAAGCTGCACCCCTGTAGTATAAAACTCTTTCAGTTCTGTGTAATGTTCACCTGTATCTGACATTGAATTCAGTGTGATGGTTTTGAAATTAACTTGCTGTTCAGTCTCAGTACTGATTGTATCTGTGCTAATGAAAGCTCCTTGTTGTGTGAGTGAGAATGGATGCTGTACGTATGCGAGACTGTCACCAGACGTTCCAGGAAGCGATCAGGACAGACCCTTCGTGCTGCAGATCATTACAAGGTGAGCAGTGGGCAACTCTAGAGAAGGAGAGAGGCGGTGAGAAACAGTCCTCAGTCAGCAGTAGCAGGCTGGGCCAATAGAAGACGAGCCTGTAGAGTGAGAGGGAAAAGGCGAGCAGTGGGCGCATTGCCACCTAGAAAGGCTGGCGCACTCTGGGATGAAGCGGGGCTTTGCCCACGAGAGCTTATGCTCCAGAATGTTAGTCTCTGAGGTGCCCCAGGACTTGTTTTTCTTACAGGGCACTGCAGGGCAGTCCCAAGGGGGTATTAACCCTGAGCGAAATGCAAGTCCCCTCTCTCATGCGCTCTGCTCCTGCTTGTCCCCCTCCCCGCCCCCGCTCCCCCCAGCTGTTGGTCACCCCTTGGGAACAAGGCTGGGATGTTGGCCCAGCTGAGTTGGTGCTTCCTCTGTAAAACCCGGGCTCAGACTCAGCCTTCCCGTTAACTTTTCCCAGACACCTGTGGAATGAATTTGTTCCGTGCACCCCTCATGGGAAATGTGACACGTCCCCTCCATATCAGTAGTCTGACAAAGCGCGGGGGGGGGGTGAGGTCAAGGGGTTCGGCGTGTGGGAGGGGGGCTCAGGGCTGGTGCAGAGGGTTGGGGGTGAGGGTGCTGCCTGGGCGTGCGGGCTCTGGGGTGGAGCCAGGTCTGAAGGGCTTCGGGTGCCGGCTGGCTCCGGGCTACAGCAGAGAGGACCCCACCCCAGCTCTCCCCCCAACACAGCCCCCAGGCTGAGGCAGGGGGAGGCGCCACGTGGGGCTGGGCTGGGAGATCGGCATCCCTCCCCTGCCCTCAGTGGGTCTGGGGCTGGCGGGGGCTCCCCTGGGCCGGGGGGTTCCCCAGCTGCAGCAGGTCCCTGCCAGGCTGGGGCGCCTTTCCCCTGACAGCGGCAGGCTCGGGCCAGTTGGGTCCCGCAGCGCCCTGCTTGCAGGGGACGTCGCCCCAGGTGACCTCCGAGAGCAGCGTTCACCCCCAGCGGGGCTAAGCGGCGCCACGTGTCCCCCACCCCCGGGAGCAGCCCCAGCTCCTCGCCCCCGCCAGGAGGCCCGGCCCCGGCACAGCCCAGCGCCGAGCTCCCCGCACAGCGGCCAACGCCCCGTGAGCTCAGCGCCCCGGGAGGGGCTGGCCGGGGAGCCCCGTTACTCCCGGAGCAGCAGCCGGGCGGGGCGGGGCGGGGCACGTCCCCTTCGCGTCCCGCTCCCCCAGGCGCGCGGGAGCTGCAGGGGCGGCCCCAGCGCGGCAGCGGCGGAGGGCGCCGGGCTCGAACCTCGGCTCGAGAGAGCCCGCGGGCGCGGGCGGCTTTAGCGCGCCCCCTGGCGGCCGCAGGTGGTCACTGCCGGCAGGGAGCTGAAGCCACCGAAGCAGCCGCCCGGGCTGACCAGACCCTCCCAGCACCTGGTGTGACCCAGACATTTCCCGCCCGCCGCCCCCCGCCCCAGCGTGATCTGACCCAGAGCCCCTCCACCGCCTTCCAGCCTTGCCTGATCCAGACCCCCGCCCACAATGCATCCACCCCCCCCCCCCGGCACCCCCCAGTCTGGTGTGAGCCAGGTGCCCTGCTGCAAAGCCCTGAGTAGTTTCCGGGGTCTGCCATCAATCCAGCTTTAGCCACGCCCTCTTTCCCTTGAGCCACGCCCCTTTCCCCAGCTGTTCCGTCCCAGCTCTGCCCACCTGTTCTTGGCAGTCGTGCCCTGGTGCGTCACTTCCGGGGGTGTGGCCTACCAAAATCAAACCTTCGCCACAACGCCTTTTCCCTTCAGCCACGCCTCAGCCCTTTTAGCTCCGCCCACCCCTTTCACCAGAAGTCCCACCCCCTTAACCCTTTCGACCCTCCCTCCTGTCACCAGATGTTCCACCCCAACCTTTTTAGGCCCGCCCCCTGTCACCGGCAGACGTGCCCTTGGGGGGCAGGAGTACATCGGGGTCAAGTGAGACACGTGCCTGGAAGGAAAGGGTGTCATGCGACCCCTCGAAGGACTCGCCCCGCCACCCTCTACCAATCGGAGCGCAGCGCTACCCCCAGAAAGAGGCCATCTGGCTCCAAGGGCGCGTGGTTCAGAACTGTGCAAACGCTGAGCGGGAAGAGGGACACTTTCACCACCCCTGCCAGGAGTTCGGACGTTGTTCATGTGCCGACGGGTCTCTGCCGCACGTGGAGAAAGCGCCTCATCCGCGACAGCTCCGAGGGGGAGGCGGTAGCCGAGGGGAGCCCTTTGGCCCAACCCTTGTTGACGGATACACCGGAACCCGACCCCGAAACCCAACCGCTCTCGAGGCGGCCCGACAAGGTAGACGGCCTCTCTCTGTCCACCCCTACGGAGGAAGGCGGCCGCAGCTTGCAGGAGTCGGACAAGGAGAACGGAAAAGAAGCCAACGAGGGAAGAAACGAATGAGCGAGGTGGGGGGGGCGGTGTAATGGGATTTTGTAAAAACCTAAAAAGACCACAGGATCTTGCATTATTTTCTTTCTGGGAATCTCTCCAGAGCTCGACAGGGCCTTCCTTGAGGACCCAGAGCCCCAGGACGACGTTGTGTCAGAGAACGAAGATGAAATGGGCCCACTTTGGTTTTGCTCAGCACCGATACAAACCACTGAAGATAATGCCAAGGACGACGGCGATGAGGAATTTAGGAAGAGGCTTGGTATGGAAGCGGCTGAGCCAGTGCCCCATCGTCAGTGTAAAAAAGGTCTGCGTTCGATTGTACGCGTTGCTGTTTATGCTGTCCTTAAGCACTGCCTCAGGGAAAAGCTTTTTGAAGATTGTGAGGCCTGTGTCATAGGTGCACCAGGCCAAAGGCACCAGGACTTGGTGGCCCCTTAGAGACGAACAGAGATTTTGGAGCATATGCTTCAAAACGTCTCTCAAAAAATTCTGTCTGAATTGTTCTGGGCCTGGAGCTTCAGGCACCTCAGTCCCCTCCTTAATAGGGCCCTGGGCACGTCCAGCGCCCTCTCACCTGCAGCAGCTCCAGCGCCGGCTGCTGACACGTCCCCTCCAGCTGTGTGTTGTTGTGGGGGACAGGGCAGTCGCCATACCTGCATAAGACATTGATTACACAGGGCTCCCTGGTTTAAAGACTTGTAAGAAAAAAGGTGGCGGTGCAGTGGTTAAGTCACTTTTCTCAGTGCCTTGGCTGTGCGGCTCTAAGTCTGGCTTGGCTAGTCCCTCCCTGCTGTTGAAAGGTAAAGGTGGTGACGAGGATGTTTGTAAAACCCTCTCTGAGAAATACCAGGAGCTCTAATGCTAAAGTGGCAGCTGAGGCCATGCTGAGGTAAAATCAGAGGGTTCTGCCTTTGGGGGAGCCCAAACAGTGGGGTTGGGAACCATGGTGGGTGGCTGGTAGGAGTGCTGGTGGATGACAGTGGGAGGCTGGTCAGAAGCCCATCAGATGAGGGTGGGTGGCTTGTGGCAGCAAGGGGAGGCTGCAGACAAGTGGACAGCTGGTACTGCCCTGGTAATGAATGTATCTGTGGGCTTTGGGTTCGGGACTGCACTGCAGAAGGTACACCCTGTAACTGTGTGTATGGGGTAAAGGGCCAAGAGCCCCAGCAAGAGACTGGGTTCTACCGCATATGGGGATGGTAGCTGGGTAAAGGGGGTTTGTCTCTTCTTTGCTTAGATATACTGCATCTGTCACTGTAACCTTGGGGTAGGTAATGGTCCTTAAAGAAGCCATTTCTATCTCAGACTCTGTGCTTGCGAGGGGGGAGAACCGCCTTCCAGGCACCCCGCATGGGGGTGAAATTGTCCCAGGCCACTGGGTGGGGGCTCGAGCTGGTTGGTTGTATCCTTGACAGGAAAACCCCACAAGAGCTGAAGCCGGCCCTTCTGGCAGGCATGTGGCATGAACAGAAGGCTTCCAAATTCTTTTGCTAGTCTTTACAGTGCTACTTGACTGCTTTTTGTTTTGGTTCTGCAGTCCATCCAGGGTTAACAGCTCGATGGCGTCAGCATGCTGCAGCGAGGGGACAGGCTTCAAGCAGATTAGGTGATCGCTTAGGGAGCGAAACAGCCACCACAAAGGCAGCTCGCAGGTCTGGTGGAATAAGTCATTTTAAAGCTGAATTCTCTGGTGGGAGAGGTTTTGCTTTGACCAGCTAGAAAGGAGCTGCAGGATGAAGAGAGCAGGTGTACTTGCCGATCTGTAAAGATCTTGTTGCAATGCTCACGTGTGTTGCATTCGGGTGAGTCGTCATGCCATGGAAAAGTGTCCAGATGGGTGGGCTGTGTAAAATTGTTTGAAAATGGAATTGCTTCAAGGCCTTTTGTGGGCTCAAATCAAGTGTAGTATCTGTTTTTATCAGTTTAATATCTGATATGTTCTCTATTTGAGAACTCTATATGAAATGGATTTTTGGAAGAAGGATATGGAATAGGGTCTTGTTCCATCTACTCCATGTATTGA
This sequence comes from Carettochelys insculpta, assembly GCF_033958435.1. NCBI lineage: Eukaryota > Metazoa > Chordata > Testudines > Carettochelyidae > Carettochelys > Carettochelys insculpta. The sequence goes on along the minus strand of NC_134158.1, from coordinate 1,035,640 downwards.
CCTGATATTGCAGTGCTTCCAGGAGCAGTGCACTTCTCTTTTGAGGGAAATGCATTTGGTGAAAAAATAGATTTTGAGTGTGAAGATCTTGTTTTTCTGAACCAAAAACCGGGTTCTTAATATGTAAACTTATTCAAAAAATCATTTACGGTTTTGCTTACAGGTTGTGTTTTTATTTGCTGTGATCTTTCAGATTATTATATAAATGGCTATTTTAAGCATTACTCAGGAAGCGCTGAAATACGTGTTTAACATTTGGAATAATGACAGAAGCTCCTGGGTGACATACCTGTTTGTTGTTTCAGACAATCTCCCAACCTTACGAGGTTTCTCACTAACAGCCACAGTCTATAAGCCCAGGAATAGCAGTCCTGGAACCTTTCCCTGCAACAAAGCCCGCTGCTCGCTTTCTCCACGTCTCTTCTCTGGAAATACCCTCACTGGACCTAATCAGGTTACTCACAGAATCACGGGCACTTTCTCATGCTCCTCTACTAACATCATATATGCCAACAGTGCCCAGGTGCTTCGTATATTGGGCGGACTTCTAACTCCCTTAGACAAAGGGTCAATGGGCACAAAACAGACATCAAAACGCTCCAGATCCACAAACCAGTTAGTCAACATTTTCATGGCATGGGGCATTCTGTCGATGACCTCAAGGGATGTGTGTTGCAGAAAAGCAATTCTTGCTCGGTTTTGGAAAGAGAAACATCTGAACTGGCTTTTCTATTCAAATTCGGCACATTAACACATGGTTTCAATCATGATGGGAACTTTCTGAGTCACTATAGGGGCTTGTCTGCATACTTGGCTCAATCTAATTCTTGACCTTCCCCCCCCCCCCCGCTCTCTGATTTGCTCCCCTTGATTATCTTTTTCTGATTTGTCCTCCTTGCTTACTGTTTTGGTTCTCTGTGCCTTAAATCTTGAGTCTGTTCTGGTCTGGCTCTGGTCTGAAGAAGTGGGTCTGTCCCAGGAAAGCTCACCTAATAAACCATTTTGCTAGTCTTTAAAGTGCTACTTGACTGCTTTTTGTTTTGCTATTTATCATCTGGAAAAGCAGTCAAATGCATATTTAGCACCTCATTAGCAAGTGCGTGGCTGGGGCACTTTGGAATTGCAGCGCTGCTCTAGATGGGGGTCCTTTTCAAAAGAACCCCGGCAACTTCGAAATCCCCTTATTCCTATCAGCAAATTAAAATAAGGGGATTTCCACATCTGGACCAGCTGCGCAGCGCGAGCCGCTGCAATTTCCAAGTGCTGCCCCCCACCCCGCCCCCCGCATTCTAAAGAGGGTCTCATTCGTAATCTTCAAAATGGCTATTTGCATGGACATTTTGAAGTTTTGGGCTAGTGTAGACAAAGCCACTTTGTTTGATGTGACTCTTGATTTCTCCCCTTCCTACCGCTCTTCTGATGTGCCCACTTTGATTCTGATTTGTCAACCTTGATGACTACTTTTGGTTGTCTGTGCCTTAAATATTGAGTCTTATGGTCTGAAGATGTAGGTCTATTCCAGAAAAGCTCACCCCTTAATAAATTATTTTGTTAGCCTTTAAAATGCTAAGAGACTGCTCTTTTTTTGGCAGAGAAAAGAATCCAAGTGTTTGTAAGAGGCAGGTCTGCTCTAGGTCAGCAGGCCTCCAGGGCTGGTGAAAGCAGAGGGCTGCAACTCCCCTTCATCAGCACTCCCATGAGAAAAATTGTTCCAGCCCCCCTGGCCAGACCTGGTTTGGTTAACCATTAAGAACAGATTGAAACTTTTTGATTGTGCAGGTTTAAGACAAAGAGGAGACGCAACTGAAGACAGTTGGCAGTTTTTCCATGGGGCCTAAAAGGGCCTAAAAGCAAGCAAGCTGCACCCCTGTAGTCTAAAACTCTTTCAGTTCTGTGTAATGTTCACCTGTATCTGACATTGAATTCAGTGTGATGGTTTTGAAATTAACTTGCTGTTCAGTCTCAGTACTGATTGTATCTGTGCTAATGAAAGCTCCTTGTTGTGTGAGTGAGAATGGATGCTGTACGTATGCGAGACTGTCACCAGACGTTCCAGGAAGCGATCAGGACAGACACTTCGTGCTGCAGATCATTACAAGGTGAGCAGTGGGCAACTCTAAAGAAGGAGAGAGGCGGTGAGAAACAGTCCTCAGTCAGCAGTAGCAGGCTGGGCCAATAGAAGACGAGCCTGTAGAGTGAGAGGGAAAAGGCGAGCAGTGGGCGCATTGCCACCTAGAAAGGCTGGCGCACTCTGGGATGAAGCGGGGCTTTGCCCACGAGAGCTTATGCTCCAGAATGTTAGTCTCTGAGGTGCCCCAGGACTTGTTTTTCTTACAGGGCACTGCAGGGCAGTCCCAAGGGGGTATTAACCCTGAGCGCAATGCAAGCCCCCTCTCTCATGCGCTCTGCTCCTGCTTGTCCCCCTCCCCGCCCCCGCTCCCCCCAGCTGTTGGTCACCCCTTGGGAACAAGGCTGGGATGTTGGCCCAGCTGAGTTGGTGCTTCCTCTGTAAAACCCGGGCTCAGACTCAGCCTTCCCGTTAACTTTTCCCAGGCACCTGTGGAATGAATTTGTTCCCTGCACCCCTCGTGAACTGTGAGAAGTCCCCTCCATATCAGTAGTCTGACAAAGCGTGGGGGGGGTGAGGTCAAGGGGTTCGGCGTGTGGGAGGGGGGCTCAGGGCTGGTGCAGAGGGTTGGGGGTGAGGGTGCTGCCTGGGCGTGCGGGCTCTGGGGTGGAGCCAGGTCTGAAGGGCTTCGGGTGCCGGCTGGCTCCGGGCTACAGCAGAGAGGACCCCACCCCAGCTCTCCCCCCAACACAGCCCCCAGGCTGAGGCAGGGGGAGGCGCCACGTGGGGCTGGGCTGGGAGATCGGCATCCCTCCCCTGCCCTCAGTGGGTCTGGGGCTGGCGGGGGCTCCCCTGGGCCGGGGGGTTCCCCAGCTGCAGCAGGTCCCTGCCAGGCTGGGGCGCCTTTCCCCTGACAGCGGCAGGCTCGGGCCAGTTGGGTCCCGCAGCGCCCTGCTTGCAGGGGACGTCGCCCCAGGTGACCTCCGAGAGCAGCGTTCACCCCCAGCGGGGCTAAGCGGCGCCACGTGTCCCCCACCCCCGGGAGCAGCCCCAGCTCCTCGCCCCAGCCAGGAGGCCCGGCCCCGGCACAGCCCAGCGCCGAGCTCCCCGCACAGCGGCCAACGCCCCGTGAGCTCAGCGCCCTGGGAGGGGCTGGCCGGGGAGCCCCGTTACTCCCGGAGCAGCAGCCAGGCGAGGAGGGGCGGGGCGGGGCACGTCCCCTTCGCGTCCCGCTCCCCCAGGCGCGCGGGAGCTGCCGGGGCGGCCCCAGCGCGGCAGCGGCGGAGGGCGCCGGGCTCGAAACTCGGCTCGGGGGAGACCGCGGGCGCGGGCGGCTTTAGCGCGCCCCCTGGCGGCGGCAGGTGGTCACTGCCGGCAGGGAGCTGAAGCCACCGAAGCAGCCGCCCGGGCTGACCAGACCCTCCCAGCCCCTGGTGTGACCCGGACATTTCCCGCCCCCCGCCCCCCGCCCCAGCGTGATCTGACCCAGAGCCCCTCCACCGCCTTCCAGCCTTGCCCGATCCAGACCCCCGCCCACAATGCATCCACCCCCCGGCACCCCCCAGTCTGGTGTGAGCCAGGTGCCCTGCTGCAAAGCCCTGAGTAGTTTCCGGGGTCTGCCATCAATCCAACTTTAGCCACGCCCTCTTTCCCTTGAGCCACGCCCCTTTCCCCATCTGCTCCGTCCCAGCTCTGCCCACCTGTTCTTGGCAGTCGTGCCCTGGTGCGTCACTTCCGGGGGTGTGGCCTACCAAAATCAAACCTTCGCCACAACGCCTTTTCCCTTCAGCCACGCCCCAGCCCTTTTAGCTCCGCCCACCCCTTTCACCAGAAGTCCCACCCCCTTAACCCTTTCGACCCTCCCTCCTGTCACCAGAAGTTCCACCCCAACCTTTTTAGGCCCGCCCCCTGTCACCGGCAGACGTGCCCTTGGGGGGTAGGAGTACATCCGGGTCAAGTGAGACACGTGACTGGAAGGAAAGGGTGTCATGCGACCCCTCGAAGGACTCGCCCCGCCACCCTCTACCAACCGGAGCGCAGCGCTACCCCCACAAAGAGGCCATCTGGCTCCAAGGGCGCGTGGTTCAGAACTGTGCAAACGCTGAGCGGGAAGAGGGACACTTTCACCACCCCTGCCAGGACTTCGGACGTTGTTCATGTGCCGACGGGTCTCCGCCGCACATGGAGAAAGCGCCGCATCCGCGACAGCTCCGAGGGGAGCCCTTTGGCCCAACCCTTGTTGACGGATACACCGGAACCCGACCCCGAAACCCAACCGCTCTCGAGGCGGCCCGACAAGGTAGACGGCCTCTCTCTGTCCTCCCCTACGGAGGAAGGCGGCCGCAGCTTGCAGGAGTCGGACAAGGAGAACGGAAAAGAAGCCAAAGAGGGAAGAAACGAATGAGCGAGGTGGGGGGGCGGTGTAATGGGATTTTGTAAAAACCTAAAACGACCCCAGGATCTTGCATTATTTTCTTTCTGGGAACCTCTCCAGAGCTCGACAGGGCCTTCCTTGAGGACCCAGAGCCCCAGGACGACGTTGTGTCAGAGAACGAAGATGAAATGGGCCCACCTTGGTTTTGCTCAGCACCGATACAAACCACTGAAGATAATGCCAAGGACGATGGCTATGAGGAATTTAGGAAGAGGCTTGGTATGGAAGCGGCTGAGCCAGTGCCCCATCGTCAGTGTAAAAAAGGTCTGCGTTCGATTGTACGCGATGCTGTTTATGCTGTCCTAAAGCACTGCCTCAGGGAAAAGCTTTTTGAAGATTGTGAGGCCTGTGTCATAGGTGCACCAGGCCAAAGGCACCAGGACTTGGTGGCCCCTTAGAGACTCACAGAGATTTTGGAGCATATGCTTCAAAACGTCTCTCAAAAAATTCTGTCTGAATTGTTCTGGGCCTGGAGCTTCAGGCACCTCAGTCCCCTCCTTAATAGGGCCCTGGGCACGTCCAGCGCCCTCTCACCTGCAGCAGCTCCAGCGCCGGCTGCTGACACGTCCCCTCCAGCTGTGTGTTGAGGGTGCCAGCCCGGGAAATCTTCTCCCCCAGCTGGGTGGCATTTTCCTCCCCCCTCGGCCCGATCTCCTGGGCCAGCTCTCCCAGCCGTGCCAGCAGGAGGCGCTCTTGTTGAGCCAGGAACTCCCACGCCAGCAGCTGCCTCTCCGCGGCCGTCTGCCGCTGGGGTGCGCAGAGGGGCCGGGCTGGCCACGGGGAGAGGGACGCAGGACGTGGGCTGTTCCGCGCTGCCCGGGGCTTTTCATTCACAACTCAGCCGGGCCTAGCCAGCTCGCAGCCCCGAAAGGAGGCAGCCCCAGCGACTCCTGTGAGGAGCAGCGAACAGGAGCAGCTCCCAGGCAGCTCGCCTTTGGGAGGAGCCACACACCTGTTCTAACCTTTCTCGTACGGGGTTTCTCTTGTGCCCTCCAAGGCGGCACTAGAAACAAATAAGGGATCTCTGTCAAGGGAGCAATGGAGAGTGACGTGGCTGGGGAGAGCTCTGGTGTTGTGACCTGCGGGGCATGTGCCGTGTTTGTCTTCCTCCCGAATGAGAGAGAGGATTTTCTCTGGCCCAGGGGTGAGCTGGGAGCCATTTTAGAAGAGAAGGTGAAAGGACTCGAGGCACAAATCCCAACCCTCAGGTCCGTCAGAGAAGGTGAAGTGCGACTTGGCCGCTTTTTGTTTCGACAGTGTAGAGACGAGCGGGGCTTCCTCTCTGTTACTGGGCTCCCTGTGCGCTGCGGACACACCCGCTGGGGGGTTGTGTTGAACACGTGTCCGTGGCCTCATCTGTGGTTGTGGTCACTGGGTTGTCGCACTCCCAATGGAGTCGGAGCACCTGACCGGGACCCCCCTGGGCGCAGCTGTGCAGGGGGGGGGGGGCGGTCGGGCGCTGGCGGCTGGAGCCGGAACTAACCGGTTTTTCCCGCCCTTTTCCCTCAGCGTTCCATCCCCTCAGAGCTGTTTGCCCCCCAGGGGCAGGTCCCCCCCAGGCGTCTGTCAGAGCCGGTGACGGACGGACGGACGGAGGGACGGACGTCCCAGGGCGGCTGCCCGGCTCTGCCTCCACCCCCGCAGCAGCAGCGCTGTCTGGCCCAGGGCAGAGCCAGCGCGGACGTCACGCTGCCCAGCGCCGGCCGGCTGCTGCCTGCCAAGGGAGGGGAAGGAGGAGATCGTCCTCCCACCCGCCCGTCTGTCCCCTCACGCCCCATCCGCACCCCTGCCCCCGCCGCCCAGCCGCTGCCTCCCTCCGCTCCCACCGCCCAGGGACTCCTCAGCGCCCCCCGAGGGGTCCCCGCAGGCCAACGGCCGCAGGTCCTGAGCACCCGCCGCCCTGACGGACGCCACCCGGCGCTCCCCGAGGGCAGAGCTCTCCGGCCGGGGGCTGAGCGTGTGGGGTGTGCAGGGCGCTGGGCTGGGGCTGGGCTTCCTGCCCACTGCGACGTCCCTGGTCCCAGCACCGGGTGTTTTATTCCATTGACTGTTGGTTTCTGCTTCTCTTCCCCTCCCCCACAGCGTAAATTAACCCCTCAGACACCGAATTCTGGTGTGAATCCCACTCACCACTCCTCACTGTGGGATGCAGAGACGGAGCTGGATACAGTTATGTATGAGACAGAGACCTGCAGAAGTGGGTCCGTCCCAGGGAAGCTCATCACCTAACACATCAGTTTTTCAGTCTTTAAAGCGCTCCCTGATGGCAGGCTTGTGTTGCTGGAATACAGACTAACACGGCGACCTCCCTGGTACTGTCCCTCGTTAGGGGATCAGGCAGAGGGAGGGGGCCATTCGGGGTCAGCCACAGGGGACAGACTCAATTGGAGGAACGGTTTTGCTTCCCCAGGAGAAGGGTGTTTAACACACTCACCCACATCCACATCAAACTCCTGAGCCTTCCCTCGAACACCCCCACATACTGCCCAGTGTGCCCCCGACCGCCCCACCCCTCACTGCCCAGATCTCCCCACAGACCCTCTGAGACCCCATCTCCCACACGCTGCCCCCAGCAGCACTCCCCAGCCCTGCCGGACTGGGAATGTGTCCCCCGCTGGGCTGAGCGAGGCCGTAGGGCTGCATGGGGCTGTCTCCCCCTCACCAGCAGGACCCAGCAGCAGCAACATTTGAAGTTTTAAGTGTCCCTTGAAGGCTGGTCCCCCTGGGAGATTTGGCTCTGGTGGGAGCAGGCCCAGGGATGCAGAGTGGGGATGTCCTGAGGGGTGGGGATAGGTCAGTGGCCACCGTGATTGGACAAGTACCAGAGAGGCAGCCGTGTTAGTCTGTGTCTTCGAGAACAAGAAGTCCTGGGGCCCCTTGTAGACTCACAGAGATTTTGGAGCCTGAGCTTTCATGGGCAAAGACCCACTTTCCCAGATGCCTCCACGAACGCTCATGCTCCAAAGCCTCTGTGAGTCTCTAAGGGGCCCCAGGACTTCTTGTTCCTGACTGGACGGGCTGTCTGGATGAGAGCAGCTGGGGTTGGCTGAAATGAGGGGCTCTTTCAATGGCAATGTACCCACTGTCGCAGGCCCAGGTGACGGACCCGGAAGCAGTGCGCCCCGGCGCTGTGCAAAGGCTGCCTGGTGGGACTAAGGGAATCACTTTGGCCTGTCCCTGCCCACGTACACACTAGCACAGCTCAGCCTTGCACGGGGCAGCTCCCGCCTGGGGTTAGCTTTGCTACGCTCCAGGCTGATCCCAGTGGTACCTGGCAGGGACCTGCGCTGTCTGGAGCCTCGTTGTGGGGGGCCACAAAGCATTAGCATCCACACAGTGTTCAGCTCCGTGACCTCCTCTAGTGCCGGCCGCAGCATCGATGTCTAACCCCTCGCGGAGCTGCCCAGGAGTTCTGCATCCCAGTGGGACCTCCTCTTCCTGCTGGACATGGGGCCTTTATCACAGCACTTCCCCCCAGCGGACACACTCTTTCATGGGGGCAGTGGTGCTGCTGCTTAGCAGGCAGCATGATCTAGAGGGTAGGGCCCTGACAGGACAAGGCGTATTTGGCTTCTACGATGACCTCAGCCACTGACATGCTGCGTGACCCTCAGTAACGCACTGCCTTGCTTTGTGCCTCAGTTTCCCTTTGCCTTCTCCATTTTAACCAAACTCCTCAGGGCCGGGATGTCCCTCAGTGTGTGTTGTGTGGAGCCCAGATCTGAGCTGGAGTTTCTCAGGGCTACTCTGCTGCAAACACAGGTAATGGGGTGACAACGTTTTAACCGGTAAAAATCATTGCGTTGTGCTGTTCTCAAAACAGGGGTTACACAAAGTACCGTTGGATGTTATTTACTATTTGTACATATCTGTTAAGGACTGTCTTGTATTCACGTGCGTTGCAGCTTTTGAAGCTTGGCTTTTGGAGCTGAATTTGAAAACAATGGCTCTTGTTGCTATTTCGGTTGCAGACTCCTGCACAAAGGGCTACGTCGCAGCTTCAGGGGCAAATTCTAAGAATGAGCACCAGGGAGATGCCACCTGGTGACCTTTGCCACTACTTTTCGGTAAACAAGAGAACGGATGTACCTGGGCCATGATAATGTTGGGCACCTGCTGAGGCTTCACAAGATAAGGGCCACCAATTTACCTCAGTGTGCGGTTACAATAGCAAAGCTGGAACATCAGCTACAGATATTTTTATACTCACCTAACAGGCTATTTATACACTTATTTAAATCCATATTCGTAAGTGTCTGCCTACAATAGTAACACCTACCTAACATGGACACAGAGTGTGAGCTCTGCAGGCCATTTGCATTACTGCTAAAATAGACCAAAACAGCCTAAAATGGGGTAAGTAGGGAAAACAGGCCAACTCCTCTTGCAAGCTAGAAATCCAACAAATGTACCCTGATTAATAAAAGTGTGAGCTATTACGCTTCAGGGTCGTGGTGTTCTTGTGATTATCCAGGCACCTACATATTTGACCAGGTGATGCTCTGCATTGCAACATCTCTGCCCCTCCATGAATCCCACCCAGTCATTGAAATTAGAAGCTCACAGAAAGGGTCCCAGCCCTGGCTGAGGGTGGGGTTGCTCCTTCCTCCCCATTTTGGGCCTAGGCTCATGTCCAGCCGAGAAGAAAGGTTTGTTCGTTTTTCCAATGCAGTAGTGAATATGAGGCCGCAATCTCATTGTACCGGCCTAGTGGGGCTCAGGCGAGTAATGGTTTCACCTCAGTGACGGCTAGCCCGCCCCAGCACCTTCCCGCCCCCAGAACTTTCCAGCCACTGACACTGAGGTGAAACCACTTGCCTTGTTTACACACAGACTGCACAAGGAGGGGCAGAAACCTGCATCCTGGTGTAGACACCCCCAGAGACTGTCTCTGGGAGCAGGTCCCACCCCACAAACACCTCCTTGGGCACCACTGTGATTCCTGATGTGCAGAAGGAATGTGAGCAACATATTTCACACACCTTCAGCCTCCTTTTCACAAATTCATCCCCTCAGAAATCACAGGGGAGAGACAGCCCCACATGTGCAGCCCCCTTGGCACAGAACCAGCTGGGGAACGCTCATTTCCACAGCTGCAGAGAGCACAAGAGACGGCACAGGCTGGGTATCAACAAACCACAATCAAACCCCAGCCCTCAGCACAGGGACATGTCCGTCTGTTCCCTACTGACGTTGGGGGGGATCCAGCTGAGCAGGGAACCAAACCCACCACTCTGCCCCCAACAAGTGCTGCCAGGAAAAGAGAAAGGAATATGTTCTTTATTTACCATAAATACCTGTCTCTCTCCCACTCCCTGTGATCTCTGTCACAGAACATCCCCCTCCTGTTCTCCAGTCTTCCCCCTGGATTCATCCCTTCCCCTCTCCCTGCCTCTGGCTGCTTCTCCTCTGCAGGGGGTTTTCCTGGCACTGTTTTCCATTGATTTTCACCCTTTCTCCAGGACACTCTGGTTAGTTGGTTTTACTTTCTCCTTCCCTTTTCCCTCCATTTCCCCACCAGCCCCTCTGACTCTCGCAGTGTCGCTAACCTGAGAGGTTACACACCAGGAGTCTGAACTGACACTGGCTGCCCTGAAAACGGAGTTTCAAAGCAACACACTACGGCCATTCGACTCGGGCAGCTTCTGTTGATAAAACTCCAGCGCATCCATGCAGTTAAAGCGCTCCCTCGCCAGTGTGTCGACAGAAGGCAGCTGTTCTGCCAGTAGCTTCATACCTCTCCCAGTTCAGGTATAACATCCCTGCCAACAGTGTTTTGTCGGCAGAGGGCCGTGCAGCGCTCTGTTTGCAGGGCTGCCATTGCATTGTTCTGTCTCCCCAGGGCAGCGCAGTCTGGCTGTTCGGTCCATAGAGCAAGTTGTGCGAAGCAGCAATCTGCCCACAGATACTCTGCCGAAATTTCTGTGTCAACAGTGACTTTTGTTGACAGAAGCTGCCCGTGTAGACATGGCCATTATATGTCCTGCTTTATCCGGTGATGTCAGAACTCCCCCTGCCCAGCCCCAGGGGTGCGACAATCACAGCGTTACCAGCTCCCCAGCAGTTAGAGGGGAAGGGGACTTTGACCCCTGTGGCAGGAGTTCTGGCTCGGAAACCCCAATGAGATCTAAGGACACAGTTCAGTACAAAACATTTCCGCTGCTGCGGAGCTTCCAGGTTCTCACCCTCTGCCCCCCGTTAATTGATATGCCTGTCCCCAGCCCAGCTGTTAATTCTGCCCCACCCAGCCCCACATCTGCTGCTCACAACCCCTCCTGCAGTGCCAGGGGTTTATCCCCCTCCCCCTGTTATCTCTGGGGATGCCGGGAGGGAGGGGAAGAGATGAGGAGCCAGGGGCTGGGTACATGGGAGTCCTCCAAGTTCACAGGGACTGATGTATGTGAGGCTGGAGAGGCTGATTTCAGGAGCACAGTTGGAGCTGGGATTGCCACAGCCCCAGCCAGGGCCAGATTCTCTCCCCAGGGACGGAGCCCGGCAGGAAAGTGAAGATCAGGGCCTGAGTAGCAGCATCGATAAATGTCACCTGCCCCCGGTCACAGTCCAGACACACCCGGATCCTGCAGGGGGCCTGGCTCAGGGGCAGGGGAGTCACAGGGGAGGTGAGAGCCAGAAGCTGATCCCAGCCCTGTTCCACAGCCCAGATCTCCCTTCAGGGCTGAGGCTGATCCGTCCCTTCCTGCTCACAGACTCTCTGAATCAGAGCGTGAGGGGCAGAGCTCAGCCCTGGAGGAGGGTTTGATGGGTCAGTGACAGAATCGGGCCCAGCTGGAGAGTGACTCAGGGAATCTCCTCTCCCCAGGGCAGGAGTCTGCTACTTGTGGCTCCAGAGCCACGTGGTTGGTGCTCCTTAAGGACTTCTTGGTGGCTGCCGATGTTGTAATTGCCAAGTGAGAAAAAAAGTAAACCGCCTGATTATTTGTGAAAAACGGTGAACATCTAAAAGCCCCCAACTAAAGCCCCAGCACTACATAGAAAAGGACACGTGCTCTTGAAATGTTGGATCAAATGGAGAGAGAAACTTTCTGCATCTCCGCGTCTCCGGTCACTGAACGACAATTCCCTGATGCCCGATTGTCTGAGCCCCCAGGTATTTCCCACAACTGTGAAAGGGAGGGAAAAAATCTTTAAAAACCACTTAGGGCCCTTTATTCTGTGCAGCTGAGAACATTTCACCCCGAAATAATGAGAAATGCTGACAAGGAAACACCCGTGTCCCCCTCCAAGCAGAGCCGTGAATTCTGCCAGACTGGCGGCCCCCTTAGACACACACGGCCCCGGCCCCTGCCCTGCGCCACAGGGGGAGGCTGACGTCCGGGGGAACCTCTGTGAGCACAGGTGCGGGGAGGGAGCACTCCAGAGACCGGCTGCTCCCACCACAACTTTAACTGCCAAGTGGGTGTCCCCGGCCCCTCCCGGCCCCTCTGGGTGGCCTCCCTGCGCCCTCCGCCGCAGGCACCAGCACCCCTGGCAGTGACTCCCCACACCTGAAACTGGCCCGAGTGGCCCCTTTCCCGCAACAGCCTCCAGGGCTCTGACTTCAGCTGGGGCCTGTTACTCTGTTTCAGAGGCTGCGGCACCTGGAAGATAAACAGAGTTTGTTTGTTCTCCGGCCGCCCATGAGCGCTTAGGCCAGTCAATGAGCTCGTGGGAGTCCCAGGGCCCCGGTGTTACCGTGAGCTCCTCCCAGCCCAGCAAACAGCCTGAGTTAGATCCAGACAGGGAAACACCCGCTCGCTGCAGCGCATGAGCCTGTTCCTGAGCTCAGGGAAGCGAAACTCACCCTGTTCCCAGCCCGGAGGGAGCCATGGCTGCAGGGAGCCCCCTGCAAAGTCTCCAGGAAGAAGCCACATGTCCCGTCTGTCTGGAGTATTTCACAGCCCCGGTCACTCTGGAGTGTGGGCACAACTTCTGCCGAGCCTGCATCAGCCAGTGCTGGGAGGGACCCGACCCAGCCGCCTGCTGCCCTCAGTGCAGAGAGACTGTGCAGCAGAGAAGCCTCCAGACCAACAGGCAGCTGGCAAACATGGTAGAAATAACCAAACGGCTGAGTTTGCAGGCAGCGAAGGGAGCAGGTGGGGACGGGGTGTGTGGGGAGCACCAGGAGGCTCTGAAGCTGTTCTGTGAAGAGGATCAAACCCCCATCTGTGTGGTGTGTGATAGATCCAAGGCTCACCGCGCTCACACTGTGGTTCCCATCCAGGAGGCTGCCCAGGAGTACAAGGTACAGAGCTGCTGTCCAGGCTGATGGGTAATAACTTTGCGTTTTACTGACAACTCAATGGCACCATTCCGGTGTGTGCAGCCTTCAGGGCCTGAAAGTTGCTGTACAAATTAGTGATGCTCCAGCCTGGCAAAAAGGCAACAAAGGACGTTTTCAAGTTTGTCTTGTGAGGGACACCCCTCCCCCCTGTGCTGTATGGAAAATGGGCTGTGACTGTAAATCTGTATAGCTTAGAGATGCTTTGAACAAAAGATGTTTTGTCATTGATTGTTTTTAAAATTCTAACCTGCTGAGTGTGTAATTGTTGTGTGTAGTTGGAAATACGCCGTGTGCTTGTTGAGAGTTAGAGGTGCTAATAACGGCCATTGCTGGAGATTGAGGTTAAAACAAAAAAGCAGTGCAATAGCACTCTAAAGACTAACAAAATAGTTTATTAGATGATGAGTTTTCGTGGGACAGACCCTCTTCTTCAGCCCATAGCCAGACCAGAACAGACTCAATATTTAGGGCTCAGAGAACCATAAGGTTGACAAATCAGAAAAATATTATCAAGGTGAGCAAATGGGAGAGCAGAGGGGCAGAAGGTGGGGTGGGGTCAAGAATTAGATTAAGCCAAGTGTGCAAAAGAGCCCCTATAATGACCTAAAAAGCACATGGTTTGAGCTGGGATAGGAATTTTCAGGTCGTTATAGGCTCTCTCTCTCTTACTGTTTGGGGGTTACAAAGAGGAAGCCGTGCTAGTCTCTACACTATCAAAACAAAAAGCAGTCAAGCAGCATTTTAAAGACGAGCAAAATAATTTATTAGGTGATGAGCTTTGGTGGGACAGACCCACTTCTTCAGACCAGAGCCAGACCATGGTCTGAAGAAGTGGGTCTGTCCCAGGAAAGCTCACCTCAGAAACCATTTTGCTCGTCTTTAAAGTGCTGCTTGACTGCTTTTTGTTTTGTTCAGGGTTAGTTTTCCTCATGACTGAGCAATTACCCTGAGAGCTTGTAAATGGCTTTGTGTTCTGTAGGTTGAGGGGTGGCTGGTTTAAAGTAGTGAGCCTCACCCTTGCTGACTGAGCTAACCTTGTTATCCCCACCCTTGCTCTGGCTTATTTACACCTGGCCCTGCAGATTTCCAAGGGCAGCACCTGATGCAGTGAGTCTGTGCTCACGGAAGCTCATGCTCAGAACTTTCCTGTTAGTCTCTAAGGTGCCACAGGACCCTTCGTTGCTGGTTTAAAGCAGTGGCTCCCAAACTTTTTGGCATCCTGCCCCTCTTTAGATTTTAGAGACACTTTCACCCCCCCCCCCCCGCCTTCTTTGCCATCACCCAACCCCCCTTCTAAGAAAAAATGAACGACGTTGTTTAACACAAACACAACTTGAGATAGAAATGTTATTTAAAATTAAAAATAAGCACAAATGGTTTTTCCTGGCCCCTTGCAGGAGCCTGGTGCAGCCCCAGCCGGGCAGCTGCCTGAGCCCCATGCCAGCCATCTGCCAGCCCAAGACCTGCACTGCCAGAGCCGCCTGCCTGAGCCCCGCACTGCTAGGGCCAGCGACTCACCCACCAGCCCCAGCTGCAGGCCAGCTGCCCACCCAAGCGCCACACTGGCAGGGTCAGCCACCTGCCCACCATCCTGAGATGCCCAAGCCCCACGCTGCTGGGGCCAGCCATCTGGGCCTCATGGTGTTGGGGCCAGCCACCCACCTGCCAGCCCCAGCCATATAAGCCCTGTGCTGCTGGGGCCAGCTGCCCACCCACCAGCCCAAGACGCCCGAGCTGCCCATTGCCAGGGTCAGCTGCCCAATCCCCAATCTGCCAGGGCCAGCCGCCTGAGCACCGCAAGCCCCACGAGCCAACTGCCAGAGGCCCTCCCCTCCCACAAAGCCAGGTACCTCCAGCCCCCTGCTCTTACCCCATCCCCATCCTCATCCCCGTCCCCATCACTGAAGACAGCCATCTCCAGTCCCCCATATAACCTCATCCACCTCATCCCCCAGCCCTCACTCACTCATCTTTGCAGAAGGCAGCTGGCTCCACATGGGTCTTTACTGGCTGCCTGCCTTTTATAGCGGCTGTTGTAAAATGGGAGTGGGATCCCTTTCAAACCCTGCTCCCCAGGGACCCATGGGCACTCTCCACAGACCAGGAGCTGTTCAATGGTCTGTGAGGTTTGACTCTCAGGAGCCGGAGGCTGTTCTAGGTGAGAGAGCTGCCTTCAGGCTGCAGAAGGGCGAGTTACAAGTTGTGGCTCTTATTGCCAATTCTATCACAGGGTTTATTGTTGTAATTGGCACCTCAGCAGCTTCTACAGACCCCAGATGTGATCTGCCCTTGGGTGTGTGGGGCCCTGCACAGAACCTAGTGAGGGACAATCCCTGCCCTGAGCCATTTACACTCTAACTGGTCAAGACAGACGAAGGGTGGGAAGAGAATCTGAGGCACGTGGAGGGGAAGTGACTTGTCCAAGCCCACTCAGCAGGTCAGTGGCAGAGCTGGGTATAAACCCCCAATTTTCCAAGGCCAAGTCCCGTATCCAACCACTAGGCTATGAGGCCCATCTCACCAGCACTGAGCAGTGAAGAGGAGCAGCCGTTAGGAGGGAAAGACGCGCTGCTGAAGGCCCCAGGCCCAACAGGGAGAGGAGGTTCCCACTGGGAGGCTGAACTCCTGCGCAGCTCCACGAGGGGTTAAACTCAGATGCTGTGGCCGGCACTAGAGGAGGTCACTGGGCTGAACGCTGTATGGGCCTCAGATGCCCTCAGCCCACCCACAACAGGGCTCAGATGGAGCAGCTGGTTCACCCCCATGTGACTCCAGTGTCCTGGAACGTGCTGCACCACTCAGCAATTCGCAAGTACCCACAAAGCTTGGGCAG
The DNA here is from genome assembly GCF_033958435.1 of Carettochelys insculpta. Lineage (NCBI taxonomy): Eukaryota > Metazoa > Chordata > Testudines > Carettochelyidae > Carettochelys > Carettochelys insculpta. The sequence continues at coordinate 1,020,024 of NC_134158.1, read as the reverse complement.
AATCCAGATCTCACACAAATTACTAAAAAGCCCTAACGTGAATTTGTAACATGTCTGGCTGTGACCAGCCCTGGGGCTGCATTAATAACGTGTCCTCTGCTGGGGAGTATTGACCTCACAAAGATTAACAGTTATCTTGAGTTCTGGGGGGGAACACCCAGCGCCACCCCCCTCTCGACCCAAAGTAAAACCTCCCAAATCCTTTGTGTTTCCTCAGGGAAAAATCCAGGCCCGTTTGAAGACTCTGAGGGAAGAGAGAGAAAAGCTGCTGGGACTGAAAGCGACTGGAGAAGAGAAAAGCCGGGAGTACCTGGTAGGTGCCTGTTGTTATGAACCATCAGGGCTGGCAGAGGGAGGTCTGTTTGGAGGCAGACTCCTGCGTGGCCTTGGTGAAGGAGGGCTAGTGAGTGTCTCTGTGATCAGGGATTGCTGGGTTAGAGCCGTGTGCAGACAAGCCCTGAGCTTCCATTGCAGCTAGAGTGTAAATGGCTCAGGGCAGGGGTTCCACTGCAGGGGATGAGTTAGTATCTGTCCCTTGTGCCTTTCCCACAAACCCTCCCCAAGGGAACGGACTGTCCCCAGGCAGTGCTGCCTGCTGCGTCTGCTCCTTTTGTTCACACACACTTCCTTCTTTTTTCTCCACTTCGTCTCTGTCAGTGCGGCGCTGAGCCCGGCCTCCTGCCGCCTGAACTCCCAGAGTCCTCGGATAACATAATATGTTGAGCATCACAGGCCTAGAAACCTCCCTTACAGCGATAACAGGGGACAAAGGGGGAAACTGTGAGAGAATCCTCTGCCTTGTGTGCACAGAATAGAGTCAAGCGTCAGATATCAGGTTTTTCAAAGACGTTCTCCCTCCTGCGCACTCAGCCCCCCATGACAGGGCCCAGGCGCCACCCATGGCCCTGACCAGCCCTTCCCCTGTCTTCCTACAGAAACAGACACAAACCGAGAGGCAGAAAATCGTGTGGGAATTCCAGCAGCTGCGGCAGTTCCTGGAGGAACAAGAGCGACTCCTGCTGGCCCAGCTGGAGAAGCTGGAGGAGGAGATTGTGAGGATCCAGAACGACAATGTCAGTGAACTCTCTGCGCAGATTTCCCGTCTCGGTGAGCTGATGGGTGAGCTGGAGGGGAAGTGTCAGAAGCCAGCGAGTGAATTCCTGCAGGTGAGACTGAGGGAGACACAGAGACTCTGTGTGTGCCCCAGGGCTGGAGATCCCATTGAAAAAGTTAAGTTGTTGCTTTGCACCCACCAGCCACAGCTCCTCCACTTCTCCCTGCACGTCCTGCCTGCCGCAGTCAGCTGGGGGGGGAGATGTGGGATGGGGAGGAAAGAAACAGGTCAAGGGTGTGCTGTGGGGAGGGGATGGGCACAGATGGAGATGGGGAAGGGGAAGAGGAAGTGCGGGGGCAGGAAGAGGTGGGGCAAAGTGTGGCATTGCTGGAGGGGTGGAGTGGGAGTGGGGTTCTGCACCCCCTGGGAGAAGTGGAAGCTGGTGCCTGTGGTAACAAACGTCCCAGCTCCCCACACAGGGAAGGGAGGCTCCTGAATCATAAGCTCTGGGGTCCAACAGTCAGAAGTCTCGAGTTACAAACACAGAGATATTGGAGATGGTAAAGCCTCAGTAGCTCAGGGAATCCAAGGCCCTGGGGCCAGGGCAGGGCCCCTCTTCCCTAGATTTGCAAACTCCCTTCCCTGGGATCCCCTGTGCGTGTTGTGTGGGACTGAGATTCTTTTCTCTCCTTCCCCTGTAGGACGTCAGAAGCACCTTGAGGAGGTACGTGGCTCTCACTCCCCTCCCACCTCCCAGTGTTGGGAAAGAGCTGAGAGATGATGTTAGCACCGAATCTCCCCAGGGCTCTACAGTGAGATGTTAGGGGAGGGTCACATCTAAGCTACAAATATCCCTGATCATCTCCAGCCTGAGGGTCTCACCCCTGCACAGACTTTACACTTATCCCCTCAATGGCAAAGTCTGACCTCAAGTATTCCCTAGAGGTGTCACCTCCCTGGGGGACTGGCTGCCCCAGGACTATGAGGCTGGAACATCAGCTTGTCACTGCTGGGCACTGGGTGAATTGGTGTCTGAGTCTAGTTCCTAGTGGGCAGATTTGTACAGCACTTCCACTGGCAGCATCCTGTCCCTCAGAGCCTGGAGGCCGAGGCGTGAATGGGCCATGGAGACGCAATTCCCCTTTTGTCCCCAGAGCTGGTCTCTCCAGGCTGGATTTCAAGCATATTAATAGGGCCTTTGAGTGGATGTTGCAGGGCCCTGGGCTGTGCTGCACCTGCTCTCAGGCTGGGAGAGGCGGAGGGATTCTAACTCCCAGCCTGTTAGAGCAGAGACTCACTGACAAGAACTGAAGAACCAAGTCACTAAATGCCGTATCACCATCTGACGTTGTTTCTGTCCAGGTGTAAGAAGGGGAAGTTCCAGCCGCCAGGGGAGATTTTCCCTGAACTGGAAGGACAAGTCAGTGGTTTCTCCATGAAAACTATTGCTCTCTCCAAGACTTTGAGCAAGTTCAAAGGTACCTACAAGGGATCTAGGAGGGGAAAGTGAGTTAATGGAATGTGAAAGGCTCTGTTCAATTGATTCACAATGAGGTTGTGCTTCTATTTAATTGCTGGGTGAAAATGGCACAAACTTGGGGTCGACCACACACAGGTTGATTAATTAAAAATCTTATTTGTTCCAAAAGTATCTTGTGCCATTAGAATTACCATTAGAGACAGAGAGATAGTGGTGTTAGTCTGTATTCTATCAAAACAAAACACTAGTCATGTAGTGCTTTAAAGACTAACAAAATAATTTATTAGGTGACAAGCTTTTGTGGGACAGACCCTCTTCTTCAGACCATAGCCATACCAGAGCAGACTCGATATATGAGGTCCAAAAATTGTTACCAAGGTTAACAAATCAGAATAATTGTTCTTCAGGTTGGTAAATCAGAAGAGCAGAGGGACAGTGGGGTATGTGGGTGTATGTAAGGTGGGGAAGTTAAGAGTTAGAAAAAACATTGAAATATGTAAAATAGTCCTTATAACAGGTCAGGTAATTGCTGTTGCTGTTCAAACCACATGTTAATCTGTCAAATTTGAATATGAATTTGATAGAACAAGAAGCAATAAGCTTAAACTGCAGCTAGGGAGGTTTCGGTTGGACATTAGGAAAAAGCTCCTAACTGTCAGGGTGGTCAAACACTGGAATAAATTGCTTAGGGAGGTTGTGGAATCTCCATCTCTGGAGATATTTAAGAACAGGTTCGATAAATGTCTTCCAGGGATGGTCTAGGTAGTACTTGGTGCTGCCTTGAGGGCAGGGAGCTGGACTCGATGACCTTCTGAGGTCCCTTCTAGTCCTCATATTTTGTGAGTTTGAATTACACAGTGAGGAGGGAGAAACAGTAACAGGAAGCTTGGAAATGGCAGAGATGTTTAATGACTTCTTTGTTGCAATCTTCAGTGGGAAGTCTGAGGAAGGAATGCCTAATGTAGTGAATGCTTCTGGGAAAGGGATAGCTTTAGAAGATAAAATAAAAAAGAGCAAGTTAAAAATCACGTAGAAAAGTTAGATGTCTGCAAGTCACCAGCACCTGATGAAATGCATCGTTGAATACTCAAGGAGCTGATAGAGGAGGTAGCTGAGCCTTTAGCTATCATCTTTGGAAAATCAAGGGAGACAGGAGAAATTCCAGAAGACTGGAAAAAGGCAAATCTAGTGCCCATCTATAAGCAGAGGAATAAGAACAACCCAGGAAACTACAGGCCAGTCAGCTTAACTTCTGTGCCAGGAAAGATAATGGGACAAGTAATTAAGGAAATCATCTGTGAACATTTGGAAAGTGGAAGGTGATAGGGAACAGCCGGCATGGATTTGTAAAGAACAAATCATGTCAAACCAATCTGAGAACTTTCTTTGATAGGATAACGAGCCTTGTGGATAAGGGAGAAGAAGTGGATGTGCGTGGTGGAGTCAGTCGCACTCCTGGGCCGCAGCTGCCCTGTTTAGTCCACTGTCCCCACCGTATGAACCCAAACTCTCCTTCCCCACCCTTCCCCTTTGCCCTGCATGGAGAAGAGCTTATAAAGGCAGCCCTGAGCAGGATCAGCTGGCCCTAATTGATTTAGGGCAGCCTACTCCTCAGCTGCTCCCACTTTGATTGCCAGCTCTGTCTCCCCTCTGTTTTCACTCCTGTCTCCCCTCTCCTGGCCCCACCCTGCCACAATGTGGTATACCTAGACTTTAGCAAGGCCTCTGGTATGGTCTTGAATGATATTCTTATCAATCAACTAGGCAAATACAACTTAGAGGGGCTACAATAAGGTGGGTGCAAAACTGGCTGGATAACTGTACTCAGAGAGTAGTTATAAATGGTTCTCATTCCTGCTGGAAAGGTGTAACAAGTGGGGTTCCGCAGGGATCTTGTGACCAGTTCTGTTTAATATCTTCATCCATGATTTAGATATTGGGATAGAAAGTATGCTTATTAAGTTCGCAGAAGATACCAAGCTGGGAGGGGTTGCAACTGCTTTGGAGGATAGGGTCAAAATTCAAAATGATCTGGACAAATTGGAGAAATGCCCTGAGGTAAACAGGATGAAGTTAAATAAAGACAAATGCAAAGTGCTCCACTTAGGAAGAAACAATCAGTTTCACACATACAGAGTTGGAAGCGGCTGTCTTGGAAGGAGTATGGCAGAAAGGGATCTAGGGATTATAGTGGACCACAAGCTAAATATGAGTCAACAGTGTGATGCTGTAACAAAAAAAGCAGACATCATTCTGGGATGCATTAACAGGTGTGTTGCAAGCAAGACACAAGAAGTCATTCTGCTCTAGTCTGTGCTGGTTAGGCCTCAGATGGAGCATTGTGTCCAGTTCTGGGCACCGCATTTCAAGAAAGATGTGGAGAAATTGGAAAGGGTGCAGAAAAGAGCAACAAGAATGATCAAAAGTCTGGAGAACATGACCTATGAAGAAAGGCTGAAAGAATTGGGCTTGTTTAGTTTGGAAAAGAGAAGATTGAGGCGGGACGTGATAAAAGTTTTCAGGTATCTAAAAGGGTGTCATAAGGAGGATTGAGAAAAATTGTTTTGCTTGGCCTCTGAGGATAGAACAAGAGGCAATGGGCTTAAACTGCAGTAAGAAAGGTTTAGGTTGGACATTAGGAAAAAGTTCCTTATTGTCAGGGTGGTCAAACGCTGGAATAAATTGCCTACGCAGGTTGTGGAATTTCCATCTCTAGAGAGATTTAAGAACAGGTGAGATAAATGTCTATCAGGGATGGTCTAGGCAGTACTAGGTCCTGCCATGAGGGCAGGAGGCTGGACTCAGTGACCTCCCAGGTCCCTTCCAGTCCGAGTATTCTATGGTTCTATGAACGTTTGTTCTGAGCATTCCCTCTGAAGGCAGTTGTTAAAGTACCTTTTCAGTAGAACACAAACTTTCAGGTCTTTAACAGGATGACCCGCTCCATTAAAGTGCTGGCTGACAGGTTTGTATATTTGGAGTTGTTTGATGTCTGTTCTATGTCCATTCATTCTTTGTGGAAGAGTGTTTGCCGTCTGTCCTACATACATGGTGTTTGGGCATTGTTGGCATATGAGGGCATACATGATGTTAGCTGAGGAACAGAAGAATGTGCCTGTGATTCTGTAATTAACGTGGTTAGGTCCAGTGGTGGTATCTCCAGAATAGATATGTGGAGAAAGTTGGCAATGGGGCTTGTTGCATGGAAAAGTTCCAGGATTAGTAGTATTGTGGTATCGACTGTGGTTGCTGGTGGGAATCCTCATTAGGTTTGGAGGTTGCCTATAGGAAAGAACAGACCGGTCACCTAGGGTCTTCTGGAGAGTGGCATCCTGATTTAAGATAGGTCGTAGGTCTTTAATGATGTGTTGCAGGGGTTTGAGTTGGGGGCTGCAGGTAGACAAGTGGGCTGTGTCTAAACTATGAAAATAACTTCGAAGTTGCTTACTTCATAGTTGAGCATCTTCCCACACCCTGCTTCAAAGTTAAACTTTGAAGATGGGCACTGCTCCATTCCCAGGAATGGAGTAAGGACTTAGAAGGAAGGGAAAATGTGTGTAGACTCTCTACTGGCTACTTTGATGTAGTGCATAACTTTGAAGTTAACTTCAAAGTTAGTTCCAAGTGTAGGCGCACCTGTGGTGTTCTGTTTTTGGCTTTTTTGGGCCTGTCTTGGAGGGGTTGGTTTCTGGGTATTCGTCTGGCCCTGTCGATTTGTTTTTTATTTCTCCTGGTGGGTAATTCAGGTTTCTGAATGTTTGTAGAGATCTTGGAGTTTTCGGTTTCTGTCAGTAGGATCAGAGCAGATGTGACTGTATCTCAGAGCTTGACTGTAAACGATGGATTGTGTCATGTTACCACTAGAGTGAGAAATGACAGACGCTTGGACAGAAATACTTCCCAGTTCCTTTCTCCTGGGGCACAGGCAGGTCATGCTGCATTTCCGCTCTGATGCTCTAACTAACCCTATGACAGCTGAAATGTTATACACATCCTGATTATAACTTCACGAGCAGATTTACCCAGCACTGCTCAGGTCCTTAACTCAATTCGGGGTTGTTTGACAAGAAGTGGAAAAGTCCATCCTTCATTGAAATGGTTGTGTTTTTCAAAATTACAATGTTGTTTTGATGAAGTTAATTTTTATTCTGGACTTTTTTTGAAAAAAAAAAAAGATTAACACATTTCCATTGAATTTTTTCAGACATTTTATAGAGGGGAATTTCATGAAGTGTATTTATTTTTTGTTGCTTTAAATTCTCTTTTTCTTCAGTGTGTTAACAAAAAAAAGGCAGCAGTTAATGTGGTTTCCAGTAACATTTTCTTTTTGTTTTCAAACCTTAATCATTGATTTAGGTGTGTTGAAACAGAACATGCTTCGAAATTTCTGGAAGGTTTATTAAGAAACAAGCCTATTCTAGGTTCATCCTAAATTTTTCTGGCTCATCTTGGTTCAGTCTCTTTCAACATTTACTCGGTTGTTAATTTTGAGGACTGTCCTGCATTCAGTGATCCTGTTTGGTTTTATGAGAATAAATCCCATTCCAGGCACATCTCATTTTCCTGACACAACCAAACCCTTATATTGCTTTAAATTCTGATAAGAGGAATCCATATACTGAATTTGGAGGTCCTACCTCTTCCCATTTAGGAGGATACAAAGAGACAAACTCTCTAAAATATACAGTTGAATCACAGAACTGGAAGGGACCTTGAGAGGTCATTGAGTCCAGTTCCAGCAGGACCAAGATGTGGGGAAGCACCACTTTTGATCTATTTTGTAGCAAAAGCTAATTTGAAAAACTGGTAGAGCAATAGAATCACAGAGCTCAAGACCAGAAGGGACCAATGAATGTTTTTGTCTAATGTCCCGAAGGAGATGTTGAGTTCTCTGTCTTCATTTTTTTTATTAATGATAAAGAGAAATGAGGCATAAGAAAAGGGAACTGCCTAACAGACACATGCATCTATATTATATATAACATTTATTTCTCTTCAATTTCAGACAAACTGAATGAAGAAATAAGTAAGTGTCATTCTCCTTCTTCTGAGAAGGTTTTGTAAGAAAATTAGACCCTCCTGCGGGGAGGCTTTGCATTAAATTTATCTTGTTCCAAACAAATCCCTTTTCTGTTTGTTTGCGGACGTGCTTTTTTATTATTACCTTTCTGTTTGGAGCTGTGAGTTGTTTTTCATGTAACTTTGTAAAATGTGGGGATTGACTAGACCGGATAAATTTCCCACCAAAAGCAAATAGAAAAACCGATGGTCAGTTCAGCAATAGAGACACAGAGCGTAAGGCCAGAAGGATTGACGAATCCTCCACTCAAGTGATCCCCAAACAGTGGGACCCACCTTCCTAGGGGTACATGCAGGAATATTCAGGAGGCCAAGGCCAGCCCACATGGGGGTGCAGAGGGAGCACTTCCTGCTCCCACTCTGCCCCCAGCCCAGCTCCCATCCCAGTCACAGCTCCACTCTGCCCTCAGTGCAGCTCCTTCCCCAGTTGTAGCTCTGCTCCTCCCCCGGCTCCGCTTTCAGCCCAAACTCCTCCGCAGAGCCAGTTGTTCAGCAGTGGGGGGAAGGGCACAGACCGGTTCCATTACTGGAAAGGGGAGGGCAGGGGTTGTACAGGAAAACCCTAAACACAACCTGTCCAGTCTGAGCTCCTTCAGGGGAGAGTGTGTGGAAATAATTCCTCAGTCGGAACTGCTGTGGTGAGGATAAAGGGACATAAAAACATTACAAGTGGGAAACCCCTAACGTGTGTGTGTCTCTTTCATCTTTAGGCAAACCGCATATGGGCATCGGTAAGTGTCATTCTCCTTCCACTGACAAGAAATGTTTGTCCCAAATCAGATCCTCCTGCGGCAGCTTCTTGCATTTGTGTGGAAGTTTTCCATTTTCAATGTCACTTTTATGATTTTGTTGCGATATGAGACACTGGCTGTTCATTTACCTGCTTTGCTTTTTGGAGAGGTTTGTGCAACTTGTTCAAATGGGGGGAACGCTCAGTTGGAATACAGTCAGGGGCACTTGTTTTTCCCTTCTCATTCTCCCCTCTGAAGAAAGCCATGAGCTCTGCAGTGACCCTACGCTGATGGGATGAGCAGGGACTGTGTCTGTTGGTGATCCCTGCTGCAGACACAAGCAGAGGGACGGAGCCAGGATCAGAGCCGGGGGCTCTCCTGGGGCCATTACACACCCCTGGGGAGCGCCTGTGACCAGAGCTGGGAGCTTCTTTCTTTTTGGCTCTCTGCACCCACCATGATCCCAGCCTGTGCCTGTCTCTGGTACACAGGGCATCACTTTCCTCCCATCACTAGCATGGCCCTCTCCCTCTTTCCACCAGCCACCTGTTTTATACTCCTCTCCCCCTCCTCCCCACGAGGAGAGCAGGAGCGGAGCCCAGAGCCCCTGGCTGGTTGTGGAGCCCAGGAAAAATATCCATCAAGGCACCAGAGCCAGCTCTGCCTGCTGCCCCCCAGTGCTACTGCCAGACTGGGGGTCTGGGCTTGGGGTCTTGCTGTGTGTCTCCTGCTCCACCCACCCAGCACTCCAGCCAGGGAGTGTAGTCAGGGTGAGGGAGTTGCCTAGTCTCCAGCTGGAGCACCAGGTGCCCTGTGCGCTGACCCCATTCCCATGACAGAAGCATGAGGAGTTGGGGGACAGCAGGCAGGAGGAGAGGGGCCCTCACATGTTCTCGCCCAGGGGCCCACAAAACCCTAATCCCCCTTCTTCCCTGACACTTGTAGTTCTTGTCCATTTCACCATCAAACCCCTTCCCGTGTGTTAACCCCTCCCTCTGTGCCCCAGGCTAATGGACTCTTCTGCTGCTGCAGCTGCTGCTGAGCTGTGATATTCAGGGCAGGATCTATCCTGGTCGTATGTGGCCTGTTATTCCCTGAGCTGTGACATTTCCCAGCAGGCCGGGTGCAGTGGGCAGGCCCCGGAGCAAAGTCCAGCCCAGGGGCAGCTGAGACACAGGGAGATTTAAGGTGTGTGTTGGGGGGAGGGGAGCTCTGCCAGTGGTCACTGAGTTGGACCATCTGCTGGGGCTCCCAGTCTCTAGTCCCTCCCCAGGGATAGGTGGGGGCAGGAGGGGAAAGATCCTGAGCCCCAGGCCTGGCCCAGCCGATCCTTTCACCCTGTCCCTGACCCGGCCCTGCCTGTGAGTGGCTCTCCCCAGCCCTGGGCCGAGATCTCAGAGCTGTTGGGCACAGCTTGGGGGAAGGAGATTCTCTGACTCACCCTCCAGCTGGGCCCGATTCTGTCACTGACCCATCAAACCATCCCCCCAGGGCTGAGCTCTGCCCCTCACGCTCTGATTCTCTCTCCCTTGCAGCCAATGTGACTCTGGATCCAGACACGGCTCATCCCCAACTCGTCCTGTCTGAGGGTGGGAAAAGTGTGAGACGGGAACATACACGGCAGCGACTGCCCGACAACCCGGAGAGATTCGACACTCGGCCCTGTGTGCTGGGCTGTGAGGGGTTCACCTTGGGGAGACATTGCTGGGAGGTGGAGGTGGGGGGTGGGCGATGCTGGGCTGTGGGGGTGGCCAGAGAGTCTGTGAGCAGGAAGGGACTGATCAGCCTCAGCCCTGAGGCGGGGATCTGGGCTGTGCAGCAGTTGGGGGATCAGTTCCAGGCTCTCACCTCCCCTGTGACCCCCCTGCCCCTGAGCCAGGCCCCCTGCAGGATCCGGGTGTGTCTGGACTGTGACCGGGGACAGGTGACATTTATCGATGCTGCTGCCGAGGCCCCGATCTTCACTTTCCCGCCGGGCTCCATCCCTGGGGGTAGAATCCAGCCCTGGCTCTGGGTGTGGGACCATAGATCCCAGCTCCGACTGTGTCCCTGTAATCAGCCTCTCTAGTCTCAGTCTCTATGACCTTGGGGGACTCCCATTTCCCCAGCCCCTGGCTCAGCTCTATGACCCCTGGATGCCCCTTCCCCTGGATGCTTTATTCTGGGTTTGCACTTAATTTTTAATTTTTATAATTAATGATAGGATTGCTGTACATCCTCCCGTCACTTGTTCATTCACATAATTTTCTCTTGTTAGTTTTTGTTCTTTGTAAAATAAAAGGCATCTAAAACCTGGAACTTTTTAAAATCAGCTTTGGAGAATTACAGGCAGCAATTTTTCGGTATGAATCTCCCTCTCCCCGGGCCCAGCCTGTCTGTGGGCCGTCAATATATTCCAAGCCCAAAAGTGTTCTGTGGCCAAATTACTTCAGGAAACGCTGACCTACCGGAATCGTTCCCGCGCCCCCCCCACTGAAATGCAGCCACCTCTGAAGGGAAATACACCGGCTGGCCAGCAGCGCACCACACGGCTGCAGGATGTCTGAAGGGAAGGGTGGAAGATGAACCCCACACCGCCTGGCCCTGCAGGAGGCAACCTGCAGTCACCCAGGCTGGACTCTGGGCACACTCAGAGCCCCTGTTCAAGCAGCGCTGTGAGATTTTTAAGGATGCCAAACAGCCCTGGCTGTCAGTTCTGCTCAACCACTGGCACTAGCGAGGTCAGAGCGCCCCCTACTGCCAGTCTGCAGCACTGAGCTCTGATCAGCCCTGTGTGTGGTCCCCACTTCCCAGGCTCCGTCTACACTGGGAGTTAAGTCAATGGCAGATACACAATTCTAGTTTCTGCAGTTGCGGAGCTAGACTCGACCTCTCTGCAGTTGACTTACCTGGCCGGCTACACAGAGGGAAGTGGATGGAAGAAACTCTTCATCGATCTCCCTTACTCCTCGCGATATGGAGGAGTTCAGGGGTCGACTGTCAGCTCCAGAGAGTTTGATTTCGTGCGTCTTTACCAGGTGCGCAGAATCGAACCCAGAAAATCAGCCCCGAACAGGTGACTCTTTCGCTGGTATTAGGGTGACCGTATCTCCCTATCCCAAACACAGGACAGGGAGATATGGTGGTGGGGGCGGCTCCTCCCGGCTCCACTGAGGTGTGGGGAGCTGGGAACCTGGCAGCAGCCGGGGGTGAGCTCCCAGTCAGCCAGCGGGGGTGTGTGGGAATACAGGGCAATTAGCCCCTTTTAAAAGATAAGCTGGGATGCCTTTCTGGCCCCCAAAATATGGGGCTGTTCCACCCGATATGGGACGGATGGGCGCCTGACATAGTATAGACAAGGCTCCATCACCAATCAGTGACAAATCTTCCAATCTGCTTTCCTAGTCCCGCCCCCCTTGTCCCACTCACCTGGCCCTCCCTCCCCTCCCCCACCCCACTGCACTTCCTCCCTCACCCCAACTCCACTACCACTCCCTCTCCTCCCCCGCTCCCCTGGCAATCCTTCCCTGCCCCGTCCTTTACCCCTCACCCCACCCCTGGGCACTCCCTCCCCTCCCCCACACCTCTAGCACTTCCTCCCCTCCCTCCCGAACACCCCCCACACCCCAGCAGTCCTGCAGTTGCTGCTGTACTTCAAGAAGAGCTTTTACCCCGGAGAAGCCACATGTGTCAGAGACTCCCGGAGAGACCCGGGGCGGCCTGGCGATTGACATGGAAAATGCCCACACCCCAGCTGGAAGCACCCAGCCCAGAGCAGTGAACGGGCAGGTGTCCTTCGGGGGAGGGGAAGGGAGACAAAGGGAAATAGCCGGATTTACGCAGAGACTCTCTCAGAGACAGGGATGTAAAATCACCTTTCATTAGCTCACCAGTGAAACACGAGTTCACTGCTCAATGGGTGCAGAGGCAGCTGGGGGGCCCCTCCAACCTCACCCGGCTGGAGCAGCCCCACTGCCATGGACAGGAGCTGCTGCAGCCCAGCTGGTGCTTCCTTGCCCGTGGCACTGCTGCAAGTGGGGGGCACCCCAGAGCAGACACAGGAGCCCCCATCAGCAGCGGCCTGGCTCAGGCGCTCCACAGGGCAGGGATGCTCCCGCTGGGCTGCAGCAGCCCCAGTCTGCCAGAGAGAAACCTTTCCAGCCACGTCCCCCCTCCCCCACCACTCCCAGGGCCACCACAGATGGGGGCTACTCTGGCCTGGCTGGAGCGCCCGGGCCTGCGGCAGGCAGGAGGCTGCTCCAGCCCCTACCGGTTACCCATAACCCTTTCAGGTGAGGCTTAGCAGGGCCACATGAACATCCCCACTCAGAGACCGCCTCACACAACATGCTGAGACAGACCCACACGTGACCGATGCGAATCGCTCCACTGAGAGGGCAGCGCTCAGGTGCCAGGAGGACACTGTGGGATAAACCTGAATAACCGCGGATGAAATCAGAACTGGATGCTGCGAAGAGTTCTTGGTAACAAAACCGCCACAACCATCCAAAGCAGCACGGAACTGGGCATCAGAACAACCCAAACAGCCGCAAATGGCCAAAGCCTGGTTCTCTAGGGGGCCCTCACCTGGCCTGGCATCCGGCAGACCCGTTCCTCAGCTTCCCCTCAGCGGCTGCACAGTCAATTCTGTTAAGCTTTGCGCAGGCCCCGCGCCAGCAGGGGTCCTCCCTCTGCCAGGGTAGGAAAGGACCCCAAGGAAACACAAGCTCTTCACCCTTCCTGGGCCACTTCTCCTCCCAGCTCCTCCCCTGCGTTGCAGGGTTCACAGAAGTCACTCCAGGGCCATTGGGTCACCTGCTTCCCAAGATGCAGGGGGTGAAGATGGCGAAGAGCTGACGTCTTTTCTTGAGTGGGAAGTGCAGGAGCTCTGCCCACTGCGCTCTTCCCTTCCTGCCACACGCGGGGTCCTTTCCTGGAGCTCTCCATGGGAGGCCTCCGGAACAACAGGCCGTGGGCTCAACCCTCCATTGGAATGCGCAGGGCAGCTCCCCGGGCTCACAATCATTTTCTTAGGATCTGCAGACCCAGGCAGATGTTTCTGCGTCGCTTCTTCTCAGGTCACAATTCCAGTCTGCTCTTCCCACGGACGCAAACCTGAAAAGAAATGAAAACACAAAACAAAACAGTCGGAGGTGGGGGTCTGCACCCTGCGGCTCTTTAAGGACGCTCTTTGTGGCTCCCACGCGATAATTGCAATGTTAAAAAAATTTTAAAAAATCCCCTCTTGATTATTTCCAGTAAATGGTGAACGTCTAAAAGCCTGAAAACAAGCAACTCATCTCTAAACAGCAAACAGTGTGTGATCTCCAAACACTGGGTAACTCCCCCCAGCAACTGATCAATCCCACCTCAGAACAGAGACTTGCTCATTATCCACAATGGCTCCAAGCACTCTCTCTAGAGTGGCAGCAGCTAATTTAGACCCCCCCACAACAGGTCTGGTGGGATGATGTTTTCCCCTGTGCATCACTTTACATTGATCAACACTGAATTTCATTTGCCATTTTGTGCCCCAGTCACCCAGTTTTGTGAGATGCTTTTGAAGCTCCAAACACCACATTGCAGGCTGCAAAGGGGTGCATGGACCAATCACTTACCCCGTCTCATTTTCTCGCTAATATTCCCAACCCAAAGTCCCACGACAGAGACCAAACTGCTGCAGGAGCCGTTATTCTGGGCAGAGTTTTTCGAGGAGGTTCCTCGTCCCTTTCTCCACCCACCCACCCCTGCATCCCACCCTCTGCCCCAGCCCGCAGCCCCTCCCGCACACTGAACCCCTCAACTTTGCTGCTACCAGCCAGGCGGCTGCTAGCCAAGACTGCTCAGGAACAGCTGTAGAAGCCACTGCCCTGACTCCACTGCCCTTGGGGGGTGCGCTGCACAGGGGTCACCCTCTGCTCCCTGATGGACGTGAGGCCTCAAGGGAGCAAATCTTAATGCAAACCTCGGTTTGTAGTAAATAAAAACATTCAAAGGACAAATTGTGCACAACTCTGGGCACCAAATTAAACAGGAAACACCACCTAGTTCACAGGCACTGCCAGGCCCTTCAGCCTGCGTGGGTGGGTGGGTCTGTGGGTAAAAATAAGCCCAGCGCTGCCCTAAGGCTGGGATCGCCGGAACACCCTCCCCGCACTGCATACCAGAGGGCGGGACTCAGTTTCCCAGGACACTGCGGTGTAGGAAGATCACAGCTCACCTCATCCAGGCACTCCCGGGCCGCAGCGCCCCTTGCAAGTCAGGTCCCAGCTCCACCTCCCCGTGTCTGTCCCGTAGCCGAAGGGGGACCCCGAACGCCCCATTCACACGCTCCTCTTTTCCCATTGCCAGGGCAAGAAAACGCGCGAAAAAGCCAGGCGGCAGCTGACTCCCTGTAGGGGCGTGGCCATATTAGCATAGTGCTCCCGGATTGGACGAGGCCCCGAGAGCTCTCCTGCAGCTGCTGTTCAAATGAATGAACTTCACCGCGGGCGGGAGGTTGGCGATGACCCTGTGACATTAGCATACAGCGCGCCAAATCCCTTAAAGGGGCAGAGCCCGTAGCTCTGCCGGGCGCGGCAGGCTAACAGCGCAGTAAAGGACTCAGCCTGCACCAATGTCCGGCCCCGCCCCGGCCCCGGCCGCGCTCCGCTGCCGCCCGCAGGGCTGTGCCCGGTGTCGCTGTAGCCGGGGCAGTGCCACGGGCGGCAGCTCAGAGACAAGGGGGACGGACGGAGGGACGCGTCGTTTATTGGCCCGGCTTCTGCCGGGGGGAGACTTGCCGGGAGCGCCGCGTCCTGCGGCAAAGCGCCGGGACCTGCCCCGCTTGGCCCTGCCGCCCACAGCGGGTCCCGCGAAGGCCCCCCCCCCCGCTTTGGGCTGGACACGGACGTGCGTGACCCGCAGTGACCGGGGAGCGGAGTCTCCGCTCTGCAGACGGGCCGAGGGCGGGGGCGCCAGCGGCCTGTGGCTCCTGGGACAGCCCCGGGCTTTAGTCCCCCGGGTGCCGGGTTCGTTCCCTCCTGTGGGTCCCAGCGGTCGGCACTCGCCTGCTGCCCCCCGGGCTGTGAGCTCCGACCCTGCGGGCCTGGGGCCCAGAGATCACACACAGATCTGCCCGGGCTGGGGCTGCGGCCCGCCGAGAGGGCCGGGCCGGGACCCTGGGACCTCCGGAGTCCTGTCCGGCTCTGTGAGCTGCGACTGGAGGCTGCGGGCAGCGGCTCTCCCCCGCCCCGAGGAGCTGAGACCGGGGCTGCACACACCCTGGAACGGGGGACAGGGTCTGCCGCTGGGTCTCGGTCCCGTTTCAAAGGCTGGACTCTGGGGCTGGGCCTGGCTGGGCGCTCACAGGGCTGGACTGACCCGCACTGTTTGTACTGGGGGTCCCTGTTCCCTGCACCGGCTCCACGGGCTTCACCCCCCCCGGGCAGAAACTCCCAGCGGTTGGGGACATGAGACGGGTGGGGGAGGGGCGGCTCATGGGTGGGACAGAACGTGGGGCCGAGGTGAAGGGTTTGCTCAGCTCTGGGACAGGCTCTGGGGGAGGGAGGAAACAGCTCCCGCCTCCCCAGCCAGCCAGTGTCCCCTCCGCCCACCGTGGGCAGCGCCAGTGAACCCAACAGGGAACCACCAAGTGAGCAGTGGGAGTGCTGGGAATGCAGCTGGGCAATATCGACCTCCTGTGGTCCTGCAAATTCTTTCGTCTGGCACCGGTCAGGGCCCGAGGATGCCGGACGGGGGAGGTTCATTTACACATTGCGCAAATTGCATAAATTATGTCTAGATACAACTGCAGCCTGAACGTCGCCTGAGCCGCATCTGGGGAGCTGCACTGCCCCCTTCATCGTCCTGCTGCAATGCTGGGGGCGGCCAGTAGGTGTCAGCATTACACAACAGACACACCCCCCCCCCCCCGCCAGCCCTTCGGCATTTAATACCCCCCCTCCCAGGGCTTGGGGGGAGCCCGCGCACACCCCCTCAGAGCGGAGGAATTCACCCCCCGGCAATAACCAACACCCCCCGCCAGTGCTGGACTCGGTCACGCGTTAAGCGTTGGATAGTAACAGGGAGGAAGCCCCGCCAGTCTCTACACTATCAAAACAAAACGCGGTCAAGTGGCACTTTCAAGACTCGCAAAATGGTTTATGAGGTGACGAGCTTTCGTGGGACAGACCCACTTCTCCCGCCCAGAGCCGGACCGGAGCAGACTCAAGATTTAAGGCCCAGAGAACCGAACGCACAAATCAAGGCGCACAAATCAGAAACAAACGATCGAGGGGAGCAAATCAGAGAGCGGAGGGGCGGGGGGGGAGGTCAAGATTTGGACTAAGCCAAGTTCGCAGACGAGCCCCGAGAGTGACGCGGAAAGTTCCCATCACGATTTAACCCCTGTGTTAAGGTGCCGGATTTGAATACAAAACCCAGCTCGGCTGCGTCCCTCTCCAGAACGCAGCGATAATGTCTCTTCAGTAACACACGTACCGCGGGGGAGAGGGGGCGGGCGGGGGCCAGAAGCTCGGGCTGTGCCCCGCCCACCCCGTACCGCGCATGCGCAGTGAGCGCGGCGGGAGCCGCTGCCCGGACTGACCCTGCCGGGGCTGTGGCTGCCGCTGCCCGATCGGCGCGCACGTGACAAAGCGCTGCGGGGGGGTCAGTGCCCCCTAGAGCCCCACGGGGGGAGAGTCCCCAGGGGGTGAGCCCCGCCCCCCCGCGCTCAGAGGGCGGGACAGGGCTGTTGTCACCCGCGCCCGGCCCGGCCCTGCAGCGGGTGTGTGCGGTGTCCTGCCCCTCCCCCCGCAGCGCAGCGCCGCGCCCCGCCCGTCGGTGTGACACTGTCACACCCGCTACACACCCGCCACGTCACGTGTTCCCGGTGCACCCCCGGGGCGCCCAGCGCCGCCTCCCCCGGGCCGCACCGCACAGCACCAGGGCCAGGGGGCGCGGCCACAACGGCGCTGCCCGTCCCGCTGGCACCGCCGCCCTGCGCTGCACCGGGGCCCGGCTGGGCTGGGACCCAGCCGCTGCCTGCGGGGAGCGCTCCGGCACTGCCACGTGTCCTGAGCCCATGAGTGAGTGACCAGGGGGCTGGGCTGCGCAGGAACGGCCGTGCAGGGCTCAGTGTGTGGGGCTGTGAAATGGGTGCCTGGTTCAGAGGCTGGCTTTCGGATGGGGGTGGGGCGAGGGGCAGTGCAGCGGGGTTGGGAGGGGCGGGGTGTCTATTTCCATCTCCCAAAGGAGGGTGACATCTCATGGGTACATTATTGCAGGAGCAGAGGGAGATCTCGCAGTTGAAGCAGGGGCAGGGCTGGGCACCAGGACTCCTGGGTTCTCTTCTCAGCTCTGGGAGGGCAGTGGGGTCGAGTGGTTTGAGCTCTGGCCTGCTCTCCCTCACTTCCCTGTCACTCTGCGCCTCGGTTTCCCTTGGTGAGTGAGGACACGTTTCCAGCCCCCCGGGGAGCTGGGCAGTCTGGATAATTCACCGAGAGGGGCTTCATGCCACTATCGTGAGCATACTCGAGATACACCAAGGAGCATGGGGGTTACTGCAGCCCATTGGGCTGCCCCACAGCTCCGACAAGCTGCCTCAGAGCAAGT
Organism: Carettochelys insculpta; assembly: GCF_033958435.1. Lineage (NCBI taxonomy): Eukaryota > Metazoa > Chordata > Testudines > Carettochelyidae > Carettochelys > Carettochelys insculpta. The sequence continues at coordinate 1,002,107 of NC_134158.1, read as the reverse complement.
GAGCAAGCTGCCTCAGAGCAAGCAACTTCCCCTTGAGCGGCCAACGTGTGTCAAAATGTCGCCTGCCTCAGCTCCCCGAGGCCTGTGACAGACAACAAGAGCTGCCTTCCCCAGCACAGGCACCACATGGGCCGGGTTTGCCTCTACGGAACCCCTCAGGGTAAACTGAGGCACAGGGAGGGAGTCGTGAGTCGCTTGAGCTGAGCTGGGGAAGCAGCGCTGTCTCCCACCTGCCCCTGCCTGCTCTCCAGCCCTGGCAGGCCCCTCACGCCCCGGCCGCCCCTTGCAAGGGAAGGGACACGACCCAACTGGATTTCTGGCCATGGAGCTCTGTGCTCCCACTGGAGATCCACCCAGTGGGACTCAGCCACTGATGTCCCTTTGAACACCCAGACCTGCTTCTTTGCCCTCTCGGGAAGGAGGGGGATTACGGGGCTGGAGCACATGACCTATGAGGAGAAGCTGAGGGATTTGGGTTTATTTAGTTTCCTGAAGAGAAGACTGGGGAGCGATTTGATAGCAGCCTTCAACTACCCAAAGGGGACGCTCTGGGGGGGTTGATCCTGCTTTAGGCAGGGGGCTGGACTAGACGACCTCCTGAGGTCCCCTCCGGCCCTCGGATTCTGTGATTGTGATTCTGATCTGTCTGCCTGTTCCAGATGGATTAGATCCTTTTCCAGTCGATTGATTCTCATCTGATTTTACCCGTTTTATCATCTTCAGCGCTCTCCTCCTGAGTAGAACACAGAGAATCCCTGTTTATCGACCCTCCCGTAAGAGATGCCTGTGTCCAATCCACACGCTCCTCTGCGCCCGTCGGCTCCCCCCAGCCCTTCGCTTAAAAACTGCTCTGCGACATCTCAGTGTTAAGTGCCAGCAGCCTGGTTCCGTTTTGGGGTAGGTGGGGCCCATCCCCCCCGTACAGCCTCCCGCTTCTCCAAAAGTGTCCCCAGTTCCTAATGAATGTGAACCTCTCTGCCCGGCCCCATCCTCTCACCCCTGCGCTGAGACTCTGCAGTCCTCCCTGCTCACCTGGCCCTGCACGTGGAAGTGGGAGCGTTTCAGAGAGCGCTGCCATAGAGGGCCTAGATTACAATCGCTCCAGGATCTCTCCAGGTCTCTTCCAGTTCTGTGACCACCCCAGAGCGCTTGGGCGGCTGCCCAGGAAAGATTCAGGGCCACTCAGCTGGTTTGCAGAGCACCCAGCGCTGGCCGCCTGTGTTTCTATTGCAGGCGCACAGCCACACAGGCTTTGGTGCACATACACATTTTATTCTGCTGCTGGAGGGGAACAATGGTGAGGAGGGAGAGGTCAGTGGTTAGAGCGTTGGCCTGGTAAACCCAGGGCTGTGGGATTAACCCTTCAGAAGGGCCTTCAAGGGTCTGGGGCAGGATAGATTGAAAAAACCCCAAAACTATCAGGCCTGGTGATGGGTCCTAGTAGTATAAGGGTGTTAGCCGGTGGGCAGGTAATGTGCGGTGAGGTATTCCCCTGGGTCCTAAGCAACCCAGTTTTTTACTGGTAGAGCAGGCAGCTCCTAGCACACTCACCCACGGCCAGGCTGTAGTAACCAAACGGTTAAAGTTCTTTTGTTGTGCCGGCTGTGTTGCAGTGACAAAAGGGTTAACAAAATAGTTAGGCTTGGATCTTAACTAGTTACAAGTTTATTAAGCTACAGTTATAAGAGTGCGGTTGCGAAAGGCTATTGTTTACTTCTTATATGCTAGCAAAGTACAGGTGTTAACAAGTTACCTTACAATCCAATACAAAGATATCAGTTATCATCTAACACAATGATATCTTGGCACAATGACATCTAGTTACAGAGCTCTAATTCTTTAGCTGTGCACAAAAAAAAGTCAGAGACCTAGCATGGGTGTATCTTACCCTCTCTGCGTCTCTCGATACCAGCGTAGCCAAGCCGGATCGGTCACTCAATTCCGCGGAAAGACGAATACGAGGTTGGGCGTCCCCAGTAGTGGACCTCGGGAGGCAATCACCTGACCCGACCAGCAGGTAGTTGGTTGAAATGCACTCAAAGTTAGAGTTCTGCTGGACCCATCTTTTATACCCCTTTCGGGTTATGTATTCTCTTTCTTATCTATGGTGCCAGATCATACTGGTCTGTCTTTGTGACGCCAGTTTGTTACAAGGGCATTTCTACTTAGTTTGCACTTGTAAGACAAGAGATAAGCAATTTAGGAGTACAGGACATTCTTTTGTGCGGGCGGGGCACGTCCCCTTCTGGGTGATTGTGTGTGTGCATCATATTGATCAATGCCAGCTGGGGTGATTTCTTGAGGGTCCCCCCCACCTCATGTTGACAGTCTGGCCTGTTAGCCTTCTAGCTGTACTTGCTGCTTCTCAGGGTCACGATAAGCTAGCATGTCTGAGCCTCAATGAGGGCATCAAAGACTGTGCTGTCAGCAGCCGTTTCCGTGCCCTGTGTGCTCCTCAGTGGGGGGGGCAAACGAGCAAGCTGGCTTGTAAGGGGGAGACTTTGTCTGGCTACAAAGGGATCTACCATCAATCTTTAGCCACGCCCCTTTTCCTTTTAGCCACGCCCCTTTCACCAGAAGCCCCAGCCCAGCCCTTTTAGCTCCGCCCATCCCTTTCACCAGAAGTCCCACCCCCTTAACCCTTTTGCCCCTCCTTCCTGTCACCAGAAGTTCCTCCCCAACTCCTTTAGGCCCGCCCCCTGTCACCGGAAGACGTTCCCTTCGGGGGTAGGAGTACATCTGGGTCAAGTGAGACTGGAAGGAAAGGGTGTCATGCGACCCCTCGAAGGACTCGCCCCTCCACCAATCGGAGCACAGCGCTACCCCCAGAAAGAGGCCATCTTCTTCCAAGAGCGCGTGTTTCAGAAATGTGCAAACGCTGAGCGGGAAGATGGACACTTTCACCACCCCTGCCAGACTTCGGACGTTGTTCATGTGCCGACGGGTCTCCGCCGCACGTGGAGAAAGCGCTGCACCCGCGACAGCTGCGAGGGGGAGGCGGTAGCCGAGGGGAGCCCTTTGGCCCAACCCTTGTTGACGGATACACCGGAACCCGACCCCGAAACCCAACCGCTCTCGAGGCAGCCCGACAAGGTAGACGGCCTCTCTTTGTCCACCCCTACGGAGGAAGGCGGCCGCAGGTTGAAGGAGTCAGACAAAGAGAACGGAAAAGAAGCCAAAGAGGTAAGAAACGAATGAGCGAGGTTGGGGGGTCGTGTAATGGGATTTTGTAAAAACCTAAAAAGACCACAGGATCGTACATTATTTTCTTTCTGGGAATCTCTCCAGAGCTCCACAAGGCCTTCCTTGAGGACCCTAAACCCCAGGACGACGTTGTGTCAGAACGAAGATGAAATGGATCCACCTTGGTTTTGCTCAACACCGATACAAACCACTGAAGATGATGCGAAGGACGATGGCTACGAGGAATTTAGAAGGAGGCTTGGTATGGAACTGGCTGAGCCAGTCCCATGTCATCAGCGTAAAAAAGGTCTGCGTTCGATCGTGCGCGTTGTTGTTTATGCCACACCCGCTCACGACACTGTCCTCAAGCACTGCCTCCGGGAAAAGCTTTTTGAAGACTGTGAGGCCTGTGTCATAGGTGCACCAGGCCAAAGGCACCAGGACTTGGTGGCCCCTTACAGACTAACACAGATTTTGGAGCATATGCTTCAAAATGTCTCTCGAAAAAATTCTGTCTGAATTGTTATGGGCCTGGAGCTTCAGGCACCTCAGTCCCCTCCTTAATAGGGCCCTGGGCACGTCCAGCGCCCTCTCACCTGCAGCAGCTCCAGCGCCGGCTGCTGACACGTCCCCTCCAGCTGTGTGTTGAGGGCGCCAGCCCGGGAAATCTTCTCCCCCAGCCGGGTGGCATTTTCCTCCCCCCTCGGCCCGATCTCCTGGGCCAGCTCTCCCAGGCGTGCCAGCAGGAGGCGCTCTTGTTCAGCCAGGAACTCCCACGCCACCAGCTGCCTCTCCACGGCCGTCTGCCGCTGGGGTGCGCAGAGGGGCCGGGCTGGCCACGGGGAGAGGGACACAGGACGTGGGCTGTTCCGCGCTGCCCGGGGCTTTTCATTCACAACTCAGCCGGGCCTAGCCAGCTAGCAGCCCCGAAAGAAGGCAGCCCCAGCGACTCCTGTGAGGAGCAGCGAACAGGAGCAGCTCACAGGCAGCTCGCCTTTGGGAGGAGCCACATGCCTGTTTTCACCTTTCTTGTACGGGGTTTCTCTTGTGCCCTCCAAGGCGGCACTAGAAACAAATAAGGGATCTCTGTCAAGGGAGAAATGGAGAGTGACGTGGCTGGGGAGAGCTCTGGTGTTGTGACCTGCGTGGCATGTGCCGTGTTTGTCTTCCTCCCGAATGATAGAAAGGATTTTCTCTGGCCCAAGGGGAAGCTGGGAGCCATTTTAGAAGAGAAGGTTAAAGGACTTGAGGCACAAATCCCAACCCTCAGGTCCATCAGAGAAGGTGAAGACTTTCTGGATAGAAGGCAACAGATAATACTGCAGGTACAGCAGGCTGCCCAAAACAAAGAGGAGAACTGGAAGCGTGTTACCTCCAGGAGGAGGGGAAAACCAGTTCAAGTCTCTCCAATTGCCGTGGAGTTAAGTAGCTGCTTTCAGCCTCTCTCTGAAATCACAGAGCAGCAGCTTGGGCCTTGCAGAGCTGAAATCACAGGGTTGTGCCTCAGGGCAATCCCCAGCAGTGTGATTGCTAAGGGAGGGACGATGGCAGTGGATGAGAGCAGGGGGTTGCTGCCGAGGTGTGTGGTTGACACCGGTTCTGCGGTCCGGTGGTCTGATGGTGTGAAGAAGTGGGTCTGTCCCACCAAAGCTCACCTAATAAATTATTTTGCTAGTCTTTAAAGTGCATGATGGGGTCAAATTTAGCTACGACAGATGAGGAAAGGGATCTTGGACTTATAGTGGATAGTTCTCTGAAGACATCCACGCAGTGTGCAGCAGCAGTTAGTAAGGCAAATAGGATGTTAGGAATTATTAAAAAAGGGATCGATAAGAAGACAAAAGATATCATACTTCCCCTATATAAAACTATGGTACGCCCACATCTTGAGTACTGCGTGCAGCTGTGGTCTCCTCACCTCAAAAAAGATATATTGGCATTAGAAAAGGTTCAGAAAAGGGCGACTAAGATGATTAGGGGCTTGGAACGGGTCCCATATGGGGAGAGGCTAGAGAGACTGGGACTTTTCAGTTTGGAAAAGAGGCGATTGAGGGGCGATATGATAGAGGTATATAAAATCATGAATGGTGTGGAGAAAGTGAATATAGAAAAATTATTTACCTTTTCCCATAATACAAGAACTAGGGGACACCAAATGAAATTGATGGGTAGTAGGTTCAAAACTAATAAAAGGAAATTTTTCTTCACACAGCGCACAGGCAACCTGTGGAACTCCTTGCCCGAGGAGGCTGTGAAGGCCAGGACTCTATTAGGGTTTAAAAAAGAGCTTGATAAATTTTTGCAGGTTAGGTCCATAAATGGCTATTAGCCAGGGATAAAGTATGGTGCCCTAGCCTTCAGAACAAGGGCAGGAGATGGATGGCAGGAGATAAATCACTTGATCATTGTCTTCTGTTCTCCTTCTCTGGGGCACCTGGCATTGGCCACCGTCGGCAGATGGGGTGCTGGGCTGGATGGACCTTTGGTCTGACCCAGTATGGCCATTCTTATGTTCTCATGCTACTTGACTGCTTTTTGTTTTGGTTGTGCAGTCCATACAGGGTTAACAGCTCGATGGCGTCATCACGCTGCAGCGAGGGGACAGGCTTCATGCAGATTAGGTGATCGCTTAGGCAGCGAAAGAACCACCACAGAGGCAGCTCGCAGGTCTGGTGGAATAACTCGTTTTAAAGCTGAATTATCTGGTGGGAGAGGTTTTGCTTTGACCAGCTACAAAGGAGCTGCAGGATGAAGAAAGTAGGTGTACTTGCCGATCTGTAAAAATCTTGTTGCAAGGCTCACATGTGTTGCATTCGGGTGACTCGTCGTGACGTCTAAAAGTGTCCAGATGGGTGGGCTGCGTAAAATTTTCACAAAATTGTATCGCTTCTCGGTCTTTTGGCTAAGATCAAACATTCGCTTACTGTAATTTTTTTAAGCTGTTTTTATCAGTTTAATATCTGATATGTTCTCTATCTGAGGGCTATATATTAAATGGATTTTTGGAACGGAGAGAGGGAATAGGGGCTTGTTCCATCCACTCCACGCATCGACCGGGTATTGCAGTACTTTCAGGAACGGTGCACCTCCCTTCGGGGGAAAATACTGTTAATAAAAAAATAGACTTCAACTTTCAAAGTCTTGTTTTTCTAAACCACAAACAGAATTCTTCATATGTAAATTTGTTGTAAGAATCATTTATGCTTTTATGTCCAGGTTGGGTTTTTACTTGCCCAAAACTTTGAAATTACCATAGAAGTGACTATTATAAAAACTACTAAGTGAACACTGACATACATATTTAGCATTTCTAAAAGCAGTTAAATGCATATTTAGCACCTCATTAGCAAGGCCATGGTTGGGGCACCTTGCAATTGCGGGGCTGGTTTAGGTGGGGGTCTTTTCCAAAAGAACCCCGGCAACTTCGAAATTCCCTTTATTCCTATCAGCAAATTAAAATAAGGGGATTTCCACATTGGGACCAGCTGCGCAGCGTGAGCCGCTGCAATTTCCAAGTGCTGCCCCCCACCCCGCCCCCCGCATTCTAAAGAGAGTCTCATTAGTAATCTTCAAAATGGCTATTTGCATGGACATTTTGAAGTTTTGGGCTAGTGTAGACAAAGCCACTTTGTTTGATGTGACTCTGGATTTCTCCCCTTCCTACCGCTCTTCTGATGTGCCCACTTTGATTCCGATTTTTCTGATTAGTCAACCTTGATGACTACTTTTGGTTGTCTGTGCCTTAAATATTGAGTCTTATGCTCTGAAGACTTGGGTCTATTCCAGAAAAGCTCACCCCTTCATCAATTAGTTTGTTAGCCTTCAAAATGCTCATAGACTGCTCTTTTTTTTTTTTTTGCAGAAAAAAGAATCCAAGTGTTTGTGAGAGGCAGGTCTGCTCTAGGTCAGCAGGCCTCCAGGGCTGGTGAAAGCAGAGGGCTGCAACTCCCCTTCATCAGCACTCCCATGAGAAAAATTGTTCCAGTCCCCCTGGTCAGACCTGGTTTGGTTAACCAATAAGAACAGATTGAAAGTTTTTGATTGTGCAGGTTTAAGACTAAGAGGAGACGCAACTGAAGACAGTTGGCAGTTTTTCCATGGGCCGTTATTAAGGGCCTAAAAGCAAGCAAGCTGCACCCCTGTAGTATAAAACTCTTTCAGTTCTGTGTAGTGTTCACCTGTATCTGACATTGAATTCAGTGTGATGGTTTTGAAATTAACTTGCTGTTCAGTCTCAGTACTGATTGTAGCAGTGCTAATGAAAGCTCCTTGTTGTGTGAGTGAGAATGGATGCTGTACGTATGCGAGACTGTCACCAGCTGTTCCAGGAAGCGATCAGGACAGACCCTTCGTGCTGCGGATCATTACAAGGTGAGCAGTGGGCAACTCTAGAGAAGGAGAGAGGCAGTGAGAAACAGTCCTCAGTCAGCAGTAGCAGGCTGGGCCAATAGAAGAAGAGCCTGTAGAGTGAGAGGGAAAAGGTGAGCGGTGGGCGCATTGCCACCTAGAAAGGCTGGCGCACTCTGGGATGAAGCGGGACTTTGCCCACGAGAGCTTATGCTCCAGAATGTTAGTCTCTGAGGTGCCCCAGGACTTGTTGTTCTTACAGTGCACGGCAGGGCAGTCCCAAGGGTGGATTAACCCTGAGCGAAATGCAAGTCCCCTCTCTCATGCGCTCTGCTCCCGCTTGTCCCCCTCCCCGCCCCCGCCCCCCCCAGCTGTTGATCACGCCTTGGGAACAAGGCTGGGATGTTGGCCCAGCTGGGTTGATGCTTCCTCTGTAAAACCGGGGCTCAGACTCAGCCTTGCCGCTAACTTTTCCCAGGCACCTGTGAAATGAATTTGTTCCCTGCACCCCTCGTGTGAAATGTGACAAGTCCCCTCCATATTAGTAGTCTGACAAAGCGTGGGGGGGGGGTGAGGCCAAGGGGTTCGGGGTGTGGGAGGGGGGCTCAGGGCTGGTGCAGAGGGTTGGGGGTGAGGGTGCTGCCTGGGCATGCGGGCTCTGGGGTGGAGCCAGGTCTAAAGGGCTTGGGGTGCTGGCTGGCCCCGGGCTACAGCAGAGAGGACCCCCCCCCCAGCCCTCCCCCCAACACAGCCCCCAGGCTGAGGCAGGGGGAGGCGCCACATCGGGCTGGGCTGGGAGATCGGCATCCCTCCCCTGCCCTCAGTGGGTCTGGGACTGATGGGGGCTTCCGTGGGCCGGGGGGTTCCCCAGCTGCAGCAGGTCCCTGCCAGGCTGGGGCGCCTTTCCCCTGACCGCGGCAGGCTCGGGCCAGTTGGGTTCCGCAGCGCCCTGCTTGCAGGGGACGTCGCCCCAGGTGACCTCCGAGAGCAGCGTTCACCCTCAGCGGGGCTAAGCGGCGCCACGTGTCCCCCACCCCCGGGAGCAGCCCCAGCTCCTCGCCCCCACCAGGAGGCCCGGCCCCGGCACAGCCGAGCTCCCTGCACAGCGGCCAACGCCCCCATTAGCTCAGCGCCCCGGAAGGGGCTGGCTGGGGAGCCCCGTTACTCCTGGAGCAGCAGCCGGGTGAGGCAGGGCACATCCCCTTCGCGTCCCTCTTCCTCAGGGTGTACGGGAGCTATTATTCCCCTCTGCTCATAGGCGTAAAGAGACTTTGAAGTAGGCAGGATCCTTTTGTAAAGGAGCCTCGTCTGGACGAACTGCGTACCCGGTGGGGGGGGGGGCATCACCTGTGAGGTGCAGCATGGTCCAAGAATCAGAAGAGTGCTTGAGGTAGTGGTTGCGACACTCCCCAACTTGGGGTCCATCTTTTCATTCCATGGTTGGCCAAGATGGAAGGGAAGTGGAACTTCAGCAATAGTACAAAAGGTGGGTGGAAGCCAATGCTTCCACTTAGCCCAGTCCTGTATCGTGTTCGTCATCTCGTCACGTGTCCTCGTTCCCCATATTCCGTGTTGGCTGGGTCGTGGGCGATGAGTGGAAGGGGAACGAGGGAGGAACGCACTGCGAAGGGAGGCAGAGAGGAAAAGAAAAAAAGAAAAGGGAGGCTAGGGAAGGGGTAAGGAGATGGCTTCTCTCTGTGCAGTAGGGCCCATTAGATGAGTTCTGGGTAGTTGGGCAGTTATTTGTCCTGATATTGGCGGAGGCCTGTAATATGCTCTGTGTAGACGTCCTGGGACCATCTGATGGCATCTGACACCATTAGCTGTCGCACGAGGCGGGCATAGTGGCGGCTGATGCCGCAGGCCTCCAGGACCATTTTGTTCTGGGGGTCCCAGGCCCCCAGGGCACCCACCAGCAGGGCGTGTACCTCCACTTTGTAGCCCTGTGTCCTTAGTGTATTTGCTAGCGGTGTGTATTTATCTAGCGTCTTTGCCCTTGCTTCCCGGAAGGCCACTGACAGGTTTTCGAAGGGGATGGAGACATCCACCATGGTGATCTTCTTTGCCCGCTCGTTAGTTATTACGATGTCTGGTCTGAGCAGGCTTTTGGTGTCCAGGATGATGCAGTCCACTGTCACTCCACCCAGGGCTGCCGGGAGGGCCTCGATAAATCAATCTAGGATTGCGTTATGCTGTAGTTGCCAGGTCCTGGAGGCTACGTCTACACGTGCAGCCAACATCGAAATAGTCTATTTCGATGAATAACGTCTACACGTCCTCCAGGGCCGGCAACGTCGATGTTCAACTTCGACGTTGCTCAGCCCAACATCGAAATAGGCGCTGCGAGGGAACGTCTGCACGTCAAAGTAGCACACATCGAAATAGGGATGCCAGGCACAGCTGCAGACAGGGTCACAGGGTGGACTCAACAGCCAGCCGCTCCCTTAAAGGGCCCCTCCCAGACACAGTTGCACTAAACAACACAAGATACACAGAGCTGACAACTGGTTGCAGACCCTGTGCCTGCAGCATAGATCCCCAGCTGCCACAGAAGCAGCCAGAAGCCCTGGGCTAAGGGCTGCTGCCCACAGTGACCATAGAGCCCCGCAGGGGCTGGAGAGAGAGCATCTCTCAACCCCCCAGCTGATGGCCGCCATGGAGGACCCAGCAATTGCGACGTTGCGGGACGCGGATCGTGGAAGTAGGGCGCTATTCCTATCTCCTCATGAGGTTAGCGACTTCGACGTCTCGCCGCCTAACGTCAAAGTTAACTTCGAAATAGCGCCCGACGCGTGTAGACGCGACAGGCGCTATTTCGAAGTTGGTGCAGCTACTTCGAAGTAGCGTGCACATGTAGACGCAGCGGGGAGAGAACCAGACATCCACAGAGAACATAGCACAGAGTATCCTTAGAGTATCCACATCCTCTGTTACAGTTCCCATGCTGGATGGCTCTGCTGACATGGATGCAGTTCAACCACACACACTGCATAAAATACCATTGTGCAAAACAGATAAAGTTACTGGCTAACAAAAAAGTAGGCTAAGATTACTGACACTTCATTTGCAGGTGATCTCAAATACTACACTTGACCTTGACCTACCTTCTTTTCTTTCTTTCTATTTTTTTTTAAAAAAAAAAGAGGGTGACTTAATGTTATGAACATTTTACACAGCCCACCTGTCTGGACACTTTTATATGTCATGACGACTAAAGCCAATGCATCACATGTGAGCATTGCAACAAGATTTTCACAGATTGGCAAGTACACCGACGTTCTTCATCCTGCAGCTCCTTTCTAGCTGGTCAAATTAAAACCTCTCCCACCAGATAATTCAGCTCTAAAACAAGTTATTCCACCAGACCTGTGAGCTGCGTCTGTGGTGGTTGTTTCTCTCCCTAAGCGATCAGCTAATCTGCATAAAGCCCGACCCCTCGCTGCAGCATGCTGATGCCATCGAGCTGTTAACCCTGTATGGACTGCAGAACCAAAACAAAAAGCAGTCAAGTAGCACTTTAAAGACTAGCAAAAGAATTTATTCGGTGAGCTTTGGTGGGACAGACCTACTTCTTCAGACCATCAGACCACCGGACTGCAGAACCGGTGTCAACCACACACCTTGGCAGCCACCAAAAGTATTCAATCAGGCGCCAGCAAGGACAAAGAAGAGAAAAATCAGACTGGAGCAGAAAGGAGGAAGAAGAGCAGAATTCAGCCAGGCGTGTGGCAGGAGCAGGGAACCTTTTCGGGGCTGGAGGCCGCTGACTACAGAAAATGGTAGAGGCCTCAAGTGACAAGGAAACCACAAAGTAAAACAAAAAAAATACTGCAACGCAGCCCCAAATGATGAGAAAAAACCTGCACAGACACGCCCCCCAAAGCAGCCTGGAGGGGGAAACAGCCCCCCCCCAAAGCCAACCTGCGGGCAATGCGGAGGCAGCTCCAGGGGGATAGCTCTGTGGAGCCTGCCCCCCACATCACCTGCCCCCCCAGAGTCTACCCCTCCTTATACGGCCTACGCTCTGCAGGCAGCTGCTGTAGAGGGACAGCCTCTCGGACCCTCACTCCCTGCCCACGCAGCCTGCAGGGGAGCGGGAGCCCCATGGAGACTGGTGGGCAGCTCCCAGAGCCTGCCCCACCCCACAGCCTGCCCACCATATGAAGGCCACGGGTGACTTGGGATAGCCCCAGAGTATCACCACCAGCTGGAGGAGGGGTCTGCAGAGAGAGGGCTGGAGCCCAGTTCTCCTTTCCCTTCCCCTGACAGCGAGTGCGGCAGAAAGGTGTGTTTGGTTAGTGTTGGTTATGTGTATGATGTACAGTTTCACGTCTGAGGACTTGCGTTTAAATGCTGCAGTTTCTATTTCCCTCTGTGTCACTCAGGGTTAGATGGTACGTACTGTAAGGCCTTGCTCCCTCCTAGCATTGCAGTTAAGTTGTATCCCTTGTCTGCATCACAACTCAGTTGTGTCTATAGGAAGTAGAGGCCCAGTATGAGGCCTTAGGCCTGAACCAAAGTAATGGTCAAGCCTTTGCTAAGAGAAAGCAAAGAGCAGCTGTGCGCTGAAGGGATGCATTGCTCACAGACGCTGGCATGAAGAGGGCTGATGGTGCATAAACAGAGCTACCCAGCATATTGAAGTATGAACATGGCACCAGAACACCCGACCCTGGAACATTCCACAGAGAAGAAAGAACAGGCCGACCCATCCCAGTGACAGGGGCAGAAGGGTAATATGATGGATAGAGTTGTTTTGTTGGAACCAACATGTACAAGGTGAGAGGCGGCACCTGACTACGTAGAAAGGGTTGTACCTCAGTACGTCAGGAGTGGTGTGTGAATTGTTTGTACCTGTGTATAAGAATGTACTCCTGGGGTGTGGTCTGGGTCCGGCCCAGGGGGCAGTGGAAAGTCCTGCCACTGACTGAGCCGAGTCCATTGACCGTGGGTGCATATTTGCAGTATGCCCTGACTTAGACTAAGAAGTCTACAGGGAATTACTATTGTGTCCAATACGGCAATAAACCTGGCCGACGCGCCTTCGCACCTTACTAGACTCTGTGGTCATTGGGGGTTCTCTTCGGGTCTGCTGCGTCGGCTATCTGCAGAGCTGGGGCAGCGCACAGAGGGAACACGCGCACGCAGCCGAGTGATACCAACACTAGAGAGAGCAGAGCACCGCGCTGGTAGCATCTGACAACAGAGGTGATCAAAAACAAGTTGAGCCGCTTGTCACAGCTGCAAGATATTCTTATTCAAAAGCAGGTGCATGCCAATATGGATCTGGTCCAAATAGGTTCGGGAAACTTGAAAGCTAGATGGAAAGTGTGGCAGTGGCTGAACTCTATCACCTGGTTGCTAAACAAGAAAGAGATGGAATTAGGAAATAAAACTGCCCTGGTGACTGGGTGTACTGAAATGCAGATTCTCAGCTTAGTGACGCTGGAAGGTGAAATGTATTGGGTGTTATCTGGGAATGTTAAGGTTTTAGCGCATCTCCTGAAACAACACCTATAAATATGATGGATACAATACGTCTCCAGCATGGTTAAACCTGATTTACAATTTGGTGAAATTGTTGTTAAAATTGTTCCCCAGCAGTCTGTGGAGACAGACCTGGGGAAGGTAGTAACCCCTGTCATTGTCATCTAGGATGAGCTGTAAATCCCTGAAGAAGTGCTGGAGAGATTTTAGCTGGGGGCTGTAGGTGGGGGTCTGTGGTTCTCTTTGATGGATCTGTCCAGTAGCAGGTGACGTCTTACACACACAGACCCAACTAGCTCCTGAAAGCTCCTTGGGACAAGTGGATGCTCATGTGCCTGTGAAGCCTCAGTGACCCTCCACATCAGGACTAGAGCCCTAGTGGCACGTTTTTCACCAAAGCCTCCAGGGCAGAATTGTTACCACTGGCACCTTCCAATTCAGCAAACAACCGAGTCAGTTCCAGGAAGGGAAAAACGCCCAGCACTTGCTGAAGGTGGGGCACAGTGTGAGCTCAGGAAAGGGAAACTCACCCTGTTCCCCAGCCCAGAGGGAGCCATGGCTGCAGGGAGCCCCCTGGAAAGTCTCCAGGAAGAAGCCACATGTCCCGTCTGTCTGGAGTATTTCACAGCCCCGGTCACTCTGGAGTGTGGGCACAACTTCTGCCGAGCCTGCATCAGCCAGTGCTGGGAGGGACCCAACCCAACCGCCTCCTGCCCTCAGTGCAGAAAACCTGTGCAACAGAGACACCTCCGGCCCAACAGGCAGCTGGCAAACATGGCAGAACTCGTCAAACGGCTGAGTTTGCAGGCAGCGAAGGGAGCAGGAGGGGACGGGGTGTGTGGGGAGCACCAGGAGGCTCTGAAACTGTTCTGTGAAGAGGATCAAACCCCCATCTGTGTGGAGTGTGATAGATCCAAGGCTCACTGCGCTCACACTGTGGTTCCCATAGAGGAGGCTGCCCAGGAGTACAAGGTACAGAGCTGCTGTCCAGGCTGATGGGTAATAACTTTGCGTTATATGTAATAACTTTGCGTTATGGGTAATAACTTTGCGTTAACTTTGCGATAGCATTGTTACCCCCCTTTTTTTTTTTAAAAAAAATATAAAGAAAGAAAGAAAGAAAGAAAGGTCAAGTGTAGTATTTGAGATCACCTGCAAATGAAGTGTCAATAATCTTGGTCTACTTTTTTGTTGGCCAGTAACTTTATCTGTTTTGCACAATGGTATTTTATGCACTGTGCATGGTTGAACTGCATCCATTTCCCATGCTGGATGGCTCTGTTGAGCGGTAACAGAGGATGTGAATACTCTAAGGATACTCTGTGCCATGTTCTCTGTGGATGTCTGGTTCTCTCCAGGACCTGGCAACTACAGCATAATGCAATCCTGGATTGATTTATCAAGGCCCTCCCGGCAGCCCTGGGTGGAGTGACAGTGGACTGCATCATCCCGGACACCAAAAGCCTGCTCAGACCAGACATCGTAATAACTAACGAGCGGGCAAAGAAGATCACCATGGTGGATGTCTCCATCCCCTTCGAAAACCTGTCAGTGGCCTTCCGGGAAGCAAGGGCAAAGACGCTAGATAAATACACACCGCTAGCAAATACACTAAGGACACAGGGCTACAAAGTGGAGGTACATGCCCTGCTGGTGGGTGCCCTGGGGGCCTGGGACCCCCAGAACAAAATGGTCCTCGAGGCCTGCGGCATCAGCTGCCACTAAGCCCGCCTCACGCGACAGCTAATGGTGTCAGATGCCATCAGATGGTCCCAGGACGTCTACACAGAGCACATTACAGGCCTCCGCCAATATCAGGACAAATAACTGCCCAACTACCCAGAACTCATCTAACGGGCCCTACTACACAGAGAGAAGCCATCTCTTTACCCCTTCCCTAGCCTCCCTTTTCTTTTTTTCTTTTCCTCTCTGCCTCCCTTCGCAGTGCGTTCCTCCCTCATTCCCTTTCCACTCATCGACCACGACCCAGCCAACACGGAATATGGGGAACGAGGACATGTGACGAGATGACGAACACGATACAGGACTGGGCTAAGTGGAAGCATTGGCTTCCACCCACCTTTTGAACTATTGCTGAAGTTCCACTTCCCTTCCATCTTGGCCAACCATGGAATGAAAAGATGGACCCCAAGTTGGGGAATGTCGCACCCACTACCTCAAGCACTCTTCTGATTCTTGGACCATGCTGCACCTCATGGGTTATGCCCCCCCCCCCACCACCACCGGGTACGCAGTTCGTCCAGACGAGGCTCCTTTACAAAAGGATCCTGCCTACTTCAAAGTCTCTTTACGCCTATGAGCAGAGGGGAATAATAGCTCCCGTACACCCTAAGGAAGAGGGACGCGAAGGGGATGTGCCCTGCCTCACCCGGCTGCTGCTCCAGGAGTAACGGGGCTCCCCAGCCAGCCCCTTCCGGGGCGCTGAGCTAATGGGGCGTTGGCCGCTGTGCGGGGAGCTCGGCTGTGCCGGGGCCGGGCCTCCTGGTGGGGGCGAGGAGCTGGGGCTGCTCCCGGGGGGGTGGGGGACACGTGGCGCCGCTTAGCCCCGCTGGGGGTGAACGCTGCTCTCGGAGGTCACCTGGGGCGATGTTCCCTGTAAGCAGGGCGCTGCGGGACCCAACTGGCCCGAGCCTGCCGCGGTCAGGGGAAAGGCGCCCCAGCCTGGCAGGGACCTGCTGCAGCTGGGGAACCCCCCGGCCCAGGGAAGCCCCCATCAGTCCCAGACCCACTGAGGGCAGGGGAGGGATGCCGATCTCCCAGCCCAGCCCCATGTGGCGCCTCCCCCTGCCTCAGCCTGCGGGCTGTGTTGGGGGGGAGAGCTGGGGGGGGGGTCCTCTCTGCTGTAGCCCGGGGCCAGCCCTTTAGACCTGGCAGCACCCTCACCCCCAACCCTCTGCACCAGCCCTGAGCCCCCCTCCCACACGCCAAACCCCTTGGCCTCACCCCCCGCCCCACGCTTTGTCAGACTACTAATATGGAGGGGACTTGTCACATTTCACATGAGGGGTGCAGGGAACAAATTCATTTCACAGGTGCCTGGGAAAAGTTAGCGGCAATGCTGAGTCTGAGCCCCGGTTTTACAGAGGAAGCATCAACCCAGCTGGGCCAACATCCCAGCCTTGTTTCCAAGGGGTGACCAACAGCTGGGGGGAGCGGGGGCGGGGAGGGGGACAAGCGGGAGCAGAGCGCATGAGAGAGGGGACTTGCATTTTGCTCAGGGTTAATAACCCCTTGGGACTGCCCGGCCGTGCACTGTAAGAACAACAAGTCCTGGGGCACCTCAGAGACTAACATTCTGGAGCATAAGCTCTCGTGGGCAAAGCCCCGCTTCATCCCAGAGTGCGCCAGCCTTTCTAGGTGGCAATGCGCCCACTGCTCACCTTTTCCCTCTCACTCTACAGGCTCGTCTTCTATTGGCCCAGCCTGCTACTGCTGACTGAGGACTGTTTCTCACTGCCTCTCTCCTTCTCTAGAGTTGCCCACTGCTCACCTTGTAATGATCTGCAGCACGAAGGGTCTGTCCTGATCGCTTCCTGGAACAGCTGGTGACAGTCTCGCACACATACAACAAGGAGCTTTCTTTAGCACAGCTACAATCAGTACTGAGACTGAACAGCAAGTTAATTTCAAAACCATCACACTGAATTCAATGTCAGATTCAGGGGAACATTACACAGAACTGAAAGAGTTTTATACTACAGGGGTGCAGCTTGCTTGCTTTTAGGCCCTTAATAACGGCCCATGGAAAAACTGCCAACTGTCTTCAGTTGCGTCTCCTCTTAGTCTTAAACCTGCACAATCAAAAACTTTCAATCTGTTCTTATTGGTTAACCAAACCAGGTCTGACCGGGGGACTGGAACAATTTTTCTCATGGGAGTGCTGATGAAGGGGAGTTGCAGCCCTCTGCTTTCACCAGCCCTGGAGGCCTGCTGACCTAGAGCAGACCTGCCTCTCACAAACACTTGGATTCTTTTCTCTGCAAAAAAAAAAAAAAAGGGCAGTCTCTTAGCATGTTGAAGGCTAACAAAATAATTTATTAAGGGGTGAGCTTTTCTGGAATAGACCCATGTCTTCAGACCATAAGACTCAATATTTAAGGCACAGACAACCAAAACTAGTCATCAAGGTTGACTAATCAGAAAAATCGGAATCAAAGTGGGCACATCAGAAGAGCGGTAGGAAGGGGAGAAATCAAGAGTCACATAAAACAAAGTGGCTTTGTCTACACTAGCCCAAAACTTCAAAATGTCCATGCAAATCGCCATTTTGAAGATTACTAATGAGACTCTCTTTAGAATGCAGGGGGGGCAAGGTGGGGGGCAACACTTGGAAATTGCAGTGGCTCGCGCTGCGCAGCTGGTCCAGATGTGGAAATCCCCTTATTTTAATTTGCTGATAGGAATAAGGGGATTCCGAAGTTGCCGGGGTTCTCTTGGAAAAGACGCCCACCTAAACCAGTGCCACAATTCCAAAGTACCCCAACCATACCCTTGCTAATGAGATGCTAAATATGCATTTGACTGCTTTTAGAGATGCTAAATATGTATTTCAGTGTTCACTTAGTAGCTTTTATAATAGTCATTTCTATGGTAATTTCAAACTTTTGGGCAAGTAAAAACCCAACCTGGACATAAAAGCATAAATGATTCATATAACAAATTTACATACAAAAACTCTGTTTTTGGTTCAGAAAGACAAGACCTTTAGAGTTGAATTCTATTTTTTTACCAACAGTATTCCCCCCCAAAAGAAGGTGCACCGTTCCTAGAAGTACTGCAATACCAGGTCGATGCATGGAGTGGATGGAGCAAGCTCCTATTCCATCTCCCTGTTCCAAAAATCCATTTAATATATAGTCCTCAGATAGAGAACGTATCAGATATTAAACTGATAAGAACAAATTAAATGAGTTTTAATGAAGAAATGTTTCAAATACAGCAGGGAGCTTAACAAATTCACATACACAGGGATATATCATCTGAGAAACTAAAACAGGTTATGGAACATAATATACAATAAACAGTATCTTAGTAGTTACATAAGAAACCCAACTAGTTTCAGAGAGACAACAAAACACAGTTACAAACAAGAAATAATATAAAATACTACACTTGATCTTACTACACTTGATTTTAGCCAAAAGGCCGAGAAGCGATACAATTTTGGGAAAATTTTACGCAGCCCACCCATCTGGACACTTTTAGACGTCACGACGAGTCACCCGAATGCAACACCTGTGAGCCTTGCAACAAGATTTTTACAGATCGGCAAGTACACCTACTTTCTTCATCCTGCAGCTCCTTTGTAGCTGGTCAAAGCAAAACCTCTCCCACCAGATAATTCAGCTTTAAAACGAGTTATTCCACCGGACCTGCGAGCTGCCTCTGTGGTGGTTGTTTCGCTGCCTAAGCGATCACCTAATCTGCATGAAGCCTGTCCCCTCGCTGCAGCGTGATGACGCCATCGAGCTGTTAACCCTGTATGGACTGCAGAACCAAAACAAAAAGCAGTCAAGTAGCATAAGATCATAAGAATGGCCATACTGGGTCAGACCAAAGGTCCATCCAGCCCAGCACCCCATCTGCCGACGGTGGCCAATGCCAGGTGCCCCAGAGAAGGAGAACAGAAGACAATGATCAAGTGATTTATCTCCTGCCATCCATCTCCTGCCCTTGTTCTGAAGGCCAGGGCACCATACTTTATCCCTGGCTAATAGCCATTTATGGACCTAACCTGCAAAAATGTATCAAGCTCTTTTTTAAACCCTAATAGAGTCCTGGCCTTCACAGCCTCCTCGGGCAAGGAGTTCCACAGGTTGACTGTGCGCTGTGTGAAGAAAAATTTCCTTTTATTAGTTTTGAACCTACTACCCATCAATTTCATTTGGTGTCCCCTAGTTCTTGTATTATGGGAAAAGGTAAATAATTTTTCTATATTCACTTTCTCCACACCATTCATGATTTTATATACCTCTATCATATCGCCCCTCAATCGCCTCTTTTCCAAACTGAAAAGTCCCAGTCTCTCTAGCCTCTCCCCATATGGGACCCGTTCCAAGCCCCTAATCATCTTAGTCGCCCTTTTCTGAACCTTTTCTAATGCCAATATATCGTTTTTGAGGTGAGGAGACCACAGCTGCACGCAGTACTCAAGATGTGGGCGTACCATAGTTTTATATAGGGGAAGTATGATATCTTTTGTCTTATTATCGATCCCTTTTTTAATAATTCCTAACATCCTATTTGCCTTACTAACTGCTGCTGCACACTGCGTTGATGTCTTCAGAGAACTATCCACTATAACTCCAAGATCCCTTTCCTCATCTGTCGTAGCTAAATTTGACCCCATCATGCACTTTAAAGACTAGCAAAATAATTTATTAGGTGAGCTTTGGTGGGACAGACCCACTTGTTCACACCATCAGACCACCGGACCGCAGAACCGGTGTCAACCACACACCTCGGCAGCAACCCCCTGCTCTCATCCACTGCCATCGTCCCTCCCTTAGCAATCACACTGCTGGGGATTGCCCTGAGGCACAACCCTGTGATTTCAGCTCTGCAAGGCCCAAGATGCTGCTCTGTGATTTCAGAGAGAGGCTGAAAGCAGCTACTTAACTCCACGGCAATTGGAGAGACTTGAACTGGTTTTCTCCTCCTCCTGGAGGTAACTCGCTTGCAGTTCTCCTCCTTGTTTTGGGCAGCCTGCCCAAAGGCAGTATTATCTGTTGCCTTCTATCCAGAAAGTCTTTACCTTCTCTGATGGACCTGAGGGTTGGGATTTGTGCCTCAAGTCCTTTAACCTTCTCTTCTAAAATGGCTCCCAGCTTACACTTGGGCCAGAGAAAATCCTCTCTCTCATTCGGGAGGAAGACAAACACGGCACATGCCACGCAGGTCACAACACCAGAGCTCTCCCCAGCCACGTCACTCTCTATTGCTCCCTTGACAGAGATCCCTTATTTGTTTCTAGTGCCGCCGTGGAGGGCACAAGAGAAACCCCGTACAAGAAAGGTGAAAACAGGTATGTGGCTCCTCCCAAAGGCGAGCTGCCTGTGAGCTGCTCCTGTTCGCTGCTCCTCACAGGAGTCGCTGGGGCTGCCTTCTTACAGAACTGCGAGCTGGCTAGGCCCGGCTGAGTTGTGAATGAAAAGCCCCGGGCAGCGCGGAACAGCCCACGTCCTGCGTCCCTCTCCCCATGGCCAGCCCGGCCCCTCTGCGCACCCCAGCGGCAGACGGCCGTGGAGAGGCAGCTGGTGGCGTGGGAGTTCCTGGCTGAACAAGAGCGCCTCCTGCTGGCACGGCTGGGAGAGCTGGCCCAGGAGATCGGGCCGAGGGGGGAGGAAAATGCCACACAGCTGGGGGAGAAGATTTCCCGGGCTGGCGCCCTCAACACACAGCTGGAGGGGACGTGTCAGCAGCAGGCGCTGGAGCTGGTGCAGGTGAGAGGGCGCTGGACGTGCCCAGGGCCCTATTAAGGAGGGGACTGAGGTGCCTGAAGCTCCAGGCCCATAACAATTCAGACAGAATTTTTTCGAGAGACATTTTGAAGCATATGCTCCAAAATCTGTGTTAGTCTGTAAGGGGCCACCAAGTCCTGGTGCCTTTGGCCTGGTGCACCTATGACACAGGCCTCACAGTCTTCAAAAAGCTTTTCCCGGAGGCAGTGCTTGAGGACAGTGTCGTGAGCGGGTGCGGCATAAACAAGAACGCGTACAATCGAACGCAGACCTTTTTTACGCTGATGACATGGGACTGGCTCAGCCAGTTCCATACCAAGCCTCCTTCTAAATTCCTCGTAGCCATCGTCCTTCGCATCATCTTCAGTGGTTTGTATCGGTGTTGAGCAAAACCAAGGTGGATCCATTTCATCTTCGTTCTGACACAACGTCGTCCTGGGGTTTAGGGTCCTCAAGGAAGGCCTTGTCGAGCTCTGGAGAGATTCCCAGAAAGAAAATAATGTACGATCCTGCGGTCTTTTTAGGTTTTTACAAAATCCCATTACACGACCCCCCAACCTCGCTCATTCGTTTCTTACCTCTTTGGCTTCTTTTCCGTTCTCTTTGCTTGACTCCTTCAACCTGCGGCCGCCTTCCTCCGTAGGGGTGGACAAAGAGAGGCTGCCTACTTTGTCGGACTGCCTAGAGAGCGGTTGGGTTTGGGGGTCGGGTTCCGGTGTATCCGTCAACAAGGGTTGGGCCAAAGGGCTCCCCTCGGCTACTGCCTCCCCCTCGCAGCTGTCGCGGATGCAGCACTTTCTCCACATGCGGCGGAGACCCGTCGGCACATGAACAACGTCCGAACTCTGGCAGGGGTGGTGAAAGTGTCCATCTTCCCGCTCAGCGTTTGCACATTTCTGAAACACGCGCTCTTGGAAGCAGATGGCCTCTTTCTGGGGGTAGCGCTGTGCTCCGATTGGTGGAGGGGCGAGTCCTTCGAGGGGTCGCATGACACCCTTTCCTTCCAGTCTCACTTGACCCAGATGTACTCTTACCCCCGAAGGGCACGTCTTCCGGTGACAGGGGGCGGGCCTAAAGGAGTTGGGGAGGAACTTCTGGTGACAGGAAGGAGGGGCAAAAGGGTTAAGGGGGTGGGACTTCTAGTGAAAGGGACAGGCGGAGCTAAAAGGGCTGGGCTGGGGCTTCTGGTGAAAGGGGCGTGGCTAAAAGGAAAAGGGGCGTGGCTAAAGTTTGATTGCTGGTAGATCCCTTACACTACTAGGACCCATCACCAGGCCTGATAGTTTTGGGGGTTTTTCAATCTATCCTGCCCCAGACCCTTGAAGGCCCTTCTGAAGGGTTAATCCCACAGCCCTGGGTTTACCAGGCCAACGCTCTAACCACTGACCTCTCCCTCCTCACCATTGTTCCCCTCCAGCGGCAGAATAAAATGGGTATGTGCACCAAAGCCTGTGTGGCTGTGCGCCTGCAATAGAAACAGGCTGCCAGCGCTGGGTGCTCTGCAAACCAGCTGAGTGGCCCTGAATCTTTCCTGGGCAGCCGCCCAAGCGCTCCGGGGTGGTCATAGAACTGGAAGAGACCTGGAGAGATCCTGGAGCGATTGTAATCCAGGCCCTCTATGGCAGCGCTCTCTGAAATGCTCCCACTTCCACGGGCAGGGCCAGGTGAGCAGGGAGGACTGCAGAGTCTCAGCCCAGGGGTGAGACGATGGGGCCGGGCAGAGAGGTTCACATTCATTAGGAACTGGGGACACTTTTGGAGAAGCGGGAGGCTGTACGGGGGGGATGGGCCCCACCTACCCCAAAATGGAACCAGGCTGCTGGCACTTAACACTGAGATGTCGCAGAGCAGTTTTTAAGCGAAGGGCTGGGGGGAGCCGACGGGCGCAGAGGAGCGTGTGGATTGGACACAGGCATCTCTTACGGGAGGGTCGATAAATAGGGATTCTCTGTGTTCTACTCAGGAGGAGAGGGCTGAAGATGATAAAACGGGTAACATCAGATGAGAATCAATCGACTGGAAAAGGATCTAATCCATCTGGAAAAGGCAGACAGATCAGAATCACACAATCACAGAATCCGAGGGCTGGAGGGGACCTCAGGAGGTCGTCTAGTCCAGCCCCCTGCCTAAAGCAGGATCAACCCCCCCAGAGCGTCCCCTTTGGGTAGTTGAAGGCTGCTATCAAATCGCTCCCCAGTCTTCTCTTCAGGAAACTAAATAAACCCAAATCCCTCAGCTTCTCCTCATAGGTCATGTGCTCCAGTCCCTTAATCCCCCTCCTTCCCCAGAGGGCAAAGAAGCAGGTCTGGGTGTTCAAAGGGACATCAGTGGCCCAGTCCCACTGGGTGGATCTCCAGTGGGAGCACAGAGCTCCATGGCCAGAAATCCAGCTGGGTCGTGTCCCTTCCCTTGCAAGGGGCGGCCGGGGCGTGAGGGGCCTGCCAGGGCTGGAGAGCAGGCAGGGGCAGGTGGGAGACAGCGCTGCTTCCCCAGCTCAGCTCAAGCTACTCACGACTCCCTCCCTGTGCCTCAGTTTACCCTGAGGGGTTCCGTAGAGGCAAACCCGGCCCATGTGGTGCCTGTGCTGGGGAACGCAGCTCTTGTTGTCTGTCACAGGCCTCGGGGAGCTGAGGCAGGCGACATTTTGACACATGTTGGCCGGTCAAGGGGAAGTCTCCCCCTCACTTGCTCTGAGGCAGCTTGTCGGAGCTGTGGGGCAGCCCAATGGGCTGCAGTAACCCCCATGCTCCTTGGTGTATCTCGAGTATGCTCACGATAGTGGCATGAAGCCCTTCTCGGTGAATTATCCGGACTGCCCCGCTCCCCGGGGGGCTGGGAACGTGTCCTCACTCACCAAGGGAAACCGAGGTGCAGAGTGACAGGGAAGTGAGTGAGAGCAGGCCAGAGCTCAAACCACTCGACCCCACTGCCCTCCCAGAGCTGAGAAGAGAACCCAGGAGTCCTGGTGCCCAGCCCTGCCCCTGCTTCAACTGAGAGATCTCCCTCTGCTCCTGCAATAATGTACCCATTAGATGTCACCCTCCTTTGGGAGATGGAAATAGACACCCCGCCCCTCCCAACCCCGCTGCACTGCCCCTCGCCCCACCCCCATCCTAAAGCCAGCCTCTGAACCAGGCACCCATTTCACAGCCCCACACACTGAGCCGTGCACGGCCCTTCCTGCGCAGCCCAGCCCCCTGGTCACTCACTCATGGGCTCAGGACACGTGGCAGTGCCGGAGCGCTCCCCGCAGGCAGCGGCTGGGTCCCAGCCCAGCCCGGCCCCGGTGCAGCGCAGGGCGGCGGTGGCAGCGGGACGGGCAGCGCCGTTGTGGCCGCGCCCCCCGGCCCTGGTGCTGTGCGGTGCCGCCCGGGGGAGGCGGCGCTGGGCGCCCCGGGGGTGCACCGGGAACACGTGACGTGCACGTGACGGCTGTGTAGCGGGTGTGACAGTGTCACACCGACGGGCGGGGCGCGGCGCTGCGCTGCGGGGGGAGGGGCAGGACACCGCACACACCCGCTGCAGGGCCGGGCCGGGCGCGGGTGACAACAGCCCTGTCCCGCCCTCTGAGCGCGCGGGGGGGGGCGGGGCTCACCCCCTGGGGACTGTCCCCCCGTGGGGCTCTCGGGGGCACTGACCCCCCCGCAGCGCTTTGTCACGTGCGCGCCGAGCAGGCAGCGGACGCCACAGCTCCGGCAGAGTCAGTCCGCGCAGCTATTTAAATTCTCCTCAAAACCCCCGCCCCCATTCATGTACCTGACCAGGCAGGTCTTTGCCACCAAAGCTCCTGCTCCAAATATCTCTTAGTCTCTGAGGTGCCCCAGGACGGTGTTGTCTTCTAGTCACCAGCACAACCAGGTCCCACAAGGGGCCGGGCGGGAATCGCACACACGGAAATGCCGGCAACGCTGGGGCCGGACAAGCCCCCCACAAGCGACCAGCTGGGAAAGGAAATGACTAGAAATCACAGGAGTCCCGGAGCTCCCACCCCGCAACCTGTCCGGAGCCCGGCCCCGCCCACAGTCTGTCCCCACCCAGAGCTCTCACAGCCCCGCCCCCTAACCTGTCCCGAGCCGGGCCCCGCCCACAGCCTGTATCCCCACCCAGAGCTCTCACAGCCCCGCCCCCAAACCTGTCCTGAGCCCGGCCCCGCCCACAGCCTGTGTCCCCACCCAGAGCTCTCACAGCCCCGCTCCCCAAACCTGTCCCGAGCCGGGCCCCGCCCACAGCCTGTATCCCCACCCAGAGCTCTCACAGCCCCGCCCCCAAACCTGTCCTGAGCCCGGCCCCGCCCACAGCCTGTGTCCCCATCCAGAGCTCTCACAGCCCCGCCCCCAAACCTGTCCTGAGCCCGGCCCCGCCCACAGCCTGTGTCCCCACCCAGAGCTCTCACAGCCCCGCCCCCAAACCTGTCCTGAGCCCGGCCCCGCCCACAGCGTGTGTCCCCATCCAGAGCTCTCACAGCCCCGCCCCCAAACCTGTCCTGATCCCGGCCCCGCCCACGGCCTGTGTCCCCACTCAGAGATCTCATAGCCCCGCCCCCCAAACCTGTCCCGAGCCTGGGCTCGCGGTGCCAACAAAAGGGTCCCTCCGGGGATTGAGCAGCGGCTGAGAAGGCGGACTCTTGTGTGTAATGGCCAATAGCAAGACACGTTACCGTTGATTGGCCACTGAGGAAACGGGATTGTCTCGCTCTAGCCAATGGCCGTGAGGATTGTCTGGATTGACATAATTGTCACAGAGAGCGGGAACAGAACGGGCGACCAATGGCAGGGAGGACTGAGAAGAACAGGTCAAATTCGGAAGGGGATTGGTTATCCTACTGACCAATGGCGATCGAGGATGTAGGAGGACAGCCAATGGTGGGGCGGGGCAATCCG
This sequence comes from Carettochelys insculpta, assembly GCF_033958435.1. Taxonomy (NCBI): domain Eukaryota; kingdom Metazoa; phylum Chordata; order Testudines; family Carettochelyidae; genus Carettochelys; species Carettochelys insculpta. The sequence continues at coordinate 976,729 of NC_134158.1, read as the reverse complement.
AAGGCGCGCGGGACTGGTCTGCAGCCTACGACTCTGGTTGAGGTGAGGCGCTGCCGGAGCGCTGGTGGTGTCGGTTGGGCCCCAGGGCCGAGCCCGCGCGGGGTGAGGAAACAGAAAGGATTTGGGAGGCTTTACTTTGGAGGAGGGGCAGGACACCGCACACACCCGCTGCAGGGCCGGGCCGCGCCGGGCGCGGGTGACAACAGCCCTGTCCCGCCCTCTGAACGCGCGGGGGGGCGGGGCTCCAGGACGAGGCCGCGCACGCGGGGGGGCGGGGCTCACCCCCTGCGGACTCTCCCCCCGTGGGGCTCTCGGGGGCACTGACCCCCCTCTCCCCACGCAGCGCTTTGTCACGTGCGCGGCGAGCGGGCAGCGGCCGCCGCAGCCCCGGCAGGGTCAGTCCGGGCAGCGGCTCCCGTCGCACTCACTGCGCTTGCGCGGTACGGGGGGGGGCGGGGCACAGACGGAGCTTCTGGCCCCCGCCAGCCCCCCCTCCCCCGCGGTACGTGTGTTACTGAAGAGACATTATCGCCCCGTTCTGGAGAGGGACGCAGCCGAGCTGGGTTTTGTATTCAAATCCGGCACCTTAACACAGGGGTTAAATCGTGATGGGAACTTTCCGCGTCACTCTAGGGGCTCGTCTGCGAACTTGGCTCAGTCCAAATCTTGACCTCCCCCCCGCCCCTCCGCTCTCTGATTTGCTCCCCTCGATCGTTTGTTTCTGAGTTGTGCGCCTTGATTTCTGTGTCCGGTTCTCTGGGCCTTAAATCTTGAGTCTGCTCCGGTCCGGCTCTGGGCGGGAGAAGTGGGTCTGTCCCACGAAAGCTCGTCACCTCATAAACCATTTTGCGAGTCTTGAAAGTGCCACTTGACCGCGTTTTGTTTTGATGGTGTAGAGACTGGCGGGGCTTCCTCCCTGTTACTGGCCAACGCTTAACGCGGACCGAGTCCAGCACTGGCGGGGGGTGTTGGTTATTGCCGGGGGGTGAATTCCTCCGCTCTGAGGGGGTGTGCGCGGGCTCCCCCCAAGCCCCTGGGGGGGGATATTAAATGCCGAAGGGCTGGCGGAGGCGGGGGGGGGTCTATGTTGTGTAATGCTGACACCTACTGGCCGCCCCCAGCATTGCAGCAGGACGATGAAGGGGGCAGTGCAGCTCCCCAGATGCGGCTCAGGCGACGTTCAGGCTGCAGTTGTAGCTAGAAATAATTTATGTAATTTGCGCAATGTGCAAATGAACCTCCCCAGTCCGGCATCCTCGGGCCCTGACCGGTGCCAGACGAAAGAATTTGCAGGACCACAGGAGGTCGATATTGCCCAGCTGCATTCCCAGCACTCCCACTGCTCGCTTGGTGGTTCCCTGTTGGGTTCACTGGCGCTGCCCACGGTGGGCAGAGGGGACACTGGCTGGCTGGGGAGGCGGGAGCTGTTTCCTCCCTCCCCCAGAGCTTGTCCCAGAGCTGAGCAAACCCTTCACCTCGGCCCCACGTTCTGTCCCACCCATGAGCCGCCCCTCCCCCACCCGTCTCATGTCCCCAACCGCTGGGAGTTTCTGCCCGGGGGGGTGAAGCCCGTGGGGCCGCTGCAGGGAACAGGGACCCCCAGTACAAACACTGCGGGTCAGTCTAGCCCTATGAGCGCCCAGCCTGCCCCAGCCCCAGAGTCCAGCCTTTGGAACGGGACCAAGACCCAGCGGCAGACCCTGCCCCCCCTTCCCGGCTGTGTGCAGCCCCGGTCTCAGCTCCTCGGGGCGGGGGAGAGCCGCTGCCCGCAGCCTCCCGTCGCAGCTCACAGAGCCGGACGGGACTCGGGAGGTCCCAGGGTCCCGGCCCGGCCCTCTCGGCGGGGCGCAGCCCCAGCCCGGGCAGATCTGTGTGTGATCTGTGGGCCCCAGGCCCGCAGGGTCGGAGCTCACAGCCCGGGGGGCAGCAGGCGATCGCCGACCGCTGGGACCCGCAGGAGGGAACGAACCCGGCACCCGGGGGCTAAAGCCCGGGGCTGTCCCAGGAGCCGCTGGCGACCCCGCCCCCGGCCCGGCTGCAGAGCGGAGAGTCCGCTCCCCGGTCACTGCGGGTCACGCACGTCCGTGTCCAGCCCACAGCGGGGGGGGGAGCTTTCGCGAGACCCGCTGTGGGCGGCAGGGCCAAGCGGGGCAGGTCCCGGCGCTTTGCCGCAGGACGCGGCGCTCCCGGCAAGTCTCCCCCCGGCAGAAGCCAGGCGAATAAACGACGCGTCCCTCCGTCCGTCCCCCTTGTCTCTGAGCTGCCGCCCGTGGCACCGCCCCGGCTACAGCGACACCGGGAACAGCCCTGCGGGCGGCAGCGGCGCGCGGCCGGGGCCGGGGCGGGGCCGGACACTGGTGCAGGCTGAGTCCTTTACTGCGCTGTTAGCCTGCCGCGCCCGGCAGAGCTACGGGCTCTGCCCCTTTAAGGGATTTGGCGCGCTGTATGCTAATATCACAGGGTCATCGCCAACCTCCCGCCCGCGGGGAAGTTCATTCATTTCAACAGCGGCTGCAGGAAAGCTCTCGGGGCCTCGTCCAATCCGGGAGCACTATGCTAATATGGCCACGCCCCTGCAGGGAGTCAGCGGCCGCCTGGCTTTTTCGCGCGTTTTCTTGCCCTGGCAATGGGAAAAGAGGAGCGTGTGAATGGGGCGTTCGGGGTCCCCCTTCGGCTACGGGACAGACACGGGGAGGTGGAGCTGGGACCTGACTTGCAAGGGGCGCTGCGGCCCGGGAGTGCCTGGATGAGGTGGGCTGTGATCTTCCTACACCGCAGTGTCCTGGGAAACTGAGTCCCGCCCTCTGGTCTGCAGTGGGGGGGAGGGTGTTCCGGCGATCCCAGCCTTAGGGCAGCGCTGGGCTTATTTTTACCCACAGACCCACCCACTCCACGCAGGCTGAAGGGCCTGGCAGTGCTTGTGAACTAGGTGGTGTTTCCTGTTTAATTTGGTGCCCAGAGTTGTGCACAATTTGTCCTTTGAATGTTTTTATTTACTACAAACCGAGGTTTGCATTAAGATTTGCTCCCTTGAGGCCTCACGTCCACCAGGGAGCAGAGGGTGACCCCTGTGCAGCGCACCCCCCAAGGGCAGTGGAGTCAGGGCAGTGGCTTCTACAGCTGTTCCTGAGCAGTCTTGGCTAGCAGCCGCCTGGCTAGTAGCAGCAACGTTGAGCGGTTCAGTGTGCGGGAGGTGCTGTGGGCTGGGGCAGAGGGTGGGATGCAGGGGTGGGTGGAGAAAGGGACGAGGAACCTCCTCGAAAAGCTCTGCCCAGAATAACGGCTCCTGCAGCAGTTTGGTCTCTGTGGTGGGACTTTGGGTTGGGAATATTAGCGAGAAAATGAGACGGGGTAAGTGATTGGTCTATGCACCCCTTTGCAGCCTGCAATGTGGTGTTTAGAGCTTCAAAAGCATCTCACAAAACTGGGTGACTGGGGCACAAAATGGCAAATGAAATTCAGTGTTGATCAATGTAAAGTGATGCACAGGGGAAAACATCATCCCACCAGACATGTTGGGGTGGGGGGTGTAAATCAGCTGCTGCCACTCTAGAGAGAGTGCTTGGAGCCATTGTGGATAATGAGCAAGTCTCTGTTCTGAGGTGGGATTGATCAGTTGCTGGGGGGAGTTACCCAGTGTTTGGAGCTCACACACTGTTTGCTGTTTAGAGATGAGTTGCTCGTTTTCAGGCTTTTAGACGTTCACCATTTACTGGAAATAATCAAGAGGGTTTTTTTTTTATTTTTTTAACATTGCAATTTTCGCGTGGGAGCCACAAAGAACGTCCTTAAAGAGCCGCAGGGTGCAGACCCCCACCTCCGACTGTTTTGTTTTGTGTTTTCATTTCTTTTCAGGTTTGCGTCCGTGGGAAGAGCAGACTGGAATTGTGATCTCAGAAGAAGCGAGGCAGAAACATCTGCCTGGGTCTGCAGATCCTAAGAAAATGATTGTGAGCCCGGAGAGCTGCCCTGCGCATCTCAATGGAGGGTTGAGCCCACGGCCTGTTGTTCCGGAGGCCTCCCATGGAGAGCTCCAGGAAAGGACCCCGCGTGTGGCAGGAAGGGAAGAGCGCAGTGGGCACAGCTCCTGCACTTCCCACTCAAGAAAAGACGTCAGCTCTTCGCCATCTGCACCCCCTGACTCTTGGGAAGCAGGTGACCCAACGGCCCTGGAGTGACTTCTGTGAACCCTGCAACGCAGGGGAGGAGCTGGGAGGAGAAGTGGCCCAGGAAGCGTGAAGAGCTTGTGTTTCCTTGGGGTCCTTTCCTACCCTGGCAGAGGGAGGACCCCTGCTGGCGCGGGGCCTGCGCAAAGCTAAACAGAATTGACTGTGCCGCCGCTGAGGGGAAGCTGAGGAACGGGTCCACCGGATGCCAGGCCAGGTGAGGGCCCCCTAGAGAACCAGGCTTTGGCCATTTGCGGCTGTTTGGGTTGTTCTGATGCCCAGTTCCGTGCTGCTTTGGATGGTTGTGGCGGTTTTGTTACCAAGAACTCTTCGCAGCATCCAGTTCTGATTTCATCTGCGGTTATTCAGGTTTATCCCACAGTGTCCTCCTGGCACCTGAGCGCTGCCCTCTCAGTGGAGCGATTCGCATCGGTCACATGTGGCTCTGTCTCAGCGTGTTGTGTGAGGCGGTCTCTGAGTGGGGATGTTCATGTGGCCCTGCTAAGCCTCACCTGAAAGGGTTATGGGTAACAGGTAGGGGCTGGAGCAGCCTCCTGCCTGCCGCAGGCCCGGGCGCTCCAGCCAGGCCAGAGTAGCCCCCATCTGTGGTGGCCCTGGGAGTTGGGGGGAGGGGGGACGTGGCTGGAAAGGTTTCTCTCTGGCAGACTGGGGCTGCTGCAGCCCAGCAGGAGCGTCCCTGCCCTGTGGAGCGCCTGAGCCACGCTGCTGCTGATGGGGGCTCCTGTGTCTGCTCTGGGGTGCCCCCCACTTGCAGCAGTGCCACGGGCAAGGAAGCGCCAGCTGGGCTGCAGCAGCTCCTGTCCATGGCAGTGGGGCTGCTCCAGCCGGGTGAGGTTGGAGGGGCCCCCCAGCTGCCTCTGCACCCATTGAGCAGTGAGCTCGTGTTTCACTGGTGAGCTAATGAAAGCTGATTTTACATCCCTGTCTCTGAGAGAGTCTCTGCGTAAATCCGGCTATTTCCCTTTGTCTCCCTTCCTCTCCCCCGAAGGACACCTGCCCGTTCACTGCTCTGGGCTGGGTGCTTCCAGCTGGGGTGTGGGCATTTTCCATGTCAATCGCCAGGCCCCCCCAGGTCTCTCCGGGAGTCTCTGACACATGTGGCTTCTCCGGGGTAAAAGCTCTTCTTGAAGTACAGCAGCAACTGCAGGACTGCTGGGGTGTGGGGCATCTTCGGGAGGGAGGGGAGGAAGTGCTAGAGGAGTGGGGGAAGGGAGGGAGTGCCCGGGGGTGGGGTGAGGGGGAAAGGGATGGGGGGAGGGATTGCCAGGGGAGCGGGGGAGGAGAGGGAGTGGTAGTGGAGTTGGGGTGAGGGAGGAAGTGCAGTGGGGTGGGGGAGGGGAGGGAGAGCCAGGTGAGTGGGACAAGGGGGTCGGTACTAGGAAAGCAGATTGGAAGATTTGTCACTGATTGGTGACGGAGCCTTGTCTATACTATGTCAGGTGCCCATCCGTCCCATATCGGGTGGAACAGCCCCGTATTTTGGGGGCCAGAAAGGCATCCCAGCTTATCGTTTAAAAGGGGCTAATTGCCCTGTATTCCCACACACCCCCGCTGGCTGACTGGGAGCTCACCCACGGCGGCTGCCAGGTTCCCAGCTCCCCACACCTCTGTGGAGCCGGGAGGAGCCACCCCCACCACCATATCTCCCTGTCCTGTGTTTGGGATAGGGAGATACGGTCACCCTAATACCAGCGAAAGAGTCACCTGTTCGGGGCTGATTTTCTGGGTTCGATTCTGCGCACCCGGTAAAGACGCACGAAATCAAACTCTCTGGAGCTGACAGTCGACCCCTGAACTCCTCCATATCGCGAGGAGTAAGGGAGATCGATGAAGAGTTTCTTCCATCCACTTCCCTCTGTGTAGCCGGCCAGGTAAGTCAACTGCAGAGAGGTCGAGTGTAGCTCCGCAACTGCAGAAACTAGAACTGTGTATCTGCCATTGACTAAACTCCCAGTGTAGACCGAGCCTGGGAAGTGGGGTCCACACACAGGGCTGATCAGAGCTCAGTGCTGCAGACTGGCAGTAGGGGGCGCTCTGACCTCGCTAGTGCCAGTGGTTGAGGAGAACTGACAGCCAGGGCTGTTTGGCATCCTTAAAAATCTCACAACGCTGCTTGAACAGGGGCTCTGAGTGTGCCCAGAGTCCAGCCTGGGTGACTGCAGGTTGCCTCCTGCAGGGCCAGGCGGTGTGGGGTTCATCTTCCACCCTTCCCTTCAGACATCCTGCAGCCGTGTGGTGCACTGCTGACCAGCCGGTGTATTTCACTTCAGAGGCGGCTGCATTTCAGTGGGGTGGGGGGGAACGATTCCGGTAGGTCAGTGTTTCCCGAACTAATTTGGCCACAGAGCACTTTTGGGCTTGGAATATATTGATGGACCACAGACAGGCTGGGCCGGGGGAGAGGGAGAATCATACCAAAAAGTTGCTGCGTGTAATTCTCCAAAGCTGATTTTAAAAAGTTCGGGGGTTTTGATGCCTTTTATTTTACAAAGAACAAAAACTAACAAGAGAAAATTATCTGAATGAACAACTGATGTCCTTCTGATAGGAGGATGTTTAGCAATCGTATCATTAAGTATAAAAATTAAATATTAAGTGCAAACCCAGAATAAACGTCATTATGGCAGCCAAAAGGACGCTTAGTGTCGTTCTTTTGTACAAAAATAGAAAGAACAAGTGTTTAAAAAAGGCCTGTCCTTCCTTCAAGCTTAAAAAACAGATCTGTGAAAAAGAAACGACAAACAAATTAGGTGTGAAGAAATATGTTTAAATGTTGTGGTTTTATAATCTTGTTATTTTTACAGACAACCACTGGAAAAAGAAAACAAGTGCCACCTGACAGGTTTTTTAATGGGAGGAGTGTTTCTGCATCTCTTTCAGCACCAGTCAGATAATGACTATACTATTATGACTGTTATAAATCATAATGTACCTGCAATCTAAATAGTATTCAAACACCTTTGTGACTGTAGTGCCAGTTCCATGCCTCAAAATCAGAACACGAATAACAAAAAATCCTCACAGCATTATTTTTCTAAATCTCTCATGATATCTTTTTGGGCCTGATTCGTGGCTTTTGAACCACCGGGGATGGCAATGCCAGAGTGGTGTAAATAAAGGGACCTGGGTGAGAATGAGAATCCAGCCCATTGTCGTTCAAATTGGCAGTGTCCCTTTAACATGGTGGACAGGTTTGCAGTCAGTGAGGGTGTGTCTACGCAGCAAATTTACTGCGGAATAACAACCACTATTCCCAAGTAACTTTGTGAGTGTCTACACAGCAAAACCACAATTGCAAAATTATTTCGAAATAGCGAAGGGCTTATTTCAAATTTGGTCAACCTCATTCCATGAAGAACAGGGCCCATTCCAAACTAGGGGCTGTGTAAACAGGAGGAGGGCCTATTTCAAAATGAGCTATTATGGAATATTTATTCTGAAATAACTTTGCTGTGTAGACGTGGTATTTCAGATTAGAGCCTCTGGAAGCCGTGCTTTCAGGAACTCTAATCCACTATAGGCTGTACTGTGTGTGGAGACACTATTTGGGAATAAGTTTTGCTTATTTTCCGTGCGGCGTGGATGTGTTATTCTGAAATATTTTTGTAAGGAATATGCCAGCAGGAACTCAATGCTGCTGAAGGGTGGGAGGAATGTGTCTCCCAGAGATCATTTGCATGAGAATGCAAAGGGGTGCATTTCTGATACCTGACAAACAAAGAGTGATGGGTAGCAAGGAAGCAATGAGATTTTTGTCTGTTGTAAACACATTGCTGTAGAATCACAATTTATGCGAACACTCAGTACGAGAAGTGTGAAATCTCACCAATGCTCCAAGTCATTCTCGGGGACAGGGCAGTCGATATAAACTGCATAAGACATGGATTACACAGAGCTCCCTGGTTGGAAGCATTATAAAGCAAATATGCAGGGGTGGGGGGTATGGTTTGAACCAGGTAGGTGAGTGCCTTGGCCCTGCCCATGTCTTGGCCCTATAGCTGTAAGTTTGCTTTGAGTAGCCCTCTCCTGTGTTAAAAGTGCTGGATACTGATGTTTTTAGGAGACTCCACTTTGGTGGCTACCAAGTGTTGAAATTACAGGGGGGCAGTTGAGGCCACCAAGAGCTGAAATCATCCATGGCACTGGATGGTGTGACAGGTGGGCAGCTGGTAGGAGGAGCAGTGGATGGCAGGACTGGCGGGTGGCCGGGAGGAGGAGCAGCGGATGGACAGAAGGCACGACCCATGGACGGCTGGTAGGAGCAAGCAGAACGCCGGACGGGCACAAAGGTGGCCTTGTCTCAGGTTCCGCGAGGGAAAGCATCAGTGTGAGGTGTCAGTGCCCACAGGGACTGGACCAAGTTGTAAGTGGGGCATTTGAAGTGGGGGTACGGAGAAAGTTGGGTGTGTGGATTGGCTGGTCACAGTACTGGACTGGAGAGCCTGAGAGGCCAAGGACACTGCTCAATGCATCTGAGCTGGGACAGTTACTTGAGAACTGGTTATGAACTCTGGGTGTGGGATTTTCCCAAGCTTATGCTAATTGACTTTTCTGCCTCTTTTATTAAAAGTCCATTTCTGCACTCAGACTGTGTGCTTGCGAGGGGGGAAGCGTTGCCTCTCCGAGGCCCCCAGGGGTGTGTGGCCTTCCCAGGCTACTGGCTGGGGGCTTGAGCCGGTTCTGTGTGAGATGGATGAAAAGGAACCCCTCGATGTTGAACCCGGCCCTGGCTGATACCAATTCCTTCCGGCAGAAGGGTACCAACAATACAAATATCTGAGCTGAATAAAGAGATTCAGCCAATCACCAGACACCTCCCTTGGCCTAGTTGGCAGAAGATTTGGTACAAGCAGAGAAGAGCGGTTGCAATCATATTATGCATGTTCATTTTATACTCCAGTAACGTCTCACTTCAGCAGAGGGCCGTGCCGGTCTGTTCCCTGTTGGGGCTGGGGGGACCCCACTGAGCAGGGAACCAAACTCTCCACTCTGCCCCCAGCAACTGATGCCGGGAAGTGAAAAAGGACCAAACACATCAGAATTGTTTTTCCTGCTTTATTTACTGTAAATACCTGACAGACCCCAGTGAGATCTTAGGACACAGACTGGTACAAATTGCATCCAGCTCTTCCCACGCCCCCCACTCTCCGGCGACCCTCATTAATTAATTGTGTCCTGCCCCCGCAGCAGCCTCTCTGTTAGTTCTGCCCCTGCCCAGCCCCACATCTGCCCCTCAGGGCCCCTCCTGCAGCCCCAGGGGCTCATCGCTCTCCCCCTCCTGTCCCTGGGGCTGCAGGGAGGGAGGGGAAGGAGCATCCAGGGATCATAGAGCTGAGCCAGGGGCTGGTAGATGTGAGTCCTCCAAGCTCACAGAGACTGAGGTTAGAGAGGCTGATTTCAGGGACACAGTCGGAGCTGGGATCCTGGACACACCCAGAGCCAGGGCCGGATTCTCCCCCCAGGGACGGAGCCTGGCGGGAAAGTGAAGATCGGGGCCTTGGCACCAGCATCGATAAATGTCACCTGCCCGCGATCACAGTCCAGACACACCCGGATCCTGCGGGGGGCCCGGCTCAGGGTCAGGGGGGTCTCAGGGGAGGTGAGAGCCTGGAACTGATCATCGCACTGCTCCACAGCCCAGATCCCCCCCTCAGGGCTGAGGCTGATCCATCCCTTCCTCCTCACAGACTCTCTGGCCACCCCCACAGCCCAGCGTCGCCCACCCCCCACCTCCACCTCCCAGCAATGTCTCCCTGAGGTGAATCCCTCACAGCCCAGCACACAGGGCCACGTGTCGAATCTCTCCGGGTTGTCGGGCAGTCGCTGCAGTGTACGTTCCCATCTCACACTTTTCCCACCCTCAGACAAGATGAGGTCGGGATGAGCCGTGTCTGGATCCAGAGTCACACTGGCTGCAGGGGAGAGAGAATCAGAGCGTGAGGGGCAGAGCTCAGCCCTGGGGGAGGGTTTGATGGTCAGTGACAGAATCGGGCCCAGCTGGAGGGTGACTCAGGGAATCTCCTTCCCCCAGGCTGTGCCCGACAGCTCTGAGATCTCAGCCCAGGGCTGGGGAGAGTCACTCACAGGCAGGGACGGGTCAGGGACAGGGTGAAAGGATCGGCTGGGCCAGGCCTGGGGCTCAGGATCTTTCCCCCCCTGCCCCCACCTATCCCTGGGGAGGGACCAGAGACTCTGGGAGCCCCGGCAGATGGTTCAACTCAGTGACCATTGGCAGAGCTCCCCTCCCCCACACCTTAAATCTCCCTGTGTCCCAGCTGCCCCTGGGCTGGACTTTGCTCTGGGGCCTCCCCACTGCACCTGGCCTGCTGGGAAATGTCACAGCTCAGACAGCAACAGGCCACACGCGACCAGGATAGATCCTGCCCTGAATATCACAGCTCAGCAGCAGAAGAGTCCATTAGCCTGGGGCAGGGAGGGAGGGGTTAACACACAGGAGGGGGTTTGATGGTGGAATGGACAAAAGCTACGAGTGTCGGGGGAGAAGGGGGATGAGGCTTCTGTGGGCCCCTGGGCCAGAATATGTGGGGGCCCATCCCCCCTCCTGCCTGCAGTGCCCAACTCCTCATGCTCCTGTCATGGGAATGGGGTCAGGGCACAGGGCAGGTCCCTCTACACCTACCCAGTGCTCCAGCTGGAGACTGGGCAACTCCCTCACCCTGACTGCGCTCCCTGGCTGGAGTGCTGGGTGGGTGGAGCAGGACAAGCCCAGCAAGCCCCCAAGCTCTGACCCTGCTCCCAGCAGCAGTGCTGGGCAGGCAACAGGCAGAGCTGGCCCAGCCTCATAGATGCCCATTTTTCCTGGGCCCCACAACCAGCCCTGGGGCCTGTCCCTGTTCTCCCAGTGGCTAATTGCCCGTTGCAGAGGGAGGGGGAGTGTAGAACAGCGGCTGGTGGAAAGAGGGAGAGGGCCATGCTAGTGATGGGAGGAAAGTGATGCCCTGTGTACCAGAGACAGGCGCAGGCTGGGATCACGGTGGATGCGGAGAGGCAAAAAGAAAGAAGCTCCCAGCTCTGCTCACAGGCGCTCCCCAGGGGTGTGTAATGGCCCCAGGAGAGCCCCTGCCTCTGATCCAGGCTCTGTCTCTCTGCTTGAGTTTGCAGCAGGGATCACCCACAGACACAGTCCCTGCTCACCTGTCAGGGTGGGGCCACTGCAGAGCTCATGGCTTTCTTCAGAGTGGAGAAGATGGAGGAAAGAACAGAGAGGTGATAAGTCACTTCAGCACAGGGTGATCAAACAACCGCCCTCCACCTGCCATACCCATTGAGCATTTCCCCCATTTTTACAAGTTACACAAACCCCTCCAAAACGCAAAGCAGGTAAATGAACAGCCAATGTCTCATATCGCAACAGAACTGTAAAAGTGACATTGAAAATGGAAAACTTCCACACAAATGAAAGAAGCTCCCACAGGAGGATCTGATTTGGGACAAACATTTCTTGTCAGTGGAAGGAGAATGACACTTACTGATGCCCATGTGCAGTTTGCCTAAAGATGAAAGTGACACACACACGTTAGGGGTTTCCCACTTGTAATGTTTTTATTTCCCTTTATCCTCACCACAGCAGTTCCGACTGAGGAATTATTTCCACACACTCTCCCCTGAAGGAGCTCAGACTGGACAGGTTGTGTTTAGGGTTTTCCTGTCCAACCTCCACCCTCCCCTTTCCAGTAATGGAACCAGTCTGTGCCCTTCCCCCCACTACTAAACAACTGGCTCCACAGAAGAGCTTGGGCTGAAAGCGGAGCCGAGGGAGGAGCAGAGCTACAACTGGGGAGGGAGCTGCTCTGGGGGCAGACTGAAGCTGTGACTGGGATCTGAGCTGGGCTGGAGGCGGAGTGGGAGTGGGTGGTGCTTCCTCCCCACCCCAATGTGGGCTGGCCTGGGCCTCCCAAACATTCCTCAGCGTACCCCTCGGAGGGTGGGTCCTACTGTTTGGGGATCACTTGACTTAAGGTTCTTGTCATCCCTTCTGGTCTCACGCTCTGTATCTCTATTACTGAATTGACCATCAGATTTTCAGATTAGCTTTGTGTGGGAAACTCATCTGGTGTAGTCGTTCCCCACATTTTACAAAGTTACATTAAAACAACCCCCACTTCCAAGTACAATGTTAGTAAGAAAAAAGCACGTCCACAAATAAACACAAAAGGGATTTTCTTGGAACAAGAGGAATTTAATGCAAACAGCTCCACGCAGTTAAACAAACCCCCACACGAGGATCTAATTTGCTTTCAAAAACTTTTCAGGGGAATGACACTTACTTATTTCTTCATTTAGTTTGTCTGAAATTGAAAAGAAATGAATGTTATATGCAATATAGATGCATGTTAGTTCCCAATGAAACCATGTGACCGGTTTCATTCTTATTGGAGCTCATTAGATGTGCATAAACTGCTGTCCATAGTGTGAGTCAAACCCAGGACGCCGTCATCATAGACAAGGATGAAACCATATCTCCACAAGTCACAGCATTGATTGTAGGAAAGGAGGATATGTAGGGGTGTGTGTGTGTGTTTTCAACCCGACTGGGGCGTACTTACAGTTCACTCATCTGAACGTAGCACACGTGGCCAAGACTTGTTGGCCTCATCATCTGGGAAAGCGATCAATCCAACTCGCCTATAGATGCATGTGTGTGTCAGGCATTTCCCTTTTCTTATGCTTCATTTCTCTTTCTCATCAATAAAACTATGAAGACAGAGAACTCAACATCCTCTTCGGGATGTTAGACAAAACCATTCAGTGCTCCCTTCTGGTCTTCAGCTCTGTGATTCTATTGCTCTACCAGTTTTTCAAATTAGCTTTTGCTATGAAATCGATCCAGAGTGGTGCTTCCCCACATCTTTGTCCAGCCAAGAGGGCAGGGAACTGGACGTGATGAGCTTTCGAGGTCCCTTCCAGTTCTATGGTTCTACAATTCTATTACATTTTTTAGTAAGCTTGTCTCTTTGTCTGTTCAGTCAAGAACTCCTCCAAAATGGGAAGAGGCAGGACCTCCAAATCTGGTCTATGGATTTCTCTTATCAGAACTTAAAGCAGTATAAGGGTTTGGTTGTGTCAGGAAAATGAGTTGTGCCTGGAATGGGATTTCTTCTTACAAAACCAAACAGGATCAGCTAATCAAGGACAGTCCTCAAAATTAGCATAACCGAGTGAATATTCAAAGAAACTGAAACAAGATGATCCAGAAAAAATTAGGACGAATGTGGAATCAGTTTGTTTCTCAATAAACCTTCCAGAAGTTTGGAGGAATGTTCTGTTTTGGCACAACTAAATCAATGCTTAAGGTTTGAAAACTAAAAGAAAATGTTACTGGAAACCACATTAACTGGTGCCCTTTTTTGTTAAAACTGAATGGAAAGAGTTTATAGTGACAAAAAATAAATATACACATCATGAAGTTCCCCTCTGTACAAAAAATTTAATGGAAATATGTTAACAATCCTTACTTCAAAAAAGTCCATAATAAAAATTAACAATCAAAACAACACTGTAATTTTGAAAAATACAATCATTTCAATAAAGCATGAATCTTTTTCCTTCATTTTCAAACCAGCCCCAACTGACTTAAGAACCTAAGCAATGATAGATTAATCTGCTAGTCAATATATAAACAGGATGTGCGTAATATTGTAGATAGTGTAAGGGATAGTTAGAGCATCTCAGGGGAAATGCAGCACAGCCTGCCTATACCGCAGGAGGAGGTAAATGGGTAGTATTTCTTTCCATGTTTCTGTCATTTCTCACTCTAATGGTAACACAACACAATCCATCATTTACAGTCAAGCCCTGAGATACAATCACATCTGCTCTGATCCTACTGACAGAGACCGAAAACTCCAAAAGCTCTGCCAAACATTCATAGACCTGAATTACCCACCAGGAGAAGTTTAAAAACAAATCAACAGGGCCAGACAAATACCCAGAAGCCAACTACCCCAAGACAGGCCCAAAAAAGCCAATAACAGAACATCACTGGTCATCACCTGCAGCCCCCAACTCAAACCACTGCAACGCATCATTAAAGCCCTACAACCGATTCTAAATCATGCTGCCACACTCCAGAAGGCTCTAGGTGACAGGCCTGTTCTTTCCTATAGCCAACCTCCCAACCTTATGAGGATTCTCACCAGCAACCACAGGCTAAACCACAATAATACTAATCCTGGAACTTTTCCTTGCAACAAGCCCTGTTGCCAACTTTGTCCACATAGCTATTCTGGACAAAGATACCATCACTGGACCAAACCATGTTAATTACAGAATCACGGGCACATTCTCCTGGTCCTCAACTAACATCATATATGCCATTATGCCAACAATGCCCACACACCCTGTATATAGGACAGACTGCAAACACTCTTCCACAAAGAATGAATGGACATAGAACAGACAGCAAACAACTCCAAATACAGAAACCTGTCAGCCAGCACTTTAATGGAGTGGGCCATCCTGTTTAAGACCTGAAAGTTTGTGTTCTATTGAAAAGGGACTTTAACAAGTGTCTACAGGGGGGATGCTCAGAACTAACATTAATATTGAAATTCGACACATTAACCCATGTTCTGAAGAGGGACAGCAATTACCTGACCCATTATAAGGACTCTTTTACATACTTTGATGCTTTATTTAACTCTTAACTTCCCCACATCACACCCTCCGCCGTCCCTCTGCTCTTCTGATTTGCCAACCTTGATAACAATTTTTCTGATTTGTCAATGCTGATAACAATTTTTGGACCTCTGTGCTTTATATTCTGAGTCTGTGCTCGTAAGGCTCTGATCTGAAGAAGTAGGTCTGTCGCACAGAAGCTCATCACCTAATACATTATTTTGTTAGTCTTTAAAGTGCGACTAGACTGCTTTTTAGTATTGCTAGAATACAGACTAACGTGGCTGCCACTCTGTGTCTGATGGTAACTGGAACTGCACAGCATGCTTTTGGAACAAATAAGTTTTTTAATTAATTAACGTGAGTGGTGGACCTCAAGTTTGTACCATTCTCACCCCACAATTAAATAGAAGCCGAACCTCATTGTGAACCAGTTGACCAGAGACTTTGGCATTCCATAGTTCCAGATGCTTAACTCGCTTTGCCCTCCGAGATCTCTTCTACGTACCTTTGAACTTGCTCAGAGTCTCGGAGAGAGCAACAGTTTTCATGGAGAAACAACTGACTTGTCCTTCCAGTTCAGGGGAAATCTCCGCTGGCGGCTGGAACTTCCCCTTCTCACACCTGGACAGAAACAACATCAGAATTTAGTGACTCGGTTCTTCAGTTCTTGCCAGTGAGTCTCTGCTCTGAGGGGCTGGGAGTTAGAATCCCTCGGCCTCTCCCAGCCTGAGAGCAGGTGCAGCACAGCCCAGGGCCCTGCAACATTCCCCTCGCAGGCCCCATTCATATTCTAGAACTACGGCCTGGAGAGACCAGCTCTGGAGACAAAAGGGGAATTGCGTCTCCATGGCCCATTCACGCCTTGGCCTCCAGGCTCTGAGGGACAGGATGCTGCCAGTGGAAGTGCTGTACAAATCTGCCCACTAGGAACTAGACTCAGACACCAATTCACCCAGTGCCCAGCAGTGACAAGCCGATGTTCCAGCCTCATAGTCCTGGGGCAGCCGGTCCCCCAGGGAGGTGACACCTCTAGGAAATACTTGAGGTCAGACTTTGCCATTGAGGGGATAATTGGAAAGTCTGTGCAAGGGTGAGACCCTCAGGCTGGAGGTGATCAGGGAAATTTGTAGCTTAGATGGGACCTTCCCCTAACATCTCACCATAGAGCCCTGGGGAGATTCAGTGGTAACACCACCTCCAAGATATTTCCCAACACTGAGAGGTGTGAGGGGGACTGAGAGCCACGTACCTGCTCAAGGTGCTTCTGACGTCCTACAGGGGAAGGAGAGAAAAGAATCTTAGTCCCACACAACACGCACAGGGGATCCCAGGGAAGGGAGTTTGCAAATCTAGGGAAGAGGGGCCCTGCCCTGGCCCCAGGGCCTTGGATTCCCTGAGCTAATGGGGCTTTGCCATCTCTAATAGCTCTGTGTATGTAACTCAAGACCTCAGACTGCTGGACCCCAGAGCTTATGATTCCGGAACCTCCCTTCCCTGTGAGGGGAGCTGGGATGTTTGTAGCCATAGGCACCAGCTTCCACTTCTCCCAGGGGATGCAGAACCCCACTCCCACTCCACCCCCTCCGGCAATGCCACTCTTCGCCCCACCTCTTCCTGCCCCCACACTTCCCCTTCCCCACCTGTGCCCATCCCCTCCCTCCAGCACACCCTGGACCTGATCCTTTCCTCCCCCCAGCTGACTGTGGCAGGCAGGACGTGCAGGGAGAAGTGGAGGAGCTGTGGCTGGTGGGTGCAAAGCACCAACTTAACTTTTTCTCTGGGCTCTCCAGCCCTGGGGCGCACACAGAGTCTCTGTGTCTCCCTCAGTCTCACCTGCAGGAATTCACTCGCTGGCTTCTGACACTTCCCCTCCATCTCACCCATCAGCTCACTGAGACGGGAAATCTGCGCAGAGAGTTCACTGACATTGTCATTCTGGCTCCTCACAATCTTCTCCTCCAGCTTCTCCAGCCGGGCCAGCAGGAGTCGCTCCTGTTCCTCCAGGAACTGCCGCAGCTGCTGGAATTCCCACACGATTTTCTGCCTCTCCGTTTGTGTCTGTCTCTGTAGGAAGACAGGGGAAGGGCTGGTCAGGGACACGGGTGGAGCCTGGGCCCTGTCATGGGGAGCTGAGTGCGCAGGAGGGAGAACGTCTTTGAAAAACCCAATATCTGACGTTTGACTCTATTCTGTGCACAAAGGATTCTCTCTCAATTTCCCCCTTTGTCCCCTGTTATCTCTGAAAGGGAGGTTGCCAGTTAGCACATTCTGTCATTCATGGCCTCTGGGAGTTCAGACTCCGAGCAGCAGGAGGCCGGGCTCAGCACCGCACTGACAGAGACGCAAGTGGAGGAAAAAGAAGGAAGTGAACAGACACAGCAGGCAGCACTTCCTGGGGACAGTGAGTTCCCTTGGGGAGGATTTGTGGGAAAGCCACAAGGGATAGATACTAACTCATCCCCTGCAATGGAAGCTTAGGGCTTGTCTTCCCATGGCTCTAACCCAGCAATCCCCGATCACAGAGACACTCACTATCCCTCCTTCACCAAGGCCCCACAGAAGTCTGCCTCCAAACAGACCTCCCTCTGCCAGCCCTGATGGTTCATAACAATTGGCACCTACCAGGCACTCCCGGCTTTTCTCCTCTCCAGTCGCTTTCAGTCCCAGCAGCTTTTCTCTCTCTTCTCTCAGAGTCTTCAAATGGTCCTGGATTTTTTCCTGTGGAAATAAAAAGGATTTGTGAGGTTTTACTTTGGGTTGAGCGTTGGGTATTTCTCTCCACCAAGATAATTCAAGATAACTTTTAGTTTTATTTGCTTGGTGACATCCGGACTGCCCAGGAGAGGACACATTATTAATGCAGCCCCAGGGCTGGTCACAGCCAGACGTGTTACAAATTCACGTTAGGGCTTTTTAGTAATTTGCGAGAGATCTGGGTTATGCCCAAGCTTTGTGGGTACTTGCGGATTGCTGAGTGGTGCAGCACATTCCAGGGCACTGGAGTCACATGGGGGTGAATCAGCTGCTCCATCTGAGCCCTGTTGTGGGTGGGCTGAAGGCACCTTGAGGCCCACACAGCGTTCAGCCCAGTGACCTCCTCTAGTGCCGGCTGCAGCATCTGAATTTAACCCCTCGTGGAGCTGCACAGGACTTCAGCCTCCCAGTGGGAAACCTCCTCTCCCTGCTGGGCCTGGGGCCTTCAGCAGCGCGTCTTTCCCTCCCAACGGTGCTCCTCTTCACTGCTCAGTGCTGGTGAGATGGGCCTCATAGCGTCACAGCTGCCTTTATAGAAGGTAAAATCTTTACATCAAAAAGAATCTCATCCCAGCCTGGGTCTCCAGTAACGTTATCTGTGTTTCTTAGGACTTGTCTACACTGGTTTTGGTTTGGTTTGTTTTCCTAGAAAAGCTCCTTTATAGGTGGGGGGCAGATCCCACAAACCCTTGTGCCCACACTGCAAAGCTTGCTAGTCTGGTCTAACAGGGCATTTAACTCAAAACAGTAACTCCCCCAAAACAAACAACTTCCACTGACCTCCTCCCCCTTTCCAATTTGAAACTGACTCAGTATGTACGAAGGAGAGGAAATTAAGACAATTGGCCTCTTGGGAGACATCCCATCCTAGCTCTTATTTCAAAACTGGGCTCTCTAGTGTGAATGCTCCATACTGAAATGCTCTGGCAGTGCGAGCGCTCGTCTCAGAAATAACTTATTTAGCTGTTAGAACACTGAGATAAGTTACTGCTGAAAACCCTGCAGTGCGGACACAGCCTTATGGCAGGTCTACACGGGTCACGGAAGGGACGATCTTCTGGGGCGTTGTTTTGCACCTGCGTGAAACGGCTCGTTCTGGGGCCTAGGTTGCCCCCGGAGCTCCTTGCAAGCCGCACGGATGAAGGACTGCCGACCAGAGGAGCGCTCCCATTAACAGTCCGCAGTGAGGACAGGGACCAAAGTCGATGGCTGCAGAATTGATTTTAGGTACACAATTGGTGTAACTAAAGTTGCGTAGCAGCCATCGACATTCCCAGTTAGAGCAGACGTAGCCTCAGGGGATGTCAGGCTACTTTGAAGGCAGGCTAGAAGCAAAAAGTGAAGCTGGCCCAAATATTGGGCAGAAAAACGCCTGTTGCTTGAATAGGCTCCCTCTCTCCCCACTCCTCCCCCACAGGCATTCGTTAAGCATCCCCCCAAAATGGAGGCCTGCACCAGGTGACAGAGTTACATGTCTTTAAAGCAGCCACCTCCCAGACTTACAGAACAAAAAGCCATTTACAAGCCCTCAGGTTAATTGTTCAGTCATGAGGAAAACTAACCCCAGAATCTCCAGCAATGGCTGTTATTAGCACCTCTAACTCTGAACAAGCACACAGGGCATATTTCCAACTACACACAACAATTACACACTCAGCAGGTCAGAACATTAAATGTAATCAGTTACAAAACATCTTTTGTTCAAAACATCTCTAAGTTATACAGATTTACAGTCACAGCCCATTTTCCATACAGCACAGGGGGGAGGGGTGTCCCTCACAAAGACAAACTTAAAAACTTCCTTTGTTACCTTTTTGCCAGGCTGGAGCATCACTAATTTGTACAGCAACTTTCAGGCCCTGAAGGCTGCACACACCGGAATGGTGCCATTGACTTGTCAGTAAAATGCAAAGTTATTACCCATCAGCCTGGACAGCAGCTCTGTACCTTGTACTCCTGGGCAGCCTCCTCTATGGGAACCACAGTGTGAGCGCGGTGAGCCTGGGACTCTCTGCAGATCAGACAGATGAGGGTTTGATCCTCTTCACAGAACAGTTTCAGAGCCTCCTGGTGCTCCCCACAGACCCCGTCCCCACCTGCTCCCTTCGCTGCCTGCAAACTCAGCCGTTTGGCTATTTCTATAACATTGGCCAGCTGCCTGTTGGGCCGGAGGTGTCTCTGCTGCACAGTCTCTCTGCACTGAGGGCAGGAGGCGGCTGGGTCAGGTCCCTCCCAGCACTGGCTGATGCAGGCTCGGCAGAAGTTGTGCCCACACTCTGTAATCACTGTGGTCCTTAAAGAACTCCAGACAGACGGGACATGTGGCTTCTTCCTGCAGACTTTCCAGGGGGCTCCCTGCAGCCATGGCTCCCTCTGGGCTGGGGAACAGGGTGAGTTTCCCTTTCCTGAGCTCAAACTGTGCCCCACCTTCAGCAAGTGCTGGGCGTTTCCCTTCCTGGAACTGACTCGGTTGTTTGCTGATTGGAAGGCACCAGTGGTAACAATTCCGCCCTGGAGGCTTTGGTGAAAAACGTGCCACTAGGGCTCTAGTCCTGATGTGGAGGATCACTGGGGCTTCACAGGCACATCAGCATCCACTTCTCCCAATGAGCTTTCAGGAGCTTGGTGGGTCTGCGTGTCTAAGACATCACCTGCTTCTGGACAGATCCAACAAAGAGAACCACAGACCCCCACCTACAGCCCCCAGCTAAAATCTCTCCAGCACTTCTTCAGGGATTAACAACTCATCCTAGATGACAATGACAGGGGTTACTACCTTCCCCAGGTCTGTCTCCACAGACTGCTGGGGACCAATTTTAACAACAATTTCACCAAATTGTAAATCAGGTTTAACCATGCAGGAGACGTATTGTATCCATCATATTTATAGGTGTTGTTTCAGGAGATGCACTAAAACCTTAACATTCCCAGATAACACCTAAAACATTTCACGTTCCAGCGTCGCCAAGCTGAGAATCTGTATTTCAGTACACCCAGTCGCCAGGGCAGTTTTATTTCCTAATTCCATCTCTTTCTTATTTAGCAACCAGGTGGTAGAGTTCAGCCACTGCCACACTTTCCATCTAGCTTTCAAGTTTCCCAAACCTATTTGGACCAGATCCATATTGGCATGCACCTGCTTTTGAATAAGACTATCTTGCAGCTGTGACAAGCTGCTCAACTTGTTTTTGATCACCTCTGAATCTACAGTATTCATAATCCCTGTTCCAAAACCAATTCTTCCAAGTGTTGTATCTGCCACATCTTGTTTTGCTCGAACATTGGAGGGTTGATGTGTCTTTACCCAGGCCATCAGCACAAGAAGGGAGTACAGTAAACATTTAGATTCCATTCTAGACGCATTTAATTGAGTCCAGTCCATGCTGATTTTAATTTCTACTCGTCATGGATTTAATAAAACTTTTAACTGGGTTGATTTGAGTTTTAAACAATTTAGGTTTCTTCATCTTTCCTGGGGTCCCCCTCAGAAACGCACAGTTATTGTTCCAAGTCCTGGTATACATGTCTGGAAACCACAAGTTCGTTTCCTCCCCACTGGGTATTGGGCAATACCCGACAATCACACTCACCACGGTCCCTGATTTAATAAACCCATCTCACTCATATGGGAGTAGTGGGTAATTTGTAACCCACATCGTATCCCCAAAAAAACCTTCTATTTTTACTCCTATTTTCCAGTGTTTTCTCACCCTGGCAGTGTCTGTGAGGTGAACTTTAAGTCCCACTTCTCCCTCCCAGGCGTACATGTGGGTATTCCCTGGAGGTCTTAGAATATGGCGAGTATTTTTATCATACCATTCTGTGAGGGTCACTGGGTTACCGGTAGGGATCCATGACTGGTGGTCAGGGAATGAGTTGTTCCTTAGATGTTGATTTATAAGGAGGACTGCATCTGTTCCCATGACCGCTTCAATGAGCTTAGTGCAGAGAATCCCCCGAAGCAGCTCAAGCCATCCCTCATCCCGCGCTCTCATCTTTCCCTGGGATGGACCTCTGTGAATCAGCATCTCAGCACTTTCGAGCTCTGGTTCTGGGATTCTTTCTCCCTGTAACGCTTGTGCAATCAGGAAAAAGAAAAAGAAATATAACTGTTAATTGGCTTATGATACTATCAAGCTAATGGGAGGTGATCAGCTGCCGGCAGGATTCCAGGTGGTGGTTTTACCTAAAGGGGATGAAATATTATTAAAACAGGTTTATTTGGGATCCAAGCACCCATTTGAGTTTACTGTCTTTTGCAATGCGATATACCAAGGGGCTGAGGCGGTCAACTATGGAATATGGACTGACCCATTTGGAGTCTAGGGTATGATCCTTTTCCCCTAACTTTAAGTACATTATTTGGTTCCCAGCCTCCCATAAAACAGGCTCATTAGCTCTTTGGTTTTGCAGTTTTTCATTCATATGTTCAATGGCTTCATTGACCCAAAACTGCAGTGTGATTTTATCCTCCTGTAAGTGTTTTAACCATTGGAAATAGTCATTCTGGGTTGCTGTGGGATGTTCCTCGGGGTGCACATTAAAGAGTTCAGGATCAATCAGTAACTTCATTGGTTGTCCGAAGAGGACCTGATGTGGCTGGATCTTAGTTCTCAGCCTATCACTACTGCGAATGGCAGATAAAATTAAAGGTAACTTCTCAGGCCAATCCTTAACAGTACGGTTTACTACCTTCCGCAACGCTTCTTTAATAGTGCGGTTCATTCTCTCCACAGCCGTGTCTACACGTGCACGCTACTTCGAAGTAGTGGCACTAACTTCGAAATAGCGCCCGTCACGGCTACACGCGCCGGGCACTATTTCGAAGTTAACTTCGACGTTAGGCGGCGAGACGTCGAAGTCACTAACCCCATGAGGGGATAGGAATAGCGCCCTACTTCGACGTTCAACGTCGAAGTAGGGACCGTGTAGTCGTTGAGCGTCCCGCAACTTCGAAATAGCAGGGTCCGCCATGGTGACCATCAGCTGAGGGGTTGAGAGACGCTCTCTCTCGAGCCCCTGCGGGGCTCTATGGTCACCGTGGGCAGCAGCCCTTAGCCCAGGGCTTCTGGCTGCTGCTGCGGCAGCTGGGGATCCATGCTGCAGGCACAGGGTCTGCAACCAGTTGTCGGCTCTGTGTATTTTGTGTTGTTTAGTGCAACTGTGTCTGGGAGGGGCCCTTTAAGGGAGCGGCTTGCTGTTGAGTCCGCCCTGTGACCCTGTCTGCAGCTGTGCCTGGCACCCTTATTTTGATGTGTGCTACTTTGGCGTGTAGACGTTCCCTCGCAGCGCCTATTTCGATGTGGTGCCGCGTAACGTCGAAGTTGAACATCGACATTGCCAGCCCTGGAGGACGTGTAGACGTTATTCATCGAAATAGCCTATTTCGTTGTTGGCTTCACATGTAGACGTAGCCCACGTGACCAGAGGATTGGGGTCCGTATGGAATATGGAACTTCTGGGTGATTCCTGGGGCTCGTAACCTCATCGTAAAAATTTCTCCCACAAGTGCACCTCCGTTGTCTGAGTCTGTGACCTCAGGAGTTCCACACCGACACACCACTCCAGCAAAAAGCTTTTTAGCTGCAGCCCTAGCACTGTTCTCCCTAGTGAGGAGCGTTTACGTCCATCCTGAAAAGGAATCTATGATAACCAACAAATACTGAAATCCCTCCTTGCTCCTGGAAACTTGTCAATGAACCCATCTGTCTCTGATGCCATGGGCCCGACCTTCTTTGGTGCATCATTGGTTGCCAGCGTGGGGAACGAGCTTTGTCCCTTGCACAGCGGACACAGTTGTGCACCCCTGTTTTCACATCGTCCCCCATCCCTTCCCAGTCTGCTACCTGCCTTAACCGCCTCAGGGTCCCCTCTGCTCCCTCCTGCATGAGCTGGTGCGCCACACTAACGAGTTCCCGCCTCTCTGTCTTGCCGGGGGTGCGGCTGCAATTATCGTTTGTGTCACCAGCTGGCAGGGGTGTGTCAGAAACGTGCTCCCTGGAGCGTCCCTGGCTCCTAGTAACAGCGGCTGCGCTGTGCTGCCGGGCGACGCATCGGCTCGGCCCTTCCACAAAGCCGCCGCACCCGGCTCTTTGCTGGGGGCTTCGACGTGCCAAACCTTCCGCTGATCGGGTTCCTCGCCCCAAGAACGGCTCCATTTCCGTTCCTCTCCGTGCGCGAGCTCCTTCCCACCTGCTCCCTTCCACCCCCCTCTCTGCCAGGCCGGCACCCAGCGCTGCCTGCCCCGCGCACAGGCGGCACCGTCTGCGCGCAGCAGATTGGCCCGGGTGAGCACTCGTGTAGCTTTAAAACTCGGTACGCGGCGCAGAGCTCCGCCTGTTGCGCTGGGCCGTGGTCCGAGCGCCCTGGGATCGCTTCCTGCCCCACGTCAATGGCGGCGTATTTCATACACCGTTTCCCTACGGAGCTGCCGTCAGTGAACCGGATGTGCCTCTCCTGTCCTGCCGTGTGCAGCTCCCCTGCAGGGGCGTCCGCCAATGCGATCCTCTGCTCTAAGGTAACCTGGGGGCACTCACGCCTAGTTCCTTTCTCCGTCAGTGCCTGGGATAGGAGGTCGGGCTCGGATACCCTCTCCGCAGTGACCCCTCTGCTCACCAGGAGGAGGGGCCATTGAGCCAGGCGCGTATTGGAGTATCGGCTTCCCGGGTAAGAGACGCTTGAGGGGGGCGTGGGAACTTTGAATTGTAACGGGCGCTGTGCCTGTAAATGGCTCAAAGGACTGGATTGCCCACACTGCTGCTAAACGTTCACCTTCACAAAGGCCGAAACTTAACGCAGCACCTTGGAGTGTTTGAGACTCGCAGGCTACTGGCACTAACCTGCCCTTGTCGGCATTCTGCGGGAGCGTAGCTGCTAAGGCGACCTCGTCTGCAGCCAGTCTGATAGCAAAGGGTTTTGATTTGTCTGAGAAGTGTAAAGCTGGAGCCGTGACGGCTTTTGGTGTTAAAGTGCTTAACGCTGACTCCTGGCCTGGCCCCGTTCCCACAGGGCCTTTTCCTTTCGTAGCTTCCATGAGGGAAGTGTGATCTCTGCATAGTTATAGCTATGAGGTCTCAGGAAATTGAACCCACCCAGTAGAACTGGTACGGGATGCACATCGGTCGGGGCAGGCGTGTCTATTAATGCCTTCACTTTGCGCTGATCCACTTGGCTCCCCTCTCTCCCAAGCGCTATCCCCAAGTAGGCTACCTGTGGCTGCACTAACTGGGCTTTCTCCAAGGTCATCTTGAACTTGTTTCCTGGGTTAGTGACAAAACATTCTCAGGGAACTGTTGGACTTGTTCCACAGTTTCCCCCAAAATCAGAGTATCGTCTCCATAGGAGAAAACAAACGGTCTTCCCTGTGGGCTCAGGAGGCCCAACATGGCCACCACATGTGGGTGTGCAATGGGGGGCGGAATCCCAGAATCCCTGTGGCAATCGACAGAAGGCAAATTGCTGATCTTTCATGTTAAATGCAAACCTGTCTCGTGAGTGCGGGTGCAGGGGTCTGGCGAAGAAGCTGTTCGCCAGATCAATCACGGAGAAGTACTTCGAGGCGGCCTGCACTTTCTGTATGACCTGTGTCATATCTGGTACCATTGGGGCCGTGGGGATGGATCCCTTATTGATCCCCCTGTAGCCTAGAGTAAGTCGCCAGGATTTCCCGTCTGCTTTTCAGACTGGCCACATGGGGGAGTTAAAGGGAGAGTTTGTTTTTCTAATCACTCCTGTTGTTCCAAGTCTTGCAAGATTTGCATTAATTGGGTTTCTGCTCCCTGTGGGTGGGGAACCATCTGTGCGGGGGCACCAGTTCACCTACAGTTTTGACACAGTCATTAATCTTCCCATGGTCCGTTTTTCTTTGTGTCCAGACTGTGGGAAATTTTGAGCACCATTCCTCGGCTTGCTCCAGGGAGAGGGCAGCGATAACTCTTCCTCCCACTCTGGTTACAATGATTTCCCTCTTTTCCTGTTCAGGGCAGTCAGAGGGTACTTTTAATTTCCATAGGACACCTTCTCTCTGAGGCAGCTGCAGGAGAAATGCAGGGAGCAGAGGAAGCCACTCTTTATTACGTTCGTCGACCTGACCAAGGCCTTCGACTTGGTCAGCAGGGATGGACTGTTCAAACTGCTCCACAAGATAGGCTGTCCACCACGGTTACTCAAGATGATCCAGCCTTTCCACGAAGACATGAGAGGAGCCATCCAATATGACGGCACATTATCGGATGTTTTCAGAATCAGGAGCGGCGTCAAACAGGGATGCGTCCTTGCTCCGACATTGTTCGGGATCTTCTTCGTGCTCCTCCTGAAGCACACCGTTGGATCTTCAACAGAGGGCATCTTTTTGCACACAAGATCTGATGGGAAACTGTTTAATCTTGCAAGGCTGAAAGCTAAATCTATGGTGTGGGAAGTCCTCATCAGAGGTATGCTGTTTGCAGATGACGCTGCTGTAGTGTCACACACAGAAGACCAGCTTCAGAAATGCTGGATCGGTTCTCCAAAGCACGCAAGGACTTCGGGCTTTCCATCAGCCTAAAGAAGACAAATGTACTTACTTAGGACGTTGCTGAACCTCCATCAATCAGCATTGACAACTATACGTTAGAGGTCATCCACGAGTTCGTGTACCTCGGGTCCACCATCACTGACACCCTGTCATTGGAGTCTGAGCTGAACAGGAGGATCGGAAAAGCAGCCGCAACTCAGTCCAGACTCAGCGAGAGAGTGTGGAATAACATCAAGTTGTACACCCACACCAAAATGCAAGTCTACAGAGCCTGCATCCTCAGCACCCTCCTTTATGGCAGCAAGTCTTGGACCCTGTACACCCCCCAGGGAAAGAGGCTGAACATCTTCCACTTGCACTGCCTCAGGCGCATCCTGGGAATATCATGGAAGGACAGAGTGTCCAACACTGCTGTCCTTGAGCAAGCTGGAATCCCAAACATGCACACCCTCCTCAGGCAGCGGCGGCTCCGCTGGTTGGCCATGTCCACAGGATGAATGATGGAAGGATTCCAAAAGACATCCTGTATGGCGCGCTAGCCTCTGGCAAAAGACCTCCCGGATGCCCCCATTTGCGCTACAAAGATGTTTGCAAGCGGGACCTCAGGGAGGTAGACATCGAGCCGGACAGCTGGGAGGAGCTGGCAGACGATCGCAGGAGACAGAGGCAGGAACTACACAAGGGCCTTCAGAAGGGTGAGATGAGGATCAGACAGCTTGCAGAGGAGAAGGGAGCCCACAGAAAGCACAGTAAGGACCTGCCAGACACCCAGGACACAAGCAACAGATGCAGCAAGGACTGTCGCTCTCATGTGGGCCTTCACAGTCACAGTCGACACTGCAAATGATGACTCCACATGGAACTACGAAGGGCGCGATCCATAGTCTATGTAGACTGAAGGATGCCTACTACTACTACTACCCTGAGCCCCCCAGTATAGAAATATGTGAATCCATTGGAGAGGGTTCAGCAGAGGGCAACCGGAATGATTGGGGGCTTGAGCACATGACCTGCAAGGAGAAGCTCTGGGACTTGGGCTTGTTTAGTATGCAGAAGAGAGGAGTGAGGGGCCATTTGATAGCAGCCTTCAACTTCCTGAAGTGGGATTCCTAAAGTGGATGGGGAGAGGCTGTTCTCTGTGGTGAGGGATGGCAGAACAAGGAGCAATGGTCTCAAGTGACAGAGGGAGTGCTGTATGTTGGATATTAGGGAAAACTTTCACCAGGAGAGTGGTGAAGCACTGGAATGTGTTACCTGGAGAGGTGGTGGAATCTCCATCCCTAGAGGTATTTAAGTCCCAGCTTAACAAAGTCCTGGCTGGGATGATTTAGTTGAGGTTGATCCTGCTTTGGGCAGGGGTTGGACTCAATGACCTCTTGAGGTCCCTTCCAGCCCTGGGACTCTATAGCTGCGTCTACACGTGCACGCTACTTCGAAGTAGCGGCACCAACTTCGAAATAGCGCCCGTCGCGTCTACACGCATCGGGCGCTATTTCGAAGTTAACTTCGACGTTAGGCGGCGAGACGTCGAAGTCGCTAACCTCATGAGGAGATAGGAATAGCGCCCTACTTCGACGTTCAACGTCGAAGTAAGGACCGTGTAGACGATCCGCGTCCCGCAACGTCGAAATTGCTGGGTCCTCCATGGCGGCCATCAGCTGGGGGGTTGAGAGATGGTCTCTCTCCAGCCCCTGCGGGGCTCTATGGTCACCGTGGGCAGCAGCCCTTAGCCCAGGGCTTCTGGCTGCTTCTGCGGCAGCTGGGGATCTATGCTGCAGGCACAGGGTCTGCAACCGGTTGTGAGCTCTGTGTATCTTGTGTTGTTTAGTGCAACTGTGTCTGGGAGGGGCCCTTTAAGGGAGCGGCTGGCTGTTGAGTCCGCCCTGTGACCCTGTCTGCAGCTGTGCCTGGCATCCCTATTTCGATGTGTGCTACTTTGACGTGTAGACGTTCCCTCGCTGCGCCTATTTCGATTTTGGGCTGAGCAACGTCGAAGTTGAACATCGACGTTGCCGGCCCTGGAGGACGTGTAGACGTTATTCATCGAAATAGACTATTTCGATGTCGCAACATCGAAATAAGCTATTTCGATGTTGGCTGCACGTGTAGACGTAGCCTATGAGTCTATGTGATGGGGTAGGAAGTTGCCCATGGGGCTGCAAGCACCCCCAGGGCGGGAGGGGCCAGCCAGCAGCAAGAACATTCACCAGCGGTTATGGGGAAGATGCAACAAGGTGTCTCCAGCTCCTGCTGTTCTGCAGCTGTGCTGCTCCAGGGGTGGGGTAGGACCTCCCCACATTTCCCAACCAGAATAGGAGCAGTGGGGTCAGAGAGCAGCACGAGCTGGAGCCATCTTGCAATGCTTTCTGCCTGTCCCCACCGCCAGTCGTCTTACCCCTGCCATGGCCCTGCCCCAGTCCTCCTCTTCCTGCAGAGTGCCTGCCCTCTAACCAGCCTGGGAGCCCTGGCCACTCTGGGGAGCCTCTGACTCTCCCCCTAACCTGGGTCAAGGATAGGGAGGCCTGAGATCCCCAGCCCGTGTCTCTCCTCCCCAGAGTGCACCACCCAGGGCAGATGGAGGGGTCAGGTCTCTTCAGGACAGCTTGGGCTCAATGAGGGGCAGCCCAGCTCTGGCTCTGTGGCCTGGCCAGGGACATGGCCTTGGGAGAAGAGGTGCTGGGGTGGGGTCACTGAGAGGGGCCAGCACAGGGACCACAGGCTGGTTCCCAAAACTGGGGCTGTGCAGACCAGATGCCCCACCACAAAGCACAGCCAGTGGCTGCAAAGCTCCAGGCCAGCCCAAGACTTGCAGTTTGTGGGGTCAGCCTGGTCCTCTCCCACAAACTATCCCCATATTATGAAATGGGAGGGGGACTGGCCATCCCACTTCTTAAAGGGGACAGGCCACATACCCTTGGGTCCTGATCCGGAAAAACACAAACCAGCCCATGTTCAAGAAGCATGCAGGGGAATCTGCCTCCAGAAAGACCTCGCCAGGCCAGTCTCTGCTGGTTCATAACGGGCACCTGCCAGTTATTTTCCCCTCTCCAGTCGCTTTCAATCCCAGCAGCTTTTCTCTCTCGTCTCTCACAGTCTTCAGAGGGGCCTGGATTTCTCCCTGCGCAAAGAGAAACAGAGTGGGAGGTTTTACTTGGATGTGAGGGGGGTGGAGCTGGGTGTTTTTCTACCCCAAACCCAAGACGACTGTGGTCCCATCACTTTGTGACATCAGGGCCACCAAGCAGCTGAAACCTTATTTACACACACTGCGAGTGTGTCACAGTCCAACGTGTTACCAGCTCAGGCGCAGGGATGGAAGTGATGATTAGAGCGAGATCTCAGTTCTCACCCAGCTGCACTGTTGTTTATGAAGCGATCAGTGGTGCAGCACAGAACAGGACACTGGAGTCACACGGGGCTGAATCAACCAGCCCGTGTGGGAGAAGGTTGAACTAACCAGTGATGCAAACCCCAGAAGCTCCCAGGGTTTAAATCTGGGCTGGGATTTCAGGCCGGGAGCCCTGGGGAGGGCACTGGCTGGACAGAGCTGGGCTAAGCACCAGGCAAACCCCTGAAAAGCAGGGAGGCCGTTTGCCCAGGGTGAGGCTGCAGAGTCCCAGCTCTGTGGAGATCTGTCCCTGTCAGGCAGGGACTTACCACCACCGCATGGGGCTTCGTCCAGGCAGAGTGAGATGGAGGAGCAGACAGGGCCAGACTGACACCTCGTGTGCCCCTGAGGGAGGTCTGCACACAGCCCGGGGGCTGGGCACAGGGGGGTCCTGGCTCCAGGCGCCCTCCCTGCCCGGACTGAGGCGCCGCTGCTCAGATCGGCTCAGCTCCTGCTTACCACAGACACGGGGGGAATTTGCAGGTTCCCGACAGCCACAGCTCCTCCGCCCGCACCCCGGTCAGAGGCTGTGTTAAGCCGGGGTTAAATAGCGACTCTGGGGCTCTAATCGTGTCACACTGGAGTGGAGTCGGCCCGTGTGACCGGGACCCCCCTGGGCGCAGCTGTGCGGGGGGGGGGGGGGGGTCGGGCGCTGGCGGCTGGAACCGGAACTAACCGGTTTTTCCCGCCCTTTTCCCTCAGCGTTCCATCCCCTCAGAGCTGTTTGCCCCCCAGGGCGCCAGGGGCAGGTCCCCCCCCCAGGTGTCTGTCAGAGCCGGTGACGGACGGACGGACATCCCAGGGCGGCTGCCCGGCTCTGCCCCCACCCCCGCAGCAGCAGCGCTGTCTGGCCCAGGGCAGAGCCAGCGCGGGCGTCACGCTGCCCAGCGCCGGCCGGCTGCTGCCTGCCAAGGGAGGGGAAGGAGGAGATCGTCCTCCCACCTGCCCGTCTGTCCCCTCACGCCCCATCCGCACCCCTGCCCCCGCCGCCCAGCCGCTGCCTCCCTCCGCTCCCACCGCCCAGGGACTCCTCAGCGCCCCCCGAGGGCTCCCCGCAGGCCAACGGCCGCAGGTCCTGAGCACCCGCCGCCCTGACGGACGCCACCCGGCGCTGCCCGAGGGCAGAGCTCTCCGGCCGGGGGCTGAGCGTGTGGGGTGTGCAGGGCGCTGGGCTGGGGCTGGGCTTCCTGCCCACTGCGACGTCCCCGGTCCCAGCACCGGGTGTTTTATTCCATTATTCCCTGAGAGTGACCCCCCCAACCCCCACCCCAAAGCTGTGGCCACCCCCTAGCTCAGGCCGAGCTCCCCCGCTCACCCCAGGGCCGCTGCCACGGTTCCCCTGTGGCACTTCGTCCCCACTGCCCCTCTGCTCAGCTCACCTGGGGCCAGGCCCAGCCCCAGCCCCCATGACCTCCCCCTCCAGAGCTGAGGTTGGGGCTGGACCCCCCGAGCTCACCCTGGGGCCTGGCTCAGTGCTGCAGGCTGGCCCGAGCCCCCCACACCCAGTGCCCCATCCCAGAGCTGGGGCTGGCCCCAACAGCCCCCACACCTCAGTGCTGGGGCCAGTTCTCCCCCACATGGGGCCAAGGTCAGCTCAGTCCAGGGCCAGACCCAGCTCTCTGGCCTGTTCCCTTCCCCTGGGCTATGGAAGACACCTCCACGCAGGAGCTAACGCTGGGGCTGCAGACGCCAGCCCGGCCCAAGTGGCCTCCCCAGAGACGCTGGTGCCAGAAACCACAACATGAATCCCCCACGCACCCCCACACACACGAGGAGCTGCCAGGGCAGAGCAGCACGGCCCAGACCTGCCCCCAGCCCAGATCAGATCCACCTCTGCAGCTGTGGCTGCCCACGGTCAGCCCCTGAGACCTCCCAACCCCCCAACACACACACACACACACTGAACCTTCTGCCATCCCCCCTCCACTCACCCTCTCCTACCCCCAGCCTGAGCCCCACACACCAAACCCAGCTGTGAGGTCACCACTCCCACCCCATCCTCCCCCGACCAAACCCTGCGCCAACCCTGCAGGAGTGAGGAGCACAGAGACAGTGGGTGGGTCACGCTCAGGTGTTTATTGCTACGAACGTTTCTCTTTCATTTCCCGAACTCGCCCGCAGTGACACAGAGCAGCCACGTTTTCCGAACCGGGACGCAACACCCACGCGCGACGCCGGGAAATGGGCGGGTGGTGCTGCACAGACCAGGCAAACGCTCCTGGGGACGGGAGTGAAGAACCCACGTGGATCATCCCATTTCTCAGACACGCCGGGCGGGTGCGTGTAAAACCCGGTGAAATGGGAATGAGACGAGCGCTGGGGTTGCACCCGGCGCTGCTGGAGTAGAACAACTGCTCCGTTTTGTCCCCCCGCGCGTCACACGCAGATGTGGCAGGGCAGGACCTGGGACAGGAGCGACTCCCCCGCCCGGCGCCGTCTGCTGCCCCTGGGCCGGGGGCCGGGCTAGTCCGAGGGCAGCAAACTGCCCTGGGCAGCACCAGGCACTCGGTGTGTGTCAGTATTTCCCACCCGCCTCGCCCGGCGCTGGGGCCCTTTGTCACCGCGCACGGGAGGGGCAAACGCACGGGAGGAGCCAGTGGGTTCTGCACGGCCCGGCTGGGCCCCGCTCACGCCCTGGGGCTGGGCTCGCACCCCCCCGGCTGGCCCAGCTGCTGAGCCCCTTCCCCAGCCCCCCCAGCTGAGGCTGCAGCGCAGAGCGGCCGCACGTACAGCAGGGCCCCGGCCCTCTCCCCTGCCCAGCGCTGCCCCTGGGGCCGCTGCTCCCCCTCCGTGGGCAGAGACTCCCCAGGGCAGGAAATGTGCCAGGTCCCTGGGCCCCCCACTGGGCCTCTCCCCTCACTGGGCTCCTCTCCCGCCACCTCTTATCTCAGAGGCTCTTCCTCCTGGGGCCTCTCCCCTCCCCTCCCCCATCACACCCACCCCACCGTCCTCCCCTGGGGATCTGGGCTCCTCCTTTCCTGCACTCCAGCCCCCTCCTCACCCCCCTCTCAGCATCGACCTGACCCTGCCCCCACCCGACCCACACTGCCCTGCCCCCCACAGCCTGCAGCTGCTCCCCCAGCTCACAGGCCTGGGCACCGACAGGGAGAGGGTTGGGGGCAGGCAGGAGATGCCCCTTAGACGACCCCATGGGAGCAGGGCTGGGGGCTGGTTAGTGCTGGGAGGGGTCAGTCTGTGCCGCGGGGTCACTGCCAGGGACAGGGATTCCCTGCGGCTGCGCTGGGAGGGGGCAGATTGTCAGGGGAGCCGCGTTTGTCCCCCCGGGGTTGGTACCGGGGCAGAAATAAGGGTGGAGGGGCCCGGAGAAGGTGCGGGTGAAAGTGAAGAGATGGGACCTGTCAGTCACATTGTAAAATGAGACCTCGCCCGCCTCGTAGTCCAGGAAAACCCCCACCCGGCCGGGCCTGGCGCTCACGGGGAGGGGGGTCGGGGGGCAGGTGAGGGCCTTGTATCCCCCGTCCTTCAGCCACACGGCCCAGTATCCATCGTCAGGTGACAGTCTCACCTTCCCCTTCCTGCGCACAGATCCCCTGCACACCCCCAGGTCCCACTCAGTCTTGTCTCCCACCTCCACCTCCCAGTAACACCTCCCGCCCGTGAGCCGCTCCGCGCCCAGCACACAGGGACAAGGATCAAATCTCTCGGCGTTGCGGGACAGATCCTGGCGGGTGTCTCCGCATCTCACACGTTTCCGATCCTCAGACAGGACGAGTCGGGGACTTGCCGTGTCTGGATCCAGAGTGACGTCCACTGGGGAGAGTCACAGAGTCAGTGCGGGGGCAGGGCTGGTCCCTGGGGTCGGAGGGAAATGAACCTGCGCCCCAGTGATCGCTCTGGGGGTGTTGTCTGAGGGGCGTCAGGGCCCCTCTGCCTGGGAGGAGACGCTGAGGGGGGAGGGCAGGGGAGTGGGGGAGGGGGGAGAAGGAGTCAGGGAGGGCGGGGGAGGGGCCAGGCTCACAGCTGGAGAGGAGAGAGAAGGGGCAGGTGATGGGGAGGTGTGAAGGGGGAGGGGCAGGTGAGGGGGGAGGGGCGCAATGAGGGCAATGGGGGGCTGAGGAGCAGACCCCATAAGCCCTGGGAGGGATGAAGGGGGGTACCGGGGGCTGCAGAGGGTGACGGAAGGGGCAGCAAGGGGCGGGGCTGAGGGCTGTGAGGCGATGGGGAGCTCCCATGGGGCAGGGGACCAAGGGGAGGGACGGGTGCTGGGTGGGGGGCTGAGGGGTGGGGCAGGTGCCAGCACCATGGGGGGCAGGGAATGGGCAGCCCCAGGGCACAGAGTGAGGCAGGCGCCCGGGGGCCAAGGGACCGGCCGGGGCAGGGCAGCCCCAGTGGGGGAGGAGGGAAGGAGGAGGGGGGTGACGGGGCTGCAGGGGGGAGGGGAGGAGCAGGGGGTGGGGGCAGCGCTGGGGCAATTAAGGGGCAGGAATGGGGGCAGCGCCAGGCCCACAGACAGGAGTGAGGGGCTGGGCTGGGACCAATGGCGGGAGCTGAGTGGGGGAGGTCACCCAGGGACAAGGGGAGGGCAGGAGTCGAGCTGGCCTCTGGGGCACAGAGCAGGAGGGGGAGGGGCAACACCCCAGCACACGGTGGGTGAACAGGGGCAGGGGGAGGAGACAAAGGGGGTGAGCAGGGAGGCAGGTGCCAGGGGGCAGGGAAAGGGGGAAGAGGGGGGGAGATCTCAGGACATAACAGGGCAGTGAGGGGAGGGGCGGGTGCCAGGAATAGGGAGGTGTGGGGCAGGGGGAGTGAGCAGGGAGGGATGGGGGGTGGGTGGGGCAGAGGGGCAGCTGCAAGGAGGGCGGGGGGGGGAGGGACGTGGGCACCAGGGGGCAGAGATGGGGGAGGGAAGGGCCCACGTCGGGGACACAAAGGAGACAAGGGACGAGACACGGGGCAGGCAGAGGGAAGGGCCGGCACCAGGGGGCAGAAGGGACAATGGCTGAGAGGGGGCTCAGGGGGCAGAGGAGCGGTGAACAGAGGGGCTGGCACCAAGGGACCAGAGGGGAGGGGGTGCAGGTGTCAGGGAGGCAGGAGATGAGGGGAGGGTATGGGGAGAACTAAAGGGCAGGGAGCAGAAGGGGGGATGAGGGGAGGGGCAGGGAGCAGTGGTGGGGGGTGGGAAGAGGAAGAGGATGGCACAGGGGGCAGAGGAGCTGTGGTCTCTGTGAGGGGAGGGGAAGAGGTAGGAGGCAGTTCTGGGGGGCAGAGGGGGAGGGGAGCTGTGGTCTCTGTGGGGGGAGGGGAAGAGGGAGGAGGCAGTTCTGGGGGGGCAGAGAGGAGCTGTGGTCTCTGTGGGGGGAGGGGGAGAGGGAGGAGGCAGTTCTGGGGGGCAGAGGGGAGCTGTGGTCTCTGTGGGGGAAGGGGGAGAGGGAGGAGGCAGTTCAGGGGGGCAGACGGGAGTTGTGGTCTCTGTGGGGGGAGGGGGAGAGGGAGGAGGGAGTTCGGGGGGGCAGAGGGGAGCTGTGGTCTCTGTGGGGGGAGGGGAAGGGGGAAGAGGCAGTTCTGGGGGCAGAGGGGAGCTGTGGTCTCTGTGGGGGGAGGGGGAGAGGGAGGAGGCGGTTCTGGGGGGCAGAGGGGGAGGGGAAGGGGGAAGAGGCAGTTCGGGGGGGCAGAGGGGAGCTGTGGTCTCTGTGGGGGGAGGGAGAGAGGGAGGAGGGAGTTCGGGGGGCAGAGGGGAGCTGTGGTCTCTGTGGGGGGAGGGGGAGAGGGAGGAGGGAGTTTGGGGGGGCAGAGGGGAGCTGTGATCTCTGTGGGGGGAGGGGGAGAGGGAAGAGGGAGTTCGGGGGGGGCAGAGGGCAGCTGTGGTCTCTGTGGGGGGAGGGGGAGAGGAAGGAGGCGGTTCTGGGGGGCAGAGGGGAGCTGTGGTCTCTGTGGGGGGAGGGGGAGAGGAAGGAGGCGGTTCTGGGGGGCAGAGGGGAGCTGTGGTCTCTGTGGGGGGAGGGGGAGAGGAAGGAGGCGGTTCTGGGGGGCAGAGGGGAGCTGTGGTCTCTGTGGGGGGAGGGGAGAGGGAGGAGGCAGTTCTGGGGGGCAGAGGGGAGCTGTGGTCTCTGTGGGGGGAGGGGGAGAGGGAGGAGGCGGTTCTGGGGGGCAGAGGGCAGCTGTGGTCTCTGTGGGGGGAGGGGGAGGGGGAGGAGGCAGTTCAGGGGGGCAGAGGGCAGCTGTGGTCTCTGTGGGGGGAGGGGGAGAGGAAGGAGGCGGTTCTGGGGGGCAGAGGGGAGCTGTGGTCTCTGTGGGGGGAGGGGAGAGGGAGGAGGCAGTTCTGGGGGCAGAGGGGAGCTGTGGTCTCTGTGGGGGGAGGGGAGAGGAAGGAGTCAGTTCTGGGGGGCAGAGGGGAGCTGTGGTCTCTGTGGGGGGAGGGGAAGAGGGAGGAGGCGGTTCTGGGAGACGGGGGCGAGAGGCACAAGGCTGGGGGTGCAGTCGGGGGCGAGCAGAAGGGCCGGCAGCAGTGCCAGACTCTGGCTGTGGGGTTCACGCCCCAGCACTAACAGCCCTGCAGGGATGGGGCTCCAGCTGCTCATTCCCGACCCCTCCCCACACGCTTTGCTGACCCCCACCCCAGGCGCCAGCGCCCAGCCAGAGCTGCAGCTCCCCCCACCCCCCCAGTGCCCGAGTGTCACATGGGCGCCGAGACTCTCTGCCACGGGCCGCACACAAACCCTGGTGGGAAACCAGGAGCCTTGGCCCCAGCCGGACACTGGCGACCCGCCCCCAGCCCGGCGCGGTGCGGAGCTGAGCGGCCCCCGGGGCTCTGCCACGGCCACGGCACCAGCGGCTGGGAGCCCCCGGCCCTTCTCCATCGCCAGGCCCAGGGCGGCTCCCCCTCTGCTCCCCTCGCTGCAGACAGACGGGGGGAGGCGGGTCCCTGCAGAGCCGGGGTCACTGCTGAGAGCCCCAGGAAAGCTGCCCTGAGCTCCGGTCAGTGGCGCTCACATGGCGGCGGAGACCCTGGTGGAAGCCCTGGGTGACTCCCAGCTCGGTGGGGACGGGGCTCAGCGGGTTCAGCTCCACGCGGGGCAGGAACCGACGGGAGCTGGAGTGAGCTCAGCTGGTGGCAGAGGGAAATACGGGAGTCTGGGCCCAGCCTGGGACCCGGCTCACCCACTGACTCCTGGCCCCTCCCTCCAGCAGGGCAGAGGGGTCGGGGCACAGGGAGGAGGCGGCTCTTTGCCCTGGGGCTGGGCTGGGCTCCTGGGGCAGCTCTCAGCCCCTCCCTGTGGTGCCCCTGCGGGTCTGGTTTTGCTCCTCCTCCCCCACTAGGGGTATCCCCTCCCCCACCAGCTCTGCCGTCTCCCAGGTGTGGGGCCCTGGGCATGGGGCCAGGAGGGGCCGCAGGGAGGGAGCTGGAATCACCCACACAGGGTGAACGTCAGTTACCTGCGAATCCTCGGGCTCGTCCGAGTCCTGCAACGACCGGCAAAGGGAGAGGTGAGAATTCCCACCGCAGAGCCCCTGGAGCAGGGCCGTACGCGGCCCCTCCCCGCAGCACCCGGCTCTGCGCCGCCCCCCAACAGAGCAGTTCTGCAGCCTGCGACTCCCCTCGGCCGGTCTGTGCCCCGTTCCCCGGCCGGGCCCCGGGCAGATCCCGGCACACGCTCCAGCCCAGCCCCGGGATCCTCACCTCTCTCTGCAGCCAGCGACTCTGCAAGGAAAGAGAAAAACCCGTCACTGGCCTGGGTCAGGGCCCCTGGGGCTGGAAGTCACAGCTCTGTCCCACACGGCGAGAGGGGCCTGGGACTCAGGACAAAGGACCAGCTCCTCAGAGGCGTTTCGGCTCCCAGCCGCGCACAGAGCCCTCGTGTATCGTCAGCTTGGGCCCGAAGGACGAATGACCCGTCCAGTCCAAGGCTGGGCCCCAGACCCATAGGACAGCCGTCTCTGCCGCCAGCCCTGCTCCGTGTGACTGGGCTGGTGCCGTGTGGTGCAGGGCCCTCGGCCTGGGGCTGGACGTCGCCCTGTTTGCAGCAATTCGCTCTCATTTGCCCCTCTCAGCGGTGCCCAGAAGAACTCCAGTGTCACTGCCCCCTGGCCGGCACAGGTGGGATGGAGGGAGAGTCTCTCCTGGCGCAGCAGGAGGGGGCGGCTGCAGGGGAGGCACCTTCCCTCCACACCCCTGTTCTCGGCCATCCCCGTCTGTATGGGACACCTGCCTTTCTGCTCTGAGCAGCCTCCCTGGGCTCACAGCCCCAGCCCTCCCCAGGAGGGGTCACTGGGGTTTCTCCGGGACTCCAGCGTGACCTTCCCACGCCTGCTGGGCTGCGTTTCTCTGGAGGCCAATGTGACCGGGTTTAACCCACCTGCACAAATCCCCCCAGAAAGTCAATTCCCAGCTCCCTCGCTGGGCACCTCCCCCCAGCACGGAGCCACTCACAGCCCAGCCACACGGCCCCCACATTCGCCCCCAGCTCCCAGCCCACAATTCCAGGCCCAGTTCCAGACCCGGAGCATCGAGCCGCAAGTCAGAGTGAGTGAAATACACAAGAGTTGTGAGCGACTGACGGAGCCGAGAGCATCAGCCCCGGCACGCGCCTGCCTGGGGACAGATCGGGAGGCGCCCGGGCGCACACATACGGGATTAGCAATTCTCTCCTCAGCTCCCTCTCTCCACGCCGGCTCTGCTCCGAGCAGCCTGGGGAGCTGGGACACCAGGGGCTCTGATCGCAGCTCTGATCCACGGGGAGCTCTCAGCCACTGACGTGAACCCAAACGAAGGAGCTGCCACTTCCTGCCGTCCCCGATTGCCATGGGGGAGCCTCTGCCCCTGCCCAGACCCAGGGGGAGAGAAACCCCCAGCAGCAGCACCCCTCACCCAGGAATCCCGTCACGGCCTCCTGCAGACGGGGCTCCCCAGCGAAATCCCGGATTCTCTGCTCCAGCTCAGGGCACTTGGGCGCCGGACGGGGAGATGTCGCCTTCTCGGCCCTGCAGAGACACCAGTGGGGTTGTTCCTCCCCCTCCTCGGCCCTCAGCTCCTGCCCCCAACGCCGGACAGGGCAGCGGGTGGGGGCTGGGCACAGGCAGAGCTAAGGGGGCCGGGACCTCTGCTGCCCAGGGAATTTAGTGCCTGCACCACCTGCCGGGGCCCAGCCTGGGGCTTGACCCTCAGAGAGAAAACCCAGCGCAGGCAGGGCCAGCCCCAGCCCCAGTTCCCCTCACACCTGGCTGGGCCACTCAGCTCTTCCCACAGGCCCCTCATCTGGGACAGGCTTTGGGCCATGACAGAGCTGGGGCCACGTCCTAGCTGGGCCCTCGGGGTGACAGGCCCCAGCCCCGTTACTGATCTCCTGAGCCAGCCAGGCCCCAGGGAGGGTTCCCAGCCCAGAGCCCTGGGGCAGCTCCCTCCCCAGGGTGGGTCACACACCCACGGTGGCAGCAGCCCCAGAGCTACAGGGAAGGAGGGGGAGACAGTCCCTGGTGGGGGTTGGGCCTCAGCCCGGCTTCTGAGCCTCGTCCCAGCATGACGGGGGTGGGGGCAGATGGAGCCGGACTTACCTGCTAACAGAGCTTCTGACACCCTGGAGGGGATGGGGAGACAGCAGAGAGTCAGTGCCCACGGCCCAGCCCGGCCCTGCCCCACACAGCTCACGCTGCTCCCACAGCCTCAGCCCCACAGGCGGCTCCCCAGGGAGTGGGGGCGTCACCTGCTTCCCCCCAGCCCCAACTCCCGTCTCTCCGCAGCCCTGAGCCCCCAGCCCTGCAGCCACCCTGGGCCGCGATCACTGCGCTGAGTTCCCCCAGGAGCCGTCCCCTCCCGGCACTGGGCTCTGGGCACGTCCGGCACCGTCTCACCTGCAGCAATTCCAGCGCTGGCTGCTGACACGTCCCCTCCAGCTCCGTGATCAGGGCGCTGAGCTGGGAAATCTCCTCCCCCAGCCGGGTGGCGTTTTCCTCCTCCCTCTGCCCGATCTCCCGGGCCAGCTCTCCCAGCCGGGCCAGCAGGAGGCGCTCTTGTTCAGCCAGGAACCGGCGCAGCCGCTGGCACTCCCACGCCACCAGCTGCCTCTCCACCGCCGTCTGCCGCTGGGGTGCGCAGAGGGGCCGGGC
The DNA here is from genome assembly GCF_033958435.1 of Carettochelys insculpta. Classification (NCBI taxonomy): domain Eukaryota; kingdom Metazoa; phylum Chordata; order Testudines; family Carettochelyidae; genus Carettochelys; species Carettochelys insculpta. Next base: position 937,182 of record NC_134158.1, on the reverse strand, counting down.
GGCCACGGGGAGAGAAGGACACGGGACGTGGGACAGGGGCTGTTCTGCGCCGCGCGGGGCTTTTCATTCAGCCCAAACCGGCCACTGGCCTCATTGGAGGGTCCGATACTCCAGCCCTGGGCCCAGCCCAGAGCTCCCCCGTCCCAGCCCCACCCGGCCACAGCTGAGCACCTCCAGCAGCGCCACCGGCCTCTCCACCGGCCCCCAGAGCTTGAGCGGCCGAGCCAGAGGCTGCTCCCACCCCCTGCGCTGCCCTCACTGTCTCCAGTGGGGATTTACACCAGGGGCCTGAGCAGCCTGACCCTGACTACTGACTGCCGGGGGTCACTCCTGATTTACACCAGGGCCCTGAGCAGCCTGACCCCGACTACTGACTGCCGGGGGTCACTCCTGATTTACACCAGGGCCCTGAGCAGCCTGACCCCGACTACTGCCTGCCGGGGATCACTCCTGATTTACACCAGTGCCCTGAGCAGCCTGACCCCGACTACTGACTGCCAGGGGTCACTCCTGATTTACACCAGGGGCCTGAGCAGCCTGACCCCCAACTACTGACTGCCGGGGGTCACTCCTGATTTACACCAGGGGCCTGAGCAGCCTGACCCCGACTACTGCCTGCCGGGGATCACTCCTGATTTACACCAGTGCCCTGAGCAGCCTGACCCCAACTACTGACTGCCAGGGGTCACTCCTGATTTACACCAGGGGCCTGAGCAGCCTGACCCCGACTACTGACTGCCGGGGGTCACTCCTGATTTACACCAGGGCCCTGAGCAGCCTGACCCCGACTACTGCCTGCCGGGGATCACTCCTGATTTACACCAGTGCCCTGAGCAGCCTGACCCCGACTACTGACTGCCAGGGGTCACTCCTGATTTACACCAGGGGCCTGAGCAGCCTGACCCCAACTACTGACTGCCGGGGGTCACTCCTGATTTACACCAGGGGCCTGAGCAGTGTGACCCCGACTACTGACTGCCGGGGGTCACTCCTGATTTACACCAGTGCCCTGAGCAGCCTGACCCCGACTACTGACTGCCAGGGGTCACTCCTGATTTACACCAGGGGCCTGGGCAGTGTGACCCCGACTACTGACTGCCGGGGGTCACTCCTGATTTACACCAGTGCCCTGAGCAGCCTGACCCCGACTACTGACTGCCAGGGGTCACTCCTGATTTACACCAGGGCCCTGAGCAGTCTGACCCCAACTACTGCCTGCCGGGGGTCACTCCTGATTTACACCAGGGCCCTGAGCAGTCTGACCCCAACTACTGCCTGCCGGGGGTCACTCCTGATTTACACCAGGGGCCTGGGCAGTCTGACCCCAACTACTGACTGCCGGGGGTCACTCCTGATTTACACCAGGGGCCTGAGCAGTCTGACCCCAACTACTGCCTGCCGGGGGTCACTCCTGATTTACACCAGGGCCCTGAGCAGTCTGACCCCAACTACTGCCTGCCGGGGGTCACTCCTGATTTACACCAGGGGCCTGGGCAGTCTGACCCCAACTACTGACTGCCGGGGGTCACTCCTGATTTACACCAGGGCCCTGAGCAGCCTGACCTCAACTACTGCCTGCCAGGGGTCACTCCTGATTTACACCAGGGCCCTGAGCAGCCTGACCCCAACTACTGCCTGCCGGGGGTCACTCCAGATTTACACCAGGGCCCTGAGCAGCCTGACCCCAACTACTGCCTGCCGGGGGTCACTCCTGATTTACACCAGGGGCCTGAGCAGCCTGACCCCAACTACTGCCTGCCAGGGGTCACTCCTGATTTACACCAGGGGGCTGGAAGCAGGGGCTGCCCCACACTGGTTACTGGGACCCTGAGCTCGCTCCCTGAATCGGCCCTGCAAACACTTTAACCTTTGAGTGTCGCAGACGCCAACCAGCGCAGACACCCCCCAGTGCTGTCACAGCCCCTGTGCAAAGCACCTGGGCAGGGCCGGGCACCTACCCGCAGCCTCTCGCTCTCCTCGGCCCAGGCGGATTTCAGGCCCACGAGCTCCTCTCTCTGCTCCCGCAGGCGCTGCAGGCGGCTCAGGAGTTGCTCCTGCAAACACAGACAGTGGCTCTGGGGCTGGTTTGGGGCCATTGGTTTGTGCCCAGTGATAATGGGGTCACGGAGCAGAGTGGGGCTGGGGGGCAGCTTCCCATTTTCCAGCCCCCTGAGAAGTGACCCCAGCTCCAGGGTATCCCCCCGGCAGCACTGCTGGGCCTGGCCCAGTTTCGCCCAAGCACCAGGGGCTGCAGGTGGCTGAATCCTGTTATCAGACAGGTCCGTGGTTCCACCCCAGGGCCCGTCAGACCCACACAGGGCTCTGTGGCTTCAGAGAAGCTGCCCCTGTGACACCCAGCCCGCTGGGACCAGACCCGTTCCCTACCCTGTACTCCTGGGCAGCCTCCTCCACGGGCACCACCGTGTGAGTGCGGTGAGCCTGGGACTCTCTACAGATCACGCAGATGGGGCTTTGATCCTCCTGGCAGAAGAGTTTCAGAGCCTCCTGGTGCCTCTCACACACTCGCTGCCCCTCGGGCTCCAGCCCCGCCGGGACCCGCAGGCCTTTCACTAACTCCACCAGGTTCCCCAGCTGCCAGTTGGGCCGCAGGTTTCTCTGCCGGGTGGTTTCTCTGCACTGGGGGCAGGAGAAGTTGGGCTCCGACTCCCCCCAGCACTGGCTGATACAGGCCCGGCAGAAGCTGTGTCCGCACTCAATCGACACCGGCTCTGTGAAATACTCCAGGCAGACGGGACAAGTCACTTCTTCCTGGAAACTCCCGGCCACGTCCCTGGCAGCCATGGCCCCGGCGCACAGCGAGATCAGGAACTGCAGGTTAGTTTCACTTTCCTGAGCAGGGCCTGGGCAGCCTCTTTTTTTTTTAAATAACTTGAAGCCGATTGCACAAGCGCGTGAAGCCGATCGCACAAGCGACAGCCAATGCCACTCACTGGGAGGAAATTCCACACCAGGAAAATCACATCCCAGCAGCTGCACGGCCCTGAGAAAGCCCCAAACAAGCACCAAGCTGCCTAATGAAATGACAGGCCTCACAGTAGCCCCAGAGCATCCCCCACCCCCAAACCTTCCCTGAACCCGGCCCCACCCCGTAGCCTATATCCCCAGCCGGAGCTCTCACACCCCTGCACCCCGTCTCCTGCTCCAGACCTGATCCCTTAGCCCTGGCTCAGAGCCGGCGGCCCCAGCTGGAGTCCTTGTACCCCAGCCCTCTGCCTCTGCCCTGAGCCCCACCCCCCATAATTTTCTTCTGTGCACCAGTGTGAAGGTGTCGCCCATCACCACCGCATCGGTGCGTCACACAACTCACCCTGCCCGGGGTGGGGGGGGTGTGAGCGGGGGCTTGGGTCAGAGCCCCTCCGGAGGTGACAATGCTCCTGGTAACTCCCCCCCGTGTGCGGAAGAAATGCTGTTCTGTGCGGCTGGGCACCGCCCGGAGAAACGCGCTGCCGGCCGCGGGGGCTCTGCCAAGCACCGGGTCAGCGCCGGCATCTCTCCTGGGCGGCCACCCCAGTGCTCAGCTTACAGGGGTCCGCGCCAGCCCCGCCTGGGCCTGGTGACACCCCTCAGCCCGGGCTGGCTGCTGCCAATGGCATTGAGGTCCCTGCTGCCAGAGCCAGGCCCCCGCAGCCCCCAGGTGCATCGCTCCGGGGAGGGACTCAGGGGAGGGGACAGAACCGCTCCCTGTGCTCACCCGCGGGGGGGAAGACAGTCATGGAGCCGGGGGCAGTGGAGCGAGCTGGGGCCGGTGTCTCCGCTCCCCCCACTGCTGGCCCAGCCGGCCTCCCCAGAGATGCAGGTGTCAGAAACTGCAGTGGAACCTTCTGCTGGAAGGAGTCGGCAGCAACCAGGGCCGGGTTCAATATCTGCGGTTCCTTTTCATCCCTCTCACACAGAACCGGCTCGAGCCCCCACCCACTAGCCTGGGAAATTCACACCCCCGGGCGCGTCGGCGAGGCAACGATTCCTCCCTCGCACGCAAACACTCTGAGTGTAGAAAAGAAACTTTTAATGAAAGAGGCAGAGAAGTCACATGGCACAAGCTTGGGAAAATCCCACCCCCAGAGTTCGGAACCAACCCCCAAGTAACTGTCCCAGCTCAGATGCATTGACAGTGTCCTGGGCCTCTCAGGCTCTCCAGCCCAATCCTGTAACCAGCCAATCCACACACCCAACTTTCTACATACCCGGCTTCCAATGCCCCACTGACCGCTCGGGCCAGTCCCTGCAGGCCCTGACCCATCACCCTGATGCATCCCTCACTGAACCTGAGGCAATGCCCGCTTCACGCTGGTCCAGCGTTCCGCTTGCTCCCTGCCAGCTGCCCCACTGGTCACCCCCTGCTTCTCCTACCAGCCCAGCCCTATTCCTCCTACCAGCCCTCGACCAGCTACCGGCTGCTGTCTTGGGGGATTTGCCTGCAAACCCTGCGATTCCAGCTCTTGGCGACTTCAGCTCCGGCCCAGGCACAACAGCTCAGTATCCACCCAAAGCGGTTTCTCACAGAACAACGATAAACCTATTTTTAGGTCCACCTGCAAATCGCATGAAAAGAACTAACCACACCAGTCTTACAGCCAAAAGGCTTCCAGCCAGCTCCTTGAAACACAACACCTCCACCCTCTCCACTAACACCTCGCTCTGACCCTCCGCAATCCAGCTCTCACACAGCAGTGATGTGCCTGTACAAAACTGCCCCACAAAGCCTCAAGCGTTGTTGAGACTCCACAATTCTTTGCACTGGGCGAGAGCACAAATTGTGACTTTACAACATGTTTTGCGACCGGGTGCTGGCAAACAGGGTGTGTGCTAACAGGAGGGAGTTTGGAGAGGCTCTCCTGGAGGAGGAGAAGGAAGGAGCAAACTAAAGCACCTTGGGGTAAGTGGCTGCTTATATTTGGAGGTTTTGGGCTTGTGTGTTTGTTTGGAGTTTGGAGTTTGTTTGTTTGGAGTGCTGAGCTGAGTGTGTGTGTTTGTTTGTTTGAAAGGCCGTGTGCTCAGGCAGGCAGGCAGGCAGTTGGAAGCTGATTAGGTTTGAATTGAAACACCGTGTGCTGATTGGCTGAGCTGTAGGCAGAGGGAGGAGCTATCAGGGAGGCCGAGCACTTAAACCCTGCTAGTAAGCGACCAGGGAGCTTTGCGACCGGGTGCTGGCAAACAGGGTGTGTGCTAACAGGAGGGAGTTTGGAGAGGGGAGTTGAGAGGGGGAGCTTGGAGGGAGCCAGTGACTTCTGTTGCCCTTAAACTAAATCCTTTATAACAACCTCTATCTGAAACATTTAATTAACCCTCATATATAACTAGAGTAGGAAATGGAGGCAGAAGCCCAGCAGCAGAGTGGGGGCTATCCTGTTTATTGTGTCGAGTGCAGTATGTATGACTACCTACCCTGTGGGCGGGTGGCGTATGTGTGCGCTCGATGCAAGGAGCTCCTGGCCCTCAGAGACCGAGTGCGTGCTTTGGAGGCCAGGGTGGCTGAACTGGAGGAGCTAAGGAAGGCAGAGGTGTTTGTGGATGAGACTTTCCGGGACATAGTAGGGCTGTCCCACCTCCAATCTGACAGTCCTGAGGCTGTTACGGAGGATGAAAGGCTCAGGGAAGGAGAGCAGTCAAGGGGAGCAGAGGGAAACCATCCCGTAGTTGGGACCCTCCTTCCAGAGGGTGATGTTGTATCCTCTCGTGCCGAGGATACTTCTCCGGGGGAGGGAGCGCCAGCTGTTAGGAAGAAGCAGGTTTTAGTAGTGGGGGATTCGATCATTAGAAATATAGATAGTTGGGTTTGTGATGACCGGGAGAACCGTATGGTGACTTGCCTGCCTGGTGCGAAGGTTGCGGATCTCTCGAGGCATCTAGACAGACTTATGGGCAGTGCTGGGGAGGAGCCGGTCGTCGTGGTACATGTTGGTACCAATGACATAGGGAAGGGTAGAAGAGATGTTCTGGAGGCCAAATTTAGGTTACTAGGAAAGAGACTGAAATCCAGAACATCTTTGGTGGCATTCTCTGAAATGCTTCCAGTTCCACGCGCAGGGCCAGATAGACAGGCAGAACTTCAGAGTCTCAATGCGTGGATGAGACGATGGTGTAGGGAAGAGGGGTTTAGATTTATTAGGAACTGGGGACACTTTTGGGGTAGGGGGAGCCTATACAGGAAGGATGGGCTCCACCTAAATCAAGGTGGATCCAGACTGCTGGCATTAAACATTAAAAAGGACATAGAGCAGTTTTTAAACTAAGAGGTGGGGGAAAGCCGATTGGTGCGGGGGAGCACCTGGATCGGACGGAGACTTCTCTTACACGAGGCTCCATAGACAGGGATTCCCTAGAAGTTAGTCAGATAGGGAACGTGGGAAATAATATATGGGCAAGATCAGATGTAAAACAATCATGCATAAAAAAATCCACCGTGTCTGTGAAAGGCGGACATATAAATAGTGGTAGTTTTCTAACATGCTTTTACACTAATGCTAGGAGTCTGTCTAATAAGATGGGTGAACTGGAGTACCTCATATCAAAGGAGGAAGTTGACATAATAGGCATCTCAGAAACATGGTGGAATGAGGACAATCAGTGGGACACTATCATACCGGGATATAAATTATATCGGAAAGACAGAACAGGTCGTGCGGGTGGCGGAGTGGTACTATATGTGAAGGATAATATAGAATCAAATGAAGTAAAAATCCTAAAGGAATCAAAATGTTCCATAGAATCATTATGGATAACAATTCATTTCTCTAATATGAATATGGCATTAGGAATATATTACCGACCACCTAACCAGGACAGTGATAGTGATGCTGAAATGTTAAGGGAGATTAGAGAGGCTATCAAAATAAAAAACACAGTAGTAATAGGAGATTTCAATTATCCCCATATTGATTGGGTGCATGTCACCTCAGGACGGGATTCAGAGATTAAATTTCTTGATGCCTTAAATGACTGCTTCTTGGAGCAGCTAGTACAGGAACCCACAAGGGGAGAGTCGGTTCTCGATCTAGTCTTAACTGGAACGCAGGATCTGGTCCAAGAGGTAACTGTTACTGGACCGCTTGGAAATAGTGACCACAATATAATAACTTTTAATATTCCTGTGTTGGGAAGAACACCGCAGCGGTCAAACACTCTGGCATTTAATTTCAAAAAGGGGAATTACACTAAAATGAGGAAGCTAGTTAAACAGAAACTAAAAGGTAGAGTAATTAAACTAAAATCCCTGGAAGCTGCATGGAAACTGTTTAAAGACACCATACTAGAGGCCCAACTTAAATGTATACCCCAAATAAAAAAACACAGTAAGAGACCTAACAAAGAACCACCATGGCTAAACAGCCATGTTAAAAAGGCAGTGAGAGAGAAAAGGGCAGCTTTTAAAAAGTGGAAGTCAAATCCTAGTGAGGAAAATAGAAAGGAACATAAACACTCCCAAATTAACTGTCATAATGTAGTAAGAAAAGCCAAAAAAGAGTTTGAGGAACAGCTAGCCAAAAATTCAAAAAACAATAGTAAAATGTTTTTTAAATACATTAGAAGCAGGAAGCCTGCTAAAAAAGCAGTGGGGCCCTTGGATGATAAAGATATAAAAGGAGCGATCAAGGAAGACAGTGCCATTGCGGAGCGATTAAATGATTTCTTTGCTTCAGTCTTCACGGCTGAAGATGTTACAGAGGTTCCTAAATCTGAGCCAGCCTTTTTAGGCGACAAATCTGAGGAACTCACTCAGATTGAAGTGACATTAGAGGAGGTTTTGGAATTAATTGATAAGCTGAATAGTAACAAGTCTCCAGGACCAGATGGCATTCACCCAAGGGTTCTGAAAGAACTCAAATGTGAAATTGCGGAGTTATTAACAGTGGTTTGTAACCTATCCTTTAAATCCACTTTGGTACCAAATGACTGGAAGACGGCCAATATAACACCAATATTTAAAAAAGGCTCTAGAGGAGATCCTGGCAATTATAGACCGATAAGTTTAACATCAGTACCAGGTAAATTAGTAGAAACACTAGTAAAGAGTAAAATTGCAAGGCACATAGAAGAGCACGAATTGTTGGGCAAAAGTCAGCATGGTTTCTGCAGAGGGAAGTCGTGTCTGTCTAATCTATTAGAATTCTTTGAAGGGGTTAATAAACACGCGGACAAGGGGCACCCAGTGGACATAATATACCTAGATTTCCAGAAAGCCTTTGACACGGTCCCACACCAAAGGCTTTTATGTAAATTAGGTGGTCATGGGATAGGAGGAAAGGTCCTTTCATGGATCGGAAATTGGTTAAAAGACAGAAAACAAAGGGTTGGAATAAATGGTAAATTTTCACAATGGAGGGGGGTAACTAGTGGTGTTCCCCAGGGCTCAGTCCTGGGACCGATCCTGTTCAACTTGTTCATCAATGATCTAGAAAATGAGGTAAGCAGTGAGGTGGCAAAGTTTGCAGATGACACCAAGTTGTTCAGGACAGTCAAAAGCAAAAGGGATTGTGAAGAACTACAAGGAGATCTCAGCAAACTGAGTGATTGGGCAGCAAAATGGCAAATGAAATTTAATGTGGGTAAGTGTAAGGTAATGCATGTTGGAAAAAATAACCCAAATTACACGTACTACATGATGGGGTCAAATTTAGCTACGACAGATCAGGAAAGGGATCTTGGAGTTATAGTGGATAGTTCTCTGAAGACATCCACGCAGTGTGCAGCGGCAGTTAGTAAGGCAAATAGGATGTTAGGAATTATTAAAAAAGGGATCGATAATAAGACAAAAGATATCATACTTCCCCTATATAAAACTATGGTACGCCCACATCTCGAGTACTGCGTGCAGATGTGGTCTCCTCACCTCAAAAAAGATATATTGGCATTAGAAAAGGTTCAGAAAAGGGCGACTAAGATGATTAGGGGCTTGGAAAGGGTCCCATATGGGGAGAGGCTAGAGAGACTGGGACTTTTCAGTTTGGAAAAGAGGCGATTGAGGGGCGATATGATAGAGGTATATAAAATCATGAATGGTGTGGAGAAAGTGAATATAGAAAAATTATTTACCTTTTCCCATAATACAAGAACTAGGGGACACCAAATGAAATTGATGGGTAGTAGGTTCAAAACTAATAAAAGGAAATTTTTCTTCACACAGCGCACAGTCAACCTGTGGAACTCCTTGCCCGAGGAGGCTGTGAAGGCCAGGACTCTATTAGGGTTTAAAAAAGAGCTTGATAAATTTTTGCAGGTCAGGTCCATAAATGGCTATTAGCCAGGGATAAAGTATGGTGCCCTAGCCTTCATAACAAGGGCAGGAGATGGATGGCAGGAGATAAATCACTTGTCTTCTGTTCTCCTTCTCTGGGGCACCTGGCATTGGCCACCGTCGGCAGATGGGATGCTGGGCTTGATGGACCTTTGGTCTGACCCAGTATGGCCATTCTTATGTTCTTATGTTCTTATGTTTACACTAGCCAAGGCCTCACTGCTTCGCCTGCTCCCATGAGGTTTTGGTCACAAGGCATTACACACGCACACCTCTGTATTGTCATGCAAATGACCTCTGCAGGGGACATGCCCCAACTCCTTCAGAGTACTGAGCACCTGCTGGCACTTTCCTCGCCATAGCCTGGACTCCCCCCACACCCCCAACACACACCATGCCCCTGCCCCATCCCTGCCCCACCCTCCCAGGGTCAGATCCAGCTTTACAGCTCTGGCTGCCCACAGTCAGCCCGAGACATCCGAAACCGCAACACACACACACACACACACACACCCTTGTTGCTTTCTTCATCCTTCTCTATTCTCCACCCAACCTGAGCCCCACACACCAAACCCAGCTGTGAGGTCACCACTCTCACCCCATCCTCCCCCAGCCAAACCTTGTGTCAACATTACAAGCAAACAATGAGGAGCACAGAGACACTGGGTGGGTCACGCTCAGGTGTTTATTGCTACGAACGTTTCTCTTTCATTTCCCGAACTCGCCCGCAGTGACACAGAGCAGCCACGTTTTCCGAACCAGGACGCGACACCCACGAGCGACGCCGGGAAATGGGCGGGTGGTGCTGCACAGACCAGGCAAACGCTCCTGGGGACGGGAGTGAAGAACCCACGTGGATCATCCCATTTCTCAGACAGGCCGGGCGGGTGCGTGTAAAACCCGGTGAAATGGGAATGAGACGAGCGCTGGGGTTGCACCCGGCGCTGCTGGAGTAGAACAACTGCTCAGTTTTGTCCCCCCGGACGTCACACGCAGATGTCGCAGGGCAGGAACTGGGACAGGAGCGACTCCCCCGCCCGGCGCCGTCTGCTGCCCCTGGGCCGGGGGCCGGGCTAGTCCGAGGGCAGCAAACTGCCCTGGGCAGCACCAGGCACTCGGTGTGTGTCAGTATTTCCCACCCGCCTCGCCCGGCGCTGGGGCCCTTTGTCACCGCGCACGGGAGGGGCAAACGCACGGGAGGAGCCAGTGGGTTCTGCACGGCCCGGCTGGGCCCCGCTCACGCCCTGGGGCTGGGCTCGCACCCCCCCGGCTGGCCCAGCTGCTGAGCCCCTTCCCCAGCCCCCCCAGCTGAGGCTGCAGCGCAGAGCGGCCGCACGTACAGCAGGGCCCCGGCCCTCTCCCCTGCCCAGCGCTGCCCCTGGGGCCGCTGCTCCCCCTCCGTGGGCAGAGACTCCCCAGGGCAGGAAATGTGCCAGGTCCCCGGGCCCCCCAATGGGCCTCTCCCCTCACTGGGGTCCTCCAGTCCCCCCACTGCAGCCCCCTCCTCACCCCACCCTCAGCATCGACCCGGCCCTGCCCCCACCCGACCCACACTGCCCTGCCCCCCACAGCCTGCAGCTGCTCCCCCAGCCCCTTCCTGCCCTCCCCCTCCCAGCTCACAGGCCTGGGCACTGACGGGGGTGGGGCAGGCGGGCGATGCCCCTTAGACGTCCCCATGGGAGCAGGGCTGGGGGCTGGTCAGTGCTGGGAGGGGTCAGTCTGTGCCGCGGGGTCACTGCCAGGGACAGAGATTCCCTGCGGCTGCGCTGGGAGGGGGCAGATTGTCAGGGGAGCCGCGTTTGTGCCCCCAGGGTTGGGACCGGGACTGAAATAAGGGTGGAGGGGCCGGGAGAAGGTGCGGGTGAAAGTGAAGAGATGGGACCTGTCAGTCACATTGTAAAATGAGACCTCGCCCGCCTCGTAGTCCAGGAAAACCCCCACCCGGCCGGGCCTGGCGCTCACGGGGAGGGGGGTCGGGGGGCAGGTGAGGGCCGAGTATTCCCCATCCCTCAGCCACACGGCCCAGTATCCATCCTCAGGTGACAGTCTCACCTTCCCCTTCCTGCGCACAGATCCCCTGCACACCCCCAGGTACCACTCACTCGTGTCTCCCACCTCCACCTCCCAGTAACACCTCCCGCCCGTGAGCCGCTCCGCGCCCAGCACACAGGGACAAGGATCAAATCTCTCAGCATTGTGGGGCAGGTCCTGGCGGGCATCTCCGCATCTCACACGTTTCCGATCCTCAGACAGGACGAGTTGGGGATGAGCCGTGTCTGGATCCAGAGTGACGTCCACTGGGGAGAGTCACAGAGTCAGTGCGGGGGCAGGGCTGGTCCCTGGGGTCAGAGGGAAATGAACCTGCGCCCCAGTGATCGCTCTGGGGGGTGTTGTCTGAGGGGCGTCAGGGCCCCTCTGCCTGGGAGGAGACGCTGAGGGGGGAGGGGGGAGAAGGTGTCAGGGAGGGCGGGGGAGGGGCCAGGCTCACAGCTGGAGAGGAGAGAGAAGGGGCAGGTGATGGGGAGGTGTGAAGGGGGAGGGGCAGGTGAGGGGGGAGGGGCGCAATGAGGGCAATGGGGGGCAGAGGAGCAGACCCCATAAGCCCTGGGAGGGATGAAGGGGGGTACCGGGGGCTGCAGAGGGTGACGGAAGGGGCAGCAAGGGGCGGGGCTGAGGGCTGTGAGGCGATGGGGAGCTCCCATGGGGCAGGGGACCAAGGGGAGGGACGGGTGCTGGGTGGGGGGCTGAGGGGTGGGGCAGGTGCCAGCACCATGGGGGGCAGGGAATGGGCAGCCCCAGGGCACAGAGTGAGGCAGGCACCCGGGGGCCGAGGGACCGGCCGGGGCAGGGCAGCCCCAGTGGGGGAGGAAGGAAGGAGGAGGGGGGTGCCGGGGGCAGCAGGGGGGAGGGGAGGAGCAGGGGGTGGGGGCAGAACAGGGCGATGGGAGGGGCAGCGCTGGGGCAATTAAGGGGCAGGAGTGGGGGCAGCTCCAGGCCCACAGACAGGAGTGAGGGGCTGGGCTGGGGCGGTGGCCCAGGGACAAGGGGAGGGCAGGAGTCGAGCTGGCCTCTGGGGCACAGAGCAGGAGGGGGAGGGGCGACACCCCAGCACACAGGAGGTGAACAGGGGCAGGGGGAGGAGGCGGCTCCAGGGGAAAGGAGGGGGCAGGGGAAGGAGACAAAGGGGGTGAGCAGGGAGGCAGGTACCAGGGGAAGGGGGAAGAGAGGGGGAGATCTCAGGACACAATAGGGCAGTGAGGGGAGGGGCGGGTGCCAGGAATAGGGAGGTGTGGGGGAGGGGGAGTGAGCAGGAGGGATGGGGGGTGGGGCAGAGGGTCATCTGCAAGGAGGGCAGAGGGGGGAGGGACATGGGCACCAGGGGGCAGAGATGGGGGAGGGAAGGGCCCACGTCGGGGACACAAAAGGGACAAGGGACGAGACACGGGGCAGACAGAGGGAAGGGCCGGCACCAGGGGGCAGAAGGGACAATGGCTGAGAGGGGGCTCAGGGGGCAGAGGAGCGGTGAACAGAGGGGCTGGCACCAAGGGACCAGAGGGGAGGGGGTGCAGGTGTCAGGGAGGCAGGAGATGAGGGGAGGGTATGGGGAGAACTAAAGGTCAGGGAGCAGAAGGGGGGGTGAGGGGAGGGGCAGGCAGCAGTGGTGGGGGGTGGGAAGAGGAATAGGATGGCACGGGGGGCAGAGGAGCTGTGGTCTCTGTGGGGGGAGGGGGAGAGGAAAGGCAGTTCTGGGGGGCAGAGGGGGAGGGGAGCTGTGGTCTCTGTGGGGGGAGGGGGAGAGGGAGAGGGAGGAGGCAGTTCTGGGGGCAGAGGGGAGCTGTAGTCTCTGTGGGGGGAGGGGGAGAGGGAGGAGGCAGTTCTGGGGGCAGAGGGGAGCTGTAGTCTCTGTGGGGGGAGGGGGAGAGGGAGGAGGCAGTTCTGGGGGGCAGAGGGGAGCTGGGGTCTCTCCGGGGGGAAGCGGAGATTGGGGAGGCGGTTCTGGGGGGCAGAGGGGGAGGGGAGCTGTGGTCTCTGTGGGGGGAGGGGAAGGGGGAGGAGGCGGTTCTGGGGGGCAGAGGGGAGCTGTGGTCTCTGTGGGGGGAGGGGGAGGGGGAGGAGGCAGTTCAGGGGGCAGAGGGGGAGGGGGAAGAGGCAGTTCTGGGGGGCAGAGGGCAGCTGTGGTCTCTGTGGGGGGAGGGGGAGAGGGAGGAGGCGGTTCTGGGGGGCAGAGGGGGAGGGAGAGAGGGAGGAGGGAGTTCGGGGGGGCAGACGGGAGCTGTGGTCTCTGTGGAGGGAGGGGGAGAGGGAGGAGGCAGTTCAGAGGGGAGCTGTGGTCTCTGTGGGGGGAGGGGGAGAGGAAGGAGGCGGTTCTGGGGGGCAGAGGGGGAGGGGGAGGGGGAAGAGGCAGTTCTGGGGGGCAGAGGGCAGCTGTGGTCTCTGTGGGGGGAGGGGAAGAGGGAGGAGGCGGTTCTGGGCGACGGGGGCGAGAGGCACAAGGCTGGGGGTGCAGTCGGGGGCGAGCAGAAGGGCCGGCAGCAGTGGCAGACTCTGGCTGTGGGGTTCAGGCCCCAGCACTAACAGCCCTGCAGGGATGGGGCTCCAGCTGCTCATTCCCAGCCCCTCCCCACACGCTTTGCTGACCCCCACCCCAGGCGCCAGCGCCCAGCCGGAGCTGCAGCTCCCCCCACCCCCCCAGTGCCCGAGTGTCACATGGGCGCCGAGACTCTCTGCCACGGGCCGCACACAAACCCTGGTGGGAAACCAGGAGCCTTGGCCCCAGCCGGACACTGGCGACCCGCCCCCAGCCCGGCGCGGTGCGGAGCTGAGCGGCCCCCGGGGCTCTGCCACGGCCACGGCAGCAGCGGCTGGGAGCCCCCGGCCCTTCTCCATCGCCAGGCCCAGGGCGGCTCCCCCTCTGCAGACAGACGGGGGGAGGCGGGTCCCTGCAGAGCCGGGGTCACTGCTGAGAGCCCCAGGAAAGCTGCCCTGGGCTCCGGTCAGTGGCGCTCACACGGCGGCGGAGACCCTGGTGGAAGCCCTGGGTGACTCCCAGCTCGGTGGGGACGGGGCTCAGCGGGTTCAGCTCCACGCAGGGCAGGAACCGACGGGAGCTGGACTGAGCTCAGGCGCTGGCAGAGGGAAATACGGGAGTCTGGGCCCAGCCTGGGACCCGGCTCACCCACTAACTCCTGGCCCCTCCCTCCAGCAGGGCAGAGGGGTCGGGGCACAGGGAGGAGGCGGCTCTTTGCCCTGGGGCTGGGCTGGGCTCATGGGGCAGCTCTCAGCCCCTCCCTGGGGTGCCCCCTGCGGGTCTGGTTTTGCTCCTCCTCCCCCACTGGGGGTATCCCCTCCCCCACCAGCTCTGCCGTCTCCCAGGTGTGGGGCCCTGGGCGTGGGGCCAGGAGGGGCTGCAGGGAGGGAGCTGGAGTCACCCACACAGGGTGAACGTCAGTTACCTGCAAATCCTCGGGCTCGTCCGAGTCCTGCAACGACCGGCAGAGGGAGAGGTGAGAATTCCCACCGCAGAGCCCCCGGAGCAGGGCCGTACACGGCCCCTCCCCGCAGCACCCGGCTCTGCGCCGCCCCCCAACAGAGCAGTTCTGCAGCCTGCGACTCCCCTCGGCCGGTCTGTCCCCCGTTCCCCGGCCGGGCCCCGGGCAGATCCCGGCACACGCCCCAGCCCAGCCCCGGGATCCTCACCTCTCTCTGCAGCCAGCGACTCTGCAAGGAAAGAGAAAAACCCGTCACTGGCCTGGGTCAGGGCCCCTGGGGCTGGAAGTCACAGCTCTGTCCCACACGGCGAGAGGGGCCTGGGACTCAGGACAAGGGACCAGCTCCTCAGAGGCGTTTCGGCTCCCAGCCGCGCACAGAGCCCTCGTGTATCCTCAGCTTGGGCCCGAAGGACGAATGACCCGTCCAGTCCAAGGCTGGGCCCCAGACCCATAGGACAGCCGTCTCTTCCGCCAGCCCTGCTCTGTGTGACTGGGCTGGTGCTGTGTAGTGCAGGGCCCTCGGCCTGGGGCTGGATGTCGCCCTGTTTGCAGCAATTCGCTCTCATTTGCCCCTCTCAGCGGTGCCCAGAAGAACTCCAGTGTCACTGCCCCCCGGCCGGCGCAGGCGGGATGGAGGGAGAGTCTCTCCTGGCGCAGCAGGAGGGGGCGGCCACAGGGGAGGCACCTTCCCTCCACACCCCTGTTCTCGGCCATCCCTGTCTGTACGGGACACCTGCCTTTCTGCTCCGAGCAGCATCCCTGGGCTCACAGCCCCAGCCCTCCCCAGGAGGGGTCACTGGGGTTTCTCCGGGACTCCAGCCTGACCGTCCCACGCGCGCTGGGCTGCGTTTCTCTGGAGGCCGATGTGACCAGGTTTAACCCACCTGCACAAATCCCCCCAGAAAGTCAATTCCCAGCTCCCTCGCTGGGCACCTCCCCCCAGCACGGACCCACTCACAGCCCAGCCACGCGGCCCCACATTCGCCCCCAGCTCCCAGCCCACAATTCCAGGCCCAGTTCCAGACCCGGAGCATCGAGCCGCAAGTCAGAGTGAGTGAAATACACAAGAGTTGTGAGCGACCGATGGAGCCGAGAGCATCAGCCCCGGCACGCGCCTGTCTGGGGACAGAGCGGGAGGCGACCGGGCGCACACATATGGGATTAGCAATTCTCTCCTCAGCTCCCTCTCTCCACGCCAGCTCTGCTCCGAGCAGCTTGGGGAGCTGGGACACCAGGGGCTCTGATCGCAGCTCTGATCCACGGGGAGCTCTCAGCCACTGACGTGAACCCAAACGAAGGAACTGCCACTTCCTGCCGTCCCCGATTGCCATGGGGGAGCCTCTGCCCCTGCCCAGACCCAGGGGGAAAGAAACCCCCAGCAGCAGCGCCCCTCACCCAGGAATCCCGTCACGGCCTCCTGCAGACGGGGCTCCCCAGCGAAATCCCGGATTCTCTGCTCCAGCTCAGGGCACTTGGGCGCCGGACGGGGAGATGTCGCCTTCTCGGCCCTGCAGAGACACCAGTGGGGTTGTTCCTCCTCCTCCTCGGCCCTCAGCTCCTGCCCCCAACGCCGGACAGGGCAGCGGGTGGGGGCTGGGCACAGGCAGAGCTAAGGGGGCCGGGACCTCTGCTGCCCGGGGAATTTAGTGCCTGCACCACCTGCCGGGGCCCAGCCTGGGGCTTGACCCTCAGAGAGAAAATCCAGTGCAGGCAGGGCCAGCCCCAGCCCCAGTTCCCCTCACACCTGGCTGGGCCACTCAGCTCTTCCCACAGGCCCCTCACCTGGGACAGGCTTTGGGCCATGACAGAGCTGGGGCCACGTCCTAGCTGGGCCCTCGGGGTGACAGGCCCCAGCCCCATTTCTGATTTCCTGAGCCAGCCAGGCCCCAGGGAGGGTTCCCAGCCTAGAGCCCTGGGGCAGCTCCCTCCCCAGGGTGGGTCACACACCCACGGTGGCAGCAGCCCCAGGGCTACAGGGAAGGAGGGGGAGGGACCCAGAGGGGGAGACAGTCCCTGGTGGGGGGCTGGGCCTCAGCCTGGTTTCTGAGCCTCGTCCCAGCATGACGGGGGTGGGGGCAGATGGAGCCAGACTTACCTGTTCACAGAGCTTCTGACACCCTAGAGGGGATGGGGAGACAGAGCAGAGAGTCAGTGCCCACGGCCCAGCCTGGCCCTGCCCCACACAGCTCACGCTGCTCCCACGGCCTCAGCCCCACAGGCGGCTCCCCAGGGAGTGGGGGCGCTAAGGGGCTGTGCCGGGGTGAGCAGAGCCCTGTCACACCAGCTGCTCTGCAGCGCGGCCGGGCCTCTGCACTGAGCCCTGGGCTTGGAGCTGGGACATGTCACCTGCTTCCCCCCGGCCCCCGCAGCCCCAACTCCCGTCTCTCCGCAGCCCTGAGCCCCCAGCCCTGCAGCCACCCTGGGCCGCGGTCACTGCGCTGAGTTCCCCCAGGAGCCCCAGGGGCCGTCCCCTCCCGGCACTGGGCGCGTCCAGCACCGTCTCACCTGCAGCAATTCCAGCGCTGGCTGCTAACACATCCCCTCCAGCTCCGTGATCAGGGCGCTGAGCTGGGAAATTTCCTCCCCTAGCCGGGTGGCATTTTCCTCCTCCCTCCGCCCCATCTCCGGGGCCAGCTCTCCCAGCCGGGCCAGCAGGAGGCGCTCTCGCTCACCCAGGAACTCCCACGCCACCAGCTGCCTCTCCACGGCGGTCTGCCACTGGGGTGCGCAGAGGGGCCGGGCGGCCACGGGGAGAGAAGGACATGGGACAGGGGCTGTTCTGCGCTGCACAGGGCTTTTCATTCAGCCCAAACCGGCCACTGGCCTCATTGGAGGGTCCGATACTCCAGCCCTGGGCCCAGCCCAGAGCTCCCCCTGTCTCAGCCCCACTCGGCCACAGCTGAGCACCTCCAGCAGCGTCACCAGCCTCTCCACCGGCCCCCAGAGCTTGAGCGGCAGAGCCAGAGGCTGCTCCCACCCCCTGCGCTGCCCTCACTGTCTCCAGTGGGAATTTCCATTAGGGGCCTGAGCAGTCTGACTCTGACTACTGACTGCCGGGGGTCACTCCTGATTTACACCAGGGGGCTGGGAGCAGGGGCTGCTCCACACTGGTTACTGGGACACTGAGCTCGCTCCCTGAATCGGCCCTGGAAACACTTTAACCTTTGAGTGTCGCAGACGCCAACCAGTGCAGACACCCCCTGGTGCTGTCACTGCCCCTGTGCAAAGCACCCGGGCAGGGCCGTGCACCTACCCACAGCCTCTCGCTCTCCTCGGCCCAGGCGGATTTCAGGCCCACGAGCTCCTTTCTCTGCTCCCGCAGGCGCTGCAGGTGGCTCAGGAGTTGCTCCTGCAAACACAGACAGTGGCTCTGGGGCTGGTTTGGGGCCATTGGTTTGTGTCCAGCGAAAACAGTGTCACGGAGCAGAGTGGGGCTGGGGGGCAGCTTCCCATTTTCCAGCCCCCTGAGAAGAGACCCCAGCTCCAGGGTATCCCCCCCGCAGCACTGCTGGGCCTGGCCCAGTTTCACTCAAGCACCAGGGGCTGCAGGTGGCTGGGTCCTATTGTCAGACAAGTCTGTGGCTCCACCCCAGGGCCAGTGAGACCCACGCAGGAGGCACTGTCATTACAGAGAAGCTGCCCCTGTGACACCCAGCCCAGCAGGGACCCGTTCCCTACCCTCTACTCCTGGGCAGCCTCCTCCACGGGCACCACCATGGCTATGTCTACACGTGCCCCAAACTTCGAAATGGCCATGCAAATGGCCATTTCGAAGTTTACTAATGAAGCGCTGAAATGCATATTCAGCGCTTCATTAGCATGCGGGCGGCAGCCGCACTTCGAAATTGACGCTCCTTGACGCCGCGCGTCGCGTCCAGACGGGGCTCCTTTTCGAAAGGGCCCTGCCTACTTCGAAGTCCCCTTATTCCCATGAGCTCATTGGAATAAGGGGACTTCGAAGTAGGCGGCGTCCTTTCGAAAAGGAGCCCCGTTTGGACGCGCCGCGCGGCGGCAAGGAGCATCAATCTCGAAGCGCGGCTGCCGCCCGCATGCTAATGAAGCGCTGAATATGCATTTCAGTGCTTCATTAGTAAACTTCGAAATGGCCATTTGCATGGCCATTTCGAAGTTTGGGGCATGTGTAGACACAGCTCATGTGAGCGCGGTGAGTCCTGGACCTGTCGCACACCACGCAGATGGGGCTTTGATCCTCCTGGCAGAAGAGTTTCAGAGCCTCCTGGTGCCTCTCACACACTCGCTGCCCCTCGGGCTCCGGTCCCGCCGGGGCCCGCAGGCGTTTCACTGACTCCACCAGGTTCCCCAGCTGCCGGTTGGGCTGCAGGTTTCTCTGCCGGGTGGTTTCTCTGCACTGGGGGCAGGAGAAGTTGGGCTCCGACTCCCCCCAGCACTGGCTGATACAGGCCCGGCAGAAGCTGTGTCCGCACTCAATCGACACCGGCTCTGTGAAATACTCCAGGCAGACGGGACAAGTCGCTTCTTCCCGGAAGCTCCTGGCCAGGTCCCCGCAGCCATGGCCCCGGCGCACGCGGGCAGCAGCCGCTGCAGTTCAGTGTCACACCCGGAGCGTGTTTGGCCGCAGCTCGGGGGCTTCTCCTCCTGCTGCTCCCGCCAGGCCCTGTGCGGAGCGGTGGGAATAGAATAACCCCCAGCCCCGGGGCCAGGGCGAGCGAAGGGTTAACTCCGGCCCCTCCCCCCGGCCACGGGCAGAGTCTGGGCCGGGCTGGGGCAGTGGCGGCTCCTCGCGGCCCCAGCAGGTCCCGGCTCGGGGCTGTGGCCGGTGGGGGGGGCGGGAAGGGCGGACGGGGTCGGGGCCGGACCTGGTGCCGCTGCTGCCCCCGGGGCACGTGGGGGGAGGGGCAGCGCCGGGCTCTGCTCACACCCACCGCCCCGCGGGGTCGGGAACAAACCCCCCGGCCCCGGCCCCGCCCCCCGGGAGAGGCGGGAACCAGACACTGAGCTCCGCCCCCGGCCTCGGGCTCCAGCGCCGCGCGGGGCCCGGGGCGCACCCGCTGGGAGGGGGGAAGGGTGTTTGTCTCCCCTCTCACCACAGCCCCTCGCGCGCCCCCCGCCCGGCGAGTCCGTCGGCAGCGCCTCGGGCGGTCAATGACCCCTTCCAGCCCATCCCCCACCCAGCGCGAGCCCGGCCCGGCCCGGGGCCCAACCTACCCCCCACACCCCCAGCGCTGCGGCAGCGCCTCACCACAACCAGCGTCCTGTGCTGCAGCCCAGTCCCGCGCGCCTTCGAATTGCCCCGCCCCGCTCCCCCATTGGCCGTCAACCTGGCTCCACGATCCGCCATTGGTCGTGAAGAGAACCAATCCCCTTCCGGCTTTAACCAGTTGACTCTACCTTTCCTGCCATTGGTCGCCTGCTCTGATCCCGTCTCTGTCATGGAGTGTCAATCCAGGCAATCCTCACGCCCATTGGCTACAGCGAGCCAATCCCGTTTTCTCATTGGCCAAAAGACCCTAACCTGTCTCTCTATTGGCCATAAAACACAAGAGTCCGCCTCTTTCTCAGTTGCTGCTCAGTTCCTGGACGAGCCCCTTTTGCTGGCGCCGCGAGCCCAGGCTCGGGACAGGTTGCGGGGCGGGGCTGTGAGAGCTCTGGGTGGGACACAGGCTGTGGGCGGGGCCGGGCTCAGGACAGGTTTTGGGGGGTGGGAGCTCCGGGACTCCTGTGATTTCTAGTCATTTCTTTTCCCAGCTCGGCGCTTGTGTGGGGCTTGTCCGGCCGCGGCGTTGCCGGGATTTCCGTGTGTGCGATTCCCGCCCGGCCCCCGGGTCGGCTCCGCTTGTGGGCCCAGTTTGTGCTGTTGAATAGAAGACAACAAGCACAGCACTGGGGCACCTCACAGGCTAACAGACAATTTGGAGCATGAGCTTTGGTGGGCAAAGACCCGCTTCGGCAGATGCATGAGTGGGGGGTGGGGGGTTCAGAGGAGGATTTAAAGGGGGGTCCCAGTTAAAGGGGGTGCCAGAGCTGACAAGGTCTATTCAGTCAGGGTGGAAATGACCCATTAGCGGAAGGATGCTTGTCAGCTCTGCCCCTTCCTTGTACTGGGCCCCCCTTTAAATCCTCCTCTGAATCTTCCCCTACTCATGCATCTGACGAAGCGGGTCTTTGCCACGAACGCTCCTGCCCCACAATGTGTGTCAGTCTGTGGCTCCCCAGCGCTGCCTGTTGCTCTCGAGGACACAGACTGACCCGCTACCGCGCTGAGAGCTGAACAGAAGGAAAATGAAATGGACCCACGTGCCCGCTCCTGTTGTACACAGGGAGCGTGGGCAGGAGGCGGGCTCTTCTGGGAAACGGCCAATGGCGGGGCAGGCTGGGCCGTGCAGGCCCATGACGGATCGGGATTGGCTTGTCTGGCAGCCAATGGCACAAGGAAGCCAATCTGGACGAGCGGACTGTTTCGGAGCGGGCTGGGCGCCGGCCGACCTATACCTGAGCAGGATTGGTTGGACAGGCGGCCTATGGCGGAGCGGGATTGGCCGG
Source organism: Carettochelys insculpta (assembly GCF_033958435.1). Lineage (NCBI taxonomy): Eukaryota > Metazoa > Chordata > Testudines > Carettochelyidae > Carettochelys > Carettochelys insculpta. The sequence goes on along the minus strand of NC_134158.1, from coordinate 915,915 downwards.
ACTGGCGGTTTATGGCAGAGCGGGATTGGCTGGACTAGCGGCCAATAGCAGGACAGCGCCCCGGGGGCACCAGACGGCGCCGGGCGGGGGAGTCGCTCCTGTCCCAGTTCCTGCCCTGCAACATCTGCGTGTGACGCGCGGGGGCACAAAACGGAGCAGTTGTTCTACTCCAGCAGCGCCGGGTGCAACCCCAGCGCTCGTCTCATTCCCATTTCACCGGGTTTTACACGCACCCGCCCGGCGTGTCTGAGAAATGGGATTATCCACGTGGGTTCTTCACTCCCGTCCCCAGGAGCGTTTGCCTGGTCTGTGCAGCACCACCCGCCCATTTCCCGGCGTCGCGCGTGGGTGTCGCGTCCCGGTTTGGAAAACGTGGCTGCTCTGTGTCACTGCGGGCGTGTTCGGGAAATGAGGCAGAAGAGTTCGTAGCAATAAACAGCTGGGAGTGACCCACCCAGTGTCTCTGTGCTCCTCATTGTTTGCTTATAATGTGGACACAAGGTTTGGTTGGGGGAGGAGAGGGTGAGAGTGGCCACCTGCCAGCTGGGTTTGGTATGTGGGGGTCAGGTTGGGCAGGGAATAGAGAAGGATGAGTAGAGACAAGAAAGCAACAAGGGATGGGTGGGGGTGTGAGAGAGAGAGGTGCCTCCCCGCCCGCTCTGGGCAGCTCCCAGCCGGCCCTGGGTAGCCGACCAGAAGGCGAGACCCCACCCCGCCAAAGGGGTCCGAGGACCCGGCCAGACCGAGCCGCCATCCCGCCTGCGATGTTAGGCGAGATGAAGAGAACAAAAGTGAATGGAAGAATTTGAGTTAGGGGACGTTAGGGGAAACAAACTTACTATGTTTATTAAGTATAACTATCAATAAAACTTATGTTCATTTATATTGTATTATACTATACTATATTAACTAGACTTTAACCTTTTATACGATACCCCTCTATACAAATACACATTAATTAAAGAGAGCAGGTAAATGGAAATGGATGTTTAGATTCTCAGGCTACCGCGGCTGGTGCCCGCAGTTCCCGGTGGTGACCAGCCTATCTCTGAAGGGAGTCAGGGTGGGGGTGCTACTTCCCACCCGGTACTGCGATAGCTTGCGGATCCAAACAATAGGAGTAGGATAGGGTATATGTTAATTAGCTATACTAATTATCTATCCTAATACTAACAGTACTAACATACTTAACATCACCTTGGTATTTACATTTATGTTACATGGGAAAGTCTGGCCTGGGCCTTAAGGCCCGGCCTCTACACAGTTAAATGAAAGGTGACACGTCGGTAGTCTTTATCTAGAGTTAGTGGTCAAGTCCAGTAATCATATTTAAGTGAACGGTCAAGTCCGGTGTTTATAACATCTAGTAATGAAGTGGTCGGTGGTCAGATAGGTTAGTTAGAACGGCGGAGGTGGTATTACCGCAGATGAGATGGTCCAGGTAGGCACTGCCAGGCGATGACGTGGCCGTAGCAGCGGCATCGATGAGATGACGTTGCAGGGCCTCCGGTTTCCTCACCGGGTACGCAGTACCCGCGGCAGAAGCCACGGGCCAGTTCGCCACCCGGTGAGTACGCCTGAAGGCCCACTTGCCGCTCCTAGATGCGAGCGCGGTGCTGGGGCTTGGGGAGGCGCTTGAACAACGGCTGACAGTGATTTCAGCTCTAGGCGGTGCCCCCTAAAGGGCAGCTGCCTCAGTGATTTCAGCTCCTCTTTGCTCTCTTCCCGAGCTGGCCTAAGGGTCAGCAGACGTTGCCATGGCAACCGATGCTCCCCTGTGCAGCAGCAGCGATTATGATAGCTAGCTCCCAGGGCCACAGAATGGTGGGTGGCTCCTGAATTTATAGAGCAGTCTCATGAATATGTATGACATGATTATCATACGAGAGTTCTGTACCTGTGGTTTTCAACCAGGTCCTCCAGGCCATGGAAGTTACTAGAAACTCCCCACCTGCGCCCAATCAGAGGCCGGGATTTTGAACCTGGCGCATGAGGTGTTTGAGTTCAGGTTACCGGGGAAACCAACTGACACAGAGTGACCGTTGCAGGGGGCTGCTAAACGGCAGCCTCTGTATCTTTAGATTCTGCCTGTACCTGCATTGATGTTTAATGGCCAAAGGCTTGTTCCCCCTGGCCCACAGGGACGATAATGCCCAAGGGATAAAAATCCCTGACACAGACCATTGTTGATCGGGAGTTTTCGCTCTACGACCCTCAGGAGCACCTCGTAAATGGAGGATTTTATCCCTATCAGTGGTACCTAATGGAGGGAACTGCAGTTTGGGATTGTCCCAGGTATAAAGATTCCTTTTGTCTCGAAACTTGCAAGTAATTTCCCCATTTATGTGAGTGTACATAAAAACAGCTGGACGGCCCTTAGCGGGTACCGGAATTCCTGGAGTCTGACCTGTCCCCAGCATTGATTTTCTCCCTGTGAGGCACCGAATGGAAGTTCTCCTGGCTCATAGGGTGTGAGGCAGTGAACCAAATTTCACCTGGCTCACAAGATCTCTCCCTGCAAGGCACCGAACCGAAGCTCACCTGGTTACAGAGTGTGAGGCACTGGACGAAAGCCCCCCTGGCTCACGGGGAGGAGGGGGGATGTTCCCAGCACCCGCTGCAGCCCAGCAGGACGCCTGGCGGGAGTTAAGTCTGCCCGGGCTTAAGGATATCATTAATGGTTAGTCTTACTTCAGAACAGAAACAGAGGGAGGCAACAAAGCTTCCCACAGATCCATGTGTCGAAAGAGAGTCGTGGCACCACGCCAGCTTTTAGTGTCTGAACACAGAGGGCCCAGCGCATGGCTGCCTCACTAGAGACACCGGTGTGCCCTTTGGGAACAGAGACATACAACACAGGCCTAATAGAGAAAGACAGACACAGACACACACAGAACGTTAGCTGCTCCACAAAGGTGGAACCCGTAGCTCCCCCTTACCCTGACGGCCGCCGGCACTCCAGTCCCAAGCCCCTGCGGGGAGATTTTGTAACAGGTATCCCCCTTACCTTTTATTGAGCGCTCTTCAGAGGCTTGGAGGTCGGGTGCTGGCCCCCTTGTCCGGGCAAGTGGTGCGTTGGGATCTCGGTGGAACCTCCAGATTGCTGAAGCACAAGACGTCTCTGTGTAGGTGGCGAACGTTCAGCTTTACTGAACTCAATAAGGCAACAGATGAGCCAAACTGGACAGGAGTAAAACCAGGCCCAGCAAGGCTGCTTGGTGCAGCGAACTCTGGTATTTTATCCCCTCACGCAAACAACGCCCAGTGTCAGAGGCAGTTAGAGCAGCGTAAATCACTTTCCAAAGAGAAACTGGTATCAGCAAAGAGAAACAGGTACCGGGGAGCTGGACCCCCAACTCCAAACAGCCCATTATCGCATTCCATAGAGCGCATCCTCCCGCCGTTCCCAAACAGGTCAAGGAAAGGACCGGCTCCTGTGCGCGCGGGAGGAAGGGCTGTGAAATGGCGTCTATACAAGATGGCTTCCGCAATCAGTTACAGCTACTTTGGTTTTTGGTCTACCCCCGCCCCCCGCCCCTGCACCCAGGCTGCCAGCAAGGATGGAGAGTCCTCTCCAGCTGGCACCCTCCAACACGCCACATGGCCTGGGCTAGTGTTTGGGGCAAGTGCGCTGCCCAAGGGCACCGTGCCCCTCGGGGTCGCCCCAGTCGGATGCAAAGGAAGGACAGACGTCAGTACGTTTGGAACTGAGGTGACTGTAAGGAGATGCGGAAATCAGGTTTGACGAATCCTCCCTGCTACCCGCCTTAGGGGCTCCACTCCGCACTTGCTGGCTGAGTTTGCTCCCGTAGCCTTTGGCTCTCCCGATCCTGCCCACAAGGCGGTGGGGAAGGTTCTCACAGGGGTATCTGCCCCGGGGGGACATAAGGAGTCAGGGCCCCTTGGACGCCGGTGACCAAATGGTGGTTCAGACGCCATTTGGATTAGCCCAATGGGGAGACCCAAGTATCCCAGACCCTCATCTCCTGCAGAATGAGGGGGCAGAAGCTGCCTAGTCAACACATCCACCATCACATTCGGGGGGTCCACACTGCCCGCCTGGTGCCTGTGGGCTGCTGGCGCTGCCGCTGCTGTGGGCTCACGGACGACCATGTGAGCAAGAAGAGATAACACACAGCAAATGGCAGGGCGGGTCAGGCCGGCTTGATCATCCACACCACCACTCGCTCCCGTCGCTGAGCTCCCCGCCCTGCCTGCAGCACCCCCTCGCCCAGCCTGCTCCCAACACCCCCCTGCCCATAGACCCCTAACTCCCCCGGTAAGTTAAGGACTTACTGCTGCTGCAGCCTGGAAGCGCTGCCACCTCCTCCACCAGAGCCACCAGTACCTCCAGCTGCACACGGCAAAGCGGCTCCTGCTGTGTGTCAGGGCAGGTGTGGCTGTCTGCTGCAAAGCAGCTCCGGCCGCGTGGCAGGACGCCCACAGCCCTGCAGCCAGGCACCTCCAGTCACGCGCCACAGCTTCCCCTGCACCCTTTGGCCCACTCCCAACATTTCCTTGGCCCACAGCTGACCCCCTGCACCCTCCAGCCCAGCCTGCTCCCAGCACCCACCCCACCTGGCTCCCCAAAAATCCCCAGCCTGCCACCCCCCCCACCAGGTACTGCTGGAACCTCCTCCACAGGAGCCCCCAACTAGCAAGTGGAATTTTAATGAAAAGAGCAGAAATGCCCCATGGTGAACATAAAAGCTCAGCAGCTGAAAGGTGATTTTCAGAACAAGCCAGGACCACCCAGCGCCTTTAATCCCTCTCCTGGTTTTGCTCGGGGGCAGCCCCACAGACAGGGGTGGCAAAGAAGGCAGGTGCTCCAGGGCCCGGCATTTTGGTGGTGGCAGAGGTAGCAGTGGCTGGAGTTCTGGGCCCCTTTTCAGAGATGTGCACTAAGGAGAACGCACACATTGGCGAACAAAAGGAAGCAGCAAGGCAGAGCCCAGCGTGGGGAGAGCTCAGTGGTTTGAGCATCGGCCTGCTACAACCAGAGTTGTGAACCCAGTTCTTGAGGGGCCATTTGGAGACGTGGGGCAAATAACTTAAAAAAAGCCCGTCAGGGATTGTTAGGGACTGGACTCAGCGACATCCTGAGGTCCCTTCTGGCTCTGCGAGATGTGCAGCTCCATAGATTGTAGTCTAGGACCTTAAAAAACTAACATCTCTTTCTGCAGAAGCGTTGGCGGATGAAAACCAGTGTGTCAGCTGCATGGAGTAGAAACAAAGAAACTCAAGAGGGAGGTCGTTGGACTGCGACACCCGGAGGACTTAAAAAAACCAACAGTGAAATCCTCTCTCACCCAATCTAGGCGTCTGCTGCCACAGGATGGCGTGAGAGCCACAGGTGTAACTGGCTTCAAAGAAGGGCTCAGTAGCTCATTGAGGAGGATAGGAGCAGCGATGGCTATTAGCCAAGCTGGCCAGGACACAACCTCTTGCTCTGGCTGTCCCTAAACCCCCACCAGCCAGAAGCTTGGACTGCAGGGAACGGGTAGCAGGAAGTTGCCCTGTTCTCTTCATTCCCTGTGACCCCGGGTGGCTGTTTGAATGAGAGCTGAGGTCAGTTTCTGGCTCAGCACCAGGCTTCCTGTGTGACTGTGGCACCGCTCTCACTTCACTCTGTGCTGCTCTTCAGCTTCTTTCAATATGAAGCAGCTGAACAAGGGCGAGTGCAGAATCCCGCACTTCCCTGGGGTTCGTCCAGCCCATCACCACTGGCTGGGGACCGCCTGGCTAAGGGAGAGGGCTGCAGAAAAGGCCCTGGGGATCACAACGGCTGAGAGCTGCATGTGCAGCAAGAAGGCTCAGGGCGTGTGGGATGACGCTGGGCGGGGCACTGCCAGCGGAGCCAGGGAAGGGATTATTTCTTCATTCCGCACCAGCCAGGGCACAGCTGGAGCTCTGCATCCGGTCACCCTAGTGCTCAAATTCACAGCACGAGAATATCTGCATCTGATTGTCAGACACACCCAGCAAGTGGCACTAACACTCACCCCTCGTTTAACAGGTGCTTCACTTACCAGTACTCACTAACATGAGGGGGACACACTTACCACTGTTCACTGTGTGAGTGGACTTCCCCACCCATACGAGCCAGCCCCCGGGTCCCTGGCTGGGGCTGGGGAGCCCCACAGCCTGGGGGTGGAGCTGATTGCTTGGGCGAAAACTCACTGGTTCCTGGCAGGAGCTGCTGTTAGGGCCCCGGGCTGGGGAGCAGTGGAGTGGGTGGGCCTGCATCCCCCTCCCCCACCCTGAGAGAAGTAGCCCCTCCCCTCTCCCAGCCCACACTGCTTTGGTTGTGTGTCTGTTACCGCACCTGTGCCAGGGCAAACCACCGGTGCACTGGCTGTTCTGCTCAGCCCTGCTAAAAGGCAGCTGGGCCTTGCTGACTGCTCAGGGCAGGGCTCCTACGCTGTGTTGCTCGGTTTAGGGGACTCCCCCAGGCAGCGACCACGTCAGCACATCTGCACGTCAGCCGACATTGACAACAGTGAGTGTTGCCAAAGCAAAGAGAGGAAGGAACAGAGCAATGATCACTGCCGCTGCCGTGCCCGGGGCGCAAAGGCGACGACAAACACTGCACAGACAGAGGCAGAGGAACCAGCAACGTTTGCTCATCTCATTTGTACAGGAAGTTTTGCATCGTTTTACTTGCCCAGGTGCCTTTTTAATTCCATCTGTTCCCATGGGGATCAGCTCTAGAGTCTCTGAGGGAATGTCTGTCTGTCTGTCTGGGTCTGGGCTTGTCCATTGGTCGAGAACTCCTAAATGGTAAGAACCAGGACCACCCACTCTGGTCTGCAGCTTTCTCTTCTTGTAACTTAGAGCCAGGCTGGGGTGTGGGTGTGCCAGGGAATGGATGGGCTGCACCGGGATGGCTTCTCAGGGGCCACACAGAAAAGAGACGACCACCACATGAGAAAGGGGTTGGCTGGGGATAACCCCTCTCCCCCACCCAGGACTATCCCAGCCATGAGCATCCCACCCCCAGGTGCCCTTGGGGACAGCTGCAGCTCCCTCCCCCCTAAGTTCATACAGGGACATGGTTGGCTGTTCCCCCACATCAGGGAGCGAGGAGAAAGTGCACATTTGCTGCATTCCTCTCTGGCTGGGCAGTGCAGAGGACCAATGACCCTGACCCTGGCCCTGCCCCAGGCGAGGGACATACACCGCTCCCCGAGTGTACCTGCTGGAGCTGCAGCAGCCAAGCAGAGGTGCTTCTCACCTGGGCCCAAAGCTGCTGCGGTGAAAGGGGGCTTGGACAATGGTTTCTCCCCAGAGTCCCCATGCACTGACCCCTCTTCTCCAGACACACCCAAGAGCAACAACTCAAGTGAAGCATTTTCAGTTTATTTAATTAGAAAGAGAGACACCAAAAATTAATCAAGTTCAGGTCCTGAACAAACTCCAGTGTGTCTAGTTCTTTTATAAAGGTTCATGGGTTAACATAGGGAACAAGTCGACTTTATTTTAGTTACTTGAATGGCTCCATAACACCACACCCTTGAGGAATGAGAAGCCGTGTGGTAGTTCATGGGGTTCTCACTGACTTTTTGCCCAGTGGCCTAGCTTCAAAAATAGCAAAAAAGAGAGAGTTACCAGATTTCTCTCCTGTGTGAATTCTCTGATGATCAATCACATCCAAGTAGCCATGGAAGGTTACGCACATGAGTGCAGTCTGTGGGTTATTCTCTTGTGTGAACTCTCTGATGATTGACAATGGGCGAGTGTTCCCGGACAGACAAAACAGCTGGAAGGTTCCTCTGATCTGTTAGATTTTAGTCGTGACAAAAGCTTTTCCCACAGTCAGATCAGCTGAAAGATTTCTCTCCAACATGGGTTCTCTGATGACGAACAAGACTGGAGCGCTGACAAAAGCTTTTCCCACACTTGGAGCAGGTGAAGGGTTTCACTCCTGTGTGGGTTCTCTGATGTACAACAAGGAGGGAATGCCAACTGAAGCTTTTCTTGCAGTAAGTGCAGTCAAAGGGTTTCTCTCCAGTGTGGGTTCTCTGATGACGAATAAGATTGGAGCGCTGACAAAAGCTTTTCCCACACTCAGAGCAGTTGAAGGCTCTCTCTCTTGTGTGGCTTCTCCTATGAGTAACAAGGCTTGACCTCTGTCTGAACCTTTTCCCACAGTCAGGGCAGCTATAAGGTCTCTCTCCTGTGTGGATTCTGTAGTGACTTCTAAGAGTTGAGTTGCATGAGAAGCATTTCCCACACTCAGAGCAGTGGAAGGGTCTCTCTCCAGTGTGGGTTCTCTGATGATCAATAAGACCTGAGCGCAGTTGGAAACTTCTCCCGCAGTCAGGGCAGCTATAAGGTCTCTCTCCCCTGTGGATTCTGCAATGACTTCTAAGACTTGAGGAGCATGAGAAGCTTTTCCCACACTCAGAGCAGTTGAAGGGTTTCTCTCCTGTGTGGCTTCTCCTATGCGTAACAAGGCTTGACCTATGTGTGAACCTTTTCCCACAGTCAGGGCAGCTATAGGGTGTCTCTCCTGTGTGGATTGTGCAATGACTTTTAAGTTTTGAAAGCCGCACGAAGCTTTTGCCACAGTCAGAGCAGCGAAAGGGTTTGTCCCCGGTGTGGGTTTTCTGATGATCAACCAGATATGAGCGTTGACTGAAGCTTTTCCCGCAGTCAGAGCAGAGAAAGGGTTTTCCCTGGGTGTGGATTCTCATATGTTTATCAAGGCCGGAAATGTCACTGAACCATCTCCCACACTCAGAGCAATTGAAGGGTTTATCCTCTCTGTGAATACTCTGATGTTTAATGAGGTTTTCACTCCTTCTGAAGCTTTTCCCACAGACAGTGCAGTGATAGGGTTTCTCTCCACTGTGAATTACCTGATGAGTGAGAAGGTGTGAGTTTCGCCGAAAGCTTTTCCCACACTCAGAGCAGTGGAAGGGTTTCTCTCCTGTGTGGGTTCTCCTGTGTGTAACAAGGTTTGACCTCTGTCTGAACGTTTTCCCACAGTCAGAGCACTTATAAGGTGTGTCTCCTGTGTGGATTCTGCAATGACTTTTAAGACTTGAGGAGCATGAGAAGCTTTTCCCATAGTCGGAGCAGTGGAAGGGTTTCTCTGCAGTGTGGGTTCTCTGATGATCAATAAGACCTGAGCACAGCTGGAAGCTTCTCCCGCAGTCAGGGCAGATATTGGGCTTCTCTCCTGTGCGGATGGTACAATGACTGTTAAGACTGAAGCTTTTCCCACAGGTTTTCTGTTGTTCGCTCTCTTTAGTGTTTTTAACACCTCTGCTTCCATGGCTGGAGTTATCCTGCCCCTCCCCTGCCTGGTTTCCCTGCTGCCTTTCTGGGCTACACTGACTCTCACAGGTCTCTCTGTGCTCAGGACTCTGAGAAACACGACCTTCAGAGCTTCCCAGGAACATCCCACAGGAGGCCACTTGCTCTGGTTCTTCCAGCTGAAGATTCTCCTCGTCATTCGTGAGCAGCATCACCTCACCTGCTGGGACACAGAGAGAACCAGACAGTGTCACTCTGAGCTGAGCTGAAAGGGAACAGAAAAGGGTGAACGCAGCCAACAGCTGATAGAAAGATTGAAATAACATGAGCTGAGTTGCTCCTCCGTCCTCACAACCCTTCCCCAGAGGAGGGACTCCAGCCCTGCCCCCTCCCTCTGGCTAAGGCTGATGACAGGCTGAAGGGTCATTCAGTCTGGATGAAAAGGCCCAAGTGACATCTAGGAGGACACAGAAATCGGTTTCTGAGTCTCTTGAGCTCACTGCTCACCTGTGTGGGGGTCGCTGACGATCTCCCCTTTCCCAGCGCCCTGGAGATCTGGGACCCCCAGCGCCTCCCCTCGCTCCACCCAGGAGATCACATCAGCTTTGGGAGCTGGAAATCCTGCTTGGGGAGCAATTAACCAAGTGCTGATCTTGTTCAGGAAGGTCCAGGCCATTACTTCTTCCAGCCCCAGGATCTGAGCCGCCCACCCAGAGAGGCTCCTTCCCTACCTGGCACAGGCCGGGCTCTGGATGGTACAAGATCCCATGTCACACTCACCTGGGGTACAGGTGCCTCACCCCTGCCTCGGGAATGGCCCAGCTCATTGCTGGGGGAGCCCAGTGCTCTGCTGCACTCTCTAGGGTACAACTCAGCCTCCCTCTTGACCTGTTCCACCCTCACCATCCCAGGGCAGGACAGGACCACTCAGCTCAAACAAGTCACTCGATTTGGTGTTGTTTTTGTGGATAAAACTAACACAGCTATGCCCAAGGCCTGGCACCAGGCAGGCCCCGAATTTAGCCACGTGGAGCGGGAACCCATCAAACCCATGAAAAAACCTGCACAGATACAGACACCATCTTCCTCGCCAAGTGCAAATGGATGGACGTCCCACCCAACGGGCTGAAGGTGAAACACTCACTGCAACCGACACACTGCAGGGACTGTGTCGAGAGATTGGTCACACACTCCCAGAGACCTGAGGAACCACCTGTTCAGCTTCCTGTGCAGCAAACAGGGAAACATCACAAGGAGGTCTCAAGTCTGGAGCCTCTTCTAAAAAACAGCCTCCCACACAAACGCCCAGGTGGCTGGACTTTACTGAAAGGAGACAGGAGAGTCACAACCCCCACTGCTCTTCTCTACAGGACTGTAAACTCTCTCACCTCTGACTTGTCGCATGGGGCCACAGTAGTGGTACCCGTAACTCACCCGGCAACATTGTCAATCTATCCAACCACACACACAGCCTGGCAGAGGAGTCTGTCCTATCTCGGGGACTCTCTTTGTGCCCCACCACCCCCACAAACATGACACAGTTCTGTGGGGATCTGGAACCTCACCCCAATTTTGCCAGGAATACTTTCCAGAAGCACTTTCAACAAGACTCTGAACAGCCCTGCAGGCACCGTCACACCTAGAGTAGAAGAAGAAGAATTCTGCATGGAATCCTTCCTGGCAATCAAAACGACAGACTGGATCTATACCTAGAGCGCTTCCGCTTCTGTGCGCAGGCAGAAATTGTGGCAAAGCGACATCGCTTGTCCCAGGACCTCAGCCGTGCGGAATGCAATGTCACCCACAGCCTCAGAAACAGCTCTGGCGTTGTCATCCAAGAGGCTGACAAAGGAGCTGCTGTTGTCATCATGAATAGGTCAGACCATGAAAAGGAGACTCCCAGGCAGCTCTCCAATACCACCTTCTACAGGCTACTGTCCTCTGATCCCACTGAGCAGCACACACAGAAACTGCACCGTCTGCTCAAGACACTCCTGACAAAAGCGCAGGAACAGATCTGCACAGACACACCCCCAGAGCCCCAAGACCCGTAAATCTAGAGATTCTGGAGGCACCATCAGCTCAGACATTGGCACTCTCATTGCAGCCTTGTCCAGCTGTGGGGACTCTCGACTCAAACCGTATGTTACCAGCACTCCAAGCTATCTCTGAAACACCACCGACTTCCTCAGGAAACTGCTATGCACTGGTGATCTTCCTGAAAACACCATCCTGGTCACCATGGATGTCGAGGTCTCTTACACAAAAAAGCCACGTGAAGATGGACTTCAAGCTGTTCGGAACAGTTTCCCTGATGATGCCACAGCACAAGTGGTGGTGGAGCTTTGTGACTTTGTCCTCACTCACAAGTACTTCAGATTTGAGGACAGTTTATAAGTTCAAATCCACGGCACTGCAATGGGCACCCGCGTGGCCCCACACTGTGCCAACATGTTTATGGCTGACCTGGAACAACTTCCTCAGGTCTCCACCCCTGGCGCCCTCCTCCACTTGAGCAACATTGACGACATCATCATCTGGACCCATGAGAAAGAGGCTCTTCAAGAGTTCACTGTGATTTCAACAGTTTCCACACCACCATCAACCTCAGCCTGGAACGATCCACACAAGAGATCCACTTCCTGGACACTCCTGTGCACATAAGTGATGGTCAGATAAACACAACCCTATACCAGAAACCCCAGGACCGCTATGCGACCTCCATGCCTCCAGCTTCCATCCCGGGCACACCACACGATCCACTGTTTACAGCCAAGCACTAAAGGTACAACCACGTTTGCTCCAATCCCTCAGACAGAGACAAACACCTTCAAGACCTTTACCAGGCTCTCCCGAAACTACAATACCCACCTTAAGAAGTGAAGAAACAGATTGACAGAGCCAGACGTGTACCCAGAAGCCACCTGCTACAAGACAGGCCCAGCAAAGAAAACAACAGAACACCACTGGCCATCAGCTGCAGCCCCCAACTAAAGCCTCTCCAATGCACCATCTGTGACCTACAACCCATCCTGGACAATGATCCTTCACTCTCACAGACCTTGGGAGGCAGGGCCTGTCCTCGCCTACAGCCAGCCCACCAACCTGAAACAAATCCTCACCAGCAACTATAGACCACAACACTGTAAATCACAAACCACACCGTTCCACAAACCTCCGTGCCATCTCTACCCACCAATGACACCACCACACCTGCTTAACCCAGGGTTAACCCGGGTTTAACCCAGGGTTGTGAGTTCAATCCTTGACGAGGCCATTGAGCAACTGGGGCAAATAGATGTCAGGGACGGTGCTTGGTCCTGCGAAGAGGGCAGGGGACTGGACTAGATGACCTCCTGAGGTCCCTTCCAGATCTAGGAGATGTGTATCTCCACTTATATTCTAATTTTATATTAACCAGCAGAGCTTATTCGCCTGCACATCTAAACTGGACAGTCTCCTTATAAAAGGATAAATGGATGCAAATCAGATATCAGGAACAGTAACATACAAAACCTCCTGGGATGCTCAGGAGCAGATTTAAAAGTAGCCATCCTGCAACGCAAAAATGTCAAAAGCAGACCTCAAAGAGCAACTGCAGAGCTGCAGTTCATTTGCAAATGTGACCCCATCTATTTAGGATTGAACACAGACCAGCAATGGCTGGCCAAGTAGAAAAGCAGTTTCTCTGCTCTGGCTGTTCACACCGCCACATCAGCTGCTGGAAATGGGCCACATGCTCCATGACTGAATTGCTCTCATTGGCTCCAGCCTTCTTCTTGAGTGGGACTCCCTCCTTTTCTTGTGCCTGTTTATTTCTACTGGTCTCTGGAATTTCCATGTCGTGCATCTGGTGAATTGGGCCTTTGCCCACAAAAGCTGATGCTCCAGAAAATCTGTTAGTCTACAAGGTGCCAGAGGACTTCTCTGTGTTTCTGCAGGACTCAAAACGTGAGCTCTGTGAGGGCTGGCAGGGCCAAAACCGAGGCCCCAGGCAGGGCTCAGACTGCAGCTGCCACAGGGCAGATCACTGGAACTTGGAGAGGAAGGCTCTGGCAGAGCTCTGGCTCCCCAAGGGCTCTGTCCACAAAGCTCCTGGCTGGGGCCTGGTTCCTCCGGCTCTTTGGCTCTGATGAGCTACTTGAACCAGCAGGAGGCAGAGGAAGTTGTCTGAGCAGCGAGGCGAGTCCCAGGTCGGCTGCTTCAGATTCTGCCCAGGCTCCTGCTCTGCGACCCCTGCCTGCCTGCGGCTGGGTGGGCCCTAGCAGCAACTCACAAGAGCTGCTGCTCCTGCAGCCAGCCATGGCGGTGTTTGGCTGTGCTGCTCTCTGCGGGATGTGGCTGTTGTTGCAGCTGGGGTCCCCCTCAACTGCCTCAGTTCTACTCTGCCAGCAGCAGCTTCTCTGTGTGGTTTACCACTTTCCTCCTGCATCACCGGCTTGTTGCTGATTCACTTTCCAGCCGCATGCGGCGTGTTTCCCTCGGTGCGCGAAGGAGACTGGCAGAAGTGCGGCTGGAGGGTGTTAGTTACAGCCCCCGTCTCCGCCTCCCCCACAACCTCCTCCTGAGCTTCTAGCTGCACTTTTGCCTTCACAGTTTTCCTACTCACTGCCCAGGTTTGGCCCCACCAGATGTCACATGACCTAGCTGGGCACCTCACAACCATCTTCAAAACCCCCAATATCAATGCACGCGGAGGACGCTGGATGACGGGTGTTATGAGACCTACGGGGAGTGACATTGCATCCAAACTGGGGCACACGTTACTCATAACCGGTTTGTCCTGTGTCTGGTACCCACCAGTCACTCCCGAGAAAGCAATCTACTGTACATGGGAGAGCTGGTGCGTCTGTCTGGGAGTTTGTGTTTGATTGTTCAAGAACTTCCCCTAAATGGTAGGTGCTAGCAGCGGTGCAGTACGCTGTTCCCAGGGGTGCCCTGCAGGCATGAAGAGCAGCCGGCCCCAGCCCCACAGCTCTGGTACCCGCCGTTCCTGCCTGGGCCGCTCCACTCACACGTCCAGACAAGGCAGATGGTGGGAAGCACATGGAGACCTGGGCTGTGGGAAGAGCAGCACCACTGCCGTGTCCCTCAACCTGCTTCCCCTGGGAGGGGCCGTGGAGGGAACAGTCTCTCACAGGGGAGTCAGTAATTCCTGAGGCTGATACTCCTGACACTGGGGACAGGGGCAGGGAGGGACCCTGAACCGAACCAAACCCAACCCAGCAGCTGTGGAGCCCACACAGCCTCTGACATCCCCGGGGACAGGGCTCCTCACCCAGCCAGCGCACGGTCTGGTAATTCTCCTGCATCACCTCCCTGTAGAGGGCTCTCTGCCCCGGGGCCAGCAGCCCCCATTCCTCCTGGGAGAAACACACAGACACCTCCTCCAAGGTCACCGGCTCTGCCGCCACCGCCATGTCCTCGCTCTGTCTCTTCAGGTCTGGGGCTGCTCTGGAGCCAGACGTGGGTGCTCTGCACCTGGTAGGGGAAAAGGGCAATGGAGACATATCAGACGGGGTTGGAAGCTGCTCTGTGCCCCCGGCTCCCCACACTCGCTCCCTGGGGCACACGTGCTGCACACGCACATTCGGAGAAACGCTCGAGTCTCACAGAACCGCCTCACACAAGTCAGATCCCAAATCCGTCCTCGTTTCTCTCCAGACACGGCCTGAGCTCCAGCACTGCTGCGCACTGGAGTGTCCCCCACGGACACGTCACATGGTTAGTGACACACCACGGGGACAAGCCCGGAGGAAGGGAGCAGCTGAAGGGACAATGAGGATCACTGAACTGCACCGCGGGGGAGCACAGGCACCGTGCGACGAGCGCCCGGCCCCACTGGGGAACCGGGAGGGGGTGGACACAAGCCCACCCAGAGCTCTCGGATCCCCTGTGGGGGGGGGGGTGCAATGGACTCAGGACCCCAAATCACTGAGGGGGACAAGGGAGAAGAAAACCAGGGGGGTGCAGAGGCCCTGGGGCGAAAACAAGGGAGCTGGGGGAGAACCGAGCACAGAGCCACCAGCACCCACTGGTCCCTGCGGGGTGCAGAGCCCGCGGGCGCCGCCCAGAGACTCCGCCTGGAGGGGCGAGTGGAGCCAGGAGCGAAAACCGGCCCCGAGTCACAATCCCCCGGCCGCCTCCGCTCCCCTTCCCTCCCCTCCCCGGGCGCCCCGGAGCCGGGCGGGGGCGAGTGCGGGGCGCTGGGGCGGCGCCTCTTTGCTCCCCGCGGGGCCCAGCGCCGCGAGCCGCCCGCAGCACGAGACGAACCAGGCGCCGCTGCCGGGGGGGGGGGGGGGCTCGCGGCTCCCCGGGGGGGGGGGGGCCGCACGGGCGGCAGGACGAGGCGGAGGGGCCGGAGAACGGGGCGGCCCGGCCGGGACCAGGGGGAGGCCCCGCACGGAGCGTCCGAGACACAAACGGGGGGGGGCGGAGTCATTTCCCGGCCGAGCCCCCCCTCACCCGGCGGCGGCTCCCTGTGGGGGGGCGGGGCTCAGGGGACTCCGGGCGGCGGCAGCGCGGTACCCAGCGGAGCGGCCGCAGGAAACTGGCTCCTCGGAAGTGACGTCCCAGGAGAAGCAGAAGGGGGCAGGGGAAGTGATGACAGGGAGAGGCGGGACCTCATGCGGGGAATAGAGACAAGAGAGATGAGCGACAGGCTGGAACTGACTGGGAAAGGGGAAGTGACGCAAGGGGGAGGCGGGAGTTGACGAGAGAGGGGAAGTGACGAAAGGGGGAGGCGGTGGCGGTGGCGGACTGCGGGTGGGGCGTAGAGACGTCTCCCACTCACAGGCTGTGCGGGAAACACTCGGCACCAGGCGGCTGCCCTTGTCCTGGCTCTGCGCCTGCGCAGCGGGAGACGGCTCAGTAGCTGTGTCTACACGTGCACACTACTTCGAAATAGCGCCGTCACGGCTACGTCTACACGTGAAGCCTATATCGAAGTAGCCTATTTCGATGTGGCGACATCGAAGTAGCCTATTTCGATGAATAACGTCTACACGTCCTCCAGGGCTGGCAACGTCGATGTTCAACATCGACGTTGCGCAGCACCACATCGAAATAGGCGCAGCGAGGGAACGTCTACACGCCACAGTAGCACACATGGAAATAAGGGTGCCAGGCACAGCTGCAGACAGGGTCACAGGGCGGACTCAACAGCATTAAAATTAAATTAAAATTAAAATAAGGGGATTTCCACATCTGGACCAGCTGCGCAGCGCGAGCCGCTGCAATTTCCAAGTGCTGCCCCCCCCCCGCCGCATTCTAAAGAGAGTCTCAGTAGTAATCTTCAAAATGGCTATTTGCATGGACATTTTGAAGTTTTCGGCTAGTGTAGACACAGCCACTTTGTTTGATGTGACTCTTGATTTCTCCCCTTCGTACGGCTCTTCTGGTGTGCCCACTTTGATTCCGATTTTTCTGATTTGTCAACGTTGATGACTACTTTTGGTTGTCTGTGCCTTAAATATTGAGTCTTATGGTCTGAAGATGTAGATCTATTCCAGAAAAGCTCACCCCTTAATAAATTATTTTGTTAGCCTTTAAAATGCTCATAGACTGCTCTTTTTTTTGCAGAGAAAAGAATCCGTGTGTTTGTAAGAGGCAGGTCTGCTCTAGGTCAGCAGGCCTCCAGGGCTGGTGAAAGCAGAGGGCTGCAAGTCCCCTTCATCAGCACTCCCATGATAAAAATTGTTCCAGCCCCCCTGGCCAGACCTGGTTTGGTTAACCATTAAGAACAGATTGAAACTTTTTGATTGTGCAGGTTTCAGACAAAGAGGAGACGCAACTGAAGACAGTTGGCAGTTTTTCCATGGGGCCTAAAAGGGCCTAAAAGCAAGCAAGCTGCACCCCTGTAGTCTAAAACTCTTTCAGTTCTGTGTAATGTTCACCTGTATCTGACATTGAATTCAGTGTGATGGTTTTGAAATTAACTTGCTGTTCAGTCTCAGTACTGATTGTATCTGCGCTAATGAAAGCTCCTTGTTGTGTGAGTGAGAATGGATGCTGTACGTATGCGAGACTGTCACCAGACGTTCCAGGAAGCGATCAGGACAGACCCTTCGTGCTGCAGATCATTACAAGGTGAGCAGTGGGCAACTCTAGAGAAGGAGAGAGGCGGTGAGAAACAGTCCTCAGTCAGCAGTAGCAGGCTGGGCCAATAGAAGACGAGCCTGTAGAGTGAGAGGGAAAAGGCGAGCAGTGGGCGCATTGCCACCTAGAAAGGCTGGCGCACTCTGGGATGAAGCGGGGCTTTGCCCACGAGAGCTTATGCTCCAGAATGTTAGTCTCTGAGGTGCCCCAGGACTTGTTTTTCTTACAGGGCACTGCAGGGCAGTCCCAAGGGGGTATTAACCCTGAGCGCAATGCAAGCCCCCTCTCTCATGCGCTCTGCTCCTGCTTGTCCCCCTCCCCGCCCCCGCTCCCCCCAGCTGTTGGTCACCCCTTGGGAACAAGGCTGGGATGTTGGCCCAGCTGAGTTGGTGCTTCCTCTGTAAAACCCGGGCTCAGACTCAGCCTTCCCGTTAACTTTTCCCAGGCACCTGTGGAATGAATTTGTTCCGTGCACCCCTCATGGGAAATGTGACACGTCCCCTCCATATCAGTAGTCTGACAAAGCGCGGGGGGGGGGGGTGAGGTCAAGGGGTTCGGCGTGTGGGAGGGGGGCTCAGGGCTGGTGCAGAGGGTTGGGGGTGAGGGTGCTGCCTGGACGTGCGGGCTCTGGGGTGGAGCCAGGTCTGAAGGGCTTCGGGTGCCGGCTGGCTCCGGGCTACAGCAGAGAGGACCCCACCCCAGCTCTCCCCCCAACACAGCCCCCAGGCTGAGGCAGGGGGAGGCGCCACGTGGGGCTGGGCTGGGAGATCGGCATCCCTCCCCTGCCCTCAGTGGGTCTGGGGCTGGCGGGGGCTCCCCTGGGCCGGGGGGTTCCCCAGCTGCAGCAGGTCCCTGCCAGGCTGGGGCGCCTTTCCCCTGACAGCGGCAGGCTCGGGCCAGTTGGGTCCCGCAGCGCCCTGCTTGCAGGGGACGTCGCCCCAGGTGACCTCCGAGAGCAGCGTTCACCCCCAGCGGGGCTAAGCGGCGCCACGTGTCCCCCACCCCCGGGAGCAGCCCCAGCTCCTCGTCCCCGCCAGGAGGCCCGGCCCCGGCACAGCCCAGCGCCGAGCTCCCCGCACAGCGGCCAACGCCCCGTGAGTTCAGCGCCCCGTGAGGGGCTGGCCGGGGAGCCCCGTTACTCCCAGAGCTGCAGCCGGGTGGCGGCGGCGGCGGGCTCCGGGCTCGAACCTCGGCTCGGGGGAGCCTTCGGACGCGGGCTGCTTTAGCGCGCCCTCTGGCGGCCGCAGGTGGTCACTGCCGGCAGGGAGCTGAAGCCACCGAAGCAGCCGCGCGTGTGACACCTGCCAGGCAAAGCCTCGTGGGGAGCGAGTCAGCCCTGAGATCTGCTCCCTTGTAAACACCTTGTTGTAAAACCACAATTTATGCTGACACTCAGTGTGGGTCAAGAGCTCTGGCCTGGTGGTCGGGACCGGATGGCAGACGAGCCGCCTCCCACCCGCGCTTCAGGCCATCCGGTGGAGCGCGGGTCCGCTGCTCTATCTAGGTGTCTTTCTATCTGCCACGCATCCCTCTCCGCCGGAAAACTGGCAAGGCCTAGAGAGCAGGGTCGCTGAGCGGTTGCGGAGGTGGACAGGGCTACTCCAGTGTCTCTCCCTCCGAGGGAGAGCGCTGGTGCTGAACCAACTCGTCCTGTCCATGCTCTGGCACTGCCTCAGCACCCTGGTCCCACCCCCCGGGTTCCTGGACCAGCTCCAGAGGTTAATCCTGGAGTTCTTCTGGCCAGGACTGCACTGGGTCCCTGCAGGGGTACTCCATCTCCCCCCGGAGGAGGGGTGACAGGGCCTGACCTGCACGCGCACTCAGGTCCATGTCTTCCGCCTCCGGGCCCTGCAGAGGCTTCTCCACACCAACAGTGCAGATAGTCCGGCGTGGAGCACGCTGGCGCACGCTTTCCTCCGCCGTTACCGAGGGCTCCGATGCGACCGGCAGCTCCTCTATTTATCCTGCAGAGACCGTCCGCGAGGCCTCTCGGAGCTGCTGGCCTTCTACCAGGACCTCCTCCGCACTTGGCGGCTGCTCGCAGCCTCCAGGTCCTCAGGGGCCACCGTGGGAGAAGACCTCCTCGCGGAGCCCCTGCTACACAACCCCCACCTTCGTGTGCAGGCGGCGGAGTCTTGCACGGTGCGCCGGAGGCTGGTCCTAGGCGGAATCACCAGGGTCGGAGACCTCCTGGACTACGAGCGGGGGGACTGGATGGAGGCCCCAGCGCTCGCCCGGCGCATGGGGCTCTCCGACCTACGCTCCCCCCGTCGTGTACTCGAGGAGGTGAAGGCTGCCCTGCCCTCCACCGCTCACAGTTACCTTGGCTGGGTCCTGCGAGAGGGTGCACCCCGCCCCCCTCCCACTCCTAGCCCTCCGGACCTCTTCGTGGGCCCCTGGCTTCGCGATTCTGCCCACCCCCCTCCCCCCCATCACCTCAGCTGGCTGCACACTTTCCAGCCGGTCCCCTTCCGAACCGCGCCTCGACACCTTCTGTACGCGCTCGTGCTTCACACGCTCCACTTCCCCACCATCGTGTCCCGCCCCGATCACAAATGGCGGGACCTCTTGCCGTCATCGGAGGGTGGGGAGCCCCGGTGGGCCGGCCTCTACTCCACCTTGGTCCCGCGGCCCGCCGGGGACATCAGCTGGAGAATCCTCCACGGAGCGGTGAGCACGGGCGTGTACCTGGCGCGGTTCACCCCCATCCCGGACACCTGTACCTTCTGCGGCACGAGGGAGAACCTGGCGCACATCTACATCGAGTGCGCCAGGCTGCAGCCCCTCTTCCGGCTCCTCCAGAACCTCCTCTTGAGGTTCTGGCTGCACTTCTCCCCACACCTTCTCATCCTCTCACACCCTATCCGTGGCCCCACAAAGTCGCGGGACCTCCTCGTCAGCCTCCTCCTGGCCACGGCCAAAATGGCCATTTACAAAACCAGGGAGAGGAGGCTGGCAGGGGGGGTGACCTGCGACTGTGGGGCCTACTTCCGTTCCTCCCTCCGCTCACGAATCCGAGCAGAGTTCCTCTGGGCGGCGTCCACCAACTCCCTGGACGCCTTTGAGGAACGGTGGGCGTTGTCCGGGGTCCTCTGCTCGGTGTCCCCCTCCGGCTCCCTTATTTTAAACCTTTGACCCTCACTCCCGCTCCTGGTTTTTCTTTCATTGTCCCCCGTATTTACTTGGGACTGGGCTGTTTTTAATGGGTCCCCTCTCATCGTGAGAGGGGCCTTGTAGCCGTGGGTAGCCTGCCCACTCCCCCGGCATCCAATATGTACACAGACAAAAGGGGTTTCAGATTATAGCTGCACATTATATTTTGCTCACCCATGTGAGCGTAAGGGCCATGGCCTGACCCAGGGGTGGGAGGCTGAGGCACACAGCTATGGGCTGTGGTTCCACCAGTCAGCAAGGGGTCTAGCAGAAAATGGAAACAGCTGTGGTGATGCTCTCAGGGATGCTTGTGCCTCTAGCTGAGCCATAGAGCAGAGAATGTGCAGGACCAGCTGCTAATCCAGGGAAGAGGGACTGGACTGAGAGCTGGGCAGTCCCTGTGGGGTGGAGCTGCCTTGTGCTCACAGCTTCACTTTTCGCTGTGCTTGTGCTGTGACACTCTGCAAAGCCCTGGGGATTGTTTTAAATGCGCAGATTGTGCAAAGGCCCCGACTGTTCCTTCGGAATGGACTTTTCATTGGTGTTTAATAATAACAACAATCCATGTAACAAAGAGAAATCAACCTCAAATGGCAAACACTTGGTGCCCCAGTGCAGTGGAGGCCAGAACAACCCTTGGGTGGCTTCCAGTCCCAGGTGAGTTCACACCTGGCCCCTGCCCACTTCTTTCCTTGGGCCTTTTGCTGCTGAAGGGTGAGGCTTGACGTTACAAGGGGCGTTGGCTGCTCACACAAGCTGGACTCCCAGTGCAGCTGTTACTCCTGGGGAATTCTGCACCACACATGTGCCCAGAATGCACACCCAGAACAGGTCGGTACGTTGGAGGTTAGGGGCAGAGTCCAGAGTGACCTGGATAAATTGGAGGACTGGGCCAAAAGAAATCTGATGCAGTTCAACTAGGAGAAGTGTCGAGTCCAACATGTGGGAGAGAAGACTCCCAAGCACTGTTACGGGCTGGGGACCGACTGGCTAAGTAGCAGTGCAGCACAAAAGGACCTGGGGATTACAGTGGATGGGAGGCTGGACATAAGTCACCAGTGTGCCCTTGTAGCCAAGAAGGCTAATGGCATACTGGGGAAAATTCGGTGGAACATTTCCAGCAGATCTAGAGAAGTTATTATTCCCCTCTGTTCAGCACTGGTGAGGCCACATCTGCAGTATTGTGTCCAGTTCTGGGCCCCCCAGTACATAAAGGATGTGGACACATTGGAGAGGGTCCAGTGGAGGGCAACAAAAATGATTAGGAAGCTGGAGCACATGACCTATGAGGAGAGGCTGAGGGATTTGGGTTTCTTTAGTTTGTAGAAGGGAAGAGTGAAGGGTGATTGGATAGCAGCCTTCAACTTCCCGAAGGAGGACTCTCAAGAGGGTGGAGAGAGGCTGCTCTCAATGGTGAGGGTTGGCAGAACAAGGCGTGATGGTCTGAAGTTACAGAGGGCGAGGTGCAGGTTGGATATTAGGAAAAACTATTTCACCAGGAGGGCACTAACAGAGAGGTGGCCGTGCTAGTCTGTTTTCTAACAAAACAATACAGCAGTCATGCAGCACTTTAAACACTAACAAAATGATTTATTAGGTTCCCTTCCTTTGATGTTCATAATTACCTCAGGCAAGACACTGAACATCCCTCACCCCACCCACCTTCTTCAGTTCTTCACCTTGGTTTTTTTTGGACCTCTGTGCTGGATAACTGTCAGTCTGTACCCGGAGGGAGGTGAGGCACTGGAGTGCGTTGCCTAGAGAGGTGGTGGAATCTCCATCCCTAGAGGTTTTTAAGGCCTGGCTTGACCAAGTCCTGGCTGGGATGATTTAGTTGGGGTTGATCCTGCTTTGGGCAGGGGGCTGGACTCAATGACCTCCTGAGGTCCCCTCCAGCCCTACAGTTCTATGACACTCTTTCGAAACAGGAAATACTTTTGTGGAAGTGCTGCTGTTCTGCCTTCTGACCACCAGAGGTCACTGTGGCACCAGAACATCTGGCAGACCAGAGGTAACAGACAGCAGCTGGCTCCTGCCTCCCAGCCACCTGCCCCTGGAGCCAGGGGACAGGCCGAGCCGGTGAGGAGTTACAGAGGGGTTCAGAAGGGCCAGTGGGGGACAGGTTGGGATAGCTCAGGAGCTAGTGGGGTGAGAGCACAGAGCCCAGGTAGGAGTGGGGGGGTGGGGGCTCCATGTCCCCATGGGGATGGGGGTTATGATTTATAAGGTAACGAATAATTTGCTGAAGTTCGGGGAGTCCGTGGCCCAGGAGGTGACCCACTGGGAGTCACTCTCGGCAATGTGCTGTGACTGAAGGAGGGGCAGGGGTCTGACACCTAACTCCTGCAGCAGCTAGATGGAAGAAGGGGTCCCTGGGATAGTGTCTGCAGCTTCCTAGAAACCATTTCATAGCATCATAGAGCTAGAATCACAGGGCCGGAAGGGACCTCAGGAGGTCGTCTAGTCCAGCCCCCTGCCTAAAGCAGGATCGACCCCAACTAAGTCATCCCAGCCAGGACCTTGTCCAGCCGGGACTTAAAAACCTCTAGGGATGGAGATTCCACCACCTCTCTAGGCAACGCATTCCAGTGCTTCACCACCCACCTGGGGAAGTAGTTTTTCCTAATATCCAACCTACACCTCTCCCTCTGCAACTCCAGACCATCACTCCTTGTTCTGCCATCTGACACCACTGAGAACAGTGTCTCACCCTCCTCTTTAGAGCTCCCCTTCAGGAAGTTGAAGGCTGCTATTAAATCACCTCTAAGTCTTCTCTTCTGTAAACTGAACAAGCCCAAATCCCTCAGCCTCTCCTCATAGGTCTTGTGCTTCAGCCCCTCAATCATTTCCATTGCCCTCTGCTGAACCTGCTCCAGCACATCCACATCCTGAAAAACCCGCGGGGATTACCCCAGGCACCACCTCATGGTGCGTCTACAAAACTGGCTACCACTTGACAGAGCTGCTGCCATTTCCCCATAGAGCCGGAGCCTGGCTCTCTCCTGTCGTGTGCTTCCCTCACCGCAGCATCTGAGCCTGCGTCAGTGAGTGAGAACCTGGAGTGAACCCTGTGCACATGGTTTTGTGCCTCCCACATGGCTGCCTGTGGCCCCCATCCCAGGCCCACCAATGCGGGGGAAATTGCCCCGGGGCTGTGTGTTTCAAAAGGCCCAGACATTTGTTTGCCACTGCTGCCAAAGCAGCTCAAGGGCTCCTTTGAACTGCTGGGGGAACCCCTGGAGCTGAACCCTCCCTTCGGGCAGAGCTTGGAACAAAGAGAAAGAAATTAAGCTGCAATGTGACAGGTGACGTGTCAGTCCTAGGCCTGGATGGACACAGACCCTTCCCTAAGGCACAGGAACCACATTGTTGCCTTCAAGTAATTTATTAACAACACAAAAGATAAAGACACCAAAAAGTCACAACGCACCCTTGGTTGCTAGGTGATACAAAGCAACTAGAAGTGGTTAAAGCAGAGCAAATTCCTTCCCTGGCAGTCAGTTTGGCAGTTACAGCGTACCGGGGGTTCATCAGCCCACACCAAACCCAAAATAAAAAAAAAATAACCTGCTGACAGCTGACTAAACGTTTCTGTTCTGCGTACGTAGCTGTGTGCCCAGGTCATATCGTGGCCTGAATATTTACCGGACTCATTGAGCCAGCTCAGGATTAAACATCTCTGTCTTTCTGCTGCAGCCGCACAAGAGAAAGACCCCTCAGCAGGGAACTGCATCAACTCAAAAGATCCCTCACTCTTCCCATTGGCTCCCCGGCTGCTTGCCAACAGGGAACTCACCCTTTGTGGCTTTAAGCCTCTACAGGCGTTCCTTCACCACACGCCGAACATGCAATTAGGGGTCTGGTGGGATTTTCAGAAACACCCACCATTGGGAGTTTGGTGTCCGGCACCGCTGAAAATTCCACTGGGCACCCATCTGCATTCTTAGACTCCAGAACACTCTGGGACCTGTGGGCCTAAGTGACCTGTGTAAATTCACACAGGGCATCTGTAGCAGAGCAGGGAAATGTGTTGGCTGCTGCTGCAACTCCCTTCAGAGCCACACCTGAAGGGTCTCGTATCCCCCGAGCTCCGTCAGTGCAGGAGGTGGATTGTGCAGTTACTGTTTCCCATCAGTGATTTTCTGGGGCACAGGCCCAGCATTGCTGTTACCCTGACTCAGGGGCTGTTTTTACACAGATCACTTCCTTCAGCAGTGGTATGCTAATCCACGGAGCGAAATATGCTAATGAGGCACGGATGCAAATTCCCCGTGCCTCATTAACATAAGGTCATGTGATTTGGAGTTCTGGACTCCAAAACGCTGTGTTGATGTGCTGCCCCCAGGGGGGCTTGTGGAAGGAAGTCCTTCTTCCAGAGGCCACTTCTTCCAGAAAATTTTTGGGAAGAAGGGGCCTGCAAACGAAGGACTTCCTTCCGGAAGCCCCCCGGGGGCTGCACTTCTACACAGTGTTTTGGAGTCCGGAAACATGTCTCCTGGACTCCAAATCATGTGACCTTATTCTAATGAAGAGCGGGGAATTTGCATCTGCGCCTCATTAGCATCTTTAGCTCCGTGTATTAGCAAGCCACTTCCAAAGGAAGTGGCCTGTGTAGAAACGGCCAGGGTGTCTCTTTCAGATCTTAGTTCAGGGATGTTAGATAAAAAGGAGACTCTGCCCCCAGAGGTTTCTATTGTTCACCACTCCCTTCTACAGCTCACTAAACTGCTGCTTATTGGTGCCCTTTGTACCCTGCGCTCAGCGCCTGCACCCTCCTGCTGCTCTTACCCAAGGGCGTTATCTCAGCAGGGTCGTAAATGATGGGGGAGGGGAGATCTGGCCATTAATAGGGCACCTTGGTAAATTTTCCTTTTACTTTTAAACTGCTTTTTTTTCTGTCTCACCAGACTGAGCCCATTTTCTTGGAAAAATGTGGCCGCAATAAAGAAGAGGCGATGAAATCACATGGTTAGTTTCTCCCGGCTCCTTCCTGTTCACTGGGGTTTGCCACATTCAACAGAAAGCTGCAGCCAGAGTCTTATCTAGCACCTGGGTTGGGCTGTGCCCTTCAGCCTCTGTTGCAAAAACTCCTTGGGGCTGTGCAGCACCACTCAGCTCAGCCCCGGGGCTGTTGCTACGGTCTGATATTTTCATATTCAGACTCTCGATGGTGCAACCCCCGAGATGTAACAGACAGGACAGAACGCTGTGAGTGCGCTCAGTGTCTGCCCTGCCCGTAACAGTAACCCAGGGTCGTTAGGAGTGGCTGCTAACTCCCGTGCCCTGCACAGGTGGTAACCTGACCTTGGACAGGCATAGACACGGGGTGAGGATCCCCCAGGACCTGGAGAGTCTGAGACAAGTTAACTAGGAGAAATGTCAGGCGGGACAGGCTCCCAAGTTATCGCCACATACAGCCCCTGCACTGAGGCAGGCAGGGCCCTGTGAACCTGACACACAGGGTTTGTCTTCACGCAGGTGCCTGCACGGGGTGGGGGAGGGGGATCCTTAGGCCTGGGTTTGTCCAAACTTGTTTAGCTGCTAATATGAATTGATCCCTGAAGCTGAGTGTAGCAGAGAACAGAGCGTGAAAAGGGGCTCAGCAGAGATCTGTGGGGCTGGGGCACAGGTGCTGTTGCCGAGCTGTGACGTGTGTGTCTTTAACAGGCAATTGCCCCTGTCAGTAGGAGTAAGGAGGAGCAGAGTCCAGGGGATGAGGACGGATGCAGGAGCTGGTGTGGGTCAGACAGGCTGTGCTGTTACTCGTGTGTTTCCTGTTGGAATCAGAGGATCCTAGAACCACAGAGTTCAGAAGGACCACAAAGGCCACCTAATCCCTCACCTGCCATGTTGCAGGGTTCATTGTGTCTCACTCATGCGAGAGCAACAGCTCCCCAGTGTCCTGTGGAAAACCTCCAGTGCAGGAGCATCCTCACCCTGCCTTAGCCTGGGGTTCCACTGCCCTAATGCTCTTACAGGCAGACATTTTTCCTGGATGTAACCTAGAGCAGCCGTGCTGTAGTTTGAAGCCAGGGCCTCTCATCCTGCCCTCTGTGGCAACTTTTCTCCATCATTTTTGTGGCAGCCTTTCCGGTATTTGCAGACTATCATGTCTCTCCTGGCAGTTGCCTCATTTCCAAGCTAAATGTACCTAGTCCCGTCAGTCTTAGCTCTTACGCTGCATTACATCCCTCTCATCAGCTTTCTTGCTTGCCCCTGAATCCTCTCCAGTTTCTCCACACCCTTTCTATACATTGATGACCAGTATTGGACACCGCACTCCAGCTCAGCCTAACCAGTGCGGAGCAGAGTGGTGCTATCACCTCCCATGACTTGCATGCAGTGCCTCTGTTAATGCAACCTGAAATTGCCTTTGCTGTTTTGGCAACAGCGTTGAATTGAAGACTCATGCTGAGGTTGTGATCCACCACCACTCCCAGATCCTTCTCCGGAGTACGGCTCCCTAGCCAGCCCCCCTCATTCTGTAGCTGTGCATTTCGGGTTCAACCTTACTAGAAGTGGGTTTGGCAGAGACAACATGTCCACTGGGTGCAGCTGGAGATCTCTGACCCTGTTACAGCTGAGCTAATGGCTATCTGCCCTCTCTGGTTCCCCCTGTAATGCTGAGAGGGATGTAGAATAACAGACCAACTCCCCTCTCAAAGCAGGATCAACTCCAGCTAAATCATTCCAGCCAAGGCTCTGACAGTGGAGATTTCACCATCTCCTAGACAACTCCAGAGCTTCACCAGCCTCCTAGTAAAACTACTTTTCTTAATATCCAACCGTGATAGGATGGGGTTTCTGGGCACAGCTCAAGAAATCAATCCAGGGCACCTTTGCTTAAAATCCAGGCGACTTACAGCCTCCGGCTGGGATTCCCTTCTCACTAAGGCAAATCCTGGCAGCCACAACCGCACCTCTGCCAGCCCTACTGGCCAGCCAGATGCCACACAAGCAAACCCACAACCTTCCCAGCTGCCATACCAGCCCAGCCCAGCAACCCCCAACTTATGGTGAGAGGCTCTTAAGCCTGTGTCACCCAACACCACACAGATTATTCCAGACCCCAAAGGGCCCAGCCCAGACCCTGGTCACTATACACTTGGATCTTACCCAAAGAACACGCTCACCAATTCTTTAGATCTAAGCTCTAAAGATTTCTCAATACAAGAGGAAGAACAGTGGTAGCGAGAACACTTGTTGGAGCAATACTTGAAACACATCAGCCATAGCTACTGGTGTAGCCAGTGGTGTTATCTGCTGATTCCTGAAAGTCTCTGAAAGTTCATTGCAGGTTACATAGGTGCAGCTGTCAAAGCATTGGAGATCCACCCAGCTGGGGTCCACCTGCTCCACATGGCTCCTTGGGGACCAAAAGACAAAGGATCCAGGATGGACACTGCTACGCCCACAGCCTGGGTCTCTCTTGTGTTGTCTCTCATGTTCTTTCTCAATGCAGGGACAAAAGCCCGTTCTGCTCCCCGTAGTGCCTTGAGGGCCTCCCCCGCCTGACTCGGGTGGCTGTTGTGGCAAACTGCCATTGGACGAGTCCCAGGAGACAGTTTCAGAGTTCGGAAATGGACCTGTTCCTTCCTTTCAGCCCAGCTCACTTGACCCTCGGGCTGCATCTGTTGGCATGTCCCAAGCATCTGGAATGTGGGCTTGGTGTCTGAGCACCTGGCTTCCGCCCTATTGTTCAGCCCAATGTCCTGGCTGGGGCTGAGCTCACACCTCCTATTGTGAAGCTCAGCACTGAAATATTTTCTAATACAGCTACACATCTAAAATCTGTAACTTTACCTACGTACACGGTACAGACACATGAGAAGCACACGGAGATTCAGGGCATCAATAGCTTTCATTAGACACCTCACACAGCACCTCGAGCACAATATTTGGGGCTAATAACCTCATTGGGCATGAAAATGGCTTCCAGACCCAATATTAAAATCTGGTCACGTGACACCAATCTAGACTCCCCCACTGCAACTTGAGACCATTGCTCCTTGTTCTGTCGTCTGCCACCACTGAGAACAGCCTCTCGCCATCCTCTGTGGAACCCCTCTTTAGGTAGCTGAAGGCTGCTACCAAATCCCTCCCTCATTCTTCTCTTCGGAAGGCAAAAGAGACCCACTTCCCTCACTCCCCTTTCATAATTCATGTGCTCATCCCCCAATCATTTTTGTTGCCCTCCTCTGGACTCTCTCTAGTCTGCCCACATCCTTTCTGTGGTGGGGCCCCCCAGACTGGATGCAGTATATGGCATCACCAATGCTGAATAAAGGAGAATAATCACTTTGTCTGAACTGCTGCCAGTGGTCCTCCTAATGTCGTCCAATAGGCTGTTAGCCTTCTGGGCAACAAGAGCCCAACGTTGTTTTGTATCTAGTTTCTTGTCCACCACAATTCCCAAGTCCTTTTCTGCAGGACTGCTCCTTAGCCAGCCTGTAGCAGAGCTTGGGATTCTTCCATCCTAAATGCAGGACTCTGCACTTATCCTTGTTGAAGCTCATCAGATTTCTTTTGTCTAAATCCTCCAATTTGTCTGAGTCACTCTGGACCCTATCGCTACCCTCCAGTGTATTTACCTCTCCTCCTAGTTTTGTGTCATCCAAGAACTTGCTAATGGTGTAATTCATCCTACCATCTAGATCATTAACAAATATGTTGAACAAAGCTGCGTTAGGACTGACCCCGGGCGCTCTATTTGATACTGGATGCCAGCTAGCCACTGAGCTAGCCTTTGAGACTGACAGTCTAATAGCTTTCTATCTACCTTCCAGCCCATTCATACAAGCCATACTTCAACTTGCTGGCACAATTACTGTGGGAGACCATTCCAAAAGCTAAAGAAGGCATGTCCATCCTTAGCGCCCCACAAATAACAAGCAGTCGTAACATCATAGAACAATAGAGCTGGAAGAGATCTAAAAAAGCCATTGAATCCAGCCCCCTGCCCAAGGCAGGACCAAACGATCAGATCAGCCCAGCCAGGGCTCTGTCGAGCCATGACTTAAACACCTCCATGGATGGAGACTCCACTACTTCCCTAGGTAGACCATTCCAATGCTTCACCACCCTCCTAGTGAAAAAGTTCTTCCTAATGTTCAACCTGGACTTTCCCAGCGCAACTTGAGACCATCGTTCCGTGTTCTGCCATCCATGACCACTGTGAACAGCCTCTCTCCAGCCTCTTTGCAACCTCCCTTCAGTAAGTTGAAGGCTGTTATCAAGTCCCCCCTCAGTCTCCTCTTGGCAGACTAAACAGTCCCAATTCTCTCAACCTTTCTTCATAAGTCATACGCTCCAGCCCCCTAATTATTTTGGTCACCCTTTGCTGAACCCTCTCCAGTGTGTCCATATCCTTCCTATAATTGGGGACCCAGAACTGGACACAATATTCCAGATGTGGCCTCACCAAAACCGAATAAAGAGGAATAATCATTTCTCTGGATCTAGTGGCAACGCTTCTCTTGATGCAACAACCCTAATATGCCATTAGCCTTCTTGGCTACAACGGCACACTGTTGACTATGTCCAGCTTCTCGTCCACTACAACTCCCAGGTCCTTTTCTGCAGAAGTACTACTAATCCAGTCGGACCCCACCCTGTAACAATGCTTGGGATTCTTCTGGCCCAAGTGCAGGACACTGCACTTGTCCTTATTGAACCTCATCAGATTTCTTGCAGCCCAGTCTTCCAGTTTATCTAAGTCACGCTGGACCCTCTCCCTACCCTCCAGCCTATCTACCTCTCCCCCTAGCTTAGTGTCATCCGCAAATTTGCTGAGGGTGCAGTCCAGCCCCTCATCCAGGTTATTGATAAATATGTTGAACAGAACAGGACCCAGAACTGAACTTTTGGGCTCTCCACAGAACTGAACTTTGGGGCACTCCACTAGAAACCGACCGCCATCCCGACATCAAGCCATTGATCACTACCCGCTGGGCCTGACCTTCTAGCCAGCTTTCTATCCATCTTACCGTCCATTTATCCAATCCACATTCCTTTAACCTGCTGACAAGAATATTGTGGGAGACCGTAACAAAAGCTTTGCTAAAGTCAAGATAAATCACATCCATTGATTTTCCCCTATCCACAGAGCCAGTTTTCTCATCGTAGAAACTAATCAGATTGGTCAGGCATGACTTGCCCTTCATGAATCCATGCTGACTATTCCTGATCACTCTCCCCTCCTCCAAGTGCCTCCAAATGACTTCCTTGAGGAGCCCCTCTATGATTTTTCCAGGGACTGATGTAAGACAGACTGGCCTACAGTTCCCTGGATCATCCTTCTTCCCTTTTTTAAAGATGGGCACGACATTTGCCTTTTTCCAATCATCCGGGATCTCTCCCGATCTCCACGACTTTTGAAAGATAATGGCCAAGGGCTCGTCAACAACATATGCCAACTCCCTCAGAACCCTCGGATGAATTAGGTCCGGGCCCATCGATTTATGGACATTTAGCTTTTTTAGATTCCTCCTAACCTGCTCTTTCCCCACCCAAGGCTGTCCACCTTCATCCCACAGTACATCACTTATCGCATTCGTCTGGGAGCTGTCTTTGTCCGTGAAGACAGAGGCAAAGAAAGCATTGGCCGTGTCTACACTAGCCAAAAACTTCAAAACTGCTGTGCAAATGGCCATTTCAAAGTTTACTAATGAAGCGCTGAAATACATATTCAGCGCCTCATTGGCATGAGGGCGGCTGCGGCACTTCGGAATTGACGCGGCTCGTCACCACACAGCTCGTCCAGACGGGGCTCCTTTTCGAAAGGACCCCGGCTACTTTGAAGTCCCCTTTTTCCTATCTGCTCATAGGAATAAGGGGACTTCGAAGTACCTGGGGTCCTTTCGAAAAGGAGCCCCGTTGGGACGAGCCGCGCGGCGGTGAGACACGTCAATTTCGAAGTGCCGCGGCCACCCACATGCTAATGAGGCGCTGAATATGTATTTCAGCACTTCATTAGTAAACTTCGGAATGGCCATTTGCATGCCCATTTCGAAGTTTTTGGCTGGTGTAGACATAGCCATTAAGTACTTCTTCTTGTTAACATGCCTGTAGAAACTTTTCTTGTTATCCTTCATATTCCTCGCAAGTCGCAATTCCAGTTGCACCTTCGCCTTCCTGATAACTGCCTTGCATTCTGGAGCTGTAAATTTATCTCCCTCCCTAGACATCTGTCCCAGTTTCCACTTTTTGTAAACTCCCTTTTTGTGCCTAAGTTTTCCAAGGATTTCTCCAGTAAGTCAGTCTGGTCTCCTACCATATTTACTTCTTTTGCTGCGCATTGGGACAGTTTCTTTCTGCGCCTTCAATAGGGCTTCCTTAAAAGACTGCCAGTTTTCCAGGACTCCTTTTCCCTTCATGGTAGCATCCCAGGGGATTCTGCTCATCAGGTTCCTGAAGGAGTCAAAGTCTGCTTTTCTGAAGTCCAAGGTGTGTAATTTGCTGCTCTCTTTCCTTCCTTTGGTCAGGATCCTGAAGTCTACCATCTCATGATCACTGCTTCCCAGGATGTCACCCACCTCTACCTTACCTATTAGTTCCTCCCTGTTTGTAAGCAGCAGGTCGAGCCGGGCAAGACCTCTGGTTGGGTCCTTCAGCACTTGTACCAAGAAGCGATCCCCAGCATTCTCCAGAAACTTCCTGGGCTGCTTGTGTATCGCCGTATTGGTCTCCCAACAGATGTCAGTCCTGTAGCACCTAAAAGACTAATGAATTTATTTATTAGGTAATGAGCTTTTGTATATAAGACCCACGTCCTCAGATTTGGAGCAGACAATTATATAGTGAAGGTGGGTGGAGGGGGAAGAAGGAAGGAAGGAGGGAGGCAAATAAAAGTGTCACCTGTAGGACAAGTAGAAGAAGCAAATTAAGTTAAAGGGGATGTGTGCCATTCCTGCAAATATCAAGGGTGGGAAATTGCCTTGTAATGCGTTAAATAATTGAGATTCCTTTTAAGACCTCAGGTGAATGCATCAAATTTGCAAATGAATTCCAATGCAGATGTCTCCCTCTGTAATCTTGTGATAAAATCCTTTTGCAGAAGAATGGCTCATTTTAAATCCTCTATTGACTGTCCAGGGAGGTTAACGTGTTCCCCAGTGGCTCTATGTATATTCCAGTTCCTGATATTGGATTTCTGTCCATTTGTACTTTGGTGCAGGGTCTGTCCACTAACCTATCCCATTAGTGGCTGTGCAGGTATATGAGCCCCTGATGGTGTGGCTAATGTGGTTAGGTCCTGGGATGGCGTTGCTCGTGTTGATATGTGGAGAGAGCTGCCAATGGGGTTTGTTGCAGGGATCGGTTCCTGGGTTAGTGTTTCTGTGGTGTGGTGTGTGGCTGAAGGTGAGTATTTTCTTAAGGTGGGGTGGCTGTCTGTCGGAGAAGACAGGCCTGTCGCTCAAAGCCTCTGAGAGCACGGGATTATGTTATAGTATAGGTTGTAGATTGCTAATGATGCACTGGAGGGATCTAAGTTGGGGGCTGTAGGTGATGACAAGTGGTGTTCTGATAGTTTCCCTGTTGAGCCTAGCATGAGGTAGGTGACACACGGATACTCATCTGGCTCTGTCAATCCCTTTATTTACTCCTGCCAGTGGGTAATTAAGTTTTGCAAATGCTGCATCTGGTGAAGTGGATCTTTGCCCACTAAAGCTTATGCTCCAAAATATCTGTTAGTCTATAAGGTGCCACAAGACTTCTTGTTCTCGAAGCTACAGACTTACATGGCTCCCTCTCTGATGAAGATCTTGTAGTTATTTGTCACTGTTGGTGGGACTGGACGAGATATGGTTGTATCTTAGGGCTTGGCTGTAGAGAATGTATCATGTGATGGGTATGGATGGAAGCTGGAGGCATGTAAGTAACCAGTCGATTGGTATGACCTTTGTTGATTTGTACTGTAGTGTCTGGGAAATGGATCTCTTGTGGGGAACAGCTGAGGCTGAGATTGATGGTGGGGTGGAAATTGTTGAAATCCCTGTGGAATTCTTCAAGGGCATCTTTACCATGGGTCCATACGATGATTTCATCAGTGTAGCATAAGTGCAGGAGAGACGCTATGGGCAGGAGCTGAGGAAACCTCGTTCTACAGCAGCCAAAAAAATGTTGGCTGTCTGCACTACTCCCCACTGGAGTAGGTCCACTTCATCCTCTTGCCCAGCTCACATATCCTTCTACCTGTGCATTTGTCTCCATGCCTGGGACACTCACAGTGAACCAGGGCCCAGACCTGCTGACTTCTCCTTTTAGTCCCTCCATACGCCCACCACTGAGCTCCTGAGCCTGCTTGGGAGCTCTCAGGGCAGTAACCATATAACATGCAGAGAGCGCTAAGGGAAGACAAAATAACATGGAATCGTGGTAACACCAGTAACTCTTGAGAGAGAGAGCAAAGTGTATATAAGAGAGAACAGAGCGAGACCAGTAAGGGACGGGGGGAATCATGTGCAGCCTGTATTGTGTCCAGGGAGTCCAACTTTCCTTCCAGTTTGTCAGCTGCCCACAAACTAATCACAATTCTCTCAGATGGGTTGGGTGTTCAAAACTAAATACGTTTGTGAAATACACTGATCAGTGGGGTAAGTGGGGGATCAAGTTTGGACAAACAGGTCACATGGATTTGTTTCTGTTTCTTAATTGGTTAAACTAACCTCCAAGAAACAGGTTTTTGCACCAATATTTGTGATGTAAGGCTTGGTGGGGCTGCTTGCATATTGACAGCTAGGCACAAATTTAATGGCCTTGTTGGGTCAGGGCCTAAATGTTCAGGTATTGTGTCCCATCAATAGAGTATAACATGTGGTAGAAATCCCCTATTAGTATGGACTCTCCCGCCAGCGAGCGCCTTGGATGGAACGTGCCTGGGTGACAGCTGAAGGGTGTTCATGCGAGTCGGGCCCTAGCTGGTGACCAGCACTTTTGAAAGTACCACTGGCCTCCTGTCTGCATCTTTAGGGGGGCAGAGTGTGGGAGGTCTGTAAGCACCTAATGATGGAATGAGATGTCTAGTGGGAATTTCAGAAACACCCACGTGCCTCACTCCCATGGGCACTTTGGTGCCCGGCACCTCTGAAAATTCCACTGGGCA
Organism: Carettochelys insculpta; assembly: GCF_033958435.1. Lineage (NCBI taxonomy): Eukaryota > Metazoa > Chordata > Testudines > Carettochelyidae > Carettochelys > Carettochelys insculpta. The sequence continues at coordinate 881,300 of NC_134158.1, read as the reverse complement.
CCGATCTGCATCTTTAGACTCCAGAGCACCTGAATTGTCCCAGATCCCCTGAGCTCTGTCAGCGCAGGCAGAAGAGTGTTTAATTATCGTTCCCCGTCACTGCTTTCCTGGGACACACCTGAGCTGCGTCTACACATGCACGCTACTTCGAAGTAGCTGCACCAACTTCGAAATAGCGCCCGTCGCGTCTACACGCGTTGGGCGCTATTTCGAAGTTAACTTCGACGTTAGGCGGCGAGACGTCGAAGTCGCTAACCTCATGAGCTGCGTCTACACGTGCACGCTACTTCGAAGTAGCGGCACCAACTTCGAAATAGCGCCCGTCGCGTCTACACGCATCGGGCGCTATTTCGAAGTTAACTTCGACGTTAGGTGGCGAGACGTCGAAGTCGCTAACCTCATGAGGGCTACGTCTACACGTGCACCCAACTTCGAAATAGCTTATTTCGATGTTGCGACATCGAAATAGGCTATTTCGATGAATAACGTCTACACGTCCTCCAGGGCTGGCAACGTCGATGTTCAACTTCGACGTTGCTCAGCCCAACATCGAAATAGGCACAACGAGGGAACGTCTACACGGCAAAGTAGCACACATCGAAATAAGGGAGCCAGGCACAGCTGCAGACAGGGTCACGGGGCGGACTCAACAGCAAGCCGCTCCCTTAAAGGGCCCCTCCCAGACACACTTTCATTAAACAGTGCAAGATACACAGAGCCAACAACTAGTTGCAGACCCTGTATATGCAGCACGGACCCCCAGCTGCAGCAGCAGCAGCCAGAAGCCCTGGGCTAAGGGCTGCTGCCCACGGTGACCACAGAGCCCCGCACGGGCTGGAGAGAGAGTATCTCTCAACCCCCCAGCTGATGGCCGCCATGGAGGACCCCGCTATTTCGATGTTGCGGGACGCGGATCGTCTACACGTCCCTACTTCGATGTTGAACGTCGAAGTAGGGCGCTATTCCCATCCGCTCATGGGGATAGCGACTTCGACGTCTCGCCGCCTAACGTCGATTTCAACTTCGAAATAGCGCCCAACACGTGTAGACGTGACGGGCGCTATTTCGAAGTTACTGCTGCTACTTCGAAGTAGCGTGCACGTGTAGACGCAGCCGAGGAGATAGGAATAGCGCCCTACTTCGACGTTCAACGTCGAAGTAGGGACCGTGTAGACGATCCGCGTCTCGCAACGTCGAAATTGCTGGGTCCTCCATGGCGGCCATCAGCTGGGGGGGTTGAGAGATGCTCTCTCTCCAGCCCCTGCGGGGCTCTATGGTCACCGTGGGCAGCAGCCCTTAGCCCAGGGCTTCTGGCTGCTTCTGCGGCAGCTGGGGATCTATGCTGCAGGCACAGGGTCTGCAACCAGTTGTCGGCTCTGTGGATCTTGTGTTGTTTAGTGGAACTGTGTCTGGGAGGGGCCCTTTAAGGGAGCGGCTGGCTGTTGAGTCCGCCCTGTGACCCTGTCTGCAGCTGTGCCTGACATCCCTATTTCGATGTGTGCTACTGTGGCATGTAGACGTTCCCTCGCTGCACCTATTTCGATGTTGGGCTGAGCAACGTCGAAGTTGAACATCGACGTTGCCGGCCCTGGAGGACGTGTAGACGTTATTCATCGAAATAGACTATTTCGATGTTGGCTGCACGTGTAGACGTAGCCCTGCTGAACACAGATGTAACCTAACTCAGGGCATGTCTGTCACATCATAGTTCAATGACGGGCTATAAAAAAGGAGACTTTGCCCCCAGCGGCTCCCAGTGCTCACCACTCCCTTCTGCAGCTCAGTAAACTGCTGCTTAGCCGTACCCTTTGTACCCTGCGCTCACCCTCCCTCTGCTCTTATCCCAGGGCATCATCTCAGCAGGATCATAAATGATGGGGGAGGGGAGATCACCCTGGGAAATGGCGAGCAGATCTGGACATTAACTAGGGCATCTTGGTGAATTTTCCTCTTGAACTGTTTTTTTTCTGTCTCCCCAGACTGAGTCCAGTTTTCGGAAAAAATGTGGCCGCAATAAAGAAGAGCCGATGAAATCACATGGTTAGTTTCTCCCGGCTCCTTCCTCTTCAGTTACCTGGGGTTTGCCACATGCAAACGGAAAGCTGCAGCCCGAGTCTTATCTAGCACCTGGGCTGTGCACGTTGGTCTCACCACACCTCTGCAGCATCACTCGGCTCAGCCCCAGGGCTGTCGTTACGTTCTGACATTTTCATGTTCAGACTCTCGGTGGTGCAAACCCAGAGATGTAACAGACAGGACAGAGCACCGTGAGCCCACTCAGTGTCTGCCTGTAACAGTAACCCCAGGGTCACTAGGGGCGGCTGCTAACACCAATGCACTACACAGGCAATAAGATCTGCACTAGGGCCAGATCCAACAGCCAATGAGAATCTGACTTTGGACTGCCATGGACACCGGGCCAGGCTCCGCCAAGGCCTGGAGAGTCTCAGAGAGCCCAAGGCTAACTGGCCGAAATGTCAGGCAGGACGGGCTCTCAAGTTATCACCACATACAGCCCCTGCACTGAGGCAGGCAGGGCCCCGTGAACCTGACACACAGGGTTTGTCTTCATGCAGGTGCCTGCACGGGGTGGGGGAGGGGGATCCTTAGACCTGGGTTTGTCCAGATTTATTTAGCTGCTAATATGAATTGATCCATGAAGCTGAGTGTAGCAGAGAACAGAGAGTGAAGAGGGGCTCAGCAGAGATCTGTGGGGCTGGGGCACAGGTGCTGTTGCTGAGCTGTGACGTGTGTGTCTTCAAGAGGTAACTCCCACTGTCAATAGGTGTTAAGGTGGAGCAGAGCCTGGGGGATGAGGATGGATGGGGGAGCTGATGTGGGTGAGACAGGCTGTGGTTTTACAGTGTGTGTTTTCTGTTAGAATCATAGAATCATAGAACACAAGGACTGGAAGGGACCTCGAGAGGCCATTGAATCCAGCCCCCTGCCCCAATGGCAGGACCAAGTACTGTCTAAATCATCCCTGATAGATGTCTATTTAACCTGTTCTTAAATATCTCCAGCGATGGAGATTCCACAACCTCCCTTGGCAATTTATTCCACTGTTTGACCGCCCTGACAGTTAGGAACTTTTTCCTAATGTCCAACCTAAACCTCCCTTGCTGCAGTTTAAGTCCATTGCCTCTTGTTCTATCCTCAGAGGCCAAGAAGAACAAGTTTTCTCCTTCCTCCTTATGACTCCCCATTAGATACCTGAAAACCGCTATCATGTCTTCTCTCAATCTTCTCTTTTCCAAACTAAACAAGCCCAATTCTTACAGCCTTTTTTCATATGTCACATTCTCTCGACCTTTAATCATTCTTGTCGCTCTTCTCTGGACCTTCTCTAGTTTCTCGACATCTTTTTTGAACTGCGGTGCCCAGACCTGGACACAATACTCCAGCTGAGGCCTAACCAGCGCAGAGTAGAGCAGAAGAATGACTTCTCCTGTCTTGTTCACACCACACCTGTTAATGCATCCCAGAATCATGTTTGCTTTTTTTGCAACAGCATCACACTGTTGACTCGTATTTAGCTTGTGGTCCACTATAATCCCTAGATCCCTTTCTGCTGTAGTCGTTCCTAGACAGTCTCTCCCCGTTCTGTATGTGTGAAACTGATTGTTCCTTCCCAAGTGGAGCACTTTGCATTTGTCCTTCATTAAACCTCATCCTGTTTACCTCAGACCATTTCTCCAATTTATCCAGATCATTTTGAATTATGACCCTATCCTCCAAAGCAGTTGCAACCCCTCCCAGCTTGGTATTATCTGCAAACTTAATAAGCGTACTTTCTATGCCAATATCTAAATCGTTGATGAAGACGTTGAACAGAACCGGTCCTAACACAGACCCCTGCGGAACCCCACTTATTATACTTTTCCAGCAGGATTGAGAACCATTAAGAACTACTCTCTGGGTATGGTTATCCAGCCAGTTATGCACCCACCTTATAGTAGCCTCATCTAAATTGTATTTGCCTAGCTTTTTTATAAGAATATCATAAGAGACTGTATCAAATGCTTTACTAAAGTCTAGGTATACCGCATCTACCGCTTCTCCCCTATCCACAAGGCTCGTTATCCTATCAAAGAAAGCTATCAGATTATATTGACAAGATTTATTCTTTACAAACCCATGCTAGCTGTTCCCTATCACCTTACCACCTTCCAAGTGCTTGCAGATGATTTCTTTAATTACCTGCTCCATTACCTTTCCTGGCACTGAAGTTAAGCTGACTGGCCTGTAGTTTCCTGCGTTATTCTTATTCCCCTTTTTATAGATGGACACTATATTTGCCCTTTTCCAGTCTTCTGGAATCTCTCCTGTCTCCCATGATTTTCCAAAGATGATAGCTAAAGGCTCAGATACCTCCTCTGTCAGCTCCTTGAGTATTCTAGGATGCATTTCATCAGGCCCTGGTGACTTGCAGACATCTAGTTTTCCTAAGCGATTTTTAACTTGTTCTTTTTTTATTTCAACTTCTAACCCTACCCCTTTCCCACTAGCATTCGCTATGTTGGGCATTCCTTCATCAGACTTCTCAGTGAAGACCAAAACAAAGAAGTCATTGAGCATCTCTGCCATTTCCAAGTTCCCTGTTACTGTTTCTCCCTCCTCACTGAGCAATGGCCCTACCCTATCCCTGGTCTTCCTCTTGTTTCTAATATATTTATAAAAAGCCTTCTTGTTTCCCTTAATGCCTGTAGCTAGTTTGAGCTCATTTTGTGCCTTAGCCTTTCTAATCTTTCTCCTGCATTCTTGTGTTGTTTGCCTATATTCATCCTTTGTAATTTTTCCTTGTTTCCATTTTTTATACAATTCCTTTTTTATTTTGAGATCATGCAAGATCTCCTGGTTAAGCCAAGGCAGTCTTTTTCCATATTTTCTATCTTTCCTACACAGCGGGATAGCTTGCTTTTGAGCCCTTAATAATGTCCCTTTGAAAAACTGCCAACCCTCCTCAGCTGTTTTTCCCCTCAGTTTTGCTTCCCATGAGACCTTACCTACCAGCTGAGTTTACCAAAATCTGCCTTCCTGAAATCCATTATCTCTATTTTGCTGTTTTCTGCTCTACCCTTCCTTAGGATTGTGAACTCTGTGATTTCATGATCACTTTCACCCAAGCTGCCTTCCACCTTCAAGTTCTCTACCAATTCCTCCCTATTTGTTAAAATCAAATCTAAAACAGCTTCCCCCCGGTAGCTTTTTCAACCTTTTGGAATAAAAAATTGTCTCCAATACAATGCAAGAACTTACTGGATAGTCTGTGCCCCGCTGTATTAGTTTTCCAACATATATCTGGATAGTTGAAGCCACCTAACCCTAACCCTCACTGTCCCTTCGCGGTGGGCAGTCAACACTGACTGACAGGTGCCCCAATGGCAGCACTAAGAGCCTTTCCACACCTGTGACTTTAACTGCTAGAGCTCAGAGCCCCTTCGCAGTGGGCAGTCAGGATTGACTGACAGGCGCCCCAAGAGTTTGCCCCGTGTAGGCGGCACAACTCAACGCTAGGCTCTTAGTACTCTCACCTAATGGCCAGGCTTTATAGCCAAAACGGCTGAGGTTCTTTAATTGTGTTGGCTGCTTTACAGTAACCTAGAGAAACAAGTCAGGCTTATGCACAAACAGTTACCAAAATTTATTAAACTAGATTATAATCATGTGGTTACAAAATTGCTAGTGCCCACTTATTTAAATGTAGAGATGTTACACACACAAACAAGTTACAAAACTGAAGCCACGATCCCAAAGAAAGAAAACAAAGTATAGAGTCTATTTCAAAATATGTGTACACTAAAGATAGGCGATCAGGTGCGGGTGCTTCTTACCCTCCTTGCATCTCTCGATTCCAGCCGTGCCAAGCCAGGATCGGTCACTCAATTCCGCGGAAAGACGAATAAGGGACAAGGCTTAGGGACCCTTTTAGCTGCAGAAGCCTTGGGAGGCTGTCACTTATCTGACCAGCAGATAGATAGTGAAAAGCACTCAAAAATCATGGTGCTGTAGGTCCCATACTTATACCTCTGTACTCCTTTATTCTCTTTCTCCTTTCTTATGCCAAATTGGGGCTGGTCTGTCTGGGCGACGCCAGCTCTCGCAAGAGTAGTTTACACTTGCAAGGGAGAGAAACGATAAGTTTCGACTACGGGACATTCCTTTTATTAGGGTAAATATTTTCCCACCTAGGATGTTGGTGTGTGTGCATCATGTTATTTAGTAGGGGCTAAGAGCCATGTCTGTCACAGCTTCTCTGTCTGCTGTGAGCCTAATCGTTGTATATGTTCCCAGAGGCACATTGTAGCAGCACACCTGTGCTTTCTCGCAGCTTCAAAGGCTGTGCTGGAATTTATGTTAAGTGCCCTGTTGTTTTGGCTCCCTTGTTTTCCCAGCAATGCTGGTCTGAGAGGGGGCTGGCTGTCTGGCTACACTTTGCAGAGAGTCAAGTCACAGAGAGAGACAGCTGTGTTAGTCTGTATCTTCACAAAACAAAAAGCAGTCCTGTAGCACTTCAAAGGCTAACAAAATAATTTATTTATCTATTTAAATTTATAATTTATTAGGTGATGCGTTTTCATGCATCTGGAAATAGCCTGACCCACGAAAGCTCACCACCTAGTACTTTATTTTGTTAGTCTTTAAAGTGCTACAGGACTGCGGTTTTGTTTAGCTTTAGCAGAGAGAGAAAGAGACCCCACCAGAACTCCTGGGTTCTAGCTCAGCTCTGAGAGGGGAATGGGGTCTCGTGTGTACACTGGGGGCAGGTATCACTGGGTTCTGTGTGAGAACATAAGATCAGCCGGAGTGGGTCAGAACAAAGGTCCATCTAGCCCAATGTCCTGTCTTCTGATGGTGCCCAATGCCAAATGCTTCAGAGGGGGTGAGCAGAACAGGCGTCACTAAGTCATTCTGTCAGCCACTCGCAGCTTCTGGCAAACAGAGGTGAGGGACATGCAGAACATGGTGAAGGCTCTGAGCCCACACTGGCTAATAGCCATTGGGGGACCTGTTCGCCCATTCTTTTTTGAACCCAGCTATAGCCTTGGCCTTCAGAACAGTTTATAGGATGAAGTTCCACAGATTGACCGTGAAGAAACCCTTTCTTTTGGTTTGTTTACTTTGTTTTTTAGAATGGCTACCTATTGATTTCATTGAATGGCTCCTAGCTCTTGTGTTATCTGTAGGAGTAAATAACATTCCTCATTGTTTTTCCACATCATTCATGATCTTATAGAGCTCTGCCATATCTCCTTCTGAATCAGCTCTTCTCCAAACTGAAAAGTCTCAGGCTTTTTCTCTCTCCTCATATTGTTTTTTTACTTCTCCTGGTGGGTAATTCAGGTTTATGAATATTGGTAAAGATCTTGTAGTTTTTGGTCTCTGTCAGTTGGATCAGAGCAAATGCGATTGTACCTAAGAGCTTGACTGTAAATAATGGATCTAGTCACGTGTGCAGGATGGAAACTAGAAGGGTGTAGATAAGTATAGCGATCAGTAGGTTTTCGGTACAGTGTGGTACTGATCAGGCCATGCTTGATTAGTACTGTAGTGTCCAGGAAATGTATCGCTTGCATGTTGTAATCGAGGCATAAGTTGATGGTGGGGTGTAGATTGTTAAAGTCTCTGTGGAATTCTTCTACAGCCTCTGTACCATGGGTCCAAATCATAAAGATGTCATCAATGTATCTTAAGTAGAGGAGTGGTAATAGGGGACGAGAGCTGAGGAATCGTTTTTCCAGGTCAGCCATAAATATATTAGCATATTGTGGGGCCATGCGGGTTCCCATAGATAAGTCAATTATCTATAAGTCAATTGCAGCTACTGAGTTGCCTTAGCTAGAATTGCTTATCTTCAATCAACTGTAACTGTTTGCAGTCTGCTTTCGACTTAACTATCTTGCATAAATTGCATCATTTGCAAATTTTGCCATCGCACAGTTTACCCATATTTTCCAGATCATGCATCAACATGTTGAATAGGTTTGGTCCCAGTTCAGACCCCTGGGGGACATCACTATTTGCCTCTTTCCATTTTCACCGTTTTGCATCTCTTCATTTCCACCTTTTGTTTCCTAGCTTTTAACTGGAGTGCTTGACAATTCTTTTGGGATCATTTAATGACCCTTAGTTTACTTTAATGACAAGCCTCTTGTTAGGCTAGTCATACTACCTCTGTTTATCAAAACAAAAAAGCAGTCAAGTAGCACTTTAAAGACTAACAAAATAATTTATTAGGTGATGAGCTCTCGTGGGACAGATCCACTTCTTCAGATCATAGCCAGACCGGAACAGACTCAGTATACAAATCACAGAGGGCCAAAAATTATCAAGATTGCCAAGCAGGAAAATTGTTACCATTGTAGGCACATCAGATAGAAATGCAGAGAAACAGGGGTGAGGGATGGGGAAGCAAGTGTTAGGTCAAACATCACAGTATGTAAACGAGTCTTTGTGATGGGTCAGGTAGTTGCTGTTCCTGTTCAAACCATGTGTTAGTGTGTCAAATTTGAATATGAATGTTAGTTCTGAACACTCTCTCTACAGACAGTTGTTAAAGTCCCTTTTCTGCAGAACACAAACCCTCAGGTCTTTAACAGGATGGCCCACTCTGTTAAAGTGCTGGCCGACAGGTTTGTGTATTTGGAGATTTTTGATGTCTGCTCTATGTCCATTCTTTGTTGAAGAGTGTTTGCAGTATGCCCTATATACAGAGCATGTGGGCTTTTTTGTTTTGCCAGAATACAGGCTAACACGGCTACCTCTCTTTTGCTACCTCTGTTTATACAAAACTCCCTGGGCAGAGGATGTATTAGCGCCAGCCTTCTGAATTCATAGCAAGTCACCATTCAGACTGTGTTGGAAATTAGATCTCTGTCTGTGGCTAGTGTACAACATCCCTCATGCAAAATTCAGGAGGGGGCTAGAGCTCCCCCCCCCCCCCCCAGCAGTGCCCCTGCTGCAAGTTAAAGATCGACAGCTTTAGACCAGAAGTAAGATGCACATGTTTTCCCATGAGGTGGCTTTACCACTGGAACAATTTACTAAGGGTTGTGGTGGGTTCCCGTCACCTGGAGTCTTTAAATCATTGCTGGGCATCTCTGAGAGACCTGCACTGGCTCAGCCACAAGCTGATGATTTGAGAATCACTATGGGAAATTCTTTGATTTTGCTTAAAAACAGGAGATCAGACCAGAGGATTAAATGGCCTCTTCTGGCCTTGTCAGCTGTAAATCTACCACTTTCCCTGGTCAGTCCTGGTCCAAAAAGAACCATAACTCTTGTGAGCTGACAAAGGGGCATGGCAGTGGGTTTAGCAAACTGGCGCCGTAAAACAAAGCAAGCAGTCCTGTAGCACCTTAAAACTAACAATATTATTTACTAGGTGATGAGCTTTCGTGGGACAGACCCACTTCTTCAGGTCTGGAGAATAACTGAAAACCAAGAGAAAAAGAATTAAAAAAGATAGGAAAAAATGAAAGAAAAAAGATATTGAATCAGTTAGATGGGGGAAGGAGAGAGGGTGGGGAGGGAGGAAGAAAAAATGCTTCTATAAGTCTTGTTACATTAAGTGGGCTGCCTGTGATCACTGCAACTATCAAAGCTGGAGAAATTGTCCTTGTAATCTAACAGTTATTTTGGAGCATAACCTTTCATGGGCAAAGATCCTTTTTGTCAGATGCATGAGTGGGGACAGGGTTCAGAGGAGAATTTAAAAAGGGGGGTCCCAGTAAAGGGGACGGCCAGAGCTGACAAAGTCTATCCAGTCAGGGTGGAAATGGCCCATTATCAATAGCATACATCAAGAGAGGAGAAAACAAGTCAGAGCAGAGGGTTATTTTCTCCTGTCTTGATGTATGCTACTGATAATGGGCCATTTCCACCCTAACTGAATAGATGCTATCAGCTCTGGCCCTCCCTTTCACTGGGACCCCCTATTTCTATCCTCCTCTGAACGCCCCCCACGCATGCATCTGACGAAGCAGGTCTTTGCACACAAAAGCTTCTGCTACAAAATATCTGTTAGTCTGTAAGGTGCCACAGGACTTCTTGTTGTTCTCGAAGATACAGACTAACAGAGCTCCTCTCTGATACTTGTCCTTGTAATGTGTAAGATAATTGAGATCGTTGTTGATCTCAGCCACAGAGTGATAAATAAGTTAACTGCATGATAGGCTCAGGTGAATGGAATTAGTAAATCTATAGGGAAGCAGGGATGGCTGGGAATTTACCCTTCTGAAATGGGATTGCCCTGATGAGACAAGGGGGTTTGTGCCTGAAGCGTGTAGCACACCCATGGGGAATCATCCAAGGGTGGTTTTTTTTTTTATTCCTGTGACTTCATTAAATTATAGACAGTTATTGACAGTTTTCCCATTTCTCCTTTCAGGAGGAGGTGAGCACATCACACAGGTACTGTACACACATTTGCCTCAGTCATTCCCTTTACACCCCTGTCCCATGCACTGCAGAATCACTGCACCAAGCCCCGGAGCTGAAATGTGACAGAGAACATCTTCTCTCTAGGAGTGAAAATGGGAATGTTCTGGAACAGAAAGACATTTCTACTCAGCGACGGGACTTCAGAGGTAAATGTATGACACTCATATTCAGCAGTGCTAACTGTGCAACAAGGCTGGAAAACAATGTATTGCAAGATACTGAACAAAAACAACTGTGCCACCTTGTGTTTGAACATTTAAGGAAATTTCACCCATCCCATCCCTCACTCCCTCCCCCCAGTTTGTGCGGGCTCTTCCTGTATTTTCTTAAGAACCCACACACGGATGTGAGCATCTCCGTAGAGTTAGAGCATTAGCTCAAATGGTGGAGGTGGTGATGGATCTCCAGGTGTGTGTTCCAATTACACGGTTGGTCACACACCATTGTACGCAAATGCTCAGGCTGAGATGAGGAGCTTAGATAAGCAGGATTGTGCAGTGGTTACATCTCTAACCTGCCATGCCACAGATGTCCTATGGACAGGACCTTGGGTGAGTCACGTAGTGACAGATTATTAAAGCTCTGTAGGTGCCTAAAGAGGCAGGTAAGAGCCAGGTGGGATTTGCAGGTGTACCTACATGCAAACTTCCATTGATTTCCATATGAGTTAAGAATTATTTTGCTTTTGAAAATCCTACTAGGCACCTATCTGAATCTTTGGGTGCCTCAGCCCCTTCAGAAACCTGATCCCTTTGTGATTCAATCCCTTGTCTGTACAATGGGGATTATAGTCAGATGCTGCCTCCCCGAGGTTGTGAGGATCAATACACTAAGGACTGTGAGAACTCAGACACTATAGGCTATGTCTACACTAGAGAGTTTTGTCGACAGAACTCTTGTCGACAGAGCATTATTCCTCAAAGCTGAGAGGGTAACACTGTTGAGGACAATGCTGGTTTTGGCTGAGACTCTGTTGACAAAAAGCTTTATGTGTGTAGACACTCCCTGAGTTTTGTTGACAGAAGGCCACTTCTGTTGACTAAACTCTATAGTCTAGGCACAGCCTATGAGAGCCAAAGGGGCACCAGCAGATTATGGCACCAACACCGTAAGAGTTCAATCTCCTGTCAGAGTATTTAGCTGAGAACCTGAGAGGTGAGTTTAACCCTTAACAGATGTGGCAGCATTTTCAATCCAGGTATGATGCAGTTGCATGTGTTTGGCTGTCCCCAGGCATGATGTGCCACCGCGGTTTGCAATAGTTTAACTTAGAGGTAGTTTTAGTTAACGCCAGGGTGACTGCAGGTGATGTTTTTAAAGGGACAGTCCCATATTTATGTCCTCTTGCAGGTGTCCCTACTTTTTCTTAAAAATGGGCAAATTTTCCCATATTTTCTGTCTCTTCTCCCCACCTGACACCGATTAGTACTGGTGGGTCCTACTGCTAGCTAGATCCTTCCTTGCCAGCCACCATTCACCAGCAGTGAGTGGCAGGGGTCCAGGGGCTGGCAATGGGGTAGGTGTGCAAGGCTGGTGGTCAGCCAAAGCTGCTGGGCGAGCTGCTCCCCCTGCTGGCCCATCAGTGCACTGCCTGTTGTGTGCCTCCTCTAGGCCAGCAGAAGCCCCTCACCCCTTCCTGCTTCCAGCCAACACTGGCTGCTTGCTGCAGTGACTGGTGAGTGCAGACAGACAATGACAGTTCTGTCACCTCTATTATCCATCCATCCATCTGCCCTTTACATGTTCCCCCTCTCACTGTTCTGTCCCTGATGTGCCCCTTCACCCCCTCAGTCCTGCTGCTCCTCCATATCCCTGCCCAGCAGCAGGGTGTCCTGTTCCCAGCACTGTGCAGAGAACCAGCCCCTGGTCAGGTCATTCAGCTCACCAACCGCCTGGATGGCAGACTCCTTGTGCCCTGAGCTGCTTCTGCCTGGGCTGGCAGCTGAGGGAAGCTCAAGACCTTCTGACATGGGATGGATGACCAGGAGGAGCCAAACCCTGCACATGCCAAATAGGGCCTGATTAAGAATGGGTTGTTCGGGGCTGTAGCACAGGGACCTTGGCTAAGGGCAGGGGGTGGGGCTGAGCCTGGGACCCTGGTTGCAGCCACTTAAGTCCCTGTGTTTCAGGCCGGCCCTTCCTGGTGGGGTCTGGGGGGAAGAAACAGCTCCAGACACTGATGTTCCCAACCTCCCCACCCGGCCTGGGCTGGAGACACACTGCTGTGAGCACCACGAAGCTATGTCCCTGTGTTGCATTCACCTGGAGGCTCCACCTCCACAGGTCCCATCAGCCAGAAATTGGTCATGGGGGTGGTGCTGGCAGGTGAGCCCGGGGCAATGTGCACCACCTCCTGTTCCCCACCACCTCCAAAGGGGAAAGCTCCAGCTGCACCAGGTGAGCCCACACCCTGCACTCCCACCCCTACTCTGAGGCTGCTTCTGTACTCCAAAGCCCTTGATCCCAGCCTGAAGCTGCCTACCACACACCATATCACTAGCCCCACACCAGAATCTACACCCCAGTTGGAGCCCTCATCCCCTCCCATGCCCGGCCTCCTGTCTCCACCTGCAGCCCCTTTCTGTACACCCAACCTGTCAGTTTCAGCCATTCCCCAGAGCCTAGGGGCCCACACCAAAACTAGTAACCCTGGGCTCCACAAAGAGTTAACTTGTCCCCAGTGCCAAAGCCCCGCGTAGCAATGTAACAGGAATGCATAGTCCACCCCTCAGCTAAGCTTTGGAGTGGTGGGAAGGAGGCTTAGCACCTCTTCACACTCTGCCCTAGGTTCTGACCATCGGCAGTGTGGGGCAGCTCTGCCCTCTAGACTCTCTCCTCTTCTGAGCCACATCTGTGGCTGGAAGCCCCTGCAGCCCGGCTCCCTGGTCCTGGTGCACAAGGCATCCTTTCAGCCCATGCTGTAACTGGGGGCAGAGACAGGAGGTGGGTAGATTATGCCAGTGGCCAGCAGAAACTTGGAGGAGTGAATTGCCTGATTATGGGACAAGGTGCTTCTAGCCACAGGGGAATGAGGGTTAAGGGTGGAAGGAAGAGATGATGTCTACAAAGATATGGGCCAAGTTATCCCAACCTCCACCCACTGTCCCCACTTCTCTTGTGCCCAGTTGTGAAAGGCAGCTGCTGGCCACTTTCTGGTGTGAACCTTACAGACACCTGGGGGTGCAGCATTCCCTCTTTTTCTGTTCATGGACTGGCCATGCACATGCAAATGTGCATCACCAATAGGAGCACGTGCTCCAGCCTGTGGACACTCTGCTAATCAGCTGGGCAACATTCGAATCTCTCCTGGATGCCACCCAAGCACACAGCTTACAGGGAATGCTGGAGCAAGGCCCTTCGACAGTGTGTGCCCCCACATATTGCCTCCAAGAGGACACAGTACTAGGAGAGGCAAGTCCATCCCAGCAGCCCAGCCAAGCAGGGAAGGAGGAGAGTACTGGGCAGTGGGGGTTAGGTCAGGTCACACAGGAATCCTATCCTCATGTGAGAGAGGGGACAGAAACTGTGTGTGTGTGTGTGTGTGTGTGTGTGAGAGAGAGAGAGAGAGAGAGAGAGAGATTGATCTCCCCAGGCAAACCTTAAAGAAGGTAATTTAAAATACTCCAGCAACACAGTATATCTTTTAAACACCTGCTCAGTCAAGCTGAAGTTAATTTGAATGTTCATATTACATCTTTCTGGTTTATTGCCATCAAACTCCCTTAAAGATGGGTAACTTTATCAGGTGTCCTATATTCAACATGGGGACATATAGGCCATGTCTACACTAGCCAAAAACTTTGAAATGGGCACGCAAATGGCCATTTCAAAGTTTACTAATGAAGCGCTGAAATGCATATTCAGCGCCTCATTAGCATGTGGGCGGCCGTGGCACTTTGAAATTGACGCGGCTCACTGCCGCGTGGCTCATCCAGACGGGGCTCCTTTTCGAAATGACCCGCCCACTTCGAAGTCCCCTTATTCCCATCTGCTCATAGGAATAAGGGGACTTCGGTCCTTTCAAAAAGGAGCCCCGTCCAGACAAGCCACATCAATTTCAAAGTGCCATGGCCGCCCGCTTGCTAATGAGGCCACCTGTGGTGCTGGGGCCAAGGCTGTCGCAGCGTGGCCCCAGCCTTGCTGGGGGTGTGTGAGAACTGTAGGCAATTTTGGGAAGGCAGTTTCTTCCCTGGCTTACATTTCCTGCCACCCACACTCCATTCAAAGCTGTTCTAGGTGGTATGAATAATTAAATCATCATAGCCAGAGGCTATGTCTAGACTGCAGGCTTCTGGCAACCAAACATCTGTCAGCAGAAGTTTTGTCGACAGAGTGCGTGTCCAGACTGCAGATCTGTTGGAAGAGGTTTGCCAGTCGGGAGCCCTCTGCCAACATCCCTGTCTTCCTCGTTATAGGAGGTAGAAGGGACATCTCAACAGAGGTTTTTTTCTGACATTTGGCCCTGTGTGGACAGACCAATTATTGGAAAAGCCTCTCCCGATAGACGTGTCAGCAAAATATACGCAAATACTTTGCACAATTTGCATATCTTTTGCGACAGTTCTTGGCAATCTAGACATAGCAGAGAGAGACTGGGAACCAGGTGCTCAACCCTCCTCAATAATTATCTTAATCCCCGGTCTACATTGTAATTCAGACTTGCTTACTGGACCAAATCAAATTAAGCTAGACAAGTATTTTCATAAGTATTTAAATTCTCAAGTACGTAAGGCTAAAGGCCCTGCTATAGCTAAAATGCAGCTCAGTTTTCTGTTTATAGCTGGTCTTTCCAAAGTTATGTAAAATCTATGCCCTTATTTGGATTGTCCTGAAATTTGGTGTGGATCATGGGTATAGGTTTCTAGTAACCAAGCAAAACAAAAAGCAGTCAAGTAGCACTTTAAAGACTAGCAAAATGGTTTATTAGGTGAGCTTTCGTGGGACAGACCCACTTCTTCAGACCGTAGCCAGACCAGAACAGACTCAAGATTTAAGGCACAGAGAACCAAAACAGGAAGCAAGGAGGACAAATCAGAAAAAGATAATCAAGGTGAGCAAATCAGAGAGCGGAGAGGTGGGAGGGAAGGTCAAGAATTAGATTGAGCCAAGATCCACAAACCAGTTAGTCAACAGTTTAATGGAATGGGGCATTCTGTCAATGAGCTCAAGGGATGTGTGTTACAGAAAAGCAATTATTGCTCCGTTTTGGAAAGAGAAACATCTGACCTGGCTTTTCTATTCAAATTCGGCACATTAACACATGGTTTCAATCATGATGGGAACTTTCTGAGTCACTATAGGGGCTTGTCTGCATACTTGGCTCAATCTAATTCTTGACCTTCCCCCCTCCACCCCTCCGCTCTCTGATTTGCTCACCTTGATTATCTTTTTCTGATTTGTCCTCCTTGCTTCCTGTTTTTGGTTCTCTGTGCCTTAAATCTTGAGTCTGTTCTGGTCTGGCTATGGTCTGAAGAAGTGGGTCTGTCCCAGGAAAGCTCACCTAATAAACCATTTTGCTAGTCTTTAAAGTGCTACTTGACTGCTTTTTGTTTTGATAGTGTATAAACTAGCACAGCTTCCTCTTTGTTACTAATAACCAAGCAGCTTCTGAGGTACATCCTTGCCTCCCATATTTTTCTAAGGTTGAGAGATTTTGATAACCAGTTTTCACTTGGAGATCAAACTAAGGCTCAGTTGATCACACCAGGTCTCCAAAGCTCCAGGACTGCCTGAACAGTGTGTATTAGCATACACCATCCCTGTGATGACAGTCAAAATAATTTAAAAAAAATTTGCTCCTCTAGTTTAGCACTTCAATAATCTCTTGTGCTCTGAGGAACTAAAGGGATCACGCAGAAGTGAAGACTGACAGGCTAATTACCAGAAATCTACCTCTTTTTTTTTTTTTTTTACAGCACTCGGGTGGCTGAGAGGGAAAGTCAAGTCACTGAAGCAGCACCTTGCCTAGGCAGTGTGGGTTTAAATCCAAACTGAGGGAGGTGTATCAGCCCCAAAAGCAGGCCTCTTGCTACAGTTGGCCTCTTCAGAGAGGGGTTTGGTTTTGGGGAAATGTAAATGATTCAAAGGCATTGACATGATTTTTAACACAAGATAAAGTATGCAAGCAAATGGTTGCTAGGAAGGAGGATGTTTGGTGTGGAAGTGGGCATGGAGGGAGGGGGTTAGAGGCTAAGAAGGAAAAGATGGGGGTCTTTGACAAGGGGAATGCCCAGCTAAGCTATAGAGGTCCTCTCAAGTCAGCTCCTTGACAGAGGCCTTGCCTCTCTGGGCAAATACGAGCCCCTCCCTACCCTCTGGGGAGTCTGGGATGTCGGTGGTTACCCTGTCCCTTCCCAGGCTTCTTATAGGCAAGGAGAGAAACCCTCTTCCCTGCCAGCCACAGTATTTCTGTTTAAGTGACCAGCTCCCATCTCAGCCCTCTCTCAGCACTGGGTCCAAGAGAACTGGGTAGTTAGGGATCTTGAGGGCTGTTGTTTTAATGATTCAGTCCTTCCCCTGGATGATGTCAAGCTGCTGTCCTAGAGAAGCCCCCTTACCAGCCTGCCCCACCCTTCTTGTGTCTGCACATTGGTGGGGCAAACAGCTCCACATTTGGAAGCTCACCCCAGGCTGTGCATCCTTTCAGCAGTGGCTGGGGTTTTACTACCCACAATTTGACAGATGTCCTGGGTTGCCAATCCCATGTTCCAAGGGTAGCAATGTGTAAGAGAAGGGTATCTCCCTCATCACAACTTGTAGATCCTACTTGGCCCAAGGAGCAGCCATCTGAGATGGAGGATAGCAGAGGTGACTGGGGGGCATGTGGTGGTCACATGCCCCCCAAGGTGCCTCTGCATGCCTCTTGTGGGGATGACCAGCAGCAGGGAGCAGCACTCCACTGGCAATGGCTTTCTCCCTGTGTTCCTTCTGCCCCTGGAACAGCCGGTCATCTGGCAGCCCTCTGAGCTCCTCCCCTGCCATATGGAGCTGATTTGTTTTCCCTGCTACTGGTGTCCCTGAGATGAATCATGGGGTGGAGCCAGAGGCAACCCAAAATACTAGATGAAGCAGGGACCTGACCAAGGTGCAGTCGTGCTGAAGTTCTTCTATTCAGTGCATAGCAAATCTTTTAATCTACTCGCAAACTGAATATCTGAAGTGATGGAAAGTGATGGAAAGAGTAAAATTGCAAGGCACATAGAAGAGCACAAATTGTTGGGCAAAAGTCAGCATGGTTTCTGCAGAGGGAAGTCGTGTCTAACTAATCTATTAGAATTCTTTGAAGGGGTTAATAAACATGCGGACAAGGGGCACCCAGTGGACATAATATACCTAGATTTCCAGAAAGCCTTTGACACGGTCCCACACCAAAGGCTTTTATGTAAATTAGGTGGTCATGGGATAGGAGGAAAGGTCCTTTCATGGATCGGGAATTGGTTAAAAGGCAGAAAACAAAGGGTGGGAATAAATGGTAAATTTTCACAATGGAGGAGGGTAACTAGTGGTGTTCCCCAGGGGTCAGTCCTGGGACCGATCCTGTTCAACTTGTTCATCAATGATCTAGAAAATGAGGTAAGCAGTGAGGTGGCAAAGTTTGCAGATGACACCAAGTTGTTCAGGACAGTCAAAAGCAAAAGGGATTGTGAAGAACTACAAAAAGATCTCAGCAAACTGAGTGATTGGGCAGCAAAATGGCAAATGAAATTTAATGTGGGTAAGTGTAAGGTAATGCATGTTGGAAAAAATAACCCAAATTACACGTACTACATGATGGGGTCAAATTTAGCTACGACAGATGAGGAAAGGGATCTTGGAGTTATAGTGGATAGTTCTCTGAAGAC
This sequence comes from Carettochelys insculpta, assembly GCF_033958435.1. Lineage (NCBI taxonomy): Eukaryota > Metazoa > Chordata > Testudines > Carettochelyidae > Carettochelys > Carettochelys insculpta. The sequence goes on along the minus strand of NC_134158.1, from coordinate 863,016 downwards.
ATCCACGCAGTGTGCAGCGGCAGTTAGTAAGGCAAATAGGATGTTAGGAATTATTAAAAAAGGGATCGATAATAAGACAAAAGATATCATACTTCCCCTATATAAAACTATGGTACGCCCACATCTCGAGTACTGCGTGCAGCTGTGGTCTCCTCACCTCAAAAAAGATATATTGGCATTAGAAAAGGTTCAGAAAAGGGCGACTAAGATGATTAGGGGCTTGGAAAGGGTCCCTTATGGGGAGAGGCTAGAGAGACTGGGACTTTTCAGTTTGGAAAAAAGGCGATTGAGGGGCGATATGATAGAGGTATATAAAATCATGAATGGTGTGGAGAAAGTGAATATAGAAAAATTATTTACCTTTGCCCATAATACAAGAACTAGGGGACACCAAATGAAATTGATGGGTAGTAGGGTCAAAACTAATAAAAGGAAATTTTTCTTCACACAGCGCACAGTCAACCTGTGGAACTCCTTGCCCAAGGAGGCTGTGAAGGCCAGGACTCTATTAGGGTTTAAAAAAGAGCTTGATAAATTTTTGCAGGTTAGGTCCATAAATGGCTATTAGCCAGGGATAAAGTATGGTGCCCTAGCCTTCAGAACAAGGGCAGGAGATGGATGGCAGGAGATAAATCACTTGATCATTGTCTTCTGTTCTCCTTCTCTGGGGCACCTTGCATTGGCCACCGTCGGCAGATGGGATGCTGGGCTCGATGGACCTTTGGTCTGACCCAGTATGGCCGTTCTTATGTTCTTATGTTCTTATCACTTCCACTGCGAAGCTGTTACAAGGGTTTGTTAACCTCACTCTTAAAATGCTGTCTAATTTCCAGCTAGAGTTTTTATAATTCAGTACATGAAACTGATCACTGAAGCACTTACATTCCCACAGCCCAAAAGTTACTGGAAGAAGTGAATTGTTCCATCTGTTGCGGGTGTTTCAAGGATCCAGTGAACACAGACTGTGGGCACAGCTTCTGCCGAGTTTGTATCACAAAGGTCTATGAAGAATCAGAAATTGAAAAAGAAGCCACCTGTCCACAATGCAGGAACAAATTGAAGGACAAGAAATTCCAGACCAACAGACAGCTTGCCCACCTAGTGAAAAATTTCCAGCAATTAGGGATAATAACACCTGATCACCCAAACAAGCAGACAGCCTGCAGGGAGCATGAGGACAAACTCAAGCTGTTCTGTGAAGAGGATGGTGAGGTGATCTGTCTGGTTTGCGATGAAATCTGGGAACACAAGTTTCATCCGCTGGTGCCTGTCGAGGAGGCTGCGCAGGAGTACAAGGTAGGAAACATTATTTGTTTCTAAACAGTCAGGAAAAATTAAATCACTATTGGAGTTTTTATTTAAAATGACATGGAGTTTAGCCGTACTGGGTAGGAATCTTCTAAATATACCCAGTGAAATCTAAGCCCCACTGAAGTCAATGGAAAACTCCCACACCCAGACCACAAAGGTACTTAGCAACCTAATTCCCAGTTTTAGGTGCAACTGTGATCCACTGAACCCCTTAATTTACCTAAAGTGGAACAGCTTTAACAGGATGGAGGGAGGCCCACATTGAACAATCCCACTGCCCAGCACTTGGAGCCCTCTCCTGAGTCATTGGATTGGAACAGGGGTCTCCTTTTTACCATCAAGCAGAGAGAGGAATTGAACATGAGTCTCCCCTATCCCAGGTGAGTGCTCAAACCATCCAGCTGAAAGTTAAAAAGCAGATGGTACCTCCAGCCATTTCATGAAATGGGAAGCAGCTTTATAGCTCATTTCCTCAGGGAACAGCCTGGGTGTGCAAATACCTGCTCCAGGAGACAGGTAAGTGGCTGGGGTCCTCTAGCAGTGACAAGCACTGCCCTGAATCCTGATGTCAGGGGACAGAGCTTCAGACACCTTACATCAACACACCCCATTGGCTAGCTGAGGAAGCTCCTCTTCCAGCATGCTGGGATTTGTGAATCACAGAGCAGGTCTCTAGACTTGAAAGTCAGCCTTAGATGTGCTATTCCAGCTACAACAATTGCATAGCTGGAATCTATGTATCTATGATGGAATTATCAGGCCACACGCACAGAGGGAGGTCACAGAATCACAGAGCTGGAAGGGACCTCAGGAGGTCGTCTAGTCCAGCCCCCTCTTTCAAGCAGGATCAACCCCCACTAAGTCATCCCAGCCAGGACCTTGTCAAGCCGGGACTTAAAAACCTCTAGGGATGGCGATTCCACTTCTCTAGGTAACACATTCCAGTGCCTCCCCTCCCTCTTGGGGAAGTAGTTTTTCCTAATATCCAACCTGCTCCTCTCCTTCTGCAACTTCTGACCATTGCTCCTTGTTCTGCCATCTGTCTCCACTGAGAATAATATCTCTCCATCCCCTTTAGAGCTCCCCTTCAGGTAGTTGAATCATCATCATCATCATCAATAACCGTGGGCTCAGCACCCGTTGGTGTCTGATGCCTCTCTCCCTATTTCCTTCCATCGTTCCCTGTCCAGTGCAGAGTGGCTTAGTTTCTGTAGACTAGCTCCACACCAATCTACTACATCATCTATCCATTCTCTGTGGGGGTCTGCCTCTCCTAGTCAAACCATCCATTATGCCAAGTACCAGGGTCTTGATTTTTCGTTCGTCGTTCATTCTGCAAATATGTCCAAATAGTTGTAGCTTCCGTTTTATAACCTTCTGCAGCAGGTTCTCTTTCGGCTGTATCTTCCTACATAAGTCCTCAGTGGTGACCTTCTGCATCCATCCTATTCTCAGAATCTTTCTATAACAACTTCATTTGAATGCCAATATTCTTCTTTTCATATCTTTTGTTATCACCCGTCTCACATCCGTACAACCTGCTGCTGAATACACACGTTTTCAAGACGCCCAACTTTGTTCTGAAGCCAATCGCTTTGCTTTTCCAGATCTTATCCATCACCTTCAAACTTGCTCTTGCTTTCACTGTTTTAGTCACTGTTTCCTTCTTACAGTCTAGATCATACGTTATGTTGCTCCCTAGTTCAATCCCATCGACACTGATCTTCCTTCCTATTTCCTTATCTCCAAATACCATTGCTTTTATCGGTGTTCATAATCAGTCCGTACCGCTTCCCTTCTTTGTTTAACACCTGCACCATTTTCACTAGCTTCTCCTCATCTTCCTCAATGATAATTATATCATCTGCAAACCTCAAGTTAATTCTTTTCCTGTGCACAGATACCCGTCTACCTCTTCCTTGATCTTTTCCATCGCTCTCTCCAGATGTGCGATGAAGATACTTGGCGATATTGGATCTCCTTGTCTCGTACCTCTACTTGTTTTAAACCAACTTCCCAACTCCCTTCATGTTCTCACCGCTGCCTCTGCATTATCACTGATATCCTTCAACAACTGTATCAATCTACTACCCACTCCGTATGACTGCAACACCGCCCAAGTCACTTTCTGATCTATACTGTCAAATGCCTTTTGAAAATCGCTGAAGCAAGTGTATACGTTCTTGTTCTTTTGTCGCGCTTTCTCCGCTATCAGTCTTAGTGCCAACATCTGCTGTCTGGTACCTCTATCTTTTCTGAACCCTGCTTGCTCATCGGCTATACATTCTTCTATCTGTGATCTTAGTCTCTCTGTCAGTATCATCACCAGCACCTTACCTAGATGACTCGTAAGGGCAATTGTTCTGTAGTTCTTGCACTCCAATGTACTTCCTTTCTTGGGTGTTGTCACAGATCTTGTCCATTCCTTAGGCGCCTTCCCTTCTTTCCATGCTATATTGCATAGCCAGTGTATTTCCTGAATCATGCTTTCTCTGTCGTATTTGATCATCTCTCCTGTGATCTTGTTATTTCTAGGCTCTTGTTGTTCTTTAGTTGTTTCACTGCTTTTTCTACTTCCTCCTTCAAAATATCGGTCTTGCTCTCGATGCTTGGGGGACATGTGTCTTACAGTTTTTCAATCAGTCTCTCTGAGACACTCGGGTCCAACTGTGCTTTGTATAGATCGGAGCAATGTCTTGTCCATCGCTGCACAATCTTCTCCCTGTTCATGAGCACTTCTTCATTCTCATCTTTGATTGCCATCTGCTTCGGTTGCCATTTCCTATTAATATTCCTAATTGTCTTATACACCTCCCTGGTCTTACATTCTCTGTAATACCTCTTGATATCCTCACATTGCTCCTCTGACCATTTCTTCTTATCCTTTCTGGCTGCTTTCCTTACCTCATTGCATTTCACCCTGGCTGTGTCTACACGTGCCCCAAACTTCGAAATGGCCATGCAAATGGCCATTTCGAAGTTTACTAATGAAGCGCTGAAATGCATATTCAGCGCTTCATTAGCATGCGGGCGGCAGCGGCGCTTCGAAATTGACGCGCCTCCTTTTCGAAAGGGCCCCGCCTACTTCGAAGTCCCCTTATTCCCATGAGCTCACGGGAATAAGGGGACTTCAAAGTAGGTGGCGTCCTTTTGAAAAGGAGCCCCGTCTGGACGCTCCGCGCGGCAGCAAGGTGCATCAATTTCGAAGCGCTGCTGCCACCCGCATGCTAATGAAGCGCTGAATATGCATTTCAGCGCTTCATTAGTAAACTTCGAAATGGCCATTTGCATGGCCATTTCGAAGTTTGGGGCACGTGTAGACGTAGCCCCTATGTTGCTGTTCCGCCATCTCAGAAACATCTCTTCTGATCTTCAACGCTCTCTTCTCTTGAACCAACTTCAATGTCTCCTGGGTAATCCACTTCTTATTGATCTTTTCTTCTTCTGGAACAGTCTGCTCAATTGCCTCTTCTGTAGCGATGGCCATCCCTGCGACTCTCTTATCTAGGTCTTTCTCTGTGGCGATATTCTTAATCTTCTCTTTGAGCTCTGCTCTGTATGCACTCCCTGTTTCTTCCTCACATAGCCTCACCACACCTCTTCTTTTCTTAAACTGTGTCTTACATTTTCTTTTGAGTTTTATCTTGATGTTTGCAATCACTAGACTGTGGTCTGAGTCTATATCTGCTCCTTGGAAAGTTCGGCACTGCTGTACTCATGTTACCCATCTTCATCTTATCAAAATCATATCTATCATGTTCTTGGACTTCCAGTCATTCAATCGCCACATCCACTTCCCACAGTCCTTTTGTGGGAATCTCGTGTTACAGATCACCATCTCATGCTCTGTGGCAAACTCTAATAGTTTCTCACCTCGTTTGTTTCTTTCTCCATATCCAAACCTTCCCATGACTCTCTCTCAACCTTCATTATCTGTTCCATCCTTTCTATGCCAATCTCCTCTGACGATCAACACATCTTTCTTCAGTATCTCCTCCATCGTGTGTGTTAAGTCTTTATAGAACAGTTTAATCTCTTCCTCCGTACTGTCCGATGTGGGTGCATACACCTGAATGACTGAGCTGTGGAACAGTTTTGCTTCGAATTGTGTGACCATCATTCTTGCACTCACAGGTTTGTATCCTGATAATGCTCTTCTAGCTGTTTTGCTAAGAAGGAGTCCAACTACTGCTTCATGCTTTTTTTCCTTGCAAAAAATGACTTTGCAACTGCATATCTCTCTTGATCCCATCCAACGGATCTCTGCCAGTCCAAGTACATCACATCGGTATCTCTCCATCTCCTTCCGAAGCAGCTCTAATTTTCCAGTTGCCCACAGTGTTTGGACATTCCATGTTCCAATGGATAGCATGGGTGTTAGCTGCAATTTTCTTTTGGTAGCCACCTTATCAACCCAACCCCGATTGCTCCATTGGTATCACCTTGTTTATCTGGGTGATGTCCGAGCCGGCATCTTTTAACATTTAGTTACACTGGCATCTGATTTCATTCATACTGTTGTTTGACAATCAGCGCTTCGACACACATCTGACCAACCCTCCTCATTTGTCCAGGCTTGGGACTGGCATGGAGCTCTCAGTGGCTTCATGGAGGAGTTACGAAGTTGAAGGCTGCTATTAAATCAACCCTCAGTCTTCTCTTCTGTAAACTAAACAAGCCCAAAATCCCTCAGCCTCTCATCATAGGTCATGTGCTCCAGTCCCTTAATCATTTTCATTGCTATCTGCTGAATCTGCTCCAGCCTCACCAGTGTCAAATAGAGGGGAACAACCACTTCTTTATATCTGCTTGAAATGCTCCTTCTAATGCACCCTAGTGTGCTGTTAGCCTTCTTGGCTACAAGAGCACACTATTTACTCATATTAAGCCTTTTATCCTCCATAACCCATAGGTCCCTTTCCGTTCTACTGCTGCTTAGCCAGTTGGTTGCTAGACAATAACAATGCTTGGGGTTCTTCTACCCCAGGTGCAGGACTCTACACTTGTCCTTGTTGAACCGCAGCAGATTTCTTTTGTCCCAATCCTCCAATTTATCCAGGTCCCTCTGGATTCTCTCTCTACCCTCCATCATATCTACCTCTCCCCCTACCTTAGTGTCATCTGCAAACCTGCTGAGGGTACAATCCAGTCCCTCATCCAGGTCATTAATAAAGATCTTGAACAACACTGGCTCCAGAACCAAGCCTTTCAGCACTCTGCTTGAAACCGATTGCCATCCAGATACCGTCCCATTGACCACTACTCGTTGGGCCCGATCATCAAGCCAACTTTCTGTGCATCTTTTAGTATAAGGATCCAATCCATACTTCCTCAACTTATGGGCAAGAAAATTGCAGGAGACTGTATCAAAAGCTTTGCTGAAGTCAAGGTATATCACATCCATTGACTTCCCCATGTCCACAGAGCCTGTTACCTCATCATAGAAGATAATCAGATTGGCCAGGCACGACTTGCCCTTGATGAATCCATGTTGAGTACAATAGGTCACTTTCTCTTCTTCTAAGTGCTCCAGAATGGATTCCTTGAAGATCCCCTCCATTATTTTCCCAGGGATTTAGGTAAGGCTGAACAGTCTATAGTTCCCTTCTTTCCTTTTTTAAAAAATGAGCACTACGTTTCCCTTTTTCCAGTTATCTGGGATCTCTCCCGATTGCCAAGAGTCTTCAAAGATAATGGCCAAAGGCTCAGTAATGATGTCTGCCAATTCCCTCTGTACCCTTAGGGGCACTAAATCCAGACCCATGGATTTGTGTACATCTAGTTTTTCTAGGTAGCTCTTAACTTGTTCCTTCCCCACCAATGGCTGTCCTCCACTTTCCCATACTGCATTGTTTAGCAGCGTAGTGTGGGAGCTGTCCTTTGTCCGTGAAGACTAAGGCCAAAAAAGCATTGAGTACTTCAGCTTTTCTTACATCATCTGTCACTAGGTTACCTCTCTCATCCAGTAATGGCCCCATGCCTTCCCTGATAGCCCTCTCATTGTTAACAGGCCTGTAGAAACCCTCCTTGCTGCCTTTCACATCCCTTGCCAGCTGCAGTTCCAATTGTGCTTCCGCTTTCCTGATTACTGCCCGTCATTCTCCAGCCATATGTTTATACTCCCCCTTAGTCAACTGTCTACGTTTCCATTTCTTATATGCATCCTTTTTGAGTTTAAGCTGACTAAGGATTTCCCTGTAAAACGAAGCTGGTTGCCTACCATGTTTGCATTTCTTACTATGCAGGGGGATGGTTTGTTCCTGTGCCTTCAGTAAGACTTCATTAAAATACCGCCAGTTCTCTTGAACTCTTTTCTCCTTCATCTTCATTTCCGAATGGATCCTGCCCACTAGTGTTCTCATGGAGTCGATGTCTGCTCTTTTGAAATCAAGGGTCTATATTTACTACTCACCTTTTTTCCTTTTGTCAGGATCCTGAAATCTACCATCTCAGGGTAACTGCAGCCCAGGTTGCCACCCACTTTTATTTCCCCTACTGGTTCTTCTCTGTTTGTGAGCAGCAGGTCAAGTTGCGCACGGCCCCTGGTCAGTTCCTTCAGCACTTGTACCAAGAAGTTATCCCCAACATTCTCCAGAAACTTCCTGGATTGTCTGTGTGCTGCTGTATTGGTCTCCCAACAAATGTCCAGATGCTTAAAGTCTCCCATGAGAACCAGGGCCTGTGATTTGGAGGCGTCTTTTAGTTGTCTGAAGAAATCCTCATCTACATCATCTCCCTGATCTGGTGGGCTAGAGCAGACGCCAACTACATCATCACCTCTGTTTCTGGCTCTAAGCCGAACCCAAAGACAATCAACTGTTTTTTCTCCCTCCTTATACTGGAGCTCTGAGCAATCATACTGCTCCTTCACAAAGCCTAACTCCTCTTCCTTTTCTCCCCTGTCTGTCCTTCCTAAACAATTTATAACTGTCCATGACTGTACTTCAGTTATGTGAATCGTCCCACCAAGTCTCCATTATTCCAACCACCTCATAGTTCTTTGACTGTGCCAGGGCCTCTAATTCTTCCTGTTTGTTCCCCAGGCTTCTGGTATTAGTGTACAAGCACCTTAGAGAAGTGGCTGATTGGCCCACTTTCTCCTCTTCACCCAGGAAGCCTACTTTATTGTTCCCTACTCCTTCCCCACTTACCTCAGGGTTTGTGTCACCATCCCCCAACAAACCTAGTGTCCCAGGAGTAGAAGGGGCTTGCTGGATGACTGGTGGATGGAGACGAGACAAGCAGTGAGCGTACAAAAGCTTTATTAATGATGGCTTAATCAATGTTATGAGGGGAGTTAAGAGGGGATACCTAGTGTGCTCTAGCTGTCTACCCCCACACTATGTCGGGTGATGGACAGAGAAAAGCCTGTACTTACAGGATGGTTATCAAACTGCAGATGGTGAGCAGAGCCCACACCAACATCTAGCCAAAAGGGTCTGGATTTTCGGCAGGAGGGACAAGCGACTCGGGCCGGCCGATGGAATTGTCAAGATAGAAACATCTCCAATTTGGGAGGGGGAGTTGATCTTTTATTGGGGTTTGGACACAGAAACAATCCCTGGGCCAATACGTTGTTTCCTTTAGGAGTTGTCCTTTTTAGGAGTTTCTAATGCTTGGTGAGGTGGTGGTTTTGCTTCTACATATGTGACTAAGCCTTTACCTGGCCCCGCTTCCACGTATGTGACTGAGCCTTTAGCTCTTTGCGGGGGGTTGTTGATACATGCTGGCATGTGAGGTTCTGATTGGGTAGCAAAGCCTTGATCATGCATGGGGTGCACGCAGGCCGCAGCTTGCAACACTGTCATGGTCACACCAAAAATATCTGTGCCCACGCCTAGTTTAAAGCCCTCCTCACTAAGTTTGCAAGCCTAATCACAAGATGCTCTTTCTTCGCTTCATAAGGTGGATCCCATCTCTTCCCAGCTATCCTTGTTCACAAAACAGAATCCCATGGTCAAAGAAACCAAATCCTTCTCTGCAAGACCACCTACACAACCACACATTTACCTCTACAATTCAACAATCCCTACCCAGACCCCTTCCTTCCACAGGGAGGACACCACTTGTGCTCCATATTCCTTGATCTTTCTTCCCAGGGTTACATACTCCGCCGTGATCTGATCAAGATTGCTCTTCCCTGTATCACTAGTTCCTACATGGAGAAGTAGGAAGCAATAATAGTCTACAAGTTTGTGATTTTTGGCACAGACTCTGTAACATCCTGGATTCTAGCTCCCAGCAAGCAGCCAGCTTGCTGGGATTGTAAGTCTGGGTGGCAGATGGATGACTCCATCCCTCTTAGGAGGGAGTTCCCGACCACCGCCACTCATATTCTTCTCTTAAGGGTAGTGGTCATAGAACCCATATCCCAGGACTGCACACTCCATGCCTTAGAAACTGTGGGGTCTCCTTCTGATGCATTCCCTGTGAGGTATCAGCCTCAGCTATCTCCACTGTATCACCTGTGCAGAGAGGCTGAAAGCGGTTACTTAACTCCATGGGAATTGGAGAGACTTGAACTGGTTTTCTCCTCCTCCTGGAAGTAACACGCTTCCAGTTCTCCTCCTTGTTTTGGGCAGCCTGCTGTACCTGCAGTATTATCTGTTGCCTTCTATCCAGAAAGCCTTCACCTTCTCTGACGGACCTGAGGGTTGGGATTTGTGCCTCAAGTCCTTTAACCTTCTCTTCTAAAATGGCTCCCAGCTTACACTTGGGCCAGAGAAAATCCTTTCTATCATTCGGGAGGAAGACAAACACGGCACATGCCACGCAGGTCACAACACCAGAGCTCTCCCCAGCCACGTCACTCTCCATTTCTCCCTTGACAGAGATCCCTTATTTGTTTCTAGTGCCGCCTTGGAGGGCACAAGAGAAACAAACTTACAAGAATGGGAAAACTGATAAGGGGCTCCCCCATAAGGTGAACTCCCAGGCAAACTCCCTGTTTGCTGCTCCTGTTTGCGGCTCACAGGGTTCCCTGTAGCTGCCTTCTTATAAAGCTGTGACTGGTTAGGCCCAGTTCAAAGCCTTTGCCTCCAGTCTAATCAGCCCTTGAAGGTCCACCAGGAAGGAAGCTCTCCCAAGTCACACCTTGCAAGCTTACCAAACTGCCAAACAAGCTTTCTCCCCTTGACCTCCCCCCACCACTTACTCTTCACGAGAATGAGGGGTACCAGGGTCGACTGCTGAGCCCTGATGGTTCCATTTAGCGCATCCCCACTAGGTGTGCGATATCAAATCCCAGAAGTTTTACCCGAATCAAGGTGATCTCTCTGTAAGTAGAGGCATACCCTCATTCTAAAGAGCCCAGCTCCTCACATGCATTGTACAGGAGGCCTAACCCCTAACTCAGCCTGTGCAGGTTGCATGTTGCCCCATAGATGTCTGAGGTGTTTTAGAACTTAGGGACTGCAGTTCTGAATGTCACAGTGTCAGACTCCCTTTGTGAACCCCACTGATGGTATTAATACATCTCCGAGTTGAGGCTGCACAGCAGGAACCCTGCCTCCACACCCTTCCCCAGCCTGTGCAGGGCATCTGTGAACTTTCTGATTAGTGTTCTCATTCCCCCACGGTCACATGTTCCTAGAAGAAATTAAAGCAGCTGTGATAATGCTTTGTGCTTGCACACAGCATACAGCTTCCCACTCCAGGTTCAAAGAGTCTCACAGACACCAGTGGGTCACATTGTAGTTCCTTGTGTGACCGGGGTGTCCAGGACAGCCCTCAGTGACAGTGCTAAGGGCAGGGCAGGCTGCAAAATGGATACTCCGAAGGCTGGTGGGTAAAATGACCATGGAACTTCCCGATCACTCACAGGCTGTGCTCCTGATCTCCCATCCTGGTTATTGCAAAATAAACACATCACACAGCCCCCTTATTGCCTTCCCAGCTCTGGCTCCCAATCAGCACCTCAGGCTAGCACAGAGGGAAGTTATTTTACACTCTGCTCACTATACAAAACCAAGTCATACTAAGCCCAAAGGGCTGTGCCAGCGACACTGCCAGGCCAGCATAGGTTTGGCTCTTGCCCCAAGTGCCACACTGCCCACCAGCTCTGTAGCATCTAGCAGTAAAGGGTTACTATAGTGGAGAAGAGAGTTTGAATGGTGAAACAAATACAGAGACTGATGCCCGTGGGAGTTCATCCATGGGGCTTAAGGGGAACAGACCCTGAGTGAGCAGTTGATGATCCACAGGAGGGGTCTGCTTGCCCAGGCTCGGTGTAGACAGAACTGCCCACTGGTGGAGCAGGCTGAAGCCAGAACAAGCCCCACATGTGCCAACAGCACAACACTTCTGTAACCCAGACAGAGCCAGGAGCAGAGCCAGGTCAGGATCTCTAGAAGGGCTTACCGACTCCCTGGTCCTGGCACAGCTCTTCCCCCCAGCGCCTGGCAAGTCACAGGCAGGCTCCCTGCCCCAGGCCAGTGGAATCCCCTGGCCCAGCCTGGCTGGGCTCTGGTATGGGCTGATCTGGGGTGTGTGCACAGGAGGGAGTGTCAGTGTTGTGCTCTCAGCGCCAGGCTGGGAGTTTACGAGTCCCCTTTGTCAGGCAGCCGCCTCTCCCCCAAGTAGCTCCCACTGCCCTCACCCGAGTCCTTTCCTTCCGTCTGTGGTTTCTTCCCTATTGCCCAGCTTTGCCCTCTCCCTTCCCCGCTGGTGCAAACCCTCCTGGCATGGGAGTTAAGGCTGGGTGTGTGACTAGCACTGCCCCACCCAACCAGGGAAAGTGGGGGATGGGCAGGAGAAGGTGCTTCCTCTCACAATCCCAGGCTGCCCAAGAGCTCTGGGCTGATGACTTCAGCTCCCTGGGAACTGGGGGGGTCTCCCTCTGTGTGGGTCCCACTGGGCACTGAACAAATTCCTCCTCATATGACACCACTGCTCCCTCCAACACCCCCCAGTGCTGAGTACCTCACCTCCCCCTGCTCATAGGGCAGAGCAAGTGCAGGGCAGAAAAGCTCCTCTCTGAATCTCAGACTTGGCTGTTTGGGGGTGCAGTAGGAGAGCTCTGCAGAGAGCCTCAGGGTCACTCAGATCTGCTCTGTCTGTGGCAGGGCCAGGCCAGGATCCCTCACTGGCAGGCCTGGGCTTGGCACCAAGATTCTCCCGCCACCCATATGTGAGGAATCCTCTGAGCTCCAACGTATGGCTGCAGAATTCTCCATGCATCTTTCTCCCTACAGGTGAAACTCCGCAAAGACATTGCCCTGCTTAACAGAGTGAGGAAGAAGATTTCAAAGGTGACATCTAAGGAGCAGAATAAGGCAAAAGAGTGGGAAGTGAGTGTCTGCGGTTTGGTTTAATAACCTTTAATCTCTCATTTCACTGGAGCATTCTGAACAATTTACAAGAGACTTGATGAAAATAGCCAACAGCAGCATAGCATCAAAACAGACAAACAAATAAACCCTATTTGTTATAATAAATGGCGTTTATTCCCAAAAATATTCGGCCTGAGGAATATGGAGTGAAATGAAAGGATTAAAATAGCAAATCTTTGTGGCACTTAACAAAACTGGGCCCATTTACCTTGACTCAAATCATAAAAGCAGTCCAGTAGCATTTTAAAGACTAAGAAAATAATTTATTAGGTGATGAGCTTTTGTGGGACAGACCCACTTCTTCAGATCTGGAAATTCTGATAGCTGAAGAAGTGGGTCTGTCCCACAAAAGCTCACCACCTAATAAATTATTTTGTTAGTTTTTAAAGTGCTAGAGGACAGCTGGTTTGTTTTTTGAAAATACAGACCGACACAGCTACCTCTCTGTGCCCTGAATCAAATGTTCATGAGTCTCAGATAAACCCACAGCCACCTCGGTAGTGGGAGACACTGAATGAGACCCCTGGTTCATTGGCTAGTTAATTCTTTACTGAGAAGTTCTGGGCTTGGGGCAGGAACCACTTGGTGTGATTTCCTGGCCTGTGCCATGCAGGGGTAAGATGAGATGATCATATTGGTCCCTTCTGGGCTTAAAATATGAATCTGTGAACATGCATTTAAATCTATCTACTTCACCCTAAATGACCTTATACACTTGATATTTCTGCTGGAACTTGTGGCTTAGTTTGTTCATTTTATTCCCTAAAGAAAATAGCGATGTATCAGAAACAGCAAACCCTATCTGAGTTTGAGAAACTACAATGGTTTCTGAATGAAGAAAAGGAACTCGCTCTCCAAAGACTGGAGGAGGCGAGGGGGGAGCGTCTGAAGAAATTAAATGAAACTGTCTCCAAACTCTCCCAGCAAATCTCCTCTCTGCAGCAGCTGATCACAGAGCTAGAGAACAAGTGTACACAATCAGCCTCTGAGTTGCTGCAGGTGAGTTATACAAAGTCCCCCCTTAGTTTTAATTTTCCACAGCCATGGAAACAAACACGGACTCTATCCCCTCCCCCATGTCCATATTATCATTATTTACTGGTTTACTATTTATTTATGTAGTGCAAGAAATTTAAACAGCATTACACAGCAATATTAGCAATATTTAGGCCAAAATGTTCAAACTTGGTTCCCTAAATTTAGGGACCTACAGGTAAAATGATCAAAAGCAGCCAAGTGAAATAGGAGCCCACGTCTCAGTTTGAAGTGTGACTTATGGCCAGACTTTCAAAAGTGGGGTTGGGCTAGTGAAGTTCGGCATGTCGTGAGGTTTCCAAAACTATAGTGCTAATGCTTCTTTCAAGACAGCCCCTCCCATGTGCTGAATGCTTTCCAGGATCCAGACAGACTCAGCTCTGCTCCTAATCCATTGGTAGCCAATAGGTGGACCATGGATCAGAACTGAACTGTCAGAAGCTTTCGGACAGACCCCAAAATATTTTTATTTACCTCTTCCTTTTTAAATGTTTTAAAATAGTTTTCACTCCAGCCTGGAACTCGACCATGTTTTGGCCAAGAAGTTGGACCTTGATTACAAAATAACTAACTAACCCTGCCCTAAAAGATTAGTCAATCAATATTCCTAAATTCTCACTTGATGCCCATCACTATGACATCAGAGCACCTCCCAGTATCATCGAATGGTGGGCATGAAGCTTTTGGGGGTTGGTTACCTGAGCGCTGAGTCCTTCCACACCTGAGCCAGTTCAGCATCTGTGTTGCTCTGCAGCGGGACAGTAACCCCAACTCTGTGCTTTGTTTGGTGGATGCCAGAGGATCTGGCCCAGCAGGGACGATTGGTAGGGAGCCCCAGAGAGTGTCAGTGGCATCTCCTCCCAGCGGTGAGCAGGCTGAGGTTTTGTTACTGGTAGGGCAATATGAAAACACATTGTCACAGTAAGAGCGGTGCGTATGAGGCAGCATTTGCAGCCTCTAGAGATCAGTTTGGCCATCACTTTTTGCCATGGAGTTTTTGTTTAACACTTGCCTGACATGATGTAAAGGTGAGTTTTCCTAATCTTGAGATTCATTTTGGCAGCTCAGTGCAGTCTCTGGAACATCTGCAGAGTATTTCTGGGAACCCTCAATTTCTCTTATTGTTTGCTAATAATTAAGACACCATTTAGTGACCCAGTGCACCCCGGTACCATTAGTGACTGGTGAGTCATACACACACCTCTGGAGTTGTACATCAGTGCCATTAATCACCCACCATTCAGCTATTATTACCTAATTACAACACATGTTCATGTAGCTGAGAGCAGTGGGCGTTCTGACATCTGTAAAGCCTCTGGGAACAAAGAAAATGATCCAGACATTCTGTGAATGGAAGAGTTGACCTCTGCACAACTAATGCTTTCTTATTTACTGTCTGTCTCCTTAGGATGTCAAGGGCACCCTGGCCAGGTGAGATTTCTTCTCAATTTAGTATCCATTTCTATGAAGCCCATTGCAGTGGTACCTGTGCTGCATGTCTGAGCACTAACGGGATTGTGTTTGCCTTAGGAGTGAGCAAATGAAGCAGCAGCAACCAGACCTCAGTGCAGTTGAACTGACGGCTGTGTGCAGAGCACCTGGCATGCTGGAAATGCTGAGCAGATTCACAGGTAAGACAACACTCACAAAGAAAAGCCAGAGACCTCTGCCGTCTCCCACCTGAAAATCACCCACATTTTCCCATTCTCAAATCCATGTACCAGGTTCCCCTGGGCTCCTCCAGTCACAGGTACTACAAGTGCTGTGATGCACATAGACCAACATGATACACTGGCTCCCTAGAGAAAAGTGGTGTGTGCATTCAGGGGCTCTGCCTCTGATAACCTAACACTGGAAAAGCCTGTGAAGTGCATACACCCACTGCTGGTGCAAATCCCAACTAAGGGTATATCTGCAAGTGAGTTAAAATGTTTGATTCCCTGGTTTGATGCCAGGGTAGCACAAGGGGCAGCTTCAGTTACTGAGTACAACCCTCCTGTCCCCAGGTCCCTTGGTAGGTGCTCAGGCTGCTGGCCCCAGCTGCTCACACTGCCCTAACTATGCTGCTGCCCTCAACACGCTGGGCTGAGCAGAGCTAGCACTGGTACATCGCAGGAGCTGGGAATCGCATCTCCCGGCTCAGATGCAGCCCCAGCCTCCGTCCCAAATTCTCTGACTGTCTTCTGCTGGGTGTGGCAGGCTCCTGGGTCCCAGCAAACCCACTTCTAGTTTTCTAGCCCCACCACTCACATCCCACAGCCCTTTATGGGGCCCCTCATTGATAAGACCTAGGGCAGCTTCCCTCTTGAACAGCTCATTCTTCTTCGAGCAGTGTCCCTGTCGGTGGTGATGTGTCCTAATGCGAGCGACCAGAAACTTTTATAGCAATGTCTTCTTGCACCACGCATGCACTGTGGCACCTTCTCATGCCACTGATGTCCATTAGGGGTGTGTGAGGCCCTCTGTTCCTTCTCTGTCATCCTTGGCAGCAGGCGGAGCGTCCTCTCTCGCCCATTTCAAAAGAAAAACAAAACATCTGTTAATTCCCCCTGGTTACCTCATACTTCCAAGATTTACGCTTCCCCACACACTTAAAAAAATTCCCTGCATTGTCATCAGCCCACTGCTTTTCACTGCACATGATGTGAGGGTCTCCCAGCTTCAGACATTGTGAATCCTGCTGAGATGCTATGTCCTTCTTAGACAGGCATTCTGCCTGCATAAAGTGTCTTGGAGTAGCTCATCAGACGCAGATGTGTCCTCACTACTCTAGTCTAACAGTCAGAGCATGACACAACTGCACCAACAGCTTAAAAACTTTTCTTTACAAAAAGTCTCTTCAGCCACCTTCTGAGGATGTACCATCTACTTTGAACTCAACACCTGAGCCAAAAGGTAGGGATGAAAATTGTCCCTCTTCCTTTTCTGGCAAATCTATATCTAAAGCCAGTCTAGCCCTGGCCAGATCTCCACCCTCGGCACTGACCACCATCAGGGTTAGCACGGCTGACAAGCCTGGCACCTGTAGCATGACACTGCCAAAGACGCCAGCACCACACAAAAGGGCACATTTGGAGCCCAGATGGAAACAACCAGCACTGACCACACCAACTAGCCTGCATCAGGATCATTCCACACCAAAGACGACATCTTAGCTGGCACTGGACACGGCACTGAAGAGACCCTGTGCCAGCTCACCACCTCTCAGTTGACTGTTGCTGCCTACAGCACTGACTACTTCATGATCCTCAGCACCAACACAGGAACATCAATGGCACAGATCTCCATCAGTACCATTGTCTCCATGCTCCTCTATTCAATTGGGGCACTCACTGAACTTACCAGTTTTCTCAAATTCCCTGAGTAATCCAAATAAAGATGGAGGAGTCTTTATCCTCACCAGATGATGTGGTTATTTCCACCATCCTGCCCCCAAGCGATGACTCCAAAACTTTCCAAGATCTTTGTAAATGAATGGCATTCATACAGGAGAGAGATTTACAAGAGGTTCAAGAAAAACTGTTTTGCCTCTTATGAACCTAACAACTTCCCACCTCTTCCAGAATCACACCCCCATGGGCGAGGCCATTCTGGACCCAGCTGACAACTACTGGCAATCCCTGATGTCTGTCACTCCTACCAACAAAAGAGCAGATGGAAAGTATTTCATTTCACCCAAGGGAATGGACTTTTTTTTCACCCACCCTCCACCCAATTTCTGGTAGTCGATGCAGTTAGATGGATTCAGACAACCCAGTGTCAAATCTACCCCACATGACAAGCATCACAAAAGAATGGACATTACGGGGCACGAAGTATACTCCTTGGCTACCTTGCTCCTCAGGGCAGCAAACTATACTGCCATGCTAGCGGATTATGATTATCCTACTTACTCTAAGATGCAGAAGCTTGTACAATGCCTGCCAGGACAAAAAGGCCTATCTTAACATCGTGCAGGTGGGCCATACAATCTTGTGCACAGCATTATAATTCGCTATGGATGCAGCTGACACCACTGCCTGCATCACAGCCTCTGCCTTAGCAACGTGCAGAATATCTTGGCTCCAAGCATTGGGGTATTGAGAGATTTGCAGCAAAAATTAAAGGATCTGCCCTTCAACAAAACCAATCTGTTTGCTGCAAAAACTGATGAGGTGCTCCATCTATGAAAGACTCCCCCATGACCCTCTGGATCCTGGGCATATACATGCCTGTCTTTAAGAAAGCCAGATACAATGCCTATCAAAGACCTACGAATGACAGCCAACAAAAACATAGGCCCCAATGACATAGACCTCAATGTCAGCAACAGCATCAAACTTCAGCACCCCAACCTCCTGCATCCAAATAGCAGTTTTAAAGATTTAGTTGAGAGTCAGAAAGACGCTTTACTGATGGTCACACCATCACTCAATTACCCACAGCTCCACCACTGCCTTTGCCCTTTTTTACAACAATCAGCACAAATACCAGCAAATAAATGGGTCCTGGAGCTTATCTGCTATGGTTACTCCATCCCCTTCACTTCCCTCCCCTTTACCCACCCTTCTACTCTGTCCCTCCTCAGGGACCCCTCTCATGAAAACCTCCTACAAGAGGTGCTTCACTTTCTAAGGTTGGGTGCCGTAGAACCAGTGCCAATGGAGTTGCAAGGCAGAGGCTTCTACTCAACATATTTTCTATTAAAGAAAAAGAAAGGTGGATGGAACCCTATTTTAGATCTAAGAAGGTGCAACAAATATGCCACTTACCAATGATTCAAGCTGATGACCCTAGCAACAATAAGTCCAGCTCTGTATCAAGGCAATTGGCTTTTGACTTCCAAGATGCATATTTCCACATCGCAATTCATCCCACCCACAGGCATTTTCTATGGTTCACAGCTGGTCATCATCACTACCAATACCAAATGCTTCCTTTTGGCCTTTCAATAGTTTCCAGAGTCTTTTCCAAAACTCTAGTGTTGCGGTGACATACCTACAGTGCCTGGGAGTTGTAATATTCCATACTTAGATGACTGTCTCATAAAAGGCACATCCTTCCAAGAGACACAAGGCATGGTCAGGAGCACAGCAAACCTCTTACTCAGGCTTGGTTTTCACGTAACTTATGACATATTCACACTCAATCCCCTTCAATCTCTAGAATTTGTAGGAGCATGCAGTGACACCACTACAGCCAGAGCAACTCTACCCATGCACAGATTCGAGGCGTTGTGCAGCTTCATACCAGTCGTACGGGAAACCCCTACCACAATGGCTTGAGAATGGCTAAAAATCTAAGACCACATGGCTGCCACAGCCTACCTCATCAGACTAGTGAGGCTTTATGAGATGCATTCAGTCTTGGCTCACCACACTGTACATCCCATACAGAGACCTGATCTCCATACTGGTTACCATTCCACAACAGGTCCTCACCTCCTTAGTTTGGTGGATGGATCTGCACATGTAGCTGGCTTCCCATTCCATCAGCCAGCCTCCACACTCACCATTATGACAGACGCATCACTCTTGGGATGGGAAGCCCATCTAGGAACCCTCACAGCCCAAGGCAAATGGCCTTTCACAGAGCAAACGCTCCATATCAACCTTTAGGAACTCAGAGCGGTACAGTATGCATGTCAGTGCTTCCTGCACCACATAGCTTGCAATACAACCACCATGACTGATGGACAGTGTGACTTGTAAGAATTATATCAGTTGGCAATGCGGTGTGCAATCTTCCTCCCTATGCATGGAAGCTCTCAAACTATGGAATTGGTGTCTAGCGTGCCATATTACCCCGGTTGCCTCTTATGTCCCAGAAGTGTTACACATCACAGCAGATGCCCTCACCCACAAGTTTTATAACCACCACAAATGGGAGATAGACTCACGAACCCTCAATCACGTATTCAATCAAACCAGACATAGATTTTTTTGTGACCAGCGCCAATCACAAATGCCACCTGTACTGCTCCAGAGCTGCCCTAGGGAAACATTCCCTTGGGGATGTTCCCCTATCAAATGGGATGCACCATTACCCTACACATTTCCACCCCTTCTCAAACTTCACTCATGGCTCCAGGATGCCAAAAATACTTGCTCAGAAAGAGTAAAATAAATGTTAATCAACAGCAGGAAAGTGCCCACTGGAAAAACCTACATTTACAAAGGGACCAAATCGAAAGAGCCATGCAAAGGTATGAAGTAGTACAAAGCCCATTAAAAGACACAGGGTAATACTGGGTAGGCAGTCCATCGTGTCCAAAGGTGACGTCTTGAGCTTGCACAGGCTCATCGGTTGTGGACTCGCATGTGGCTGAGGAGTCCAAGCTTTGCACAGCATGGGCCTCCACAGTGGGGCAAAGGAATTGTCCTGGCTCTGTTGGTGCGGCTGCTGCTGTTGCTTTCTTCCTCTCATGAGCATCAATGAGATGTACACGTCGCTGCTCTTCAAAGTTGTCATACATGTGTTGTACGAGAACACGCCAGCCTGTTTGGTCTCTTGCATGCTTGTCTAGCTGATCTGGTTTTAAACCAGCATGAGCAATGTTGGCCGTCACGCAGTCTTTATACCTCTTGTGAGGCCGACCTCGATTCCTTTTGCCCTGGGAGAGTTCACCGTAGAGGAGTTGCTTAGGGATTCTCAACTCCTCCATTCGTATGACGTGCCCTGTCCAGAGAAGTTGGGCTTTCAGAATCATGACTTTGATACTCGTGGTTCCTGCTCTGTCCAGGACTTCCAGGTTCATAACTCTGTCCTGCCATCGAATGTGCAGTATTGACCTCAGGCTGCATGTGTGGAAGCCTCCAGCAGTTTTATATGTTTTCTATACAAGGTCCAGGTTTCACAGCCATACAGGAGACTGGTCAGGACTCCAGCCTTGTACACTTTCAGTTTAGTGGACTGTCGGATATTGTGCTGATTCAACACTCGCGCTCTCAGACGTCCTGGTGCCCAGCTGGCCTGGCAGATTCTGGCCTTGATTTCTTTGTCAAGGGAGCCATCACTGGCTATCACACTGCCAAGGTACTTGAACTCCTCTACTGTTTTTAACTTTGTTCCTTCAATAAAGATGGAGGCAGGGAGAGCAGCAGATCCTGGAGCAGGTTGAAACAGTACTTCGGTCTTTCCTAGGCTGATGGTCACACCAAAGAGGCGAGAGGCATCAGCAAACTTGTTGACAATGACCTTGAGATCAGATTCCTCATGCGCCATAAGTGCAGTTGTCAGCAAAAAGGGCTTCAAGGATGAGCCTCTCAAGTGTCTTGGTTTTAGAATTCAGACAACAAAAGTCCAAAAGTGACCCATCAAGTCTGTATTTTATGTTGACTCCCTGGTCCAGGTCCCTAACTGTGTGGCTGAGGACGCACGTGAAAAAGAGGTTGACTAACAGTGGGGCCAGCACGCACCCTTGCTTCACACCATTGGATATCTCAAATGGATCTGAGGACTCGCCACTTGAAAGAACAAAGCCAGTCATGTCATTGTGGAACAGGTGTATGAGGTTAATGAATCTTCTCGGGCAGCCAAGTTTTGACAGAATAAGCCACAGGGCTTCTCAGTTGACGGTGTCAAACGCCTTGGTCAGGTCTATGAAGACAGCATACAGATCCAAGTTCTGCTCTATACACTTTTCCTTGACCTGACAAACAGCAAAGATCATGTCAATGGTGCTGCGGTCTGGGTGAAAACCACACTGTGCCTCTGGTAGGTTCTCCTCTGAGATGCTGGTGATCAGACCTTTGAGGATGACTCGAGCCAAGATCTTCCCAGCAGTACAGAGAAGGGAGATGCCCTGGTAATTTCCAGTCAGCTTTGTTGCCCTTGTTCTTGAAGAGCGAGATGATTGTGGCATCCTTAAAGTCTTTGGGCATGTCTTCTTCCTCCCAGATGCTGATCAGAATGTTGTGAAAGGCTTCAAGTGACACTGGTCCTGCCACTTTGAAAATTTCAGCAGGGATACCGTCCACCCCAGGGGCTTTGCCAGAGCTGGTCTGGCTGATTGCCTTTTTGACCTCATCTATTGTAGGGGGCAGGTCAAGACTGTCTATTGTGGGTTTCTGAGGGGTCTGGTCTAGGCCCACAGGGTCAACAATAGAGGGTCTGTTGAGAAGGTTGCTGAAGTGCTCTCTCCACCTATCGTTGATGCTGTTCTTCTCCCTCAGAAGGGTCATGCCATCTGCAGGCAGGAGAGGTGTAGTACTTGGCTTTGAAGGTCCATATATAGCTTTGATAGCATTGAAGAACATCTTGGAATTCTTGGTGTCAGCGTAGTATTGGACTTCATCAGCTTTACTCTCCCACCACTCCTCTTGCATTTTGCGAAGTGCCATTTGTGCCTGGCTCTGAAGGTGTTTGAAACAATCCTGTTTGGAGATTGAGGACTGATCATTTTGCCATAGCAGACATGTGTTCTGTTTTTCATCTGAGATCTTCATGATGACTTCGTCATTTTCATCAAACCTGTCTTGGTAAACTCTCTTTTTCAGTCCTAGTGTTAACTTGGCTGACTCCGTCACCAGGGTTTTGAACTGGTCCCACTTTTGTGTTGGGTCTCCAGTCAGAGGTCCATGGGATGTCATCACTTCATCAAGGCAGGCTGAGAATTTCTCACAATGACCAGTATGTTGCAGCTTCCCGGATGTTGAAGGAGGGTCCGACAACTTTGATCTTCTTGCAGTGCAGTGTTGTGATGTGCAGCATAAGGACTGATCTGATGAGTCTATGATCAATCCAGCACTCAGCTCCCTGCATGGCTCTGGTGATCTTAACATCTCGAATGTCCTGCCTGCGACTGATGACATAGTCAATCAGGTGCCACTGTTTTGATCTCGGTTGCATCCATGTGGTCTTGTATTTATCAGCTTGCCTGAAGAGAGTGTTGGTAATTGTCACGTTGTTTTCTGCACTCAAGCTCAGCAGAAGGTGGCCACTGGCATTCATTTTACCAACACCATGATGCCCCAGCACCCCTCTCCAGGTCCTACAGTCCTTGCCGCCCCTGGCGTTGAAGTCACCCAACAGGAGAAGCTTGTCACTAGGAGGAGTTGTTTTCACGAGATGGTCAAGGTCCTCATAGAAACTTTCTTTTGCTTCGTCGCTGCTAGTCAGTGTGGGGGCGTAAGTGCTGATGACTGTAATGTGGCGAGAGGTGTTGAGGGGGAAGCAGAGCTTGATCAGATGCTCACTGGTGCAAGTTGGTAAGTCAGAAAGCTGGTGCAGAAGTGATGTCTTGATGGTGAGTCCCACTCCGTGGATTCTGTCTTCATTTTCTGGCCTGCCTTTCCAGAAGAAGGTGCAACCTCCTTTTGGTTTGCAGATGGATCCTTCCTCTGCCAGTCTGGTCTTGCTCAGGGTGGCTGTGTCAATGTTATAATGTGCCAGTTCTCTTGCTACGAGGGCTGTTCTTCTCTCAGGCCTCACAGCATTCTCCCCGTCCAAGAGGGTGTGAATGTTCCATGCTGCAAATATTATCTTTCTTTTCACTGTTTTTTGACCGCTATGAGGGGTAAAACTGCCAGCTGCGGCATGCTGGCCATTTTGGTTGGGACAAGAAATTTTTGGGACACCTTTTCTAGGCCCCTCTCTCATTTTGAGGGTGAGCAGTGCTGTTCCTAACAAGGCCTGCTCAGTCGCCTGGGATGCTGCTGAACTCCTCTGTCGTCCTGGTCAGAGTTGAGCGACCAAAGTCCACAGGCCGCCTATGTGTAGGTTTGGAGATACAACTCCCAGCGGTCACCTCCACCTGTCACCGCCCCTCTGCCATTGCCAGAGGACTTTGACGTAGACAGAAATGATGCGAATGTGCAAAGAACCTGTGCAGGAGAATGTTTAAGGTGGAAAAGCCGTTGCACAGGGGCAGTTCCAGTCTCTTGACCTCAGAAGCCTGGTTCCAGTGGTACAAAAAGTCGTCACGGCTGGGACTTCCTAGGCTGCAGTGGATGGCCAGGCCGTCTTTGGTGCCTTGTCATGCCCTTCGCTCTCCACAGAGCGTTGCAGAACCGCCTTCCTGGTCATTGGATCTTGCTGTTGATCAAATCTGCCCAGTCCGCCGGGGCCGACTTTGCATGCTGGGATAGGCAATTCCCTATCTCACCACAGGTTTCAGACCTGCCGTCCCCTCACCTGGTTTAGCCCACCTGTCGAGGAGGTTTATCAGGGTGTGGCTGCTGCATGTTACAGCTTCTTGGAGCCACAGGTGAAAGCTGGGTGCCAGGGGGGAACAAAGGTGTACAAACTGCCCCGAAGAGACACAACAAGTCCCCACACCAGAGGTGCTACCCCTCCTGGACAGCCCATACACACCCACAGGGTAATAGAGGGTGATACAAAGATACATAGTAACACAAAGCTTCTATCAAAAGATACATTCTATCCAGGGCTGCTACACATGGTGCTGGCACGTGCCCCAGCCCTCATCCTACCACCTCCAGCACCTGTCCCTCCTCTTGTCCACCAGTCCCAGTGGAGCTCCCCACTGCCTCACACCCCTCAGGCCCCTAGTGCCAGCCCCTCCCCTCAACTCCTGCAGCCCCCGGTACCTGCCTTTATCCCCCCAGTGCTTCTAGTGTCCTCTTCACTCCATTGCCCCTACCCCTCTATCCCCCAACCCATCACCTGCCCCTCCCCTTCCTCTCCCACTGTCAGGTTGTCCCCACCCCTCCCCCGCTCCCCCTGCCCTCACCCCTCAGCGTCTCCTCCCAGGCAGAGGGGCCCTGACTCCCCTCAGACAACACCCCCAGAGCGATCACTGGGGCGCAGGTTCATTTCCCTCCGACCCCAGGGACCAGCCCTGCCCCCGCACTGACTCTGTGACTCTCCCCAGTGGACGTCACTCTGGATCCAGACACGGCTCATCCCCGACTCGTCCTGTCTGAGGATCGGAAACGTGTGAGACGCGGAGACGCCCGCCAGGATCTGCCCCAGAACCCCGAGAGATTTGATCCTTGTCCCTGTGTGCTGGGCGCGGAGCGGCTCACGGGCGGGAGGTGTTACTGGGAGGTGGAGGTGGGAGACACGAGTGAGTGGGACCTGGGGGTGTGCATGGAATCTGTGCGCAGGAAGGGGAAGGGCAAATACTCTCCCATGAAAGGTGTATGGGCCGTGCGGCTGAGGAACGGGGAATACAAGGCCTGTACCTCCCCCCCGACCCCCCTCCCCGTGAGCGCCAGGCCCGGCCGGGTGGGGGTTTTCCTGGACTACGAGGCGGGCGAGGTCTCATTTTACAATGTGACTGACAGGTCCCATCTCTTCACTTTCACCCACACCTTCTCCGGGCCCCTCCGCCCTTATTTCAGCCCACGTAACAACGCCAGGGGGGCAAACGCGGCTCCCCTGACAATCTGCCCCCTTCCAGCACTGTCAGTAGGAATCTCTGTCCCTGACAGTGACCTTGTAGCACAGCCCAACCTTAAGGCATAGCTGAGTGGTTTGAGCCAGAGCCTACTAAACCCAGAGTTGTGTGTTTAATCCTTGTGGAGGCCCTTTTAGGGATCTGGTGTGATCAGGGTGGTGCTGGTAAGAAGTACTGCCAGACATCTGTTGGGTTTTGCTGCCCTCACCTTTCTCAGTGTTTCCTGTATGCTGTGTGCTCCGGCAGTCACTCAGGAGAGATTCAGGTGCTGCCCAATGGATTAGCAGAGCACCCACTGTGGGCAGCATGTGTTTCTATTGGTGGTGCACATAAGCACATGCCTCAGTGCACAGAACAAAATTTAATCCACACAGAAAAAACTTAGAGGGAACATTGGCCCCAGGAGCAGCACCCCTACCGGCTGCCCGCTGCTTCTCCTACCGTCCCTCCGCCAGTTGTTCCTGCCAGCTGCCCATGCCTACTGGCCATCTGCTGGTTGCCCACTGCTTCTCCTACCATCCGCCCACCTGCCAGCAGATTTTCCCACCAGATGCTCATCTGCTGTCTTATGGGTTTTGCTGTAGGCAAAATCCTGTGATTTCAGCTCATAGTGGCATTCAGGTCTGGGCCTCCTCACAGCAGCTAAGTATCCACCAAGGTAGAGTCTCACAGAATGACTATAGACCTATCTTTAGCTCTACATTTGGACAGTGGGCGGGGGAGACCTAGTCAAACCAGTCTTACAACTGTAGAGCCAAAGGCTTCCAGCCAGCTGGTTCAACCACCTTCCTGCCCCAGCTTTAATGGCATAATGCTTTGATGGAAGGAGTCCCGTGCAATCCATATCTTATACAGCAGTGTTGAATAGTAACAGAGTGATAGCCATGTTAGTCTATACTCTATCCAAAAAAAACAAAAAACAAAAAAACAGTCCAGTAGCACTTTAAAGATTAATAAAATACTTTATTAGGTGGTGAGCTTTTGTGTGACAGACCCGCTTCTTCTGTTCTGGTAAGGCTAGGGTCTGAAGAAGTGGGTCTGTCCCATGGAAGCTCATCACCTAATAAATTATTTTCTTAGTCTTTTAAGTATTACTGGACTGCTTTTTTGTTTTTACACAGCGGTGATGACTGCCCTGTACCCCCACAATGACTTCAAGCATTGGTGAGACTCCACAATTCTTACACTGGGGCTACGTCTACACTTGCACACTACGTCGAAGTAACCTATTTTGACATAAGAACATCGAAATAGGCTACCTCGACACATATCATCTACACGTCCTCCAGGGCTGGTGCTGTTGATGTTCAATGTCGAAGTAGCGATGGGGAATGTCAAAAGGAGCCGCCCTGGAAGGCAATGTGGAGCATCCACACACACAAGTGCTCCCCGTCGAAATATGGGGCCAGCAAAGCCCCAAGCCACTGCCTTAAAGGGCCCCTCCCAGACACACACAGCCTGCACAGCACGAGATCCACAGAGCTGACAACCAGTTGCAGACCCTGTGAACGCAGCATGGACCCGCAGCTGCAGCAGCAGCAGCAGCAGTAGCCATAGCCAGAAGCCCTGGGCTGAGGGCTGCTGCACGCAGTGACCATAGAGCCCCACAGGGCCTGGACAGAGCGTCTCTCAATGCCTCAGCTGATGGCCAGCATGGAGGACCCCGCTATTTCGAAGTGGAGAGATGCAGATTGTCTACACACGCCCTACTTCTACTTTGAACATAAAAATAGGGCGCTATTCCCATCTTCAATGTCGAAATGGCACATGGCACGTGTCGATGTGACGCATGCTGTTTCGATGTTGTGCCGGCTACTTCAAAGTAGCCAGCTAGTGTAGACGCATCTTGGGTGATAGCATAAATTGTGACTTTACAACAACATGTTGTTTACAATAGCTAAAACCTCATACCTTCATCTGCTCCCATCAGGCTTTGTTTAGAAGGCATTACATATGAACACCTTTGTATTTTCATGCAAATGATCTCTGAAGAACTCATTCCCCAAATCCTTCAGTGGTATTGAGCTCCTGCTGGCACACTCCTTACACATGTAAGAAGTTTCTTCGTGGACTAGAACTAGCTCAGTATTTTTGTTCATTTCAACTTAGTAACTTACTGTGATCTTTCACCTGCAACCACTTAAATCCAACTTTTAATACCAGAGAAAAAAAACTACTTTTTGTTATTGTCAAGCCTGGTGTAAATATCTTTTATCAGGGTTGCAGTGAGACCAACCACTGTGCAGATCTCTCTTTAAATGATAAATGAGATGCACATTGTTATGAGTGTTCTCAGTGTAAAATTTTAACAGAGGATAAGACTGGTTTGTTTGGGGTTTTGGCTACTGGGGGTTGCTTTTCTGGGTTCTGAGCCGGTAGAGCTGAACCCTCTCAGAGCTGAGCTGGGTCAGTGCCTGTGCTGTGCTGCAGGTGAGTGGTAACCCCAGTTCTCTGCCTTGCCTGGGGGAGGACAGAGCTTCTGGCCCAGTGGGACAGGGGAGCCCTACAGAGTAGGTGGGAGGGTTTCAGTGGTGTGATCAGCACCCCATGTCGCAACCCAAGGGGTCTTATGTGGTTCAACCCCTCGCAGTGGACAGCTGCAAATACACATTTGCTGTTTCTGTTTCTGGGCTCAGGCAGTCAGCCCTCACTGGTGGGATAAGATCATTCTGCAGGCAGCGGGTGACCAGCTGTAGGGCTCTGTCTGAGAGATGGGCTGACCCAGCCCCAGAGCTTGCAGTGACAGCAGCATGCAGTGCCCTGCCGATGTCTTTTGCAAACTGCTCCAAACACCATCAGTCTGGAGTGACACATGGTGGGTACAAGTGTGGTGTGCTCCCCAAATGTTGTGGGGGGGGGTCTGGCCAGCTGCTGGTGGGGGGCTCGCAGTGGGGGACTGGAGCCTGCGGCAAGGCCCATAGCCCCTCTCCCACAGTCGCCAGCAATGGTGGTGAGAATGGAGCTCCCTTTACTCTCCCAGCTGGGTCTTGTGGGGTGGGACTGCAAAGGGGTGGGAGGCTGAGGCGCACAGACGGGCTGCGGTTTGACCGCTCAGCAAGGGCTCTAGCAGAAATCGGAACCGGCTGCGGCGATGTTCCCAGGGACGCCTGTGCCTCCAGCTGAGCCATAGGACGGAGCATGTGCAGGGGCAGGACCAGCTGCTGATCCGGGGAGAAGGGACTGGACTGAGTGCTGGGCGGTCCCTGTGGAGTGGAGCTGCCGTGTGCTCACAGCTGCACTTTCCCCTGGGCTTGTGCTTTGATACTCACTCTAGGGGCTCGTCTGCATACTTGGCTTAATCTAATCCTTGACCTTCCCCCCCCACCCCTCCGCTCTCTGATTTGCTCACCTTGATTATCTTTTTCTGATTTGTCAACTTTGATTACTGTTTTTGGTTCTGTGCCTTAAATCTTGAGTCTGTTCTGGTCTGGCTCTGGTCTGAAGAAGTGGGTCTGTCCCACGAAAGCTCATCACCTAATAAACCATTTTGCTAGTCTTTAAAGTGCTACTTGACTGCTTTTTGTTTTGATACTGTATAGACTAGCACGGCTTCCTCTCTGTTATTCTGTAAAACCCTGTTAATTGTTTAAAATGTACAGATTGTGCAAAATGCACTGACTTCTCTTTACTAATGAACTTTTCATTGTTGTTTAATATCAATAACAATCCACATAGCAAACAGCAATCAACTTCCAATGAAACACTTAGGCCGCGTCTACACGTGCACGCTACTTTGAAGTAGCGGCGCCAACTTCGAAATAGCGCCCGTCACAGCTATACGTGTTGGGCGCTATTTCGAAGTTGAAATTGACATTAGGCGGCAAGACGTCGAAGTCGCTAACCCCATGAGGGGATGGGAATAGCGCCCTACTTCGACGTTGAACGTCGAAGTAGGGCACGTGTAGGTGATCTGTGTCCCACAACATCGAAATAGCGGGGTCCGCCATGGCGGCCATCAGCTGAGGGGTTGAGAGACGCTCTCTCTCCAGCCCCTGCGGGGCTCTGTGGTCACCGTGTGCAGCAGCCCTTAGCCCAGGGCTTCTGGCTGCTGCTGCTGCAGCTGGGGATCCATGCTGCATATACAGGGTCTGCAACCAGTTGTCGGCTCTGTGGATCTTGTGTTGTTTAGTGCAACTGTGTCTGGGAAGGGGCCCTTTAAGTGAGCGGCTGGCTGTTGAGTCCGCCCTGTGACCCTGTCTGCAGCTGTGCCTGGCACCCTTATTTCGATGTGTGCTACTGTGGCGTGTAGACGTTCCCTCGCAGCGCCTATTTCGATGTGGTGCTGCGCAACGTCGATGTTCAACATCGACGTTGCCAGCCCTGGAGGACGTGTAGACGTCATTCATCGAAATAGCTTATTTCGATGTCGCTACATCGAAATAAGCTACTTCGATGTAGGGTTCACGTGTAGACATAGCTTTAGTGCCACAGTAGAGTGACACTTTGGTGACCTCCAATCCCAGTTGAGTTCACACCTGGCCCCTGCCCACTTCTTTCTTTGGGCCTTTTGCTGCTGAAGGGTGAGGCTCAACGTTACAAGGGGCGTTGGCTGCTCACACAAGCCGGACTCCCAGTGCGGCTGTTACTCCTGGGGAATTCTGCACCACTGCACATGCCCAGAATTAATGCCCAGAGCAGAGGTTTTTTTATCAGAAAATACATTTGCAGAGAGAAGTGCTGCAGTTCTGCCTTTCCTCCATCAGTGGTCACTGCAGATCCAGAACATCTGGCAGATCCAACCTAACAGACAGCACCTGGCTACTTCTTCACAGCCACCTGCCCATGGAGCCAGGCCAGTAGGCAGAGCTGGGCACTTAGGGCTGCTGGGGAGGGGGGGTGGGGTCCACAGGCAGGTGCAGAAGGGTCAGTGGGGTCAGATTTGGGGTGGGCACAGGAGCTAGATGGGGGCAGGGACACCATTAAGCTTGGGTATGAATGGGAGGGGGCTGCATACCCACATGGGGATGGGGGCTATTGGGCTGCTGAGTCACAGGAGGGCCAGAGCTCCACATGGGGCCATGGGGTGGTGGGGTGGATGTCACTGATTGTATGGGACGGGCTAAGGGTCAGCCAGGGTCTGCCTGGGGGAGGTTCCCCAATTGCATCACAATCACCCCTGCCCCCAAACCAAACTGTTATTTGAGTGAGGGCAGGATAGCTCAGTGGTTAGAGCCTGGTTCATGTCCATTCCCTGTTAGCCAGGTGTGCACACCACTGGCACCGGTGCCGGGAGAGTTTTCCTTCGCCAGTATCTGTAGGGGCCTGGCTCATTTCTGTCTCTTATACAACACTTATAAAAGTTCTCTTCTGAAAGGCTGTGGCTGGCTGTGGTGCCTTTGGTGAGTTGGGGGGTGTTCCTTTGCTGGGTGATGAGGGACTGGCTCTCTGGAGCTGGAAGGACTTACTGTGCGGTGATGGGGTTTTAATAACCTGCCACCCCAGTGTTCCACTGTATATGGGTGGTAAGTGAGACTGAAGTGCAAAGGGGACCCTCTGACTGCAGGCCACACTGGGTGAGTGGTGATCTAGGAGAGCAGGGTTAGGACGGCTTGTGTCCAGAAGGGTCTAAGTCCCACTCCTAGCCTCCTTCCTCCCTTTCCAGCCAGACCAGACTGACCCCCTCCCAACAGCCCACTTCCAGTTCCAGCCAGCCAGGCCCCTCCTCCCTCTTTTGCCCTGTTCCCCCGGAAGGAAGACAGGGCTCACCTGATGGCCCAGGTTACAGAGAGCAGGAACTCCCCTTATCTCCCTGTGAGACGTCATCACACCCCAACTCCCATCACCCCCACACACTGATGCTGACCCTAGGGAAACTGAGGCACCCGCCTGGCATTACTGCCAGGCATCAGGAAATGCAAGCAACCTAACCAGGGGGATAAACTCCTCACACCCCGACCTGGTCTCAATGTGGCCTCAGGCGGGAGGGGTGGGGCTGGAGTCTGGCCTCCCCCAGCCCTGAGCTCACCTGCTGCTGATTTTGGATGGGGCCAGTGTGAGAGTTTCAGACCTGGCCAAGGGCTGCACTGTCCTCCAGAGGGAGGGGGGCTCTGGGAGGGAGACTGGGGGCAGTGTAACAGCATAACCAATATGGTTTCTCTACAGCCATATTGAGCGGTGTAGAGATCTTCTGCTGCTAGAATACAGAGCAGCTGGCAGGAACTATGAAGCTGCAGGTCACATACTCACATTCCATCCACACGTCAGTACAGGAGTGTCACATCCAGTAGGTAAGATGAAGACCACATCCTAATGCCACCCACTGTCACCAGATACAGAAACAGATCTCTGGATGGGTAAAGAAAACTTAGTTAACAGCACGTTACCTGGCAGGCAACGACTTATCAATAGCTGAGGTTGTGGGATCCCCATTCTCTCATGATTGTCTTCATTTTTCGACTGTTTTCTGTATACTTCTGTCTGATTTGTAATTGCTCCCATCTGCTGTGTAATTTTGTCAGGTGTAAATCAGTTAAGGTTAGTGAAATTATACTAAAGTAATTGGTCAGGGTAGAGCTAACCAGGACTCAAGTTTCACTACTTAAACTGGGGTCCAAGAAGGAAAAAGCGGGGAAAAGAAAGGAAAGAACATCAAGCAGGAAGGATGGAAGAAGGAACACCTTGAGGACTCACTCTCCAAGACCCTGAGGTGCAGCGACCAGCATCTGGAGAGTGACATTGTCTGTCCCCACAAGGGAAGGCTGCTGCCTTGTCACGACTGGTGAGCATGACACCGTGTGCGTAGCATGAGTTCTGCTTTCTTGGCAATTGTAAGTAACTAGAAAATAAGAACATTACTGTGTAAGGCTTTTCCAGTGGCACAGATCCTGCAGAGCCGCAGGGAATTACGCCCTGAGCACTAGGAACTAGGTATGGGTGGGAGTTTAAATGAACAGGGTCACACCTTGAGTCCATTCCATCCTGAGTCTCTGTGAGGCTGGCTCCTTCTCCCAACAGGTCTATGGGGCTGCTTGTAGAGGTCTCCAGTGAGTCCCCTTTCAAACCACTTCTGAAAATTTTAAGAACATAAGAACAGCCACACTGGGTCAGACCACAGGCCCATCAAGCCCAGTATCCTGTCTTCCGACAGTGGTGAATGCCAGGTGCCCCAGAGGGAATGAACAGAACAGGCCACCATCAAGCGATCAACTCCCTGTCACCCATTTCCAGCTTCATGCCAACAGAGGCTAGGGACACCATCCATGCCCGTCCTGGTTAATACCCATGAATGGACCTGTACCCCAGGAATGTATCTACTTCTTTTTTGAACTTTACTATAGTCTTGGCCTTCAACATTCTCCAGCAAGGAGTTCCACAGGTTAACTGTGCGCTATGTGAAAAAATATTTCCTTTTGTTTGTTTTAAACCTGCTGCCTATAAATTTCATTTGGTGACCCCTTAGTTCTTGTGTTGTGAGAAGGAGTAAATAACAATTCCTTATCTATTTTCTCCACACCAGTCATGATTTTGTAGACCTCTATCATATCCCCCCTTAATCATCTTTTTTCCAAGCTAAAAATTCCCAGTCTTCTTAATCTCTCCTCGTACGGCAGACACTTCATATCCCTAATCATTTTTGTTGCCCTTTTCTAAACTTTTTCCAAGTCCAATATATCTTTTTTTGAGATGGGGCGACCACATCTGTACCAGATATTCCACACATGGGCGCACCATGGATTTATATAAAAATAATATGACGTTTTCTGTCTTCTTGTCCATTCCTTTCTTAATGATTCCCAACATTGTTAGCTTTTTTGACTGCCGCTGCACACTGAGTGGATGTCTTCAGTGAACTATCCACAATGACTCCAAGATCTCTTTCTTGAGTGGTAACAGCTAAGTCAGATAAGCGTTAATGTATCAAATCTGAGCATGAACCCCAGTTCACACATCTCCCTTTGCAATCTGCTGTCAAAGTCTCTTTGTTGTGGGAGGCATATTCTCAGATCTTGAACAGAACGGCCCACTCCATTGAAATGCCCACTAAGAGGTTCACATGTATTCAGATTCCTAACGTCTTCTCTCTGCCCATTCATTCTTTGGCAAAGGGTTTGCCCAATTTGCCCAATGTACATAGCAGAGGAACACTGCTGGCACATGATGGCATAAACAACATTGGTTGAGGTTACAGCACACTCCTTTGGAGCAGCTCTTTGGTACTAAGATCCAGCATAAAGAGCCACATGTTAATGGTTCTGTCAACCAGTAAGAGGGCACATTTGTTTAGAAAATAAGTATAAACAGTGGTGAAAAAAATCGAACATTTAAGCAAAGGCTGGATGACATATCACCTTAATTTATACCTACGCATTCCGTGCACTGACCACTGCTTCTGCGGGGGGCGACCACAGTCGCTGTGTGAGAGGTCAGGACGTCATTCCTCCCCCCACCACCCCAACCTCTTTTACACACTTGAGCAATCAAAGCAAATTAACAGTCCAGTTCAGAATTAGTGGCTTCAGTCTGTTCCCGCCCCAGTCTACGGCCCTTCCTCTCAGCTGTCCTCCTTTCTGGCTAGTTCCCATGAATGACTCTCTGGGGTGAGCTCACGGATGACACTAGCAGCAGGGGCCTGTCTGAAGGACAGGTGAAGCTCTGCAAGGGATCTGCAACCCTAACTCTAGCTCACAGCTCCTCGGATCTACACTCAGCTAACCCAGCCACCCTCGAGCCCTTTTTCTTCCTTACTGTCTCTCCAGATGGACTTTTCTTGATGGCATATACAGCAGCCCAGGCCAAACCTCTCCAACCCGGCGCTCTCTGGTCTGGCAACAGCTGCGGTCTGGCATCATTTTAATTAGCTGGATGACCACTTATTGTGGGCGCAGCCAGGTTTCCCATGGTCTCATAAAGTTTGCTTCCAGCCACCAGTCCTGGCTCTCCATTTTCTGTGCTGTTATTTAGCTGCATTTTACCCCAAAACATCTTCAAAGAGCCCAGTGAGCAGCGGAAATGCTGGGAACGCAGCTAGGGAATATTGACCTCCTGTGGTCCTGCAAATTCTCTCATCTGGCACCAGTCAGGTCCCGAGGGTGCCGGACTGGAGAGGTTCATTTACTCACTGTGCAAATTGCCTAAATTATTTCTAGATACCACTGCAGCCTGAACGTAGCCTCAGTGACATCTGAGGATTTGTATTGCCCCTCTTCATCCTTGTGCGGCAATGCTGGGAGCGGCCAGTAGGTGTCAGCATTACACAGCGCATCCCTCTCCTTACGCACCTGTATCTGCAACTCCAAGACCCGCATTCTCCGCCCGGGCAGAGGACCCCTGAGTCACAGCTCTGCAGGGGCTTGGGGGGAGCCCGCGCAGAGGGCCCCTGAGTCACAGCTCTGCAGGGGCTTGGGGGGAGCCCGCGCAGAGGGCCCCTGAGTCACAGCTCTCCAGGGGCTCGGGGGGAGCCCGCGCAGAGGGCCCCTGAGTCACAGCTCTCCAGGGGCTCGGGGGGAGCCCGCGCAGAGGACCCGAGTCACAGCTCTCCAGGGGCTCGGGGGGAGCCCGCGCAGAGGACCCGAGTCACAGCTCTCCAGGGGCTCGGGGGGAGCCCGCGCAGAGGACCCCTGAGTCACAGCTCCGCAGGGGCTCGGGGGGAGCCCGCGCAGAGGACCCGAGTCACAGCTCTCCAGGTGCTTGGGGGGAGCCCGCGCAGAGGACCCCTGAGTCACAGCTCCGCAGGGGCTCGGGGGGAGCCCGCGCAGAGGACCCGAGTCACAGCTCTGCAGAGGCTCGGGGGGAGCCCGCGCAGAGGGCCCCTGAGTCACAGCTCTCCAGGGGCTCGGGGGGAGCCCGCGCAGAGGACCCGAGTCACAGCTCCCCAGGGGCTTGCGGGGAGCCCGCGCAGAGGACCCCTGAGTCACAGCTCTCCAGGGGCTCGGGGGGAGCCCGCGCAGAGGACCCCTGAGTCACAGCTCTGCAGGGGCTTGGGGGGAGCCCGCGCAGAGGGCCCCTGAGTCACAGCTCTCCAGGGGCTCGGGGGGAGCCTGCGCAGAGGACCCGAGTCACAGCTCTGCAGGGGCTCGGGGGGAGCCCGCGCAGAGGACCCCTGAGTCACAGCTCCCCAGGGGTTCGGGGGGAGCCCGCGCAGAGGACCCCTGAGTCACAGCTCTCCAGGGGCTCGGGGGGAGCCCGCGCAGAGGACCCCTGAGTCACAGCTCCGCAGGGGCTCGGGGGGAGCCCGCGCAGAGGACCCGAGTCACAGCTCTCCAGGTGCTTGGGGGGAGCCCGCGCAGAGGACCCCTGAGTCACAGCTCCGCAGGGGCTCGGGGGGAGCCCGCGCAGAGGACCCGAGTCACAGCTCTCCAGGTGCTCGGGGGGAGCCCGCGCAGAGGACCCCTGAGTCACAACTCTGCAGGGGCTCGGGGGGAGCCCGCGCAGAGGACCCGAGTCACAGCTCTGCAGAGGCTCGGGGGGAGCCCGCGCAGAGGGCCCCTGAGTCACAGCTCTCCAGGGGCTCGGGGGGAGCCCGCGCAGAGGACCCCTGAGTCACAGCTCTCCAGAGGCTCGGGGGGAGCCCGCGCAGAGGACCCCTGAGTCACAGCTCTCCAGGGGCTTGGGGGGAGCCCGCGCACACCCCCCTCAGAGCGGAGGAATTCACCCCCCGGCAATAACCAACACCCCCCTGCCCGGGGTACACAGACAGGAGCTGCTGAAACAGAAGCCACGTCCTGGGCTCAGCCTTGTGTTAACTGTTCTACATCCTTCTCCCAGAGCTGGTTTCAATGCGCGCTGCTGGCAACCAGCCTCCCTCCAGCCACACACCGGGCCAGCAACTCTCTCATGACCACACACAAACCAGCAACTCCCGTGGGTCACGTCGTGTATTCGCTCTGCAGGGCCAGGTGGGCCCTTCACCTCCGCCCCCGGGGAGGAAGGAGAGACAAACGCTGCTCCTGCCCGCTGCTCTCGGGCTGCCACGTGCAAAGAGGACACCCCGGGGAGGGAGCGTCTCTGTGTCAGTATCGACCCACTCGGGGAGTGTCCCTGCCCTGCACGATCGGAACCAGCACGCGCCAGTGCCGGGTGAGGGGGTCGGTCCTGACACAGACACGCTCCCTCTCGGGGGCGCCCTTATCTGAAGGGGGAACGTGGTGACCCTCCGGCACCTTCCCCGCGTCACCCCACGGGCACGTCAGAGCCACCTCCCTCCCCACACGGGGGGGGGATGAACTGAGGGTTTGGCCGGTCGGAACGGACACGAGGAGGGAGAAGCTGGGGACGTGCAGAGCCGCCCGGGCGCTCCAGACACTCCCCCGTGGGGGGGTCCCCGCCGCCCCGCTGCCACTCACAGGAACGGGCCGGCGGGAGCTTACCGGGGCGGTGACACCAGCGGGGTCCCCCGGACGGAGCCGCAAGAGACCCCGGTGTGTGCGAACCCCCTGCCCCGCGGGACCGTCTCTCCCCGCGCCCCCCCGGCACGTGCCCGCAGCCGGCGCGTCCCAGCCCGGCCCCTCGGGGAGGAGAAGCACCGCCCCGCCCCGCCCCGCAGCGCCGCTTCCCGCCGCCGCGGCTGAGGGGCCGCTGGAGGACGTGACCCACCCCCGCAGCAGCGTTTCGCGCCCAGGAGACGTGACAGAACCGCCCCCCCACGCAGAGGGCGCCCGCGGCCGGACCACACCCCCCCTCCCCCCGCTCGGCCCGGCAGGGGGCACCTGCAGCCGCACGTGGAGCCCCGCTCGCGCACCCAGCACTGCGCACGCGCCGCGGAGCGACCCCCCCCCCCCCGCGCCCCTCCCCTGGGGCTGGGGCTGGGTCTGTCCCCCCTCCCCCACCCCCACCCCCACCCCCTGCGGCCCGAGCTGAGCCCCGGGGGACCGAGCGCCCCCCCGCCATTACCCCGGGTCCGTGTCCCCCCCACAGCTTGTCCCGTCCCACCCCCTACCCGGCTCTCCGCAGGGCTCCCCCTCCCCAGGCCCGGGACCCCGACACTCACCGCTGGGCGGGGCTGTATGAAACACCCCCGCGCAGCTCGGGCTATGCCCCGCCCCCCGTACCGCGCATGCGCAGTGGCGGGAGCTGCTGCCCGGACTGACGCTGCCGGGGCTGTGGCGGCCGTTGCCTGCTCGGTGCGCACGTGACAAAGCGCTGGGGGGGGGGCAGTGTCCCCGAGAGCCCCACGGGGTGGACAGTCCCCAGGGGTGAGCCCCGCCCCCCCGCGTGCGCGGCCTCGTACGGGAGCCCCGCCCCCATCCGCGCGCTCAGAGGGCGGGACAGGGCTGTTACCACCCGCGGCCGGCCCGGCCCTGCAGCGGGTGTGTGCGGTGTCCTGCCCCTCCCCCCGCAGCGCCCCGCCCGTCGGTGTGACACTGTCACACCCGCCACGTGCACCTCACGTGTCCCCGGTGCAGCCCCGGGGTGCCCAGCGCCGCCTCCCCCGGGCGGCACCGCAGATCACCAGGGCCGGGGGGCGCGGCCACAACGGCGCTGCCACGTGTCCTGAGCCCATGAGTGAGTGACCAGGGGGCTGGGCTGCGCAGGAAGTGCCATGCAGGGCTCAGTGTGTGGGGCTGTGAAATGGGTGGCTGGTTCAGAGGCTGGCTTTAGGATGGGGGGGGGGGGCGAGGGGCAGTGCAGCGGGGTTGGGAGGGGCGGGGTGTCTATTTCCATCTCCCAAAGGAGGGTGACATCTAATGGGTAGATTATTGTAGGAGCAGAGGGAGATCTATTAGTTGAAGCAGGGGCAGGGCTGGGCACCAGGACTCCTGGGTTCTCTTCTCAGCTCTGGGAGGTGTAGCCAGACATGAACCCCCTATTTGGCCTTTTCTTCCTCTTCCCCCCGCACTGGGAGAGACAGAGAGAGAAATAAGCAGGGGAGACAGGCGGCCTTTGATGTCCTGGGAACACAGGTGTGCTGTCTCCCCAGCCTCTCTGCTATACACAAAAACCAGACAGTGGATGGGCTAGCTAATGGCCGCCCTTCTGGCTGATCTCAGTAATTGACACGCCTTGATCACTTCACCAGCCTTGATCACTTCACCAGGAAGATTGGGGAACCCCGCCCATCACCTCCAAAGGTGCCCAATTGTCCACAATTCACAGGTGCAAATTGAGCCTTGCATCTTCCCTGGGAAACCTGGGGTTCAAACACTCTCCTCCCAATTGGCCACTTGACACCAGGAAGAAGCCTACGTGCCAGAAGGGGTATAAAGGGGCTTGGCAAACCACCCCCCCTTTGAGTTTCAATCACCTACAGCTGCTGGCCAGGTCTGGAACTAACTCCCGAGACTGGGGATGCCTGGTTCGTATCTACTTCGTGCCGAGGGATTGAGAGAATTTGGGTCACACTGGATCGAGGAGGCAGGGGTAAGAATTACACCTGTACTGCACTTCTTTCCTATAGGAATTAAGGGAAAGACTCTGGTTCCACCAGGTCTAAGAGGCAGGGGTGAAAATCACACCTGCAACTTGCCTTTCTTGTGTACACATTACTTGTATTAGTTTAAGCTAGTGAATTTGTCTAAAACTTTTCTTAAATTAAATTGTGTTGTTTCCCCTTTAAAAACCGCGGGTACGAGCTGTTTTTGGGCTATAAACTGCTAAAACCAGAAGCCTGTCACTCAGACCGCGGGAAGCCCTGACCTTATCTTTAAAACGCGTTTACCCCTTTGATCTATTAGCGGAGGATCGCAGTGTTCTATCTTTTACGTAGAACTGTAGAAAATGTATCTTGCCTGTCAAACCCCAGGGGGTCCTCGCCTGACCTGAACTGGCGAGCTGCGGTCAGCAATGACCTTCTGCGAATATTAGTAACCACGAGAAAAATCATTCTCCTGTCACTCACTCGGCGGCCATCTTGGTTTCATTCATAAAGTGAGCGGTCAGTTTAAAACCCCCTTTCACACGCGGCAGCCGCTTCTGTTGTAAAATCGCTGCCAGCGGTTTCCTATTAACTGTTAGAAAAGTTATAAACAAAAATTCACAATTGTGGTACTTCGATCACTTGTCTGAGTTATATTGTTTCCATCTGTGTGTAAATACAGAGTAACTGTTAAGGCCTCTAATAAGTGTAATTTTCCTCTTGCTGCTGTGCCCGCACTAAGCACAAACCAAAGAACCCCGCCTGCCCTGGCTGCTCAGCGCAGCTGCTGGGGCGGCATCGCCCCCCCTTTGCCCCTCCAGACCTTTAGCTGCACCTGGGCACCGGCTCACAGAGCCGCGAGAGACCCCGGTGTGTGCGAACCCCCCGCCCCGCGGGACCGTCTCTCCCCGCGCCCCGCCCCCCCGGCACGTGCCCGCAGCCGGCGCGTCCGAGCCCGGCCCCTCGGGCCCCGGGGGAGGAGAAGCGCCGCTTCCCGCCGCCGGGGCTGCGGAGCCGCTGAAGCACGTGACACCCCCCCCCCCCGCAGCGCCCCCTCCCCTGGCAGGAGCGTTTCGCGCCCAGGAGACTGGACAGAACCGCCCCCCCCCGCAGAGGGCGCGCGCGGCCGGACCACACCCCCCTCCCCCCGCTGGGCCCGAGCTGAGCCCCGGGGGGACCGAGCGCCCCCCCTCATTACCCCGGCTCCGTGTCCCCCCCACAGCTTCTCCCGTCCCCCCCTCGGCTCTCCGCGGGGCTCCCCCTCCCCGGCCCGGGACCCCGACACTCACCGCTGGGCGGGGCTGTACGAAACACCCCCGCGGAGCTCGGGCTATGCCCGGGAGCCGCTGCCCGGACTGACCCTGCCGGGGCTGCGGAAGCCGCTGCCCGCTCGGCGCCCACGTGACAAAGCGCTGCCGGGGGGTCAGTGCCCCCTAGAGCCCCACGGGGGGACAGTCCCCAGGGGGTGAGCCCCGCCCCCCCGCGCTCTCAGAGGGCGGGACAGGGCTGTTGTCACCCGCGCCCGGCCCGGCCCTGCAGCGGGTGTGTGCGGTGTCCTGCCCCTCCCCCCGCAGCGCCGCGCCGCGCCCCGCCCCGCCCGTCGGTGTGACACTGTCACACCCGCTACACACCCACCACGTGCACGTCACGTGTTCCCGGTGCAACCCCGGGGCGCCCAGCGCCGCCTCCCCCGGGCGGCACCGCACAGCACCAGGGCCAGGGGGCGCGGCCACAACGGCGCTGCCCGTCCCGCTGCCACCGCCGCCCTGCGCTGCACCTGGGCCGGGCTGGGCCGGGACCCAGCCGCTGCCTGCGGGGAGCGCTCCGGCACTGCCACGTGTCCTGAGCCCATGAGTGAGTGACCAGGGGGCTGGGCTGCGCAGGAAGGGCCGTGCAGGGCTCAGTGTGTGGGGCTGTGAAATGGGTGCCTGGTTCAGAGGCTGGCTTTAGGATGGGGGGGGCGAGGGGCAGTGCAGCGGGGTTGGGAGGGGCGGGGTGTCTATTTCCATCTCCCAAAGGAGGGTGACATCTAATGGGTACATTATTGCAGGAGCAGAGGGAGATCTCGCAGTTGAAGCAGGGGCAGGGCTGGGCACCAGGACTCCTGGGTTCTCTTCTCAGCTCTGGGAGGGCAGTGGGGTCGAGTGGTTTGAGCTCTGGCCTGCTCTCCCTCACTTCCCTGTCACTCTGCGCCTCGGTTTCCCTTGGTGAGTGAGGACACGTTCCCAGCAACCCGGGGAGCTGGGCAGTCCGGATAATTCACCGAGAAGGGCTTCATGCCACTATCGTGAGCGTACTCGAGATACACCAAGGAGCATGGGGGTTACTGCAGCCCATTGGGCTGCCCCACAGCTCCGACAAGCTGCCTCAGAGCAAGTGAGGGGGAGACTTCCCCTTGACCGGCCAACGTGTGTCAAAATGTCGCCTGCCTCAGCTCCCCGAGGCCTGTGACAGACGACAAGAGCTGCCTTCCCCAGCACAGGCACCCCATGGGCCGGGTTTGCCTCTACGCAACCCCTCAGGGTAAACTGAGGCACAGGGAGGGAGTGGTGAGTCGCTTGAGCTGAGCTGGGGAAGCAGCGCTGTCTCCCACCTGCCCCTGCCTGCTCTCCAGCCCTGGCGGGCCCCTCATGCCCCGGCCGCCCCTTGCAAGGGAAGGGACACGACCCAACTGGATTTCTGGCCATGGAGCTCTGTGCTCCCACTGGAGATCCACCCAGTGCGACTCAGCCACTGATGTCCCTTTGAACACCCAGACCTGCTTCTTTGCCCTCTGGGGAAGGAGGGGGATGAAGGGGCTGGAGCACATGACCCATGAGGAGAAGCTGAGGGATTTGGGTTTATTTAGTTTCCTGAAGAGAAGACTGGGGAGCGATTTGGTAGCAGCCTTCAACTACCCAAAGGGGACGCTCTGGGGGGGTTGATCCTGCTTTAGGCAGGGGGCTGGACTAGACGACCTCCTGAGGTCCCCTCCAGCCCTCGGATTCTGTGATTGTGATTCTGATCTGTCTGCCTTTTCCAGATGGATTAGATCCTTTTCCAGTCGATTGATTCTCATCTGATTTTACCCGTTTTATCTTCTTCAGCCCTCTCCTCCTGAGTAGAACACAGAGAATCCCTGTTTATTGACCCTCCCGTAAGAGATGCCTGTGTCCAATCCACACGCTCCTCTGCGCCCGTCGGCTCCCCCCAGCCCTTCGCTTAAAAACTGCTCTGCGACATCTCAGTGTTAAGTGCCAGCAGCCTGGTTCCGTTTTGGGGTAGGTGGGGCCCATCCCCCCCGTACAGCCTCCCGCTTCTCCAAAAGTGTCCCCAGTTCCTAATGAATGTGAACCTCTCTGCCCGGCCCCATCCTCTCACCCCTGCGCTGAGACTCTGCAGTCCTCCCTGCTCACCTGGCCCTGCACGTGGAAGTGGGAGCGTTTCAGAGAGCGCTGCCATAGAGGGCCTGGATTACAATCGCTCCAGGATCTCTCCAGGTCTCTTCCAGTTCTGTGACCACCCCAGAGCGCTTGGGCGGCTGCCCAGGAAAGATTCAGGGCCACTCAGCTGGTTTGCAGAGCACCCAGCGCTGGCCGCCTGTGTTTCTATTGCAGGCGCACAGCCACACAGGCTTTGGTGCACATACACATTTTATTCTGCCGCTGGAGGGGAACAATGGTGAGGAGGGAGAGGTCAGTGGTTAGAGCGTTGGCCTGGTAAACCCAGGGCTGTGGGATTAACCCTTCAGAAGGGCCTTCAAGGGTCTGGGGCAGGATAGATTGAAAAAACCCCAAAACTATCAGGCCTGGTGATGGGTCCTAGTAGTATAAGGGTGTTAGCCGGTGGGCAGGTAATGTGCGGTGAGGTATTCCCCTGGGTCCTAAGCAACCCAGTTTTTTACTGGTAGAGCAGGCAGCTCCTAGCACACTCACCCACGGCCAGGCTGTAGTAACCAAACGGTTAAAGTTCTTTTGTTGTGCCGGCTGTGTTGCAGTGACAAAAGGGTTAACAAAATAGTTAGGCTTGGATCTTAACTAGTTACAAGTTTATTAAGCTACAGTTATAAGCCTGCGGTTACGAAAGGCTATTGTTTACTTCTTATATGCTAGCAAAGTACAGGTGTTAACAAGTTACCTTACAATCCAATACAAAGATATCAGTTATCATCTAACACAATGATATCTTGGCACAATGACATCTAGTTACAGAGCTCTAATTCTTTAGCTGTGCACAAAAAAAAGTCAGAGACCTAGCATGGGTGTATCTTACCCTCTCTGCGTCTCTCGATACCAGCGTAGCCAAGCCGGATCGGTCACTCAATTCCGCGGAAAGACGAATACGAGGTTGGGCGTCCCCAGTAGTGGACCTCGGGAGGCAATCACCTGACCCGACCAGCAGGTAGTTGGTTGAAATGCACTCAAAGTTAGAGT
The DNA here is from genome assembly GCF_033958435.1 of Carettochelys insculpta. Taxonomy (NCBI): domain Eukaryota; kingdom Metazoa; phylum Chordata; order Testudines; family Carettochelyidae; genus Carettochelys; species Carettochelys insculpta. Next base: position 820,296 of record NC_134158.1, on the reverse strand, counting down.
TCTGCTGGACCCATCTTTTATACCCCTTTCGGGTTATGTATTCTCTTTCTTATCTATGGTGCCAGATCATACTGGTCTGTCTTTGTGACGCCAGTTTGTTACAAGGGCATTTCTACTTAGTTTACACTTGTAAGACAAGAGATAAGCAATTTAGGAGTACAGGACATTCTTTTGTGCGGGCGGGGCACGTCCCCTTCTGGGTGATTGTGTGTGTGCATCATATTGATCAATGCCAGCTGGGGTGATTTCTTGAGGGTCCCCCCCACCTCATGTTGACAGTCTGGCCTGTTAGCCTTCTAGCTGTACTTGCTGCTTCTCAGGGTCACGATAAGCTAGCATGTCTGGGCCTCAATGAGGGCATCAAAGACTGTGCTGTCAGCAGCCGTTTCCGTGCCCTGTGTGCTCCTCAGTGGGGGGGGCAAACGAGCAAGCTGGCTTGTAAGGGGGAGACTTTGTCTGGCTACAAAGGGATCTACCATCAATCTTTAGCCACGCCCCTTTTCCTTTTAGCCACGCCCCTTTCACCAGAAGCCCCACCCCAGCCCTTTTAGCTCCGCCCATCCCTTTCACCAGAAGTCCCACCCCCTTAACCCTTTTGCCCCTCCTTCCTGTCACCAGAAGTTCCTCCCCAACTCCTTTAGGCCCGCCCCCTGTCACCGGAAGACGTTCCCTTCGGGGGTAGGAGTACATCTGGGTCAAGTGAGACTGGAAGGAAAGGGTGTCATGCGACCCCTCGAAGGACTCGCCCCTCCACCAATCGGAGCACAGCGCTACCCCCAGAAAGAGGCCATCTTCTTCCAAGAGCGCGTGTTTCAGAAATGTGCAAATGCTGAGCGGGAAGATGGACACTTTCACCACCCCTGCCAGAGTTCGGACGTTGTTCACGTGCCGACGGGTCTCCGCCGCACGTGGAGAAAGCGCTGCATCCGCGACAGCTGCGAGGGGGAGGCGGTAGCCGAGGGGAGCCCTTTGGCCCAACCCTTGTTGACGGATACACCGGAACCCGACCCCGAAACCCAACCGCTCTCGAGGCAGCCCGACAAGGTAGACGGCCTCTCTTTGTCCACCCCTACGGAGGAAGGCGGCCGCAGGTTGAAGGAGTCAGACGAAGAGAACGGAAAAGAAGCCAAAGAGGTAAGAAACGAATGAGCGAGGTTGGGGGGTCGTGTAATGGGATTTTGTAAAAACCTAAAAAGACCACAGGATCGTACATTATTTTCTTTCTGGGAATCTCTCCAGAGCTCGACAAGGCCTTCCTTGAGGACCCTAAACCCCAGGACGACGTTGTGTCAGAACGAAGATGAAATGGATCCACCTTGGTTTTGCTCAACACCGATACAAACCACTGAAGATGATGCGAAGGACGATGGCTACGAGGAATTTAGAAGGAGGCTTGGTATGGAACTGGCTGAGCCAGTCCCATGTCATCAGCGTAAAAAAGGTCTGCGTTCGATTGTACGCGTTGTTGTTTATGCCACACCCGCTCACGACACTGTCCTCAAGCACTGCCTCCGGGAAAAGCTTTTTGAAGACTGTGAGGCCTGTGTCATAGGTGCACCAGGCCAAAGGCACCAGGACTTGGTGGCCCCTTACAGACTAACACAGATTTTGGAGCATATGCTTCAAAACGTCTCTCGAAAAAATTCTGTCTGAATTGTTCTGGGCCTGGAGCTTCAGGCACCTCAGTCCCCTCCTTAATAGGGCCCTGGGCACGTCCAGCGCCCTCTCACCTGCAGCAGCTCCAGCACCGGCTGCTGACACGTCCCCTCCAGCTGTGTGTTGAGGGCGCCAGCCCGGGAAATCTTCTCCCCCAGCCGGGTGGCATTTTCCTCCCCCCTCGGCCCGATCTCCTGGGCCAGCTCTCCCAGCCGTGCCAGCAGGAGGCGCTCTTGTTCAGCCGGGAACTCCCACGCCACCAGCTGCCTCTCCACGGCCGTCTGCCGCTGGGGTGCGCAGAGGGGCCGGGCTGGCCACGGGGAGAGGGACACAGGACGTGGGCTGTTCCGCGCTGCCCGGGGCTTTTCATTCACAACTCAGCCGGGCCTAGCCAGCTCGCAGCCCCGAAAGAAGGCAGCCCCAGCGACTCCTGTGAGGAGCAGCGAACAGGAGCAGCTCACAAGCAGCTCACCTTTGGGAGGAGCCACACACCTGTTTTCACCTTTCTTGTACGGGGTTTCTCTTGTGCCCTCCAAGGCGGCACTAGAAACAAATAAGGGATCTCTGTCAAGGGAGAAATGGAGAGTGACGTGGCTGGGGAGAGCTCTGGTGTTGTGACCTGCGTGGCATGTGCCGTGTTTGTCTTCCTCCCGAATGAGAGAAAGGATTTTCTCTGGCCCAAGTGTAAGCTGGGAGCCATTTTAGAAGAGAAGGTGAAAGGACTTGAGGCACAAATCCCAACCCTCAGGTCCATCAGAGAAGGTGAAGGCTTTCTGGACAGAAGGCAACAGATAATACTGCAGGTACAGCAGGCTGCCCAAAACAAGGAGGAGAACTGCAAGCGAGTTACCTCCAGGAGGAGGAGAAAACCAGTTCAAGTCTCTCCAATTGCTGTGGAGTTAAGTAGCTGCTTTCAGCCTCTCTCTGAAATCACAGAGCAGCAGCTTGGGCCTTGCAGAGCTGAAATCACAGGGTTGTGCCTCAGGGCAATCCCCAGCAGCGTGATTGCTAAGGGAGGGACGATGGCAGTGGATGAGAGCAGGGGGTTGCTGCCGAGGTGTGTGGTTGACACCGGTTCTGCGGTCCGGTGGTCTGATGGTGTGAAGAAGTGGGTCTGTCCCACCAAAGCTCACCTAATAAATTATTTTGCTAGTCTTTAAAGTGCATGATGGGGTCAAATTTAGCTACGACAGATGAGGAAAGGGATCTTGGAGTTATAGTGGATAGTTCTCTGAAGACATCCACGCAGTGTGCAGCAGCAGTTAATAAGGCAAATAGGATGTTAGGAATTATTAAAAAAGGGATCGATAAGAAGACAAAAGATATCATACTTCCCCTATATAAAACTATGGTACGCCCACATCTTGAGTACTGCGTGCAGCTGTGGTCTCCTCACCTCAGAAAAGATATATTGGCATTAGAAAAGGTTCAGAAAAGCGCGACTAAGATGATTAGGGGCTTGGAATGGGTCCCATATGGGGAGAGGCTAGAGAGACTGGGACTTTTCAGTTTGGAAAAGAGGCGATTGAGGGGCGATATGATAGAGGTATATAAAATCATGAATGGTGTGGAGAAAGTGAATATAGAAAAATTATTTACCTTTTCCCATAATACAAGAACTAGGGGACACCAAATGAAATTGATGGGTAGTAGGTTCAAAACTAATAAAAGGAAATTTTTCTTCACACAGCGCACAGTCAACCTGTGGAACTCCTTGCCCGAGGAGGCTGTGAAGGCCAGGACTCTATTAGGGTTTAAAAAAGAGCTTGATAAATTTTTGCAGGTTAGGTCCATAAATGGCTATTAGCCAGGGATAAGGTATGGTGCCCTAGGCTTCAGAACAAAGGCAGGAGATGGATGGCAGGAGATAAATCACTTGATCATTGTCTTCTGTTCTCCTTCTCTGGGGCACCTGGCATTGGCCACCGTCGGCAGATGGGATGCTGGGCTGGATGGACCTTTGGTCTGACCCAGTATGGCCATTCTTATGATCTTATGCTACTTGACTGCTTTTTGTTTTGGTTCTGCAGTCCATACAGGGTTAACAGCTCGATGGCGTCATCACGCTGCAGCGAGGGGACAGGCTTCATGCAGATTATGTGATCGCTTAGGCAGCGAAAGAACCACCACAGAGGCAGCTCGCAGGTCTGGTGGAATAACTCGTTTTAAAGCTGAATTATCTGGTGGGAGAGGTTTTGCTTTGACCAGCTACAAAGGAGCTGCAGGATGAAGAAAGTAGGTGTACTTGCCGATCTGTAAAAATCTTGTTGCAAGGCTCACATGTGTTGCATTCGGGTGACTCGTCGTGACGTGGAAAAGTGTCCAGATGGGTGGGCTGCGTAAAATTTTCACAAAACTGTATCGCTTCTCGGCCTTTTGGGTAAGATCAAGTGTAGTATCTGTTCTTATCAGTTTAATATCTGATATGTTCTCTATCTGAGAACTATTTATTAAATGGATTTTTGGAACAGGGAGATGGAATAGGGGCTTGCTCCATCCACTCTGCGCATCAACCTGATACTGCAATACTTCCAGGAACGGTACACCTTCCTTCGGGGAGAAATACTCTTGGTAAAAAAATAGAATTCAACTCTGAAAGTTTTGTTTTTCTGAACCACAAACAGAGTTCTTTGTATGTAAATTTGTTGTAAGAATCGTTTATGGTTTTATGGCCCGGTTGGGTTTTTATTTGCCCAAAACTTTGAAATTACCATAGAAATGCCTATTATAAAAGCTGTTAAGCGAACACTGAAATACATGTTTAGCATTTCTAAAAGCAGTTAAATGCATATTTAGCACCTCATTAGCAAGGGCATGGTTGGGGCACCTTGCAATTGCGGTGCTGGTTTAGGTGGGGGTCTTTTCCAGGAGAACCCCGGCAACTTCGAAATCCCCTTTATTCCTATCAGCAAATTAAAATAAGGGGATTTCCACATCTGGACCAGCTGTGCAGCGCGAGCCGCTGCAATTTCCAAGTGCTGCCCCCCACCCCGCCGCCCCGCATTCTAAAGAGAGTCTCATTAGTAATCTTCAAAATGGCGATTTGCATGGACATTTTGAAGTTTTGGGCTAGTGTAGACAAAGCCACTTTGTTTTATGTGACTCTGGATTTCTCCCCTTCCTACCGCTCTTCTGATGTGCCCACTTTGATTCCGATTTTTCTGATTAGTCAACCTTGATGACTACTTTTGGTTGTCTGTGCCTTAAATATTGAGTCTTATGCTCTGAAGACTTGGGTCTATTCCAGAAAAGCTCACCCCTTCATCAATTATTTTGTTAGCCTTCAAAATGCTAAGAGACTGCCCCTTTTTTTTTTTTTTGCAGAGAAAAGAATCCGTGTGTTTGTGAGAGGCAGGTCTGCTCTAGGTCAGCAGGCCTCCAGGGCTGGTGAAAGCAGAGGGCTGCAACTCCCCTCCATCAGCACTCCCATGAGAAAAATTGTTCCAGTCCCCCTGGTCAGACCTGGTTTGGTTAACCAATAAGAACAGATTGAAAGTTTTTGATTGTGCAGGTTTAAGACAAAGAGGAGACGCAACTGAAGACAGTTGGCAGTTTTTCCATGGGCCGTTATTAAGGGCCTAAAAGCAAGCAAGCTGCACCCCTGTAGTATAAAACTCTTTCAGTTCTGTGTAGTGTTCACCTGTATCTGACATTGAATTCAGTGTGATGGTTTTGAAATTAACTTGCTGTTCAGTCTCAGTACTGATTGTAGCAGTGCTAATGAAAGCTCCTTGTTGTGTGAGTGAGAATGGATGCTGTACGTATGCGAGACTGTCACCAGCTGTTCCAGGAAGGGATCAGGACAGACCCTTGGCGCTGCGGATCATTACAAGGTGAGCAGTGGGCAACTCTAGAGAAGGAGAGAGGCGGTGAGAAACAGTCCTCAGTCAGCAGTAGCAGGCTGGGCCAATAGAAGACGAGCCTGTAGAGTGAGAGGGAAAAGGTGAGCGGTGGGCGCATTGCCACCTAGAAAGGCTGGCGCACTCTGGGATGAAGCGGGGCTTTGCCCACGAGAGCTTATGCTCCAGAATGTTAGTCTCTGAGGTGCCCCAGGACTTGTTGTTCTTACAGTGCACGGCAGGGCAGTCCCAAGGGTGGATTAACCCTGAGCGAAATGCAAGTCCCCTCTCTCATGCGCTCTGCTCCCGCTTGTCCCCCTCCCCGCCCCCGCTCCCCCCAGCTGTTGGTCACCCCTTGGAAACAAGACTGGGATGTTGGCCCAGCTGGGTTGATGCTTCCTCTGTAAAACCCGGGCTCAGACTCAGCATTGCTGCTAACTTTTCCCAGGCACCTGTGAAATGAATTTGTTCCCTGCACCCCTCGTGAAATGTGACAAGTCCCCTCCATATCAGTAGTCTGACAAAGCGTGGGGGGGGGGGTGAGGCCAAGGGGTTCAGGGTGTGGGAGGGGGGCTCAGGGCTGGTGCAGAGGGTTGGGGGTGAGGGTGCTGCCTGGGCATGCGGGCTCTGGGGTGGAGCCAGGTCTAAAGGGCTTGGGGTGCTGGCTGGCCCCGGGCTACAGCAGAGAGGACCCCCCCCCAGCCCTCCCCCCAACACAGCCCCCAGGCTGAGGCAGGGGGAGGCGCCACATCGGGCTGGGCTGGGAGATCGGCATCCCTCCCCTGCCCTCAGTGGGTCTGGGACTGATGGGGGCTTCCCTGGGCCGGGGGGTTCCCCAGCTGCAGCAGGTCCCTGCCAGGCTGGGGCGCCTTTCCCCTGACCGCGGCAGGCTCGGGCCAGTTGGGTCCCGCAGCGCCCTGCTTGCAGGGAACGTCGCCCCAGGTGACCTCCGAGAGCAGCGTTCACCCTCAGCGGGGCTAAGCGGCGCCACGTGTCCCCCACCCCCGGGAGCAGCCCCAGCTCCTCGCCCCCACCAGGAGGCCCGGCCCCGGCACAGCTGAGCTCCCTGCACAGCGGCCAACGCCCCCATTAGCTCAGCGCCCCGGAAGGGGCTGGCTGGGGAGCCCCGTTACTCCTGGAGCAGCAGCCGGGTGAGGCAGGGCACATCCCCTTCGCGTCCCTCTTCCTCAGGGTGTACGGGAGCTATTATTCCCCTCTGCTCATAGGCGTAAAGAGACTTTGAAGTAGGCAGGATCCTTTTGTAAAGGAGCCTCGTCTGGATGAACTGCGTACCCGGTGGGGGGGGCGGGGGCATAACCCATGAGGTGCAGCATGGTCCAAGAATCAGAAGAGTGCATGAGGTAGTGGTTGCGACACTCCCCAACTTGGGGTCCATCTTTTCATTCCATGGTTGGCCAAGATGGAAGGGAAGTGGAACTTCAGCAATAGTACAAAAGGTGGGTGGAAGCCAATGCTTCCACTTAGCCCAGTCCTGTATCGTGTTCGTCATCTCGTCACGTGTCCTCGTTCCCCATATTCCGTGTTGGCTGGGTCGTGGGCGATGAGTGGAAGGGGAACGAGGGAGGAACGCACTGCGAAGGGAGGCAGAGAGGAAAAGAAAAAAAGAAAAGGGAGGCTAGGGAAGGGGTAAGGAGATGGCTTCTCTCTGTGTAGTAGGGCCCGTTAGATGAGTTCTGGGTAGTTGGGCAGTTATTTGTCCTGATATTGGCGGAGGCCTGTAATATGCTCTGTGTAGACGTCCTGGGACCATCTGATGGCATCTGACACCATTAGCTGTCGCATGAGGCGGGCATAGTGGCGGCTGATGCCGCAGGCCTCCAGGACCATTTTGTTCTGGGGGTCCCAGGCCCCCAGGGCACCCACCAGCAGGGCGTGTACCTCCACTTTGTAGCCCTGTGTCCTTAGTGTATTTGCTAGCGGTGTGTATTTATCTAGCGTCTTTGCCCTTGCTTCCCGGAAGGCCACTGACAGGTTTTCGAAGGGGGTGGAGACATCCACCATGGTGATCTTCTTTGCCCGCTCGTTAGTTATTACGATGTCTGGTCTGAGCAGGCTTTTGGTGTCCAGGATGATGCAGTCCACTGTCACTCCACCCAGGGCTGCCGGGAGGGCCTCGATAAATCAATCTAGGATTGCGTTATGCTGTAGTTGCCAGGTCCTGGAGGCTACGTCTACACGTGCAGCCAACATCGAAATAGTCTATTTCGATGAATAACGTCTACACGTCCTCCAGGGCCGGCAACGTCGATGTTCAACTTCGACGTTGCTCAGCCCAACATCGAAATAGGCGCAGCGAGGGAACGTCTACACGTCAAAGTAGCACACATCGAAATAGGGATGCCAGGCACAGCTGCAGACAGGGTCACAGGGTGGACTCAACAGCCAGCCGCTCCCTTAAAGGGCCCCTCCCAGACACACTTGCACTAAACAACACAAGATACACAGAGCTGACAACTGGTTGCAGACCCTGTGCCTGCAGCATAGATCCCCAGCTGCCACAGAAGCAGCCAGAAGCCCTGGGCTAAGGGCTGCTGCCCACAGTGACCATAGAGCCCCGCAGGGGCTGGAGAGAGAGCATCTCTCAACCCCCCAGCTGATGGCCGCCATGGAGGACCCAGCAATTGCGACGTTGCGGGACGCGGATCGTCTACACGGTCCCTACTTCGACGTTGAACGTCGAAGTAGGGCGCTATTCCTATCTCCTCATGAGGTTAGCGACTTCGACGTCTCGCCGCCTAACGTCAAAGTTAACTTCGAAATAGCGCCCGACGCGTGTAGACGCGACGGGCGCTATTTCGAAGTTGGTGCCGCTACTTCGAAGTAGCGTGCACATGTAGACGCAGCCGGAGAGAACCAGACATCCACAGAGAACATAGCACAGAGTATCCTTAGAGTATCCACATCCTCTGTTACAGTTCCCATGCTGGATGGCTCTGTTGAGATGGATGTAGTTCAACCACACACACTGCATAAAATACCATTGTGCAAAACAGATAAAGTTACTGGCTAACAAAAAAGTAGGCCAAGATTACTGACACTTCATTTGCAGGTGATCTCAAATACTACACTTGACTTTGACCTTTCTTTCTTTCTTTCTATTTTTTTCAAAAAAAAAAAAAGGGGGGGGGGGTGACTTAATGCTATGAACATTTTACACAGCCCACCTGTCTGGACACTTTTATATGTCATGACGACTAAAGCCAATGCATCACATGTGAGCATTGCAACAAGATTTTCACAGATTGGCAAGTACACGGACGTTCTTCATCCTGCAGCTCCTTTCTAGCTGGTCAAAGCAAAACCTCTCCCACCAGATAATTCAGCTCTAAAACAAGTTATTCCACCAGACCTGTGAGCTGCGTCTGTGGTGGTTGTTTCTCTCCCTAAGCGATCAGCTAATCTGCATAAAGCCCGACCCCTCGCTGCAGCATGCTGATGCCATCGAGCTGTTAACACTGTATGGACTGCAGAACCAAAACAAAAAGCAGTCAAGTAGCACTTTAAAGACTAGCAAAATAATTTATTCGGTGAGCTTTGGTGGGACAGACCTACTTCTTCAGACCATCAGACCACCGGACTGCAGAACCAGTGTCAACCACACACCTTGGCAGCCACCAAAAGTATTCAATCAGGCGCCGGCAAGGACAAAGAAGAGAAAAATCAGACTGGAGCAGAAAGGAGGAAGAAGAGCAGAATTCAGCCAGGCGTGTGGCAGGAGCAGGGAACCTTTTCGGGGCTGGAGGCCGCTGACTACAGAAAATGGTAGAGGCCTCAAGTGACAAGGAAACCACAAAGTAAAACAAAAAAAATACTGCAACGCAGCCCCAAATGATGAGAAAAAACCTGCACAGACACGCCCCCCAAAGCAGCCTGGAGGGGGAAACAGCCCCCCCCCAAAGCCAACCTGCGGGGAATGCGGAGGCAGCTCCAGGGGGATAGCTCTGTGGAGCCTGCCCCCCACATCACCTGCCCCCCCAGAGTCTACTCCTCCTTATACGGCCTAGGCTCTGCAGGCAGCTGCTGTAGAGGGACAGCCTCTCGGACCCTCACTCCCTGCCCACGCAGCCTGCAGGGGAGCGGGAGCCCCATGGAGACTGGTGGGCAGCTCCCAGAGCCTGCCCCACCCCACAGCCTGCCCACCATATGAAGGCCACAGGTGACTTGGGGTAGCCCCAGAGTATCACCACCAGCTGGAGGAGGGGTCTGCAGAGAGAGGGCTGGAGCCCGGTTCTCCTTTCCCTTCCCCTGACAGCGAGTGCGGCAGAAAGGTGTGTTTGGTTAGTGTTGGTTATGTGTATGATGTACAGTTTCACGTCTGAGGACTTGCGTTTAAATGCTGCAGTTTCTATTTCCCTCTGTGTCACTCAGGGTTAGATGGTACGTACTGTAAGGCCTTGCTCCCTCCTAGCATTGCAGTTAAGTTGTATCCCTCGTCTGCATCACAACTCAGTTGTGTCTATAGGAAGTAGAGGCCCAGTATGAGGCCTTAGGCCTGAACCAAAGTAATGGTCAAGCCTTTGCTAAGAGAAAGCAAAGCGCAGCTGTGCGCTGAAGGGATGCATTGCTCACAGACGCTGGCATGAAGAGGGCTGATGGTGCATAAACAGAGCTACCCAGCATATTGAAGTATGAACATGGCACCAGAACACCCGACCCTGGAACATTCCACAGAGAAGAAAGAACAGGCCGACCCATCCCAGTGACAGGGGCAGAAGGGTAATATGATGGATAGAGTTGTTTTGTTGGAACCAACATGTACAAGGTGAGAGGCGGCACCTGACTACGTAGAAAGGGTTGTACCTCAGTACGTCAGGAGTGGTGTGTGAATTGTTTGTACCTGTGTATAAGAATGTACTCCTGGGGTGTGGTCTGGGTCCGGCCCAGGGGGCAGTGGAAAGTCCTGCCACTGACTGAGCCGAGTCCATTGACCGTGGGTGCATATTTGCAGTATGCCCTGACTTAGACTAAGAAGTCTACAGGGAATTACTATTGTGTCCAATACGGCAATAAACCTGGCCGACGCGCCTTCGCACCTTACTAGACTCTGTGGTCATTGGGGGTTCTCTTCGGGTCTGCTGCGTCGGCTATCTGCAGAGCTGGGGCAGCGCACAGAGGGAACACGCGCACGCAGCCGAGTGATACCAACACTAGAGAGAGCAGAGCACCGCGCTGGTAGCATCTGACAACAGAGGTGATCAAAAACAAGTTGAGCCGCTTGTCACAGCTGCAAGATATTCTTATTCAAAAGCAGGTGCATGCCAATATGGATCTGGTCCAAATAGGTTCGGGAAACTTGAAAGCTAGATGGAAAGTGTGGCAGTGGCTGAACTCTATCACCTGGTTGCTAAACAAGAAAGAGATGGAATTAGGAAATAAAACTGCGAAGGGAGCAGGTGGGGACGGGGTGTGTGGGGAGGCAGAAAATCGTGTGGGAATTCCAGCAGCTGCGGCAGTTCCTGGGCTGTGGAAGTTCAGACCCCGAGCGGCAGGAGTTTCAGAGCCTCCTGGTGCTCCCCACACACCCCGTCCCCTCCTGCTCCCTTCGCTGCCTGCAAACTCAGCCGTTTGACGAGTTCTGCCATGTTTGCCAGCTGCCTGTTGGGCCGGAGGTGTCTCTGTTGCACAGGTTTTCTGCACTGAGGGCAGGAGGCGGTTGGGTTGGGTCCCTCCCAGCACTGGCTGATGCAGGCTCGGCAGAAGTTGTGCCCACACTCCAGAGTGACCGGGGCTGTGAAATACTCCAGACAGACGGGACATGTGGCTTCTTCCTGGAGACTTTCCAGGGGGCTCCCTGCAGCCATGGCTCCCTCTGGGCTGGGGAACAGGGTGAGTTTCCCTTTCCTGAGCTCACACTGTGCCCCACCTTCAGCAAGTGCTGGGCGTTTTTCCCTTCCTGGAACTGACTCGGTTGTTTGCTGAATTGGAAGGTGCCAGTGGTAACAATTCTGCCCTGGAGGCTTTGGTGAAAAACGTGCCACTAGGGCTCTAGTCCTGATGTGGAGGGTCACTGAGGCTTCACAGGCACATGAGCATCCACTTGTCCCAAGGAGCTTTCAGGAGCTAGTTGGGTCTGTGTGTGTAAGACGTCACCTGCTACTGGACAGATCCATCAAAGAGAACCACAGACCCCCACCTACAGCCCCCAGCTAAAATCTCTCCAGCACTTCTTCAGGGATTTACAGCTCATCCTAGATGACAATGACAGGGGTTACTACCTTCCCCAGGTCTGTCTCCACAGACTGCTGGGGAACAATTTTAACAACAATTTCACCAAATTGTAAATCAGGTTTAACCATGCTGGAGACGTATTGTATCCATCATATTTATAGGTGTTGTTTCAGGAGATGCGCTAAAACCTTAACATTCCCAGATAACACCCAATACATTTCACCTTCCAGCGTCACTAAGCTGAGAATCTGCATTTCAGTACACCCAGTCACCAGGGCAGTTTTATTTCCTAATTCCATCTCTTTCTTGTTTAGCAACCAGGTGATAGAGTTCAGCCACTGCCACACTTTCCATCTAGCTTTCAAGTTTCCCGAACCTATTTGGACCAGATCCATATTGGCATGCACCTGCTTTTGAATAAGAATATCTTGCAGCTGTGACAAGCGGCTCAACTTGTTTTTGATCACCTCTGTTGTCAGATGCTACCAGCGCGGTGCTCTGCTCTCTCTAGTGTTGGTATCACTCGGCTGCGTGCGCGTGTTCCCTCTGTGCGCTGCCCCAGCTCTGCAGATAGCCGACGCAGCAGACCCGAAGAGAACCCCCAATGACCACAGAGTCTAGTAAGGTGCGAAGGCGCGTCGGCCAGGTTTATTGCCGTATTGGACACAATAGTAATTCCCTGTAGACTTCTTAGTCTAAGTCAGGGCATACTGCAAATATGCACCCACGGTCAATGGACTCGGCTCAGTCAGTGGCAGGACTTTCCACTGCCCCCTGGGCCGGACCCAGACCACACCCCAGGAGTACATTCTTATACACAGGTACAAACAATTCACACACCACTCCTGACGTACTGAGGTACAACCCTTTCTACGTAGTCAGGTGCCGCCTCTCACCTTGTACATGTTGGTTCCAACAAAACAACTCTATCCATCATATTACCCTTCTGCCCCTGTCACTGGGATGGGTCGGCCTGTTCTTTCTTCTCTGTGGAATGTTCCAGGGTCGGGTGTTCTGGTGCCATGTTCATACTTCAATATGCTGGGTAGCTCTGTTTATGCACCATCAGCCCTCTTCATGCCAGCGTCTGTGAGCAATGCATCCCTTCAGCGCACAGCTGCGCTTTGCTTTCTCTTAGCAAAGGCTTGACCATTACTTTGGTTCAGGCCTAAGGCCTCATACTGGGCCTCTACTTCCTATAGACACAACTGAGTTGTGATGCAGACGAGGGATACAACTTAACTGCAATGCTAGGAGGGAGCAAGGCCTTACAGTACGTACCATCTAACCCTGAGTGACACAGAGGGAAATAGAAACTGCAGCATTTAAACGCAAGTCCTCAGACGTGAAACTGTACATCATACACATAACCAACACTAACCAAACACACCTTTCTGCCGCACTCGCTGTCAGGGGAAGGGAAAGGAGAACCGGGCTCCAGCCCTCTCTCTGCAGACCCCTCCTCCAGCTGGTGGTGATACTCTGGGGCTACCCCAAGTCACCTGTGGCCTTCATATGGTGGGCAGGCTGTGGGGTGGGGCAGGCTCTGGGAGCTGCCCACCAGTCTCCATGGGGCTCCCGCTCCCCTGCAGGCTGCGTGGGCAGGGAGTGAGGGTCCGAGAGGCTGTCCCTCTACAGCAGCTGCCTGCAGAGCCTAGGCCGTATAAGGAGGAGTAGACTCTGGGGGGGCAGGTGATGTGGGGGGCAGGCTCCACAGAGCTATCCCCCTGGAGCTGCCTCCGCATTCCCCGCAGGTTGGCTTTGGGGGGGGGCTGTTTCCCCCTCCAGGCTGCTTTGGGGGGCGTGTCTGTGCAGGTTTTTTCTCATCATTTGGGGCTGCGTTGCAGTATTTTTTTTGTTTTACTTTGTGGTTTCCTTGTCACTTGAGGCCTCTACCATTTTCTGTAGTCAGCGGCCTCCAGCCCCGAAAAGGTTCCCTGCTCCTGCCACACGCCTGGCTGAATTCTGCTCTTCTTCCTCCTTTCTGCTCCAGTCTGATTTTTCTCTTCTTTGTCCTTGCCGGCGCCTGATTGAATACTTTTGGTGGCTGCCAAGGTGTGTGGTTGACACTGGTTCTGCAGTCCGGTGGTCTGATGGTCTGAAGAAGTAGGTCTGTCCCACCAAAGCTCACCGAATAAATTATTTTGCTAGTCTTTAAAGTGCTACTTGACTGCTTTTTGTTTTGGTTCTGCAGTCCATACAGTGTTAACAGCTCGATGGCATCAGCATGCTGCAGCGAGGGGTCGGGCTTTATGCAGATTAGCTGATCGCTTAGGGAGAGAAACAACCACCACAGACGCAGCTCACAGGTCTGGTGGAATAACTTGTTTTAGAGCTGAATTATCTGGTGGGAGAGGTTTTGCTTTGACCAGCTAGAAAGGAGCTGCAGGATGAAGAACGTCCGTGTACTTGCCAATCTGTGAAAATCTTGTTGCAATGCTCACATGTGATGCATTGGCTTTAGTCGTCATGACATATAAAAGTGTCCAGACAGGTGGGCTGTGTAAAATGTTCATAGCATTAAGTCACCCCCCCCCCCCTTTTTTTTTTTTGAAAAAAATAGAAAGAAAGAAAGAAAGGTCAAAGTCAAGTGTAGTATTTGAGATCACCTGCAAATGAAGTGTCAGTAATCTTGGCCTACTTTTTTGTTAGCCAGTAACTTTATCTGTTTTGCACAATGGTATTTTATGCAGTGTGTGTGGTTGAACTACATCCATCTCAACAGAGCCATCCAGCATGGGAACTGTAACAGAGGATGTGGATACTCTAAGGATACTCTGTGCTATGTTCTCTGTGGATGTCTGGTTCTCTCCGGCTGCGTCTACATGTGCACGCTACTTCGAAGTAGCGGCACCAACTTCGAAATAGCGCCCGTCGCGTCTACACGCGTCGGGCGCTATTTCGAAGTTAACTTTGACGTTAGGCGGCGAGACGTCGAAGTCGCTAACCTCATGAGGAGATAGGAATAGCGCCCTACTTCGACGTTCAACGTCGAAGTAGGGACCGTGTAGACGATCCGCGTCCCGCAACGTCGCAATTGCTGGGTCCTCCATGGCGGCCATCAGCTGGGGGGTTGAGAGATGCTCTCTCTCCAGCCCCTGCGGGGCTCTATGGTCACTGTGGGCAGCAGCCCTTAGCCCAGGGCTTCTGGCTGCTTCTGTGGCAGCTGGGGATCTATGCTGCAGGCACAGGGTCTGCAACCAGTTGTCAGCTCTGTGTATCTTGTGTTGTTTAGTGCAAGTGTGTCTGGGAGGGGCCCTTTAAGGGAGCGGCTGGCTGTTGAGTCCACCCTGTGACCCTGTCTGCAGCTGTGCCTGGCATCCCTATTTCGATGTGTGCTACTTTGACGTGTAGACGTTCCCTCGCTGCGCCTATTTCGATGTTGGGCTGAGCAACGTCGAAGTTGAACATCGACGTTGCCGGCCCTGGAGGACGTGTAGACGTTATTCATCGAAATAGACTATTTCGATGTTGGCTGCACGTGTAGACGTAGCCTCCAGGACCTGGCAACTACAGCATAACGCAATCCTAGATTGATTTATCGAGGCCCTCCCGGCAGCCCTGGGTGGAGTGACAGTGGACTGCATCATCCTGGACACCAAAAGCCTGCTCAGACCAGACATCGTAATAACTAACGAGCGGGCAAAGAAGATCACCATGGTGGATGTCTCCACCCCCTTCGAAAACCTGTCAGTGGCCTTCCGGGAAGCAAGGGCAAAGACGCTAGATAAATACACACCGCTAGCAAATACACTAAGGACACAGGGCTACAAAGTGGAGGTACACGCCCTGCTGGTGGGTGCCCTGGGGGCCTGGGACCCCCAGAACAAAATGGTCCTGGAGGCCTGCGGCATCAGCCGCCACTATGCCCGCCTCATGCGACAGCTAATGGTGTCAGATGCCATCAGATGGTCCCAGGACGTCTACACAGAGCATATTACAGGCCTCCGCCAATATCAGGACAAATAACTGCCCAACTACCCAGAACTCATCTAACGGGCCCTACTACACAGAGAGAAGCCATCTCCTTACCCCTTCCCTAGCCTCCCTTTTCTTTTTTTCTTTTCCTCTCTGCCTCCCTTCGCAGTGCGTTCCTCCCTCGTTCCCCTTCCACTCATCGCCCACGACCCAGCCAACACGGAATATGGGGAACGAGGACACGTGACGAGATGACGAACACGATACAGGACTGGGCTAAGTGGAAGCATTGGCTTCCACCCACCTTTTGTACTATTGCTGAAGTTCCACTTCCCTTCCATCTTGGCCAACCATGGAATGAAAAGATGGACCCCAAGTTGGGGAGTGTCGCAACCACTACCTCATGCACTCTTCTGATTCTTGGACCATGCTGCACCTCATGGGTTATGCCCCCGCCCCCCCCACCGGGTACGCAGTTCATCCAGACGAGGCTCCTTTACAAAAGGATCCTGCCTACTTCAAAGTCTCTTTACGCCTATGAGCAGAGGGGAATAATAGCTCCCGTACACCCTGAGGAAGAGGGACGCGAAGGGGATGTGCCCTGCCTCACCCGGCTGCTGCTCCAGGAGTAACGGGGCTCCCCAGCCAGCCCCTTCCGGGGCGCTGAGCTAATGGGGGCGTTGGCCGCTGTGCAGGGAGCTCAGCTGTGCCGGGGCCGGGCCTCCTGGTGGGGGCGAGGAGCTGGGGCTGCTCCCGGGGGTGGGGGACACGTGGCGCCGCTTAGCCCCGCTGAGGGTGAACGCTGCTCTCGGAGGTCACCTGGGGCGACGTTCCCTGCAAGCAGGGCGCTGCGGGACCCAACTGGCCCGAGCCTGCCGCGGTCAGGGGAAAGGCGCCCCAGCCTGGCAGGGACCTGCTGCAGCTGGGGAACCCCCCGGCCCAGGGAAGCCCCCATCAGTCCCAGACCCACTGAGGGCAGGGGAGGGATGCCGATCTCCCAGCCCAGCCCGATGTGGCGCCTCCCCCTGCCTCAGCCTGGGGGCTGTGTTGGGGGGAGGGCTGGGGGGGGGTCCTCTCTGCTGTAGCCCGGGGCCAGCCAGCACCCCAAGCCCTTTAGACCTGGCTCCACCCCAGAGCCCGCATGCCCAGGCAGCACCCTCACCCCCAACCCTCTGCACCAGCCCTGAGCCCCCCTCCCACACCCTGAACCCCTTGGCCTCACCCCCCCCCCCACGCTTTGTCAGACTACTGATATGGAGGGGACTTGTCACATTTCACGAGGGGTGCAGGGAACAAATTCATTTCACAGGTGCCTGGGAAAAGTTAGCAGCAATGCTGAGTCTGAGCCCGGGTTTTACAGAGGAAGCATCAACCCAGCTGGGCCAACATCCCAGTCTTGTTTCCAAGGGGTGACCAACAGCTGGGGGGAGCGGGGGCGGGGAGGGGGACAAGCGGGAGCAGAGCGCATGAGAGAGGGGACTTGCATTTCGCTCAGGGTTAATCCACCCTTGGGACTGCCCTGCCGTGCACTGTAAGAACAACAAGTCCTGGGGCACCTCAGAGACTAACATTCTGGAGCATAAGCTCTCGTGGGCAAAGCCCCGCTTCATCCCAGAGTGCGCCAGCCTTTCTAGGTGGCAATGCGCCCACCGCTCACCTTTTCCCTCTCACTCTACAGGCTCGTCTTCTATTGGCCCAGCCTGCTACTGCTGACTGAGGACTGTTTCTCACCGCCTCTCTCCTTCTCTAGAGTTGCCCACTGCTCACCTTGTAATGATCCGCAGCGCCAAGGGTCTGTCCTGATCCCTTCCTGGAACAGCTGGTGACAGTCTCGCATACGTACAGCATCCATTCTCACTCACACAACAAGGAGCTTTCATTAGCACTGCTACAATCAGTACTGAGACTGAACAGCAAGTTAATTTCAAAACCATCACACTGAATTCAATGTCAGATACAGGTGAACACTACACAGAACTGAAAGAGTTTTATACTACAGGGGTGCAGCTTGCTTGCTTTTAGGCCCTTAATAACGGCCCATGGAAAAACTGCCAACTGTCTTCAGTTGCGTCTCCTCTTTGTCTTAAACCTGCACAATCAAAAACTTTCAATCTGTTCTTATTGGTTAACCAAACCAGGTCTGACCAGGGGGACTGGAACAATTTTTCTCATGGGAGTGCTGATGGAGGGGAGTTGCAGCCCTCTGCTTTCACCAGCCCTGGAGGCCTGCTGACCTAGAGCAGACCTGCCTCTCACAAACACACGGATTCTTTTCTCTGCAAAAAAAAAAAAAAGGGGCAGTCTCTTAGCATTTTGAAGGCTAACAAAATAATTGATGAAGGGGTGAGCTTTTCTGGAATAGACCCAAGTCTTCAGAGCATAAGACTCAATATTTAAGGCACAGACAACCAAAAGTAGTCATCAAGGTTGACTAATCAGAAAAATCGGAATCAAAGTGGGCACATCAGAAGAGCGGTAGGAAGGGGAGAAATCCAGAGTCACATAAAACAAAGTGGCTTTGTCTACACTAGCCCAAAACTTCAAAATGTCCATGCAAATCGCCATTTTGAAGATTACTAATGAGACTCTCTTTAGAATGCGGGGCGGCGGGGTGGGGGGCAGCACTTGGAAATTGCAGCGGCTCGCGCTGCACAGCTGGTCCAGATGTGGAAATCCCCTTATTTTAATTTGCTGATAGGAATAAAGGGGATTTCGAAGTTGCCGGGGTTCTCCTGGAAAAGACCCCCACCTAAACCAGCACCGCAATTGCAAGGTGCCCCAACCATGCCCTTGCTAATGAGGTGCTAAATATGCATTTAACTGCTTTTAGAAATGCTAAACATGTATTTCAGTGTTCGCTTAACAGCTTTTATAATAGGCATTTCTATGGTAATTTCAAAGTTTTGGGCAAATAAAAACCCAACCGGGCCATAAAACCATAAACGATTCTTACAACAAATTTACATACAAAGAACTCTGTTTGTGGTTCAGAAAAACAAAACTTTCAGAGTTGAATTCTATTTTTTTACCAAGAGTATTTCTCCCCGAAGGAAGGTGTACCGTTCCTGGAAGTATTGCAGTATCAGGTTGATGCGCAGAGTGGATGGAGCAAGCCCCTATTCCATCTCCCTGTTCCAAAAATCCATTTAATAAATAGTTCTCAGATAGAGAACATATCAGATATTAAACTGATAAGAACAGATACTACACTTGATCTTACCCAAAAGGCCGAGAAGCGATACAGTTTTGTGAAAATTTTACGCAGCCCACCCATCTGGACACTTTTCCACGTCACGACGAGTCACCCGAATGCAACACATGTGAGCCTTGCAACAAGATTTTTACAGATCGGCAAGTACACCTACTTTCTTCATCCTGCAGCTCCTTTGTAGCTGGTCAAAGCAAAACCTCTCCCACCAGATAATTCAGCTTTAAAACGAGTTGTTCCACCAGACCTGCGAGCTGCCTCTGTGGTGGTTCTTTCGCTGCCTAAGCGATCACATAATCTGCATGAAGCCTGTCCCCTCGCTGCAGCGTGATGACGCCATCGAGCTGTTAACCCTGTATGGACTGCAGAACCAAAACAAAAAGCAGTCAAGTAGCATAAGATCATAAGAATGGCCATACTGGGTCAGACCAAAGGTCCATCCAGCCCAGCATCCCATCTGCCGACGGTGGCCAATGCCAGGTGCCCCAGAGAAGGAGAACAGAAGACAATGATCAAGTGATTTATCTCCTGCCATCCATCTCCTGCCTTTGTTCTGAAGCCTAGGGCACCATACCTTATCCCTGGCTAATAGCCATTTATGGACCTAACCTGCAAAAATTTATCAAGCTCTTTTTTAAACCCTAATAGAGTCCTGGCCTTCACAGCCTCCTCGGGCAAGGAGTTCCACAGGTTGACTGTGCGCTGTGTGAAGAAAAATTTCCTTTTATTAGTTTTGAACCTACTACCCATCAATTTCATTTGGTGTCCCCTAGTTCTTGTATTATGGGAAAAGGTAAATAATTTTTCTATATTCACTTTCTCCACACCATTCATGATTTTATATACCTCTATCATATCGCCCCTCAATCGCCTCTTTTCCAAACTGAAAAGTCCCAGTCTCTCTAGCCTCTCCCCATATGGGACCCATTCCAAGCCCCTAATCATCTTAGTCGCGCTTTTCTGAACCTTTTCTAATGCCAATATATCTTTTCTGAGGTGAGGAGACCACAGCTGCACGCAGTACTCAAGATGTGGGCGTACCATAGTTTTATATAGGGGAAGTATGATATCTTTTGTCTTCTTATCGATCCCTTTTTTAATAATTCCTAACATCCTATTTGCCTTATTAACTGCTGCTGCACACTGCGTGGATGTCTTCAGAGAACTATCCACTATAACTCCAAGATCCCTTTCCTCATCTGTCGTAGCTAAATTTGACCCCATCATGCACTTTAAAGACTAGCAAAATAATTTATTAGGTGAGCTTTGGTGGGACAGACCCACTTCTTCACACCATCAGACCACCGGACCGCAGAACCGGTGTCAACCACACACCTCGGCAGCAACCCCCTGCTCTCATCCACTGCCATCGTCCCTCCCTTAGCAATCACGCTGCTGGGGATTGCCCTGAGGCACAACCCTGTGATTTCAGCTCTGCAAGGCCCAAGCTGCTGCTCTGTGATTTCAGAGAGAGGCTGAAAGCAGCTACTTAACTCCACAGCAATTGGAGAGACTTGAACTGGTTTTCTCCTCCTCCTGGAGGTAACTCGCTTGCAGTTCTCCTCCTTGTTTTGGGCAGCCTGCTGTACCTGCAGTATTATCTGTTGCCTTCTGTCCAGAAAGCCTTCACCTTCTCTGATGGACCTGAGGGTTGGGATTTGTGCCTCAAGTCCTTTCACCTTCTCTTCTAAAATGGCTCCCAGCTTACACTTGGGCCAGAGAAAATCCTTTCTCTCATTCGGGAGGAAGACAAACACGGCACATGCCACGCAGGTCACAACACCAGAGCTCTCCCCAGCCACGTCACTCTCCATTTCTCCCTTGACAGAGATCCCTTATTTGTTTCTAGTGCCGCCTTGGAGGGCACAAGAGAAACCCCGTACAAGAAAGGTGAAAACAGGTGTGTGGCTCCTCCCAAAGGTGAGCTGCTTGTGAGCTGCTCCTGTTCGCTGCTCCTCACAGGAGTCGCTGGGGCTGCCTTCTTTCGGGGCTGCGAGCTGGCTAGGCCCGGCTGAGTTGTGAATGAAAAGCCCCGGGCAGCGCGGAACAGCCCACGTCCTGTGTCCCTCTCCCCGTGGCCAGCCCGGCCCCTCTGCGCACCCCAGCGGCAGACGGCCGTGGAGAGGCAGCTGGTGGCGTGGGAGTTCCCGGCTGAACAAGAGCGCCTCCTGCTGGCACGGCTGGGAGAGCTGGCCCAGGAGATCGGGCCGAGGGGGGAGGAAAATGCCACCCGGCTGGGGGAGAAGATTTCCCGGGCTGGCGCCCTCAACACACAGCTGGAGGGGACGTGTCAGCAGCCGGTGCTGGAGCTGCTGCAGGTGAGAGGGCGCTGGACGTGCCCAGGGCCCTATTAAGGAGGGGACTGAGGTGCCTGAAGCTCCAGGCCCAGAACAATTCAGACAGAATTTTTTCGAGAGACGTTTTGAAGCATATGCTCCAAAATCTGTGTTAGTCTGTAAGGGGCCACCAAGTCCTGGTGCCTTTGGCCTGGTGCACCTATGACACAGGCCTCACAGTCTTCAAAAAGCTTTTCCCGGAGGCAGTGCTTGAGGACAGTGTCGTGAGCGGGTGTGGCATAAACAACAACGCGTACAATCGAACGCAGACCTTTTTTACGCTGATGACATGGGACTGGCTCAGCCAGTTCCATACCAAGCCTCCTTCTAAATTCCTCGTAGCCATCGTCCTTCGCATCATCTTCAGTGGTTTGTATCGGTGTTGAGCAAAACCAAGGTGGATCCATTTCATCTTCGTTCTGACACAACGTCGTCCTGGGGTTTAGGGTCCTCAAGGAAGGCCTTGTCGAGCTCTGGAGAGATTCCCAGAAAGAAAATAATGTACGATCCTGTGGTCTTTTTAGGTTTTTACAAAATCCCATTACACGACCCCCCAACCTCGCTCATTCGTTTCTTACCTCTTTGGCTTCTTTTCCGTTCTCTTCGTCTGACTCCTTCAACCTGCGGCCGCCTTCCTCCGTAGGGGTGGACAAAGAGAGGCCGTCTACCTTGTCGGGCTGCCTCGAGAGCGGTTGGGTTTCGGGGTCGGGTTCCGGTGTATCCGTCAACAAGGGTTGGGCCAAAGGGCTCCCCTCGGCTACCGCCTCCCCCTCGCAGCTGTCGCGGATGCAGCGCTTTCTCCACGTGCGGCGGAGACCCGTCGGCACGTGAACAACGTCCGAACTCTGGCAGGGGTGGTGAAAGTGTCCATCTTCCCGCTCAGCATTTGCACATTTCTGAAACACGCGCTCTTGGAAGAAGATGGCCTCTTTCTGGGGGTAGCGCTGTGCTCCGATTGGTGGAGGGGCGAGTCCTTCGAGGGGTCGCATGACACCCTTTCCTTCCAGTCTCACTTGACCCAGATGTACTCCTACCCCCGAAGGGAACGTCTTCCGGTGACAGGGGGCGGGCCTAAAGGAGTTGGGGAGGAACTTCTGGTGACAGGAAGGAGGGGCAAAAGGGTTAAGGGGGTGGGACTTCTGGTGAAAGGGATGGGCGGAGCTAAAAGGGCTGGGGTGGGGCTTCTGGTGAAAGGGGCGTGGCTAAAAGGAAAAGGGGCGTGGCTAAAGATTGATGGTAGATCCCTTATACTACTAGGACCCATCACCAGGCCTGATAGTTTTGGAGTTTTTTCAATCTATCCTGCCCCAGACCCTTGAAGGCCCTTCTGAAGGGTTAATCCCAGAGCCCTGGGTTTACCAGGCCAACGCTCTAACCACTGACCTCTCCCTCCTCACCACTGTTCCCCTCCAGCGGCAGAATAAAATGTCTATGTGCACCAAAGCCTGTGTGGCTGTGCGCCTGCAATAGAAACACAGGCGGCCAGCGCTGGGTGCTCTGCAAACCAGCTGAGTGGCCCTGAATCTTTCCTGGGCAGCCGCCCAAGCGCTCCGGGGTGGTCATAGAACTGGAAGAGACCTGGAGAGATCCTGGAGCGATTGTAATCCAGGCCCTCTATGGCAGCGCTCTCTGAAACGCTCCCACTTCCACGTGCAGGGCCAGGTGAGCAGGGAGGACTGCAGAGTCTCAGCGCAGGGATGAGAGGATGGTGCCGGGCAGAGAGGTTCACATTCATTAGGAACTGGGGACACTTTTGGAGAAGCGGGAGGCTGTACGGGGGGGATGGGCCCCACCTACCCCAAAACGGAACCAGGCTGCTGGCACTGAACAATGAGATGTCGCAGAGCAGTTTTTAAGCGAAGGGCTGGGGGGAGCTGACGGGTGCAGAGGAGCGTGTGGATTGGACACAGGCATCTCTTACGGGAGGGTCGATAAAAAGGGATTCTCTGTGTTCTGCTCAGGAGGAGAGGGCTGAAGAAGATAAAACGGGTAAAATCAGATGAGAATCAATCGACTGGAAAAGGATCTAATCCATCTGGAAAAGGCAGACAGATCAGAATCACACAATCACAGAATCCGAGGGCTGGAGGGGACCTCAGGAGGTCGTCCAGTCCAGCCCCCTGCCTAAAGCAGGATCAACCCCCCCAGAGCGTCCCCTTTGGGTAGTTGAAGGCTGCTACCAAATCGCTCCCCAGTCTTCTCTTCAGGAAACTAAATAAACCCAAATCCCTCAGCTTCTCCTCATAGGTCATGTGCTCCAGCCCCTTCATCCCCCTCCTTCCCCAGAGGGCAAAGAAGCAGGTCTGGGTGTTCAAAGGGACATCAGTGCCTGAGTCCCACTGGGTGGCTCTCCAGTGGGAGCACAGAGCTCCATGGCCAGAAATCCAGTTGGGTCGTGTCCCTTCCCTTGCAAGGGGCGGCCGGGGCATGAGGGGCCTGCCAGGGCTGGAGAGCAGGCAGGGGCAGGTGGGAGACAGCGCTGCTTCCCCAGCTCAGCTCAAGCTACTCACGACTCCCCCCCTGTGCCTCAGTTTACCCTGAGGGGTTCCGTAGAGGCAAACCCGGCCCATGGGGTGCCTGTGCTGGGGAAGGCAGCTCTTGTTGTCTGTCACAGGCCTCGGGGAGCTGAGGCAGGCGACATTTTGACACACGTTGGCCGCTCAAGGGGAAGTTTCCCCCTCACTTGCTCTGAGGCAGCTTGTTGGAGCTGTGGGGCAGCCCAATGGGCTGCAGTAACCCCCATGCTCCTTGGTGTATCTCGAGTATGCTCACGATAGTGGCATGAAGCCCCTCTCGGTGAATTATCCGGACTGCCCAGGTCCCCGGGTTGCTGGGAACGTGTCCTCACTCACCAAGGGAAACCGAGGCGCAGAGTGACAGGGAAGTGAGGGAGAGCAGGCCAGAGCTCAAACCACTCGACCCCACTGCCCTCCCAGAGCTGAGAAGAGAACCCAGGAGTCCTGGTGCCCAGCCCTGCCCCTGCTTCAACTGCGAGATCTCCCTCTGCTCCTACAATAATCTACCCATGAGATGTCACCCTCCTTTGGGAGATGGAAATAGACACCCCGCCCCTCCCAACCCCGCTGCACTGCCCCTCGCCCCACCCCCATCCTAAAGCCAGCCTCTGAACCAGGCACCCATTTCACAGCCCCATACACTGAGCCCTGCACGGCCCTTCCTGCGCAGCCCAGCCCCCTGGTCACTCACTCATGGGCACAGGACACGTGGCAGTGCCGGAAAGCTCCCCGCAGGCAGCGGCTGGGTCCCAGCCCAGCCCGGCCCCGGTGCAGCGCAGGGCGGCGGTGGCAGCGGGACGGGCCGCGCCGTTGTGGCCGCGCCCCCCGGCCCTGGTGCTGTGCGGTGCGGCCCCGGGGAGGCGGCGCTGGGCGCCCCGGGGCTGCACCGGGAACACGTGACGTGCACGTGGCGGGTGTGTAGCAGGTGTGACAGTGTCACACGGACGGGCGGGGCGGGGAGGGGCAGGACACCGCACACACCCGCTGCAGGGCCGGGCCGGGCGCGGGTGACAACAGCCCTGTCCCGCCCTCTGAGCTCGCGGGGGGGCGGGGCTCACCCCCAGGGGACTGTCCCCCCCGTGGGGCTCTCGGGCGGGGCTCAGCTCAGGCCGCAGTGGGTGGGGGAGGGGGAACAGACCCAGCCCCAGGGGAGGCGCGCGGGGGGCACTTCTGGGTACCCCGCCCTGCCGGGCGCGTCCGGAGTGCTGGGTTCGCGAGCGGGGCCCCACGTGTGGGTGCAGCTGCCCCCGGCCGGGCCGAATGGGGAGGAGGGGTGTGGTACGGCCGCGCGCGGCCTCTCCGGGGGTGGGGGCGGTTCTGTGCTGTCTCCTGGGCGCTAAACGCTCCTGCCGGGGGGGCGCTGCGGGGGGGGCGGGGTGCGGCGCCATCGCCCCGGCCCAGGTGACAGCGACCTCCCCGCGCCCGGCTGCTGCCTCCCCCCGAGTCCCGCCCCCCTCCGCCGCCTCTGGGGCCTCTGCGAGCTTCGCGGTCCCCCCAGCTCCGGCCCTGGGGGGAGAATCCGGCCCTGGCTGGGTGTGTGGGACCGTAGCTCCCAGCTCCGACTGTCCCTGAAATCAGCCTCTCTAGCCTCAGTCTCTGTGACCTTGGAGGACTCCCATGTCCCCAGCCCCCGACTCAGCTCTGTGACCCTGGAAGCCCCTTCCCCTCCCTCCCTGCAGCCCCAGGGGCAGGAGGGGGAGAGAGATGAGTTCCTGGGGCTGCAGGAGGGGCCCTGAGAGGCAGATGTGGGGCTGGGCAGGGGCAGAACTAACAGAGAGGCTGCTGCGGGGACCCCCCTTTAAATTCTCCTCCACCCCACCTATTCATGTACCTGACCAGGCAGGTCTTTGCCACCAAAGCTCCTGCTCCAAATTGTCTCTTAGTCTCTGAGGTGCCCAGGACGGTGCCTGTTGTCTTCTAGTCACCAGCACAACCAGGTCCCACAAGGGGCCGGGCGGGAATCGCACACACGGAAATTCCGGCAACGCCGCGGCCGGACAAGCCCCCCACAAGCTCCCAGCTGGGAAAGGAAATGACTAGAAATCACAGGAGTCCCGGAGCTCCCACCCCCCAAACCTGTCCTGAGCCCGGCCCCGCCCACAGCCTGTGTCCCCACCCAGAGCTCTCACAGCCCCGCCCCCAAACCTGTCCTCAGCCCGGCCCCGCCCACAGCCTGTGTCCCCACCCAGATCTCTCACAGCCCCGCCCCCAAACCTGTCCTAGCCCGGCCCCGCCCACAGCCTGTGTCCCCACCCAGAGCTCTCACAGCCCCGCCCCTAAACCTGTCCCGAGCCCGGGCTCGCGGCGCCAGCAAAAGGGTCCCTCCGGGGATTGAGCAGCGGCTGAGAAGAAGGCGGACTCTTGTGTGTAATGGCCAATAGCAAGACAGGTTACGGTTTTTTGGCCAATGAGGAAACGGGATTTGCTCGCTCTAGCCAATGGCCGTGAGGATTGCCTGGATTGACCTTCTTGTCACAGAGAGCGGGAACAGAACGGGCGACCAATGGCAGGGAGGACTGAGAAGAACTGGTCAAATTCGGAAGGGGATTGGTTATCCTACTGACCAATGGCGATGGAGGACGCAGGAGGACAGCCAATGGCGGAGCGGAGTGGGGCGGGGCAATCCGAAGGCGCGCGGGACTGGTCTGCAGCCTACGACGCTGGTTGAGGTGAGGCGCTGCCGCAGTCCTGGGGGTGTCGGTTGGGCCCCAGGGCCGAGCCCGCGCGGGGTGAGGGAGGGGCTGGGCGGGGCGGGGCGGGGCGGGGCCATTCACCGCCGGAGGCGCTGCTGAGGGACTCGCCGGGCGGGGGGTGCGTGGGGGGGGGGGGCTGTGGTGAGGAGAGAAAAACGCCCCTCCCCCCTCCCAGTGCGGTGCGCCCCGCCCTCCCCCATGGCGGCGGAGCCCGAGGCCGGTCTGGTTCCCGCCTCTCCCGGGGGGCGGGGCCGGGGGGTTTGTTCTCGCACCCGCGCGCGGCCCCCCCGAGAACGTTCCTGGCGGCGCTGGAGCGGCGCTGCCCCTCCCCCCCGGCCGGTCCCACCCGCAGCGACCCCCCCCCCCCCCCCCCCCCCGCTATTGCCGCTCTGACCTGACCTAGCCCAGCCCCAGCGGGACCAGCCGCCGCCCCGCCCCGCCCCCACGTGCCCCGGGGGTAGCAGCGACACCAGGTCCGGTCCCAACTTTCGCCCGGGAGCCGGGGGGTTTCTCCCCCGTCCATCGTTCCCCCTCTGCTCTGTCTGCTGAAAACGTCACTTCCCTTCCCCCGGCGCCGCCCTCACCGCGGCCCTGGCCCCGCCCCCGCGCTCAGCCCGGCCGGCGCAGCCCCTGCGGGAGGCGAGCGGTGGGGGCGGGGTCCGGGGGAGCCGCGCTGGGACTCGCCGGCCGCGTGTGCGGCTCCGGCAGCGGAGGGGTTAACCGGGGTCCGGCGGGAACGTCCTGCGACCGCTCCGCCGGGTCACGCGCTGCCGCCGCCCGGAGCCCCCCGAGCCCCCCCGCAGGGAGCCGCCGCCAGGAGAGGGGGGGCCCAGCTGGGCCGGGCCGGGAACTGACTCCGCCCCCCCCCCGTTTGTCTCTCGGACTGTCCGTGCGGGCCCCCCCCGCCGCGCCAGCGCCTCCGCCTGGTCCCCGGCCGGGCCGCTCAGTTCTCCTGTCGCCCGGGGAGGGGGGCGGAGGCGGCCGGGGGGGCTGTGACTCGGGGCCGGTTTTCGCTCCTGGCTCCACTCGCACCTCCAGGCGGAGTCTCTGGGCGGTGCCCGCGGGCTCTGCACCTCGCAGGGACCAGTGGGTGCTGGGGGCTCTGTGCTCGGTTCTCCCCCAGCTCCCTTGTTTTCGCCCCAGGGCCTCTGCACCCCCCTGGTTTCCTTCTCCGTTGTCCCTCTCAGTAATTTGGGGTCCTGAGTCCATTGCACCCCCCCACCACAGGGGAATCCACGTGATGTTTCCGTGGGACACACTCCAGCGCGCAGCAGTGCTGGACCTTAGGCCGTGTTCAGAGAGAAATGAGGACGGATTTGGGATCTGACTTGTGCGAGGTGGTTCTGTGAAACTCGAGCATTTCCCCAAATGTCCGTGTGCAGCACGTCCGCCCCAGGGAGCGAGTGTGGGGAGCCCGGGGCACAGAGCGGCTTCCAGCCCCGTCTGAAATGTCTCCATTGCCCTTCTCCCTTGCCAGGCACAGAGCACCCACGTCTGCTTCCAGAGCAGTCCCAGCCCTGCGGCGACAGAGTGAGGACATGGCGGTGGCGGCAGAGCCGGTGACCTTGGAGGAGGTGGCTGTGTGTTTCTCGGAGGAGGAATGGGGGCTGCTGGCCCCGGGGCAGAGAGCCCTCTACAGGGAGGTGATGCAGGAGAATTACCAGACCGTGCGCTGGCTGGGTGAGGAGTCCTGTCCCCGGGGGTGTCAGAGGCTGCGTGGGCTCCGCAGCGGCTGGGTTGGCTTTGGTTCAGGGTCCCTCCCTGCCCCTTTCCCCAGCGTCAGGAGTGTCAGTCCCAGGAATCACTGGCTCCAATGTGAGAGACCGTCCCCTCCACGACCCCTCCCAGGGGAAGCAGGTTCAGGGACAGGGCAGTGGTGCTGCTCTTCCCACAACCCAGGTCTCCATGTGCTTCCCCACCATCTGCCTTGGCTGCAGGTGTGAGTGGAGGGGGACAGGGGAAGAAACGGCAGGTACGAGACCTGTGGGTCTGGGTCAGGCTGCTCTTCGTGCCTGCAGGGCACCCCTGGGGCCAGCGTGCTGCACCACTGCTGGCTCTTACCGTTTGGGGGCAGTTCTTGAACAATCAAACACAGACTCCCAGACAGACACACCAGCTCTCCCATGTACAGTAGTTTGCTTTCTCAGTAGTCACTGGTGGGTACCAGACACAGAGCAAACTGGTTATGAGTAACGTGTGCCCCAGTTTGGATGCAATGTCACTCCCCGTAGGTCTCATAACACACCTCATCCAGCGTCCTTGGCCTGCATTGATATTGGGGGGTTTAGAAGATGGTTGGGAGGTGCCCAGCTAGGTCATGTGACACCTGGTGGGGCCAAACCTGGGCAGTGAGTTGTAAAACTGTGAAGGCAAAAGTGCAGCTAGAATCTCAGCAGGAGGTTGTGGGGGAGGCGGAGACGGGGGCTGTAACTAACCCCCTCTAGCCGCACTTCTGCCATTCTCCTTCCCGCACCGAGGGAAACGCGCCAGGTGCGGCTGGAAAGTGAGTCAGCAACAAGCCCGTGATGCAGGAGGAAAGTGGTAAACCACACAGAGAAGCTGCTGCTGGCAGAGTAGAACAGAGGCAGTCGAGGGGGAGCCCAACTGCAACAACAGCCACATCCTCCAGAGAGCAGCACAGCCACACACCGCCATGGCTGGCTGCAGGAGCAGCAGCTCTTGTGGGTCGCTGGCAGGGCCCACCCAGTCACAGGCAGGCAGGGGTCGCAGAGCAGGAGCCTGGGCAGTGTCTGAAGCAGCCAGCCCAGGACTCACCTCACTGCTCAGACAACTTCCTCTGCCTCCTGCTGGTTCAAGTAGCGCATCAGAGCCAAAGAGCTGGAGGAACCAGGCCCCAGCCAGGAGCTTTGTGGACAGAGCCTTTGGGAAGCCAGAGCTCTGCCAGAGCCTTTCTCCACAAGTTACAGTGACGTGCCATGTGGCAGCTGCAGTCTGAGCCCTGCCTGGGGGCCTCGGTTTTGGCCCTGCCAGCCCTCACAGAGCTCACGTTTTAAGTCAAGCAAAAACACAGAAGTCCAGTGGCACCTTAAAAACTAACAGATTTTCTGGAGCATCAGCTTTTGTGGGCAAAGGCCGAATTCGTCAGGTGCCTGGTGCAGAATTTCCAGAGGCCAGTAGAAATATACAGGCACAAGAAAAGGAGGGAGTCCCAGTCAAGAAGAAGGCTGGAGTTTATGAGAGCAATTCAGTCATGGAGGATATGGCCCACTTCCAGCAGCTGATGGGGTGGTGTGAACAGCCAGAGCAGAGAAACTGCTTTTGCACTTGGCCAGCCCTTCCTGGTCTGTGTTCAATCCTAAATGGATGGTGTCACATTTGCAAATGAATTGTAGCTCTGAAGTTGCTCTTTGAGGTCTGCTTTCGACATTTTCACGTTGCAGGATGGCTACTTTTAAATCTGCTCCTGAGCATCCCGGGAGGTTTTGTATGTTACCGTTCCTGGTATCTGATTTGCATCCATTTATTCTTTGACATGGAGACTGTCCAGTTTAGATGTGCAGGCGAATAAGCTCCACTGGTTAAAATAAAATTAGAATATAAGTGGAGATACACATTTCCTAGAACTGCAGGGGACCTCGAGAGATCATCTAGTCCAGTCCCCTGCCCTCTTGCCAGGACCAAGCATCATCCCTGGCATCTGTTTGCCCCAATCCCTAAATGGTCTCGTCAAGGATTGAACTCTCAGCCCTGGGTTAAGCAGGTGTGGTGGTGTCATTGGTGGGTAGAGATGGCACGGAGGTTTGTGCAAGGGTGTGGTTTGTGATTTAGAGTGTTGTGGTTTATAGTTGCTGGTGAGGATTTGTTTCAGGTTGGTGGGCTGGCTGTAGGCGAGGACAGCCCTGCCTCCCAAGGTCTGTGAGAGTGAAGGATCGTTGTCCAGGATGGGTTGTAGGTCCCTGATGGTGCACTGGAGAGGCTTTAGTTGGGGGCTGTAGCTGATGGCCAGTGGTGTTCTGTTGTTTTCTTTGCTGGGCCTGTATTGTAGCAGGTGGCTTCTGGGTACACATCTGGCTCTGTCAGTCTGTTTCTTCACTTCCTTAGGTGGGTATTGTAGTTTCAGGAGAGCCTGGTAAAGGTCTTGAAGGTGTTTGTCTCTGTCTGAGGGATTGAAGCAAACGTGGTTGTACCTTTAGTGCTTGGCTCTAAGTGGCTCTCTGGAGTGTGTGGGTGCCTGGGTTTGGGGGTTCTGGGCCTGGGTTTGTCTGTTTGTTTGGTGTTTGGAGTGCTGAGCTGTCTGTGTGTTTGTTTGAAAGGCAACGTGCTCAGGCTGGCCATGTGCTCAGGCTGCGTGCCGAGTGGCTGAGCGATAGTCGGAGGGAGGGGCTCTCTCAGGTAGGCCAGAGCTCTAAAGCCCTGCTGGCAAGCGACCAGGGAGCATGCGAACAGGAGGGAGTTTTGAGAGGGGAGTTTAGCGGGGGAAGCTTAGAGGGAGCTAGTTACTACTTTAGGTGTAAGAGGCAGCATCATCCCCAACTGCTGGCTGGAGCTGAGGGACCTGCTGCAGCATGAGGAGCTGGGGGGTGAGATTGAGGGATGTCAGTGGTGGGCAAGTGGTTTGGGGGCGTCTGGTACAGGTGCGAGGATGGCAGCACCCACGGAGGCTGCTTGCTTTCCAGGTCAGCCATAAAAATGTTGGATACTGTGGGGCCAGGCAGGTGCCCATTGCAGTGCCACTGATTTGAACATATAAATTGTCCTCAAATCTGAAGTACTTGTGGGTAAGGAGAAAGTCACAAAGCTCCACCACCACTTGTGCTGTGGCATCATCAGGGAAACTGTTCCTAACAGCTTGAAGTCCATCTTCACGTGGGTATTTTGTGTAAGGGACCTCTACATCCATGGTGACCAGGATGGTGGTTTCAGGAAGATCACCAGTGCCTAACAGTTTCCTGAGGAAGTTGGTGGTGTTTCAAAGATAGCTCGGAGTGCTGGTAACATAAGGTCTGAGTCGAGAGTCCCCATAGCTGGACAAGGCTGCAATGAGAGTGCCAATGCCTGAGCTGATGGTGCCTCCAGAATGTCCAGATTTATGGATCTTGGGGCTCTGGGGGTGTGTCTGTGCAGATCTGTTCCTGCGCTTTTGTCAGGAGTGTCTTGAGCAGACGGTGCAGTTTCTGTGCGTGCTGCTCAGTGGGATCAGAGGACAGTAGCCTGTAGAAGGTGGTATTGGAGAGCTGCCTGGGGGTCTCCTTTTCATGGTCTGACCTATTCATGATGACAACAGCAGCTCCTTTGTTGGCCTCTTGGATGACAACGCCAGAGCTGTTTCTGAGGCTGTGGGTGACATTGCATTCCGCACTGCTGAGGTCGTGGGACAAGCGATGTCGCTTTGCCACAATTTCTGCCTCTGCACAGAAGCGCAAGCGCTCTAGGTATAGATCCAGTCTGTCATTTTGATTGCCAGGAAGGATTCCATGCAGAATTCTTCTTCTTGTACTCTAGGTGTGATGGTGCCTGTAGGGCTGTTCTGAGTCTTGTTGAAAGTGCTCCTGGAAAGTATTCCTGGCAAAATTGGGGTGGGGTTCCAGATCCCCACAGAACTGTGTCATGTTTGTGGGGGTGGTGGGGCACAAAGAGAGTCCCCGAGATAGGACAGACTCCTCTGCCAGGCTGAGTGTGGAGTTGGATAGATTGACAATGTTGCCGTGTGAGTTACGGGTACCACTACTGTGGCCCCAAGCAGCAAGTCAGAGGTTAGAGAGTTTACAGTCCTGTAGAGAAGAGCAGTGTGTGTTGTAACTCTCCTGTCTCCTTTCAGTAAAGTCCAGCCACCTGGGCGTTTATGTGGGAGGCTGTTTTTTTGGAGAGGCTCCAGACTTGAGAGCTCCTTGTGATGTTTCACTATTTGCTGCACAGGATGCTGAACAGGTGGTTCCTCAGGTCTGTGGGAGTGTGTGACCAATCTCTCGACACAGTCCCTGCAGTGTGTCGGTTGCAGTGAGTTTTTCCACCTTCAGCCCATTGGGTGGGACGTCCATCCATTTGCACTTGGCAAGGAAGATGTTGTCTGTATCTGTGCAAGTTTTCTCATGGGTTTGATGGATTCCCACTCCACGTGGCTAAATTCGGGGCCTGCCTGGTGCCAGGCCTTGGGTGTAGCTGTGTTAGTTTTATCCACAAAAACAACACCAAATCGAGCGTCTTGTTTGAGCTGAGTGGTCCTGTCCTGCCCTGGGATGTGGGGGTTGGAACAGGTCAAGAGGAAGGCTGAGTTGTACCCTAGAGAGTGCAGCAGAGCACTCGGCTCCCCCAGGAATGAGCTGGGCCATTCCCGAGGCAGGGGTGAGGCACCTGTACCCCAGGTGAGTGTGACATGGGATCTTGTACCATCCAGAGCCCAGCCTGTGCCAGGTGGGGTAGGAGCCTCTCTGGGTGGGCAGCTCAGATCCTGGGGCTGGAAGAAGTAATGGCCTGGACCTTGCTGAACAAGATCAGCACTTGGTTAATTGCTCCCCAAGCAGAATTTCCAGTTCCCAAAGCTGATGTGATCTCCTGGGTGGAGTGAGGGGAGGAGCTGGAGGGTCCCAGATCTCCAGGGCTCTGAGAAAGGGGGGAGATCATCAGCGCCCCCCACACAGGTGAGCAGTCAGCTTAAGTGACTCAGAAACCGATTTCCGTGTCCTCCTAGATGTCACTTGGGGCTTTTCATCCAGACTGACTGAGCCTTCAGCCTGTCATCAGCTCCAGCCAGAGGGTGGGGGCAGGGCTGGGGTCCCTCCTCTGGGGAAGGGTTGTGAGGATGGAGGAGCAGCTCAGTTCATGTTATTTCAATCTTTCCATCAGCCGTTGGCTACATTTCCCCTTCAGAGTTTTCCTTTCAGCTGTTTGGTTCTCTCTGTGTCCCAGCAGGTGAGGTGATGCTGCTCAAGAACCTGGAGGAGAATCTTCAGCTGGAAGAACCAGTGCAAGTGGCGTCCTGTGGGATGTTCCTGGGAAGGTCTGACGGTCGTGTTTCACAGAGTCCTGAGCACAGAGAGACCTGTGAGAGTCAGCGTAGCCCAGAAAGGCAGCAGGGAAACCATGCAGGGGAGGGGCAGGATAACTCCAGCCATGGGAGCAGAGGTGTGAAAAACACTCAAGAGAGCAGACAACAGAAAACCTGTGGGAAAAGCTTCAGTCTTAACAGTCGTTGTAGCATCGACACAGGAGAGAAGCCCAATATCTGCTCTGACTGTGGGAGAAGCTTCCAGCTGCGCTCAGGTCTTATTTATCACCAGAGAACCCACACTGGAGAGAAACCCTTCCACTGCTCTGAGTGTGGGAAATGCTTCTCATGCTCCTCAAGTCTTAAAAGTCATTGCAGAATCCACACAGGAGAGACACCTTACAACTGCTCTGACTGTGGGAAAAGGTTCAGACAGAGGTCAAACCTTGTTACACATAGGAGAACCCACACAGGAGAGAAACTCTTCCACTGCTCTGAGTGTGGGAAATGCTTTCGGCGACACTCACACCTTCTCACTCATCAGGTAATTCACAGCGGAGCGAAATCTTATCACTGCACTGCCTGTGGGAAAAGCTTCAGCAGGAGTGCAAACCTGGTCAGACATCAGAGTATCCACAGAGAGGAGAAACCCTTCAACTGCTCTGAGTGCGGGAGATGGTTCAGTGACGTTTCCGGCCTTGATAAACATATGAGAATCCACACCCGGGGAAAACCCTTTCTCTGCTCTGACTGCGGGAAAAGCTTCAGTCAACGCTCATATCTGGCTGATCATCAGAAAACCCACACCGGGGACAAACCCTTCCACTGCTCTGACTGTGGCAAAAGCTTCTTGCGGCCTTCAAAACTTAAAAGTCATTGCAGAATCCACACAGGAGAGACACCCTATAACTGCCCTGACTGTGGGAAAAGGTTCAGACATAGGTCAAACCTTGTTAAGCATAGGAGAATCCACACAGGAGAGAAACCCTTCAACTGCTCTGACTGTGGGAAAAGCTTCTCATGCTCCTCAAGTCTTAAAAGTCATTGCAGAATCCATACGGGAGAGAGACCTTATAGCTGCCCTGACTGCGGGAGAAGTTTCCAGCTGCGCTCAGGTCTCATTGATCATCAGAGAACCCACACTGGAGAGAAACCCTTCCACTGCTCTGACTGTGGGAAACGCTTCTCATGCTCCTCAACTCTTAGAAGTCACTACAGAATCCACACAGGAGAGAGACCTTATAGCTGCCCTGACTGTGGGAAAAGGTTCAGACAGACGTCAAGCTTTGTTACTCATAGGAGAAGCCACACAAGAGAGAAACCCTTCCACTGCTCTGAGTGTGGGAAAAGCTTTTGTCATCTCTCAAGTCTTATTTATCATCAGAGAACCCACACTGGAGAGAAACCCTTTGACTGCACTTACTGCCAGAAAAGCTTCAGTTGGCATTCCCTCCTTGTTGTACATCAGAGAACCCACACAGGAGAGAAACCCTTCACCTGCTCCAACTGTGGGAAAAGCTTTTCTCGGCGCTCCAATCTTATTCGTCATCAGAGAACCCACACTGGAGAGAAACCTTTCAGCTGATCTGACTGTGGGAAAACCTTTTGTCAGCGCTAAAATCTAACCGATCAGAGGAACTTTCCAGCTGTTTTGTCTGTGCGGGAACATTCGCACATTGTCAATCGTCAGAGAGCTCACACAAGAGAATAACCCGCTGACTGCACTCAGGTGGGTAACCTGTGGCTACTTGGATGTGATTGATCATCAGAGAATTCACACAGGAGAGAAATCTGGTAACTCTCTCTTTTTTGCTATTTTTGAAGCTGGGCCACAGGGAAAAAAAGTCAGTGAGAACCCCATGAACTTACACGCTACTTCTCAAGGGTGTGGTGTTACGGAGCCGTTCAAGTAACTAAGAAAAAGTCGACTTGTTCCCTACGTTAACCCCTGCTCCTTCATAAAAGAAGTAGACACACTGGAGTTTGTTCAGGACCTGAACTTGATTAATTTTTGGTGTCTTTTTTTAATTAAATAAACTGAAAATGCTTCACTTGAGTTGTTGCTCTCGGGTGTGTCTAGAGAGGAGGGGTCAGTGCATGGGGACACTGGGGAGAGACCATTGTCCTAGCCCACTGTCACCGCAGCAGCTTTGGGCCCAGGTGAGAAGCACCTCTGCTTGGCTGCTGCAGCTCCAGCAGGTACACCCAGGGGAGTGGTGTATGTCCCTCGCCTGGGGTAGGGCCAGGGTCATCGGTCCTCTGCACTGCCCAGCCGGAGAGGAATGCAGCAAATGTGCACTTTCTCCTCACTCCCTGATGGAGGGGAACAGCCAGCCGTGTCCCTGTATGAACTTAGGGGGGAGGGAGCTGCAGCTGTCCCCAAGGGCACCTGGGGGGTGGGATGCTCATGGCTGGGATAGTCCTGTGTGTGGGAGAGGGGGCATCCCCAGCCAACCCCTTTCTCATGTGGTGGTCGTCTCTCTTCTGTGTGGTCCCCTGAGAAGCCATCCCGGTGCAGCCCATCCATTCCCTGGCACACCCACACCCCAGCCTGGCTCTAAGTTGTTCATCAATGATCTAGAAAATGAGGTAAGCAGTGAGGTGGCAAAGTTTGCAGATGACACCAAGTTGTTCAGGACAGTCAAAAGCAAAAGGGATTGTGAAGAACTACAAAAAGATCTCAGCAAACTGAGTGATTGGGCAGCAAAATGGCAAATGAAATTTAATGTGGGTAAGTGTAAGGTAATGCATGTTGGAAAAAATAACCCAAATTACACGTACTACATGATGGGGTCAAATTTAGCTACGACAGATGAGGAAAGGGATCTTGGAGTTATAGTGGATAGTTCTCTGAAGACATCCACGCAGTGTGCAGCGGCAGTTAGTAAGGCAAATAGGATGTTAGGAATTATTAAAAAAGGGATCGATAATAAGACAAAAGATATCATACTTCCCCTATATAAAACTATGGTACGCCCACATCTTGAGTACTGCGTGCAGCTGTGGTCTCCTCACCTCAAAAAAGATATATTGGCATTAGAAAAGGTTCAGAAAAGGGCGACTAAGATGATTAGGGGCTTGGAACGGGTCCCATATGGGGAGAGGCTAGAGAGACTGGGACTTTTCAGTTTGGAAAAGAGGCGATTGAGGGGCGATATGATAGAGGTATATAAAATCATGAATGGTGTGGAGAAAGTGAATATAGAAAAATTATTTACCTTTTCCCATAATACAAGAACTAGGGGACACCAAATGAAATTGATGGGTAGTAGGTTCAAAACTAATAAAAGGAAATTTTTCTTCACACAGCGCACAGGCAACCTGTGGAACTCCTTGCCCGAGGAGGCTGTGAAGGCCAGGACTCTATTAGGGTTTAAAAAAGAGCTTGATAAATTTTTGCAGGTTAGGTCCATAAATGGCTATTAGCCAGGGATAAAGTATGGTGCCCTAGCCTTCAGAACAAGGGCAGGAGATGGATGGCAGGAGATAAATCACTTGATCATTGTCTTCTGTTCTCCTTCTCTGGGGCACCTGGCATTGGCCACCGTCGGCAGATGGGATGCTGGGCTCGATGGACCTTTGGTCTGACCCAGTATGGCCATTCTTATGTTCTTATGTTCTTAGTTCTAAGTTACAAGAAGAGAAAGCTGCAGACCGGAGTGGGTGGTCCTGGTTCTTACCATTTAGGAGTTCTCGACCAATGGACAAGCCCAGACCCAGACAGACAGACAGACATTCCCTCTCAGAGACTCTAGAGCGGATCCCCATGGGAACAGATGGAATTAAAGAGGCACCTGGGCAAGTAAAACGATGCAAAACTTCCTGTACAAATGAGATGAGCAAACGTTGCTGGTTCCTCTGCCTCTGTCTGTGCAGTGTTGGTCGTCGCCTTTGCGCCCGGGCACGGCAGCGGCAGTGATCATTGCTCTGTTCCTTCCTCTCTTTGCTTTGGCAACACTCACTGTTGTCAATGTCGGCTGACGTGCAGATGTGCTGACGTGGTCGCTGCCTGGGGGAGTCCCCTAAACCGAGCAACACAGCGTAGGAGTCTTGGCCCTGAGCAGTCAGCAAGGCCCAGCTGCCTTTTAGCAGGGCTGAGCAGAACAGCCAGTGCACCGGTGGTTTGCCCTGGCACAGGCGCGGTAACAGACACACAACCAAAGCAGTGTGGGCTGAGAGAGGGGAGGGGCTACTTCTCTCAGGGTGGGGGAGGGGGATGCAGGCCCACCCACTCCACTGCTCCCCAGCCCGGGGCCCGAACAGCAGCTCCTGCCAGGAACCAGTGAGTTTTCTCCCAAGCAATCAGCTCCAGCCCCGGGCTGTGGGGCTCCCCAGCCCCAGCCAGGGACCTTGCAGCCGGCTCAGCTCCAACTGCAGGGCTGTGGGTCTCCCCTCATCCCAGCCGGGGACCCAGGGGCTGGCTCGTATGGGTGGGGAAGTCCAATGGCACAGTGAACAGTGGTAAGTGTGTCCCCCTCGTGTTAGTGAGTACTGGTAAGTGAAGCACTTGTTAAACGAGGGGTGAGGGTTAGTGCCACTTGCTGGGTGTGTCTGACAATCAGATGCAGATATTCTCGCGCTGTGAATTTGAGCACTAGGGTGACCGGATGCAGAGCTCCAGCTGTGCCCTGGCTGGTGCGGAATGAAGAAATAATCCCTTCCCTGGCTCTGCTGGCAGTGCCCCGCCCAGCGTCATCCCACACGCCCTGAGCCTTCTTGCTGCACATGCAGCTCTCAGCCGCTGTGATCCCCAGGGCCTTTTCTGCAGCCCTCTCCCTTCGCCAGGCGGTCCCCAGCCAGTGGTGCTGGGCTGGACGAACCCCAGGGAAGTGCGGGATTCTGCACTCGCCCTTGTTCAGCCGCTTCATATTGAAAGAAGCTGAACAGCAGCACACAGTGAAGTGAGCGCGGTGCCACGGTCACACAGGAAGCCTGGTGCTGAGCCAGAAACTGACCTCAGCTCTCATTCAAACAGCCACCCGGGGTCACAGGGAATGAAGAGAACAGGGCAACTTCCTGCTACCCGTTCCCTGCAGTCCAAGCTTCTGGCTGGTGGGGGTTTAGGGACAGCCAGAGCAAGAGGTTGTGTCCTGGCCAGCTTGGCTAATAGCCATCGCTGCTCCTATCCTCCTCAATGAGCTACTGAGCCCTTCTTTCAAGCCAGTTACACCTGTGGCTCTCACGTCACCCTGTGGCAGCAGACACCTAGATTGGGTGAGAGAGCATTTCACGGTTGGTTTTTTTACATCCTCCGGGTGTCGCAGTGCAACGACCTCCCCACTTGAGTTTCTTTGTTTCTACTCCATGCAGCTGACACACTGGTTTTCATCCGCGAACGCTTCTGCAGAAAGAGATGTTAGTTTTTAAGGTCCTAGACTACAGTCTCTGGAGCTGCACATCTCAGAGAGCTAGAAGGGACCTCAGGATGTCACTGTCCAGTCCCTGCCCTCAGGGCCAAACACAATCCCTGACAGACTTGGTTTTTTTTTTTTATTATTATTTGCCCCAGATCCCCAAATGGCCCCTCAAGAACTGGGCTCACAACTCTGGTAAAGGAGAATGCGAGATAAAGGCAGTTGGAGCAGGCACTCATATCCTTTCACTAGACCATTTCATCAGAGTAGTGTAGAAGCCAGAATAGTTCTCCTTAATAGTGGGACCATCCCCACTGCTTACAACAAGCAACGGTTGAAAAAACTTGGCACAGCCCTCACCATATTAAGGAACACAATTCAGTCTGCAGTGACCAGAGATCTAATGGCAAGATAATGAGTTTTTATGTTCTGCAATCTGTGATCAGGCCCAAGGAGTATTAGTGTTTCTTCAAAGACAAAAGAAAAGATTGCTCCCTCCCCTACTATAATGTAAGCTGCCACCACCAAAATGCTGGGCCCTGGGGCACCTGCCTCCTTTGCCACCCCATCCCGTGGGGCTGCTCCCCAGCAAAACCAGGAGAGGGATTAAAGGTGCCCTGGTCCTGGCTTGTTCTGAAAAAATCACCTTTCAGCTGCTGAGCTTTTATGTCCAACGTGGGGCATTTTTGCTCTTTTTACTAAAATTCTACTTGCTAGCTGGGGGCTCCAGTGGAGGCGGTACCAGTACCCAGGGGGCGGTAGGGACTAGGAGTTTTGGGGAGCCAGGTGGGGTGGGTGTTGGGAGCAGGCTGGGGTGGAGGGTGCAGGGGGTGAGCTGTGGTCCAAGGAAATGTTGGGAGTGGGCCAGAGGGCGCAGGGGAAGCTGCAGAGTGTGACGGGATGTGCCTGGCTGCAGGGCTGTGGGCGTCCCACCATGCGGCCGGAGCTGCTTTGTGGCAGACAGCCACGGCTGCCCTGACGCATGGCAGGAGCTGCTTTGCTGTGCGCAGTTGAGGTACGCGTAGCTCTGGTGGAGGAGATGGCAGCTCTTCCAGGCTGCAGCAGCAGTAAGTCCTTAACTTACTCGGGGGAGAGGGAGTTAGGGGTCTGTGGGCGGGGGGGGGTGCTGCAGGTGGCGGGGGGGAGGAGCTCAGCGACAGGAGAGCGAGTGGTGGTGTGGATGATCAAGCCAGACTGACCCTCCCTGCCATTTGCTGTGTGTTATCTCTTCTTGCTCACATGGTCGTCCGTGAGCCCACAGCAGCGGCAGCGCCAGCAGCCCACAGGCACCAGGTGGGCAGTGTGGACCACCCGAATGTGATGGTGGATGTGTTGACTCGGCAGCTTCTGCCCCCTCGTTCTGCAGGAGATGAGGGTCTGGGATACTTGGGTCCCTCCACTGGGCTAATCCAAATGGCGTCTGAACCACCATTTGGTCACTGGCGTCCAAGGGGCCCTGACTCCTTACGCCCCCCCCAGGGCAGACACCCCTGTGAGAACCTTCCCCACTGCCTTGTGGGCAGGATCGGGAGAGGCAAAGGCTACGGGAGCAAACTCAGCCAGCAAGTGCGGAGTGGAGCCCCTAAGGCGGGTAGCAGGGAGGAGTCGTCAACCTGCTTTCCGCATCTCCTTGCAGTCACCTCAGTTCCAAACGTACTGACGTCTCTTTCCTTTGCATCCGACTGGGGTGACCCAGAGGGGGCGGCACCCTTGGGCAGTGCACTTGCTCCAAACACTAGCCCAGGCCATGCGGCGTGTTGGAGGGTGCCAGCTGGAGAGGACTCTCCATCCTTGCTGGTAGCCTGGGGGCGGGGGTAGACCAAAAATCAAAGTAGCTGTAAATGATTTTGGAAGCCATCTTGTATAGACGCCATTTCACAGCCCTTACTCCCGCGCGCACAGGAGCTGGTCCTTTCCTTGACCTGTTTGGGAACAGCGGGAGGATGAGCTCTATGGAATGCGATAATGGGCTGTTTGGAGTTGGGGCTCCAGCTCCCCGGTACCTGTTTCTCTTTGCTGATAACAGTTTCTCTTTGGAAAGTGATTCACGCTGCTCTAACTAATTGCCTCTGACACTGGGCGTTGTTTGTGTGAGGGGATAAAATACCAGAGTTCGCTGCACCAAGCAGCCTTGCTGGGCCTGGTTTTACTCCTGTCCAGTTTGGCTCCTCTGTTGCCTTATTGAATTCAGTAAAGCTGAACGTTCGCCGCCTACACAGAGACGTCTTGTGCTTCAGCAATCTGGAGGTTCCACCGAGATCCCAACGCACCACTTGCCCGGATGGGGGGGCCAGCGCCCGACCTCCAAGCCTCTGAAGAGCGCTCAATAGAAGGTAAGGGGGATACCTGTTACAAAATCTCCCCGCAGGGGCTTGGGACCGGAGTGCTGGCTGGTCATCAGGGTAAGGGGGAGCTACGGGTTCCACCTTTGTGGAGCAGCTAACGTTCTGTGTGTGTCTGTGTCTGTCTTTCTCTATTAGGCCTGTTTTGTATGTCTCTGTTCCCAAAGCGCACACCGGTGTCTCTAGTGAGGCAGCCATGCGCTGGGCCCTCTGTGTTCAGACACTAAAAACTGGTGTGGTGCCAAGACTCTCTTTCGACACATGGAACTGTGGGAAGCTTTGTTGCCTCCCTCTTTTTCTGTTCTGAAGTAAGACTAACCATTAATGATATCCCTAAGCCCGGGCAGACTTAAGTCCCGCCAGGCGTCCTGTTGGGCTGGAGCGTGTGCTGGGAACATCCCCCCCGTGAGCCAGGGGGGCTTTGGTCCAGTGCCTCACACTCTGTAACCAGGTGAACTTCAGTTCGATGCCTTGCAGGGAGAGATCTTGTGAGCCAGGT
This sequence comes from Carettochelys insculpta, assembly GCF_033958435.1. Taxonomy (NCBI): domain Eukaryota; kingdom Metazoa; phylum Chordata; order Testudines; family Carettochelyidae; genus Carettochelys; species Carettochelys insculpta. The sequence goes on along the minus strand of NC_134158.1, from coordinate 778,800 downwards.
GAAATTCGGTTCACTGCCTTGCACCCTATGAGCCAGGCGAACTTCCATTCGGTGCCTCACAGGGAGAAAAGCAATGATGGGGACAGGTCAGACTCCAGGAATTCTGGTACCCGCTAAGGGCCGTCCAGCTGTTTTTATGTACACTCACATAAATGGGGAAAGTACTTGCAAGTGTCTAGACAAAAGGAATCTTTATACCCGGGACAATCCCAAACTGCAGTTCCCTCTATTCGGTACCACTGATAGGGATAAAATCCTCCATTTACGAGGCGCTCCTGAGGGTCGTGGAGCGAAAACTCCTGATCAACAATGGTCTGTGTCAGGGATTTTTATCCCTTGGGCATTATCGTCCCTGTGGGCCAGGGGGAACAAGCCTTTGGCCATTAAACATCAATGCAGGTACAGGCAGAATCTAAAGATACAGAGGCTGCCGTTTAGCAGCCCCCTGCAACGGTCACTCTGTGTCAGTTGGTTTCCCCGGTAACCTGAACTCATAAACACCTCATGGGCCAGGTTCAAAATCCCGGCCTCTGATTGGGCGCAGGTGGGGAGTTTCTAGCAACTTCCACGGCCTGGAGGACCTGGTTGAAAACGGCAGGTATAGAACTCTCGTATGATAATCATGTCATACATATTCATGAGACTGCTCTATAAATTCAGCAGCCACCCACCATTCTGTGGCCCTGGGAGCTAGCTATCATAATCGCTGCTGCCGCATTGGGGAGCATCGGTTGCCATGGCAACGTCTGCTGACCCTTAGGCCAGCTCAGGAAGAGAGCAAAGAGGAGCTGAAATCACTGAGGCAGCTGCCCTTTAGGGGGCACCGCCTAGAGCTGAAATCACTGTCAGCCGTTGTTCAAGCGCCTCCCCAAGCCCCAGCACCGCGCTCGCATCTAGGAGCTACAAGTGGGCCTTCAGGCGTACTCACTGGGTGGCGAACTGGCCCGTGGCTTCTGCCGCGGGTACTGCGTACCCGGTGAGGAAACCGGAGGCCCAGCAACGTCATCTCATCGATGCCGCTCCTACGGCCACGTCATCGCCTGGCAGTGCCTACCTGGACCATCTCATCTGCGGTAACACTACCTCCGCCGTTCTAACTAACCTATCTGACCACCGACCACTTCATTACTAGATGTTATAAACACCGGACTTGACTGTTCACTTAAATATGATTACTGGACTTGACCACTAACTCTAGATAAAGACTACCGACGTGTCACCTTTCATTTAACTGTGTAGAGGCCGGGCCTTAAGGCCCAGGCCAGACTTTCCCATGTAACATAAATGTAAATACCAAGGTGATGTTAAGTATGTTAGTACTGTTAGTATTAGGATAGATAATTAGTATAGCTAATTAACATATACCCTATCCTACTCCTATTGTTTGGATCCGCAAGCTATCGCAGTACCGGGTGGGAAGTAGCACCCCCACCCGGACTCCCTTCAGAGATAGGCTGGTAACCACCGGGAACTGCGGGCACCAGCCGCGGTAGCCTGAGAATCTAAACATCCATTTCCATTTACCTGCTCTCTTTAATTAATGTGTATTTGTATAGAGGGGTATCGTATAAAAGGTTAAAGTCTAGTTAATATAGTATAGTCTAATACAATATAAATGAACATAAATTTTATTGATAGTTATACTTAATAAACATAGTAAGTTTGTTTCCCCTAACGTCCCCTAACTCAAATTCTTCCATTCACTTTTGTTCTCTTCATCTCCGTCAGTCCCTTCCCCCTGGGTGGCCCTTGGGCGGGGTCCGGTGCATCCCCCTGGGCCGGCGCTCTCGCCTAACATCGCAGGCGGGGTCGCGGCTCGGTCTGGCCGGGTCCTCGGACCCCTTTGGCGGGGTGGGGTCTCGCCTTCTGGTCGGCTACCCAGGGCCGGCTGGGAGCTGCCCAGAGCGGGCGGGGAGGCACCTCTCTCTCTCACACCCCCACCCACCCCTTGTTGCTTTCTTGTCTCTACTCATCCTTCTCTATTCCCTGCCCAACCTGACCCCCACATACCAAACCCAGCTGGGAGGTGGCCACTCTCACCCTCTCCTCCCCCAACCAAACCTTGTGTCCACATTATAAGCAAACAATGAGGAGCACAGAGACACTGGGTGGGTCACTCCCAGCTGTTTATTGCTACGAACTCTTCTGCCTCATTTCCCGAACACGCCCGCAGTGACACAGAGCAGCCACGTTTTCCAAACCAGGACGCGACACCCACGCGCGACGCCGGGAAATGGGCGGGTGGTGCTGCACAGACCAGGCAAACGTTCCTGGGGACGGGAGTGAAGAACCCACGTGGATAATCCCATTTCTCAGACACGCCGGGCGGGTGCGTGTAAAACCCGGTGAAATGGGAATGAGACGAGCGCTGGGGTTGCACCCGGCGCTGCTGGAGTAGAACAACTGCTCCGTTTTGTGCCCCCGCGAGTCACACGCAGATGTCGCAGGGCAGGAACTGGGACAGGACCGACTCCCCCGCCCGGCGCCGTCTGGTGCCCCCGGGGCGCTGTCTCGCTATTGGCCGCTAGTCCAGCCAATCCCGCTCCGCCATAGGCCGCCTGTCCAACCAATCCTGCTCAGGTATAGGTCGGCCGGCGCCCAGCCCGCTCCGAAACAGTCCGCTCGTCCAGATTGGCTTCCTTGTGCCATTGGCTGCCAGACTAGCCAATCCCGCTCTGTCATGGGCCTGCACGGCCCAGCCTGCCCCGCCATTGGCCGTTACCCAGCAGAGCCCGCCTCCTGCCCAGGCTCCCTGTGTACAACAGGAGCGGGCACGTGGGTCCATTTCATTTTCCTTCTGTTCAGCTCTCAGCGCGGTAGCGGGTCAGTCTGTGTCCTCGAGAGCAACAGGCAGCGCTGGGGAGCCACAGACTGACACACATTGTGGGGCAGGAGCGTTCGTGGCAAAGACCCGCTTCGTCAGATGCATGAGTAGGGGAAGATTCAGAGGAGGATTTAAAGGGGGGGCCAGTACAAGGAAGGGGCAGAGCTGACAAGTATCCTTCCGCTAATGGGTCATTTCCACCCTGACTGAATAGACCTTGTCAGCTCTGGCCCCCCCTTTAACTGGGACCCCCCTTTAAATCCTCCTCTGAACCCCCCACCCCCCACTCGTGCATCTGGCGAAGCAGGTCTTTGCCCACCAAAGCTCATGCTCCAAATTGTCTGTTAGCCTGTGAGGTGCCCCAGTGCTGTGCTTGTTGTCTTCTATTCAACAGCACAAACTGGGCCCACAAGCGGAGCCGCCCCGGGGGCCGGGCGGGAATCACACACACGGAAATCCCGGCAACGGCGCGGCCGGACAAGCCCCACACAAGCGCCGAGCTGGGAAAAGAAATGACTAGAAATCACAGGAGTCCCGCAGCTCCCACCCCCCCAAAACCTGTCCTGAGCCCGGCCCCGCCCACAGCCTGTGTCCCCACCCACAGCTCTCATAGCCCCGCCCCCAAACCTGTCCTGAGCCCGGCCCCGCCCACAGCCTGTGTCCCCACCCAGAGCTCTCACAACCCCGCCCCCAATCCTGTCCTGAGCCCGGGCTCGCGGCGCCAGCAAAAGGGGTTCGTCCAGGAACTGAGCAGCAACTGAGAAAGAGGCGGACTCTTGTGTTTTATGGCCAATAGAGAGACAGGTTAGGGTTTTTTGGCCAATGAGAAAACGGGATTGGCTCGCTGTAGCCAATGGGAGTGAGGATTGCCTGGATTGACACTCCATGACAGAGACGGGTTCAGAGCAGGCGACCAATGGCAGGAAAGGCAGAGTCAACTGGTCAAAGCCGGAAGCGGATTGGTTCTCTTCACGACCAATGGCGGATCGCGGAGGCAAGTTGACGGCCAATGGAGGAGCGGGGCGGGGCAATTCGAAGGCGCGCGGGACTGGGCTGCAGCACAGGACGCTGGTTGTGGTGAGGCGCTGCCGCAGCGCTGGATGTGTGCGGGGTCGGTTGGGCCCCGGGCCGGGCCGGGCCGGGCTCGCGCTGGGTGGGGGATGGGCTGGGAGGGGTCATTGACCGCCCGAGGTGCTGCCGACGGACTCGCCGGGCGGGGGGCGCGCGAGGGGCTGTGGTGAGAGGGGAGAAAAACACCCTTCCCCCCTCCCAGCGGGTGCGCCCCGCGCCCCGCGCGGCGCTGGAGCCCGAGGCCGGGGGCGGAGCTCAGTGTCTGGTTCCCGCCTCTCCCGGGGGGCGGGGCCGGGGGGTTTGTTCCCGCCCCCGCGGGGCGGTGGGTGTGAGCAGAGGCCGGCGCTGCCCCTCCCCCCACGTGCCCCGGGGGCAGCAGCGGCACCAGGTCCGGTCCCGACCCCGTCCGCCCTTCCCGCCCCCCCCCACCGGCCACAGCCCCGAGCTGGGGCCGCGAGGAGCCGCCACTGCCCCAGCCCGGCCCAGACTCTGCCCGTGGCCGGGGGGAGGGGCCGGAGTTAACTCTTCGCTCGCCCTGGCCCCGGGGCTGGGGGTTATTCTATTCCCACCGCTCCGCACAGGGCCTGGTGGGAGCAGCAGGAGGAGAAGCCCCCGAGCTGCGGCCAAACACGCTCCGGGTGTGACACTGAACTGCAGCGGCTGCTGCCCGCGTGCGCCGGGGCCATGGCTGCGGGGACCTGGCCAGGAGCTTCCGGGAAGAAGCCCAACTTCTTCTGCCCCCAGTGCAGAGAAACCACCCGGCAGAGAAACCTGCAGCCCAACCGGCAGCTGGGGAACCTGGTGGAGTTAGTGAAACGCCTGCGAGCCCCGGCGGGGCCGGAGCCCGAGGGGCAGCGAGTGTGTGAGAGGCACCAGGAGGCTCTGAAACTCTTCTGCCAGGAGGATCAAAGCCCCATCTGCGTGGTGTGCGACAGGTCCAGGACTCACCGCGCTCACATGGTGGTGCCCGTGGAGGAGGCTGCCCAGGAGTAGAGGATAGGGAACGGGTCCCTGCTGGGCTGGGTGTCACAGGGGCAGCTTCTCTGCAATGACAGTGCCTCCTACGTGGGTCTCACTGGCCCTGGGGTGGAGCCACAGACCTGTCTGATAATATGACCCAGCCACCTGCAGCCCCTGGTGCTTGGGTGAAACTGGGCCAGGCCCAGCAGTGCTGCGGGGGGGATACCCTGGAGCTGGGGTCACTTCTCAGGGGGCTGGAAAATGGGAAGCTGCCCCCCAGCCCCACTCTGCTCCGTGACACTGTTTTCGCTGGACACAAACCAATGGCCCCAAACCAGCCCCAGAGCCACTGTCTGTGTTTGCAGGAGCAACTCCTGAGCCACCTGCAGCGCCTGCGGGAGCAGAGAAAGGAGCTCGTGGGCCTGAAATCCGCCTGGGCCGAGGAGAGCGAGAGGCTGTGGGTAGGTGCCCGGCCCTGCCCAGGTGATTTGCACAGGGGCAGTGACAGCACCGGGGGGTGTCTGCACTGGTTGGCGTCTGCGACACTCAAAGGTTAGTGTTTCCAGGGCCGATTCAGGGAGCGAACTCAGGGTCCCAGTAACCAGTGTGGGGCAGCCCCTGCTCTGAGGCCCCTGGTGTAAATCAGGAGTGACCCCCGGCAGTCAGTAGTCGGGGTCAGACTGCTCAGGCCCCTGGTGTAAATCAGGAGTGACCCCTGGCAGTCAGTAGTCAGAGTCAGGCTGCTCAGGCCCCTAATGGAAATTCCCACTGGAGACAGTGAGGGCAGCGCAGGGGGTGGGAGCAGCCTCTGGCTCTGCCGCTCAAGCTCTGGGGGTCGGTGGAGAGGCCGGTGACGCTGTTCGAGGTGCTCAGCTGTGGCCGAGTGGGGCTGAGACAGGGGAAGCTCTGGGCTGGGCCCAGGGCTGGAGTATCGGACCCTCCAATGAGGCCAGTGGCCGGTTTGGGCTGAATGAAAAGCCCTGTGCAGCGCAGAACAGCCCCTGTCCCACGTCCCATGTCCTTCTCTCCCCGTGGCCGCCCGGCCCCTCTGCGCACCCCAGTGGCAGACCGCCGTGGAGAGGCAGCTGGTGGCGTGGGAGTTCCTGGGTGAGCGAGAGCGCCTCCTGCTGGCCCGGCTGGGAGAGCTGGCCCCGGAGATCGGGCAGAGGGAGGAGGAAAATGCCACCCGGCTAAGGGAGGAAATTTCCCAGCTCAGCGCCCTGATCACGGAGCTGGAGGGGATGTGTTAGCAGCCAGCGCTGGAACTGCTGCAGGTGAGACGGTGCTGGACGCGCCCAGTGCCGGGAGGGGACGGCCCCTGGGGCTCCTGGGGGAACTCAGCGCAGTGATCGCGGCCCAGGGTGGCTGCAGGGCTGGGGGCTAAGGGCTGCGGAGAGACGGGAGTTGGGGCTGCGGGGGCCGGGGGGAAGCAGGTGACATGTCCCAGCTCCAAGCCCAGGGCTCAGTGCAGAGGCCCGGCCGCGCTGCAGAGCAGCTGGTGTGACAGGGCTCTGCTCACCCCGGCACAGCCCGTTAGCGCCCCCACTCCCTGGGGAGCCGCCTGTGGGGCTGAGGCCGTGGGAGCAGCGTGAGCTGTGTGGGGCAAGGCCAGGCTGGGCCGTGGGCACTGACTCTCTGCTCTGTCTCCCCATCCCCTCTAGGGTGTCAGAAGCTCTGTGAACAGGTAAGTCTGGCTCCATCTGCCCCCACCCCCGTCATGCTGGGACGAGGCTCAGAAACCAGGCTGAGGCCCAGCCCCCCACCAGGGACTGTCTCCCCCTCTGGGTCCCTCCCCCTCCTTCCCTGTAGCCCTGGGGCTGCTGCCACCGTGGGTGTGTGACCCACCCTGGGGAGGGAGCTGCCCCAGGGCTCTAGGCTGGGAACCCTCCCTGGGGCCTGGCTGGCTCAGGAGATCAGAAATGGGGCTGGGGCCTGTCACCCCGAGGGCCCAGCTAGGACGTGGCCCCAGCTCTGTCATGGCCCAAAGCCTGTCCCAGGTGAGGGGCCTGTGGGAAGAGCTGAGTGGCCCAGCCAGGTGTGAGGGGGGCTGGGGCTGGCCCTGCCTGCACTGGATTTTCTCTCTGAGGGTCAAGCCCCAGGCTGGGCCCCGGCAGGTGGTGCAGGCACTAAATTCCCTGGGCAGCAGAGGTCCCGGCCCCCTTAGCTCTGCCTGTGCCCAGCCCCCACCCGCTGCCCTGTCCGGCGTTGGGGGCAGGAGCTGAGGGCCGAGGAGGAGGAGGAACAACCCCACTGGTGTCTCTGCAGGGCCGAGAAGGCGACATCTCCCCGTCCGGCGCCCAAGTGCCCTGAGCTGGAGCAGAGAATCCGGGATTTCGCTGGGGAGCCCCGTCTGCAGGAGGCCGTGACGGGATTCCTGGGTGAGGGGTGCTGCTGCTGGGGGTTTCTCTCCCCCTGGGTCCGGGCAGGGGCAGAGGCTCCCCCATGGCAATCGGGGACGGCAGGAAGTGGCAGCTCCTTCGTTTGGGTTCATGTCAGTGGCTGAGGATCAGAGCTGGGATCAGAGCCCCTGGTGTCCCAGCTCCCCAGGCTGCTCGGAGCAGAGCCGGTGTGGAGAGAGGGAGCTGAGGAGAGAATTGCTAATCCCGTATGTGTGCGCCCGGGTGCCTCCCTCTCTGTCCCCAGGCAGGCGCGTGCCGGGGCTGATGCTCTCGGCTCCGTCGGTCGCTCACAACTCTTGTGTATTTCACTCACTCTAACTGGCGGCTCGATGCTCCGGGTCTGGAACTGGGGCCTGGAATTGTGGGCTGGGAACTGGGGGCGAATGTGGGGGCCGTGTGGCTGGGCTCTGAGTGGGTCCGTGCTGGGGGGAGGTGCCCAGCGAGGGAGCTGGGAATTGACTTTCTGGGGGGATTTGTGCAGGTGGGTTAAACCCGGTCACATCGGCCTCCAGAGAAACGCAGCCCAGCGCGCGTGGGACGGTCAGGCTGGAGTCCCGGAGAAACCCCAGTGACCCCTCCTGGGGAGGGCTGGGGCTGTGAGCCCAGGGAGGCTGCTCAGAGCAGAAAGGCAGGTGTCCCGTACAGACGGGGATGGCCGAGAACAGGGGTGTGGAGGGAAGGTGCGTCCCCTGCGGCCGCCCCCTCCTGCTGCGCCAGGAGAGACTCTCCCTCCATCCCGCCTGCGCCGGCCAGGGGGCAGTGACACTGGAGTTCTTCTGGGCACCGCTGAGAGGGGCAAATGAGAGCGAATTGCTGCAAACAGGGCGACATCTAGCCCCAGGCCGAGGGCCCTGCACCACACGGCACCAGCCCAGTCACACGGAGCAGGGCTGGCGGCAGAGACGGCTGTCCTATGGGTCTGGGGCCCAGCCTTGGACTGGACGGGTCATTCGTCCTTCGGGCCCAAGCTGAGGATACACGAGGGCTCTCTGTGCGCGGCTGGGAGCCGAAACGCCTCTGAGGAGCTGGTCCCTTGTCCTGAGTCCCAGGCCCCTCTCGCCGTGTGGGACAGAGCTGTGACTTCCAGCCCCAGGGGCCCTGACCCAGGCCAGTGACGGGTTTTTCTCTTTCCTTGCAGAGTCGCTGGCTGCAGAGAGAGGTGAGGATCCCGGGGCTGGGCTGGGGCGTGTGCCGGGATCTGCCCGGGGCCCGGCCGGGGAACGGGGCACAGACCGGCCGAGGGGAGTCGCAGGCTGCAGAACTGCTCTGTTGGGGGGCGGCGCAGAGCCGGGTGCTGCGGGGAGGGGCCGCGTACGGCCCTGCTCCGGGGGCTCTGCGGTGGGAATTCTCACCTCTCCCTCTGCCAGTCGTTGCAGGACTCGGACGAGCCCGAGGATTCGCAGGCAACTGACGTTCACCCTGTGTGGGTGACTCCAGCTCCCTCCCTGCAGCCCCTCCTGGCCCCACGCCCAGGGCCCCACACCTGGGAGACGGCAGAGCTGGTGGGGGAGGGGATACCCCCAGTGGGGGAGGAGGAGCAAAACCAGACCCGCAGGGGGCACCCCAGGGAGGGGCTGAGAGCTGCCCCATGAGCCCAGCCCAGCCCCAGGGCAAAGAGCCGCCTCCTCCCTGTGCCCCGACCCCTCTGCCCTGCTGGAGGGAGGGGCCGGGAGTCAGTGGGTGAGCCGGGTCCCAGGCTGGGCCCAGACTCCCGTATTTCCCTCTGCCGGCGCCTGAACTCAGTCCAGCTCCCGTCGGTTCCTGCCCTGCGTGGAGCTGAACCCGCTGAGCCCCGTCCCCACCGAGCTGGGAGTCACCCAGGGCTTCCACCAGGGTCTCCGCCGCCGTGTGAGCGCCACTGACCGGAGCCCAGGGCAGCTTTCCTGGGGCTCTCAGCAGGGACCCGCCTCCCCCCGTCTGCCCCCTCCGAACTCCCTCCTCCCTCTCCCCCTCCCCCCACAGAGACCACAACTCCCGTCTGCCCCCCTGAACTCCCTCCTCCCTCCCCCCCTCCCCCCACAGAGACCACAGCTCCCCTCTTCCCCCCAGAACTGCCTCCTCCCTCTCCCCCTCCCCCCACAGAGACCACAGCTCCCCTATTCCCCCCAGAACTGCCTCCTCCCTCTTCCCCTCCCCCCCACAGAGACCACAGCTCCCCTCCCCCTCTGCCCCCCAGAACCGCCTTCTCCCTCTCCCCCTCCCCCCACAGAGACCACAGCTCCCCTCTGCCCCCCTGAACTGCCTCCTCTCTCTCCCTCCCCCTCTGCCCCCCAGAACTGCCTCCTCCCTCTCCCCCTCCCCCCACAGAGACCACAGCTCCCCTCTGCCCCCCAGAACTGCCTCCTCCCTCTCCCCCTCCCCCCACAGAGACCACAGCTCCCCTATTCCCCCCAGAACTGCCTCCTCCCTCTTCCCCTCCCCCCCACAGAGACCACAGCTCCCCTCTGCCCCCCAGAACCGCCTTCTCCCTCTCCCCCTCCCCCCACAGAGACCACAGCTCCCCTCTGCCCCCCCAGAACTGCCTCCTCCCCTTCCCCTCCCCCCACAGAGACCACAGCTCCCCTCTGCCCCCCAGAACCGCCTCCTCCCTCCCCCCCTCCCCCCACAGAGACCACAGCTCTCCTCTGCCCCCCCAGAACTGCCTCCTCCCTCTCCCCCTCCCCCCACAGAGACCACAGCTCCCCTCTGCCCCCCATAACTGCCTCCTCCCCCTTCCCCTCCCCCCACAGAGACCACAGCTCCCCTCTGCCCCCCCAGAACTGCCTCCTCCCCCTTCCCCTCCCCGCACAGAGACCACAGCTCCCCTCTGCCCCCCAGAACCGCCTCCTCCCTCTTCCCCTCCCCGCACAGAGACCACAGCTCCCCTCTGCCCCCCAGAACTGCCTCCTCCCTCTCCCCCTCCCCCCACAGAGACCACAGCTCCCCTCTGCCCCCCAGAACTACCTCCTCCCTCTCCCCCTCCCCCCACAGAGGCCACAGCTCCCCTCTGCCCCCCCAGAACTGCCTCCTCCCCCTTCCCCTCCCCCCACAGACACTACAGCTCCCCTCTGCCCCCCATAACTGCCTCCTCCCCCTTCCCCTCCCCCCACAGAGACCACAGCTCCCCTCTGCCCCCCAGAACCGCCTCCTCCCTCTCCCCCTCCCCCCACAGAGACCACAGCTCCCCTCTGCCCCCCAGAACTGCCTCCTCCCTCTCCCCCTCCCCCCACAGAGACCACAGCTCCCCTCTCCCCCTAGAACCGCCTCCTCCCTCTCCCCCTCCCCCCACAGAGACCACAGCTCCCCTCTGCCCCCCAGAACTGCCTCCTCCCTCTTCCCCTCCCCCCACAGAGACCAGAGCTCCCCTCTTCCCCCAGAACCGCCTCCTCCCTCTCCCCCTCCCCCCACAGAGGTGACAGCTCCCGTCTGCCCCCCCCGAACTGCCTCCTCCCCTTCCCCTCCCCCCACAGAGACCAGAGCTCCCCTCTTCCCCCCAGAACTGCCTCTTCCCTCTTCCCCTCCCCCCACAGAGACCACAGCTCCCCTCCCCCTCTGCCCCCCAGAACCGCCTCCCCCCACCCCCCGGAGAGACCACAGCTCCCCTCTGCCCCCCAGAACTTCCTCCTCCTCCTTCCCCTCCCCCCACAGAGACCACAGCTCCCCTCTGCCCCCCCAGAACTGCCTCCTCCCTCTCCCCCTCCCCTCACAGAGACCACAGATCCCCTCTGCCCCCCCAGAACTGCCTCCTCCCCTTCCCCTCCCCCCACAGAGACCACAGCTCCCCTCTGCCCCCCAGAACTGCCTCTTCCCTCTTCCCCTCCCCCCACAGAGACCACAGGTCCTCTCCCCCTCTGCCCCCCAGAACCGCCTCCCCCCTCCCCCCGGAGAGACCACAGCTCCCCTCTGCTCCCCAGAACTGCCTCCTCCCTCTCCCCCTCCCCCTCTGCCCCCCTGAACTGCCTCCTCCCCCTTCCCCTCCCCCCACAGAGACCACAGCTCCCCTCTGCCCCCCAGATCTGCCTCCTCCCTCTCCCCCTCTGCCCCCCAGAACTGCCTCCTCCTTCTTTCCCTCCCCCCACAGAGACCACAGCTCCCCTCTGCCCCCCAGAACCGCCTCCTTCCTCTCCCCCTCCCCCCACAGAGTCTAGAGCTCCCCTCCCCCTCTGCCCCCCCAGAACTGCCTCCTCCTTCTTCCCCTCCCCCCACAGAGACCACAGCTCCCCTCTGCCCCCCAGAACTGCCTCCTCTCTCTCTTCCCCTCCCCCCACAGCTCCCCTCCCCCTCTGCCCCCCCAGAACCATCTCCTCCCTCTTCCCCTCCCCCGAGAGAGACCACATCCCCCCTGCCCCCCCGTGCCATCCTCTTCCTCTTCCCACCCCCCACCACTGCTGCCTGCCCCTCCCCTCACCCCCCCTTCTGCCCCCTGTCCCTTAGTTCTCCCCATACCCTCCCCTCATCTCCTGCCTCCCTGACACCTGCACCCCCTCCCCTCTGGTCCCTTGGTGCCAGCCCCTCTGTTCACCGCTCCTCTGCCCCCTGAGCCCCCTCTCAGCCATTGTCCCGTCTGCCCCTGGTGCCGGCCCTTCCCTTTGCCCCTCTGTCTGCCCCGTGTCTCGTCCCTCGTCTCCTTTGTGTCCCCGACGTGGGCCCTTCCCTCCCCCATCTCTGGCCCCTGGTGCCCACGTCCCTCCCCCCTCTGCCCTCCTTGCAGCTGCCCCTCTGCCCCACCCACCCCCCATCCCTCCCTGCTCACTCCCCCTCCCCCACACCTCCCTATTCCTGGCACCCGCCCCTCCCCTCACTGCCCTATTGTGTCCTGAGATCTGCCCCACTCTTCCCCCTTCCCCTGGTACCTGCCTCCCTGCTCACCCCCTTTGTCTCCTTCCCCTGCCCCCTCCTTTCCCCTGGAGCCTCCTCCTCCCCCTGCCCCTGTTCACCTCCTGTGTGCTGGGGTGTCGCCCCTCCCCCTCCTGCTCTGTGCCCCAGAGGCCAGCTCGACTCCTGCCCTCCCCTTGTCCCTGGGCCACCGCCCCAGCCCAGCCCCTCACTCCTGTCTGTGGGCCTGGAGCTGCCCCCACTCCTGCCCCTTAATTGCCCCAGTGCTGCCCCTCCCATCGCCCTGTTCTGCCCCCACCCCCTGCTCCTCCCCTCCCCCCTGCAGCCCCCGGCACCCCCCTCCTCCTTCCTTCCTCCCCCACTGGGGCTGCTCTGCCCCGGCCGGTCCCTCGGCCCCCGGGCGCCTGCCTCACTCTGTGCCCTGGGGCTGCCCATTCCCTGCCCCCCATGGTGCTGGCACCTGCCCCACCCCTCAGCCCCCCACCCAGCACCCGTCCCTCCCCTTGGTCCCCTGCCCCATGGGAGCTCCCCATCGCCTCACAGCCCTCAGCCCCGCCCCTTGCTGCCCCTTCCCTCACCCTCTGCAGCCCCCGGTACCCCCCTTCATCCCTCCCAGGGCTTATGGGGTCTGCTCCTCGGCCCCCCATTGCCCTCATTGCGCCCCTCCCCCATCACCTGCCCTTCCCCCTTCACACCTCCCCATCACCTGCCCCTTCTCTCTCCTCTCCAGCTGTGAGCCTGGCCCCTCCTCCGCCCTCCCTGACACCTTCTCCCCCCTCCCCCACTCCCCTGCCCTCCCCCCTCAGCGTCTCCTCCCAGGCAGAGGGGCCCTGACCCCCCTCAGACAACACCCCCCAGAGCGATCACTGGGGCGCAGGTTCATTTCCCTCTGACCCCAGGGACCAGCCCTGCCCCCGCACTGACTCTGTGACTCTCCCCAGTGGACGTCACTCTGGATCCAGACACGGCTCATCCCCGACTCGTCCTGTCTGAGGATGGGAAACGTGTGAGACGCGGAGACGCCCGCCAGGATCTGCCCCACAACGCCGAGAGATTTGATCCTTGTCCCTGTGTGCTGGGCGCGGAGTGGCTCACGGGCGGGAGGTGTTGCTGGGAGGTGGAGGTGGGAGACACGAGTGAGTGGGACCTGGGGGTGTGCAGGGGATCTGTGCGCAGGAAGGGGCAGGTCACACTCACCCCTGCGGATGGATACTGGGTTGTGCGGCTGAAGGACGGGGGATACAAGGCCTGTACCTCCCCCCCGACCCCGCTCCCTGTGAGCGCCAGGCCCGGCCGGATGGGGGTTTTCCTGGACTACGAGGCGGGCGAGGTCTCATTTTACAATGTGACTGACAGGTCCCATCTCTTCACTTTCACCCACACCTTCTCCGGGCCCCTCCGCCCTTTCTTCTGTCCCGGTCCCAACCCTGGGGGGACAAACGCGGCTCCCCTGACAATCTGCCCCCTCCCAGCGCAGCCGCAGGAAATCCCTGTCCCTGGCAGTGACCCCGCGGCACAGACTGACCCCTCCCAGCGCTGACCAGCCCCCAGCCCTGCTCCTATGGGGACGTCTAAGGGGCATCGCCCGCCTGCCCCCAACCCTCTCCCCTTCGGTGCCCAGGCCTGTGAGCTGGGGGAGCAGCTGCAGGCTGTGGGGGGCAGGGCAGTGTGGGTCGGGTGGGGGCAGGGTCAGGTCGATGCTGAGAGGGGGGTGAGGAGGGGGCTGGAGTGCAGGAAAGGAGGAGCCCAGATCCCCAGGGGAGGACGGTGGGGTGGGTGTGATGGGGGAGGGGAGGGGAGAGGCCCCAGGAGGAAGAGCCTCTGAGATAAGAGGTGGCGGGAGAGGAGCCCAGTGAGGGGAGAGGCCCAGTGGGGGGCCCAGGGACCTGGCACATTTCCTGCCCTGGGGAGTCTCTGCCCACGGAGGGGGAGCAGCGGCCCCAGGGGCAGCGCTGGGCAGGGGAGAGGGCCGGGGCCCTGCTGTACGTGCGGCCGCTCCGCGCTGCAGCCTCAGCCGGGGGGGCTGGGGAAGGGGCTCAGCAGCTGGGCCAGCCGGGGGGGTGCGAGCCCAGCCCCAGGGCGTGAGCGGGGCCCAGCCGGGTGGGGGTACGAGCCCAGCCCCAGGGCGTGTGAGCGGGGCCCAGCCGGGGGGGTGCGAGCCCAGCCCCAGGGCGTGAGCGGGGCCCAGCCGGGCTGTGCAGAACCCACTGGCTCCTCCCGTGCGTTTGCCCCTCCCGTGCGCGGTGACAAAGGGCCCCAGCGCCGGGCGAGGCGGGTGGGAAATACTGACACACACCGAGTGCCTGGTGCTGCCCAGGGCAGTTTGCTGCCCTCGGACTAGCCCGGCCCCCGGCCCAGGGGCAGCAGACGGCGCCGGGCGGGGGGAGTCGCTCCTGTCCCAGGTCCTGCCCTGCCACATCTGCGTGTGACGCGCGGGGGAACAAAACGGAGCAGTTGTTCTACTCCAGCAGCGCCGGGTGCAACCCCAGCGTTCGTCTCATTCCCATTTCACCGGGTTTTACACGCACCCGCCCGGCCTGTCTGAGAAATGGGATGATCCACGTGGGTTCTTCACTCCCGTCCCCAGGAGCGTTTGCCTGGTCTGTGCAGCACCACCCGCCCATTTCCCGGCGTCGCTCGTGGGTGTCGCGTCCCGGTTCGGAAAACGTGGCTGCTCTGTGTCACTGCGGGCGTGTTCGGGAAATGAAAGAGAAACGTTCGTAGCAATAAACACCTGAGCGTGACCCACCCACTGTCTCTGTGCTCCTCACTCCTGCAGGGTTGGCGCAGGGTTGGGTCGGGGGAGGATGGGGTGGGAGTGGTGACCTCACAGCTGGGTTTGGTGTGTGGGGCTCAGGCTGGGGGTAGGAGAGGGTGAGTGGAGGGGGGACGGCAGAAAGTTCAGTGTGTGTGTGTGTGTGTTGGGGGGTTGGGAGGTCTCAGGGGCTGACCGTGGGCAGCCACAGCTGCAGAGGTGGATCTGATCTGGGCTGGGGGCAGGTCTGGGCCGTGCTGCTCTGCCCTGGCAGCTCCTCGTGTGTGTGGGGGTGCGTGGGGGATTCATGTGGTTTCTGGCACCAGCGTCTCTGGGGAGGCCACTTGGGCCGGGCTGGCGTCTGCAGCCCCAGCCTTAGCTCCTGCGTGGGGGTGTCTTCCATAGCCCAGGGGAAGGGAACAGGCCAGAGAGCTGGGTCTGGCCCTGGACTGAGCTGACCTTGGCCCCATGTGGGGGAGAACTGGCCCCAGCACTGAGGTGTGGGGGCTGTTGGGGCTGTCCCAGCTCTGGGATGGGGCACTGGGTGTGGGGGGCTCGGGCCAGCCTGCAGCACTGAGCCAGGCCCCAGGGTGAGCTCGGGGGGTCCAGCCCCAACCTCAGCTCTGGAGGGGGAGGTCATGGGGGCTGGGGCTGGGGCTGGGCCTGGCCGCAGGTGAGCTGAGCTGAGCAGAGAGGCAGTGGGGACGAAGTGCCACAGGGGAACCGTGGCTCCCCACAGGGGAGCTCGGCCTGAGCTAGGGGGTGGCCACAGCTTTGGGGTGGGGGTGGGGGTTGGGGGGGTCACTCTCAGGGAATAATGGAATGAAACACCCGGTGCTGGGACCGGGGACGTCGCAGTGGGCAGGAAGCCCAGCCCCAGCCCAGCGCCCTGCACACCCCACACGCTCAGCCCCCGGCCGGAGAGCTCTGCCCTCGGGCAGCGCCGGGTGGCGTCCGTCAGGGCGGCGGGTGCTCAGGACCTGCGGCCGTTGGCCTGCGGGGAGCCCTCGGGGGGCGCTGAGGAGTCCCTGGGCGGTGGGAGCGGAGGGAGGCAGCAGCTGGGCGGCGGGGGCAGGGGTGCGGATGGGGCGTGAGGGGACAGACGGGCGGGTGGGAGGACGATCTCCTCCTTCCCCTCCCTTGGCAGGCAGCAGCCGGCCGGCGCTGGGCAGCGTGACGCCCGCGCTGGCTCTGCCCTGGGCCAGACAGCGCTGCTGCTGCGGGGGTGGGGGCAGAGCCGGGCAGCCGCCCTGGGACGTCCGTCCGTCCGTCCCTCCATCCATCCATCCGACCCCGGCTCTGACAGACGCCTGGGGGGAACCTGCCCCTGGCGCCCTGGGGGGCAAACAGCTCTGAGGGGATGGAACGCTGAGGGAAAAGGGCGGGAAAAACCGGTTAGTTCCGGTTCCAGCCGCCAGCGCCCGACCGCCCCCCCCCCCGCACAGCTGCGCCCAGGGGGGTCCCAGTCACACGGGCCGACTCCATTGGGAGTGCGACAACCCAGTGACCACAACCACAGATGAGGCCACGGACACGTGTTCAACACAACCCCCCAGCGGGTGTGTCCGCAGCGCACGGGGAGCCCAGTAACAGAGAGGAAGCCCCGCTCGTCTCTACACTGTCAAACCAAAAAGCAGCCAAGTAGCACTTCAAAGACTCGCAAAATGGTTTATTAGGTGACGAGCTTTCCTGGGACAGACCCACTTCTCCAGCCCAGAGCCGGACCGGAGCAGACTCAAGATTTAAGGCCCAGAGAACCGAAACGGTGAGCGAGGAGGACAAATCGGAAAAAGATAATCAAGGGGAGCAAATCAGAGAGCGGAGGGGTGAGGTGGGGGGGGGGGAAGGTCAAGAATTAGATTGAGCCAAGTCGCACTTCACCTTCTCTGACGGACCTGAGGGTTGGGATTTGTGCCTCAAGTCCTTTCACCTTCTCTTCTAAAATGGCTCCCAGCTCACCCCTGGGCCAGAGAAAATCCTCTCTCTCATTCGGGAGGAAGACAAACACGGCACATGCCACGCAGGTCACAACCCCAGAGCTCTCCCCAGCCACGTCACTCTCCATTGCTCCCTTGACAGAGATCCCTTATTTGTTTCTAGTGCCGCCTTGGAGGGCACAAGAGAAACCCCGTACGAGAAAGGTGAGAACAGGTATGTGGCTCCTCCCAAAGGCGAGCTGCCTGGGAGCTGCTCCTGTTCGCTGCTCCTCACAGGAGTCGCTGGGGCTGCCTTCTTTCGGGGCTGCGAGCTGGCTAGGCCCGGCTGAGTTGTGAATGAAAAGCCCCGGGCAGCGCGGAACAGCCCATGTCCTGTGTCCCTCTCCCCGTGGCCAGCCCGGCCCCTCTGCACACCCCGGCGGCAGACGGCCGTGGAGAGGCAGCTGGTGGCGTGGGAGTTCCTGGCTGAACAAGAGCCTCTCCTGCTGGCACGGCTGGGAGAGCTGGCCCAGGAGATCGGGCCGAGGGGGGAGGAAAATGCCACCCAGCTGGGGGAGAAGATTTCCCGGGCTGGCGCCCTCAACACACAGCTGGAGGGGACGTGTCAGCAGCCGGTGCTGGAGCTGCTGCAGGTGAGAGGGCGCTGGATGTGCCCAGGGCCCTATTAAGGAGGGGACTGAGGTGCCTGAAGCTCCAGGCCCAGAACAATTCAGACAGAATTTTTTGAGAGACATTTTGAAGCATATGCTCCAAAATCTCTGTGAGTCTCTAAGGGGCCATCAAGTCCTGGTGCCTTTGGCCTGGTGCACCTATGACACAGGCCTCACAATCTTCAAAAAGCTTTTCCCTGAGGCAGTGCTTGAGGACAGCATAAACAGCATCGCGTACAATCGAACGCAGACCTTTTTTACACTGACGACGTGGGACTGGCTCAGCCACTTCCATACCAAGCCTCTTCCTAAATTCCTCATAGCCGTCGTCCTTGGCATTATCTTCAGTGGTTCGTATCGGTGCTGAGCAAAACCAAGGTGGGCCCATTTCATCTTCGTTCTCTGACACAACGTCGTCCTGGGGCTCTGGGTCCTCAAGGAAGGCCCTGTCGAGCTCTGGAGAGGTTCCCAGAAAGAAAATAATGCAAGATCCTGGGGTCGTTTTAGGTTTTCACAAAATCCCATGACACTGCCCCCCCACCTCGCTCATTCGTTTCTTCCCTCTTTGGCTTCTTTTCCGTTCTCCTTGTCCGACTCCTGCAAGCTGCGGCCGCCTTCCTCCGTAGGGGAGGACAGAGAGAGGCCGTCTACCTTGTCGGGCCGCCTCGAGAGCGGCTGGGTTTCGGGGTCGGGTTCCGGTGTATCCGTCAACAAGGGTTGGGCCAAAGGGCTCCCCTCGGAGCTGTCGCGGATGCGGCGCTTTCTCCACGTGCGGCGGAGACCCGTCGGCACATGAACAACGTCCGAATTCCTGGCAGGGGTGCTGAAAGTGTCCCTCTTCCCGCTCAGCGTTTGCACAGTTCTGAAACACGCGCCCTTGGAGCCAGATGGCCTCTTTCTGGGGGTAGCGCTGCGCTCCGATTGGTAGAGGGTGGCGGGGCGAGTCCTTCGAGGGGTCGCATGACACCCTTTCCTTCCAGGCACGTGTCTCACTTGACCCCGATGTACTCCTGCCCCCCAAGGGCACGTCTGCCGGTGACACGGGGCGGGCCTAAAAAGGTTGGGGTGGAACTTCTGGTGACAGGAGGGAGGGTCGAAAGGGTTAAGGGGGTGGGACTTCTGGTGAAAGGGGTGGGCGGAGCTAAAAGGGCTGGGGCGTGGCTGAAGGGAAAAGGCGTTGTGGCGAAGGTTTGATTTTGGTAGGCCACACCCCCGGAAGTGACGCACCAGGGCACGACTGCCAAGGACAGGTGGGCAGAGCTGGGACGGAGCAGCTGGGGAAAGGGGCGTGGCTCAAGGGAAAGAGGGCGTGGTTAAAGTTTGATTGATGGCAGACCCCGGAAACTACTCAGGGCTTTGCAGCAGGGCACCTGGCTCACACCAGACTGGGGGGTGCCGGGGGCGGGGGGGGGTGGAAGCATTGTGGGCGGGGGTCTGGATCAGGCAAGGCTGGAAGGCGGTGGAGGGGCTCTGGGTCAGATCACGCTGGGGCGGGGAATGTCTGGGTCACACCAGGTGCTGGGAGGGTCTGGTCAGCCCGGGCGGCTGCTTCGGTGGCTTCAGCTCCCTGCCGGCAGTGACCACCTGCCGCCGCCAGGGGGCGCGCTAAAGCCGCCCGCGCCCGCGGGCTCCCCCGAGCCGAGTTTCGAGCCCGGCGCCCTCCGCCGCTGCCGCGCTGGGGCCGCCCCTGCAGCTCCCGCGCGCCTGGGGGAGCGGGACGCGAAGGGGACGTGCCCCGCCCCGCCCCGCCCGGCTGCTGCTCCGGGAGTAACGGGGCTCCCCGGCCAGCCCCTCCCGGGGCGCTGAGCTCACGGGGCGTTGGCCGCTGTGCGGGGAGCTCGGCGCTGGGCTGTGCCGGGGCCGGGCCTCCTGGCGGGGGCGAGGAGCTGGGGCTGCTCCCGGGGGTGGGGGACACGTGGCGCCGCTTAGCCCCGCTGGGGGTGAACGCTGCTCTCGGAGGTCACCTGGGGCGACGTCCCCTGCAAGCAGGGCGCTGCGGGACCCAACTGGCCCGAGCCTGCCGCTGTCAGGGGAAAGGCGCCCCAGCCTGGCAGGGACCTGCTGCAGCTGGGGAACCCCCCGGCCCAGGGGAGCCCCCGCCAGCCCCAGACCCACTGAGGGCAGGGGAGGGATGCCGATCTCCCAGCCCAGCCCCACGTGGCGCCTCCCCCTGCCTCAGCCTGGGGGCTGTGTTGGGGGGAGAGCTGGGGTGGGGTCCTCTCTGCTGTAGCCCGGAGCCAGCCGGCACCCGAAGCCCTTCAGACCTGGCTCCACCCCAGAGCCCGCACGCCCAGGCAGCACCCTCACCCCCAACCCTCTGCACCAGCCCTGAGCCCCCCTCCCACACGCCAAACCCCTTGACCTCACCCCCCCCACGCTTTGTCAGACTACTGATATGGAGGGGACGTGTCACATTTCCCATGAGGGGTGCACGGAACAAATTCATTCCACAGGTGCCTGGGAAAAGTTAACGGGAAAGCTGAGTCTGAGCCCGGGTTTTACAGAGGAAGCACCAACTCAGCTGGGCCAACATCCCAGCCTTGTTCCCAAGGGGTGACCAACAGCTGGGGGGAGCGGGGGCGGGGAGGGGGACAAGCAGAAGCAGAGCGCATGAGAGAGGGGACTTGCATTTCGCTCAGGGTTAATACCCCCTTGGGACTGCCCTGCAGTGCCCTGTAAGAAAAACAAGTCCTGGGGCACCTCAGAGACTAACATTCTGGAGCATAAGCTCTCGTGGGCAAAGCCCCGCTTCATCCCAGAGTGCGCCAGCCTTTCTAGGTGGCAATGCGCCCACTGCTCACCTTTTCCCTCTCACTCTACAGGCTCGTCTTCTATTGGCCCAGCCTGCTACTGCTGACTGAGGACTGTTTCTCACCGCCTCTCTCCTTCTCTAGAGTTGCCCACTGCTCACCTTGTAATGATCTGCAGCACGAAGGGTCTGTCCTGATCGCTTCCTGGAACGTCTGGTGACAGTCTCGCATACGTACAGCATCCATTCTCACTCACACAAGGAGCTTTCATTAGCACAGATACAATCAGTACTGAGACTGAACAGCAAGTTAATTTCAAAACCATCACACTGAATTCAATGTCAGATACAGGTGAACATTACACAGAACTGAAAGAGTTTTATACTACAGGGGTGCAGCTTGCTTGCTTTTAGGCCCTTTTAGGCCCCATGGAAAAACTGCCAACTGTCTTCAGTTGCGTCTCCTCTTTGTCTTAAACCTGCACAATCAAAAAGTTTCAATCTGTTCTTAATGGTTAACCAAACCAGGTCTGGCCAGGGGGGCTGGAACAATTTTTATCATGGGAGTGCTGATGAAGGGGACTTGCAGCCCTCTGCTTTCACCAGCCCTGGAGGCCTGCTGACCTAGAGCAGACCTGCCTCTTACAAACACTTGGATTCTTTTCTCTGCAAAAAAAAGAGCAGTCTATGAGCATTTTAAAGGCTAACAAAATAATTTATTAAGCGGTGAGCTTTTCTGGAATAGACCTACATCTTCAGACCATAAGACTCAATATTTAAGGCACAGACAACCAAAAGTAGTCATCAAGGTTGACAAATCGGAATCAAAGTGGGCACATCAGAAGAGCGGTAGGAAGGGGAGAAATCCAGAGTCACATCAAACAAAGTGGCTATGTCTACACTAGCCCAAAACTTCAAAGTGTCCATGCAAATCGCCATTTTGAAGATTACTAATGAGACTCTCTTTAGAATGCGGGGGGCGGGGTGGGGGGCAGCACTTGGAAATTGCAGCGGCTCGCGCTGCGCAGCTGGTCCAGATGTGGAAATCCCCTTATTTTAATTTGCTGATAGGAATAAGGGGATTTCGAAGTTGCCGGGGTTCTTTTGAAAAGGACCCCCATCTAGACCAGCGCTGCAATTCCAAAGTGCCCCAGCCACGCACTTGCTAATGAGGTGCTAAATATGCATTTAACTGCTTTTACAGATGATAAATAGCAAAACAAAAAGCAGTCAAGTAGCACTTTAAAGACTAGCAAAATGGTTTATTAGGTGATGAGCTTTCCTGGGACAGACCCACTTCTTCAGACCAGAGCCAGACCAGAACAGACTCAAGATTTAAGGCACAGAGAACCAAAACGGTAAGCAAGGAGGACAAATCGGAAAAAGGTAATCAAGGGGAGCAAATCAGAGAGCGGAGGGGTGGCGGGGGGGGAAGGCCAAGAATTAGATTGAGCCAAGTATGCAGACAAGCCCCTATAGTGACTCAGAAAGTTCCCATCATGATTGAAACCATGTGTTAATGTGCCGAATTTGAATAGAAAAGCCAGTTCAGATGTTTCTCTTTCCAAAGCGGAGCAAGAATTGCTTTTCTGCAACACACATCCCTTGAGGTCATCGACAGAATGCCCCGTTCCATGAAAAGGTTGACTAACTGGTTTGTGGATCTGGAGCGTTTTGATGTCTGTTTTGTGCCCATTGACCCTTTGTCTAAGGGAGTTAGAAGTCCACCCAATATACGAAGCACCTGGGCACTGTTGGCATATATGATGTTAGTAGAGGAGCATGAGAAAGTGCCCGTGATTCTGTGAGTAACCTGATTAGGTCCAGTGAGGGTATTTCCAGAGAAGAGATGTGGAGAAAGCGAGCAGCGGGCTTTGTTGCAGGGAAAGGTTCCAGGACTGCTATTCCTGGGCTTATAGACTGTGGCCGTTAGTGAGAAACCTCGTAAGGTTGGGAGATTGTCTGAAACAACAAACAGGCATGTCACCCAGGAGCTTCTGTCATTATTCCAAATGTTAAACACGTATTTCACCACTTCCTGAGTAACTTTTAAAGGAGCCATTTATATAGTAACTTGGAAGATCACAACAAATAAAAACACAACCTGTAAGCAAAACTGTAAATGATTCTTTGAATAAGTCTGCATATTAAAAGCCTTGTTTTTGGTTCAGAAAAACGAGACCTTCACACTCAAAATCTAATTTTTCACCAAATGCATTTCCCTTGAAAGGGAAGTACACCACTTCGGGAAGCACTGCAATACCAGGTCGATGCATGGAGTGGATGGAGCAAGCCCCTATTCCATCTCCCTCTTCCAAAAATCCATTTAATATACAGTTCTCAGATAGAGAACATATCAGATATTAAACTGATAAGAACAGATACTACACTTGATCTGAGCCCACAAAAGGCCGAGAGGCGATACCATTTTCAAACAATTTTACACAGCCCACCCATCTGGACACTTTTCGATGGCATGACGACTCACCCGAACGCAACACACGTGAGCATTGCAACAAGATCTTTACAGATCAGCAAGTACACCTACTTTCTTCATCCTGCAGCTCCTTTCTAGCTGCTCAAAGCAAAACCTCTCCCACCTGATCATTCAGCTTTAAAACGAGTTATTCCACCAGACCTGCGAGCTGCCTCTGTGGTGGCTGTTTCGCTCCCAAAGACATCACCTAATCTGCATGAAGCCTGTCCCCTCGCTGCAGCATGCTGACGCCATCGAGCTGTTAACCCTGGACGGACTGCAGAACCAAAACAAAAAGCAGTCAAGTAGCACTTTAAAGACTAGCAAAAGAATTTAGAAACCTTCTGTTAATGCCACGTGCCTGCCAGAAGGGCAGGTTCAACTTTGGTGGGGTTTTCCTGTCAAGGATACAACCAACCGGCTCGAGCCCCCACCCAGTGGCCTGGGACAATTTCACCCCCATGCGGGGTGCCTGGAAGGCGGTTCTCCCCCCTCGCAAGCACAGAGTCTGAGATAGAAATGGCTTCTTTAAGGACCATTACCTACCCCAAGGTTACAGTGACAGATGCAGTATATCTAAGCAAAGAAGAGACAAACCCCCTTTACCCAGCTACCATCCCCATATGCAGTAGAACCCAGTCTCTTGCTGGGGCTCTTGGCCCTTTACCCCATACACACAGTTACAGGGTGAACCTTCTGCAGCGCAGTCCCAAACCCAAAGCCCGCAGATACATTCATTACCAGGGCAGTACCAGCTGTCCACTTGTCTGCAGCCTCCCCTTGCTGCCACAGGCCACCCACCGTCGTCTGAGGGGCTTCCTACCAGCCTCCCCCTGTCATCCACCACCACAGTTCCTCACCCCACTGCTTAGGCTTCCCCAAAGACAGAACCCTCTGATTGGAGCTCGACATGGCCTCAGTTGCCACTTTGGCATTAGAGCTCCTGACATTTCTCACACAGGGTTTTATAAACATCCTCGTAGCCAGCTGTGATGGGGTTCTGGGGTCCCCCAAGCTCTGCACCCTGTCCGCAGGCAGGAGAGTCTCTCACTCAGCAGGAAAACAGCAGGTTTATTAGCCGACAGGACACAGCATCATACAGAGGAGTCAGTACAGCAGGCAGAGACAGCCAGTCCAATCCATGTTGGGGAGAGGAGGCCCCGAGGGGCCCCCAGAGCTGGGGCCTAGCCCCCTCCTTTGTCTCTCTCTCTCTCCCAGCCCAGACTAACTGCTTCCAACTCCCAGTTCCAATTCAAACCCCTCAGGCTCCACCTCCTCCTTTGTCTGCAGTACAAAGGTGTTACCTGGTCGTCAAGGTTACCCTCAGCAGGAGCCCCACACCCTCTGTGAGCCACTCACACACACACAGGTATCCCCCACTCCATCACATCTCTCCCCCCTTCCAGACCGAACTGAGCGGGGTCACTCAACTGGTGACCTGGGGAAGTTCGGGGCTCTCCCCTTGTGACAGGGCATTGGCTGTACCCTCTGTTCTCCCCTCGATGTGCACCACCTCCACATCATAGTCCTGCTGGGGGAGGCTCCAAGTCAGGAGCTTGGTCTTGGCCCTTTTCATGTGATGCAGCTGGGCAAGTTCCTTTAGTTCCCTTGGGTTGGTTGGTCTCGCTGCTTCGGCCCCGGTCCGTCAGCCACGTTCTCAAGTCGGGCGGGCAGAGCCCATACAGATGCTGCAGCACCAACAGATCAAACAGGTCTTTTGTGGTCTGGGTCCTGCCCCATCTGACCACCAGTCCATACAGCTGCTCCAGCCAATGTCTGGAATTCAGTTACAGTCCAGTAACGGAAGGTACAAATGCTTCCATCCTTGGCATTTAGCCAGACCACCACAATGGCTGTGTGCCTCAGTTTCCCCTTCCATGCCACACAATAGGTTTGGAATGTTCCTTCTCATGTCAGAGGTTGCAAGACTAGTTACAGGGAACAATGGTGACATTTCAGAGTTACAGACTCCTTTAGCATACAATTTATGCTTCTACATCAATGTCATCATGTCACATGGCTCTTTTCAAACATTCAGTGCATGGTACAATTCTACAGCTTTTGGTAGCAGCACCCCTTGGTTACAGCAGTCAGCGTGAGTAACAGAACAAACCCATTGCAACTGTACATTTACGTTGCTCTTTGGTAGACCACAACTTTTGTGTAACCTCCTTGAGAATCTGGTATTTTGGGGATAAATGGCTGAGGCCTTTCTTAGCACCATCAAGTTCTAATCTTCTCTCTTGCCCCCTGGGGTGGAAATTTGATCTCTCTGGCTGTGCCCTCTCTTCTAACAAGAGCTGGGCCATTGATGATCTCAGGGAGATGGCCCCCCCCACCAGTCTGGAAATTTGCAAACCAAACTGCTTTCTGAGAGTTGTTTTGTGAGTCCCAGACGCAGAATCCACATGAAGGAATCCCTGTTTATCCCTTACTGGCCCACCAGGCCCACAGCTCCTTCGTCCTTCCACCTCCAACTACTGCCTCCCCATGGAATCAGAAGTGGAGTCCAGTATAAGAATATAAGTGTTTCCACCATCTGGAGATGGGGAATTGCTGGCGCTCTCCTGCATCCTACAGAGACTGACTGTGCAGCTGTTTTATTTGGTTCTCGCAGGGCTGCTCACATTCCCTGATAGTTTTCACTTTACTTGCACCAACTTCCAATTCCTGAGAAACTTTTACACTGCCTGCTTTGGACCCTTCCAGAGCACAGCCAGTGGTTTCACACTCAGGCAGGTCCTGGCCATCAGGAGCTGAAACAAACTTCTCCCCAGGCAAAGGGTTGCTCTGGTGCTTACAGACAAGCACCTCTCCTGTTCACTCTCCTTCACCTCACTCCCATTTTCTGCAGTCCCCACAGACGGGTCAGGAAAAGTTTCAGGGAAATTCTCTTCCTCAAGAGCTCCCCCAAACAACAACTCACCCCTGTCTTGCTCCACAGGGGCACTGCTCCCTTGAGCCACAACCAGCTCCTGGGTTTCACCTACACCCAGGATCACTTCTGGCCCGTTAGGCAGATTCCCATGTAATCCCCCTCCAGGCAGACAGCCAGTACCACCGGACAGAAGGTTAGGATCCCTTTCCTCTCTTCTGCTACCAGTTCCTTTATCTTCATCAGTCAGCGTAACTCCATTGCCCGTCTGTTCTTGTGTCCTGGTGAGAGGATGACTCTGGTAGGACAGAGTCCTCTCACCCCTCCCAGTGACACCTCAGCATCAGGCAAAGAACAAGTACCAGAATCGTCTGGTCTCTGGGATTCCCTGATGATACTAACTGGATTAGACCAAGTTAAAGCATCATCCCCCCTGAGAGACACAGAGGTAGGCCCACTTCCCATCTGGGCTTCAGCTGCCCTCAGATCCAGCTCTGGGATCCTGGCTCCATCTCGAGCCCCCACAGGCTCAGGCAAAGGATTCACTTCCCCAGAAGCAGAAGCACTTTTCTTGCACCAAGGACCAGTGTCCTTAGCAGGGATACCACAGCCCATCCCAGAGCCATTCCCTCTGCTCCAGCCCCCATGGCTGGATTCAGAGACACACCTGGAATGCTCTTTTCTGGTGGATCCTTCTCCAGCCACCCTAGGCTGAGGAATCCTCCTCAGACAATGGGCTAGTTTCCTCATTGGCACCTTTTCCAAACGCAGGCTCTGCTCTCTCCCCAGGCTGCTGCTGCTGTTCAACACAGACAGACAATGAGAGACACTCTCTCCTTTGTCCCAGTCCCCCCGGCTGGTCTCCACACACACACAGAAGGTGAAGCAGCTTCTTTCACAGACAACTTGCCATACCCAGTGGATCAGCTGCTTTCCTGCACAAACACACAGGGACCTTCCTTGGCCCAGGCCTGGAAAACTCTTCGCAGGTCTGTCTTGGCCACTAGTAGATGATGGGTTGGAATCGCTCCTTCCCTCCTTGAGCTGTGGCAGGCCACTCGGTTCAGAACTCCATGCAGTCCAGGGTTCCCTGCCCCGATCCGGGCTCACCTCTGCAGGATTCTCCTTAACCCTCAGCTCTGCCACTGCACATCCACTCTGCCTTGTCCTGCTTCTTTAATCTCGATTCAGTTTCCAGGTGCTGCCACTTCACAGCGGAGTTGCTCAGCGTGGTTGCAGGCTCTCAGGCTGATGCCCTCTGCACCCCACGATTCCTGGAAGAATCCCTTCAGTGTGCCAGGCTTCTTGCGGGTCACAAGCTGCCCGGGGTTAGGCCGTAGGCCCCTCTGCCCTCTGGGACCGACTCCAACAGACTCCCAGCGGAACCCCTTCTTCAGTGTGACACACGCTCTCAGGGACCATGAGCACACTGTCTTGGGAAGAACTCATTCAGCGTCAGCCTCCTCAGGGGTCACTTGTTCCTGGGGGTTGGGCTCTCGGCCCCTCCACCTTCTGGGACCGACTCCAACAGATTCCCAGGGGTAACCCCTCCTCGGGTGTGACACCCCCTCTCGAGGACCACGACCGCAGTTGCTTGGGTTCGGCCGCAGGCTCCTCCGCCTTGGGAAACTGCACCTCACTGCCCGTCAGCACACCTGGGTCTCGCAGGCCCCACTTCTTCCAGGGCCCCGGTCACTTACTGCTGGATGCTCCATCCTCGGGGTGCAGAACATCCCACTTCTGACACCAGTGTGATGGGGTTCTGGGGTCCCCCAAGCTCTGCACCCTGTCCGCAGGCAGGAGAGTCTCTCACTCAGCAGGAAAACAGCAGGTTTATTAGCCGACAGGACACAGCATCATACAGAGGAGTCAGTACAGCAGGCAGAGACAGCCAGTCCAATCCATGTTGGGGAGAGGAGGCCCCGAGGGGCCCCCAGAGCTGGGGCCTAGCCCCCTCCTTTGTCTCTCTCTCTCTCCCAGCCCAGACTAACTGCTTCCAACTCCCAGTTCCAATTCAAACCCCTCAGGCTCCACCTCCTCCTTTGTCTGCAGTACAAAGGTGTTACCTGGTCGTCAAGGTTACCCTCAGCAGGAGCCCCACACCCTCTGTGAGCCACTCACACACACACAGATATCCCCCACTTCATCACACCAGCTCTGCCTTTCAACAGCAGGGAAGAACTAGGCAAGCCAGACTTACACCGACAGGACCAAGGCACTCACCAAGCTGGCTTAACCACTGCACCTCCACTTTTTTCTTACAAGGCTTTAAACCAGGGAGCCCCGTGTAATCAATGTCTGATGCAGCCATGGCGACTGCCCTGTCCCCCACAACAACCCAGAGCCTTGGTGAGGTCTCACAGCTCCCACACTGAGTGTCAGCATAAATTGTGGTTTTACAACGAGGTGTTTACAAGGGAGCAGATCTCAGGGCTGACTCGCTCCCCACGAGGCTTTGCCTGGCAGGTGTCACACACGCGCCCTTTGCATTCCCATGCAGATGAGCTCTGGCAGACACACCCCTCCCAGCCTGCAGCAGCGTTGCGTTCCTGCCCCCGCACCCCCCGCACACGTGTGACTCTTCCCAGCGCTGCAGGACGCGGGTGTGTGTCAGGGACGGACAGGGGCTGGGAACTGAAAAGGGGGTTTCACACACGGCGGTCTCCGCACTGGGACACGTACAAAGCGGGGCCGCTGCGAGGGTCGGGGCACAAGACGCCCCCAAGCGGTGCCCGGTGACAGCGCCCCCGGCTGCGGGCGGGCGGAGAGAAGAGCCGCCCCTGACACGGGCAATCCAGGCTGGGGGCGGGAGGGAGGGAGGGGCCCGGAGGGGAACTGACCCCAGCCCAGGAAATCTGCCCGCCTGGGGACCACGTGGGGCACAGAACAAACTCCCGCGGGGAAACCACAGACACGGGCCGGGACGAGCTGCTGGGGCCGGACTGACGGGGCGAGGGGGCGGGGCCGGGCCGGGGCGAGGCCAGCACAGACTCTCTCCCCTCTGGGGCTGTGGGGAGGCTGCGCACAGCGCTGGGGCGGGGCGGGGCGGGGCGGGGTGAAGGGCCGGGATGATTCAGAGCAACAGCGATGCGCGGCGGGAGACCAGTGCGGAGCCGGGCGAAGAGCTCGAGCTGGGCAGCTCAGCCAATGGGAGTGGGGGGGGCAGGGCTGACAGGCAGCTCGGCCAATGGGAGCGGGGGGCGGGAAGAGGCGGGACACACAGGACGAGCCCTTGGCAGGTTCGATGCAGGGACCCCTTCCCAGCTGCTGCTCGCCCCTGACGCAGCCCGCGGTGGCGGGGGTGGATGTCGCTGGAGCTACGAGCGGCCACTGATCCGTCTCCCGCAGGCGCAGAGCCAGGCCGGGGGCAGCCGCCTGCTCCGGACAGTTTTACCCGCACAGCCTGTGAGTGGGACAAACCCCCCCCACATCTGCCCCCACCGCAGCCCGCCCCCGCCTCACCCTTACGTCACTTCCCCTCTCACCCCCTCCCTCTTGCGTCACTTCCTCTACGTCCTTCACCTTCTCCTTCCAGGACGTCACTTCCTAAGAGCCAGTTTCCTGCCGCCGCCCGGAGACCCCCCCCCGCAGGGAGCCGCCGCCAGGTGAGGCGGGGCCCGGCCGTGCCGGGAAGTGACTCCGCCCCCCCCGTTTGTCTCTCGGACGCTCCGTGCGGGGGCCCCCCCGCCCCAGCCCCTCCCCTGGTCCCGGCCGGGCCGCCCCGTTCTCCGGCAGTGGCGCCTTGTTCGCCTCGTGCTGCGGGCGGCTCGCGGCGCTGGGCCCCGCGGGGAGCAAAGAGGCGCCGCCCCAGCGCCCCGCACTCGCCCCCACCCGGCTCCGGGGCGCCCGGGGAGGGGAGGGGGGCGGGGGCGGCCGGGGGGGCTGTGACTCGGGGCCGGTTTTCGCTCCTGGTTCCACTCCCTCCTCCAGGCGGAGTCTCCGGGCGGCGCCCGCGGGCTCTGCACCCCGCAGGGACCAGTGGGTGCTGGGGGCTCTGTGCTCGGTTCTCCCCCAGCTCCCTTGTTTTCGCCCCAGGGCCTCTGCACCCCCCTGGTTTTCTTCTCCCTTGTCCCCCTCAGTGATTTGGGGCCCTGACTCCATTGCACCCCCCCCCCCGCAGGGGATCCGAGAGCTCTGGGTGGGCTTGTGTCCCCCACCCCCGGTTCCCCAGTGGGGCCGGGCGCTCGTCGCACGGTGCCTGTGCTCCCCCGCGGTGCAGTTCAGTGATCCTCATTGTCCCTTCAGCTGCTCCCTTCCTCCGGGCTTGTCCCCGTGGTGTGTCACTAACCACGTGACGTTTCCGTGGGACACACTCCAGTGCGCAGCAGTGCTGGGGCTCAGGCCGCGTCCGGAGAGAAACGAGGACGGATTTAGGATCTGACTTGTGTGAGGTGGTTCTGTGAGACTCGAGCGTTTCCCCAAATGTGCGTGTGCAGCACGTGTGCCCCAGGGAACGAGTGTGGGGAGCCGGGGGATGCAGAGCAGCTTCCAGCCCCGTCTGAAGTGTTTCCATTGCGCTTTTCCCCTACCAGGTGCAGAGCCCCCATGTCTGGCTCCAGAGCAGCCCTGGCCCTGCAGAGACAGAGCGAGGACATGGCGGTGGCGGAGAAGGTGACCTTGGAGGATGTGTCTGTGTGTTTCTCCCAGGAGGAATGGGGGCTGCTGGCCCCAGGGCAGAGAGCCCTCTACAGTGATGTGATGCAGGAGAATTACCAGACCGTGCGCTGGCTGGGTGAGGAGTCCTGTCCCTGGGGGTGTCACAGGCTGTGTGGGCTTCACAGCAGCTGGGTTAGCTTTGGTTCAGGGTCACTCCCTGTTCCCAGTGTCAGGAGTGTGAGCCCCAGGAATCACTGGGTCCCCTGTGAGAGACTGTCCCCTCCACAGCCCCTCCCAGGGGAAGCAGGTTCAGGAACATGGCAGTGATGCTGCTCTTCCCACAGCCCAGGTCTCCATGTGCTTCCCACCATCTGCCTTGTCTGGAGGTGTGAGTGGAGGGGCGCTGGCAGGAGCGGCGGGTACCAGAGCTGTAGGGCTGGTTCCGGCTGCTCTGAGTCCCTGCAGGTTACCCCTGGGGCCAGTTTGCTGCACCCCTGCTGGCTCTTACCATTTAGGGCGAGTTCTTGAATAATGAAACACAAACTCCCAGACAGTGGCACCAGCTCTCCCATGCACTGTAGATTGCTTTCTTAGGAGTCACTGGTGGGAACCAGACACAGGACAAACCAGTTATGAGTAACATGTGCCTGAGTTGGGATTCAGTGTCACTCCCCGTAGGTCTCATAACACACCTCATCCAGCGTCCTCGGCCTTCATCGATATTGGGGGATTTTGAAGATGGTTGGGAGGTGCCCAGTTCTGTCATGTGACACCGAGTGGGGCTAAACCTAGGCAGTGAGTAGTCACGTTGTGAAGGCAAAAGCTCAGCTCGAATCTCAGCAGGAGTTTGCAGGAGAGGCAGAGACGGGGGCTGTAACTAATCCCTCCAGCCACACTTCTGCCAGTCGCCTTCCTGCACCGAGGGAAACAGCACCGAGTGCAGCTGGAACGTGAGTCAGCAGCAAGCCCGTGCTGCAGGAGGAAAGTGTCAAATCACGCAGAGAAGCTGCTGCTGGCAGAGTAGAACTGAGATAGCAGAGGGGGAGCCCAGCTGCAACAACAGCCACATCCCCCAGAGAGCAGCAAAGCCAAACACCGCCATGGCCGGCTGCAGGAGCAGCAGCTCTTGTGGGTCGCTGGTAGGGCCCACCCAGCAACAGGCAGGCAGGGGCCGCAGAGCAGGAGCCTGGGCGGGATCTGAAGCAGCCAGCCCAGGACTCACCTCGCTGCTCAGACAACTTCCTCTGCCTCCTGCTGATTCAAGTAGCGCATCAGAGCCAAAGAGCCAGAGGAACCAGGCCCCAGCCAGGAGCTTTGAGGACAGAGCCCTTGGAGAGAGAGGCTCTGGCAGAGCTCTGGCTCCACAAGTTCTAGTGACCTGCCATGTGGCAGCTGCAGTCTGAGCCCTGCCTGGGGCCTCGGTTTCGGCCCTACCAGCCCTCACAGAGCTCACGTTTTGAGTCGAGCAAAAACACAGAGCAGTCCTGTGTCACCTTATAGACTAACGGATTTTCTGGGGCATCAGCTTTTGTGGGCAAAGGCCCAATTCACCACATGCACCACATGGAAATTCCAGAGGTCAGTAAAAATATACAGGCACAAGAAAAGGAGGGAGACCCACTCAAGAAGAAGGCTGGAGTCAGTGAGAGCAATTCAGTCATGGAGGATGTGGCGATGTGAACAGCCAGAGTAGAGAAACTCCTTTTCAACTTGGCCAGCTGGTCCTGGTCTTTGTTCAGTCTTAAATGGATGGTGTCACATTTGCAAGTGAACTGCAGCTCTGCAGTTGCTCTTTGAGGTCTGCTTTTGACATTTTTGTGTTGCAGGATGGCTACTTTTAAATCTGCTCCTGAGCGTCCCGGGAGGTTTTGTATATTACCATTCCTGATATCTTATTTGCATCCATTTATTCTTTTACGTAGAGACTGTCCAGTTTAGATGTGCAGGCGAATAAGCCCCGCTGGTTCAAATAAAATTAAAATATAAGTGGAGTTACACGTCTCCTAGAACTGGAAGGGACCTCGAGAGGTTATCTAAGTCCAGTCCCCTGCCCTCTTGGCAGGAGCAAGCACTGTCTGTAGCATCTATTTACCCCAATTGCTAAATAGCCTCGTCAAGGATTGAACTCACAACCCCGGTTTAGCAGGTGTGGTGGTGTCATTGGTGGGTAGAGTTGGCACTGAGGTTTGTCGAAAGGTTTGGTTTGTGATTTACAGTGTTGTGGTCTATACTTGCTGGTGAGAATTTGTTTAAGGTTGGCAGGCTGGCCGCAGGCAAGAACAGGCCCTGCCTCCCAAGGTCTTTGAGAGTGAGGGATCATTGTCCAGGATGGGTTGTAGGTCATGGATGTTGCACTGGAGTGGCTTTAGTTGGGGGCTGCAGCTCATGGACACTGGTGTTCTGTTGTTTTCTTTGCTGGGCCTGTCTTGTAGCAGGTGGCTTCTGGGTACACATCTGGCTCGGTCCGTCTGTTTCTTCACTTCCTAAGGGGGGTATTGTAGTTTCAGGAGAGCTTGGTAAAGGTCTTGAAGGTGTTTGTCTCTGTGTAAGGTATTGGAGCAAACGTGGTTGTACCTTTAGTGCTTGGCTGTAAACAGTGGATCGTGTGGTGTGCCCTGGATGGAAGCTGGAGGCATGGAGGTAGCATAGCGGTCCTGGGGTTTCTGGTGTAGGGTTGTGTTAATCTGACCATCACTTATGTTCACAGTAGTGTCCAGGAAGTGGATCTCTTGTGTGGACGGTTCCAGGCTGAGGTTCTGGATGGTTTGGAAACTGTCAAAATCACAGTGAACTCTTCAAGAGCCTCTTTCTTATGGGTCCAGACGATGATGATGTCATGAATGTGGCTCAAGTAGAGGAGGGGCGCCAGGGGTCGAGAGCTGAGGACGTTGTTCCAGGTCAGCCATAAACATGTTGGCACAGTGTGGGGCCAGGCGGGTGCCCATTGCAGTGCCACTGATTTGAAGGTATAAATTGTCCTCAAATCTGAAGTACTTGTGGGTGAGGACAAAGTCACAAAGCTCCACCACCACTTGTGCTGTGGCATCATCAGGGATACTGTTCCAAACGGCTTGAAGTCCATCTTCACGTGGGTTTTTTTGTATTAGGGATCGCGACATCCATGGAGGCCAGCATGGTGGTTTCAGGAAGATCACCAGTGCATAGCAGTTTCCTGAGGAAGTCGGTGGTGTTTCAGAGAGAGCTCGGAGTGCTGGTAACATAAGGTCTGAGTCGAGAGTCCCCACAGCTGGACAAGGCTGCAATGAGAGCGCCAATGCCTGAGCTGATGGTGCCTCCAGAATGTCTAGATTTATGGATCTTGGGGCTCTAGGGGTGTGTCTGTGCAGATCTGTTCCTGCGCTTTTGTCAGGAGTGTCTTGAGCAGACGGTGCAGTTTCTGTGTGTGCTGCTCAGGGGGATCAGAGGACAGTAGCCTGGAGAAGGTGGTATTGGAGAGCTGCCTGGGAGTCTCCTTTTCATGGTCTGACCTATTCATGATGACAACAGCAGCTCCTTTGTCAGCCTCTTGGATGACAACGCCAGAGCTGTTTCTGAGGCTGTGGGTGACATTGCATTCCACACAGCTGAGGTCATGGGATAAGCAATGTCGCTTTGCCACAATTTCTGCCTGTGCACAGAAGCGGAAGCGCTCTATGTATACGTCCAGTCTGTCGTTTTGATTGCCAGGAAGGATTCCATGCAGAATTCTTCTTCTTGTACTCGAGGTGTGATGGTGCCTGTAGGGCTGTTTAGAGTCTTGTTGAAAGTATTCCTGGCAAAACTGGGGCAGGGTTCCAGATCCCCACAGAACTGTGTCATGTTGTGGGGCTGGTGGGGCACAAAGAGCATCCCTGAGATAGCACAGACTCCTCTGCCGGGCTGAGTGTGTGGTTGGATAGATTGACAATGTTGCTGGGTGAGTTAAAGGCACCACTACTGTGGCCCCATGCGGTAAGTAGGAGGTTAGAGAGTTTACAGTCCTGCAGAGAAGAGCAGTGTGGGTTGTAACTCTCCTGTCTCCTTTCAGTAAAGTCCAGCCACATGGGCGTTTGTGTGGAAGGTTGTTTTTTAGGAGAGTCTCGAGAGTTGAGAGCTCCTTGTGATGTTTCCCTGTTTGCTGCACAGGAAGCTGAACAGGTGGTTCCTCAGGTCTGTAGGAGTGTGTGACCAATCTCTCGACACAGTCCTTGCAGTGTGTCGGTTGCAGTGAGTGTTTCACCTTCAGTCCGTTCGGTGGGACGTCCATCCATTTGCACTTGGCGAGGAAGATGGTGTCTGTATCTGTGCAGGTTTTCTCATGGGTTTGATGGATTCCCGCTCCACGTGGCTAAATTCGGGGCCTGCCTGGTGCCAGGCATTGGGCATAGCTGTGTTAGTTTTATCCACAAAAACAAACCCAAATCGAGTGTCTTGTTTGAGTTGAGTGGCCCTGTCCTGCCCTGGGATGTGGGGGATGGAGCAGGTCAGGAAGGGAGGCTGAGTTGTACCCTTGTGAGTGCAGCAGGATTTCCCAAAGCTGATGTGATCTCCTGGGTGGAGCGAGGGGAGGCACTGTGGGTCCCAGATCTCCAGGGCGCTGAGAAAGGGGAGA
Organism: Carettochelys insculpta; assembly: GCF_033958435.1. NCBI lineage: Eukaryota > Metazoa > Chordata > Testudines > Carettochelyidae > Carettochelys > Carettochelys insculpta. The sequence goes on along the minus strand of NC_134158.1, from coordinate 744,102 downwards.
TCATCAGCGCCCCACACACAGGTGAGCAGTGAGCTAAAGTGACTCAGAAACCGATTTCCGTGTTCTCCGAGATGTCACTTGGGCTTTTTCATCCAGACTGTCTGACCCTTCAGCCTGTCATCAGCTCCAGCCAGAGGGTGGGGGCAGGGCTGGGGTCCCTCCTCTGGGGAAGGGTTGTGAGGAAGGAGGAGCAGCTCAGTTCACGTTATTTCAATCTTTCCATCAGCTGTTGGCTGCGTTCCCCCTTTTCTGTTCCCTTTCTGAGTTTTTCTTTCAGCTCAGTGCACAGAGAGTGACACTGTCTGGTTCTCTCTGTGTCCCAGCAGGTGAAGTGATGCTGCTCAAGAATGATGAGGAGAATCTTCAGCTGGAAGAACCAGAGCAAGTGGCCTCCTGTGGGATGTTCCTGGGAAGCTCTGAAGGTCGTGTTTCTCAGAGTCCTGAGCACAGAGAGACCTGTGAGAGTCAGCGTAGCCCAGAAAAGCAGCAGGGAAACCATGCAGGGGAGGGGCAGGATAACTCCAGCCATGGAAGCAGAGGTGTGAGAAACACTAAAGAGAGCGAACAACAGAAAAGCTGTGGGAAAAGCTTCAGTCTTAACAGTCATTGTACCATCCACACAGGAGAGAAGCCCAATATCTGCCCTGACTGTGGGAGAAGCTTCCAGCTGCTCTCAGGTCTTATTAATCATCAGAGAACCCACACTGGAGAGAAACCCTTCCACTGCTCTGACTGTGGGAAAAGCTTCTCATGGTCCTCGAGTCTTAAAAGTCATTGCATCACCCACACAGGAGAGAGACCTTATAACTGCTCTGACTGTGGGAAAAGGTTCAGACACAGGTCACACCTTGTTAATCATAGGAGAATTCACACAGGAGAGAAACCCTTCAACTGCTCTGAGTGTGGGAAAAGCTTTTGTCGGAGGCCAAGCCTTGTTGCTCATCAGAGAATCCACACAGGAGAGAGACCCTTCCACTGCTCTGAGTGTGGGAAAAGCTTTTGTTGGCGCTCAGCTCTTATTGATCATCAGAGAACCCACACAGGAGAGAGACCCTTCCACTGCTCTGACTGTGGGAAAAGCTTTCGGCGACACTCAAACCTTCTCACCCATCAGATGATTCACAGACGAGAGAAACCCTATCACTGCACTGCCTGTGGGAAAAGCTTCTGCAGGAGTGCAAACCTGGTCACACATCAGAGTATCCACAGAGAGGAGAAACCCTTCAACTGCTCTGAGTGCGGGAGATGCTTTAGTGACATTTCTGGCCTTGATCAACATCTGAGAATCCACACCCAGGGAAAACCCTTTCTCTGCTCTGATTGCGGGAAAAGCTTCAGTCAACGCTCATATCTTGTTAAGCATCAGAAAACCCACGCCGGAGACAAATCCTTCCGCTGCTCTGACTGTGGTAAAAGCTTCTCATGGTCCTCAAGCCTTAAAAGTCATTGCAGAATCCACACAGGAGAGAGACCTTATAACTGCCCTGACTGTGGCAAAAGGTTCAGACATAGGTGAAACCTTGTTAATCATAGGAGAAGCCACACAGGAGAGAAACCCTTCATCTGCTCTGAGTGTGGGGAAAGCTTTGGTGAGAGGTCAACCCTTGTTGCTCATCATAGAATCCACACAGGAGAGAAACTGTTCAACTGCTCTGTTTGTGGGAAAAACTTTTGTCGGCGCTCAGATCTTATTTATCATCAGAGAACCCACATTGGAGAGAAACTCTTCCACTGCTCTGACTGTGGGAAAAGCTTCTCATGCTCCTCAAGTCTTAAAAGTCATTGCAGAATCCACACAGGAGAGAGACCTTATAGCTGCTGTGACTGTGGGGAAAAAGTTCACACAGAGGTCAAACCTTGTTACACATAGGAGAACCCACACAGGACAGAAACCCTTCACCGGCTCCAACTGTGGGAAAACCTTTTGTCAGCACTAAAATCTTACAGATCAGAGAACCCACAGCAGAGAGGAACCTTTCAGCTGTTCTGTGTGTGGGACAAGTTTCGGAAACACTCGCCTCTTGTTAATCATCAGAGAGCTCACAGAAGAGAGAAACCGAATGATTGCACTCACGTGGGTAACTTTCAGTGGCTGGTTGGACATTATTGATCATCAGAGAATGCACACAGGAGAGAAATCTGGTAACTCTCTCTTTGTCACTATTTTTGAAGCTGGGCCACTGTGCAAAAAAAGTCAGTGAGAACCACATTAACTAACATTCTGGCTACGTCTACACTAGCCCCACACGTCGAAATGGCCACGCAAATGGCCATTTCGAAGTTTACTAATGAAGCACTGACATGCATATTCAGAGCTTCATTAGCATTCGAGCGGCCGCAGCACTTTGAAATTGACATGCCTCGCTGCCGTGCGGCTTGTCCCGACGGGGCTCCTTTTTGAAAGGACCCCTCCTACTTCAGAGTCCCCTTTGAAGTAGGTGGGGTCCTTTGAAAAAGGAGCCCCGTCGGGACAAGCCGGGCGGCGGCGAAGCGCGTCAATTTCAAAGTGCCGCGGCCACTCGAATGCTAATGAAGCACTGAATATGCATTTCACCGCTTCATTAGTTTGGGGCTAGTGTAGACATGGCCACTGCTTTTCATTCCTCAAGGGTGTGATGTTATGGAGCCATTCAAGGAACTAAAATAAAGTCTACTCCTTCCTACGTTAACCCATGCTCCTTTATAAAAGAACTAGACACACTGGTATTTGTTCAGAACCTCAACTTGATTAATTTTTGGTGTCTTTTTTTTTTTATTAAATAAATTGAAAATGCTTCACTTGAGTTGTTGCTCCAGGTGTGTCTGGAGAGGAGAGGGTCAGTGCATGGGGACTCTGGAGAGAGACCATGGTCCTAGCCCACTGTCACCGCAGCATCTTTGGGCCCAAATGAGATCCATCTCTACTTGGCTGCTGCAGCTCCAGCAGGTACACCCAGGGGACCGGTGTATGTCCCCCACCTGGGGCAGTGCTAGGGTCATCGGTCCGCTGCACTGCCCAGCCAGAGAGGAATGCAGCAAATGTGCACTTTCTCCTCACTCCCTGATGGAGGGGAATAGCCAACTATGTCCCTGTATGAACTTAGGGGGGAGGCAGCTGCAGCTGTCCCCAAGGGCACGTGGAGGTGGGATGCTCATGGCTAGGACAGGCCTGGGTAGGGGTGAGGGTGCATCCCCAGCCAACCCCTTTCTTGTGTGGTGGTTGTCTGTTTTCTGTGTGGTCATAGAATCAAAGAACAGTAGAGCTGGAAGAGACCTAAAAAGACAACAAGTCCAGCCCCCTGCCCAAGGCAGGACCAAACCCATCAGATCAGCCCAGCCAGGGCTCTGTTGAGCCGAGACTCAAACACCTCCAGGGGTGGCGACTCCACTACTTCCCTGCGTAGACGATTCCAATGCTTCAGCACCCTCCAAGTGAAAAAATTTTTCCTGATGTTCAACCTGGACCTTCCCAACCACGACTTAAGACCATTGATCCGTGTTCTGCAATCGGTGACCACGGGGAACAGCCTCTCTCCAGCCTCTTTTCAGCCTCCCTTCAGTAAGTTAAAGGCTGTTATCAAGTCCCCACTTCATCTTCTCTTCTGCGGACTAAACAGACCCAACTCCCTCAACCTTTCTTTACAGGTCATACGCTCCAGCCCCCGAATTATTTTGGTCACCCTTTGCTGGACTCTCTCCAGTGTGTCCACATCCTTCCTATATTTTGGGGCCCAGAACAGGACACAGTACTGCAGATGTGGCCTCACCAAAGCCAAATAAAGAGGAATAATCACTTCTCTGGATCCACTGGCAACGCTCCTCTTGATGCCATTCGCCTTCTTGGCTACAGCAGCACAGTGCTGACTCACGTCCAGCTTCTCATCCACGACAACTCCCCGGTCCTTTTCTGCAGAGCTACTACTTAGCCAGTCTGACCCCAGCCTGTAACAATGCTTGGGATTCTTCCGGCCCAAGTGCAGGACTCTGCACTTGTCCTTATTGAACCTCATCAGATTTCTTGTGGCCCAGTCTTCCAGTTTATCTAAGTCACTGTGGACCCTGTCCCTACCCTCCAGCCTATCTACCTCTCCCCCTAACTTAGTGTCATCCACAAATTTGCTGAGGGTGCAGTCCAACCCCTCATCCAGGTCATTGATAAATATGTTGAACAGAACAGACCCAGAACCGAACCTTGGGGAACTCCACTTGAAACCGACCGCCATCCTGACGTCAAGCCGTTGATCACTACCTGCTGGACCCGACCTTCTAGCCAGCTTTCTATCCATCTTACCATCCATTTATCCAATCCACACTCCTCAACTTGCTGAGAAGAATATTGAGGAAGCCCATATCAAAAGCTTTGCTAAAGTCAAGATAAATCACATCCATTGATTTTCCCCTATCCACAGAGCCAGTTTTCTCATCGTAGAAACTAATCAGATTGGTCAGGTATGACTTGCCCTTCATGAATCCATGCTGATGATTCCTGATCACTCTCCCCTCCTCCAAGTGCCTCAAAATGACTTCCTTGAGGAGCCTGTTGAAGTACAAGACTTTTCTGTGTTTCGGTGGCTCACATTCAGCTTTATTGAATTCAATAAGGCAACAGATGAGCCAAACTGGACACTAGTAAAACCAAGTCCAGCAAGGCTGCTTGATGCAGCTCACGCTTGAATTTTATACCCTTACACAAACAAAGCCCAGTGTCAGAGGCAATTTAAATCACTTCTCAAAGAGAAACCGTTGTCAGCAAAGAGAAACAGGTACCGGGGAGCTGGACTCTTGACTCCAAACAGTCCGTTAACGCATTCCATAGAGCCCCCCGCCATTCCCAAACAGGTCAAGGAAAGTACAGGCTCTTCTGTGCATGCAGAAGTAAGGGATGTGAAATGGCTTCTATACAAGATGGTTTCCACAACTCCTCACTTTTAGCGTCAAAAAGGCTATCTCAGAAACCATTTCATAGATATATGTTAATTAAAGTATTTACATACACCTCTTGTTCTTTCCTTTGCTCATCATGCCTTAAAATCATTAGCTCCACTTCCCTGCTGGTAAGAGCCTGTTTGGCTCCTTTTAGAGCACAGAAAATACAGCATTTGATCAGCAAGAAACAGAAATAAACACAAAGGGTTATTGCTAATACTAATGCTATTCCTTGCAAAATTAAGTTCCCACATGTCCAATCCAACCTCCCAACCAACCCCAGAGGGTCCAACTTTCCTCCTGCTTCAGGCTCATCACAGCCTTTTCAATTTCTGAGGCATCTTCCTCTACTTTATTGCCGGTGTCTGTAATATACACACAGCATTCCTTTCCCACCACGGCACAAACCCCGCCCTTACTCCCTAGGATGTAATCTTGGGCCATTCGGTTTTGGAGGAACATTTGCCTAACTTCTCCTAATTCCTTATCAATGGCTGGGAGGGCTTTGGTTGTAGCATTGGCTACTTTCTTGAAAGCTTCCTCCAGATTTCCTTCAGCGCAAAGGCGACACCCAAACCTGGGGTCGTGACTCCCCAATACGTTTCCCTTGTTCTCTCTCGGTACTTTCAGACCCGTCCACCGGGAAGATGGTCTGCTACCCAAATGGCTGGGAAGGCTGCCCCAGTATAGCAGGTTCCACTCCAGTTTATAGACAGAGTTTATATGCTCTTCAGCCACATATGAAATAATGGCTGACCTTAGCTGTTAAGGCTTCATCGCATTGGGGTTTCATCATCCACTGCATGTAGTACCCAAAGATGCCTTTATTTTTTTCCCAGGTGTTAATTTTATACCAAACCCCATTTTGGACAATGCTTATCTCACACTTGCTTTTCCCCACTCTGAGATTTAGAGAAGTAATCTAAATCTCTAAGTAATCTAAGCCTCTTTATTTGGCACTGGTGAGGCCACATCTGGAATATTGTGTCCAGTTTTGTGTCCCCCAGTATAAAAAGGATGTGGATTTGCTGGAGCAGGTTCAGCGAAGGGCAACAAAAAGGATTGAGGGGCTGAAGCAGAAGACCTATGAGGAGAGGCTGAGGGATTTGGGCTTGTTCAGTTTACAGAAGGGAAGACTTAGAAGTGATTTAAAAGCAGCCTTCAGCTTCCTGAAGGGGAGCTCTAAAGAGGAGGGTGAGAAACTGTTCTCAGTGGTGTCGGATGGCAGAACAAGGAGCAATGGTCTGAAGGTGAAGAGGGAGAGGTGTAGGTTAGATATTAGGAAAAACTACTTCACCAGGCGGGTGGTGAAGCATTGGAATGTGTTGCCTAGAGAGGTGGTGGATTCTCCATCACTTGAGGTTTTTAAGTCCTGGCTGGCCAAGGTCCTGGCTGGGATGACTTAGTGGGGGTTGATCCTGCTTGAAAGAGGGGGCTGGACCAGATGACCTCCTGAGGTCCCTTCCAGCCCTGTGATTCTGTGGGCTCCTGTGCCGCTGCATGTCCAGCAGTATTCTCCAACTGAGGTTATGGCTAGGTGGACACGCCCTAGGCCGTTAAACTCTTTATCATACCGTGTGCCATTCTGACCCAATTCATCAAACCATGTGCCATTCATCTGACTGTTATTTAGTAGGGCTGGAATCATTGGGACCCCTCCTTCTGAATGTACAGGACTATGAGCACATGTTCAACAATCTGAAGTGTTAAATTCTAGGGAAACTTGGTTTATGCTTTTAATGAACCATATTTAAGCCATATCGGCTACAGCTACTAGGTATTAAAAACAAAACTAAACATCAGTTCAGCAGGATTTGTTTGGCCAGCCCCATCTGGCTGTTCTTCAGGACTTGGTAGCTTTCTTCACCTGTCTGTGGCAGGTTGCCTGGGTCGTAGTTGATACCGTAGTATTAGTCCCTCAGGTTCGTCTGCTTCTGGACCTGGATGGCTGGTACCAGGTCTGTGACGCTCCTCTTCAGGACTAACCTCTGCAGGAGCTGGAACTGGTTTGCAGTGGGAGGTGTGGATCCAGGTGGGCAGTACCTTGCACTTCACAGCAGTATGGGTGGTCAAAAGGACTTGGTGGGGCCCTTCCACCTGGGTTCCAGGGCAGTCTTTCGCTGGTGGACCTTTACACAGACCCAATCTCCTGGTTGCAGTTTACGGCATGGCTCAGTCGGGGCCTCCAGGAAAGCGTCCTTGACCTGTGAATGACAGGACTGCACACACCTCATCAGTTCCTGCCACTACTTAACTGTGCTTCCTTTGACAAGTGTGATGTCAGCCTGGTCAATCTCTGGGCTGCTCAGCTGTCTCATAGGCCGACCACACACAATCTCATGAGGACTAAGTCCAGTTTTTCGGTTAGGAGCGGCTCTCGTATTCATTAGGGCAATCGGGAGAAGCTTCTACCCAAGTTAAACCAGAGTCCTCACATATTTTGGCGAGTTTATTCTTTACAATCCCATTTCATCTTTCCACTGCTCCCGCGCTCTCCGGGTGTGGCAGACAGGGTAGAGCCTGTCGGATGGAGCGGTACTTTGCCACCTTCTGAATGACTTGCCCAGTGAAGTGAATACCGCCATCACGGGAGATCACAAGGGGTATTCCCCTGGATGGGATGAAGTGATTTAGAAGATTTTTAGCCACTGTGATGGCATCAGGTTTCCTGCGTGGATCGGCTTCTACCCACCCTGAGAACAAACAAACAATAACCAGCACATATTCAAAGGATTTACATTAAAGGCAATTGAACGAAGTCCATCTGCAAATTCAGGAATGGCCCCAAAGGCGGGGGTCTGGGTGCTGGAACTGTCTGTACAGGTTTGCCCACGTTGTGGGCTTGGCCGACAGGGAAAGCCAGACCGTACTCTTGGGCTACTTGGGAGAATTTGGAGCAAACCAGTTTTGTGTTAGAGTTGCGACCATCCCCCCTTTGCTAACGTGCGACAACCCATGGAGCACGGAAGCCAGGTGAGGTAACAGAACCACTGGGGCAACAATGCGGCCGTCAAAGCTGCGCCACAAGTGGTCTGGGTGCAAGGTGCACCCTGCCAATCTCCACTCCCGCTTTCCCGATTCAGGGGCTTGGTCTTGCAGGAGGGCCGGTTCCGACAGGGAGGGCGCGGGAGGTGTCATCGGAAGGGAGGGGTACAATGCTTCAGCCCGAGGAGGACATAGGGCAGCTGCCCTGGCAGCCCGATGGGCCGTATCATTCCCTATTGCAGCTTCCTCAGAGGAAGCAGAATGAGCTGTGCACTTAACAATAGCCAGAGCAGACGGTAAAAGTACAGCATCTGGGAGAGCAGCGACATAAGGGCCTTTCTTTATAGCGTGTCCAGAGGAGGTGAGAAAACCTCGCTGTTTCCATCGCCTGCCCAAATCACGAACTCCACCAAAAGCGCACCGGGAGTCAGTACAGACAGCGGCAGAAACCCCTGCTGCGATACGACAGGCGCGAGGGAGAGCTACGAGCTCTGCCACCTGTGCAGACGAGACAGAAGGCAGAGGAGCAGATTCCACAACATCATAAACAGTACAAAGTGCAGAGCCTGCTACTGAGGTACCAGTAGGATTATAAACGCAAGAACCATCTGTATACAGTATAAAGTCAGGATTGTCCCAGGGGGTTCCAGAGAGATCAGGTGGAGGAGACGTGACAGCCTGAACAACTTTCAAGCAATCACGTGGCTCCCCCTCGAGGGGTGCGGGGAGCCACGTAGAGGGATTTAAAGAAGCACAATGAACCTCTGAAACGTTAGGAGAGGCAAAAAGGAGCCGTTCATATTTAACAGGACGAGCATTGGAACGGTGCTGAGTTTTTCCTTTCAGGAGCAACGCAGACACTGAGTGAGGAACAGCCAACGTTAAGGGACATTGTAAAACCAAAGGCTCTGCTGGCTCTAAACTTCGTGCTGCAGCTGCAACTGCACAAAGGCGAGGAGAGAAAGAAGCAGCCACAGAATCAAGATAGGTACCGTGATCGGCAAGAGGGCGGCATTTCTCACCATGGCTCTGAACCAGCACACCCATAGCACATCCTTCCTTTGCATGACAGAACAAAGTGAAAGGCCGGGAATAATCAGGTAAACCCAAAGCAGGAGCAGACGCTAATGCTTGTTTCAAGGAGGCGAAAGCAGTGCCTTGCTGGGGGCCCCAAGGAATGGGAGTGGGGTGGCATTTCAAGTAAGCTCCTTGAGCGGTTTGGTGAGTTGAGAAAAGTGAGGCATCCATTGCCTACAATAGCAGCCATGCCTAAGAAAGAAGGGATTTGCAAAGGGGTAGTAGGTCTAGGGGCAGAAAGGGTCGTCTGGATTCTGTTATCAGAGAGCTGACGGCTGCCTGCTGAGAGATCCTGCCCCAAATACCTGACTTTTGGCTGACACAGTTGAAGTTTTCGTTTGGACACCTTGTGCCATTTTTTGGCTGGGGCAACGAGAAGTGGAAGCGAGTCTGCTCTGCCTGCCTCGAGGGACGGGCTGCACAGAAGCAAATCATCTCCACACTGAATGAGAGTAGAGCCAGAGGGGAAAGTGATCTCAGCAAGGTCCCTCTGCAGGATCTGTGAAAAATAGGTGGGAGAATCGCTCAACCCTTGTGGCAGAAGAGTCCAGCAGTATCGCTGCCCTTTATAAGTAAAAGCTGCCAGGCATTGGCAGTCGGGATGGAGCGGAACACTGGAGAAGGCAGAGGAGAGGTCAACACAGTCAAGTGGGTGGAATCTGGTGGACTAGGGGAAAGAATTGTGGCTGGGTCGGGAGTAATAGGCAGTTGAGAGATAACAAGGGAGCTGATCGCTCAAAGGCAGGTGTCCCTCCGCGGTTTCTTTAAGGGCAGTATGGGGGTGTTGCAAGGACTTGAGCAGGGGGTGAGAATCCCCTGGGCCAGGAGGTCAGAAATGACAGGTTGAATCCCTGCCCCAGCCGCAGGATTCAGCGGGTACTGAGGAACAGGGGGCAAGGGCTCAGTAGGGTTAACCGAAATGTACAGGGGATCTGCTGATATTCTGCCCACCTCGTTTGGGGCGGTGGCCCACAAGCAGTTGGGTGCCTGGGCCAAAAGATCAGCATCTGGCTGGGGAATAGAAGGCACGAGGGAGGCGGTGGGATCCCGCAGGGGGTCTTCCACCTCCTCTCCTGGCTGTGCAGGAACTTCGTGATAAACCCCATCTGGAGCACAGAAAATGGTGCAGCGCGACCCGCACCGGAGATCCCTTCCGAATAGATTTCCGGGGGAGCAGGACGGAGAAGGAAAGAGCCCTGCTCTGAAACGGGCCCAGTACAGGGGAGACGGGTTCAGAGACAGGGTGAGGTACGACTTGATCAGAAATGCCGACGGCGTTAACCGCCTGGCCAGAAAGGGGAACAGGGAAAGACGACACTTGGAGGCTGGACCTGCGGGCCCCCGTGTCTACTAAAACCTGGGTGTTTTGTCCAGCAGCCTGGCAGGTCAGAGCGCCAGCTGGGTTCAGGGGAATACGGGGAGATGAGAGAGAGAAGCTGCAATCCTCTTCCAGGCTCCCCTATTCGCTTTCAAAGTCCACTAAGTTAAACTGAGCCTGTGCAGCTCTGTGAACTGCAGGGACTGTCGGCCTGGGGCGACGTGGGCGCTGACTTTCCCAATGTCCGGGCTGTTTGCAATAGTGGCAAACAGTTGTACCCACTGGTGTAACTGGGCTGCCTCGGCCAGCTGTAGCTGCTAACCAAGGTGGGGTCGATCTTGCTGTCCCATAGGTGCCCCGCAGATGTCGCTCTGTCGAGCGGCCCCGACCCCTGCCTAATTCAGAGGGCATTGGTTGTAAGACCGTACATTTAGGTTCTTTAACGTGTTTAGCCTTTAAGCGCTGGCTGCAATGGTTTGCCACTGTTAAGAGGTCTTCTAAAGGTTTAGTTTCCCAGCCCACAGTCATTCCTTTCAGCTGTCTCTGTACAGCTGGGTTTAATCCATTCACAAAGGCGGCACCCAGCGCCTGTTGAGCAGTCACAGCCGGATTGTCAGTGCCAGAGTGCCTCTCAGATACCTTTGTAAGCCTTTCCAAATAGGCACCTGGTGTTCCCTTATCTTCCTGCTCGCAGAGATTAATTTTAACCCCATCTGGTCACTTGGGAAAAACTAAGGATACTGTCAAGCAGCCTGTTTCTAGCTTGTGTAAGCTCAGTATCATAAGTTCCTGCCCCTGGCACTCCTTGGATGGGCTCAGCTGGCCACTCTGCTTTCCTTATGAGCTTTTTTTGCTTATCAGGCAAGATCACCCTTAAAAGCTGATCGAGGTCCTGCCAATTTGGGTCATAAGACCGGATCACTAGCACGAGTTCTGATTGAAACTTTACTGGGTCGTCTTCTGCTGGGGGAAAGTCTTTAGCCATAGCACGTAATTCAGTTCTAGTCCAGGGTTGGTAAACCCGCATGCGCCCTCCTTGGGGGTTTGGGACTTCTCGTAAAGGAAAAGTTTGAGTGGTTGGGCTATTATGTGTTTCCCCCCATGCATGTTACTAATGGTTGTCCCTTTGAAGGTGGTGTCTTGAGGACAATAGTAGCTGCAGCGGCTGGCTGGTAGGTCATGAGGTGCACCCTGGGTCCCTTTTCTTCCTTCTCTACAGAGGCTCCTGAATCCCTTTGATCCTCCTGGGCCTGGGGACCTGGGTTTGGACAAGGTAGAGGATTCCAGGCAGAACAAACGATGTCATCATATCGTCCTGGGAGACAGGGCTTGGAAGGCAAGGATACAATTGCCCCATAAATGGCGCACTCGGCTGTGTGTCTGCTGTTTTGTGTTGTACATCTGCACCTTCAAGCTGTCTGATTTTTGACTGAAGTTTCTCCCAGGAATCTTTTAAACTTCTTAAACAAGACTCGTTCTGCCTTTTACAAGTCTCTTTATACCATGATAACAAGGCAGATAACATTGTTGATCGGGAGTTTTCACTCCATGACCCTCAAGAGCGCCTCCTAAATGGGGGATTTTATCCCTATCAGTGGTACCTAATAGAGGGAACTGCAGTTTGGGATTGTCCCGGGTATAAAAATTCCTTTTTTCTAGAAACTTGCAAGTAATTTCCCCATAGTGAGTGTACATAAAAACAGCTGGACGGCCTTTAGAGAGTACCGGCATTCCTGGAGTCTGACCTATCCCCAGCATTGATTTTCTCCCTGTGAGGCACCAAATGGAAGTTCGCCTGGCTCATAGGGTGCAAGGCAGTGAACCAAATTTCTCCTGGCTCACAAGATCTCTCCCTGCAAGGCACCGAACCGAAGCTCACCTGGCTTACAGAGTGTGAGGCACTGGACCAAAGCCCCCCTGGCTCGTGGGGAGGTGGGGGGGGGTGTTCCTGGCACCCGCTCCAGCCCAGCAGGACGCCTGGCGGGAGTTAAGTCTGCCCGTGCTTAGGGATATCTTTAACGGTTAGTCTTACTTCAGAACAGAAACAGAGGGAGGCAACAAAGCTTCCCACAGTTCCGTGTGCCGAAAGAGAGTCGTGGCACCAGGCCAGCTTTTAGTGTCCGAACACAGAGGGCCCAGCGCATGGCTGCCTCACGAGAGACACTGGTGTGCCCTTTGGGAACAGAGACATACAAAACAGGCCTAATAGACACAGACAGACAGACACAGAACATTAGCTGCTCCACAAAGGTGGAACCCGTAGCTCCCCCTTACCCTGACGGCCGCCGGCACTCCAGTCCCAAGCCCCTGCTGGGAGATTCTGTAACAGGTATCCCCCTTACCTTCTACTGAGCGGTCCTCAGAGGCTTGGAGGTCGGGTTCCGGCCCCCCCAGTCTGGGCAAGTGGTGCGTTGGGATCTCGGTGGAACATCCAGATTGCTGAAGCACAAGACGTCTCTGTGTAGGCGGTGAACGTTCAGCTTTACTGAACTCAATCAGGCAACAGATGAGCCAAACTGGACACAAGTAAAACCAGGCCCAGCAAGGCTGCTTGGTGCAGCGAACTCTGGTGTTTTATACCCTCACACAAACAACGCCCAGTGTCAGAGGCAATTCGTTAGAGCAGCGTAAATCACTTTCCAAAGAGAAACTGGTATCAGCAAAGAGAAACAGGTACCGGGGAGCTGGAGCCCCAACTCCGAACAGCCCATTAACGCATTCCATAGAGCGCATCCTCCCGCCGTTCCCAAACAGGTCAAGGAAAGGACCAGCTCCTGTGTGCGCGCGGGAAGAAGGGCTGTGAAATGGCGTCTATACAAGATGGCTTCCGCAATCATTTACAGCTACTTTTTGATTTTTGGTCTGCCCCCCGCCCCCCCCCACCGGCACCCAGGCTACCAGCAAGGATGGAGAGTCCTCTCCAGCTGGCACCCTCCAACACGCCACATGGCCTGGGCTAGTGTTTGGAGCAAGTGCACTGCCCAAGGGCGCCGCCCCCCCTCTGAGTCACCCCAGTCGGATGCAAAGGAAAGAGACGTCAGTACGTTTGGAACTGAGGTGACTGCAAGGAGATGCTGGAAAGCAGGTTGACGACTCCTCCCTGCTACCCGCCTTAGGGGCTCCACTCCGCACTTGCTGGCTGAGTTTGCTCCCGTAGCCTTTGCCTCTCCCGATCCTGCCCACAAGGCAGTGGGGAAGGTTCTCACAGGGGTGTCTGCCCCGGGGGGGGGCGTAAGGAGTCAGGGCCCCTTAGACGCCAGTGACCAAATGGTGGTTCAGACGCCATTTGGATTAGCCCAATGGAGGGACCCAAGTATCCCAGACCCTCATCTCCTGCAGAACGAGGGGGCAGAAGCTGCCTAGGCAACACATCCACCATCACATTCGGGTGGTCCACACTGCCCACCTGGTGCCTGTGGGCTGCTGGCGCTGCCGCTCCTGTGGGCTCACGGATGACCATGTGAGCAAGAAGAGATAACACACAGCAAATGGCAGGGAGGGTCAGTCTGGCTTGATCATCCACACCACCACTCGCTCCCCTGTCGCTGAGCTTCCCCCCCCCCCGCCACCTGCAGCACCCCCCCCCCCCCGCCCACAGACCCCTAACTCCCTCTCCCCCGAGTAAGTTAAGGACTTACTGCTCCTGCAGCCTGGAAGAGCTGCCACCTCCTCCACCAGAGCTACGCGTACCTCAACTGCGCACAGCAAAGCAGCTCCTGCCATGCGTCAGGGCAGCCGTGGCTGTCTGCCACAAAGCAGCTCCGGCCGCGTGGTGGGACGCCCACAGCCCTGCAGCCAGGCACATCCCATCACACTCTGCAGCTTCCCCTGCGCCCTCTGGCCCACTCCCAACATTTCCTTGGACCACAGCTCACCCCCTGCACCCTCCACCCCAGCCTGCTCCCAAGACCCACCCCACCTGGCTCCCCAAAACTCCTAGTCCCTACCGCCCCCTGGGTACTGGTACCGCCTCCACTGGAGCCCCCAGCTAGCAAGTAGAATTTTAGTGAAAAGAGCAAAAATGCCCCACGTTGGACATAAAAGCTCAGCAGCTGAAAGGTGATTTTTTTCAGAACAAGCCAGGACCAGGGCACCTTTAATCCCTCTCCTGGTTTTGCTGGGGAGCAGCCCCACGGGATGGGGTGGCAAAGGAGGCAGGTGCGCCAGGGCCCAGCATTTTGGTGGTGGCAGCTTACATTATAGTAGGGGAGGGAGCAATCTTTTCTTTTGTCTTTGAAGAAACACTAATACTCCTTGGGCCTGATCACAGATTGCAGAACATAAAAACTCATTATCTTGCCATTAGATCTCTGGTCACTGCAGACTGAATTGTGTTCCTTAATATGGTGAGCGCTGTGCCAAGTTTTTTCAACCGTTGCTTGTTGTAAGCAGTGGGGATGGTCCCACTATTAAGGAGAACTATTCTGGCTTCTACACTACTCTGATGAAATGGTCTAGTGAAAGGATATGAGTGTCTGCTCCAACTGCCTTTATCTCGCATTCTCCTTTACCAGAGTTGTGAGCCCAGTTCTTGAGGGGCCATTTGGGGATCTGGGGCAAATAAAAAAAAAAAAAAAAAAAAAAAAAAAAAAAGCCCGTCAGGGATTGTGTTTGGCCCTGAGGGCAGGGACTGGACAGTGACATCCTGAGGTCCCTTCTAGCTCTCTGAGATGTGCAGCTCCAGAGACTGTAGTCTAGGACCTTAAAAACTAACATCTCTTTCTGCAGAAGCGTTCGCGGATGAAAACCAGTGTGTCAGCTGCATGGAGTAGAAACAAAGAAACTCAAGTGGGGAGGTCGTTGCACTGCGACACCCGGAGCACTTACAAAAACCAACCGTGAAATCCTCTCTCACCCAATCTAGGCGTCTGCTGCCACAGGATGGCGTGAGAGCCACAGGTGTAACTGGCTTCAAAGAAGGGCTCAGTAGCTCATTGAGGATAGGAGCAGCAATGGCTATGAGCCAAGCTGGCCAGGACACAACCTCTTGCTCTGGCTGTCCCTAAACCCCCACCAGCCAGAAGCTTGGACTGCAGGGAACGGGTAGCAGGAAGTTGCCCTGTTCTCTTCATTCCCTGTGACCCCGGGTGGCTGTTTGTATGAGAGCTGACGTCAGTTTCTGGCTCAGCACCAGGCTTCCAGTGTGACCGTGGCACCGCTCTCACTTCACTCTGTGCTGCTGTTCAGCTTCTTTCAATATGAAGCGGCTGAACAAGGGCGAGTGCAGAATCCCGCACTTCCCTGGGGTTCGTCCAGCCCAGCACCACTGGCTGGGGACCGCCTGGCGAAGGGAGAGGGCTGCAGAAAAGGCCCTGGGGATCACAGCGGCTGAGAGCTGCATGTGCAGCAAGAAGGCTCAGGGCGTGTGGGATGACGCTGGGCGGGGCACTGCCAGCAGAGCCAGGGAAGGGATTATTTCTTCATTCCGCACCAGCCAGGGCACAGCTGGAGCTCTGCATCCGGTCACCCTAGTGCTCAAATTCACAGCGCGAGAATATCTGCATCTGATTGTCAGACACACCCAGCAAGTGGCACTAACACTCACCCCTCGTTTAACAAGTGCTTCACTTACCAGTACTCACTAACACGAGGGGGACACACTTACCACTGTTCACTGTGCGATTGGACTTCCCCACCCATACGAGCCAGCCCCCAGGTCCCTGGCTGGGGTGTGGGGAGACCCACAGCCCTGCAGTTGGAGCTGCGCCGGCTGCAAGGTCCCTGACTGGGGCTGGGGAGCCCCACAGCCCAGGGCTGGAGCTGATTGCTTGGGAGAAAACTCACTGGTTATTGGCAGGAGCTGCTGTTCGGGCCCCGGGCTGGGGAGCAGTGGAGTGGGTGGGCCTGCATCCCCCTCCCCCACCCTGAGAGAAGTAGCCCCTCCCCTCTCCCAGCCCACACTGCTTTGGTTGTGTGTCTGTTACCGCGCCTGTGCCAGGGCAAACCACCGGTGCACTGGCTGTTCTGCTCAGCCCTGCTAAAAGGCAGCTGGGCCTTGCTGACTGCTCAGGGCAGGGCTCCTACGCTGTGTTGCTCGGTTTAGGGGACCTCCCCAGGCAGCGACCACGTCAGCACATCTGCACGTCAGCCGACATTGACAACAGTGAGTGTTGCCAAAGCAAAGAGAGGAAGGAACAGAGCAATGATCACTGCCGCTGCCGTGCCCGGGGCGCAAAGGCGACGACCAACACTGCACAGACAACGGCAGAGGAACCAGCAACGTTTGCTCATCTCATTTGTACAGGAAGTTTTGCATCGTTTTACTTGCCCAGGTGCCTTTTTAATTCCATCTGTTCCCATGGGGATCCGCTCTAGAGTCTCTGAGAGGGAGTGTCTGTCTGTCTGTCTGGGTCTGGGCTTGTCCATTGGTCGAGAACTCCTAAATGGTAAGAACCAGGACCACCCACTCCGGTCTGCAGCTTTCTCTTCTTGTAACTTAGAGCCAGGCTGGGGTGTGGGTGTGCCAGGGAATGGATGGGCTGCACCGGGATGGCTTCTCAGGGGCCACACAGAAAAGAGACGACCACAACATGAGAAAGGGGTTGGCTGGGGATGCCCCCTCTCCCCGACCCAGGACTATCCCAGCCATGAGCATCCCACCCCCAGGTGCCCTTGGGGACAGCTGCAGCTCCCTCCCCCCTAAGTTCATACAGGGACATGGTTGGCTGTTCCCCTCCATCAGGGAGCGAGGAGAAAGTGCACATTTGCTGCATTCCTCTCTGGCTGGGCAGTGCAGAGGACCGATGACCCTGGCCCTGCCGCAGGCGAGGGACATACGCCGCTCCCCTGGGTGGACCTGCTGGAGCTGCAGCAGCCAAGCAGAGGTGCTTCTCACCTGGGCCCAAAGCTGCTGCGGTGACAGGGGGCTAGGACAATGGTCTCTCCCCAGAGTCCCCATGCACTGACCCCTCCTCTCCAGACACACCCGAGAGCAACAACTCAAGTGAAGCATTTTCAGTTTATTTAATTAAAAAAAGACAACAAAAATTAATCAAGTTCAGGTCCTTAAACTCCAGTGTGTCTAGTTCTTTTATAAAGGAGCAAGGGTTAATGTAGGGAACAAGTGGACTTTATTTTAGTTACTTGACTGGCTCCGTAACACCACACCCTTGAGGAATGAGAAGCCGTGTGGTAGTTCATGGGGTTCTCACTGACTTTTTGCCCGGTGGCCCAGCTTCAAAAATAGCAACAAAGAGAGAGTTATGGGATTTCCCTCCTGTGTGAATTCTCTGATGATCAATAATGTCCGAGCAGCCACTGAAGGTTACCCACGTGAGTGCAGTCAGTGGGTTATTCTCTTGTGTGAACTCTCTGATGATTGACAATGTGCGAGTGTTCCCGGACAGACAAAATAGCTGAAAGGTTCCTCTGATCAGTTAGATTTTAGTGCTGACAAAAGCTTTTCCCACAGTCAGATTAGCTGAAAGGTTTCTCTCCAGTGTGGGTTCTCTGATGACGACTAAGACTGGAGCGCTGAGTAAAGCTTTTCCCACAGGTGGAGCAGGTGAAGGGTTTCTCTCCTGTGTGGGTTCTCTGATGTACAGCAAGGAGGGAACTCCGACTGAAGCTTTTCTGGCAGTAAGAGCAGTCAAAGGGTTTCTCTCCTGTGTGGCTTCTCCTGTGTAAAACAAGGCATGACCTCTGTCTGAACCTTTTCCCACAGTCAGGGCAGTGGAAGGGTTTCTCTCCAGTGTGGGTTCTCTGATGATAAGTAAGACTTGAGCGCTGACGAAAGCTTTTCCCACAGTCAGAGCAGTTGAAGGGTTCCTCTCCAACGTGGGTTCTCTGATGACGACTAAGACTGGAGCGCTGAAGAAAGCTTTTCCCACAGGTGGAGCAGGTGAAGGGTTTCTCTCCTGTGTGGGTTCTCTGATGTACAACAAGGAGGGAACTCCGACTGAAGCTTTTCTGGCAGTAAGAGCAGTCAAAGGGTCTCTCTCCTGTGTGGATTCTCCTGTGTAAAACAAGGCATGACCTCTGTCTGAACCTTTTCCCACAGTCAGGGCAGCTATAAGGTCTCTCTCCTGTGTGGATTCTGTAGTGACTTCTAAGAGTTGAGGAGCATGAGAAGCGTTTCCCACAGTCAGAGCAGTGGAAGGGTTTCTCTCCAGTGTGGGTTCTCTGATGATCAATAAGACCTGAGCGCAGCTGGAAACTTCTCCCGCAGTCAGGGCAGCTATAAGGTCTCTCTCCTGTGTGGATTCTGCAATGACTTCTAAGACTTGAGGAGAATGAGAAGCTTTTCCCACACTCAGAGCAGTTGAAGGGTTTCTCTCCTGTGTGGATTCTGCTATGCATAAAAAGGCATGACCTATGTCTGAACCTTTTCCCACAGTCAGGGCAGTTATAGGGTGTCTCTCCTGTGTGGATTCTGCAATGACTTGTAAGTTTTGAAAGCCGCACGAAGCTTTTGCCACAGTCAGAGCAGCGGAAGGGTTTGTCCCCGGTGTGGGTTTTCTGATGGTCAACCAGATATGAGCGTTGACTGAAGCTTTTCCCGCAGTCAGAGCAGAGAAAGGGTTTTCCCCGGGTGTGGATTCTCATATGTTTATCAAGGCTGGAAACGTCACTGAACCATCTCCCGCACTCAGAGCAGTTGAAGGGTTTATCTTCTCTGTGAATACTCTGATGTCTGACCAGGTTTTCACTCCTGCTGAAGCTTTTCCCGCAGGCAGTGCAGTGATAGGGTTTCTCTCCGCTGTGAATTACCTGATGAGTGAGAAGGTGCGAGTTTCGCCGAAAGCTTTTCCCACACTCAGAGCAGTGGAAGGGTCTCTCTCCTGTGTGGATTCTCCTATGTAAAACAAGGCATGACCTCTGTCTGAACCTTTTCCCACAGTCAGGGCAGCTATAAGGTCTCTCTCCTGTGTGGATTCTGTAGTGACTTTTAAGACTTGAGGAGCATGAGAAGCTTTTCCCACACTCAGAGCAGTGGAAGGGTTTCTCTCCTGTGTGGGTTCTCTGATGATTAATAAGACCTGAGCGCAGCTGGAAGCTTCTCCCGCAGTCAGGGCAGATATTGGGCTTCTCTCCTGTGTGGATGGTACAAAGACTGTTAAGACTGAAGCTTCCCCCACAGGTTTTCTGTTGTTCGCTCTCTTTAGTGTTTCTCACGCCTCTGCTCCCATGGCTGGAGCTATCCTGCCCCTCCCCTGCATGGTTTCCCTGCTGCCTTTCTGAGCTACGCTGACTCTCACAGGTCTCTCTGTGCTCAGGACTCGGAGAAACACGACCTTCAGAGCTTCCCAGGAACATCCCACAGGAGGCCACTTGCTCTGGTTCTTCCAGCTGAAGATTCTCCTCCTTGTTCTTGAGCAGCATCACCTCACCTGCTGGGACACAGAGAGAACCAAACAGCTGAAAGGAAAACTCTGAAGGGGAAACGCAGCCAACGGCTGATGGAAAGACTGAAATAACATGAACTGAGCTGCTCCTCCTTCCTCACAACCCTTCCCCAGAAGAGGGACCCCAGCCCTGCTCCCACCCTCTGGCTGGAACTGAAGACAGGCTGAAGGCTCAGTCAGTCTGGATTAAAAGGCCCAAGTGACATCTAGGAGGACACGGAAATCGGTTTCTGAGTCTCTTTAGCTCACTGCTCACCTGTGTGGGGGTCACTGATGATCTCCCCTTTCTCAGCGCCCTGGAGATCTGGGACGCCCAGCGCCTCCCCTCGCTCCACCCAGGAGATCACATCAGCTTTGGGAGCTGGCAATCCTGCTTGGGGAGCAATTAACCAAGTGCTGATCTTGTTCAGGAAGGTCCAGGCCATTACTTCTTCCAGTCCCTGAATCTGAGCCGCCCACCCAGAGAGGCTCCTTCCCCACCAGGCACAGGCCGGGCTCTGGATGGTACAAGATCCCATGTCACACTCACCTGGGGTACAGGTGCCTCACCCCTGCCTCGGGAATGGCCCAGCTCATTCCTGGGGGAGCCGAGTGCTCTGCTGCACTCTCTAGGGTAGAACTCAGCCTCCCCCTTGACCTGTTCCACCCCCCGCATCCCAGGGCAGGACAGGACCACTCAGCTCAAACAAGTCACTCGATTTGGTGTTGTTTTTGTGGATAAAACTAACACAGCTACGCCCAATGCCTGGCACCAGGCAGGCACTGAACTTAGCCACGTGGAGCGGGAAGCCATCATACCCATGAAAAAACCTGCACAGATACAGACACCATCTTCCTCGCCAAGTGCAAATGGATGGACGTCCCACCCAACGGGCTGAAGGTGAAACACTCACTGCAACCGACACACTGCAGGGACTGTGTCGAGAGATTGGTCGCACACTCCCACAGACCTGAGGAACCACCTGTTCAGCATCCTGTGCAGCAAACAGGGAAACATCACAAGGAGCTCTCAAGTCTGGAGCTTCTCCTTAAAACCAGCCTCCCACACAAACACCCATGTGGCTGGACTTTACTGAAAGGAGACAGGAGAGTTACAACGCCCGCTGCTCTTCTCCACAGGACTGTAAACTCTCTCACCTCCTACTTGCCATTTGGGGCCACAGTAGTGGTACCCGTAACTCACCCGGCAACATTGTCAATCTATCCAACTACACACACAGCCCAGCAGAGGAGTCTGTGCTATCTCAGGGACTCTCTTTGTGCCACACCACCCCCACAAACATGACACAGTTCTGTGGGGATCTGGAACCCTGCCCCAGTTTTGCCAGGAATACTTTCAACAAGACTCAGAACAGCCCTGCAGGCACCATCACACCTCGAGTACAAGAAGAATTCTGCATGGAATCCTTCCTGGCAATCAAAACAACAGACTGGACGTATACCTAGAGCGCTTCCGCTTCTGTGCACAGGCAGAAATTGTGGGAAAGCGACATCGCTTGTCCCAGGACCTGAGCCGTGCGGAATGCAATGTCACCCACAGCCTCAGAAACAGCTCTGGCGTTGTCATCCAAGAGGCTGGCAAAGGAGCTGCTGTTCTCATCATGAATAGGTCAGACCATGAAAAGGAGACTCCCAGGCAGCTCTCCAATACCACCTTCTACAGGCTACTGTCCTCTGATCCCACTGAGCAGCACACACAGAAACTGCACCGTCTGCTCAAGACACTCCTGACAAAAGCGCAGGAACAGATCTGCACAGACACACCCCCAGAGCCCCAAGATCCATAAATCTAGACATTCTGGAGGCACCATCAGCTCAGGCATTGGCGCTCTCATTGCAGCCTTGTCCAGCTGTGGGGACTCTCGACTCAGACCTTATGTTACCAGCACTCCGAGCTCTCTCTGAAACACCACCGACTTCCTCAGGAAATTGCTGTGCACTGGTGATCTTCCTGAAAACACCATGCTGGCCTCCATGGATGTAGAGGTCCCTTACACAAAAAAACCCACGTGAAGATGGACTTCAAGCTGTTGGGAACAGTTTCCCTGATGATGCCACGGCCCAAGTGGTGGCAGAACTTTGAGATTTTGTCCTCACCCACAAGTATTTCAGATTTGAGGACAGTTTATACCTTCAAATCAGTGGCACTGCAATGGGCACCCGCCTGGCCCCACACTGTGCCAACAATTTTATGGCTGACCCGGAACAACTTCCTCAGCTCTTGACCCCTGGTGCCCCTCCTCTACTTGAGCTACATTGATGACATCATCATCATCTGGACCCACGAGAAAGAGGCCCTTGAAGAGTTCACTGTGTTATCAACAGTCTCCACACCAAGAACGTCAGCCTGGAATGGTCCACACAAGAGATCCACTTCCTGGACACTACTGAGCACATAAGTGATGGTCAGATTAACACAACCCTATACCAGAAACCCCAGGACCGCTATGCTACCTCCATGCCTCCAGCTTCCATCCAGGGCACACCACACGATCCACTGTTTACAGCCAAGCACTAAAGGTACAACCACGTTTGCTCCAATCCCTCAGACAGAGGCAAACACCTTCAAGACCTTTACCAGGCTTTCCTGAAACTACAATACCCACCTTAGGAAGTGAAGAAACAGATTGACAGAGCCAGACGTGTACCCAGAAGTCACCTGCTACAAGACAGGCCAAGCAAAGAAAACAACAGAACACCACTGGCCATCAGCTACAGCCCCCAACTAAAGCCTCTCCAATGCACCATCAGGGACCTACAACCCATCCTGGACAACGATCCTTTGCTCTCACAGACCTTGGGAGGCAGGCGTGTCCTCGCCTACAGCCAGCCCACCAACCTGAAACAAATCCTCACCAGCAACTATAGACCACAACACTGTAAATCACAAACCACACCCTTCCACATACCTCCGTGCCATCTCTACCCACCAATGACACTACCACACCTGCTTAACCCAGGGTTAACCCAGGGTTGTGAGTTCAATCCTTGACGAGGCCATTGAGCAATTGGGGCAAATAGATGTCAGAGACGGTGCTTGGTCCTGCGAAGAGGGCAGGGGACTGGACTAGATGACCTCCTGAGGTCCCTTCCAGATCTACATGTGTATCTCCACTTATATTCTAATTTTATTTTAACCAGCGGAGCTTATTCGCCTGCACATCTAAACTGGACAGTCTCCATGTCAAAGAATAAATGGATGCAAATCAGATACCAGGAACAGTAACATACAAAACCTCCTGGGACGCTCAGGAGCAGATTTAAAAGTAGCCATCCTGCAATGTGAAAATGTCGAAAGCAAACCTCAAAGAGCAACTGCAGAGCTGCAATTCATTTGCAAGTGTGACCCCATCTATTTAGGATTGAACACAGACCAGGAATGGCTGGCCAAGTGCAAAAGCAGTTTCTCTGCTCTGGCTTTCACACCGCCACATCAGCTGCTGGAAATGGGCTACATCCTCCATGACAGACTTGCTCTCATTGACTCTGGCCTTCTTCTTTGGTGGGACTCCCTCCTCTTCTTGTGCCTGTTTACTTCTACTGGCCTCTGGAATTTCCACTTGGTGCATCTGGTGAATTTGGCCTTTCCCACAAAAGCTGATGCTCCAGAACATCAGTTAGTCTGTAAGATGCCACAGGACTTCTCTGTGTTTCTGCTGGACTCAAAACGTGAGCTCAGTGAGGGCTGGCAGGGCCGAAACCGAGGCCCGCAGACACGGCTCAGACTGCAGCTGCCACAGGGCAGATCACTGGAACTTGGAGAGAGAGGCTCTGGCAGAGCTCTGGCTCCCCAAGGGCTCTGTCCACAAAGCTCCTGGCTGGGACCTGGTTCCTCCAGCTCTTCGGCTCTGATGAACTACTTGAACCAGCAGGAGGCAGAGGAAGTTGTCCGAGTCCCGGGCTGGCTGCTTCAGACACTGCCGAGGCTCCTGTTCTGCGACCCCTGCTTGCCTGTGGCTGGGTGGGCCCTGCCAGCGACCCACAAGAGCTGCTGTTCCTGCAGCCGGCCATGGTGGTGTTTGGCTGTGCTGCTCTCTGGGGGATGTGGCTGTTGTTGCAGCTGGGCTCCCTCTCGACTGCCTCAGTTCTACTCTGCCAGCAGCAGCTTCTCTGCGTAGTTTACCACTTTCCTCCTGCATCACGGCCTTGTTGCTGACTCACTTTCCAGCCGCACCCAGTGCGTTTCCCTCGGTGCGGGAAGGAGAATGGCAGAAGTGCAGCTGGAGGGGGTTAGTTACATCTCCCATCTCTGCCTCCCCCACAACCTCCTGCTGAGCTTCTAGCTGCGCTTTTGCCTTCACAGTTTTACTACCCACTGCCCAGGTTTGGCCCCACCAGCTGTCACATGACCTAGCTGGCACCTCCCAACTATCTTCAAAACCCCCAATATCAATGCAGGCCGAGGACACTGGATGAGGTGTGTTATGAGACCTACGGGGAGCAACATTGCATCCAAACTGGGGCACACGTTACTCATAACCGGTTTGTCCTGCGTCTGGTACCCACCAGTGACTTCTGAGAAAGCAAACTACTGTACATGGGAGAGCTGGTGTGTCTGTTTGGGAATTTGTGCTTGATTGTTCAAGAACTCCCCCTAAATGGTAGGTGCTAGCAGGGGTGCAGTACGCTGTCCCCAGGGGTGCCCTACAGGCATGAAGAGCAGCCGGCCCCAGCCCCACAGCTCTGGTACCTGCCGTTCCTGCCTGGGCCCCTCCACTCACACATCCAGACAAGGCAGATGGTGGGAAGCACACGGAGACCTGGGCTGTGGGAAGAGCAGCACCACTGCCATGTCCCTGAACCTGCTTCCCCTGGCAGGGACCGTGGAGGGGACAGTCTCTCACAGGGGAGCCAGTGATTCCTGGGGCTCACACCCCTGACACTGGGGACAGGGGCAGGGAGGGACCCTGAACCAAAGCCAACCCAGCTGCTGCGGAGCCCACACAGCCTGTGACACCCCCAGGGACAGGACTCCTCACCCAGCCAGCGCACGGTCTGGTAATTCTCCTGCATCACCTCCCTGTAGAGGGCTCTCTGCCCCGGGGCCAGCAGCCCCCATTCCTCCTGGGAGAAACACACAGACACATCCTCCAAGGTCACCAGCTCCGCCGCCACCGCCATGTCCTCGCTCTGTCTCTGCAGGTCCGGGGCTGCTCTGGAGCCGGACGTGGGTGCTCTGCGCCTGGCAGGGGAGAAGGGCAATGGAGACATTTCAGACAGGGATAGAAGCCGCTCCGCATCCCCCGGCTCCCCACACTCGCTCCCTGGGGCACACGTGCTGCACACGCACATTTGGGGAAACGCTCGAGTCTCTCAGAACCACCTCACACAAGTCAGATCCCAAATCCGTCCTCGTTTCTCTCCGGACACGGCCTGAGCTCCAGCACTGCTGCGCACTGGAGCGTGTCCCACGGACACGTCATGTGGTTAGTGACACCCCACGGGGACAAGCCCGGAGGAAGGGAGCAGCTGAAGGGACAATGAGGATCACTGAACTGCACCGCGGGGGAGCACAGGCACCGTGCGACGAGCGCCCGGCCCCACTGGGGAACCGGGGGTGGGGGACACAAGCCCACCCAGAGCTCTCGGATCCCCTGCGGGGGGGGGTGCAATGGACTCAGGGCCCCAAATAACTGAGGGTAGAGAAAAGAGAAGAAAACCAGGCGGGTGCAGAGGCCCTGGGGCGAAAACAAGGGAGCTGGGGGAGAACCGAGCACAGAGCCCCCAGCACCCACTGGTCCCTGCGGGGTGCAGAGCCCGCGGGCGCCGCCCAGAGACTCCGCCTGGAGGTGCGAGTGGAGCCAGGAGCGAAAACCGGCCCCGAGTCACAGCCCCCGCGGCCGCCTCAGCCTCCGCCCCCCTCCCTTGCCCGGGCGCCCCGGAGCCTGGCGGGGGCGAGTGCGGGGCGCTGGGGCGGCGCCTCTTTGCTCCCCGCGGGGCCCAGCGCCGCGAGCCGCCCGCAGCACGAGGCGAACCAGGCGCCGCTGCGAGGGGGGGGGGCGGGGCGGGGCCGCGCGGGCGGCAGGACGAGGCGGAGCGGCCGGAGAACGGGGCGGCCCGGCCGGGACCAGGGGAAGGCGCTGGCGCGGGGAGGGGGGGCCCCGCACGGACGGTCCGAGACACAAACGGGGGGTGGGGTGGAGTCACTTCCCGGCCCGGCCCGGCCGGGCCCCCCCCTCACCTGGCGGCGGCTCGGGGGGCTCCGGGCAGCCGCAGGACGTTCCCGCCGGACCCCGGTTAACCCCTCCGCTGCCGGAGCCGCACACGCGGCCGGCGAGTCCCAGCGCGGCTCCCCCGGACCCCGCCCGCCTCCAGTAGGAGCTGCGCCGGCCAGGCTGAGCGCGGGGGCGGGGCCAGGGCCGGTGGAGAGGAAGTGACGTAATCGGCAGACAGGCCAGAGGGGGGAGAAACCCCCCGGCTCGCGGGCGGGGTCGGGACCGGAGCTGCAGTAACGCCCCTTCCGCGCCCGGCCCGAGGGGTGGGGGGGGTCGCTGCGGGTGGGACCGGCCCGTGGGGGAGGGGCAGCGCCGGGCTCTGCTCACACCCACCCCCGCGGGCGGGGCCGCTCCAGCGCCGCCGAGAACGTTCTGGGGCGGGGAGAGGAAAAACCCTCCGGCTCCGGCCCCGCCCCCCGGGAGAGGCGGGAACCAGACACGGAGCTCCGCCCCCAGCCTCGGGCTCCAGCGCCACGGTGGGGGGCGGGGCGTTTGTCCCCCTCAGCTCAGCCCCCCCCCCCCGGGCATTCCCGCGGCAGCGCCTCGTGCGGTCAATGGCCCCGCCCAGCTCATCCCTCGCCCAGCGCGGGCCCGGCCCGGGGGCCAACCGACACCCCCACCCCTGCGGCAGCGCCTCACCGCAACCAGCGTCCTCTGCTGCAGTCCCGCGCGCCTTTGAATTGCCCCACCCCGCTCCCCCATTGGCTGTCATCCTGCCTCCCCGATCCGCCATTGGTCGTTAGAATAACCAATCCCCGTCCGATTTTGAGCAGTGGGCTCGGCCCTCCCTGCCATTGGTCGCCCGTTCTGATCCCGCCCTGTGGACAAGAATGTCAATCCAGGCAATCCTCACGACCATTGGCTAGACCGAGCCAATCTCGTTTCCTCAGTGGCCAAAAAATCCTAACCTGTCTCGCTATTGGCCGTTAGCCACAAGAGTCCGCCTTCCCCTCAGCTCCTGCTCAATCCCTGGAGGGACCCTTCTGCTGGCGTCGGTCGCCCGGGCTCAGGACAGGTGGGGGGGCGGGGCTGTGAGAGCTCTGGGTGAGGACACAGGCTGTGGGCGGGGCCGGGCTCAGGACAGGTTTGGGGGCGGGGCTGTGAGAGCTCTGGGTGGGGATACAGGCTGTGGGCGGGGCCGGGCTCAGGACAGGTGGGGGGGCGGGGCTGTGAGAGCTCTGGGTGAGGACACAGGCTGTGGGCGGGGCCGGGCTCGGGACAGGTTGGGGGGCGGGGCTGTGAGAGCTCTGGGTGGGGATACAGGCTGTGGGCGGGGCCGGGCTCAGGACAGGTGGGGGGGCGGGGCTGTGAGAGCTCTGGGTGAGGACACAGGCTGTGGGCGGGGCCGGGCTCAGGACAGGTTTGGGGGCGGGGCTATGAGAGTCTGGGTGTGGACACAGGCTGTGGGCGGGGCCGGGCTCAGGACAGGTTTGGGGGCGGGGCTGTGAGAGTCTGGGTGGGGACACAGGCTGTGGGCGGGGCCGGGCTCAGGACAGGTTTGGCGGGTGGGAGCTCCGGGACTCCTGTGATTTCTAGTCATTTCCTTTCCCAGCTGGGCGTGCTCTTTCGTACACATTTGCAAATGACTTACAAGGCGCACAGAATGATTCGCACTGCACTGGCTCACCATTGTGCTGTTCTGGAGAAACCAATGCTTGTGCAGACCGGCGCTTGACCTTCTCACCAGGGAATGGTCTCTCAGAAGCATCAAAGTTACCATCCATGTGCTGACTTTGATTTACCCCTTTCATGCAAAAGTATTCCCACAAACCTCCCACACATTCCACTATCCTAGATCAGCGGGAAACTTCAGATTCCCAGATTGTTCAACGCAGGTTTCTGCTTAGGTTCCCCACTGGCAATGTCACTGCTGCCTACTAATTCTCAGGTGTCACTTGCCTCTGAAGCCGGGGTCACAGTCACTAATGTATCCGTATCCTTTGCAGTGCCCCTGCCTTCACTTCTTGTTTGCCAAGAACAAAAGTCCGTACGTCTCTTTGTCGTAGCTAGCAATGTCTTCCCTTGATTCTCTTCCTCTTTCTTCGCTTTCACCTTCTCCCACCTACATTTTGGTTTCTTCATTTTACCCTGCATGGGGCAAATAGATTTATGAGTCTCCATCCATGTTCTATATGAAATGATACTACCAGACTACGAGATATTATATTACTAGCTACTTTGTTAAAACTTTGAAAAAAATCAATCAGATTTTTCTATTTAAATGAGACTTTTGTAGGTTAGAATAAGATAATTCCCGTGACAATGGGACCCTTGATGACAATTTATAGCTAAAATGATGACAAATGAATATTCATATTGTTCTCTTATATATACTTTAATTTTACAAAGGACGATTGATCGAAGTGGTAATGATGGACACTCTAGAAAATCTTATCATTCGTAAGACTGTAAAACAGATGACAGATCCAGTGCTTGTGTGGAATGTGATCTTTCTGTTAAACACCAACTTATCTCCATAGCTTATCTTGGTACAAGTTTTCATACACAATCACAGCCTTCCTACTGACATTTACGCTACAGACAATTGAAGGCAATTTGTTCAGAATTGTAAATGCTACACAAATCTGCAGTAATTTGCAGGGCTGAGCTAGCAACTATTTTTGCAACCTGTTGTAGATGGAATATTAAAGTTAACCTAATTATTGAATCAGGTGGCTGCAGAAAAATGCACGAATCTTATAAACGTGCTGTGCAGACTGAACTCGGTTGTGGGTGTTGCGGGTAGAGTCAAAGATTCTCTTAGTAGGAGTTGAAAATTCCCCTACTGCCCACCACTGCCCTGGTGCCATCTATTGAGGTGAAGGGGCAGTAAACGGCCGCGTCTTTAACATGACTTGGGCTCTCTGGAAACACCATCTACCGACAATTGTTCATTATTTTAAACTGAAGGTGTCATTTGGCAACCCCGGAAGCTGGTGATTCCCTGTACATCTGCTGCCCTCAACACACCCACTAGCGAAGGGAGCCGCAGTGGGGCGGAGTACAAGGAATGCCATGATGGAGCGGACTGTTAATGACCAGCCCTTGTATCCCATCATGCACCAGGTTATGGGCAAAGGAGCGGTTAATCATGCCAATTCCACCTCCTTGTGGAAACATGGGAATAAATGGCCATTGTCCGACTAGCAGAGCAGGGGCGGCCGCCCGAAGTACATCGCAACTTGGTTTATATGTGTGAAGCGCAAATTCGCTGCTGGTTGCCCTGTCAGGGCATTGACCCACCATAAGCGATGCAGGCCCGATTCCCACTGGTCCCAACTAGCGGTGATGCTCATTAGTTGGACTCTGAGGGAGCCCTGGGAATGTCTCGTACAAAAATGGTGCCTGAAGAGTCAAGTGCTGCGCTGCAGAGCAATGGCCCCGCTGTGCTCCTAAGATGTGCGTCCTTCAAAATCAGCTACAAGTTCTCTGCCCCCTCACAGAGTAACAGAGATTTTGGAGCAGGTACTTTACGTGTCTCTAAAAGAAATTCTACTTGAATGGTTCTGGGCCTGGAACTTCAGTCCTCTCCTTAATAGGGCCCTGGGCACGTCCAGCGCCCTCTCCCCTGCAGCAGCTCCAGCGCCGGCTGCTGACACGTCCCCTCCAGCTGTGTGTTGAGGGCGCCGGGCCTGGAAATCTTCTCCCCCAGCTGGGTGGCATTTTCCTCCGCCCGATCTCCGGGGCCACCTCTCCCAGCCGGGCCAGCAGGAGGCGCTCTTGTTCAGCCAGGAACTCCCACGCCACCAGCTGCCTCTCCACCTCCCCACGAGCGCCAGGCCCGGCCGGGTGGGGGTTTTCCTGCACTACGAGGCGGGCGAGGTCTCAGTTTACAATGTGACTGACAGGTCCCATCTCTGCACTTTCACCCGCACCTTCTCCGGGCCCCCCCCCACCCTTTTTTCTGCCCTGGTACCAACCCCGGGGGGACAAACGCGGCTCCCCTGACAATCTGCCCCCTCCCAGCGCAGCCGCAGGGAATCTCTGTCCCTGGCAGTGACCCCGCGGCACAGACTGACCCCTCCCAGCGCTGCTGCTCCCTCGCCCCAGCCCATGTCGGGGCCGGTCGCTGCTGGTGCCTGGACTTTGGGCGCTGACTGGACACCGCCAGTTTCCTTTTCAACCAGAGGCTCCAGCTCAAAACCGGCGCCCGGGCAGCAGCTCACTCAGGCCCAGAGCTTCCAGGGGGTTTTAAAGTCTAAAGCTGCAGATGGGGCCCAGTGGGATTTCCAGAGGTGCCGGGCGCCAAACCCCCCCGGGAGTGAGGCAGGAGGGGGTTGTCCCGGCCCTTCCCCAGGCTGTGGGGGGATCACATGGTCGTTGGGCCCCCAGGCCCCTCTCACCAGTCACCTCGGCTGCTCGCCTGGAGCAAAGCGATCGCCCAGCGCGAGCACCTGTGCGCAGCTGTCAGGCAGGTGTGTGATGCCGAGGAAAAGCCCCCGTGGGCTGCAGTACAAGGCTGGGGAGCCTGAGCAGGTGAGGGGCCCAGCCTGGACTGGGCCCAGTGCTGGGAGCCGTGTGGCTGTTCCCCTCCCAGCGCACACGCCAGCACCCAGCAGTCACCCAGAGAACAGGCTGCTTCTCCGCGGAGCTCCAAGGCCTTGGGGCCCATCGCGGCGGCTTTACACCCATAAGTGCGGGGGGATCGCCGGGCCCAGAGCTCGTAGAACTCAGCTCTGTGTGTCCGACAGCGAGGACGACGCTTCACCCCCAGCATCACTCCAGACGTTACCGGTGTGGAGCTCGCGCCGGCCGGGTACCCTGGGAGAGCGGCTTCCCCTCGGCTCCCCGGGAGCGACGCCCGTCACTGGCCACTGCAGAGCCGGGATGCTTTAGCTCTGGCCTCTGTGGGCGCAGAGCGGCCGGGGGGAGAGCGATGGCCCATTCCCAAGGCAGGCGGGACGGTCTGTGGGCAGTGCCGGGACCTGCACACAAAAGGGGGTTCAGATTCCAGCTGCACGTTCTGTTCTGCTCCCCCATGTGCGCGTGAGGGCCGCGGCCGGACCCAGGGGTAGGGGCTGAGGCGCACAGACGGGCTGCGGCTCCACCGCTCAGCAAGGGCTCGGGCACAAACCGGAATCGGCTGCGGCGATGCTCCCGGGGACGCCTGTGCCTCCCGCTGAGCCCTAGGGCGGAGCATGTGCAGGGGCAGGACCAGCTGCTGAGCCGGGGAGGAGGGACTGGGCGGAGCGCTGGGCGGTCCCTGGGGGGCGGAGCTGCCTCGTGCTCACAGCTGCACTTTCCCCTGGGCTTGTGCTGTGACACTGCAAAGCCCTGGGGATTGTTTTAAATGCGCAGATTGTGCAAAGGCCCCGACTGCTCCTTCGGAACGGACTTTTCATTGGTGTTTAATAGTAACAACAGCCCATAGGTAGGGGGTGCGGCGGCGGGAACGCAACGCTGCTGCAGGCTGGGAGGGGTGTGTCCGCCAGAGCTCATCTGCATGGGGATGCAAAGGGCGCGTGTGTGACACCTGCCAGGCAAAGCCTCGTGGGGAGCGAGTCAGCCCTGAGATCTGCTCCCTTGTAAACACCTCGTTGTGAAACCACAATTTATGGTGACCCTCAGTGTGGGAGCTGTGAGACCTCCCCAAGGCTCTGGGTTGCTGTGGGGGACCGGGCAGTCGCCATCGGTGCATCAGACATTGATTACACGGGGTTCCCTCGTGTAAAACATTCCGGTTGTAATGATGTTGGTTCTTGTAGTGAGTCAGTTTGGTCTCCTGCACCTATTGGTGTTCCTGGGGGGGGGGAGGTGTGGGCAGGCATGTCCTGCCCACGGCTAAAAGGCCCCTCTCACAGTGAGGGGGGGCCCACTGAAAAAAAACACCCAGTCACCAAATAAATACGGGGGACAACAAAGGAAAAAAACAGGGATGGGAGTGAGGGTCAAAGGTTTAGAACAAGGGAGCCGGAAGGGGATACCGAGCAGAGGGCCCCGGACAGCGCCCACCGCTCCTCGAAGGTGTCCAGGGAGTTGGTGGACGCCGCCCAGAGGAACTCCGCTCGGATTCGTGAGCGAAGGGAGGAACGGAAGTAGGCCCCACAGTCGCAGGTCGCCCCCTCTGCCAGCCTCCTCTCCCTGGTTTTGTAGATGGCCATTTTGGCCGTGGCCAGGAGGAGGCAGACGAGGAGGTCCCGCGACTTTGTGGGGCCGCGGATAGGGTGTGACAGGATAAGGAGGTGCGGGGAGAAGTGCAGCCAGAACCTCAAGAGGAGGTTCTGGAGGAGCCGGAAGAGGGGCTGCAGCCTGGCGCACTCAACGTAGATGTGCGCCAGGTTCTCCCTCATGCCGCAAAAGGTGCAAGTGTCTGGGATGGGGGTGAACCGCGCCAGGTACACGCCCGTGCTCACCGCTCCATGGAGGATTCTCCAGCTGATATCCCCGGTGGGCCGCGGGACCAGGGTGGAATAGAGGCTGGCCCACCGGGGCTCCCCACCCTCCGATGGCGGCAAGAGGTCCCGCCACTTGTGATCGGGGCGGGACACGAGGGTGGGGAAGTGGAGCGTGTGAAGCACGAGCGCGTACAGAAGGTGTCTAGGCGCGGTTCGGAAGGGGACCGGCTGCAAGGTATGCAGCCGGCTGGGGTGGTGGAGGGGAGGGGGGCGGGCAGGATCGCGAAGCCGGGGGCCCACGGAGAGGTCCGGAGGGCTAGGAGTGAGAGGGGGGCGGGGCGCACCCTCTCGCAGGACCCGGCCGAGGTAGACGTGAGCAGTGGGCGGCAGGGCGGCCTTCACCTCCTCGAGTACGCGACGGGGGGAGCGTAGGCAGGAGAGCCCCATGCGCTGGGCGAGCGCCGGGGCCTCCATCCAGTCTCCCCGGTCGTAGTCCAGGAGGTCTCCGACCCTGGTGATTCCACCTAGGACCAACCTCCGGCGCACCACGGGAGACTCCGCCGCCTGCACACGAAGGTGGGGGTTGTGTAGCAGGGGCTCCGCGAGGAGGTCTTCCCCCGGGGTGGCCCCTAAGGACCTGGAGGCTGCGAGCAGCCGCCAAGTGCGGAGGAGGTCCTGGTAGAAGGCCGGCAGCTCCGAGAGGCCTCGCGGACGGTCTCTCCAAGATAAATAAAAGAGCTGCCGGTCGTATCGGAGCCCTCGGTGACGGCGGAGGAAAGCGTGCGCCAGCGTACTCCATGCCGGACTATCTGCACTGTTGGTGTTGGCGTTAAGAAGTCCCTGCAGGGCCCGGAGGCGGAAGACATGGACCTGAGTGCGCATGCAGGTCAGGCCCTGTCCTCCCTCCTCCGGGGGGAGGTGGAGTACCCCTGCAGAGACCCAGTGCAGTCCTGGCCAGAAAAACTCCAGGATTAACTTCTGGAGCTGGTCCAGGAACTTCGGGGGTGGGACCAGGGTGCTGAGGCGGTACCAGAGCATGGACAGGACGAGTTGGTTCAGCACCAGTGCTCTCCCCCGTAGGGAGAGACACCGGAGCAGCCCTGTCCACCTCCGTAACCGCTCAGCGACCCTGCCCTCTAAACCCTGCCAGTTTTCCGGCGGAGAGGGGTGCGTGGCAGATAGAAAGACGCCTAGATAGAGCAGCGGACCCGCGCTCCACCGGATGGCCTGAAGCGCGGGCGGGAGGCGGCTCGTCTGCCATCCAGTCCCGACCACCAGGCCAGAGCTCTTGACCCAGTTGACCCGGGCGGAGGAGGCTGCCGAGTAGATAGCTTGGCAGGCCTCCAGACGCGCCAGGTCTCCCGGGTCCTGAACCACGAGGAGCACGTCGTCGGCGTACGCCGACAGGACTAGCCGCAGCCCTGCCTCTGGAAGCACCAACCCCATCAACCGTCGACGAAGGAGACAGAGGAAGGGCTCGATGGCCAGAGCGTACAGCTGTCCTGAGAGCGGGCAGCCTTGTCGTACTCCCCGTCCGAAGCTGACCGGAGCGGTCAGGGTCCAGTTGAGCTTGACCATGCACTCCGAGGCAGCGTACAGCACCCGGAGAAACCCGACGAAGCGGGGTCCGAAGCCGAAGGCCCGCAGGGTGCCCAGGAGATACCCGTGGTCCACCCTGTCGAACGCCTTCTCCTGATCCAAGGAGAGGAGGGCGAACGACAGGCCGTCCCTACACCCAAGCTCTAGGAGATCCCGGACCAAGGACAGATTATGGAGGATGGTGCGGCCCGGGACGGTGTAGGTCTGGTCGGGGTGGACCACGTCCTGCAGCACGGACCCCAAGCGACGGGAGATGGCTTTGGCGATGATCTTGTAGTCCGTGCTGAGGAGCAAGATGGGACGCCAGTTCCTGAGGTCGCGGGGGTCCCCCTTCTTGGGCAGCAGGGCAAGGACGGCACGCCTGCATGACAGGGGGAGGACCCCGCTTTGCAAGGCCTCGGCCCAGACGCTGAGCAGGTCTGGGCCGAGGACGTCCCAAAACACGCGGTAAAACTCCACGGTCAGCCCGTCCATGCCCGGGGATTTGTTGGTGGGCATGAGGCGGAGGGCTTCCGAGAGCTCGGCCAGAGTGAGAGGGAGCTCCAGCCGGTCCCGGTCGCCCGTGCTGACCGACGGCAGTCGGTCCCAGAGCACCCTGCAGGCGTCAGCGTCGGTCGGATCCGGGGAGAAAAGGGTGGCATAGAAGGCGCGGGCCCTCTCGCGCATCTCCACCGGATCCGTAAGAGGGGTGCCGTAAGAGGGGTGCCGTCCTCCGCAAGAAGGCAGAGGATGTGTTTTTCGGCACCCCTCTTTTTCTCCAAGGCGTAGAAGAAGCGGGAGCCGCGGTCCATCTCCCGGAGGAGTTGGATTCGCGACCTCACCAAGGCCCCCTGTGCCCGGAGGGCGTCGAGGGCCCTGAGCTCGTCCCTCTTCTCCTGGTACGTGCCACAGAGGGATGGATCGTTGGGCTGGCGGCTAGACGCCTCTCCAGCTCAAGAACCTCCCGTTCCAGCTGCCCTATCAGCGCATCCCGCCGCCGGCTGGCCCCCCGAGTATAGTCGCGGCAGAAGAGCCGCGCGCGCACCTTTCCCAGATCCCACCACCGCCGCGCCGAGGGAAAGGCACGCCGTTGCTCGCGCCAGGCCAGCCAGAACTCCCGGAAGGACGCCACGAAGCCCACGTCCTCCAGCAGGCTGTTATTGAAGTGCCAGTAGGCCGACCCCCGCTTCCCCAGCGAGAGGGAAGCCTTCACGGCCACCAGGTGGTGGTCCGAGAAGGGGGCCGGCCGCACGCTGGAGGCGTGGGCCCGGAAGAGATGGTGCCGTGAGATGTAAATGCGGTCCAACCGGGAGTGTACAGATGTATGGCCCACCACTCGGACGCAGGTGAAACCAGCGTCGTCGTCCGAGTGGTGGCTGCGCCAGACGTCCACCAGGGAGCGATGGATGAGAAGCTCCCTGAGGACGCCCGCAGCGGCCTGGCCATGCTCGGTCCCCGTGCGGTCCCGCTCCTCGAGGGTGCAGTTGAAATCCCCGCCGAGGACCAGGCACTCGCGAGGATCGATGGTGTCGAGGAAGGCCGCCGCCTGCCGGAAGAAGGGGGTTCTCTCCGGGCGGCGTGTCGGGGCATAGACATTAACGAGATGGAGAGGCAGCCCCTCCACCCGCACCCGGAGATACAGCAGGCGGCCGGGCACAACCTCGACGCTCCCCAGCACCTCGGGCCGCAGGTCTGGGGAGAACAGGGTCGCCACCCCGGCCCGGTGGGCCGAGAGGTGACTGAAGTGGACCCCGTCTCCCCACTCCAGCCGCCACTTCGCTTCGGCGGCTGGGGTAGTGTAGGTCTCCTGTAGGAAGGTGACCGAGTACCCCCCCTCCCGAAGGAAGGAGAGCACTCGGCACCTACGGAGACCCGACCCGCAGCCCCTGGCATTTAAAGTGGCAAAGATGATCGGCGCCATTTGGAGGGCTGGGGAGGATCCTCGCCGGAGGGAGTACCGACGGCTCCGGTGGGGCCACGCAGCAAACCGTGACCAACCCCGAAGGCGACGAGGGCGTCACGGAAGCTGCGGGCCCGTTGGTAAGCCGAGGCATCCCTCCTCCCGGTCCCCTTGCCCTCCTTAAGAAGGGCCCTCACGGATTTCAGGATGGTGTGGAAGTCCCCCCAGCGCTGGAGGGCGAGAGCAACCTTGTTCTTGGAGCCACGAATGTCCTCCAAGAACCGGCGCATCTCTCCCACCAGCGCATGGGGTGCCGAGGCCTCGGGGTCTCCAGTACCCATCGGCCTCGTGTACCCTTGGGCCCCACGGCCAGAGAAAGGATTGGGGTGGGGACTGGGTCTGGTTTTAGGGGGGATGAGGGCGGCGGAGGGAGAGCAGCCCCGGAAGTGCTGGGAGAGGGC
Organism: Carettochelys insculpta; assembly: GCF_033958435.1. Classification (NCBI taxonomy): domain Eukaryota; kingdom Metazoa; phylum Chordata; order Testudines; family Carettochelyidae; genus Carettochelys; species Carettochelys insculpta. Next base: position 707,984 of record NC_134158.1, on the reverse strand, counting down.
GATGTAGGGGGGGCCTCCCGAAGGATTACGGTTTCGGGGGCAGGTATGAGTGGGCAGGGGTCGAGGGGAGGGGTAGGAGGAGGGGGGGTGGGGGGGAGGGCAGGGGGATGGGACTCATCAAGGGAGGGGAAGGTTCATGAGGGGGAGGGAGGGGGGCGGTGGGGGAGGGGGAGGAGGAAGTGGAGGGGGAGGAGAGTCTGGAGGGGGTAGGATTGCAGGTTCTGGGGCGGGGTGTTGGCTGGGAGAAGGTGCGGGGATAATGGCGGGTGGTGGGCTAAGATGGGAGCAGGAGCGGGGATATGGAGAGAAGGTGTCTCGGGAGGAGGGGCTTCCTCGGATAGTGGGGCGGGGGAGGGGATAGGGGCGAGGTGCCGACATACTCGGCAGGAAGTGCCAACTGGTCGAGGGGGTGGGTGTTGGGGTCCTCGGTTTCGGGGCCAAAGGTGGGGGGCATGGGGAACTCTGCTTCCCCCAGGGTGCCCAGGGGCTGGCCAACTCCCGTGGGGAGGTCATCTCTGATTAAGGGGGGGGTCGCCTCCTGCGACGTCCCAAGGCAGAGGGAGGCGGTGGTTGAGGGATCACTGGTAGACGGTGAGGGGGAGAATGGAGGGGGTGGGGGTGAGTGGATGGACGGCCCACAGGCCTCCAGTAGGAGGCTGTCCACGTCCAGGGCCACCGGGGTGAGGCCTAGGGCCTCGACCTCCTGCGAGAGGAGGGCGAGGCCGGGGCTCACCTCCTCCGGACGCTCCACAGCAGTAGTCTGGGTCGCGGCCGGAGGGGTGTCAGGGGAGGGCGCGGGTGTGCAAAAAACCCTCTCAGCTTCCTGAGGCTCTGGCTCCGGGGCGGAGGGGGTGTTGCCGTTCTCAGCCGCCACCGCGGCAGCCCCCGTCGCCCCCGGCAGATGATCGGCAGCCGGGGGTTCGGCAGGTGGGTCTGGGCTGGCGGCTCTTTTTAGCGCTTTGCGCGGCGCCTCCACCCCGTCCTCCGACAGGGTGGGGTGCCGGGTGCGCGCACTTCTTTTCTTTCGTTTCCCCCCCACCAGCACCCAGCCCTCCGAGGAGGCGGGCCGGGCAGTAGAGGAGGAGGGGCCAGGGGACAGGGCCGACGAGGAGGAAGGGAGGTAAGAAGGGGGCGGGGCGGCAAGGGGGGGGGACGACCCGCCCCGGGACGGGCCCTCTTCTGGTCCTGCCGCCGGCCCCTCCTCCCTCTCCTCCGCAGGCCCGGCTCTTGTGCCCGCTCGGGCGCCAGCGCCTGCTTCTTCTTGCCCGGCACCATGCGGCCGGGCATCCTCCGACGCCCGAGCGGCGATGGATCCGTCCGGGACGAGAGGAGGAGGGTCGGTCCCGGGGCCTGTCGCGGTCGGGGCGCCGCCGATCCCGTGGCTGACGCCCCCCGGGTCGGAGGAGGTCCCGGGCTCCCCTTCGTGCCGGGCCAGGGGGCAGTCCCTCCGGACGTGCCCCGCCGCCCGGCACATAAAGCACCGGGCCTCCCCCAGGGTATAAAAGACCCGGTACTGGGCCCCTTGATAGGGCACCAGTATAGTCCCCTCCTGGGCCACCCCGCCCCGTGCTGCCGCCGGCGGCAGTTGGACCCGGGCCTGCCGGCGGAAGGAGAGCACGTGCCGGAGGGCGGGGTCTCTACAGCCTAGGGGGAGGGGACTCAGGACCGTCAAAGGCCGGCCCAGGGCGGTGAGGAAGGGCAGAAGGGCAGAGTTGGGAAGGAAGGGTGGAACAGAAGAAAAAACCACCCGCACGCCCAGGTCTTCCAGCGGCTCCAGGGGCACGTGCACGCCCCCAACCGCCAGGCCCCTCTCCACCGCCTCCTGGGCGGCGGCCTCCGAAGCCAGGAAGAAAACGATCTTCCCGAACATCCGGGAGGCCGCCACCACGGCCGCGGGCCCCACCACCCGTGCCAACGCCCGCACGTAGGTCTCCACGTGGGGCGAGGCAGCCACCAGGAGGCAGCGGACTCCGTGCCTCCTGGTGAGCGCGGGGAAGGGGCCGCGACCGTTGGGGATGGTAGTCCCGGCGGAGGCAGCAGGAGCAGGGTGCGAGGCGGCGGCCGCCGCCTGGGCGTATGACCTGGGGGCCGAGAGATCGGGGCCCCCAGGAGCGGTGGAGGGAACAGGGGGAAGGGGAGAAGGGGAGGCTGCACTGGATTTTTGGGCAGCCTGGGGGAGAGTCCCCGCCACGGGAGGTTTGGCCTTCCGGGCGGGGCTCTTGCCCTTTCTTTTCCCCTGGCCCCTCCTGCCCTTTTGGGGGGGGGGGTTTGGGGCTGGGTCGCCAGGGGGCGCCGCGGCGGAGGCAGTAGGAGCCCCGGAGCCTGCGCCCGCGCCCTCAGCCGACGTGGTTGTGATGTTCTGGGCAGCCCTGGACGAGTGGGCCGCCATTTCGGGAGAGGAGGGGTGACAGTGGAGGGGAGAGGGAGGGAGGGGTCACCAGATGACCCTCCAGTGGGCGTGGGGGCCATATTGGTGGGTTTGAGGGGGAAAAAGTTCATTGGGGGTGGGGGCCTTTAAGAGAAAGCGGGGGAGGGGGAGGAGAGTGGAAGGGAAGGAAGGAGTGAGGCGTGGCTGCCCCTCCCCCACCGGCTGGGCTGAGGACCCAGTCAGACGGGGGAAGGGCAGGGCAAGGGGAGTGAGGGCAGGGAAAGGGAGACACAAAAGAAAGACCACAACTCCCAGCACAAGAGGGTAAGATGGCTCCTGTTTCTGCACTGGGGTGTGGAGGGAGTCAAAGTTTGTGTGTGTGTGGGTTGTGGGGGGGCCTCAGGCGCTAAGTAAACAGAAAAAAGGGGGGGGGAAGGGGCGTGGGCACGTGGGGGGGCAGGGAGGAGGCACAGCCCACTTAAGGGGGATGGCGGGGTTAATGGGGAGAGGGGTGTGCCCACGTGCGCCTGAGGCGTGGGCCCGTAGCAGCTGCTGCTGCAGAGCCTCGAGATGGCAGGGGAGAAGGCAGGGGCAGCTGATTGGAGGGGCCCAGGTGGAGGGGCCCCAGCGGCAGCTGGGTGTGGGGGGGGCAGTAGGAGGGGGGGGTGGCTGCAGGGGTGGGGCAGGGGCCACGCCCTAACACCCCACCCCTGGCTATGCAGCTCCCCCCCGGAGTCCCGGTGGAGAGGGGCCCTGCCCAAGCTCACCCCTCCCCAAGCCACTCCACAGGAGGCTGTGTGGAGGGAGCCCAACCGCCGCTTTGAGAGAGCCCCCTACCTTCTCCAGGTGGTGAGGATGCAGCAGCTGCTGGATGGAAGGTGGGCCCAAATGGGGGCCAGCAGTTTCTCCCCCAAAAGATGGAAGAAGGGGGGGGCCCCCTGCTGTAGGGCAGGGGGCAAGAGGCCCCCACCCTCCACCCACTCAGCAGTTCCTAAAAGGACTGGGTGAGGGTTGGGGGGAGAAGATAGACCCTGCCTGCCCGAGGCAGGAGGGAGGCTGACCCCAGAAAGGGGGGGGGGGGGGAAGGCAGCCCTGTGGGGGCTTCAGCCAGCCAAGGCCCGCCAGCCCCCAGATGCTCGCCTTCCAGCCGTGGGAGAGGGTCCCACGGCAGCGGCGGCAGCAGCAGCAGCAGCAGCCCTGCAGGAGCACCTGCAGCTGGCCTCCTGCACCTATTGGTGTTCCTGGGGGGAGGTGTGGGCAGGCATGTCCTGCCCACGGCTAAAAGGCCCCTCTCACAGTGAGGGGGGGCCCACTAAAAACACCCAGTCACCAAATGAATACGGGGGACAACGAAGGAAAAAAAACAGGGACGGGAGTGAGGGTCAAAGGTTTAGAACGAGGGAGCCGGAAGGGGATACCGAGCAGAGGGCCCCGGACAGCGCCCACCGCTCCTCGAAGGTGTCCAGGGAGTTGGTGGACGCCGCCCAGAGGAACTCCGCTCGGATTCGTGAGCGAAGGGAGGAACGGAAGTAGGCCCCACAGTCGCAGGTCGCCCCCTCTGCCAGCCTCCTCTCCCTGGTTTTGTAGATGGCCATTTTGGCCGTGGCCAGGAGGAGGCAGACGAGGAGGTCCCGCGACTTTGTGGGGCCGCGGATAGGGTGTGACAGGATAAGGAGGTGCGGGGAGAAGTGCAGCCAGAACCTCAAGAGGAGGTTCTGGAGGAGCCGGAAGAGGGGCTGCAGCCTGGCGCACTCAACGTAGATGTGCGCCAGGTTCTCCCTCATGCCGCAGAAGGTGCAGGTGTCTGGGATGGGGGTGAACCGCGCCAGGTACACGCCCGTGCTCACCGCTCCATGGAGGATTCTCCAGCTGATGTCCCCGGTGGGCCGCGGGACCAGGGTGGAATAGAGGCTGGCCCACCGGGGCTCCCACCCTCCGATGGCGGCAAGAGGTCCCGCCACTTGTGGTCGGGGCGGGACACGAGGGTGGGGAAGTGGAGCGTGTGAAGCACGAGCGCGTACAGAAGGTGTCTAGGCGCGGTTCGGAAGGGGACCGGCTGCAAGGTATGCAGCCGGCTGGGGTGGTGGAGGGGAGGGGGGCGGGCAGGATCGCGAAGCCGGGGGCCCACGGAGAGGTCCGGAGGGCTAGGAGTGAGAGGGGGGCGGGGCGCACCCTCTCGCAGGACCCGGCCGAGGTAGACGTGAGCAGTGGGCGGCAGGGCGGCCTTCACCTCCTCGAGTACGCGACGGGGGGAGCGTAGGCAGGAGAGCCCCATGCGCTGGGCGAGCGCCGGGGCCTCCATCCAGTCTCCCCGGTCGTAGTCCAGGAGGTCTCCGACCCTGGTGATTCCACCTAGGACCAACCTCCGGCGCACCACGGGAGACTCCGCCGCCTGCACACGAAGGTGGGGGTTGTGTAGCAGGGGCTCCGCGAGGAGGTCTTCCCCCGGGGTGGCCCCTAAGGACCTGGAGGCTGCGAGCAGCCGCCAAGTGCGGAGGAGGTCCTGGTAGAAGGCCGGCAGCTCCGAGAGGCCTCGCGGACGGTCTCTCCAAGATAAATAAAAGAGCTGCCGGTCGTATCGGAGCCCTCGGTGACGGCGGAGGAAAGCGTGCGCCAGCGTACTCCATGCCGGACTATCTGCACTGTTGGTGTTGGCGTTGAGAAGTCCCTGCAGGGCCCGGAGGCGGAAGACATGGACCTGAGTGCGCATGCAGGTCAGGCCCTGTCCTCCCTCCTCCGGGGGGAGGTGGAGTACCCCTGCAGAGACCCAGTGCAGTCCTGGCCAGAAAAACTCCAGGATTAACTGCTGGAGCTGGTCCAGGAACTTCGGGGGTGGGACCAGGGTGCTGAGGCGGTACCAGAGCATGGACAGGACGAGTTGGTTCAGCACCAGTGCTCTCCCCCGTAGGGAGAGACACCGGAGCAGCCCTGTCCACCTCCGTAACCGCTCAGCGACCCTGCCCTCTAAACCCTGCCAGTTTTCCGGCGGAGAGGGGTGCGTGGCAGATAGAAAGACGCCTAGATAGAGCAGCGGACCCGCGCTCCACCGGATGGCCTGAAGCGCGGGCGGGAGGCGGCTCGTCTGCCATCCAGTCCCGACCACCAGGCCAGAGCTCTTGACCCAGTTGACCCGGGCGGAGGAGGCTGCCGAGTAGATAGCTTGGCAGGCCTCCAGACGCGCCAGGTCTCCCGGGTCCTGAACCACGAGGAGCACGTCGTCGGCGTACGCCGACAGGACTAGCCGCAGCCCTGCCTCTGGAAGCACCAACCCCATCAACCGTCGACGAAGGAGACAGAGGAAGGGCTCGATGGCCAGAGCGTACAGCTGTCCTGAGAGCGGGCAGCCTTGTCGTACTCCCCGTCCGAAGCTGACCGGAGCGGTCAGGGTCCAGTTGAGCTTGACCATGCACTCCGAGGCAGCGTACAGCACCCGGAGAAACCCGACGAAGCGGGGCCCGAAGCCGAAGGCCCGCAGGGTGCCCAGGAGATACCCGTGGTCCACCCTGTCGAACGCCTTCTCCTGATCCAAGGAGAGGAGGGCGAACGACAGGCCGTCCCTACACCCAAGCTCTAGGAGATCCCGGACCAAGGACAGATTATGGAGGATGGTGCGGCCCGGGACGGTGTAGGTCTGGTCGGGGTGGACCACGTCCTGCAGCACGGACCCCAAGCGACGGGAGATGGCTTTGGCGATGATCTTGTAGTCCGTGCTGAGGAGCGAGATGGGACGCCAGTTCCTGAGGTCGCGGGGGTCCCCCTTCTTGGGCAGCAGGGCAAGGACGGCACGCCTGCATGACAGGGGGAGGACCCCGCTTTGCAAGGCCTCGGCCCAGACGCTGAGCAGGTCTGGGCCGAGGACGTCCCAAAACACGCGGTAAAACTCCACGGTCAGCCCGTCCACGCCCGGGGATTTGTTGGTGGGCATGAGGCGGAGGGCTTCCGAGAGCTCGGCCAGAGTGAGAGGGAGCTCCAGCCGGTCCCGGTCGCCCGTGCTGACCGACGGCAGTCGGTCCCAGAGCACCCTGCAGGCGTCAGCGTCGGTCGGATCCGGGGAGAAAAGGGTGGCGTAGAAGGCGCGGGCCCTCTCGCGCATCTCCACCGGATCCGTAAGAGGGGTGCCGTCCTCCGCAAGAAGGCAGAGGATGTGTTTTTCGGCACCCCTCTTTTTCTCCAGGGCGTAGAAGAAGCGGGAGCCGCGGTCCATCTCCCGGAGGAGTTGGATTCGCGACCTCACCAAGGCCCCCTGTGCCCGGAGGGCGTCGAGGGCCCTGAGCTCGTCCCTCTTCTCCTGGTACGTGCCGCAGAGGGATGGATCGCTGGGGCTGGCGGCTAGACGCCTCTCCAGCTCAAGAACCTCCCGTTCCAGCTGCCCTATCAGCGCATCCCGCCGCCGGCTGGCCCCCCGAGTATAGTCGCGGCAGAAAAGCCGCGCGCGCACCTTTCCCAGATCCCACCACCGCCGTGCCGAGGGAAAGGCACGCCGTTGCTCGCGCCAGGCCAGCCAGAACTCCCGGAAGGACGCCTCGAAGCCCACGTCCTCCAGCAGGCTGTTATTGAAGTGCCAGTAGGCCGACCCCCGCTTCCCCAGCGAGAGGGAAGCCTTCACGGCCACCAGGTGGTGGTCCGAGAAGGGGGCCGGCCGCACGCTGGAGGCGTGGGCCCGGGAGAGATGGTGCCGTGAGATGTAAATGCGGTCCAACCGGGAGTGTACAGATTTATGGCCCACCACTCGGACGCAGGTGAAACCAGCGTCGTCGTTCGAGTGGTGGCTGCGCCAGACGTCCACCAGGGAGCGATGGATGAGAAGCTCCCTGAGGACGCCCGCGGCGGCCTGGCCATGCTCGGTCCCCGTGCGGTCCCGCTCCTCGAGGGTGCAGTTGAAATCCCCGCCGAGGACCAGGCACTCGCGAGGATCGATGGTGTCGAGGAAGGCTGCCGCCTGCCGGAAGAAGGGAGTTCTCTCCGGGTGGCGTGTCGGGGCATAGACATTGACGAGATGGAGAGGCAGCCCCTCCACCCGCACCCGGAGATACAGCAGGCGGCCGGGCACAACCTCGACGCTCCCCAGCACCTCGGGCCGCAGGTCTGGGGAGAACAGGGTCGCCACCCCGGCCCGGTGGGCCGAAAGGTGACTAAAGTGGACCCCGTCTCCCCACTCCAGCCGCCACTTAGCTTCGGCGGCTGGGGTAGTGTAGGTCTCCTGTAGGAAGGTGACCGAGTACCCCCCCTCCCGAAGGAAGGAGAGCACTCGGCACCTACGGAGACCCGACCCGCAGCCCCTGGCATTTAGAGTGGCAAAGAGGATCGGCGCCATTTGGAGGGCTGGGGAGGATCCTCGCTGGAGGGAGTACCGACGGTTCCCGTGGGGCCACGCAGCAAACCGTGACCAACCCCGAAGGCGACGAGGGCGTCACGGAAGCTGCGGGCCCGTTGGTAAGCCGAGGCGTCCCTCCTCCCGGTCCCCCTGCCCTCCTTGAGAAGGGCCCTCACGGATTCCAGGATGGTGTGGAAGTCCCCCAGCGCTGGAGGGCGAGAGCAACCTTGTTCTTGGAGCCACGAATGTCCTCCAAGAACCGGCGCATCTCTCCCACCAGCGCATGGGGTGCCGAGGCCTCGGGGTCTCCAGTACCCATCGGCCTCGTGTACCCTTGGGCCCCACGGCCAGAGAAAGGATTGGGGTGGGGACTGGGGTCTGGTTTTGGGGGGGATGAGGGCGGCGGAGGGAGAGCAGCCCCGGAAGTGCTGGAGAGGGCGATGTAGGGGGGGCCTCCCGAAGGATTACGGTTTCGGGGGCAGGTATGAGTGGGCAGGGGTCGAGGGGAGGGGTAGGAGGAGGGGGGGTGGGGGGGAGGGCAGGGGGGATGGGACTCATCAAGGGAGGGGAAGGTTCATGAGGGGGAGGGAGGGGGGGCAGTGGGGGAGGGGAAGGAGGAAGTGGAGGGGGAGGAGAGTCTGGAGGGGGTAGGATTGCAGGTTCTGGGGCGGGGTGTTGGCTGGGAGAAGGTGCGGGGATAATGGCGGGTGGTGGGGCTAAGATGGGAGCAGGAGCGGGGATATGGAGAGAAGGTGTCTCGGGAGGAGGGGCTTCCTCGGATGGTGGGGCGGGGGAGGGGGATAGGGGCGAGGTGCCGACATACTCGGCAGGAAGTGCCAACTGGTCGAGGGGGTGGGTGTTGGGGTCCTCGGTTTCGGGGCCAAAGGTGGGGGGCATGGGGAACTCTGCTTCCCCCAGGGTGCCCAGGGGCTGGCCAACTCCCGTGGGGAGGTCATCTCTGATTAAGGGGGGGGTCGCCTCCTGCGACGTCCCAAGGCAGAGGGAGGCGGTGGTTGAGGGATCACTGGTAGACGGTGAGGGGGAGAATGGAGGGGGTGGGGGTGAGTGGATGGACGGCCCACAGGCCTCCAGTAGGAGGCTGTCCACGTCCAGGGCCACCGGGGTGAGGCCTAGGGCCTCGACCTCCTGCGAGAGGAGGGCGAGGCCGGGGCTCACCTCCTCCGGACGCTCCACAGCAGTAGTCTGGGTCGCGGCCGGAGGGGTGTCAGGGGAGGGCGCGGGTGTGCAAAAAACCCTCTCAGCTTCCTGAGGCTCTGGCTCCGGGGCGGAGGGGGTGTTGCCGTTCTCAGCCGCCACCGCGGCAGCCCCCGTCGCCCCCGGCAGATGATCGGCAGCCGGGGGTTCGGCAGGTGGGTCTGGGCTGGCGGCTCTTTTTAGCGCTTTGCGCGGCGCCTCCACCCCGTCCTCCGACAGGGTGGGGTGCCGGGTGCGCGCACTTCTTTTCTTTCGTTTCCCCCCCACCAGCACCCAGCCCTCCGAGGAGGCGGGCCGGGCAGTAGAGGAGGAGGGGCCAGGGGACAGGGCCGACGAGGAGGAAGGGAGGTAAGAAGGGGGCGGGGCGGCAAGGGGGGGGGACGACCCGCCCCGGGACAGGCCCTCTTCTGGTCCTGCCGCCGGCCCCTCCTCCCTCTCCTCCGCAGGCCCGGCTCTTGTGCCCGCTCGGGCGCCAGCGCCTGCTTCTTCTTGCCCGGCACCATGCGGCCGGGCATCCTCCGACGCCCGAGCGGCGATGGATCCGTCCGGGACGAGAGGAGGAGGGTCGGTCCCGGGGCCTGTCGCGGTCGGGGCGCCGCCGATCCCGTGGCTGACGCCCCCCGGGTCGGAGGAGGTCCCGGGCTCCCCTTCGTGCCGGGCCAGGGGGCAGTCCCTCCGGACGTGCCCCGCCGCCCGGCACATAAAGCACCGGGCCTCCCCCAGGGTATAAAAGACCCGGTACTGGGCCCCTTGATAGGGCACCAGTATAGTCCCCTCCTGGGCCACCCCGCCCCGTGCTGCCGCCGGCGGCAGTTGGACCCGGGCCTGCCGGCGGAAGGAGAGCACGTGCCGGAGGGCGGGGTCTCTACAGCCTAGGGGGAGGGGACTCAGGACCGTCAAAGGCCGGCCCAGGGCGGTGAGGAAGGGCAGAAGGGCAGAGTTGGGAAGGAAGGGTGGAACAGAAGAAAAAACCACCCGCACGCCCAGGTCTTCCAGCGGCTCCAGGGGCACGTGCACGCCCCCAACCGCCAGGCCCCTCTCCACCGCCTCCTGGGCGGCGGCCTCCGAAGCCAGGAAGAAAACGATCTTCCCGAACATCCGGGAGGCCGCCACCACGGCCGCGGGCCCCACCACCCGTGCCAACGCCCGCACGTAGGTCTCCACGTGGGGCGAGGCAGCCACCAGGAGGCAGCGGACTCCGTGCCTCCTGGTGAGCGCGGGGAAGGGGCCGCGACCGTTGGGGATGGTAGTCCCGGCGGAGGCAGCAGGAGCAGGGTGCGAGGCGGCGGCCGCCGCCTGGGCGTATGACCTGGGGGCCGAGAGATCGGGGCCCCCAGGAGCGGTGGAGGGAACAGGGGGAAGGGGAGAAGGGGAGGCTGCACTGGATGTTTGGGCAGCCTGGGGGAGAGTCCCCGCCACGGGAGGTTTGGCCTTCCGGGCGGGGCTCTTGCCCTTTCTTTTCCCCTGGCCCCTCCTGCCCTTTTGGGGGGGGGGGTTTGGGGCTGGGTCGCCAGGGGGCGCCGCGGCGGAGGCAGTAGGAGCCCCGGAGCCTGCGCCCGCGCCCTCAGCCGACGTGGTTGTGATGTTCTGGGCAGCCCTGGACGAGTGGGCCGCCATTTCGGGGAGAGGAGGGGTGACAGTGGAGGGGAGAGGGAGGGAGGGGTCACCAGATGACCCTCCAGTGGGCGTGGGGGCCATATTGGTGGGTTTGAGGGGGAAAAAGTTCATTGGGGGTGGGGGCCTTTAAGAGAAAGCGGGGGAGGGGGAGGAGAGTGGAAGGGAAGGAAGGAGTGAGGCGTGGCTGCCCCTCCCCCACCGGCTGGGCTGAGGACCCAGTCAGACGGGGGAAGGGCAGGGCAAGGGGAGTGAGGGCAGGGAAAGGGAGACACAAAAGAAAGACCACAACTCCCAGCACAAGAGGGTAAGATGGCTCCTGTTTCTGCACTGGGGTGTGGAGGGAGTCAAAGTTTGTGTGTGTGTGGGTTGTGGGGGGGCCTCAGGCGCTTAAGTAAACAGAAAAAAGGGGGGGGGAAGGGGCGTGGGCACGTGGGGGGGCAGGGAGGAGGCACAGCCCACTTAAGGGGGATGGCGGGGTTAATGGGGAGAGGGGTGTGCCCACGTGCGCCTGAGGCGTGGGCCCGTAGCAGCTGCTGCTGCAGAGCCTCGAGATGGCAGGGGAGAAGGCAGGGGCAGCTGATTGGAGGGGCCCAGGTGGAGGGGCCCCAGCGGCAGCTGGGTGTGGGGGGGGCAGTAGGAGGGGGGGGTGGCTGCAGGGGTGGGGCAGGGGCCACGCCCTAACACCCCACCCCTGGCTATGCAGCTCCCCCCCGGAGTCCCGGTGGAGAGGGGCCCTGCCCAAGCTCACCCCTCCCCAAGCCACTCCACAGGAGGCTGTGTGGAGGGAGCCCAACCGCCGCTTTGAGAGAGCCCCCTACCTTCTCCAGGTGGTGAGGATGCAGCAGCTGCTGGATGGAAGGTGGGCCCAAATGGGGGCCAGCAGTTTCTCCCCCAAAAGATGGAAGAAGGGGGGGGCCCCCTGCTGTAGGGCAGGGGGCAAGAGGCCCCCACCCTCCACCCACTCAGCAGTTCCTAAAAGGACTGGGTGAGGGTTGGGGGGAGAAGATAGACCCTGCCTGCCCGAGGCAGGAGGGAGGCTGACCCCAGAAAGGGGGGGGGGGGGGAAGGCAGCCCTGTGGGGGCTTCAGCCAGCCAAGGCCCGCCAGCCCCCAGATGCTCGCCTTCCAGCCGTGGGAGAGGGTCCCACGGCAGCGGCGGCAGCAGCAGCAGCAGCAGCCCTGCAGGAGCACCTGCAGCTGGCCTCCTGCACCTATTGGTGTTCCTGGGGGGAGGTGTGGGCAGGCATGTCCTGCCCACGGCTAAAAGGCCCCTCTCACAGTGAGGGGGGGCCCACTAAAAACCCAGTCACCAAATAAATACGGGGGACAACAAAGGAAAAAAACAGGGATGGGAGTGAGGGTCAAAGGTTTAGAACGAGGGAGCCGGAAGGGGATACCGAGCAGAGGGCCCCGGACAGCGCCCACCGCTCCTCGAAGGTGTCCAGGGAGTTGGTGGACGCCGCCCAGAGGAACTCCGCTCGGATTCGTGAGCGAAGGGAGGAACGGAAGTAGGCCCCACAGTCGCAGGTCGCCCCCTCTGCCAGCCTCCTCTCCCTGGTTTTGTAGATGGCCATTTTGGCCGTGGCCAGGAGGAGGCAGACGAGGAGGTCCCGCGACTTTGTGGGGCCGCGGATAGGGTGTGACAGGATAAGGAGGTGCGGGGAGAAGTGCAGCCAGAACCTCAAGAGGAGGTTCTGGAGGAGCCGGAAGAGGGGCTGCAGCCTGGCGCACTCAACGTAGATGTGCGCCAGGTTCTCCCTCATGCCGCAGAAGGTGCAGGTGTCTGGGATGGGGGTGAACCGCGCCAGGTACACGCCCGTGCTCACCGCTCCATGGAGGATTCTCCAGCTGATGTCCCCGGTGGGCCGCGGGACCAGGGTGGAATAGAGGCTGGCCCACCGGGGCTCCCCACCCTCCGATGGCGGCAAGAGGTCCCGCCACTTGTGGTCGGGGCGGGACACGAGGGTGGGGAAGTGGAGCGTGTGAAGCACGAGCGCGTACAAAAGGTGTCTAGGCGCGGTTCGGAAGGGGACCGGCTGCATGGTATGCAGCCGGCTGAGGTGGTGGAGGGGAGGGGGGCGGGCAGGATCGCGAAGCCGGGGGCCCACGGAGATGTCCGGAGGGCTAGGAGTGAGAGGGGGGCGGGGCGCACCCTCTCGCAGGACCCGGCCGAGGTAAACGTGAGCAGTGGGCGGCAGGGCGGCCTTCACCTCCTCGAGTACGCGACGGGGGGAACATAGGCTGGAGAGCCCCCTGCGCTGGGCGAGCGCCGGGGCCTCCATCCAGTCTCCCCGGTCGTAGTCCAGGAGGTCTCCGACCCTGGTGATTCCACCTAGGACCAACCTCCGGCGCACCACGGGAGACTCCGCCACCTGCACACGAAGGTGGGGGTTGTGTAGCAGGGGCTCCGCGAGGAGGTCTTCCCCCGTGGTGGCCCCTAAAGACCTGGAGGCTGCGAGCAGCCGCCAAGTGCGGAGGAGGTCCTGGTAGAAGGCCGGCAGCTCCGAGAGGCCTCGCGGACGGTCTCTCCAAGATAAATAAAGGAGCTGCCGGTCGTATCGGAGCCCTCGGTGACGGCGGAGGAAAGCATGCGCCAGCGTACTCCATGCCGGACTATCTGCACTGTTGGTGTTGGCGTTGAGAAGTCCCTGCAGGGCCCGGAGGCGGAGGACATGGACCTGAGTGCGCATGCAAGTCAGGCCCTGTCCTCCCTCCTCCGGGGGGAGGTGGAGTACCCCTGCAGAGACCCAGTGCAGTCCTGGCCAGAAAAACTCCAGGATTAACTTCTGGAGCTGGTCCAGGAACTTCGGGGGTGGGACCAGGGTGCTGAGGCGGTACCAGAGCATGGACAGGACGAGTTGGTTCAGCACCAGTGCTCTCCCCCGCAGGGAGAGGCACTGGAGCAGCCCTGTCCACCTCCGTAACCGCTCAGCGACCCTGCCCTCTAAACCCTGCCAGTTTTCCGGCGGAGAGGGATGCGTGGCGGATAGAAAGACGCCTAGATAGAGCAGCGGACCCGCGCTCCACCGGATGGCCTGAAGCGCGGGCGGGAGGCGGCTCGTCTGCCATCCAGTCCCGACCACCAGGCCAGAGCTCTTGACCCAGTTGACCCGGGCGGAGGAGGCCGCCGAGTAAATAGCTTGGCAAGCCTCCAGACGCGCCAGGTCTCCCGGGTCCTGAACCACGAGGAGCACGTCGTCGGCGTACGCCGACAGGACTAGCCGCAGCCCTGCCTCTGGAAGCACCATCCCCATCAACCGTCGACGAAGGAGACAGAGGAAGGGCTCGATGGCCAGAGCGTACAGCTGTCCTGAGAGCGGGCAGCCTTGTCGTACTCCCCGTCCGAAGCTGACCGGAGCGGTCAGGGTCCAGTTGAGCTTGACCATGCACTCCGAGGCAGCGTACAGCACCCGGAGAAACCCGACGAAGCGGGGTCCGAAGCCGAAGGCCTGCAGGGTGCCCAGGAGATACCCGTGGTCCACCCTGTCGAACGCCTTCTCCTGATCCAAGGACAGGAGGGCGAACGACAGGCCGTCCCTACACCCAAGCTCTAAGAGATCCCGGACCAAGGACAGATTATGGAGGATGGTACGGCCCGGGACGGTGTAGGTCTGGTCGGGGTGGACCACGTCCTGCAGCACGGACCCCAAGCGACGGGAGATGGCTTTAGCGATGATCTTGTAGTCCGTGCTGAGGAGCGAGATGGGACGCCAGTTCCTGAGGTCGCGGGGGTCCCCCTTCTTGGGCAGCAGGGCGAGGACGGCACGCCTGCATGACAGGGGGAGGACCCCGCTTTGCAAGGCCTCGGCCCAGACGCTGAGCAGGTCTGGGCCGAGGACGTCCCAAAACACGCGGTAAAACTCCACGGTCAGCCCGTCCATGCCCGGGGATTTGTTGGTGGGCATGAGGCGGAGGGCTTCCGAGAGCTCGGCCAGAGTGAGAGGAAGCTCTAGCCGGTCCCGGTCGCCCGTGCTGACCGACGGCAGTTGGTCCCAGAGCACCCTGCAGGCGTCGGCGTCGGTCGGATCCGGGGAGAAAAGGGTGGCGTAGAAGGCGCGGGCCCTCTCGCGCATCTCCACCGGATCCGTAAGAGGGGTGCCGTCCTCCGCAAGAAGGCAGAGGATGTGTTTTTCGGCACCCCTCTTTTTCTCCAAGGCGTAGAAGAAGCGGGAGCCGCGGTCCATCTCCCGGAGGAGTTGGATTCGCGACCTCACCAAGGCCCCCTGTGCCCGGAGGGCGTCGAGGGCCCTGAGCTCGTCCCTCTTCTCCTGGTACGTGCCACAGAGGGATGGATCGTTGGGGCTGGCGGCTAGACGCCTCTCCAGCTCAAGAACCTCCCGTTCCAGCTGCCCTATCAGCGCATCCCGCCGCCGGCTGGCCCCCCGAGTATAGTCGCGGCAGAAGAGCCGCGCGCGCACCTTTCCCAGATCCCACCACCGCCGCGCCGAGGGAAAGGCACGCCGTTGCTCGCGCCAGGCCAGCCAGAACTCCCGGAAGGACGCCACGAAGCCCACGTCCTCCAGCAGGCTGTTATTGAAGTGCCAGTAGGCCGACCCCCGCTTCCCCAGCGAGAGGGAAGCCTTCACGGCCACCAGGTGGTGGTCCGAGAAGGGGGCCGGCCGCACGCTGGAGGCGTGGGCCCGGAAGAGATGGTGCCGTGAGATGTAAATGCGGTCCAACCGGGAGTGTACAGATGTATGGCCCACCACTCGGACGCAGGTGAAACCAGCGTCGTCGTCCGAGTGGTGGCTGCGCCAGACGTCCACCAGGGAGCGATGGATGAGAAGCTCCCTGAGGACGCCCGCAGCGGCCTGGCCATGCTCGGTCCCCGTGCGGTCCCGCTCCTCGAGGGTGCAGTTGAAATCCCCGCCGAGGACCAGGCACTCGCGAGGATCGATGGTGTCGAGGAAGGCTGCCGCCTGCCGGAAGAAGGGAGTTCTCTCCGGGTGGCGTGTCGGGGCATAGACATTGACGAGATGGAGAGGCAGCCCCTCCACCCGCACCCGGAGATACAGCAGGCGGCCGGGCACAACCTCGACGCTCCCCAGCACCTCGGGCCGCAGGTCTGGGGAGAACAGGGTCGCCACCCCGGCCCGGTGGGCCGAAAGGTGACTAAAGTGGACCCCGTCTCCCCACTCCAGCCGCCACTTAGCTTCGGCGGCTGGGGTAGTGTAGGTCTCCTGTAGGAAGGTGACCGAGTACCCCCCCTCCCGAAGGAAGGAGAGCACTCGGCACCTACGGAGACCCGACCCGCAGCCCCTGGCATTTAGAGTGGCAAAGAGGATCGGCGCCATTTGGAGGGCTGCGGAGGATCCTCGCCGGAGGGAGTACCGACGGTTCCCGTGGGGCCACGCAGCAAACCGTGACCAACCCCGAAGGCGACGAGGGCGTCACGGAAGCTGCGGGCCCGTTGGTAAGCCGAGGCGTCCCTCCTCCCGGTCCCCCTGCCCTCCTTGAGAAGGGCCCTCACGGATTCCAGGATGGTGTGGAAGTCCCCCCAGCGCTGGAGGGCGAGAGCAACCTTGTTCTTGGAGCCACGAACGTCCTCCAAGAACCGGCGCATCTCTCCCACCAGCGCATGGGGTGCCGAGGCCTCGGGGTCTCCAGTACCCATCGGCCTCGTGTACCCTTGGGCCCCACGGCCAGAGAAAGGATTGGGGTGGGGACTGGGGTCTGGTTTTGGGGGGGATGAGGGCGGCGGAGGGAGAGCAGCCCCGGAAGTGCTGGGAGAGGGCGATGTAGGGGGGGCCTCCCGAAGGATTACGGTTTCGGGGGCAGGTATGAGTGGGCAGGGGTCGAGGGGAGGGGTAGGAGGAGGGGGGGTGGGACTCATCAAGGGAGGGGAAGGTTCATGAGGGGGAGGGAGGGGGGGCAGTGGGGGAGGGGGAGGAGGAAGTGGAGGGGGAGGAGGGTCTGGAGGGGGTAGGATTGCAGGTTCTGGGGCGGGGTGTTGGCTGGGAGAAGGTGCGGGGATAATGGCGGGTGGTGGGGCTAAGATGGGAGCAGGAGCGGGGATATGGAGAGAAGGTGTCTCGGGAGGAGGGGCTTCCTCGGATGGTGGGGCGGGGGAGGGGGATAGGGGCGAGGTGCCGACATACTCGGCAGGAAGTGCCAACTGGTCGAGGGGGTGGGTGTTGGGGTCCTCGGTTTCGGGGCCAAAAGTGGGGGGCATGGGGAACTCTGCTTCCCCCAGGGTGCCCAGGGGCTGGCCAACTCCCGTGGGGAGGTCATCTCTGATTAAGGGGGGGGTCGCCTCCTGCGACGTCCCAAGGCAGAGGGAGGCGGTGGTTGAGGGATCACTGGTAGACGGTGAGGGGGAGAATGGAGGGGGTGGGGGTGAGTGGATGGACGGCCCACAGGCCTCCAGTAGGAGGCTGTCCACGTCCAGGGCCACCGGGGTGAGGCCTAGGGCCTCGACCTCCTGCGAGAGGAGGGCGAGGCCGGGGCTCACCTCCTCCGGACGCTCCACAGCAGTAGTCTGGGTCGCGGCCGGAGGGGTGTCAGGGGAGGGCGCGGGTGTGCAAAAAACCCTCTCAGCTTCCTGAGGCTCTGGCTCCGGGGCGGAGGGGGTGTTGCCGTTCTCAGCCGCCACCGCGGCAGCCCCCGTCGCCCCCGGCAGATGATCGGCAGCCGGGGGTTCGGCAGGTGGGTCTGGGCTGGCGGCTCTTTTTAGCGCTTTGCGCGGCGCCTCCACCCCGTCCTCCGACAGGGTGGGGTGCCGGGTGCGCGCACTTCTTTTCTTTCGTTTCCCCCCCACCAGCACCCAGCCCTCCGAGGAGGCGGGCTGGGCAGTAGAGGAGGAGGGGCCAGGGGACAGGGCCGACGAGGAGGAAGGGAGGTAAGAAGGGGGCGGGGCGGCAAGGGGGGGGGACGACCCGCCCCGGGACGGGCCCTCTTCTGGTCCTGCCGCCGGCCCCTCCTCCCTCTCCTCCGCAGGCCCGGCTCTTGTGCCCGCTCGGGCGCCAGCGCCTGCTTCTTCTTGCCCGGCACCATGCGGCCGGGCATCCTCCGACGCCCGAGCGGCGATGGATCCGTCCGGGACGAGAGGAGGAGGGTCGGTCCCGGGGCCTGTCGCGGTCGGGGCGCCGCCGATCCCGTGGCTGACGCCCCCCGGGTCGGAGGAGGTCCCGGGCTCCCCTTCGTGCCGGGCCAGGGGGCAATCCCTCCGGACGTGCCCCGCCGCCCGGCACATAAAGCACCGGGCCTCCCCCAGGGTGTAAAAGACCCGGTACTGGGCCCCTTGATGGGGCACCAGTATAGTCCCCTCCTGGGCCACCCCGCCCCGTGCTGCCGCCGGCGGCAGTTGGACCCGGGCCTGCCGGCGGAAGGAGAGCACGTGCCGGAGGGCGGGGTCTTTGCAGCCTAGGGGGAGGGGACTCAGGACCGTCAAAGGCCAGCCCAGGGCAGTGAGGAAAGGCAGAAGGGCAGAGTTGGGAAGGAAGGGTGGGACAGAAGAAAAAACCACCCGCACGCCCAGGTCCTCCAGCGGCTCCAGGGGCACGTGCACGCCCCCAACCGCCAGGCCCCTCTCCACCGCCTCCTGGGCGGCGGCCTCCGAAGCCAGGAAGAACACGATCTTCCCGAACATCCGGGAGGCCGCCACCACGGCCGCGGGCCCCACCACCCGTGCCAACGCCCGCACGTAGGTCTCCACGTGGGGCGAGGCAGCCACCAGGAGGCAGCGGACTCCGTGCCTCCTGGTGAGCGCGGGGAAGGGGCCGCGACCGTTGGGGATGGTAGTCCCGGCAGAGGCGGCAGGAGTAGGGTGCGAGGCGGCGGCCGCCGCCTGGGCGTACGACCTGGGGGCCGAGAGGTCGGGGCCCCCAGGAGCGGTGGAGGGAACAGGGGGAAGGGGAGAAGGGGAGGCTGCACTGGATGTTTGGGCAGCCTGGGGGAGAGTCCCCGCCACGGGAGGTTTGGCCTTCCGGGCGGGGCTCTTGCCCTTTCTTTTCCCCTGGCCCCTCCTGCCCTTTTGGGGGGGGGGGTTTGGGGCTGGGTCGCCAGGGGGCGCCGCGGCGGAGGCAGTAGGAGCCCCGGAGCCTGCGCCCGCGCCCTCAGCCGACGTGGTTGTGATGTTCTGGGCAGCCCTGGACGAGTGGGCCGCCATTTCGGGGATAGGAGGGGTGACAGTGGAGGGGAGAGGGAGGGAGGGGTCACCAGATGACCCTCCAGTGGGCGTGGGGGCCATATTGGTGGGTTTGAGGGGGAAAAAGTTCATTGGGGGTGGGGGCCTTTAAGAGAAAGCGGGGGAGGGGGAGGAGAGTGGAAGGGAAGGAAGGAGTGAGGCGTGGCTGCCCCTCCCCCACCGGCTGGGCTGAGGACCCAGTCAGATGGGGGAAGGGCAGGGCAAGGGGAGTGAGGGCAGGGAAAAGGAGACACAAAAGAAAGACCACAACTCCCAGCACAAGAGGGTAAGATGGCTCCTGTTTCTGCACTGGGGTGTGGAGGGAGTCAAAGTTTGTGTGTGTGTGTGTGTGTGGGTCGTGGGGGGGCCTCAGGCGCTTGAGTAAACAGAAGAAGGGGGGGGGAAGGGGCGTGGGCACGTGGGGGGGCAGGGAGGAGGCACAGCCCGCTTAAGGGGGATGGCGGGGTTAATGGGGGGAGGGGTGTGCCCACGTGCGCCTGAGGGGTGGGCCCGTAGCAGCTGCTGCTGCAGAGCCTCGAGATGGCAGGGGAGAAGGCAGGGGCAGCTGATTGGAGGGGCCCAGGTGGAGGGGGCCCCAGCGGCAGCTGGGTGTGGGGGGGGCAGTAGGAGGGGGGGGTGGCTGCAGGGGTGGGGCAGGGGCCACGCCCTAACACCCCACCCCTGGCTATGCAGCTCCCCCCCGGAGCCCCGGCGGAGAGGGGCCCTGCCCAAGCTCACCCCTCCCCAGGCCACTCCACAGGAGGCTGTGTGGAGGGAGCCCAACCGCCGCTTTGAGAGAGCCCCCTACCTTCTCCAGGTGGTGAGGATGCAGCAGCTGCTGGATGGAAGGTGGGCCCAAATGGGGGCCAGCAGTTTCTCCCCCAAAAGATGGAAGAAGGGGGGGGGGGCCCCCTGCTGTAGGGCAGGGGGCAAGAGGCCCCCACCCTCCACCCACTCAGCAGTTCCTAAAAGGACTGGGTGAGGGTTGGGGGGAGAAGATAGACCCTGCCTGCCCGAGGCAGGAGGGAGGCTGACCCCAGAAAGGGGGGGGGGGTGGGGAAGGCAGCCCTGTGGGGGCTTCAGCCAGCCAAGGCCCGCCAGCCCCCAGATGCTCGCCTTCCAGCCGTGGGAGAGGGTCCCACGGCGGCGGCGGCGGCAGCAGCAGCAGCAGCAGCCCTGCAGGAGCACCTGCAGCTGGCCTCCTGCACCTATTGGTGTTCCTGGGGGGGAGGTGTGGGCAGGCATGTCCTGCCCACGGCTAAAAGGCCCCTCTCACAGTGAGGGGGGGCCCACTAAAAACACCCAGTCACCAAATAAATACGGGGGACAACAAAGGAAAAAAACAGGGATGGGAGTGAGGGTCAAAGGTTTAGAACGAGGGAGCCGGAAGGGGATACCGAGCAGAGGGCCCCGGACAGCGCCCACCGCTCCTCAAAGGTGTCCAGGGAGTTGGTGGACGCCGCCCAGAGGAACTCCGCTCGGATTCGTGAGCGAAGGGAGGAACGGAAGTAGGCCCCACAGTCGCAGGTCGCCCCCTCTGCCAGCCTCCCCTCCCTGGTTTTGTAGATGGCCATTTTGGCCGTGGCCAGGAGGAGGCAGACGAGGAGGTCCCGCGACTTTGTGGGGCCGCGGATAGGGTGTGACAGGATAAGGAAGTGCGGGGAGAAGTGCAGCCAGAACCTCAAGAGGAGGTTCTGGAGGAGCCGGAAGAGGGGCTGCAGCCTGGCGCACTCAACGTAGATGTGCGCCAGGTTCTCCCTCATGCCGCAAAAGGTGCAAGTGTCTGGGATGGGGGTGAACCGCGCCAGGTACACGCCCGTGCTCACCGCTCCATGGAGGATTCTCCAGCTGATGTCCCCGGTGGGCCGCGGGACCAGGGTGGAATAGAGGCTGGCCCACCGGGGCTCCCCACCCTCCGATGGCGGCAAGAGGTCCCGCCACTTGTGGTCGGGGCGGGACACGAGGGTGGGGAAGTGGAGCGTGTGAAGCACGAGCGCGTACAGAAGGTGTCTAGGCGCGGTTCGGAAGGGGACCGGCTGCAAGGTATGCAGCCGGCTGGGGTGGTGGAGGGGAGGGGGGCGGGCAGGATCGCGAAGCCGGGGGCCCACGGAGAGGTCCGGAGGGCTAGGAGTGAGAGGGGGGCGGGGCGCACCCTCTCGCAGGACCCGGCCGAGGTAGACGTGAGCAGTGGGCGGCAGGGCGGCCTTCACCTCCTCGAGTACGCGACGGGGGGAGCGTAGGCAGGAGAGCCCCATGCGCTGGGCGAGCGCCGGGGCCTCCATCCAGTCTCCCCGGTCGTAGTCCAGGAGGTCTCCGACCCTGGTGATTCCACCTAGGACCAACCTCCGGCGCACCACGGGAGACTCCGCCGCCTGCACACGAAGGTGGGGGTTGTGTAGCAGGGGCTCCGCGAGGAGGTCTTCCCCCGGGGTGGCCCCTAAGGACCTGGAGGCTGCGAGCAGCCGCCAAGTGCGGAGGAGGTCCTGGTAGAAGGCCGGCAGCTCCGAGAGGCCTCGCGGACGGTCTCTCCAAGATAAATAAAAGAGCTGCCGGTCGTATCGGAGCCCTCGGTGACGGCGGAGGAAAGCGTGCGCCAGCGTACTCCATGCCGGACTATCTGCACTGTTGGTGTTGGCGTTGAGAAGTCCCTGCAGGGCCCGGAGGCGGAAGACATGGACCTGAGTGCGCATGCAGGTCAGGCCCTGTCCTCCCTCCTCCGGGGGGAGGTGGAGTACCCCTGCAGAGACCCAGTGCAGTCCTGGCCAGAAAAACTCCAGGATTAACTTCTGGAGCTGGTCCAGGAACTTCGGGGGTGGGACCAGGGTGCTGAGGCGGTACCAGAGCATGGACAGGACGAGTTGGTTCAGCACCAGTGCTCTCCCCCGTAGGGAGAGACACCGGAGCAGCCCTGTCCACCTCCGTAACCGCTCAGCGACCCTGCCCTCTAAACCCTGCCAGTTTTCCGGCGGAGAGGGGTGCGTGGCAGATAGAAAGACGCCTAGATAGAGCAGCGGACCCGCGCTCCACCGGATGGCCTGAAGCGCGGGCGGGAGGCGGCTCGTCTGCCATTCAGTCCCGACCACCAGGCCAGAGCTCTTGACCCAGTTGACCCGGGCGGAGGAGGCTGCCGAGTAGATAGCTTGGCAGGCCTCCAGACGCGCCAGGTCTCCCGGGTCCTGAACCACGAGGAGCACGTCGTCGGCGTACGCCGACAGGACTAGCCGCAGCCCTGCCTCTGGAAGCACCATCCCCATCAACCGTCGACGAAGGAGACAGAGGAAGGGCTCGATGGCCAGAGCGTACAGCTGTCCTGAGAGCGGGCAGCCTTGTCGTACTCCCCGTCCGAAGCTGACCGGAGCGGTCAGGGTCCAGTTGAGCTTGACCATGCACTCCGAGGCAGCGTACAGCACCCGGAGAAACCCGACGAAGCGGGGTCCGAAGCCGAAGGCCTGCAGGGTGCCCAGGAGATACCCGTGGTCCACCCTGTCGAACGCCTTCTCCTGATCCAAGGACAGGAGGGCGAACGACAGGCCGTCCCTACACCCAAGCTCTAAGAGATCCCGGACCAAGGACAGATTATGGAGGATGGTACGGCCCGGGACGGTGTAGGTCTGGTCGGGGTGGACCACGTCCTGCAGCACGGACCCCAAGCGACGGGAGATGGCTTTAGCGATGATCTTGTAGTCCGTGCTGAGGAGCGAGATGGGACGCCAGTTCCTGAGGTCGCGGGGGTCCCCCTTCTTGGGCAGCAGGGCGAGGACGGCACGCCTGCATGACAGGGGGAGGACCCCGCTTTGCAAGGCCTCGGCCCAGACGCTGAGCAGGTCTGGGCCGAGGACGTCCCAAAACACGCGGTAAAACTCCACGGTCAGCCCGTCCATGCCCGGGGATTTGTTGGTGGGCATGAGGCGGAGGGCTTCCGAGAGCTCGGCCAGAGTGAGAGGAAGCTCTAGCCGGTCCCGGTCGCCCGTGCTGACCGACGGCAGTTGGTCCCAGAGCACCCTGCAGGCGTCGGCGTCGGTCGGATCCGGGGAGAAAAGGGTGGCGTAGAAGGCGCGGGCCCTCTCGCGCATCTCCACCGGATCCGTAAGAGGGGTGCCGTCCTCCGCAAGAAGGCAGAGGATGTGTTTTTCGGCACCCCTCTTTTTCTCCAAGGCGTAGAAGAAGCGGGAGCCGCGGTCCATCTCCCGGAGGAGTTGGATTCGCGACCTCACCAAGGCCCCCTGTGCCCGGAGGGCGTCGAGGGCCCTGAGCTCGTCCCTCTTCTCCCGGTACGTGCCACAGAGGGATGGATCGTTGGGGCTGGCGGCTAGACGCCTCTCCAGCTCAAGAACCTCCCGTTCCAGCTGCCCTATCAGCGCATCCCGCCGCCGGCTGGCCCCCCGAGTATAGTCGCGGCAGAAGAGCCGCGCGCGCACCTTTCCCAGATCCCACCACCGCCGCGCCGAGGGAAAGGCACGCCGTTGCTCGCGCCAGGCCAGCCAGAACTCCCGGAAGGACGCCACGAAGCCCACGTCCTCCAGCAGGCTGTTATTGAAGTGCCAGTAGGCCGACCCCCGCTTCCCCAGCGAGAGGGAAGCCTTCACGGCCACCAGGTGGTGGTCCGAGAAGGGGGCCGGCCGCACGCTGGAGGCGTGGGACCGGAAGAGATGGTGCCGTGAGATGTAAATGCGGTCCAACCGGGAGTGTACAGATGTATGGCCCACCACTCGGACGCAGGTGAAACCAGCGTCGTCGTCCGAGTGGTGGCTGCGCCAGACGTCCACCAGGGAGCGATGGATGAGAAGCTCCCTGAGGACGCCCGCTGCGGCCTGGCCATGCTCGGTCCCCGTGCGGTCCCGCTCCTCGAGGGTGCAGTTGAAATCCCCGCCGAGGACCAGGCACTCGCGAGGATCGATGGTGTCGAGGAAGGCCGCCGCCTGCCGGAAGAAGGGGGTTCTCTCCGGGCGGCGTGTTGGGGCATAGACATTAACGAGATGGAGAGGCAGCCCCTCCACCCGCACCCGGAGATACAGCAGGCGGCCGGGCACAACCTCGACGCTCCCCAGCACCTCGGGCCGCAGGTCTGGGGAGAACAGGGTCGCCACCCCGGCCCGGTGGGCCGAGAGGTGACTGAAGTGGACCCCGTCTCCCCACTCCAGCCGCCACTTCGCTTCGGCGGCTGGGGTAGTGTAGGTCTCCTGTAGGAAGGTGACCGAGTACCCCCCCTCCCGAAGGAAGGAGAGCACTCGGCACCTACGGAGACCCGACCCGCAGCCCCTGGCATTTAAAGTGGCAAAGATGATCGGCGCCATTTGGAGGGCTGGGGAGGATCCTCGCCGGAGGGAATACCGACGGCTCCGGTGGGGCCACGCAGCAAACCGTGACCAACCCCGAAGGCGACGAGGGCGTCACGGAAGCTGCGGGCCCGTTGGTAAGCCGAGGCATCCCTCCTCCCGGTCCCCCTGCCCTCCTTAAGAAGGGCCCTCACGGATTTCAGGATGGTGTGGAAGTCCCCCCAGCGCTGGAGGGCGAGAGCAACCTTGTTCTTGGAGCCACGAATGTCCTCCAAGAACCGGCGCATCTCTCCCACCAGCGCATGGGGTGCCGAGGCCTCGGGGTCTCCAGTACCCATCGGCCTCGTGTACCCTTGGGCCCCACGGCCAGAGAAAGGATTGGGGTGGGGACTGGGGTCTGGTTTTGGGGGGGATGAGGGCGGCGGAGGGAGAGCAGCCCCGGAAGTGCTGGGAGAGGGCGATGTAGGGGGGGCCTCCCGAAGGATTACGGTTTCGGGGGCAGGTATGAGTGGGCAGGGGTCGAGGGGAGGGGTAGGAGGAGGGGGGGTGGGGGGGAGGGCAGGGGGGATGGGACTCATCAAGGGAGGGGAAGGTTCATGAGGGGGAGGGAGGGGGGGCAGTGGGGGAGGGGGAGGAGGAAGTGGAGGGGGAGGAGAGTCCGGAGGGGGTAGGATTGCAGGTTCTGGGGCGGGGTGTTGGCTGGGAGAAGGTGCGGGGATAATGGCGGGTGGTGGGGCTAAGATGGGAGCAGGAGCGGGGATATGGAGAGAAGGTGTCTCGGGAGGAGGGGCTTCCTCGGATGGTGGGGCGGGGGAGGGGGATAGGGGCGAGGTGCCGACATACTCGGCAGGAAGTGCCAACTGGTCGAGGGGGTGGGTGTTGGGGTCCTCGGTTTCGGGGCCAAAGGTGGGGGGCATGGGGAACTCTGCTTCCCCCAGGGTGCCCAGGGGCTGGCCAACTCCCGTGGGGAGGTCATCTCTGATTAAGGGGGGGGTCGCCTCCTGCGACGTCCCAAGGCAGAGGGAGGCGGTGGTTGAAGGATCACTGGTAGATGGTGAGGGGGAGAATGGAGGGGGTGGGGGTGAGTGGATGGACGGCCCACAGGCCTCCAGTAGGAGGCTGTCCACGTCCAGGGCCACCGGGGTGAGGCCTAGGGCCTCGACCTCCTGCGAGAGGAGGGCGAGGCCGGGGCTCACCTCCTCCGGACGCTCCACAGCAGTAGTCTGGGTCGCGGCCGGAGGGGTGTCAGGGGAGGGCGCGGGTGTGCAAAAAACCCTCTCAGCTTCCTGAGGCTCTGGCTCCGGGGCGGAGGGGGTGTTGCCGTTCTCAGCCGCCACCGCGGCAGCCCCCGTCGCCCCCGGCAGATGATCGGCAGCCGGGGGTTCGGCAGGTGGGTCTGGGCTGGCGGCTCTTTTTAGCGCTTTGCGCGGCGCCTCCACCCCGTCCTCCGACAGGGTGGGGTGCCGGGTGCGCGCACTTTTTTTCTTTCGTTTCCCCCCCACCAGCACCCAGCCCTCCGAGGAGGCGGGCCGGGCAGTAGAGGAGGAGGGGCCAGGGGACAGGGCCGACGAGGAGGAAGGGAGGTAAGAAGGGGGCGGGGCGGCAAGGGGGGGGGACGACCCGCCCCGGGACGGGCCCCCTTCTGGTCCTGCCGCCGGCCCCTCCTCCCTCTCCTCCGCAGGCCCGGCTCTTGTGCCCGCTCGGGCGCCAGCGCCTGCTTCTTCTTGCCCGGCACCATGCGTCCGGGCATCCTCCGACGCCCGAGCGGCGATGGATCCGTCCGGGACGAGAGGAGGAGGGTCGGTCCCGGGGCCTGTCGCGGTCGGGGCGCCGCCGATCTCGTGGCTGACGCCCCCCGGGTCGGAGGAGGTCCCGGGCTCCCCTTCGTGCCGGGCCAGGGGGCAATCCCTCCGGACGTGCCCCGCCGCCCGGCACATAAAGCACCGGGCCTCCCCCAGGGTGTAAAAGACCCGGTACTGGGCCCCTTGATGGGGCACCAGTATAGTCCCCTCCTGGGCCACCCCGCCCCGTGCTGCCGCCGGCGGCAGTTGGACCCGGGCCTGCCGGCGGAAGGAGAGCACGTGCCGGAGGGCGGGGTCTTTACAGCCTAGGGGGAGGGGACTCAGGACCGTCAAAGGCCGGCCCAGGGCAGTGAGGAAAGGCAGAAGGGCCGAGTTGGGAAGGAAGGGTGGGACAGAAGAAAAAACCACCCGCACGCCCAGGTCCTCCAGCGGCTCCAGGGGCACGTGCACGCCCCCAACCGCCAGGCCCCTCTCCACCGCCTCCTGGGCGGCGGCCTCCGAAGCCAGGAAGAACACGATCTTCCCGAACATCCGGGAGGCCGCCACCACGGCCGCGGGCCCCACCACCCGTGCCAACGCCCGCACGTAGGTCTCCACGTGGGGCGAGGCAGCCACCAGGAGGCAGCGGACTCCGTGCCTCCTGGTGAGCGCGGGGAAGGGGCCGCGACCGTTGGGGATGGTAGTCCCGGCAGAGGCGGCAGGAGTAGGGTGCGAGGCGGCGGCCGCCGCCTGGGCGTACGACCTGGGGACCGAGAGGTCGGGGCCCCCAGGAGCGGTGGAGGGAACAGGGGGAAGGGGAGAAGGGGAGGCTGCACTGGATGTTTGGGCAGCCTGGGGGAGAGTCCCCGCCACGGGAGGTTTGGCCTTCCGGGCGGGGCTCTTGCCCTTTCTTTTCCCCTGGCCCCTCCTGCCCTTTTGGGGGGGGGGGTTTGGGGCTGGGTCGCCAGGGGGCGCCGCGGCGGAGGCAGTAGGAGCCCCGGAGCCTGCGCCCGCGCCCTCAGCCGACGTGGTTGTGATGTTCTGGGCAGCCCTGGACGAGTGGGCCGCCATTTCGGGGATAGGAGGGGTGACAGTGGAGGGGAGAGGGAGGGAGGGGTCACCAGATGACCCTCCAGTGGGCGTGGGGGCCATATTGGTGGGTTTGAGGGGGAAAAAGTTCATTGGGGGTGGGGGCCTTTAAGAGAAAGCGGGGGAGGGGGAGGAGAGTGGAAGGGAAGGAAGGAGTGAGGCGTGGCTGCCCCTCCCCCACCGGCTGGGCTGAGGACCCAGTCAGATGGGGGAAGGGCAGGGCAAGGGGAGTGAGGGCAGGGAAAAGGAGACACAAAAGAAAGACCACAACTCCCAGCACAAGAGGGTAAGATGGCTCCTGTTTCTGCACTGGGGTGTGGAGGGAGTCAAAGTTTGTGTGTGTGTGTGTGTGTGGGTCGTGGGGGGGCCTCAGGCGCTTGAGTAAACAGAAGAAGGGGGGGGGAAGGGGCGTGGGCACGTGGGGGGGCAGGGAGGAGGCACAGCCCGCTTAAGGGGGATGGCGGGGTTAATGGGGGGAGGGGTGTGCCCACGTGCGCCTGAGGGGTGGGCCCGTAGCAGCTGCTGCTGCAGAGCCTCGAGATGGCAGGGGAGAAGGCAGGGGCAGCTGATTGGAGGGGCCCAGGTGGAGGGGGCCCCAGCGGCAGCTGGGTGTGGGGGGGGCAGTAGGAGGGGGGGGTGGCTGCAGGGGTGGGGCAGGGGCCACGCCCTAACACCCCACCCCTGGCTATGCAGCTCCCCCCCGGAGCCCCGGCGGAGAGGGGCCCTGCCCAAGCTCACCCCTCCCCAGGCCACTCCACAGGAGGCTGTGTGGAGGGAGCCCAACCGCCGCTTTGAGAGAGCCCCCTACCTTCTCCAGGTGGTGAGGATGCAGCAGCTGCTGGATGGAAGGTGGGCCCAAATGGGGGCCAGCAGTTTCTCCCCCAAAAGATGGAAGAAGGGGGGGGGGGCCCCCTGCTGTAGGGCAGGGGGCAAGAGGCCCCCACCCTCCACCCACTCAGCAGTTCCTAAAAGGACTGGGTGAGGGTTGGGGGGAGAAGATAGACCCTGCCTGCCCGAGGCAGGAGGGAGGCTGACCCCAGAAAGGGGGGGGGGGTGGGGAAGGCAGCCCTGTGGGGGCTTCAGCCAGCCAAGGCCCGCCAGCCCCCAGATGCTCGCCTTCCAGCCGTGGGAGAGGGTCCCACGGCGGCGGCGGCGGCAGCAGCAGCAGCAGCAGCCCTGCAGGAGCACCTGCAGCTGGCCTCCTGCACCTATTGGTGTTCCTGGGGGGAGGTGTGGGCAGGCATGTCCTGCCCACGGCTAAAAGGCCCCTCTCACAGTGAGGGGGGGCCCACTAAAAACACCCAGTCACCAAATGAATACGGGGGACAACGAAGGAAAAAAAACAGGGACGGGAGTGAGGGTCAAAGGTTTAGAACGAGGGAGCCGGAAGGGGATACCGAGCAGAGGGCCCCGGACAGCGCCCACCGCTCCTCGAAGGTGTCCAGGGAGTTGGTGGACGCCGCCCAGAGGAACTCTGCTCGGATTCGTGAGCGAAGGGAGGAACGGAAGTAGGCCCCACAGTCGCAGGTCGCCCCCTCTGCCAGCCTCCTCTCCCTGGTTTTGTAGATGGCCATTTTGGCCGTGGCCAGGAGGAGGCAGACGAGGAGGTCCCGCGACTTTGTGGGGCCGCGGATAGGGTGTGACAGGATAAGGAGGTGCGGGGAGAAGTGCAGCCAGAACCTCAAGAGGAGGTTCTGGAGGAGCCGGAAGAGGGGCTGCAGCCTGGCGCACTCAACGTAGATGTGCGCCAGGTTCTCCCTCATGCCGCAGAAGGTGCAGGTGTCTGGGATGGGGGTGAACCGCGCCAGGTACACGCCCGTGCTCACCGCTCCATGGAGGATTCTCCAGCTGATGTCCCCGGTGGGCCGCGGGACCAGGGTGGAATAGAGGCTGGCCCACCGGGGCTCCCCACCCTCCGATGGCGGCAAGAGGTCCCGCCACTTGTGGTCGGGGCGGGACACGAGGGTGGGGAAGTGGAGCGTGTGAAGCACGAGCGCGTACAGAAGGTGTCTAGGCGCGGTTCGGAAGGGGACCGGCTGCAAGGTATGCAGCCGGCTGGGGTGGTGGAGGGGAGGGGGGCGGGCAGGATCGCGAAGCCGGGGGCCCACGGAGAGGTCCGGAGGGCTAGGAGTGAGAGGGGGGGCGGGGCGCACCCTCTCGCAGGACCCGGCCGAGGTAGACGTGAGCAGTGGGCGGCAGGGCGGCCTTCACCTCCTCGAGTACGCGACGGGGGGAGCGTAGGCAGGAGAGCCCCATGCGCTGGGCGAGCGCCGGGGCCTCCATCCAGTCTCCCCGGTCGTAGTCCAGGAGGTCTCCGACCCTGGTGATTCCACCTAGGACCAACCTCCGGCGCACCACGGGAGACTCCGCCGCCTGCACACGAAGGTGGGGGTTGTGTAGCAGGGGCTCCGCGAGGAGGTCTTCCCCCGGGGTGGCCCCTAAGGACCTGGAGGCTGCGAGCAGCCGCCAAGTGCGGAGGAGGTCCTGGTAGAAGGCCGGCAGCTCCGAGAGGCCTCGCGGACGGTCTCTCCAAGATAAATAAAAGAGCTGCCGGTCGTATCGGAGCCCTCGGTGACGGCGGAGGAAAGCGTGCGCCAGCGTACTCCATGCCGGACTATCTGCACTGTTGGTGTTGGCGTTGAGAAGTCCCTGCAGGGCCCGGAGGCGGAAGACATGGACCTGAGTGCGCATGCAGGTCAGGCCCTGTCCTCCCTCCTCCGGGGGGAGGTGGAGTACCCCTGCAGAGACCCAGTGCAGTCCTGGCCAGAAAAACTCCAGGATTAACTTCTGGAGCTGGTCCAGGAACTTCGGGGGTGGGACCAGGGTGCTGAGGCGGTACCAGAGCATGGACAGGACGAGTTGGTTCAGCACCAGTGCTCTCCCCCGTAGGGAGAGACACCGGAGCAGCCCTGTCCACCTCCGTAACCGCTCAGCGACCCTGCCCTCTAAACCCTGCCAGTTTTCCGGCGGAGAGGGGTGCGTGGCAGATAGAAAGACGCCTAGATAGAGCAGCGGACCCGCGCTCCACCGGATGGCCTGAAGCGCGGGCGGGAGGCGGCTCGTCTGCCATCCAGTCCCGACCACCAGGCCAGAGCTCTTGACCCAGTTGACCCGGGCGGAGGAGGCTGCCGAGTAGATAGCTTGGCAGGCCTCCAGACGCGCCAGGTCTCCCGGGTCCTGAACCACGAGGAGCACGTCGTCGGCGTACGCCGACAGGACTAGCCGCAGCCCTGCCTCTGGAAGCACCAACCCCATCAACCGTCGACGAAGGAGACAGAGGAAGGGCTCGATGGCCAGAGCGTACAGCTGTCCTGAGAGCGGGCAGCCTTGTCGTACTCCCCGTCCGAAGCTGACCGGAGCGGTCAGGGTCCAGTTGAGCTTGACCATGCACTCCGAGGCAGCGTACAGCACCCGGAGAAACCCGACGAAGCGGGGTCCGAAGCCGAAGGCCCGCAGGGTGCCCAGGAGATACCCGTGGTCCACCCTGTCGAACGCCTTCTCCTGATCCAAGGAGAGGAGGGCGAACGACAGGCCGTCCCTACACCCAAGCTCTAGGAGATCCCGGACCAAGGACAGATTATGGAGGATGGTGCGGCCCGGGACGGTGTAGGTCTGGTCGGGGTGGACCACGTCCTGCAGCACGGACCCCAAGCGACGGGAGATGGCTTTGGCGATGATCTTGTAGTCCGTGCTGAGGAGCGAGATGGGACGCCAGTTCCTGAGGTCGCGGGGGTCCCCCTTCTTGGGCAGCAGGGCAAGGACGGCACGCCTGCATGACAGGGGGAGGACCCCGCTTTGCAAGGCCTCGGCCCAGACGCTGAGCAGGTCTGGGCCGAGGACGTCCCAAAACACGCGGTAAAACTCCACGGTCAGCCCGTCCATGCCCGGGGATTTGTTGGTGGGCATGAGGCGGAGGGCTTCCGAGAGCTCGGCCAGAGTGAGAGGGAGCTCCAGCCGGTCCCGGTCGCCCGTGCTGACCGACGGCAGTCGGTCCCAGAGCACCCTGCAGGCGTCAGCGTCGGTCGGATCCGGGGAGAAAAGGGTGGCGTAGAAGGCGCGGGCCCTCTCGCGCATCTCCACCGGATCCGTAAGAGGGGTGCCGTCCTCCGCAAGAAGGCAGAGGATGTGTTTTTCGGCACCCCTCTTTTTCTCCAGGGCGTAGAAGAAGCGGGAGCCGCGGTCCATCTCCCGGAGGAGTTGGATTCGCGACCTCACCAAGGCCCCCTGTGCCCGGAGGGCGTCGAGGGCCCTGAGCTCGTCCCTCTTCTCCTGGTACGTGCCGCAGAGGGATGGATCGCTGGGGCTGGCGGCTAGACGCCTCTCCAGCTCAAGAACCTCCCGTTCCAGCTGCCCTATCAGCGCATCCCGCCGCCGGCTGGCCCCCCGAGTATAGTCGCGGCAGAAAAGCCGCGCGCGCACCTTTCCCAAATCCCACCACCGCCGTGCCGAGGGAAAGGCACGCCGTTGCTCGCGCCAGGCCAGCCAGAACTCCCGGAAGGACGCCTCGAAGCCCACGTCCTCCAGCAGGCTGTTATTGAAGTGCCAGTAGGCCGACCCCCGCTTCCCCAGCGAGAGGGAAGCCTTCACGGCCACCAGGTGGTGGTCCGAGAAGGGGGCCGGCCGCACGCTGGAGGCGTGGGCCCGGGAGAGATGGTGCCGTGAGATGTAAATGCGGTCCAACCGGGAGTGTACAGATTTATGGCCCACCACTCGGACGCAGGTGAAACCAGCGTCGTCGTCCGAGTGGTGGCTGCGCCAGACGTCCACCAGGGAGCGATGGATGAGAAGCTCCCTGAGGACGCCCGCGGCGGCCTGGCCATGCTCGGTCCCCGTGCGGTCCCGCTCCTCGAGGGTGCAGTTGAAATCCCCGCCGAGGACCAGGCACTCGCGAGGATCGATGGTGTCGAGGAAGGCCGCCGCCTGCCGGAAGAAGGGGGTTCTCTCCGGGCGGCGTGTTGGGGCATAGACATTAACGAGATGGAGAGGCAGCCCCTCCACCCGCACCCGGAGATACAGCAGGCGGCCGGGCACAACCTCGACGCTCCCCAGCACCTCGGGCCGCAGGTCTGGGGAGAACAGGGTCGCCACCCCGGCCCGGTGGGCCGAGAGGTGACTGAAGTGGACCCCGTCTCCCCACTCCAGCCGCCACTTCGCTTCGGCGGCTGGGGTAGTGTAGGTCTCCTGTAGGAAGGTGACCGAGTACCCCCCCTCCCGAAGGAAGGAGAGCACTCGGCACCTACGGAGACCCGACCCGCAGCCCCTGGCATTTAAAGTGGCAAAGATGATCGGCGCCATTTGGAGGGCTGGGGAGGATCCTCGCCGGAGGGAATACCGACGGCTCCGGTGGGGCCACGCAGCAAACCGTGACCAACCCCGAAGGCGACGAGGGCGTCACGGAAGCTGCGGGCCCGTTGGTAAGCCGAGGCATCCCTCCTCCCGGTCCCCTTGCCCTCCTTAAGAAGGGCCCTCACGGATTTCAGGATGGTGTGGAAGTCCCCCCAGCGCTGGAGGGCGAGAGCAACCTTGTTCTTGGAGCCACGAATGTCCTCCAAGAACCGGCGCATCTCTCCCACCAGCGCATGGGGTGCCGAGGCCTCGGGGTCTCCAGTACCCATCGGCCTCGTGTACCCTTGGGCCCCACGGCCAGAGAAAGGATTGGGGTGGGGACTGGGGTCTGGTTTTGGGGGGGATGAGGGCGGCGGAGGGAGAGCAGCCCCGGAAGTGCTGGGAGAGGGCGATGTAGGGGGGGCCTCCCGAAGGATTACGGTTTCGGGGGCAGGTATGAGTGGGCAGGGGTCGAGGGGAGGGGTAGGAGGAGGGGGGGTGGGGGGGAGGGCAGGGGGGATGGGACTCATCAAGGGAGGGGAAGGTTCATGAGGGGGAGGGAGGGGGGGCAGTGGGGGAGGGGGAGGAGGAAGTGGAGGGGGAGGAGAGTCCGGAGGGGGTAGGATTGCAGGTTCTGGGGCGGGGTGTTGGCTGGGAGAAGGTGCGGGGATAATGGCGGGTGGTGGGGCTAAGATGGGAGCAGGAGCGGGGATATGGAGAGAAGGTGTCTCGGGAGGAGGGGCTTCCTCGGATGGTGGGGCGGGGGAGGGGGATAGGGGCGAGGTGCCGACATACTCGGCAGGAAGTGCCAACTGGTCGAGGGGGTGGGTGTTGGGGTCCTCGGTTTCGGGGCCAAAGGTGGGGGGCATGGGGAACTCTGCTTCCCCAGGGTGCCCAGGGGCTGGCCAACTCCCGTGGGGAGGTCATCTCTGATTAAGGGGGGGGTCGCCTCCTGCGACGTCCCAAGGCAGAGGGAGGCGGTGGTTGAAGGATCACTGGTAGATGGTGAGGGGGAGAATGGAGGGGGTGGGGGTGAGTGGATGGACGGCCCACAGGCCTCCAGTAGGAGGCTGTCCACGTCCAGGGCCACCGGGGTGAGGCCTAGGGCCTCGACCTCCTGCGAGAGGAGGGCGAGGCCGGGGCTCACCTCCTCCGGACGCTCCACAGCAGTAGTCTGGGTCGCGGCCGGAGGGGTGTCAGGGGAGGGCGCGGGTGTGCAAAAAACCCTCTCAGCTTCCTGAGGCTCTGGCTCCGGGGCGGAGGGGGTGTTGCCGTTCTCAGCCGCCACCGCGGCAGCCCCCGTCGCCCCCGGCAGATGATCGGCAGCCGGGGGTTCGGCAGGTGGGTCTGGGCTGGCGGCTCTTTTTAGCGCTTTGCGCGGCGCCTCCACCCCGTCCTCCGACAGGGTGGGGTGCCGGGTGCGCGCACTTTTTTTCTTTCGTTTCCCCCCCACCAGCACCCAGCCCTCCGAGGAGGCGGGCCGGGCAGTAGAGGAGGAGGGGCCAGGGGACAGGGCCGACGAGGAGGAAGGGAGGTAAGAAGGGGGCGGGGCGGCAAGGGGGGGGGACGACCCGCCCCGGGACGGGCCCCCTTCTGGTCCTGCCGCCGGCCCCTCCTCCCTCTCCTCCGCAGGCCCGGCTCTTGTGCCCGCTCGGGCGCCAGCGCCTGCTTCTTCTTGCCCGGCACCATGCGTCCGGGCATCCTCCGACGCCCGAGCGGCGATGGATCCGTCCGGGACGAGAGGAGGAGGGTCGGTCCCGGGGCCTGTCGCGGTCGGGGCGCCGCCGATCTCGTGGCTGACGCCCCCCGGGTCGGAGGAGGTCCCGGGCTCCCCTTCGTGCCGGGCCAGGGGGCAATCCCTCCGGACGTGCCCCGCCGCCCGGCACATAAAGCACCGGGCCTCCCCCAGGGTGTAAAAGACCCGGTACTGGGCCCCTTGATGGGGCACCAGTATAGTCCCCTCCTGGGCCACCCCGCCCCGTGCTGCCGCCGGCGGCAGTTGGACCCGGGCCTGCCGGCGGAAGGAGAGCACGTGCCGGAGGGCGGGGTCTTTACAGCCTAGGGGGAGGGGACTCAGGACCGTCAAAGGCCGGCCCAGGGCAGTGAGGAAAGGCAGAAGGGCAGAGTTGGGAAGGAAGGGTGGGACAGAAGAAAAAACCACCCGCACGCCCAGGTCCTCCAGCGGCTCCAGGGGCACGTGCACGCCCCCAACCGCCAGGCCCCTCTCCACCGCCTCCTGGGCGGCGGCCTCCGAAGCCAGGAAGAACACGATCTTCCCGAACATCCGGGAGGCCGCCACCACGGCCGCGGGCCCCACCACCCGTGCCAACGCCCGCACGTAGGTCTCCACGTGGGGCGAGGCAGCCACCAGGAGGCAGCGGACTCCGTGCCTCCTGGTGAGCGCGGGGAAGGGGCCGCGACCGTTGGGGATGGTAGTCCCGGCAGAGGCGGCAGGAGTAGGGTGCGAGGCGGCGGCCGCCGCCTGGGCGTACGACCTGGGGGCCGAGAGGTCGGGGCCCCCAGGAGCGGTGGAGGGAACAGGGGGAAGGGGAGAAGGGGAGGCTGCACTGGATGTTTGGGCAGCCTGGGGGAGAGTCCCCGCCACGGGAGGTTTGGCCTTCCGGGCGGGGCTCTTGCCCTTTCTTTTCCCCTGGCCCCTCCTGCCCTTTTGGGGGGGGGGGTTTGGGGCTGGGTCGCCAGGGGGCGCCGCGGCGGAGGCAGTAGGAGCCCCGGAGCCTGCGCCCGCGCCCTCAGCCGACGTGGTTGTGATGTTCTGGGCAGCCCTGGACGAGTGGGCCGCCATTTCGGGGATAGGAGGGGTGACAGTGGAGGGGAGAGGGAGGGAGGGGTCACCAGATGACCCTCCAGTGGGCGTGGGGGCCATATTGGTGGGTTTGAGGGGGAAAAAGTTCATTGGGGGTGGGGGCCTTTAAGAGAAAGCGGGGGAGGGGGAGGAGAGTGGAAGGGAAGGAAGGAGTGAGGCGTGGCTGCCCCTCCCCCACCGGCTGGGCTGAGGACCCAGTCAGATGGGGGAAGGGCAGGGCAAGGGGAGTGAGGGCAGGGAAAAGGAGACACAAAAGAAAGACCACAACTCCCAGCACAAGAGGGTAAGATGGCTCCTGTTTCTGCACTGGGGTGTGGAGGGAGTCAAAGTTTGTGTGTGTGTGTGTGTGTGGGTCGTGGGGGGGCCTCAGGCGCTTGAGTAAACAGAAGAAGGGGGGGGGAAGGGGCGTGGGCACGTGGGGGGGCAGGGAGGAGGCACAGCCCGCTTAAGGGGGATGGCGGGGTTAATGGGGGGAGGGGTGTGCCCACGTGCGCCTGAGGGGTGGGCCCGTAGCAGCTGCTGCTGCAGAGCCTCGAGATGGCAGGGGAGAAGGCAGGGGCAGCTGATTGGAGGGGCCCAGGTGGAGGGGGCCCCAGCGGCAGCTGGGTGTGGGGGGGGCAGTAGGAGGGGGGGGTGGCTGCAGGGGTGGGGCAGGGGCCACGCCCTAACACCCCACCCCTGGCTATGCAGCTCCCCCCCGGAGCCCCGGCGGAGAGGGGCCCTGCCCAAGCTCACCCCTCCCCAGGCCACTCCACAGGAGGCTGTGTGGAGGGAGCCCAACCGCCGCTTTGAGAGAGCCCCCTACCTTCTCCAGGTGGTGAGGATGCAGCAGCTGCTGGATGGAAGGTGGGCCCAAATGGGGGCCAGCAGTTTCTCCCCCAAAAGATGGAAGAAGGGGGGGGGGGGCCCCCTGCTGTAGGGCAGGGGGCAAGAGGCCCCCACCCTCCACCCACTCAGCAGTTCCTAAAAGGACTGGGTGAGGGTTGGGGGGAGAAGATAGACCCTGCCTGCCCGAGGCAGGAGGGAGGCTGACCCCAGAAAGGGCGGGGGGGTGGGGAAGGCAGCCCTGTGGGGGCTTCAGCCAGCCAAGGCCCGCCAGCCCCCAGATGCTCGCCTTCCAGCCGTGGGAGAGGGTCCCACGGCGGCGGCGGCGGCAGCAGCAGCAGCAGCAGCCCTGCAGGAGCACCTGCAGCTGGCCTCCTGCACCTATTGGTGTTCCTGGGGGGGAGGTGTGGGCAGGCATGTCCTGCCCACGGCTAAAAGGCCCCTCTCACAGTGAGGGGGGGCCCACTAAAAACCCAGTCACCAAATAAATACGGGGGACAACAAAGGAAAAAAACAGGGATGGGAGTGAGGGTCAAAGGTTTAGAACGAGGGAGCCGGAAGGGGATACCGAGCAGAGGGCCCCGGACAGCGCCCACCGCTCCTCGAAGGTGTCCAGGGAGTTGGTGGACGCCGCCCAGAGGAACTCCGCTCGGATTCGTGAGCGAAGGGAGGAACGGAAGTAGGCCCCACAGTCGCAGGTCGCCCCCTCTGCCAGCCTCCTCTCCCTGGTTTTGTAGATGGCCATTTTGGCCGTGGCCAGGAGGAGGCAGACGAGGAGGTCCCGCGACTTTGTGGGGCCGCGGACAGGGTGTGACAGGATAAGGAGGTGCGGGGAGAAGTGCAGCCAGAACCTCAAGAGGAGGTTCTGGAGGAGCCGGAAGAGGGGCTGCAGCCTGGCGCACTCAACGTAGATGTGCGCCAGGTTCTCCCTCATGCCGCAGAAGGTGCAGGTGTCTGGGATGGGGGTGAACCGTGCCAGGTACACGCCCGTGCTCACCGCTCCATGGAGGATTCTCCAGCTGATGTCCCCGGTGGGCCGCGGGACCAGGGTGGAATAGAGGCTGGCCCACCGGGGCTCCCCACCCTCCGATGGCGGCAAGAGGTCCCGCCACTTGTGGTCGGGGCGGGACACGAGGGTGGGGAAGTGGAGCGTGTGAAGCACGAGCGCGTACAGAAGGTGTCTAGGCGCGGTTCGGAAGGGGACCGGCTGCAAGGTATGCAGCCGGCTGGGGTGGTGGAGGGGAGGGGGGCGGGCAGGATCGCGAAGCCGGGGGCCCACGGAGAGGTCCGGAGGGCTAGGAGTGAGAGGGGGGCGGGGCGCACCCTCTCGCAGGACCCGGCCGAGGTAGACGTGAGCAGTGGGCGGCAGGGCGGCCTTCACCTCCTCGAGTACGCGACGGGGAGAGCGTAGGCAGGAGAGCCCCATGCGCTGGGCGAGCGCCGGGGCCTCCATCCAGTCTCCCCGGTCGTAGTCCAGGAGGTCTCCGACCCTGGTGATTCCACCTAGGACCAACCTCCGGCGCACCACGGGAGACTCCGCCGCCTGCACACGAAGGTGGGGGTTGTGTAGCAGGGGCTCCGCGAGGAGGTCTTCCCCCGTGGTGGCCCCTAAAGACCTGGAGGCTGCGAGCAGCCGCCAAGTGCGGAGGAGGTCCTGGTAGAAGGCCGGCAGCTCCGAGAGGCCTCGCGGACGGTCTCTCCAAGATAAATAAAGGAGCTGCCGGTCGTATCGGAGCCCTCGGTGACGGCGGAGGAAAGCATGCGCCAGCGTACTCCATGCCGGACTATCTGCACTGTTGGTGTTGGCGTTGAGAAGTCCCTGCAGGGCCCGGAGGCGGAGGACATGGACCTGAGTGCGCATGCAAGTCAGGCCCTGTCCTCCCTCCTCCGGGGGGAGGTGGAGTACCCCTGCAGAGACCCAGTGCAGTCCTGGCCAGAAAAACTCCAGGATTAACTTCTGGAGCTGGTCCAGGAACTTCGGGGGTGGGACCAGGGTGCTGAGGCGGTACCAGAGCATGGACAGGACGAGTTGGTTCAGCACCAGTGCTCTCCCCCGCAGGGAGAGGCACTGGAGCAGCCCTGTCCACCTCCGTAACCGCTCAGCGACCCTGCCCTCTAAACCCT
This sequence comes from Carettochelys insculpta, assembly GCF_033958435.1. Taxonomy (NCBI): domain Eukaryota; kingdom Metazoa; phylum Chordata; order Testudines; family Carettochelyidae; genus Carettochelys; species Carettochelys insculpta. The sequence goes on along the minus strand of NC_134158.1, from coordinate 670,102 downwards.
GCCAGTTTTCCGGCGGAGAGGGATGCGTGGCGGAGAGAAAGACGCCTAGATAGAGCAGCGGACCCGCGCTCCACCGGATGGCCTGAAGCGCGGGCGGGAGGCGGCTCGTCTGCCATCCAGTCCCGACCACCAGGCCAGAGCTCTTGACCCAGTTGACCCGGGCGGAGGAGGCCGCCGAGTAGATAGCTTGGCAAGCCTCCAGACGCGCCAGGTCTCCCGGGTCCTGAACCACGAGGAGCACGTCGTCGGCGTACGCCGACAGGACTAGCCGCAGCCCTGCCTCTGGAAGCACCATCCCCATCAACCGTCGACGAAGGAGACAGAGGAAGGGCTCGATGGCCAGAGCGTACAGCTGTCCTGAGAGCGGGCAGCCTTGTCGTACTCCCCGTCCGAAGCTGACCGGAGCGGTCAGGGTCCAGTTGAGCTTGACCATGCACTCCGAGGCAGCGTACAGCACCCGGAGAAACCCGACGAAGCGGGGTCCGAAGCCGAAGGCCTGCAGGGTGCCCAGGAGATACCCGTGGTCCACCCTGTCGAACGCCTTCTCCTGATCCAAGGACAGGAGGGCGAACGACAGGCCGTCCCTACACCCAAGCTCTAAGAGATCCCGGACCAAGGACAGATTATGGAGGATGGTACGGCCCGGGACGGTGTAGGTCTGGTCGGGGTGGACCACGTCCTGCAGCACGGACCCCAAGCGACGGGAGATGGCTTTAGCGATGATCTTGTAGTCCGTGCTGAGGAGCGAGATGGGACGCCAGTTCCTGAGGTCGCGGGGGTCCCCCTTCTTGGGCAGCAGGGCGAGGACGGCACGCCTGCATGACAGGGGGAGGACCCCGCTTTGCAAGGCCTCGGCCCAGACGCTGAGCAGGTCTGGGCCGAGGACGTCCCAAAACACGCGGTAAAACTCCACGGTCAGCCCGTCCATGCCCGGGGATTTGTTGGTGGGCATGAGGCGGAGGGCTTCCGAGAGCTCGGCCAGAGTGAGAGGAAGCTCTAGCCGGTCCCGGTCGCCCGTGCTGACCGACGGCAGTTGGTCCCAGAGCACCCTGCAGGCGTCGGCGTCGGTCGGATCCGGGGAGAAAAGGGTGGCGTAGAAGGCGCGGGCCCTCTCGCGCATCTCCACCGGATCCGTAAGAGGGGTGCCGTCCTCCGCAAGAAGGCAGAGGATGTATTTTTCGGCACCCCTCTTTTTCTCCAAGGCGTAGAAGAAGCGGGAGCCGCGGTCCATCTCCCGGAGGAGTTGGATTCGCGACCTCACCAAGGCCCCCTGTGCCCGGAGGGCGTCGAGGGCCCTGAGCTCGTCCCTCTTCTCCTGGTACGTGCCACAGAGGGATGGATCGTTGGGGCTGGCGGCTAGACGCCTCTCCAGCTCAAGAACCTCCCGTTCCAGCTGCCCTATCAGCGCATCCCGCCGCCGGCTGGCCCCCCGAGTATAGTCGCGGCAGAAGAGCCGCGCGCGCACCTTTCCCAGATCCCACCACCGCCGCGCCGAGGGAAAGGCACGCCGTTGCTCGCGCCAGGCCAGCCAGAACTCCCGGAAGGACGCCACGAAGCCCACGTCCTCCAGCAGGCTGTTATTGAAGTGCCAGTAGGCCGACCCCCGCTTCCCCAGCGAGAGGGAAGCCTTCACGGCCACCAGGTGGTGGTCCGAGAAGGGGGCCGGCCGCACGCTGGAGGCGTGGGCCCGGAAGATATGGTGCCGTGAGATGTAAATGCGGTCCAACCGGGAGTGTACAGATTTATGGCCCACCACTCGGACGCAGGTGAAACCAGCGTCGTCGTCCGAGTGGTGGCTGCGCCAGACGTCCACCAGGGAGCGATGGATGAGAAGCTCCCTGAGGACGCCCGCGGCGGCCTGGCCATGCTCGGTCCCCGTGCGGTCCCGCTCCTCGAGGGTGCAGTTGAAATCCCCGCCGAGGACCAGGCACTCGCGAGGATCGATGGTGTCGAGGAAGGCTGCCGCCTGCCGGAAGAAGGGAGTTCTCTCCGGGTGGCGTGTCGGGGCATAGACATTGACGAGATGGAGAGGCAGCCCCTCCACCCGCACCCGGAGATACAGCAGGCGGCCGGGCACAACCTCGACGCTCCCCAGCACCTCGGGCCGCAGGTCTGGGGAGAACAGGGTCGCCACCCCGGCCCGGTGGGCCGAAAGGTGACTAAAGTGGACCCCGTCTCCCCACTCCAGCCGCCACTTAGCTTCGGCGGCTGGGGTAGTGTAGGTCTCCTGTAGGAAGGTGACCGAGTACCCCCCCTCCCGAAGGAAGGAGAGCACTCGGCACCTACGGAGACCCGACCCGCAGCCCCTGGCATTTAGAGTGGCAAAGAGGATCGGCGCCATTTGGAGGGCTGGGGAGGATCCTCGCCGGAGGGAGTACCGACGGTTCCCGTGGGGCCACGCAGCAAACCGTGACCAACCCCGAAGGCGACGAGGGCGTCACGGAAGCTGCGGGCCCGTTGGTAAGCCGAGGCGTCCCTCCTCCCGGTCCCCCTGCCCTCCTTGAGAAGGACCCTCACGGATTCCAGGATGGTGTGGAAGTCCCCCCAGCGCTGGAGGGCGAGAGCAACCTTGTTCTTGGAGCCACGAATGTCCTCCAAGAACCGGCGCATCTCTCCCACCAGCGCATGGGGTGCCGAGGCCTCGGGGTCTCCAGTACCCATCGGCCTCGTGTACCCTTGGGCCCCACGGCCAGAGAAAGGATTGGGGTGGGGACTGGGGTCTGGTTTTGGGGGGGATGAGGGCGGCGGAGGGAGAGCAGCCCCGGAAGTGCTGGGAGAGGGCGATGTAGGGGGGGCCTCCCGAAGGATTACGGTTTCGGGGGCAGGTATGAGTGGGCAGGGATCGAGGGGAGGGGTAGGAGGAGGGGGGGTGGGGGGGAGGGCAGGGGGGATGGGACTCATCAAGGGAGGGGAAGGTTCATGAGGGGGAGGGAGGGGGGGCAGTGGGGGAGGGGGAGGAGGAAGTGGAGGGGGAGGAGGGTCTGGAGGGGGTAGGATTGCAGGTTCTGGGGCGGGGTGTTGGCTGGGAGAAGGTGCGGGGATAATGGCGGGTGGTGGGGCTAAGATGGGAGCAGGAGCGGGGATATGGAGAGAAGGTGTCTCGGGAGGAGGGGCTTCCTCGGATGGTGGGGCGGGGGAGGGGGATAGGGGCGAGGTGCCGACATACTCGGCAGGAAGTGCCAACTGGTCGAGGGGGTGGGTGTTGGGGTCCTCGGTTTCGGGGCCAAAGGTGGGGGGCATGGGGAACTCTGCTTCCCCCAGGGTGCCCAGGGGCTGGCCAACTCCCGTGGGGAGGTCATCTCTGATTAAGGGGGGGGTCGCCTCCTGCGACGTCCCAAGGCAGAGGGAGGCGGTGGTTGAAGGATCACTGGTAGACGGTGAGGGGGAGAATGGAGGGGGTGGGGGTGAGTGGATGGACGGCCCACAGGCCTCCAGTAGGAGGCTGTCCACGTCCAGGGCCACCGGGGTGAGGCCTAGGGCCTCGACCTCCTGCGAGAGGAGGGCGAGGCCGGGGCTCACCTCCTCCGGACGCTCCACAGCAGTAGTCTGGGTCGCGGCCGGAGGGGTGTCAGGGGAGGGCGCGGGTGTGCAAAAAACCCTCTCAGCTTCCTGAGGCTCTGGCTCCGGGGCGGAGGGGGTGTTGCCGTTCTCAGCCGCCACCGCGGCAGCCCCCGTCGCCCCCGGCAGATGATCGGCAGCCGGGGGTTCGGCAGGTGGGTCTGGGCTGGCGGCTCTTTTTAGCGCTTTGCGCGGCGCCTCCACCCCGTCCTCCGACAGGGTGGGGGTGCCGGGTGCGCGCACTTTTTTCTTTCGTTTCCCCCTCACCAGCACCCAGCCCTCCGAGGAGGCGGGCTGGGCAGTAGAGGAGGAGGGGCCAGGGGACAGGGCCGACGAGGAGGAAGGGAGGTAAGAAGGGGGCGGGGCGGCAAGGGGGGGGGACGACCCGCCCCGGGACGGGCCCTCTTCTGGTCCTGCCGCCGGCCCCTCCTCCCTCTCCTCCGCAGGCCCGGCTCTTGTGCCCGCTCGGGCGCCAGCGCCTGCTTCTTCTTGCCCGGCACCATGCGGCCGGGCATCCTCCGACGCCCGAGCGGCGATGGATCCGTCCGGGACGAGAGGAGGAGGGTCGGTCCCGGGGCCTGTCGCGGTCGGGGCGCCGCCGATCTCGTGGCTGACGCCCCCCGGGTCGGAGGAGGTCCCGGGCTCCCCTTCGTGCCGGGCCAGGGGGCAATCCCTCCGGACGTGCCCCGCCGCCCGGCACATAAAGCACCGGGCCTCCCCCAGGGTGTAAAAGACCCGGTACTGGGCCCCTTGATGGGGCACCAGTATAGTCCCCTCCTGGGCCACCCCGCCCCGTGCTGCCGCCGGCGGCAGTTGGACCCGGGCCTGCCGGCGGAAGGAGAGCACGTGCCGGAGGGCGGGGTCTTTACAGCCTAGGGGGAGGGGACTCAGGACCGTCAAAGGCCGGCCCAGGGCAGTGAGGAAAGGCAGAAGGGCAGAGTTGGGAAGGAAGGGTGGGACAGAGGAAAAAACCACCCGCACGCCCAGGTCTTCCAGCGGCTCCAGGGGCACGTGCACGCCCCCAACCGCCAGGCCCCTCTCCACCGCCTCCTGGGCGGCGGCCTCCGAAGCCAGGAAGAACACGATCTTCCCGAACATCCGGGAGGCCGCCACCACGGCCGCGGGCCCCACCACCCGTGCCAACGCCCGCACGTAGGTCTCCACGTGGGGCGAGGCAGCCACCAGGAGGCAACGGACTCCGTGCCTCCTGGTGAGCGCGGGGAAGGGGCCGCGACCGTTGGGGATGGTAGTCCCGGCAGAGGCGGCAGGAGTAGGGCGCGAGGCGGCGGCCGCCGCCTGGGCGTACGACCTGGGGGCCGAGAGGTCGGGGCCCCCAGGAGCGGTGGAGGGAACAGGGGGAAGGGGAGAAGGGGAGGCTGCACTGGATGTTTGGGCAGCCTGGGGGAGAGTCCCCGCCACGGGAGGTTTGGCCTTCCGGGCGGGGCTCTTGCCCTTTCTTTTCCCCTGGCCCCTCCTGCCCTTTTGGGGGGGGGGGTTTGGGGCTGGGTCGCCAGGGGGCGCCGCGGCGGAGGCAGTAGGAGCCCCGGAGCCTGCGCCCGCGCCCTCAGCCGACGTGGTTGTGATGTCCTGGGCAGCCCTGGACGAGTGGGCCGCCATTTCGGGGATAGGAGGGGTGACAGTGGAGGGGAGAGGGAGGGAGGGGTCACCAGATGACCCTCCAGTGGGCGTGGGGGCCATATTGGTGGGTTTGAGGGGGAAAAAGTTCATTGGGGGTGGGGGCCTTTAAGAGAAAGCGGGGGAGGGGGAGGAGAGTGGAAGGAAAGGAAGGAGTGAGGCGTGGCTGCCCCTCCCCCACCGGCTGGGCTGAGGACCCAGTCAGATGGGGGAAGGGCAGGGCAAGGGGAGTGAGGGCAGGGAAAGGGAGACACAAAAGAAAGACCACAACTCCCAGCACAAGAGGGTAAGATGGCTCCTGTTTCTGCACTGGGGTGTGGAGGGAGTCAAAGTTTGTGTGTGTGTGGGTTGTGGGGGGGCCTCAGGCGCTTGAGTAAACAGAAAAAGGGGGGGGGAAAGGGGCGTGGGCACGTGGGGGGGCAGGGAGGAGGCACAGCCCACTTAAGGGGGATGGCGGGGTTAATGGGGGGAGGGGTGTGCCCACGTGCGCCTGAGGGGTGGGCCCGTAGCAGCTGCTGCTGCAGAGCCTCGAGATGGCAGGGGAGAAGGCAGGGGCAGCTGATTGGAGGGGCCCAGGTGGAGGGGGCCCCAGCGGCAGCTGGGTGTGGGGGGGGCAGTAGGAGGGGGGGGTGGCTGCAGGGGTGGGGCAGGGGCCACGCCCTAACACCCCACCCCTGGCTATGCAGCTCCCCCCCGGAGCCCCGGTGGAGAGGGGCCCTGCCCAAGCTCACCCCTCCCCAAGCCACTCCACAGGAGGCTGTGTGGAGGGAACCCAACCGCCGCTTTGAGAGAGCCCCCTACCTTCTCCAGGTGGTGAGGATGCAGCAGCTGCTGGATGGAAGGTGGGCCCAAATGGGGGGCCAGCAGTGTCTCCCCCAAAAGATGGAAGAAGGGGGGGGGCCCCCTGCTGTAGGGCAGGGGACAAGAGGCCCCCACCCTCCACCCACTCAGCAGTTCCTAAAAGGACTGGGTGAGGGTTGGGGGGAGAAGATAGACCCTGCCTGCCCGAGGCAGGAGGGAGGCTGACCCCAGAAAGGGGGGGGGGGGGGGGAAGGCAGCCCTGTGGGGGCTTCAGCCAGCCAAGGCCCGCCAGCCCCCAGATGCTCGCCTTCCAGCCGTGGGAGAGGGTCCCACGGCGGCGGCGGCAGCAGCAGCAGCAGCAGCCCTGCAGGAGCACCTGCAGCTGGCCTCCTGCACCTATTGGTGTTCCTGGGGGGGAGGTGTGGGCAGGCATGTCCTGCCCACGGCTAAAAGGCCCCTCTCACAGTGAGGGGGGGCCCACTAAAAACCCAGTCACCAAATAAATACGGGGGACAACAAAGGAAAAAAACAGGGATGGGAGTGAGGGTCAAAGGTTTAGAACGAGGGAGCCGGAAGGGGATACCGAGCAGAGGGCCCCGGACAGCGCCCACCGCTCCTCGAAGGTGTCCAGGGAGTTGGTGGACGCCGCCCAGAGGAACTCCGCTCGGATTCGTGAGCGAAGGGAGGAACGGAAGTAGGCCCCACAGTCGCAGGTCGCCCCCTCTGCCAGCCTCCTCTCCCTGGTTTTGTAGATGGCCATTTTGGCCGTGGCCAGGAGGAGGCAGACGAGGAGGTCCCGCGACTTTGTGGGGCCGCGGACAGGGTGTGACAGGATAAGGAGGTGCGGGGAGAAGTGCAGCCAGAACCTCAAGAGGAGGTTCTGGAGGAGCCGGAAGAGGGGCTGCAGCCTGGCGCACTCAACGTAGATGTGCGCCAGGTTCTCCCTCATGCCGCAGAAGGTGCAGGTGTCTGGGATGGGGGTGAACCGTGCCAGGTACACGCCCGTGCTCACCGCTCCATGGAGGATTCTCCAGCTGATGTCCCCGGTGGGCCGCGGGACCAGGGTGGAATAGAGGCTGGCCCACCGGGGCTCCCCACCCTCCGATGGCGGCAAGAGGTCCCGCCACTTGTGGTCGGGGCGGGACACGAGGGTGGGGAAGTGGAGCGTGTGAAGCACGAGCGCGTACAGAAGGTGTCTAGGCGCGGTTCGGAAGGGGACCGGCTGCAAGGTATGCAGCCGGCTGGGGTGGTGGAGGGGAGGGGGACGGGCAGGATCGCGAAGCCGGGGGCCCACGGAGAGGTCCGGAGGGCTAGGAGTGAGAGGGGGGCGGGGCGCACCCTCTCGCAGGACCCGGCCGAGGTAGACGTGAGCAGTGGGCGGCAGGGCGGCCTTCACCTCCTCGAGTACGCGACGGGGAGAGCGTAGGCAGGAGAGCCCCATGCGCTGGGCGAGCGCCGGGGCCTCCATCCAGTCTCCCCGGTCGTAGTCCAGGAGGTCTCCGACCCTGGTGATTCCACCTAGGACCAACCTCCGGCGCACCACGGGAGACTCCGCCGCCTGCACACGAAGGTGGGGGTTGTGTAGCAGGGGCTCCGCGAGGAGGTCTTCCCCCGTGGTGGCCCCTAAAGACCTGGAGGCTGCGAGCAGCCGCCAAGTGCGGAGGAGGTCCTGGTAGAAGGCCGGCAGCTCCGAGAGGCCTCGCGGACGGTCTCTCCAAGATAAATAAAGGAGCTGCCGGTCGTATCGGAGCCCTCGGTGACGGCGGAGGAAAGCATGCGCCAGCGTACTCCATGCCGGACTATCTGCACTGTTGGTGTTGGCGTTGAGAAGTCCCTGCAGGGCCCGGAGGCGGAGGACATGGACCTGAGTGCGCATGCAAGTCAGGCCCTGTCCTCCCTCCTCCGGGGGGAGGTGGAGTACCCCTGCAGAGACCCAGTGCAGTCCTGGCCAGAAAAACTCCAGGATTAACTTCTGGAGCTGGTCCAGGAACTTCGGGGGTGGGACCAGGGTGCTGAGGCGGTACCAGAGCATGGACAGGACGAGTTGGTTCAGCACCAGTGCTCTCCCCCGCAGGGAGAGGCACTGGAGCAGCCCTGTCCACCTCCGTAACCGCTCAGCGACCCTGCCCTCTAAACCCTGCCAGTTTTCCGGCGGAGAGGGATGCGTGGCGGAGAGAAAGACGCCTAGATAGAGCAGCGGACCCGCGCTCCACCGGATGGCCTGAAGCGCGGGCGGGAGGCGGCTCGTCTGCCATCCAGTCCCGACCACCAGGCCAGAGCTCTTGACCCAGTTGACCCGGGCGGAGGAGGCCGCCGAGTAGATAGCTTGGCAAGCCTCCAGACGCGCCAGGTCTCCCGGGTCCTGAACCACGAGGAGCACGTCGTCGGCGTACGCCGACAGGACTAGCCGCAGCCCTGCCTCTGGAAGCACCATCCCCATCAACCGTCGACGAAGGAGACAGAGGAAGGGCTCGATGGCCAGAGCGTACAGCTGTCCTGAGAGCGGGCAGCCTTGTCGTACTCCCCGTCCGAAGCTGACCGGAGCGGTCAGGGTCCAGTTGAGCTTGACCATGCACTCCGAGGCAGCGTACAGCACCCGGAGAAACCCGACGAAGCGGGGTCCGAAGCCGAAGGCCTGCAGGGTGCCCAGGAGATACCCGTGGTCCACCCTGTCGAACGCCTTCTCCTGACCCAAGGACAGGAGGGCGAACGACAGGCCGTCCCTACACCCAAGCTCTAAGAGATCCCGGACCAAGGACAGATTATGGAGGATGGTACGGCCCGGGACGGTGTAGGTCTGGTCGGGGTGGACCACGTCCTGCAGCACGGACCCCAAGCGACGGGAGATGGCTTTAGCGATGATCTTGTAGTCCGTGCTGAGGAGCGAGATGGGACGCCAGTTCCTGAGGTCGCGGGGGTCCCCCTTCTTGGGCAGCAGGGCGAGGACGGCACGCCTGCATGACAGGGGGAGGACCCCGCTTTGCAAGGCCTCGGCCCAGACGCTGAGCAGGTCTGGGCCGAGGACGTCCCAAAACACGCGGTAAAACTCCACGGTCAGCCCGTCCATGCCCGGGGATTTGTTGGTGGGCATGAGGCGGAGGGCTTCCGAGAGCTCGGCCAGAGTGAGAGGAAGCTCTAGCCGGTCCCGGTCGCCCGTGCTGACCGACGGCAGTTGGTCCCAGAGCACCCTGCAGGCGTCGGCGTCGGTCGGATCCGGGGAGAAAAGGGTGGCGTAGAAGGCGCGGGCCCTCTCGCGCATCTCCACCGGATCCGTAAGAGGGGTGCCGTCCTCCGCAAGAAGGCAGAGGATGTATTTTTCGGCACCCCTCTTTTTCTCCAAGGCGTAGAAGAAGCGGGAGCCGCGGTCCATCTCCCGGAGGAGTTGGATTCGCGACCTCACCAAGGCCCCCTGTGCCCGGAGGGCGTCGAGGGCCCTGAGCTCGTCCCTCTTCTCCTGGTACGTGCCACAGAGGGATGGATCGTTGGGGCTGGCGGCTAGACGCCTCTCCAGCTCAAGAACCTCCCGTTCCAGCTGCCCTATCAGCGCATCCCGCCGCCGGCTGGCCCCCCGAGTATAGTCGCGGCAGAAGAGCCGCGCGCGCACCTTTCCCAGATCCCACCACCGCCGCGCCGAGGGAAAGGCACGCCGTTGCTCGCGCCAGGCCAGCCAGAACTCCCGGAAGGACGCCACGAAGCCCACGTCCTCCAGCAGGCTGTTATTGAAGTGCCAGTAGGCCGACCCCCGCTTCCCCAGCGAGAGGGAAGCCTTCACGGCCACCAGGTGGTGGTCCGAGAAGGGGGCCGGCCGCACGCTGGAGGCGTGGGCCCGGAAGAGATGGTGCCGTGAGATGTAAATGCGGTCCAACCGGGAGTGTACAGATTTATGGCCCACCACTCGGACGCAGGTGAAACCAGCGTCGTCGTCCGAGTGGTGGCTGCGCCAGACGTCCACCAGGGAGCGATGGATGAGAAGCTCCCTGAGGACGCCCGCGGCGGCCTGGCCATGCTCGGTCCCCGTGCGGTCCCGCTCCTCGAGGGTGCAGTTGAAATCCCCGCCGAGGACCAGGCACTCGCGAGGATCGATGGTGTCGAGGAAGGCTGCCGCCTGCCGGAAGAAGGGAGTTCTCTCCGGGTGGCGTGTCGGGGCATAGACATTGACGAGATGGAGAGGCAGCCCCTCCACCCGCACCCGGAGATACAGCAGGCGGCCGGGCACAACCTCGACGCTCCCCAGCACCTCGGGCCGCAGGTCTGGGGAGAACAGGGTCGCCACCCCGGCCCGGTGGGCCGAAAGGTGACTAAAGTGGACCCCGTCTCCCCACTCCAGCCGCCACTTAGCTTCGGCGGCTGGGGTAGTGTAGGTCTCCTGTAGGAAGGTGACCGAGTACCCCCCCTCCCGAAGGAAGGAGAGCACTCGGCACCTACGGAGACCCGACCCGCAGCCCCTGGCATTTAGAGTGGCAAAGAGGATCGGCGCCATTTGGAGGGCTGGGGAGGATCCTCGCCGGAGGGAGTACCGACGGTTCCCGTGGGGCCACGCAGCAAACCGTGACCAACCCCGAAGGCGACGAGGGCGTCACGGAAGCTGCGGGCCCGTTGGTAAGCCGAGGCGTCCCTCCTCCCGGTCCCCCTGCCCTCCTTGAGAAGGGCCCTCACGGATTCCAGGATGGTGTGGAAGTCCCCCCAGCGCTGGAGGGCGAGAGCAACCTTGTTCTTGGAGCCACGAATGTCCTCCAAGAACCGGCGCATCTCTCCCACCAGCGCATGGGGTGCCGAGGCCTCGGGGTCTCCAGTACCCATCGGCCTCGTGTACCCTTGGGCCCCACGGCCAGAGAAAGGATTGGGGTGGGGACTGGGGTCTGGTTTTGGGGGGGATGAGGGCGGCGGAGGGAGAGCAGCCCCGGAAGTGCTGGGAGAGGGCGATGTAGGGGGGGCCTCCCGAAGGATTACGGTTTCGGGGGCAGGTATGAGTGGGCAGGGATCGAGGGGAGGGGTAGGAGGAGGGGGGGTGGGGGGGGAGGGCAGGGGGGATGGGACTCATCAAGGGAGGGGAAGGTTCATGAGGGGGAGGGAGGGGGGGCAGTGGGGGAGGGGGAGGAGGAAGTGGAGGGGGAGGAGGGTCTGGAGGGGGTAGGATTGCAGGTTCTGGGGCGGGGTGTTGGCTGGGAGAAGGTGCGGGGATAATGGCGGGTGGTGGGGCTAAGATGGGAGCAGGAGCGGGGATATGGAGAGAAGGTGTCTCGGGAGGAGGGGCTTCCTCGGATGGTGGGGCGGGGGAGGGGGATAGGGGCGAGGTGCCGACATACTCGGCAGGAAGTGCCAACTGGTCGAGGGGGTGGGTGTTGGGGTCCTCGGTTTCGGGGCCAAAGGTGGGGGGCATGGGGAACTCTGCTTCCCCCAGGGTGCCCAGGGGCTGGCCAACTCCCGTGGGGAGGTCATCTCTGATTAAGGGGGGGGTCGCCTCCTGCGACGTCCCAAGGCAGAGGGAGGCGGTGGTTGAAGGATCACTGGTAGACGGTGAGGGGGAGAATGGAGGGGGTGGGGGTGAGTGGATGGACGGCCCACAGGCCTCCAGTAGGAGGCTGTCCACGTCCAGGGCCACCGGGGTGAGGCCTAGGGCCTCGACCTCCTGCGAGAGGAGGGCGAGGCCGGGGCTCACCTCCTCCGGACGCTCCACAGCAGTAGTCTGGGTCGCGGCCGGAGGGGTGTCAGGGGAGGGCGCGGGTGTGCAAAAAACCCTCTCAGCTTCCTGAGGCTCTGGCTCCGGGGCGGAGGGGGTGTTGCCGTTCTCAGCCGCCACCGCGGCAGCCCCCGTCGCCCCCGGCAGATGATCGGCAGCCGGGGGTTCGGCAGGTGGGTCTGGGCTGGCGGCTCTTTTTAGCGCTTTGCGCGGCGCCTCCACCCCGTCCTCCGACAGGGTGGGGGTGCCGGGTGCGCGCACTTTTTTCTTTCGTTTCCCCCTCACCAGCACCCAGCCCTCCGAGGAGGCGGGCTGGGCAGTAGAGGAGGAGGGGCCAGGGGACAGGGCCGACGAGGAGGAAGGGAGGTAAGAAGGGGGCGGGGCGGCAAGGGGGGGGGACGACCCGCCCCGGGACGGGCCCTCTTCTGGTCCTGCCTCCGGCCCCTCCTCCCTCTCCTCCGCAGGCCCGGCTCTTGTGCCCGCTCGGGCGCCAGCGCCTGCTTCTTCTTGCCCGGCACCATGCGGCCGGGCATCCTCCGACGCCCGAGCGGCGATGGATCCGTCCGGGACGAGAGGAGGAGGGTCGGTCCCGGGGCCTGTCGCGGTCGGGGCGCCGCCGATCTCGTGGCTGACGCCCCCCGGGTCGGAGGAGGTCCCGGGCTCCCCTTCGTGCCGGGCCAGGGGGCAATCCCTCCGGACGTGCCCCGCCGCCCGGCACATAAAGCACCGGGCCTCCCCCAGGGTGTAAAAGACCCGGTACTGGGCCCCTTGATGGGGCACCAGTATAGTCCCCTCCTGGGCCACCCCGCCCCGTGCTGCCGCCGGCGGCAGTTGGACCCGGGCCTGCCGGCGGAAGGAGAGCACGTGCCGGAGGGCGGGGTCTTTACAGCCTAGGGGGAGGGGACTCAGGACCGTCAAAGGCCGGCCCAGGGCAGTGAGGAAAGGCAGAAGGGCAGAGTTGGGAAGGAAGGGTGGGACAGAGGAAAAAACCACCCGCACGCCCAGGTCTTCCAGCGGCTCCAGGGGCACGTGCACGCCCCCAACCGCCAGGCCCCTCTCCACCGCCTCCTGGGCGGCGGCCTCCGAAGCCAGGAAGAACACGATCTTCCCGAACATCCGGGAGGCCGCCACCACGGCCGCGGGCCCCACCACCCGTGCCAACGCCCGCACGTAGGTCTCCACGTGGGGCGAGGCAGCCACCAGGAGGCAACGGACTCCGTGCCTCCTGGTGAGCGCGGGGAAGGGGCTGCGACCGTTGGGGATGGTAGTCCCGGCAGAGGCGGCAGGAGTAGGGCGCGAGGCGGCGGCCGCCGCCTGGGCGTACGACCTGGGGGCCGAGAGGTCGGGGCCCCCAGGAGCGGTGGAGGGAACAGGGGGAAGGGGAGAAGGGGAGGCTGCACTGGATGTTTGGGCAGCCTGGGGGAGAGTCCCCGCCACGGGAGGTTTGGCCTTCCGGGCGGGGCTCTTGCCCTTTCTTTTCCCCTGGCCCCTCCTGCCCTTTTGGGGGGGGGGGTTTGGGGCTGGGTCGCCAGGGGGCGCCGCGGCGGAGGCAGTAGGAGCCCCGGAGCCTGCGCCCGCGCCCTCAGCCGACGTGGTTGTGATGTCCTGGGCAGCCCTGGACGAGTGGGCCGCCATTTCGGGGATAGGAGGGGTGACAGTGGAGGGGAGAGGGAGGGAGGGGTCACCAGATGACCCTCCAGTGGGCGTGGGGGCCATATTGGTGGGTTTGAGGGGGAAAAAGTTCATTGGGGGTGGGGGCCTTTAAGAGAAAGCGGGGGAGGGGGAGGAGAGTGGAAGGAAAGGAAGGAGTGAGGCGTGGCTGCCCCTCCCCCACCGGCTGGGCTGAGGACCCAGTCAGATGGGGGAAGGGCAGGGCAAGGGGAGTGAGGGCAGGGAAAGGGAGACACAAAAGAAAGACCACAACTCCCAGCACAAGAGGGTAAGATGGCTCCTGTTTCTGCACTGGGGTGTGGAGGGAGTCAAAGTTTGTGTGTGTGTGGGTTGTGGGGGGGCCTCAGGCGCTTGAGTAAACAGAAAAAGGGGGGGGGAAAGGGGCGTGGGCACGTGGGGGGGCAGGGAGGAGGCACAGCCCACTTAAGGGGGATGGCGGGGTTAATGGGGGGAGGGGTGTGCCCACGTGCGCCTGAGGGGTGGGCCCGTAGCAGCTGCTGCTGCAGAGCCTCGAGATGGCAGGGGAGAAGGCAGGGGCAGCTGATTGGAGGGGCCCAGGTGGAGGGGGCCCCAGCGGCAGCTGGGTGTGGGGGGGGCAGTAGGAGGGGGGGGTGGCTGCAGGGGTGGGGCAGGGGCCACGCCCTAACACCCCACCCCTGGCTATGCAGCTCCCCCCCGGAGCCCCGGTGGAGAGGGGCCCTGCCCAAGCTCACCCCTCCCCAAGCCACTCCACAGGAGGCTGTGTGGAGGGAACCCAACCGCCGCTTTGAGAGAGCCCCCTACCTTCTCCAGGTGGTGAGGATGCAGCAGCTGCTGGATGGAAGGTGGGCCCAAATGGGGGGCCAGCAGTGTCTCCCCCAAAAGATGGAAGAAGGGGGGGGGCCCCCTGCTGTAGGGCAGGGGACAAGAGGCCCCCACCCTCCACCCACTCAGCAGTTCCTAAAAGGACTGGGTGAGGGTTGGGGGGAGAAGATAGACCCTGCCTGCCCGAGGCAGGAGGGAGGCTGACCCCAGAAAGGGGGGGGGGGGGGGAAGGCAGCCCTGTGGGGGCTTCAGCCAGCCAAGGCCCGCCAGCCCCCAGATGCTCGCCTTCCAGCCGTGGGAGAGGGTCCCACGGCGGCGGCGGCAGCAGCAGCAGCAGCAGCCCTGCAGGAGCACCTGCAGCTGGCCTCCTGCACCTATTGGTGTTCCTGGGGGGGAGGTGTGGGCAGGCATGTCCTGCCCACGGCTAAAAGGCCCCTCTCACAGTGAGGGGGGGCCCACTAAAAACCCAGTCACCAAATAAATACGGGGGACAACAAAGGAAAAAAACAGGGATGGGAGTGAGGGTCAAAGGTTTAGAACGAGGGAGCCGGAAGGGGATACCGAGCAGAGGGCCCCGGACAGCGCCCACCGCTCCTCGAAGGTGTCCAGGGAGTTGGTGGACGCCGCCCAGAGGAACTCCGCTCGGATTCGTGAGCGAAGGGAGGAACGGAAGTAGGCCCCACAGTCGCAGGTCGCCCCCTCTGCCAGCCTCCTCTCCCTGGTTTTGTAGATGGCCATTTTGGCCGTGGCCAGGAGGAGGCAGACGAGGAGGTCCCGCGACTTTGTGGGGCCGCGGACAGGGTGTGACAGGATAAGGAGGTGCGGGGAGAAGTGCAGCCAGAACCTCAAGAGGAGGTTCTGGAGGAGCCGGAAGAGGGGCTGCAGCCTGGCGCACTCAACGTAGATGTGCGCCAGGTTCTCCCTCATGCCGCAGAAGGTGCAGGTGTCTGGGATGGGGGTGAACCGTGCCAGGTACACGCCCGTGCTCACCGCTCCATGGAGGATTCTCCAGCTGATGTCCCCGGTGGGCCGCGGGACCAGGGTGGAATAGAGGCTGGCCCACCGGGGCTCCCCACCCTCCGATGGCGGCAAGAGGTCCCGCCACTTGTGGTCGGGGCGGGACACGAGGGTGGGGAAGTGGAGCGTGTGAAGCACGAGCGCGTACAGAAGGTGTCTAGGCGCGGTTCGGAAGGGGACCGGCTGCAAGGTATGCAGCCGGCTGGGGTGGTGGAGGGGAGGGGGGCGGGCAGGATCGCGAAGCCGGGGGCCCACGGAGAGGTCCGGAGGGCTAGGAGTGAGAGGGGGGCGGGGCGCACCCTCTCGCAGGACCCGGCCGAGGTAGACGTGAGCAGTGGGCGGCAGGGCGGCCTTCACCTCCTCGAGTACGCGACGGGGAGAGCGTAGGCAGGAGAGCCCCATGCGCTGGGCGAGCGCCGGGGCCTCCATCCAGTCTCCCCGGTCGTAGTCCAGGAGGTCTCCGACCCTGGTGATTCCACCTAGGACCAACCTCCGGCGCACCACGGGAGACTCCGCCGCCTGCACACGAAGGTGGGGGTTGTGTAGCAGGGGCTCCGCGAGGAGGTCTTCCCCCGTGGTGGCCCCTAAAGACCTGGAGGCTGCGAGCAGCCGCCAAGTGCGGAGGAGGTCCTGGTAGAAGGCCGGCAGCTCCGAGAGGCCTCGCGGACGGTCTCTCCAAGATAAATAAAGGAGCTGCCGGTCGTATCGGAGCCCCCGGTGACGGCGGAGGAAAGCATGCGCCAGCGTACTCCATGCCGGACTATCTGCACTGTTGGTGTTGGCGTTGAGAAGTCCCTGCAGGGCCCGGAGGCGGAGGACATGGACCTGAGTGCGCATGCAAGTCAGGCCCTGTCCTCCCTCCTCCGGGGGGAGGTGGAGTACCCCTGCAGAGACCCAGTGCAGTCCTGGCCAGAAAAACTCCAGGATTAACTTCTGGAGCTGGTCCAGGAACTTCGGGGGTGGGACCAGGGTGCTGAGGCGGTACCAGAGCATGGACAGGACGAGTTGGTTCAGCACCAGTGCTCTCCCCCGCAGGGAGAGGCACTGGAGCAGCCCTGTCCACCTCCGTAACCGCTCAGCGACCCTGCCCTCTAAACCCTGCCAGTTTTCCGGCGGAGAGGGATGCGTGGCGGATAGAAAGACGCCTAGATAGAGCAGCGGACCCGCGCTCCACCGGATGGCCTGAAGCGCGGGCGGGAGGCGGCTCGTCTGCCATCCAGTCCCGACCACCAGGCCAGAGCTCTTGACCCAGTTGACCCGGGCGGAGGAGGCCGCCGAGTAGATAGCTTGGCAAGCCTCCAGACGCGCCAGGTCTCCCGGGTCCTGAACCACGAGGAGCACGTCGTCGGCGTACGCCGACAGGACTAGCCGCAGCCCTGCCTCTGGAAGCACCATCCCCATCAACCGACGACGAAGGAGACAGAGGAAGGGCTCGATGGCCAGAGCGTACAGCTGTCCTGAGAGCGGGCAGCCTTGTCGTACTCCCCGTCCGAAGCTGACCGGAGCGGTCAGGGTCCAGTTGAGCTTGACCATGCACTCCGAGGCAGCGTACAGCACCCGGAGAAACCCGACGAAGCGGGGTCCGAAGCCGAAGGCCTGCAGGGTGCCCAGGAGATACCCGTGGTCCACCCTGTCGAACGCCTTCTCCTGATCCAAGGACAGGAGGGCGAACGACAGGCCGTCCCTACACCCAAGCTCTAAGAGATCCCGGACCAAGGACAGATTATGGAGGATGGTACGGCCCGGGACGGTGTAGGTCTGGTCGGGGTGGACCACGTCCTGCAGCACGGACCCCAAGCGACGGGAGATGGCTTTAGCGATGATCTTGTAGTCCGTGCTGAGGAGCGAGATGGGACGCCAGTTCCTGAGGTCGCGGGGGTCCCCCTTCTTGGGCAGCAGGGCGAGGACGGCACGCCTGCATGACAGGGGGAGGACCCCGCTTTGCAAGGCCTCGGCCCAGACGCTGAGCAGGTCTGGGCCGAGGACGTCCCAAAACACGCGGTAAAACTCCACGGTCAGCCCGTCCATGCCCGGGGATTTGTTGGTGGGCATGAGGCGGAGGGCTTCCGAGAGCTCGGCCAGAGTGAGAGGAAGCTCTAGCCGGTCCCGGTCGCCCGTGCTGACCGACGGCAGTTGGTCCCAGAGCACCCTGCAGGCGTCGGCGTCGGTCGGATCCGGGGAGAAAAGGGTGGCGTAGAAGGCGCGGGCCCTCTCGCGCATCTCCACCGGATCCGTAAGAGGGGTGCCGTCCTCCGCAAGAAGGCAGAGGATGTATTTTTCGGCACCCCTCTTTTTCTCCAAGGCGTAGAAGAAGCGGGAGCCGCGGTCCATCTCCCGGAGGAGTTCGATTCGCGACCTCACCAAGGCCCCCTGTGCCCGGAGGGCGTCGAGGGCCCTGAGCTCGTCCCTCTTCTCCTGGTACGTGCCACAGAGGGATGGATCGTTGGGGCTGGCGGCTAGACGCCTCTCCAGCTCAAGAACCTCCCGTTCCAGCTGCCCTATCAACGCATCCCGCCGCCGGCTGGCCCCCCGAGTATAGTCGCGGCAGAAGAGCCGCGCGCGCACCTTTCCCAGATCCCACCACCGCCGCGCCGAGGGAAAGGCACGCCGTTGCTCGCGCCAGGCCAGCCAGAACTCCCGGAAGGACGCCACGAAGCCCACGTCCTCCAGCAGGCTGTTATTGAAGTGCCAGTAGGCCGACCCCCGCTTCCCCAGCGAGAGGGAAGCCTTCACGGCCACCAGGTGGTGGTCCGAGAAGGGGGCCGGCCGCACGCTGGAGGCGTGGGCCCGGAAGAGATGGTGCCGTGAGATGTAAATGCGGTCCAACCGGGAGTGTACAGATGTATGGCCCACCACTCGGACGCAGGTGAAACCAGCGTCGTCGTCCGAGTGGTGGCTGCGCCAGACGTCCACCAGGGAGCGATGGATGAGAAGCTCCCTGAGGACGCCCGCAGCGGCCTGGCCATGCTCGGTCCCCGTGCGGTCCCGCTCCTCGAGGGTGCAGTTGAAATCCCCGCCGAGGACCAGGCACTCGCGAGGATCGATGGTGTCGAGGAAGGCTGCCGCCTGCCGGAAGAAGGGAGTTCTCTCCGGGTGGCGTGTCGGGGCATAGACATTGACGAGATGGAGAGGCAGCCCCTCCACCCGCACCCGGAGATACAGCAGGCGGCCGGGCACAACCTCGACGCTCCCCAGCACCTCGGGCCGCAGGTCTGGGGAGAACAGGGTCGCCACCCCGGCCCGGTGGGCCGAGAGGTGACTGAAGTGGACCCCGTCTCCCCACTCCAGCCGCCACTTCGCTTCGGCGGCTGGGGTAGTGTAGGTCTCCTGTAGGAAGGTGACCGAGTACCCCCCCTCCCGAAGGAAGGAGAGCACTCGGCACCTACGGAGACCCGACCCGCAGCCCCTGGCATTTAAAGTGGCAAAGATGATCGGCGCCATTTGGAGGGCTGGGGAGGATCCTCGCCGGAGGGAGTACCGACGGCTCCGGTGGGGCCACGCAGCAAACCGTGACCAACCCCGAAGGCGACGAGGGCGTCACGGAAGCTGCGGGCCCGTTGGTAAGCCGAGGCATCCCTCCCCCCGGTCCCCTTGCCCTCCTTAAGAAGGGCCCTCACGGATTTCAGGATGGTGTGGAAGTCCCCCCAGCGCTGGAGGGCGAGAGCAACCTTGTTCTTGGAGCCACGAATGTCCTCCAAGAACCGGCGCATCTCTCCCACCAGCGCATGGGGTGCCGAGGCCTCGGGGTCTCCAGTACCCGTCGGCCTTGTGTTCCTTTGGGCCCCACGGCCACAGAAAAGATTGGGGTGGGGACTGGGGTCTGGTTTTGGGGGGGATGAGGGCAGCGGAGGGAGAGCAGCCCCGGAAGTGCTGGGAGAGGGCGATGTAGGGGGGGCCTCCCGAAGGATTACGGTTTCGGGGGCAGGTATGAGTGGACAGGGGTCGAGGGGAGGGGTAGGAGGAGGGGGGGTGGGACTCATCAAGGGAGGGGAAGGTTCATGAGGGGGAGGGAGGGGGGGCAGTGGGGGAGGGGGAGGAGGAAGTGGAGGGGGAGGAGGGTCTGGAGGGGGTAGGATTGCAGGTTCTGGGGCGGGGTGTTGGCTGGGAGAAGGTGCGGGGATAATGGCGGGTGGTGGGGCTAAGATGGGAGCAGGAGCGGGGATATGGAGAGAAGGTGTCTCGGGAGGAGGGGCTTCCTCGGATGGTGGGGCGGGGGAGGGGGATAGGGGCGAGGTGCCGACATACTCGGCAGGAAGTGCCAACTGGTCGAGGGGGTGGGTGTTGGGGTCCTCGGTTTCGGGGCCAAAGGTGGGGGGCATGGGGAACTCTGCTTCCCCCAGGGTGCCCAGGGGCTGGCCAACTCCCGTGGGGAGGTCATCTCTGATTAAGGGGGGGGTTGCCTCCTGCGACGTCCCAAGGCAGAGGGAGGCGGTGGTTGAAGGATCACTGGTAGACGGTGAGGGGGAGAATGGAGGGGGTGGGGGTGAGTGGATGGACGGCCCACAGGCCTCCAGTAGGAGGCTGTCCACGTCCAGGGCCACCGGGGTGAGGCCTAGGGCCTCGACCTCCTGCGAGAGGAGGGCGAGGCCGGGGCTCACCTCCTCCGGACGCTCCACAGCAGTAGTCTGGGTCGCGGCCGGAGGGGTGTCAGGGGAGGGCGCGGGTGTGCAAAAAACCCTCTCAGCTTCCTGAGGCTCTGGCTCCGGGGCGGAGGGGGTGTTGCCGTTCTCAGCCGCCACCGCGGCAGCCCCCGTCGCCCCCGGCAGATGATCGGCAGCCGGGGGTTCGGCAGGTGGGTCTGGGCTGGCGGCTCTTTTTAGCGCTTTGCGCGGCGCCTCCACCCCGTCCTCCGACAGGGTGGGGGTGCCGGGTGCGCGCACTTTTTTCTTTCGTTTCCCCCTCACCAGCACCCAGCCCTCCGAGGAGGCGGGCTGGGCAGTAGAGGAGGAGGGGCCAGGGGACAGGGCCGACGAGGAGGAAGGGAGGTAAGAAGGGGGCGGGGCGGCAAGGGGGGGGGACGACCCGCCCCGGGACGGGCCCTCTTCTGGTCCTGCCGCCGGCCCCTCCTCCCTCTCCTCCGCAGGCCCGGCTCTTGTGCCCGCTCGGGCGCCAGCGCCTGCTTCTTCTTGCCCGGCACCATGCGGCCGGGCATCCTCCGACGCCCGAGCGGCGATGGATCCGTCCGGGACGAGAGGAGGAGGGTCGGTCCCGGGGCCTGTCGCGGTCGGGGCGCCGCCGATCTCGTGGCTGACGCCCCCCGGGTCGGAGGAGGTCCCGGGCTCCCCTTCGTGCCGGGCCAGGGGGCAATCCCTCCGGACGTGCCCCGCCGCCCGGCACATAAAGCACCGGGCCTCCCCCAGGGTGTAAAAGACCCGGTACTGGGCCCCTTGATGGGGCACCAGTATAGTCCCCTCCTGGGCCACCCCGCCCCGTGCTGCCGCCGGCGGCAGTTGGACCCGGGCCTGCCGGCGGAAGGAAAGCACGTGCCGGAGGGCGGGGTCTTTACAGCCTAGGGGGAGGGGACTCAGGACCGTCAAAGGCCGGCCCAGGGCAGTGAGGAAAGGCAGAAGGGCAGAGTTGGGAAGGAAGGGTGGGACAGAAGAAAAAACCACCCGCACGCCCAGGTCCTCCAGCGGCTCCAGGGGCACGTGCACACCCCCAACCGCCAGGCCCCTCTCCACCGCCTCCTGGGCGGCGGCCTCCGAAGCCAGGAAGAACACGATCTTCCCGAACATCCGGGAGGCCGCCACCACGGCCGCGGGCCCCACCACCCGTGCCAACGCCCGCACGTAGGTCTCCACGTGGGGCGAGGCAGCCACCAGGAGGCAGCGGACTCCGTGCCTCCTGGTGAGCGCGGGGAAGGGGCCGCGACCGTTGGGGATGGTAGTCCCGGCAGAGGCGGCAGGAGTAGGGTGCGAGGCGGCGGCCGCCGCCTGGGCGTACGACCTGGGGGCCGAGAGGTCGGGGCCCCCAGGAGCGGTGGAGGGAACAGGGGGAAGGGGAGAAGGGGAGGCTGCACTGGATGTTTGGGCAGCCTGGGGGAGAGTCCCCGCCACGGGAGGTTTGACCTTCCGGGCGGGGCTCTTGCCCTTTCTTTTCCCCTGGCCCCTCCTGCCCTTTTGGGGGGGGGGGTTTGGGGCTGGGTCGCCAGGGGGCGCCGCGGCGGAGGCAATAGGAGCCCCGGAGCCTGCGCCCGCGCCCTCAGCCGACGTGGTTGTGATGTTCTGGGCAGCCCTGGACGAGTGGGCCGCCATTTCGGGGATAGGAGGGGTGACAGTGGAGGGGAGAGGGAGGGAGGGGTCACCAGATGACCCTCCAGTGGGCGTGGGGGCCATATTGGTGGGTTTGAGGGGGAAAAAGTTCATTGGGGGTGGGGGCCTTTAAGAGAAAGCGGGGGAGGGGGAGGAGAGTGGAAGGGAAGGAAGGAGTGAGGCGTAGCTGCCCCTCCCCCACCGGCTGGGCTGAGGACCCAGTCAGACGGGGGAAGGGCAGGGCAAGGGGAGTGAGGGCAGGGAAAGGGAGACACAAAAGAAAGACCACAACTCCCAGCACAAGAGGGTAAGATGGCTCCTGTTTCTGCACTGGGGTGTGGAGGGAGTCAAAGTTTGTGTGTGTGTGGGTTGTGGGGGGGCCTCAGGCGCTTGAGTAAACAGAAAAGGGGGGGGAAGGGGCGTGGGCACGTGGGGGGGCAGGGAGGAGGCACAGCCCACTTAAGGGGGATGGCGGGGTTAATGGGGAGAGGGGTGTGCCCACGTGCGCCTGAGGGGTGGGCCCGTAGCAGCTGCTGCTGCAGAGCCTCGAGATGGCAGGGGAGAAGGCAGGGGCAGCTGATTGGAGGGGCCCAGGTGGAGGGGCCCCAGCGGCAGCTGGGTGTGGGGGGGGCAGTAGGAGGGGGGGGGGGCTGCAGGGGTGGGGCAGGGGCCACACCCTAACACCCCACCCCTGGCTATGCAGCTCCCCCCCGGAGCCCCGGTGGGGAGGGGCCCTGCCCAAGCTCACCCCTCCCCAAGCCACTCCACAGGAGGCTGTGTGGAGGGAGCCCAACCGCCGCTTTGAGAGAGCCCCCTACCTTCTCCAGGTGGTGAGGATGCAGCAGCTGCTGGATGGAAGGTGGGCCCAAATGGGGGCCAGCAGTTTCTCCCCCAAAAGATGGAAGAAGGGGGGGGGGCCCCTGCTGTAGGGCAGGGGGCAAGAGGCCCCCACCCTCCACCCACTCAGCAGTTCCTAAAAGGACTGGGTGAGGGTTGGGGGGAGAAGATAGACCCTGCCTGCCCGAGGCAGGAGGGAGGCTGACCCCAGAAAGGGGGGGGGGGGGGAAGGCAGCCCTGTGGGGGCTTCAGCCAGCCAAGGCCCGCCAGCCCCCAGATGCTCGCCTTCCAGCCGTGGGAGAGGGTCCCACGGCGGCGGCGGCAGCAGCAGCAGCAGCAGCCCTGCAGGAGCACCTGCAGCTGGCCTCCTGCACCTATTGGTGTTCCTGGGGGGAGAGGTGTGGGCAGGCATGTCCTGCCCACGGCTAAAAGGCCCCTCTCACAGTGAGGGGGGGCCCACTAAAAACCCAGTCACCAAATAAATACGGGGGACAACAAAGGAAAAAAACAGGGATGGGAGTGAGGGTCAAAGGTTTAGAACGAGGGAGCCGGAAGGGGATACCGAGCAGAGGGCCCCGGACGGCGCCCACCGCTCCCTGAAGGTGTCCAGGGAGTTGGTGGACGCCGCCCAGAGGAACTCCGCTCGGATTCGTGAGCGAAGGGAGGAACGGAAGTAGGCCCCACAGTCGCAGGTCGCCCCCTCTGCCAGCCTCCTCTCCCTGGTTTTGTAGATGGCCATTTTGGCCGTGGCCAGGAGGAGGCAGACGAGGAGGTCCCGCGACTTTGTGGGGCCGCGGATAGGGTGTGACAGGATAAGGAGGTGCGGGGAGAAGTGCAGCCAGAACCTCAAGAGGAGGTTCTGGAGGAGCCGGAAGAGGGGCTGCAGCCTGGCGCACTCAACGTAGATGTGCGCCAGGTTCTCCCTCATGCCGCAGAAGGTGCAGGTGTCTGGGATGGGGGTGAACCGCGCCAGGTACACGCCCGTGCTCACCGCTCCATGGAGGATTCTCCAGCTGACGTCCCCGGTGGGCCGCGGGACCAGGGTGGAGTAGAGGCTGGCCCACCGGGGCTCCCCACCCTCCGATGGCGGCAAGAGGTCCCGCCACTTGTGGTCGGGGCGGGACACGAGGGTGGGGAAGTGGAGCGTGTGAAGCACGAGCGCGTACAGAAAATGCCTAGGCGCGGTTCGGAAGGGGACCGGCTGCATGGTATGCAGCCGGCTGAGGTGGTGGAGGGGAGGGGGGCGGGCAGGATCGCGAAGCCGGGGGCCCACGGAGAGGTCCGGAGGGCTAGGAGTGAGAGGGGGGCGGGGCGCACCCTCTCGCAGGACCCGGCCGAGGTAGACGTGAGCAGTGGGCGGCAGGGCGGCCTTCACCTCCTCGAGTACGCGACGGGGGGAACGTAGGCTGGAGAGCCCCATGCGCTGGGCGAGCGCCGGGGCCTCCATCCAGTCTCCCCGGTCGTAGTCCAGGAGGTCTCCGACCCTGGTGATTCCACCTAGGACCAACCTCCGGCGCACCACGGGAGACTCCGCCACCTGCACACGAAGGTGGGGGTTGTGTAGCAGGGGCTCCGCGAGGAGGTCTTCCCCCGTGGTGGCCCCTAAAGACCTGGAGGCTGCGAGCAGCCGCCAAGTGCGGAGGAGGTCCTGGTAGAAGGCCGGCAGCTCCGAGAGGCCTCGCGGACGGTCTCTCCAAGATAAATAAAGGAGCTGCCGGTCGTATCGGAGCCCTCGGTGACGGCGGAGGAAAGCATGCGCCAGCGTACTCCATGCCGGACTATCTGCACTGTTGGTGTTGGCGTTGAGAAGTCCCTGCAGGGCCCGGAGGCGGAGGACATGGACCTGAGTGCGCATGCAGGTCAGGCCCTGTCCTCCCTCCTCCGGGGGGAGGTGGAGTACCCCTGCAGAGACCCAGTGCAGTCCTGGCCAGAAAAACTCCAGGATTAACTTCTGGAGCTGGTCCAGGAACTTCGGGGGTGGGACCAGGGTGCTGAGGCGGTACCAGAGCATGGACAGGACGAGTTGGTTCAGCACCAGTGCTCTCCCCCGTAGGGAGAGACACCGGAGCAGCCCTGTCCACCTCCGTAACCGCTCAGCGACCCTGCCCTCTAAACCCTGCCAGTTTTCCGGCGGAGAGGGGTGCGTGGCAGATAGAAAGACGCCTAGATAGAGCAGCGGACCCGCGCTCCACCGGATGGCCTGAAGCGCGGGCGGGAGGCGGCTCGTCTGCCATCCAGTCCCGACCACCAGGCCAGAGCTCTTGACCCAGTTGACCCGGGCGGAGGAGGCTGCCGAGTAGATAGCTTGGCAGGCCTCCAGACGCGCCAGGTCTCCCGGGTCCTGAACCACGAGGAGCACGTCGTCGGCGTACGCCGACAGGACTAGCCGCAGCCCTGCCTCTGGAAGCACCAACCCCATCAACCGTCGACGAAGGAGACAGAGGAAGGGCTCGATGGCCAGAGCGTACAGCTGTCCTGAGAGCGGGCAGCCTTGTCGTACTCCCCGTCCGAAGCTGACCGGAGCGGTCAGGGTCCAGTTGAGCTTGACCATGCACTCCGAGGCAGCGTACAGCACCCGGAGAAACCCGACGAAGCGGGGTCCGAAGCCGAAGGCCCGCAGGGTGCCCAGGAGATACCCGTGGTCCACCCTGTCGAACGCCTTCTCCTGATCCAAGGAGAGGAGGGCGAACGACAGGCCGTCCCTACACCCAAGCTCTAGGAGATCCCGGACCAAGGACAGATTATGGAGGATGGTGCGGCCCGGGACGGTGTAGGTCTGGTCGGGGTGGACCACGTCCTGCAGCACGGACCCCAAGCGACGGGAGATGGCTTTGGCGATGATCTTGTAGTCCGTGCTGAGGAGCGAGATGGGACGCCAGTTCCTGAGGTCGCGGGGGTCCCCCTTCTTGGGCAGCAGGGCAAGGACGGCACGCCTGCATGACAGGGGGAGGACCCCGCTTTGCAAGGCCTCGGCCCAGACGCTGAGCAGGTCTGGGCCGAGGACGTCCCAAAACACGCGGTAAAACTCCACGGTCAGCCCGTCCATGCCCGGGGATTTGTTGGTGGGCATGAGGCGGAGGGCTTCCGAGAGCTCGGCCAGAGTGAGAGGGAGCTCCAGCCGGTCCCGGTCGCCCGTGCTGACCGACGGCAGTCGGTCCCAGAGCACCCTGCAGGCGTCAGCGTCGGTCGGATCCGGGGAGAAAAGGGTGGCATAGAAGGCGCGGGCCCTCTCGCGCATCTCCACCGGATCCGTAAGAGGGGTGCCGTCCTCCGCAAGAAGGCAGAGGATGTGTTTTTCGGCACCCCTCTTTTTCTCCAAGGCGTAGAAGAAGCGGGAGCCGCGGTCCATCTCCCGGAGGAGTTGGATTCGCGACCTCACCAAGGCCCCCTGTGCCCGGAGGGCGTCGAGGGCCCTGAGCTCGTCCCTCTTCTCCTGGTACGTGCCACAGAGGGATGGATCGTTGGGGCTGGCGGCTAGACGCCTCTCCAGCTCAAGAACCTCCCGTTCCAGCTGCCCTATCAGCGCATCCCGCCGCCGGCTGGCCCCCCGAGTATAGTCGCGGCAGAAGAGCCGCGCGCGCACCTTTCCCAGATCCCACCACCGCCGCGCCGAGGGAAAGGCACGCCGTTGCTCGCGCCAGGCCAGCCAGAACTCCCGGAAGGACGCCACGAAGCCCACGTCCTCCAGCAGGCTGTTATTGAAGTGCCAGTAGGCCGACCCCCGCTTCCCCAGCGAGAGGGAAGCCTTCACGGCCACTAGGTGGTGGTCCGAGAAGGGGGCCGGCCGCACGCTGGAGGCGTGGGCCCGGGAGAGATGGTGCCGTGAGATGTAAATGCGGTCCAACCGGGAGTGTACAGATTTATGGCCCACCACTCGGACGCAGGTGAAACCAGCGTCGTCGTCCGAGTGGTGGCTGCGCCAGACGTCCACCAGGGAGCGATGGATGAGAAGCTCCCTGAGGACGCCCGCAGCGGCCTGGCCATGCTCGGTCCCCGTGCGGTCCCGCTCCTCAAGGGTGCAGTTGAAATCCCCGCCGAGGACCAGGCACTCGCGAGGATCGATGGTGTCGAGGAAGGCCGCCGCCTGCCGGAAGAAGGGGGTTCTCTCCGGGCGGCGTGTCGGGGCATAGACATTAACGAGATGGAGAGGCAGCCCCTCCACCCGCACCCGGAGATACAGCAGGCGGCCGGGCACAACCTCGACGCTCCCCAGCACCTCGGGCCGCAGGTCTGGGGAGAACAGGGTCGCCACCCCGGCCCGGTGGGCCGAGAGGTGACTGAAGTGGACCCCGTCTCCCCACTCCAGCCGCCACTTCGCTTCGGCGGCTGGGGTAGTGTAGGTCTCCTGTAGGAAGGTGACCGAGTACCCCCCCTCCCGAAGGAAGGAGAGCACTCGGCACCTACGGAGACCCGACCCGCAGCCCCTGGCATTTAAAGTGGCAAAGATGATCGGCGCCATTTGGAGGGCTGGGGAGGATCCTCGCCGGAGGGAGTACCGACGGCTCCGGTGGGGCCACGCAGCAAACCGTGACCAACCCCGAAGGCGACGAGGGCGTAACGGAAGCTGCGGGCCCGTTGGTAAGCCGAGGCATCCCTCCTCCCGGTCCCCTTGCCCTCCTTAAGAAGGGCCCTCACGGATTTCAGGATGGTGTGGAAGTCCCCCCAGCGCTGGAGGGCGAGAGCAACCTTGTTCTTGGAGCCACGAATGTCCTCCAAGAACCGGCGCATCTCTCCCACCAGCGCATGGGGTGCCGAGGCCTCGGGGTCTCCAGTACCCATCGGCCTCGTGTACCCTTGGGCCCCACGGCCAGAGAAAGGATTGGGGTGGGGACTGGGGTCTGGTTTTGGGGGGGATGAGGGCGGCGGAGGGAGAGCAGCCCCGGAAGTGCTGGGAGAGGGCGATGTAGGGGGGGCCTCCCGAAGGATTACGGTTTCGGGGGCAGGTATGAGTGGGCAGGGGTCGAGGGGAGGGGTAGGAGGAGGGGGGGTGGGGGGGAGGGCAGGGGGGATGGGACCCATCAAGGGAGGGGAAGGTTCATGAGGGGGAGGGAGGGGGGGCAGTGGGGGAGGGGGAGGAGGAAGTGGAGGGGGAGGAGGGTCTGGAGGGGGTAGGATTGCAGGTTCTGGGGCGGGGTGTTGGCTGGGAGAAGGTGCGGGGATAATGGCGGGTGGTGGGGCTAAGATGGGAGCAGGAGCGGGGATATGGAGAGAAGGTGTCTCGGGAGGAGGGGCTTCCTCGGATGGTGGGGCGGGGGAGGGGGATAGGGGCGAGGTGCCGACATACTCGGCAGGAAGTGCCAACTGGTCGAGGGGGTGGGTGTTGGGGTCCTCGGTTTCGGGGCCAAAAGTGGGGGGCATGGGGAACTCTGCTTCCCCCAGGGTGCCCAGGGGCTGGCCAACTCCCGTGGGGAGGTCATCTCTGATTAAGGGGGGGGCCGCCTCCTGCGACGTCCCAAGGCAGAGGGAGGCGGTGGTTGAGGGATCACTGGTAGACGGTGAGGGGGAGAATGGAGGGGGTGGGGGTGAGTGGATGGACGGCCCACAGGCCTCCAGTAGGAGGCTGTCCACGTCCAGGGCCACCGGGGTGAGGCCTAGGGCCTCGACCTCCTGCGAGAGGAGGGCGAGGCCGGGGCTCACCTCCTCCGGACGCTCCACAGCAGTAGTCTGGGTCGCGGCCGGAGGGGTGTCAGGGGAGGGCGCGGGTGTGCAAAAAACCCTCTCAGCTTCCTGAGGCTCTGGCTCCGGGGCGGAGGGGGTGTTGCCGTTCTCAGCCGCCACCGCGGCAGCCCCCGTCGCCCCCGGCAGATGATCGGCAGCCGGGGGTTCGGCAGGTGGGTCTGGGCTGGCGGCTCTTTTTAGCGCTTTGCGCGGCGCCTCCACCCCGTCCTCCGACAGGGTGGGGTGCCGGGTGCGCGCACTTCTTTTCTTTCGTTTCCCCCCCACCAGCACCCAGCCCTCCGAGGAGGCGGGCTGGGCAGTACAGGAGGAGGGGCCAGGGGACAGGGCCGACGAGGAGGAAGGGAGGTAAGAAGGGGGCGGGGCGGCAAGGGGGGGGGACGACCCGCCCCGGGACGGGCCCTCTTCTGGTCCTGCCGCCGGCCCCTCCTCCCTCTCCTCCGCAGGCCCGGCTCTGGTGCCCGCTCGGGCGCCAGCGCCTGCTTCTTCTTGCCCGGCACCATGCGGCCGGGCATCCTCCGACGCCCGGGCGGCGATGGATCCGTCCGGGACGAGAGGAGGAGGGTCGGTCCCGGGGCCCGTCGCGGTCGGGGCGCCGCCGATCTCGTGGCTGACGCCCCCCGGGTCGGAGGAGGTCCCGGGCTCCCCTTCGTGCCGGGCCAGGGGGCAATCCCTCCGGACGTGCCCCGCCGCCCGGCACATAAAGCACCGGGCCTCCCCCAGGGTGTAAAAGACCCGGTACTGGGCCCCTTGATGGGGCACCAGTATAGTCCCCTCCTGGGCCACCCCGCCCCGTGCTGCCGCCGGCGGCAGTTGGACCCGGGCCTGCCGGCGGAAGGAGAGCACGTGCCGGAGGGCGGGGTCTTTGCAGCCTAGGGGGAGGGGACTCAGGACCGTCAAAGGCCGGCCCAGGGCAGTGAGGAAAGGCAGAAGGGCAGAGTTGGGAAGGAAGGGTGGGACAGAAGAAAAAACCACCCGCACGCCCAGGTCCTCCAGCGGCTCCAGGGGCACGTGCACGCCCCCAACCGCCAGGCCCCTCTCCACCGCCTCCTGGGCGGCGGCCTCCGAAGCCAGGAAGAACACGATCTTCCCGAACATCCGGGAGGCCGCCACCACGGCCGCGGGCCCCACCACCCGTGCCAACGCCCGCACGTAGGTCTCCACGTGGGGCGAGGCAGCCACCAGGAGGCAGCGGACTCCGTGCCTCCTGGTGAGCGCGGGGAAGGGGCCGCGACCGTTGGGGATGGTAGTCCCGGCAGAGGCGGCAGGAGTAGGGTGCGAGGCGGCGGCCGCCGCCTGGGCGTACGACCTGGGGGCCGAGAGGTCGGGGCCCCCAGGAGCGGTGGAGGGAACAGGGGGAAGGGGAGAAGGGGAGGCTGCACTGGATGTTTGGGCAGCCTGGGGGAGAGTCCCCGCCACGGGAGGTTTGGCCTTCCGGGCGGGGCTCTTGCCCTTTCTTTTCCCCTGGCCCCTCCTGCCCTTTTGGGGGGGGGGGTTTGGGGCTGGGTCGCCAGGGGGCGCCGCGGCGGAGGCAGTAGGAGCCCCGGAGCCTGCGCCCGCGCCCTCAGCCGACGTGGTTGTGATGTCCTGGGCAGCCCTGGACGAGTGGGCCGCCATTTCGGGGATAGGAGGGGTGACAGTGGAGGGGAGAGGGAGGGAGGGGTCACCAGATGACCCTCCAGTGGGCGTGGGGGCCATATTGGTGGGTTTGAGGGGGAAAAAGTTCATTGGGGGTGGGGGCCTTTAAGAGAAAGCGGGGGAGGGGGAGGAGAGTGGAAGGGAAGGAAGGAGTGAGGCGTGGCTGCCCCTCCCCCACCGGCCGGGCTGAGGACCCAGTCAGATGGGGGAAGGGCAGGGCAAGGGGAGTGAGGACAGGGAAAGGGAGACACAAAAGAGAGACCACAACTCCCAGCACAAGAGGGTAAGATGGCTCCTGTTTCTGCACTGGGGTATGGGGGGAGTCAAAGTTTGTGTGTGTGTGTGTGTATGGGTTGTGGGGGGGCCTCAGGCGCTTGAGTAAACAGAAAAAGGGGGGGGAAGGGGCGTGGGCACGTGGGGGGGCAGGGAGGAGGCACAGCCCACTTAAGGGGGATGGCGGGGTTAATGGGGAGAGGGGTGTGCCCACGTGCGCCTGAGGGGTGGGCCCGTAGCAGCTGCTGCTGCAGAGCCTCGAGATGGCAGGGGAGAAGGCAGGGGCAGCTGATTGGAGGGGCCCAGGTGGAGGGGCCCCAGCGGCAGCTGGGTGTGGGGGGGGCAGTAGGAGGGGGGGGTGGCTGCAGGGGTGGGGCAGGGGCCACACCCTAACACCCCACCCCTGGCTATGCAGCTCCCCCCCGGAGCCCGGGTGGAGAGGGGCCCTGCCCAAGCTCACCCCTCCCCAAGCCACTCCACAGGAGGCTGTGTGGAGGGAGCCCAACCGCCGCTTTGAGAGAGCCCCCTACCTTCTCCAGGTGGTGAGGATGCAGCAGCTGCTGGATGGAAGGTGGGCCCAAATGGGGGCCAGCAGTTTCTCCCCCAAAAGATGGAAGAAGGGGGGGGGGCCCCCTGCTGTAGGGCAGGGGGCAAGAGGCCCCCACCCTCCACCCACTCAGCAGTTCCTAAAAGGACTGGGTGAGGGTTGGGGGGAGAAGATAGACCCTGCCTGCCCGAGGCAGGAGGGAGGCTGACCCCAGAAAGGGGGGGGGGGGAAGGCAGCCCTGTGGGGGCTTCAGCCAGCCAAGGCCCGCCAGCCCCCAGATGCTCGCCTTCCAGCCGTGGGAGAGGGTCCCACGGCGGCGGCGGCGGCAGCAGCAGCAGGAGCACCTGCAGCTGGCCTCCTGCACCTATTGGTGTTCCTGGGGGGGGGGTGTGGGCAGGCATGTCCTGCCCACGGCTAAAAGGCCCCTCTCACAGTGAGGGGGGGCCCACTAAAAACACCCAGTCACCAAATAAATACGGGGGACAACAAAGGAAAAAAACAGGGATGGGAGTGAGGGTCAAAGGTTTAGAACGAGGGAGCCGGAAGGGGATACCGAGCAGAGGGCCCCGGACAGCGCCCACCGCTCCTCGAAGGTGTCCAGGGAGTTGGTGGACGCCGCCCAGAGGAACTCCGCTCGGATTCGTGAGCGAAGGGAGGAACGGAAGTAGGCCCCACAGTCGCAGGTCGCCCCCTCTGCCAGCCTCCTCTCCCTGGTTTTGTAGATGGCCATTTTGGCCGTGGCCAGGAGGAGGCAGACGAGGAGGTCCCGCGACTTTGTGGGGCCGCGGATAGGGTGTGACAGGATAAGGAGGTGCGGGGAGAAGTGCAGCCAGAACCTCAAGAGGAGGTTCTGGAGGAGCCGGAAGAGGGGCTGCAGCCTGGCGCACTCAACGTAGATGTGCGCCAGGTTCTCCCTCATGCCGCAAAAGGTGCAAGTGTCTGGGATGGGGGTGAACCGCGCCAGGTACACGCCCGTGCTCACCGCTCCATGGAGGATTCTCCAGCTGATATCCCCGGTGGGCCGCGGGACCAGGGTGGAATAGAGGCTGGCCCACCGGGGCTCCCCACCCTCCGATGGCGGCAAGAGGTCCCGCCACTTGTGATCGGGGCGGGACACGAGGGTGGGGAAGTGGAGCGTGTGAAGCACGAGCGCGTACAGAAGGTGTCTAGGCGCGGTTCGGAAGGGGACCGGCTGCAAGGTATGCAGCCGGCTGGGGTGGTGGAGGGGAGGGGGACGGGCAGGATCGCGAAGCCGGGGGCCCACGGAGAGGTCCGGAGGGCTAGGAGTGAGAGGGGGGCGGGGCGCACCCTCTCGCAGGACCCGGCCGAGGTAGACGTGAGCAGTGGGCGGCAGGGCGGCCTTCACCTCCTCGAGTACGCGACGGGGGGAGCGTAGGCAGGAGAGCCCCATGCGCTGGGCGAGCGCCGGGGCCTCCATCCAGTCTCCCCGGTCGTAGTCCAGGAGGTCTCCGACCCTGGTGATTCCACCTAGGACCAACCTCCGGCGCACCACGGGAGACTCCGCCGCCTGCACACGAAGGTGGGGGTTGTGTAGCAGGGGCTCCGCGAGGAGGTCTTCCCCCGGGGTGGCCCCTAAGGACCTGGAGGCTGCGAGCAGCCGCCAAGTGCGGAGGAGGTCCTGGTAGAAGGCCGGCAGCTCCGAGAGGCCTCGCGGACGGTCTCTCCAAGATAAATAAAAGAGCTGCCGGTCGTATCGGAGCCCTCGGTGACGGCGGAGGAAAGCGTGCGCCAGCGTACTCCATGCCGGACTATCTGCACTGTTGGTGTTGGCGTTGAGAAGTCCCTGCAGGGCCCGGAGGCGGAAGACATGGACCTGAGTGCGCATGCAGGTCAGGCCCTGTCCTCCCTCCTCCGGGGGGAGGTGGAGTACCCCTGCAGAGACCCAGTGCAGTCCTGGCCAGAAAAACTCCAGGATTAACTTCTGGAGCTGGTCCAGGAACTTCGGGGGTGGGACCAGGGTGCTGAGGCGGTACCAGAGCATGGACAGGACGAGTTGGTTCAGCACCAGTGCTCTCCCCCGTAGGGAGAGACACCGGAGCAGCCCTGTCCACCTCCGTAACCGCTCAGCGACCCTGCCCTCTAAACCCTGCCAGTTTTCCGGCGGAGAGGGGTGCGTGGCAGATAGAAAGACGCCTAGATAGAGCAGCGGACCCGCGCTCCACCGGATGGCCTGAAGCGCGGGCGGGAGGCGGCTCGTCTGCCATCCAGTCCCGACCACCAGGCCAGAGCTCTTGACCCAGTTGACCCGGGCGGAGGAGGCTGCCGAGTAGATAGCTTGGCAGGCCTCCAGACGCGCCAGGTCTCCCGGGTCCTGAACCACGAGGAGCACGTCGTCGGCGTACGCCGACAGGACTAGCCGCAGCCCTGCCTCTGGAAGCACCAACCCCATCAACCGTCGACGAAGGAGACAGAGGAAGGGCTCGATGGCCAGAGCGTACAGCTGTCCTGAGAGCGGGCAGCCTTGTCGTACTCCCCGTCCGAAGCTGACCGGAGCGGTCAGGGTCCAGTTGAGCTTGACCATGCACTCCGAGGCAGCGTACAGCACCCGGAGAAACCCGACGAAGCGGGGTCCGAAGCCGAAGGCCCGCAGGGTGCCCAGGAGATACCCGTGGTCCACCCTGTCGAACGCCTTCTCCTGATCCAAGGAGAGGAGGGCGAACGACAGGCCGTCCCTACACCCAAGCTCTAGGAGATCCCGGACCAAGGACAGATTATGGAGGATGGTGCGGCCCGGGACGGTGTAGGTCTGGTCGGGGTGGACCACGTCCTGCAGCACGGACCCCAAGCGACGGGAGATGGCTTTGGCGATGATCTTGTAGTCCGTGCTGAGGAGCGAGATGGGACGCCAGTTCCTGAGGTCGCGGGGGTCCCCCTTCTTGGGCAGCAGGGCAAGGACGGCACGCCTGCATGACAGGGGGAGGACCCCGCTTTGCAAGGCCTCGGCCCAGACGCTGAGCAGGTCTGGGCCGAGGACGTCCCAAAACACGCGGTAAAACTCCACGGTCAGCCCGTCCATGCCCGGGGATTTGTTGGTGGGCATGAGGCGGAGGGCTTCCGAGAGCTCGGCCAGAGTGAGAGGGAGCTCCAGCCGGTCCCGGTCGCCCGTGCTGACCGACGGCAGTCGGTCCCAGAGCACCCTGCAGGCGTCAGCGTCGGTCGGATCCGGGGAGAAAAGGGTGGCATAGAAGGCGCGGGCCCTCTCGCGCATCTCCACCGGATCCGTAAGAGGGGTGCCGTCCTCCGCAAGAAGGCAGAGGATGTGTTTTTCGGCACCCCTCTTTTTCTCCAGGGCGTAGAAGAAGCGGGAGCCGCGGTCCATCTCCCGGAGGAGTTGGATTCGCGACCTCACCAAGGCCCCCTGTGCCCGGAGGGCGTCGAGGGCCCTGAGCTCGTCCCTCTTCTCCTGGTACGTGCCACAGAGGGATGGATCGTTGGGGCTGGCGGCTAGACGCCTCTCCAGCTCAAGAACCTCCCGTTCCAGCTGCCCTATCAGCGCATCCCGCCGCCGGCTGGCCCCCCGAGTATAGTCGCGGCAGAAGAGCCGCGCGCGCACCTTTCCCAGATCCCACCACCGCCGCGCCGAGGGAAAGGCACGCCGTTGCTCGCGCCAGGCCAGCCAGAACTCCCGGAAGGACGCCACGAAGCCCACGTCCTCCAGCAGGCTGTTATTGAAGTGCCAGTAGGCCGACCCCCGCTTCCCCAGCGAGAGGGAAGCCTTCACGGCCACCAGGTGGTGGTCCGAGAAGGGGGCCGGCCGCACGCTGGAGGCGTGGGCCCGGAAGAGATGGTGCCGTGAGATGTAAATGCGGTCCAACCGGGAGTGTACAGATGTATGGCCCACCACTCGGACGCAGGTGAAACCAGCGTCGTCGTCCGAGTGGTGGCTGCGCCAGACGTCCACCAGGGAGCGATGGATGAGAAGCTCCCTGAGGACGCCCGCAGCGGCCTGGCCATGCTCAGTCCCCGTGCGGTCCCGCTCCTCGAGGGTGCAGTTGAAATCCCCGCCGAGGACCAGGCACTCGCGAGGATCGATGGTGTCGAGGAAGGCCGCCGCCTGCCGGAAGAAGGGGGTTCTCTCCGGGCGGCGTGTCGGGGCATAGACATTAACGAGATGGAGAGGCAGCCCCTCCACCCGCACCCGGAGATACAGCAGGCGGCCGGGCACAACCTCGACGCTCCCCAGCACCTCGGGCCGCAGGTCTGGGGAGAACAGGGTCGCCACCCCGGCCCGGTGGGCCGAGAGGTGACTGAAGTGGACCCCGTCTCCCCACTCCAGCCGCCACTTCGCTTCGGCGGCTGGGGTAGTGTAGGTCTCCTGTAGGAAGGTGACCGAGTACCCCCCCTCCCGAAGGAAGGAGAGCACTCGGCACCTACGGAGACCCGACCCGCAGCCCCTGGCATTTAAAGTGGCAAAGATGATCGGCGCCATTTGGAGGGCTGGGGAGGATCCTCGCCGGAGGGAGTACCGACGGCTCCGGTGGGGCCACGCAGCAAACCGTGACCAACCCCGAAGGCGACGAGGGCGTCACGGAAGCTGCGGGCCCGTTGGTAAGCCGAGGCATCCCTCCTCCCGGTCCCCTTGCCCTCCTTAAGAAGGGCCCTCACGGATTTCAGGATGGTGTGGAAGTCCCCCCAGCGCTGGAGGGCGAGAGCAACCTTGTTCTTGGAGCCACGAATGTCCTCCAAGAACCGGCGCATCTCTCCCACCAGCGCATGGGGTGCCGAGGCCTCGGGGTCTCCAGTACCCATCGGCCTCGTGTACCCTTGGGCCCCACGGCCAGAGAAAGGATTGGGGTGGGGACTGGGGTCTGGTTTTGGGGGGGATGAGGGCGGCGGAGGGAGAGCAGCCCCGGAAGTGCTGGGAGAGGGCGATGTAGGGGGGGCCTCCCGAAGGATTACGGTTTCGGGGGCAGGTATGAGTGGGCAGGGGTCGAGGGGAGGGGTAGGAGGAGGGGGGGTGGGGGGGAGGGCAGGGGGGATGGGACTCATCAAGGGAGGGGAAGGTTCATGAGGGGGAGGGAGGGGGGGCAGTGGGGGAGGGGGAGGAGGAAGTGGAGGGGGAGGAGGGTCTGGAGGGGGTAGGATTGCAGGTTCTGGGGCGGGGTGTTGGCTGGGAGAAGGTGCGGGGATAATGGCGGGTGGTGGGGCTAAGATGGGAGCAGGAGCGGGGATATGGAGAGAAGGTGTCTCGGGAGGAGGGGCTTCCTCGGATAGTGGGGCGGGGGAGGGGGATAGGGGCGAGGTGCCGACATACTCAGCAGGAAGTGCCAACTGGTCGAGGGGGTGGGTGTTGGGGTCCTCGGTTTCGGGGCCAAAGGTGGGGGGCATGGGGAACTCTGCTTCCCCCAGGGTGCCCAGGGGCTGGCCAACTCCCGTGGGGAGGTCATCTCTGATTAAGGGGGGGGTCGCCTCCTGCGACGTCCCAAGACAGAGGGAAGCGGTGGTTGAGGGATCACTGGTAGACGGTGAGGGGGAGAATGGAGGGGGTGAGAGTGAGTGGATGGACGGCCCACAGGCCTCCAGTAGGAGGCTGTCCACGTCCAGGGCCACCGGGGTGAGGCCTAGGGCCTCGACCTCCTGCGAGAGGAGGGCGAGGCCGGGGCTCGCCTCCTCCGGACGCTCCACAGCAGTAGTCTGGGTCGCGGCCGGAGGGGTGTCAGGGGAGGGCGCGGGTGTGCGAAAAACCCTCTCAGCTTCCTGAGGCTCTGGCTCCGGGGCGGAGGGGGTGTTGCCGTTCTCAGCCGCCACCGCGGCAGCCCCCGTCGCCCCCGGCAGATGATCGGCAGCCGGGGGTTCGGCAGGTGGGTCTGGGCTGGCGGCTCTTTTTAGCGCTTTGCGCGGCGCCTCCACCCCGTCCTCCGACAGGGTGGGGTGCCGGGTGCGCGCACTTCTTTTCTTTCGTTTCCCCCCCACCAGCACCCAGCCCTCCGAGGAGGCGGGCTGGGCAGTAGAGGAGGAGGGGCCAGGGGACAGGGCCGACGAGGAGGAAGGGAGGTAAGAAGGGGGCGGGGCGGCAAGGGGGGGGGACAACCCGCCCCGGGACGGGCCCTCTTCTGGTCCTGCCGCCGGCCCCTCCTCCCTCTCCTCCGCAGGCCCGGCTCTTGTGCCCGCTCGGGCGCCAGCGCCTGCTTCTTCTTGCCCGGCACCATGCGGCCGGGCATCCTCCGACGCCCGAGCGGCGATGGATCCGTCCGGGACGAGAGGAGGAGGGTCGGTCCCGGGGCCTGTCGCGGTCGGGGCGCCGCCGATCTCGTGGCTGACGCCCCCCGGGTCGGAGGAGGTCCCGGGCTCCCCTTCGTGCCGGGCCAGGGGGCAATCCCTCCGGACGTGCCCCGCCGCCCGGCACATAAAGCACCGGGCCTCCCCCAGGGTGTAAAAGACCCGGTACTGGGCCCCTTGATGGGGCACCAGTATAGTCCCCTCCTGGGCCACCCCGCCCCGTGCTGCCGCCGGCGGCAGTTGGACCCGGGCCTGCCGGCGGAAGGAGAGCACGTGCCGGAGGGCGGGGTCTTTACAGCCTAGGGGGAGGGGACTCAGGACCGTCAAAGGCCGGCCCAGGGCAGTGAGGAAAGGCAGAAGGGCAGAGTTGGGAAGGAAGGGTGGGACAGAAGAGAAAACCACCCGCACGCCCAGGTCTTCCAGCGGCTCCAGGGGCACGTGCACGCCCCCAACCGCCAGGCCCCTCTCCACCGCCTCCTGGGCGGCGGCCTCCGAAGCCAGGAAGAACACGATCTTCCCGAACATCCGGGAGGCCGCCACCACGGCCGCGGGCCCCACCACCCGTGCCAACGCCCGCACGTAGGTCTCCACGTGGGGCGAGGCAGCCACCAGGAGGCAACGGACTCCGTGCCTCCTGGTGAGCGCGGGGAAGGGGCCGCGACCGTTGGGGATGGTAGTCCCGGCAGAGGCGGCAGGAGTAGGGTGCGAGGCGGCGGCCGCCGCCTGGGCGTACGACCTGGGGGCCGAGAGGTCGGGGCCCCCAGGAGCGGTGGAGGGAACAGGGGGAAGGGGAGAAGGGGAGGCTGCACTGGATGTTTGGGCAGCCTGGGGGAGAGTCCCCGCCACGGGAGGTTTGGCCTTCCGGGCGGGGCTCTTGCCCTTTCTTTTCCCCTGGCCCCTCCTGCCCTTTTGGGGGGGGGGGTTTGGGGCTGGGTCGCCAGGGGGCGCCGCGGCGGAGGCAGTAGGAGCCCCGGAGCCTGCGCCCGCGCCCTCAGCCGACGTGGTTGTGATGTCCTGGGCAGCCCTGGACGAGTGGGCCGCCATTTCGGGGATAGGAGGGGTGACAACGGAGGGGAGAGGGAGGGAGGGGTCACCAGATGACCCTCCAGTGGGCGTGGGGGCCATATTGGTGGGTTTGAGGGGGAAAAAGTTCATTGGGGGTGGGGGCCTTTAAGAGAAAGCGGGGGAGGGGGAGGAGAGTGGAAGGGAAGGAAGGAGTGAGGCGTGGCTGCCCCTCCCCCACCGGCTGGGCTGAGGACCCAGTCAGATGGGGGAAGGGCAGGGCAAGGGGAGTGAGGGCAGGGAAAAGGAGACACAGAAGAGAGACCACAACTCCCAGCACAAGAGGGTAAGATGGCTCCTGTTTCTGCACTGGGGTGTGGAGGGAGTCAAAGTTTGTGTGTGTGTGGGTTGTGGGGGGGCCTCAGGCGCTTAAGTAAACAGAAAAGGGGGGGGAAGGGGCGTGGGCACGTGGGGGGGCAGGGAGGAGGCACAGCCCACTTAAGGGGGATGGCGGGGTTAATGGGGGGAGGGGTGTGCCCACGTGCGCCTGAGGGGTGGGCCCGTAGCAGCTGCTGCTGCAGAGCCTCGAGATGGCAGGGGAGAAGGCAGGGGCAGCTGATTGGAGGGGCCCAGGTGGAGGGGCCCCAGCGGCAGCTGGGTGTGGGGGGGGCAGTAGGAGGGGGGGGTGGCTGCAGGGGTGGGGCAGGGGCCACACCCTAACACCCCACCCCTGGCTATGCAGCTCCCCCCCGGAGCCCCGGTGGAGAGGGGCCCTGCCCAAGCTCACCCCTCCCCAAGCCACTCCACAGGAGGCTGTGTGGAGGGAGCCCAACCGCCGCTTTGAGAGAGCCCCCTACCTTCTCCAGGTGGTGAGGATGCAGCAGCTGCTGGATGGAAGGTGGGCCCAAATGGGGGGCCAGCAGTTTCTCCCCCAAAAGATGGAAGAAGGGGGGGGGGCCCCCTGCTGTAGGGCAGGGGGCAAGAGGCCCCCACCCTCCACCCACTCAGCAGTCCCTAAAAGGACTGGGTGAGGGTTGGGGGGAGAAGATAGACCCTGCCTGCCCGAGGCAGGAGGGAGGCTGACCCCAGAAAGGGGGGGGGGGGGGGAAGGCAGCCCTGTGGGGGCTTCAGCCAGCCAAGGCCCGCCAGCCCCCAGATGCTCGCCTTCCAGCCGTGGGAGAGGGTCCCACGGCGGCGGTGGCAGCAGCAGCAGCAGCCCTGCAGGAGCACCTGCAGCTGGCCTCCTGCACCTATTGGTGTTCCTGGGGGAGGTGTGGGCAGGCATGTCCTGCCCACAGCTAAAAGGCCCCTCTCACAGTGAGGGGGGGCCCACTAAAAACACCCAGTCACCAAATGAATACGGGGGACAACGAAGGAAAAAAAAACAGGGACGGGAGTGAGGGTCAAAGGTTTAGAACGAGGGAGCCGGAAGGGGATACCGAGCAGAGGGCCCCGGACAGCGCCCACCGCTCCTCGAAGGTGTCCAGGGAGTTGGTGGACGCCGCCCAGAGGAACTCCGCTCGGATTCGTGAGCGAAGGGAGGAACGGAAGTAGGCCCCACAGTCGCAGGTCGCCCCCTCTGCCAGCCTCCTCTCCCTGGTTTTGTAGATGGCCATTTTGGCCGTGGCCAGGAGGAGGCAGACGAGGAGGTCCCGCGACTTTGTGGGGCCGCGGACAGGGTGTGACAGGATAAGGAGGTGCGGGGAGAAGTGCAGCCAGAACCTCAAGAGGAGGTTCTGGAGGAGCCGGAAGAGGGGCTGCAGCCTGGCGCACTCAACGTAGATGTGCGCCAGGTTCTCCCTCATGCCGCAGAAGGTGCAGGTGTCTGGGATGGGGGTGAACCGTGCCAGGTACACGCCCGTGCTCACCGCTCCATGGAGGATTCTCCAGCTGATGTCCCCGGTGGGCCGCGGGACCAGGGTGGAATAGAGGCTGGCCCACCGGGGCTCCCCACCCTCCGATGGCGGCAAGAGGTCCCGCCACTTGTGGTCGGGGCGGGACACGAGGGTGGGGAAGTGGAGCGTGTGAAGCACGAGCGCGTACAGAAGGTGTCTAGGCGCGGTTCGGAAGGGGACCGGCTGCAAGGTATGCAGCCGGCTGGGGTGGTGGAGGGGAGGGGGGCGGGCAGGATCGCGAAGCCGGGGGCCCACGGAGAGGTCCGGAGGGCTAGGAGTGAGAGGGGGGCGGGGCGCACCCTCTCGCAGGACCCGGCCGAGGTAGATGTGAGCAGTGGGCGGCAGGGCGGCCTTCACCTCCTCGAGTACGCGACGGGGAGAGCGTAGGCAGGAGAGCCCCATGCGCTGGGCGAGCGCCGGGGCCTCCATCCAGTCTCCCCGGTCGTAGTCCAGGAGGTCTCCGACCCTGGTGATTCCACCTAGGACCAACCTCCGGCGCACCACGGGAGACTCCGCCGCCTGCACACGAAGGTGGGGGTTGTGTAGCAGGGGCTCCGCGAGGAGGTCTTCCCCCGTGGTGGCCCCTAAAGACCTGGAGGCTGCGAGCAGCCGCCAAGTGCGGAGGAGGTCCTGGTAGAAGGCCGGCAGCTCCGAGAGGCCTCGCGGACGGTCTCTCCAAGATAAATAAAGGAGCTGCCGGTCGTATCGGAGCCCTCGGTGACGGCGGAGGAAAGCATGCGCCAGCGTACTCCATGCCGGACTATCTGCACTGTTGGTGTTGGCGTTGAGAAGTCCCTGCAGGGCCCGGAGGCGGAGGACATGGACCTGAGTGCGCATGCAAGTCAGGCCCTGTCCTCCCTCCTCCGGGGGGAGGTGGAGTACCCCTGCAGAGACCCAGTGCAGTCCTGGCCAGAAAAACTCCAGGATTAACTTCTGGAGCTGGTCCAGGAACTTCGGGGGTGGGACCAGGGTGCTGAGGCGGTACCAGAGCATGGACAGGACGAGTTGGTTCAGCACCAGTGCTCTCCCCCGCAGGGAGAGGCACTGGAGCAGCCCTGTCCACCTCCGTAACCGCTCAGCGACCCTGCCCTCTAAACCCTGCCAGTTTTCCGGCGGAGAGGGATGCGTGGCGGATAGAAAGACGCCTAGATAGAGCAGCGGACCCGCGCTCCACCGGATGGCCTGAAGCGCGGGCGGGAGGCGGCTCGTCTGCCATCCAGTCCCGACCACCAGGCCAGAGCTCTTGACCCAGTTGACCCGGGCGGAGGAGGCCGCCGAGTAGATAGCTTGGCAAGCCTCCAGACGCGCCAGGTCTCCCGGGTCCTGAACCACGAGGAGCACGTCGTCGGCGTACGCCGACAGGACTAGCCGCAGCCCTGCCTCTGGAAGCACCATCCCCATCAACCGTCGACGAAGGAGACAGAGGAAGGGCTCGATGGCCAGAGCATACAGCTGTCCTGAGAGCGGGCAGCCTTGTCGTACTCCCCGTCCGAAGCTGACCGGAGCGGTCAGGGTCCAGTTGAGCTTGACCATGCACTCCGAGGCAGCGTACAGCACCCGGAGAAACCCGACGAAGCGGGGTCCGAAGCCGAAGGCCTGCAGGGTGCCCAGGAGATACCCGTGGTCCACCCTGTCGAACGCCTTCTCCTGATCCAAGGACAGGAGGGCGAACGACAGGCCGTCCCTACACCCAAGCTCTAAGAGATCCCGGACCAAGGACAGATTATGGAGGATGGTACGGCCCGGGACGGTGTAGGTCTGGTCGGGGTGGACCACGTCCTGCAGCACGGACCCCAAGCGACGGGAGATGGCTTTAGCGATGATCTTGTAGTCCGTGCTGAGGAGCGAGATGGGACGCCAGTTCCTGAGGTCGCGGGGGTCCCCCTTCTTGGGCAGCAGGGCGAGGACGGCACGCCTGCATGACAGGGGGAGGACCCCGCTTTGCAAGGCCTCGGCCCAGACGCTGAGCAGGTCTGGGCCGAGGACGTCCCAAAACACGCGGTAAAACTCCACGGTCAGCCCGTCCATGCCCGGGGATTTGTTGGTGGGCATGAGGCGGAGGGCTTCCGAGAGCTCGGCCAGAGTGAGAGGAAGCTCTAGCCGGTCCCGGTCGCCCGTGCTGACCGACGGCAGTTGGTCCCAGAGCACCCTGCAGGCGTCGGCGTCGGTCGGATCCGGGGAGAAAAGGGTGGCGTAGAAGGCGCGGGCCCTCTCGCGCATCTCCACCGGATCCGTAAGAGGGGTGCCGTCCTCCGCAAGAAGGCAGAGGATGTGTTTTTCGGCACCCCTCTTTTTCTCCAGGGCGTAGAAGAAGCGGGAGCCGCGGTCCATCTCCCGGAGGAGTTGGATTCGCGACCTCACCAAGGCCCCCTGTGCCCGGAGGGCGTCGAGGGCCCTGAGCTCGTCCCTCTTCTCCTGGTACGTGCCGCAGAGGGATGGATCGCTGGGGCTGGCGGCTAGACGCCTCTCCAGCTCAAGAACCTCCCGTTCCAGCTGCCCTATCAGCGCATCCCGCCGCCGGCTGGCCCCCCGAGTATAGTCGCGGCAGAAGAGCCGCGCGCGCACCTTTCCCAGATCCCACCACCGCCGTGCCGAGGGAAAGGCACGCCGTTGCTCGCGCCAGGCCAGCCAGAACTCCCGGAAGGACGCCTCGAAGCCCACGTCCTCCAGCAGGCTGTTATTGAAGTGCCAGTAGGCCGACCCCCGCTTCCCCAGCGAGAGGGAAGCCTTCACGGCCACCAGGTGGTGGTCCGAGAAGGGGGCCGGCCGCACGCTGGAGGCGTGGGCCCGGGAGAGATGGTGCCGTGAGATGTAAATGCGGTCCAACCGGGAGTGTGCAGATGTATGGCCCACCACTCGGACGCAGGTGAAACCAGCGTCGTCGTCCGAGTGGTGGCTGCGCCAGACGTCCACCAGGGAGCGATGGATGAGAAGCTCCCTGAGGACGCCCGCGGCGGCCTGGCCATGCTCGGTCCCCGTGCGGTCCCGCTCCTCGAGGGTGCAGTTGAAATCCCCGCCGAGGACCAGGCACTCGCGAGGATCGATGGTGTCGAGGAAGGCTGCCGCCTGCCGGAAGAAGGGAGTTCTCTCCGGGTGGCGTGTCGGGGCATAGACATTGACGAGATGGAGAGGCAGCCCCTCCACCCGCACCCGGAGATACAGCAGGCGGCCGGGCACAACCTCGACGCTCCCCAGCACCTCGGGCCGCAGGTCTGGGGAGAACAGGGTCGCCACCCCGGCCCGGTGGGCCGAGAGGTGACTGAAGTGGACCCCGTCTCCCCACTCCAGCCGCCACTTCGCTTCGGCGGCTGGGGTAGTGTAGGTCTCCTGTAGGAAGGTGACCGAGTACCCCCCCTCCCGAAGGAAGGAGAGCACTCGGCACCTACGGAGACCCGACCCGCAGCCCCTGGCATTTAAAGTGGCAAAGATGATCGGCGCCATTTGGAGGGCTGGGGAGGATCCTCGCCGGAGGGAGTACCGACGGCTCCGGTGGGGCCACGCAGCAAACCGTGACCAACCCCGAAGGCGACGAGGGCGTCACGGAAGCTGCGGGCCCGTTGGTAAGCCGAGGCATCCCTCCTCCCGGTCCCCTTGCCCTCCTTAAGAAGGGCCCTCACGGATTTCAGGATGGTGTGGAAGTCCCCCCAGCGCTGGAGGGCGAGAGCAACCTTGTTCTTGGAGCCACGAATGTCCTCCAAGAACCGGCGCATCTCTCCCACCAGCGCATGGGGTGCCGAGGCCTCGGGGTCTCCAGTACCCGTCGGCCTCGTGTACCCTTGGGCCCCACGGCCAGAGAAAGGATTGGGGTGGGGACTGGGGTCTGGTTTTGGGGGGGATGAGGGCGGCGGAGGGAGAGCA
This sequence comes from Carettochelys insculpta, assembly GCF_033958435.1. Classification (NCBI taxonomy): domain Eukaryota; kingdom Metazoa; phylum Chordata; order Testudines; family Carettochelyidae; genus Carettochelys; species Carettochelys insculpta. The sequence continues at coordinate 626,719 of NC_134158.1, read as the reverse complement.
GCCCCGGAAGTGCTGGGAGAGGGCGATGTAGGGGGGGCCTCCCGAAGGATTACGGTTTCGGGGGCAGGTATGAGTGGGCAGGGGTCGAGGGGAGGGGTAGGAGGAGGGGGGGTGGGGGGGAGGGCAGGGGGGATGGGACTCATCAAGGGAGGGGAAGGTTCATGAGGGGGAGGGAGGGGGGGCAGTGGGGGAGGGGGAGGAGGAAGTGGAGGGGGAGGAGGGTCTGGAGGGGGTAGGATTGCAGGTCCTGGGGCGGGGTGTTGGCTGGGAGAAGGTGCGGGGATAATGGCGGGTGGTGGGGCTAAGATGGGAGCAGGAGCGGGGATATGGAGAGAAGGTGTCTCGGGAGGAGGGGCTTCCTCGGATGGTGGGGCAGGGGAGGGGGATAGGGGCGAGGTGCCGACATACTCGGCAGGAAGTGCCAACTGGTCGAGGGGGTGGGTGTTGGGGTCCTCGGTTTCGGGGCCAAAGGTGGGGGGCATGGGGAACTCTGCTTCCCCCAGGGTGCCCAGGGGCTGGCCAACTCCCGTGGGGAGGTCATCTCTGATTAAGGGGGGGGTCGCCTCCTGCGACGTCCCAAGGCAGAGGGAGGCGGTGGTTGAGGGATCACTGGTAGACGGTGAGGGGGAGAATGGAGGGGGTGGGGGTGAGTGGATGGACGGCCCACAGGCCTCCAGTAGGAGGCTGTCCACGTCCAGGGCCACCGGGGTGAGGCCTAGGGCCTCGACCTCCTGCGAGAGGAGGGCGAGGCCGGGGCTCACCTCCTCCGGACGCTCCACAGCAGTAGTCTGGGTCGCGGCCGGAGGGGTGTCAGGGGAGGGCGCGGGTGTGCAAAAAACCCTCTCAGCTTCCTGAGGCTCTGGCTCCGGGGCGGAGGGGGTGTTGCCGTTCTCAGCCGCCACCGCGGCAGCCCCCGTCGCCCCCGGCAGATGATCGGCAGCCGGGGGTTCGGCAGGTGGGTCTGGGCTGGCGGCTCTTTTTAGCGCTTTGCGCGGCGCCTCCACCCCGTCCTCCGACAGGGTGGGGCGCCGGGTGCGCGCACTTGTTTTCTTTCGTTTCCCCCCCACCAGCACCCAGCCCTCCGAGGAGGCGGGCTGGGCAGTAGAGGAGGAGGGGCCAGGGGACAGGGCCGACGAGGAGGAAGGGAGGTAAGAAGGGGGCGGGGCGGCAAGGGGGGGGGACGACCCGCCCCGGGACGGGCCCTCTTCTGGTCCTGCCGCCGGCCCCTCCTCCCTCTCCCCCGCAGGCCCGGCTCTTGTGCCCGCTCGGGCGCCAGCGCCTGCTTCTTCTTGCCCGGCACCATGCGGCCGGGCATCCTCCGACGCCCGAGCGGCGATGGATCCGTCCGGGACGAGAGGAGGAGGGTCGGTCCCGGGGCCTGTCGCGGTCGGGGCGCCGCCGATCTCGTGGCTGACGCCCCCCGGGTCGGAGGAGGTCCCGGGCTCCCCTTCGTGCCGGGCCAGGGGGCAATCCCTCCGGACGTGCCCCGCCGCCCGGCACATAAAGCACCGGGCCTCCCCCAGGGTGTAAAAGACCCGGTACTGGGCCCCTTGATGGGGCACCAGTATAGTCCCCTCCTGGGCCACCCCGCCCCGTGCTGCCGCCGGCGGCAGTTGGACCCGGGCCTGCCGGCGGAAGGAGAGCACGTGCCGGAGGGCGGGGTCTTTACAGCCTAGGGGGAGGGGACTCAGGACCGTCAAAGGCCGGCCCAGGGCAGTGAGGAAAGGCAGAAGGGCAGAGTTGGGAAGGAAGGGTGGGACAGAAGAAAAAACCACCCGCACGCCCAGGTCCTCCAGCGGCTCCAGGGGCACGTGCACGCCCCCAACCGCCAGGCCCCTCTCCACCGCCTCCTGGGCGGCGGCCTCCGAAGCCAGGAAGAACACGATCTTCCCGAACATCCGGGAGGCCGCCACCACGGCCGCGGGCCCCACCACCCGTGCCAACGCCCGCACGTAGGTCTCCACGTGGGGCGAGGCAGCCACCAGGAGGCAGCGGACTCCGTGCCTCCTGGTGAGCGCGGGGAAGGGGCCGCGACCGTTGGGGATGGTAGTCCCGGCGGAGGCGGCAGGAGTAGGGTGCGAGGCGGCGGCCGCCGCCTGGGCGTACGACCTGGGGGCCGAGAGGTCGGGGCCCCCAGGAGCGGTGGAGGGAACAGGGGGAAGGGGAGAAGGGGAGGCTGCACTGGATGTTTGGGCAGCCTGGGGGAGAGTCCCCGCCACGGGAGGTTTGGCCTTCCGGGCGGGGCTCTTGCCCTTTCTTTTCCCCTGGCCCCTCCTGCCCTTTTGGGGGGGGGGGTTTGGGGCTGGGTCGCCAGGGGGCGCCGCGGCGGAGGCAGTAGGAGCCCCGGAGCCTGCGCCCGCGCCCTCAGCCGACGTGGTTGTGATGTTCTGGGCAGCCCTGGACGAGTGGGCCGCCATTTCGGGGATAGGAGGGGTGACAGTGGAGGGGAGAGGGAGGGAGGGGTCACCAGATGACCCTCCAGTGGGCGTGGGGGCCATATTGGTGGGTTTGAGGGGGAAAAGGTTCATTGGGGGTGGGGGCCTTTAAGAGAAAGCGGGGGAGGGGGAGGAGAGTGGAAGGGAAGGAAGGAGTGAGGCGTGGCTGCCCCTCCCCCACCGGCTGGGCTGAGGACCCAGTCAGATGGGGGAAGGGCAGGGCAAGGGGAGTGAGGGCAGGGAAAAGGAGACACAGAAGAGAGACCACAACTCCCAGCACAAGAGGGTAAGATGGCTCCTGTTTCTGCACTGGGGTGTGGAGGGAGTCAAAGTTTGTGTGTGTGTGTGTGGGTTGTGGGGGGGCCTCAGGCGCTTGAGTAAACAGAAAAAGGGGGGGGGAAGGGGCGTGGGCACGTGGGGGGGCAGGGAGGAGGCACAGCCCACTTAAGGGGGATGGCGGGGTTAATGAGGGGAAGGGTGTGCCCACGTGCGCCTGAGGGGTGGGCCCGTAGCAGCTGCTGCTGCAGAGCCTCGAGATGGCAGGGGAGAAGGCAGGGGCAGCTGATTGGAGGGGCCCAGGTGGAGGGGCCCCAGCGGCAGCTGGGTGTGGGGGGGGCAGTAGGAGGGGGGGGTGGCTGCAGGGGTGGGGCAGGGGCCACGCCCTAACACCCCACCCCTGGCTATGCAGCTCCCCCCCGGAGCCCCGGTGGGGAGGGGCCCTGCCCAGGCTCACCCCTCCCCAAGCCACTCCACAGGAGGCTGTGTGGAGGGAGCCCAACCGCCGCTTTAAGAGAGCCCCCTACCTTCTCCAGGTGGTGAGGATGCAGCAGCTGCTGGATGGAAGGTGGGCCCAAATGGGGGCCAGCAGTGTCTCCCCCAAAAGATGGAAGAAGGGGGGGGGGGCCCCTGCTGTAGGGCAGGGGGCAAGAGGCCCCCACCCTCCACCCACTCAGCAGTTCCTAAAAGGACTGGGTGAGGGTTGGGGGGAGAAGATAGACCCTGCCTGCCCGAGGCAGGAGGGAGGCTGACCCCAGAAAGGGGGGGGGGGGAAGGCAGCCCTGTGGGGGCTTCAGCCAGCCAAGGCCCGCCAGCCCCCAGATGCTCGCCTTCCAGCCGTGGGAGAGGGTCCCACGGCGGCGGTGGCAGCAGCAGCAGCAGCCCTGCAGGAGCACCTGCAGCTGGCCTCCTGCAGACCCGGAGGCCGGGGAAGCTCTGCAGAGGCCCTGGTGGGAGGGGCCGGAGTCAGGAGACCAGAGGCCCGCCCCTCAGAGGGCGGGGCCAAGGGCTAGAAGAGCCAAAGGCGGGGCTCAGGAACCATTCAGGGCTGGGCCTCTGGGCAGGGAGGATGTGCCTGCACGAGCTCCTCGGGGCCAAAGGGAGAGGGCCTGCAGCCGCCCGGCCAGGCCGGAGGAGCAGGCCCCCAGAGGCTCCACGCAACCCCGGGTCTGTATGCCCCAAGGAGACTACTCGGACTTCCCGGACCTACCAGGACCTTCCCGCCGGTGGAGACCCCCTGCCTTGGAAGAGGCCCCGGGACTGGGCTGCTCCAGAGCCCCGGCGGATCCTTACAACACTCAGACCCAGGACCGCCCTGCATCTCCTGTATTGCCGCCGCCTGACTACCCTAACGACATGGTTATGGACGATTGGCCAGAGCCCCCAAAGGTGGATGACCCAGAGGAGACCGACCTAGCAGGACCCCTCGACCAGATGGACTGGGACCTGCTGCCAACAGAGGGTGAGGTAGGAAGTGGCCCGGGGAACGTTGCTCACGAACCAATGGCAGTGTGTTGCGGTCTGGATCCCCACTGCCAGGGTTGCATGTGAGCGACCCCCAGGGCCCCGGGCTGGGTCGCAGTGGAGTGGGAGGGCCTGCGACCCCCTACCCCCCTCCTTGACAGGGCCAGCCCCCGCTGAGCCTGTCTGTAAACCCTTGTGTTGCTGCCCTGCCCCAAACTCAGGGCTGGGCCGGTGCTTAACTCTTGTGAACTGCTGCCCCGCCCTAGACTGAGGGCTGGGGCCTGTACGGTGGTAGCGGTGAGCCGCTGACTGCCTGAACTGAGTACGGGCTGGTGCCCTATCCCCCCTTTTTGTTGCCGCCCGCCCTAGACGCCATAGCTGGGCGTCACGGGACATGTTACAACCCCCCACCTCAGCCATAACACCCCAGCCACCAATACTCCCCAGCTCAGCCATAGGACCCCACCCACCCACACCCGCCACCTCACCCATAACACCCCAGCCACCAACACACCCTACCTCACCCATAATACCACAGCCACGAATACTCCCCATTTCACCCATCACACCGCAGCCAACAACTCCCCCAACTTACCCATAACACCCCAGCCACCAACTCCCCCTATTTCACCCATAAGAACACAGCCACCAACACCCCCATCTCACTCATAACACCCCACCCACCAGCAACCCCCAAACTCAACCATAACACCCCAGCCACCAACACCCCCAGCCACCAATACTCTCCACATCACCCATAATACCCCAGCCACAAATTCTCCCCATTTCACCCATAACACCCCAACCACCAACACCCCAGCCACCAATACTCCCCAACTCAGCCATAAGACCCCACCCACCCACACCCACCACCTCACCCATAACACCCAGCCACCAACTCACCCACGTCACACATAACACCCCACCCATCAATACTCCCCACCTCACCCATAACACCCCGGCCACCAACACCCCCCGTCCCACCCAAAACACCCGAGCCACCAATACTCCCCACCTCACCCATAACACCTCAGCCAACAACACACCTCATTTCACCACTAACATCCCACCCACCAACACCCCGCAACTCACCCATAACACCCCCCACCTCACCCATAAGACCCCAGCCACCAACGCCCCCCATCTCAGCCATAACACCGCAGCCACCAATACTCCCCATTTCACTCATAGCAGCCCACCCACCAAAACTCCCCATTTCACTCATAGCAGCCCACCCATAAAACACCTCCATCTCATTCATAACACCCCACCCACCAACACCCCCAACTCACCCATAACACCCCAGCCACCAAAATAACCCCACATCCCCCACAATACCCCACCCACCAATGCCCCCTATTTCACCCATAACACCCCAGCCACCAACATCCCCCACCTCACTGCAGCCACCAATACTCCCCATCTCACCCATAGCGCCCCAGCCTCCAACACCCCCCCATCTCAGCCATAACACCCCAGCCACCAATGCCCCCCATTTCACCCATAACACCCCACCCACCAACAACCCCCAACTCACCCATAATAGCCCAGCCACCAACACCCTCACCTTACCCATAATAGCCCAGCCACCAACACCCTCACCTTACCCATAACACCCCAAATTTCACCCATAACACACCACCCACCAACACCCCCCAACTCACCCATAAAACACCAGCCACCAGTACTCCCCATTTCACCATAACACCCCACCCAGCAATGCCCCCCACCAAACCCATAACGCCCAACCCACCAACACACGCCATTTCACCCATAACGCACCCACCAACACCCCCATCTCGGCCACAGCCCCTCACCCAACAACACCCCCCATCTCACCCAGAACACCCCAGCCACCAACACCTCCCAACTCACCCAGAACACCCCAGGCACCAAAATCGCCCACCTCACCCATAACACCCCAGCCAACAATACTCCCCATTTCACCCATAACACTCTACCCACCAAAACCCCACCACACCCATAACACCCCATCCACCAACACCCCACTTTTCACCCATAGCACCCCACCCACCAACACCCACACCTCACCTGCAACACCCCAGCCACCAATACCCACCATCTCAGCCATAACACCCCAACCACCAACACTAGCCACTTCACCCATAACACGCCAGCAACCAACACCCCCCACCTCACCCATAAGACCCAAGGCACCAACACCCCCACCTCACCCAGAACACCCCAGCCACCAATACTCCCCACCTCACCCATAACACAGCACCCCACCCACCAACACCCCCATCTCAGTCACAACACCAACTAACACCCCTTACCTCACCCATAACACCCCAGCCACCAACACCGCCCACCTCACCCACAATACCCCAGCCAGCAACACCCCCCCACCTCACCCATAATACCCTACCCACAACACCCCCCACCTCACCCATAACACACCAGCCACCAACACCCCCCACCTCACCCATAACACCCCAGCCACCAATATTCCCCACTTTACCCATAACACGCTACCCACCAACACCCCTATCTCAGGCATAAAACCCCATCCACCAACACCCCCACCTAACCTATAACCCCGGTGTTGGTGGGAGGGGTGTCATGGGTGAGGTGGGGGGTGTTGGTGGGTGGGGTATTATGGGTGAGCTGGGGGGTGTTGGTGGGTGGGGTGTTTTGGGTGAGGTGGGGGGTATTGGTGGAATTGGTGTCATGGGTGAGGTGGCGGGTGTTGGTGGGAGGGGTGTTGATGGGTGAAGTGGGGTGGGTATTGGTGGGACAGTTGTCATGGGTGAGGTGGGGGGTGTTGGTGGGTGGGGGGTTATGGGTGAGGTGGGGGGTGTTTGTGGGAGGGGTGTAATGAGTAAGGTGGGGGGTGTTGGTGGGTGGGGGGTTATGGGTGAGGTGGGGGGTGTTTGTGGGAGGGGTGTAATGAGTAAGGTGGTGGGGGTTATGGGTGAGGTGGGGGGTGTTGGAGGGAGGGGTGTTATGGTTGAAGTGGAGGGGTGTTGGTGGGAGGGGTGTCATGGGTGAGGTGGAGCGTGTTGGTGGGTGGGGTGTTATGGCTGAAGTGGGGGGTGTTGGTCGGAGGGTTATGAGTGAAGTGGGGGGGTTTTGGTGGGAGGGGTGTCATGGGTGAGGTGGAGGGTGGTGGTGGGAGGGGTGTTATGGGTGATGTGTGGGTGAGGAGGTGGGGTGTTGGTGGGTGGGGTGTTATGGGTGAAGTGGGGGGTGTTATAGGTGAAGTGGGGCGGTGTTGGTGGGAGGGGTGTTATGGTTGAAGTGGAGGGGTGTTGGTGGGTGGGTAATTATGGGTGCGGTGGGGGGTATTGGTGGGAGGGGTGTAATGGGTGAGGTGGGGGGTGTTGGTGGGTGGGGTAATATGGTTGAGGTGGGGGGGTATTGGTGGGGGGGTGTCATGAGTGAGGTGGAGGTGTTGGTGGGTGGGGTGTTATGAGTGATGTGGTGGGTGGGCTATTATGGGTGCGCTTGGGGGGGTGTTGGTGGGAGGGGTGTTATGGGTGAAGTGGGGGTGTGTTGATGGGTTGGCTATTATGGGTGTGGTGGGGGGTGTTGGTGGGTGGGGTATTGGTGGGAGGGGGTGTCATGGGTGAACTGGAGCGTGTTAGTGGGTGGGGTATTATGGTTGACGTGGGGGGTGTTGGTGGGAGGGGTGTCATGGGTGAGGTGGAGGGTGTTGGTGGGTGGGCTATTATGGTTGCGGTGGGGGGGTGTTGGTGAGCGTGGTATGAGTGAGGAGGGGGGTGTTGGTGGGTGGGGTGTTATGGGTGAGGTGCGGGGGGTTGGGGGGTGGGGTGTTTTGGGTAAAGTGGGGGGGTGTTGGTGGGAGGTGTGTCATAAGTGAGGTGGAGGGTGTTGGTGGGTGGGGTGTCATGGGTGAAGTGTGGGGGGTGTTGGTGGGAGGGGTATTATGGATGAGGTGGGGGGGTGTTGCTGGGTGGGGTATTATTGGTGAAGTGGGGGTTATGGGTGAACTGTGGGTGGTGTTTGTGGGAAATGTGTTATGGGTGATGTGGGGAGTGTTGGTGGGTGGGGTGTTATTGGTGAGGTGGGGGGTATTGATGGGTGGGGTGTCATGGCTGAGGTGGAGGGTGTTGGTGCAAGGGGTGTTGTGGGTGAGGTGGGGGGAGTTGGTGGGAGGGGTGTTGTGGGTGAGGTGGGAGGGGTGTTGGTGGGGGGAGTTCTTGGGTGGGGTATTATGGTTGAGGTGGGGTTGTTGGTGGGTGGGCTATTATGGGTGTGGTGGGGGGGTGTTACGGGTGAGGTGCGGGGGGTTGGTGGGAGGGGTGTTATGGGTGCAGTGGTGGGTGTTGGTGGGTGGGGTATTATGGTTGAGGTGGGGTTGTTGGTGGGTGGGCTATTATGGGTGTGGTGGGGGGGTGTTACGGGTGAGGTGCGGGGGGTTGGTGGGAGGGGTGTTATGGGTGCAGTGGTGGGTGTTGGTGGGTGGGGTATTATGGGTGAGGTGGAGTGTGTTGGTGGGTGGGGTGTTGGTGGGTGGGCTATTATGGGTGCGGTGGGGGGGGTGTTGGTGGGAGGGGTGTTGGTTGTAGGGGTGTTATGGGTGAAATGGGGGGTGTCGGTGGGAGGAGTATTATGGGTGAGGTGGGGGGAGTTCTTGGGTGGGGTATTATGGTTGAGGTGGGGGGGGTGTTGGTGGGAGGGGTGTTATGGGTGCGGTGGTAGGTGTTGGTGGGAGGGGTGTTATGGGTGCGGTGGTGGGTGTTGGTGGGAGGGGTTTTATTTGTGAGGTGCGGGGGTTGATGGGAGGGGTATTATGGGTGTGGTGGGGGGTGTTGCTGGGAGGGGTGTCATGGGTGAGGTGGAAGTTGGTGGTGGGTGGGGGGTTGTGGGTGTTGGTGGGTTGGCTATTATGGGTGAAGTGGGGGGGTGTTGGTGGGTGGGGAATTATGGGTGAGGTGGCGTTGTTGGTGGGTGAGGTGTTATGGTTTAGGTTGGTGTTGGTGGGTGGGGTATTTTGGGTGAAATGGGGGGTGTTGGTGGGAGGAGTATTATGGGTGAGTTGGGGGGCGTTGGTTGGTGGGGTGTTATGGTTGAAGTGGGGGAGTGTTGGTGGGAGGGCTATTATGGGTGCGGTGGGGGGTGTTGGTGGGTGGGGTATTATGGGTGTGGTGGGGGGTGTTGGTGGGTGGGATGTCATGGGTGAAGTGGAGGGTGTTGGTGGGTGGGGTATTATGGGTGGGGTGTTTTGGGTGAGGTGGGGGGTGATGATGGGTGGGGTGTTACGGGTGAGGTGCGGGGGGTTGGTTTGAGGGGTGTCATGGGTGAGGTGGGGGGCGTCGGTGGGAGGGGTGTTACGAGTGAGGTGCGGGGGGTTGGTTTGAGGGGTGTCATGGGTGAGGTGGGGGGTGTCGGTGGGAGGGGTGTTACGAGTGAGGTGCGGGGGGTTGGTTTGAGGGGTGTCATGGGTGAGGTGGGGGGTGTCGGTGGGAGGAATATTATGGGTGAGGTGGGGGGGTGTTGGTTGGTGGGGTGTTATGGGTGAGGTGGGGGGTGTTGGTGGGAGGGTTGTCATGGGTGAGGTGGGGGGTTTTGCTGGGAGGGGTGTCATGGGTGAGGTGGAGGGTGGTGGTGGGTTGGGTGTTAGGGGTGAGGTTGTGGGTGTGGGTGGGTGGGCTATTATGGGTGAAGTGGGGTTGTTGGTGGGTGAGGTGTTATGGGTGAGGTTGGTGTTGGTGGGTGGGGTATTTTGGGTGAAATGGGGGGTGTCGGTGGGAGGAGTATTATGGGTGAGTTGGGGGGTGTTGGTGAGTGGGGTGTTATGCGTGAAGTGGGGGAGTGTTGGTGGGAGGGGTGTTATGGGTGAGGTGGGGGGTGTCGGTGGGAGGGGTGTTATGGGTGAAGTGGGGGGTGTCGGTGGGAGGAATATTATGGGTGAGGTGGGGGGGTGTTGGTTGTTGGGGTGTCATGGGTGAGGTGGAGGGTGGTGGTGGGTTGGGTGTTATGGGTGAGGTTGTGGGTGTTGGTGGGTGGGCTATTATGGGTGAAGTGGGGGTTGTTGGTGGGTGAGGTGTTATGGATGAGGTGGGCAGTGTTGGTGGGTGGGGTATTTTGGATGAAATGGGGGGTGTCGGTGGGAGGAGTATTATGGGTGAGTTGGGGGGCGTTGGTTGGTGGGGTGTTATGGGAGAGGTGCAGGGGTTTTTGGGAGTTGTGTTATGGGTGAGGTGGGAGGTGTTGGTGGGTGGGGTGTTTTGGGTGAAGTGGGTTGGTGTTGGTGGGAGAGTTGTCATCGGTGAGGTGGAGGGTCTTGGTGGGTAGGGTGTTATGGGTGAGGTGCGGGGGGGTTGGTGGGAGGGGTGGTATGTGTGAAGTGGGGGGTGTTGGTGGGTTGGGTGTCATGGGTGCGGTGGGGGGTGTTTGTGGGTGGGGTGTCGTGGGTGAGGTGGAGGGTGTTGGTGGGTGGGGTGTCGTGGGTGAGGTGCGGGGGGTTTGGAGGGGTGTTATGGGTGAAGTGGGGGGTGTTGGTGGTAGGGGTGTTATGGGTTAGGTGGATGGTGTTGGTGGGTGGGGTGTCATGGTTGAGGTGAGGGGTATTTGTGGGTGAGGTGTTATGGGTGAGGTGGGGGCGTATTGGTGGGTGGGGTATTATGGGTGGGGTGTTTTGGGTGAGTTGGGGGGTGTTGGTGGGAGGGGTGTTATGGGTCAGGTGCGGGAGGTTGGTGAGTGGGGTGTTATGCGTGAAGTGGGGGGGTGTTGGTGGGTGGGGAATTATGGTTGAGGTGGGGGGTGTTGGTGGGAGGGGTGTTCTGGGTGAGGTGGTGAGTGTTTGTGGATTGGCTATTATGGGTGCGGTGGGGGGGGTGTTTGTGGTAGAGGTATTATGGGTGAAAAGGGGGGGTGTCGGTGAGAGGAGTATTATGGGTGAGTTGGGGGGGTGTTGGTTGGTGGGGGGTGTTCTTGGGTGGGGTATTATGGGTGAGGTGGGGGGTGTTGGTGGGTGGGGTGTCATGGGTGAAGTGGAGGGTGTTGGTGGGTGGGGTGTCATGGGTGAGGTGCGGGGGGTTGTTTGGAGGGGTGTTATGGGTGAAGTGGGGGGTGTTGGTGGTAGGGTTGTTATGGGTTAGGTGGATGGTGTTGGTGGGTGGGGTGTCATGGTTGAGGTGAGGGGTATTTGTGGGTGAGGTGTTATGGGTGAGGTGGGGGCGTGTTGGTGGGAGGTGTGTCATAGGTGAGGTGGAGCGTGTTGGTGGGTGGGGTGTCATGGCTGAAGTGGGGGGGTGTTGGTGGGTGGGGTGTTTTGGGTGAGTTGGGGGGGTATTGGTGGGAGGGGTGTTATGGTTGAGGTGGAGGGTGTTGGTGGGTGGGTTATTATGGGTGTGGTGGGGGGGTGTTGGTGGGAGGGGTGTTATGGGTCAGGTGCAGGAGGTTGAGTGGGGTGTTATGCGTGAAGTTGGGGGTGTTGGTGGGTGGGGAATTATGGTTGAGGTGGGGGGTGTTGGTGGGAGGGGTGTTCTGGGTGAGGTGGTGAGTGTTTGTGGATTGGCTATTATGGGTGCGGTGGGGGGGGTGTTGGTGGTGGTAGAGGTATTATGGGTGAAAAGGGGGGGTGTCGGTGAGAGGAGTATTATGGGTGAGTTGGGGGGGTGTTGGTTGGTGGGGGGTGTTCTTGGGTGGGGTATTATGGGTGAGGTGGGGGGTGTTGGTGGGTGGGGTGTCATGGGTGAAGTGGAGGGTGTTGGTGGGTGGGGTATTATGGGTGAAGTGGAGGGTGTTGGTGGGTGGGCTATTATGGGTGCGGTGGGGGGTGTTGGTGGGAGGGGTGTTATGGGTGCGGTGGGGAGTGATGGTGGGTGGGGTGTTACGAGTGAGGTGCGGGGGGTTGGTTTGAGGGGTGTCATGGGTGCGGTGGGGGGTGTTGGTGGGAGGGGTGTTATGGGTGAAGTGGGGGGTGTCGGTGGGAGGAGTATTATGGGTGAGGTGGGGGGTGTTGGTTGGTGGGGTGTTATGGGTGAGGTGGGGGGAGTTCTTGGGTCGGGTATTATGGGTGAGGTGGGGGGTTTTGCTGGGAGGGGTGTCATGGGTGAGGTGGAGGGTGGTGGTGGGTTGGGTGTTAGGGGTGAGGTTGTGGGTGTGGGTGGGTGGGCTATTATGGGTGAAGTTGGGGGGGTGTTGGTGGGTGGGGAATTATGGGTGAGGTGGGGTTGTTGGTGGGTGAGGTGTTATGGGTGAGGTTGGTTTTGGTGGGTGGGGTATTTTGGGTGCGCTGGGGGGCTGTTGATGGGAGGGGTGTTATGGGTTAGGTGGTGGGTGTTGGGTGGGCTATTATACTTGTGGTGGGGGGGTGTTTGTAGCAGGGGTTTTATTTGTGAGGTTGGGGGTGTTGGTGGGTGGGGTATTTTTGGTCGAACGGGTGTTGGGGGGTGGGTTGCTATGGGTGACGTGGGGGTGGTTGAGGGGTGGGGTGTTCTGGGTCGGGGCTGGGTGTTGGGGGGTGGGTTGCTGTGGGTTGGGAGAGGGTGTTGGAGGTGGGTTGCTATGGGTTGGAAGCGGGTGTTGGAGGTGGGTTGGTATGGGTGGCGTGGTGGGTGTTGGGGGGTGGGGTGTTCTGGGTTGGGGGCGGGCGTTGGGGGGGTGGGTTGCTGTGGGTCGGGGCGGGTGTTGGTGGTGGTTTGCTATGGGTGACGTGGGGGGTGTTGGGTTGTAGGGTGTTTTGGGTAGGGGACGGGTGTTGGGGGGTGGGGTGATATGGGTCGGGTGCGGGTGTTGGGGAGTGGGGTGATATGGGTGACGGGGGGTGCTGAGGGGGTGGGGTGACATGGGTCGGGTGCGGGTGTTGGGGGATGGGGTGATATGGGTGATGGGGGGTGTTATGGGTGACTTGGGGGGTGGGGTGATATGGGTCAGGTGCGGGTTTTGGGGGGTGGGGTGATATGGGTGACGGGGGGGTGTTGGGAGTGGGGTGTTTTGGGTGACGGGGCGGGTGTTGAGGGGTGGGTTGCCATGGGTGATGTGGGGGTTGTTGGGGGGTGGGGTGTTTTGGGTCAGGGGCGGGTGTTGGGTGTGGGTTGTTATGTGTTGGGGGGTGGGTTGCTATGGGTAACATGGTGGGTGTAGGGGGGTGGATTGCTATGGGTGATGTCGGGGGTATTTGGGGGTGGGGTGTTTTGGGTCGGGGGCTGGTGTTGGGTGGTGGGTTGCTATGGGTCGGGAACGGTTGTTTGGGGGTGGGTTGGTATGGGTGACGTGGGGGGTGTTGGAGGGTGGGGTGTTCTGGGTTGGGCTTGGGTGTTGGGGGGTGGGGTGTTTTGGTTCGGGGGGGGTGTTGGGGGGTGGGTTGCTGTGGGTTGGGAGCGGGTGTTGGGGATGGGTTGGTATGGGTGGCGTGGGGGGTGTTGGGGGGTGGGGTTTTCTGGGTCGGGGGCGGGCGTTGGGTGGTGGGTTGCTTTGGGTGACGTCGGGGGCGTTGAGGGGGTGGGTTGCTGTGGGTCGGGGGCGGGTGTTGGTGGTGGTTTGCTATGGGTGATGTGGGGCGTGTTGGGTTGTAGGGTGTTTTGGGTAGGGGACGGGTGTTGGGGGGGTGGGGTGATATGGGTCGGGTGCGGGTGTTGGGGAGTGGGGTGATATGGGTGACGGGGGGGTGTTGGGGGGGTGGGGTGACATGGGTCAAGTGCGGGTGTTGGGGATGGGGTGATATGGGTGATGGTGGGGTGTTGGGGGGTGGGGTGATATGGGTGCCGGGGGGGGTGTTTGGGGGTGGGGTTGACATGGGTCGGGTGCGGGTGTTTGGGGGTGTGGTGACATGGGTGCCGGGGGGGGGGTGTTTGGGGGTGGGGTGACATGGGTCGGGTGCGGGGGTTGGTGGGTGGGGTGACATGGGTGCCGGGGGTGGGGTGACATGGGTGCCGGGGGGGGTGTTGGGGGTTGGGTGACATGGGTCGGGTGCGGGGGTTGGGGGATGGGGTGACATGGGTGCCAGGGGGGGTTGTTGGGGGTGGGGAGATATGGGTGACGGGGGGGTGTGGGGGGTGTTGATATGGGTCGGGTGCGGGTGTTGGGGGGTGGGGTGATATGGGTGATGGGGGGTGTTGGGGGTGGGGTGATATGGGTGACTTGGGGGGTGGGGTGATATGGGTCAGGTGCAGGTTTTGGGGGGTGGGGTGATATGGGTTGGGTGCGGGTGTTGGGGGTGGGGTGATATGGGTTGGGTGCGGGTGCTGGGGGTGGGGTGTTTTGGGTGACGGGGCGGGTGAAGGGTGGGTTGCCCTGGGTGATGTGGGGGTTGTTGGGGGGTGGGGTGTTTTGGGTCAGGGGCGGGTGTTGAGTGTGGGTTGTTATGTGTTGGGGGGTGGGTTGCTTGGGTGACATGGTGGGTGTAGGGGGGTGGATTGCTATGGGTGATGTCGGGGGTGTTTGGGGATGGGGTGTTTTGGGTCGGGGGCTGGTGTTGGGTGGTGGGTTGCTATGGGTCGGGAACGGTTGTTTGGGGGTGGGTTGCTATGGGTGATGTGGGGGGTGTTGGAGGGTGGGGTGTTCTGGGTTGGGCTCGGGTGTTGGGGGGTAGGGTGTTTTGGTTCGGGGGGGTGTTGGGGGGTGGGTTGCTGTGGGTTGGGAGCGGGTGTATGGGGGTGGGTTGCTATGGGTTGGAAGCGGGTGTTGCGGATGGGTTGGTATGGGTGGCGTGGGGGGTGTTGGGGGGTGGGGTGTTCTGGGTCGGGGGCGGGCGTTAGGTGGTGGGTTGCTTTGGGTGACGTCGGGGGCGTTGAGGGGGTGGGTTGCTGTGGGTCGGGGGCGGGTGTTGGTGGTGGTTTGCTCTGGGTGATGTGGGGCGTTTTGGGTTGTAGGGTGTTTTGGGTAGGGGACGGGTGTTTTGGGGGGTGGGGTGATATGGGTCGGGTGCAGGTGTTGGGGGGTGGGGTGATATGGGTGACGGGGGGGTGTTGGGGTGATATGGGTCGGGTGCGGGTGTTGGGGAGTGGGGTGATATGGGTGACGGGGGGTGTTGGGGGGGTGGGGTGACATGGGTCAAGTGCGGGTGTTGGGGATGGGGTGATATGTGTGACGGGGGTGTTGGGGGGTGGGGGTGACATGGGTCGGGTGCGGGTGTTTGGGGGTGGGGTGACATGGGTGCCGGGGGGGTGTTTGGGGGTGGGGTGACATGGGTCGGGTGCGGGGGTTGGTGGGTGGGGTGACATGGGTGCCGGGGGGGGGTTGGGGGTGGGGTGATATGGGTCGGGTGCGGGCGTTGGGGGTGGGGGTGACATGGGTGTCGGGGGGGGTGTTTTGGGGTGGGGTGACATGGGTCGGGTGCGGGGGTTGGGGGTGGGGGTGACATGGGTGCCGGGGGTGACATGGGTGCCGGGGGGGGTGTTTTGGGGTGGGGTGACATGGGTCGGGTGCGGGGGGTGGGGGTGGGGGTGACATGGGTGCCGGGGGTGACATGGGTGCCGGGGGGGGGTGTTTGTGGGTGGGGTGACAAGGGTCGGGTGCGGGTGTTGGTGGGTGGGGTGACATGGGTGCCGGGGGGGGTGTTGGGGGGTGGGGTGATATGGGTCGGGTGCGGGTGTTGGGGAGTGGGGTGATATGGGTGACGGGGGGTGCTGAGGGGGTGGGGTGACATGGGTCGAGTGCGGGTGTTGGGGGTGGGGTGATATGGGTGACGGGTGTGTGGGGGGTGTTGATATGGGTCGGGTGCGGGTGTTGGGGGGTGGGGTGATATGGGTGATGGGGGGTGTTATGGGTGACTTGGGGGGTGGGGTGATATGGGTCAGGTGCGGGTTTTGGGGGGTGGGGTGATATGGGTGACGGGGGGGTGTTGGGAGTGGGGTGTTTTGGGTGACGGGGCGGGTGTTGAGGGGTGGGTTGCCATGGGTGATGTGGGGGTTGTTGGGGGGTGGGGTGTTTTGGGTCAGGGGCGGGTGTTATGTGTTGGGGGGTGGGTTGCTATGGGTGACATGGTGGGTGTAGGGGGGTGGATTGCTATGGGTGATGTCGGGGGTATTTGGGGGTGGGGTGTTTTGGGTCGGGGGCTGGTGTTGGGTGGTGGGTTGCTATGGGTCGGGAACGGTTGTTTGGGGGTGGGTTGGTATGGGTGACGTGGGGGGTGTTGGAGGGTGGGGTGTTCTGGGTTGGGCTTGGGTGTTGGGGGGTGGGGTATTTTGGTTCGGGGGGGGTGTTGGGGGGTGGGTTGCTGTGGGTTGGGAGCGGGTGTTGGGGATGGGTTGGTATGGGTGGCGTGGGGGGTGTTGGGGGGTGGGGTTTTCTGGGTCGGGGGCGGGCGTTGGGTGGTGGGTTGCTTTGGGTGACGTCGGGGGCGTTGAGGGGGTGGGTTGCTGTGGGTCGGGGGCGGGTGTTGGTGGTGGTTTGCTATGGGTGATGTGGGGCGTGTTGGGTTGTAGGGTGTTTTGGGTAGGGGACGGGTGTTGGGGGGGTGGGGTGATATGGGTCGGGTGCGGGTGTTGGGGAGTGGGGTGATATGGGTGACGGGGGGGTGTTGGGGGGTGGGGTGACATGGGTCAAGTGCGGGTGTTGGGGATGGGGTGATATGGGTGATGGTGGGGTGTTGGGGGGTGGGGTGATACTGGTCGGGTGCGGGTGTTGGGGGGGTGGGGTGATATGGGTGCCGGGGGGGGGTGTTTGGGGGTGGGGTTGACATGGGTCGGGTGCGGGTGTTTGGGGGTGTGGTGACATGGGTGCCGGGGGGGGGTGTTTGGGGGTGGGGTGACATGGGTCGGGTGCGGGGGTTGGTGGGTGGGGTGACATGGGTGCCGGGGGTGGGGTGACATGGGTTCCGGGGGGGGTGTTGGGGGTTGGGTGACATGGGTCGGGTGCGGGGGTTGGGGGATGGGGTGACATGGGTGCCAGGGGGGGTGTTTGGGGGTGGGGAGATATGGGTGACGGGGGGGTGTGGGGGGTGGTGATATGGGTCGGGTGCGGGTGTTGGGGGGTGGGGTGATATGGGTGATGGGGGGTGTTGGGGGTGGGGTGATATGGGTGACTTGGGGGGTGGGGTGATATGGGTCAGGTGCGGGTTTTGGGGGGTGGGGTGATATGGGTTGGGTGCGGGTGTTGGGGGTGGGGTGATATGGGTTCGGTGCGGGTGCTGGGGGTGGGGTGTTTTGGGTGACGGGGCGGGTGAAGGGTGGGTTGCCCTGGGTGACGTGGGGGTTGTTGGGGGGTGGGGTGTTTTGGGTCAGGGGCGGGTGTTGAGTGTGGGTTGTTATGTGTTGGGGGGTGGGTTGCTTGGGTGACATGGTGGGTGTAGGGGGGTGGATTGCTATGGGTGATGTCGGGGGTGTTTGGGGGTGGGGTGTTTTGGGTCGGGGGCTGGTGTTGGGTGGTGGGTTGCTATGGGTCGGGAACGGTTGTTTGGGGGTGGGTTGCTATGGGTGATGTGGGGGGTGTTGGAGGGTGGGGTGTTCTGGGTTGGGCTCGGGTGTTGGGGGGTAGGGTGTTTTGGTTCGGGGGGGGTGTTGGGGGGTGGGTTGCTGTGGGTTGGGAGCGGGTGTATGGGGGTGGGTTGCTATGGGTTGGAAGTGGGTGTTGCGGATGGGTTGGTATGGGTGGCGTGGGGGGTGTTGGGGGGTGGGGTGTTCTGGGTCGGGGGCGGGCGTTGGGTGGTGGGTTGCTTTGGGTGACGTCGGGGGCGTTGAGGGGGTGGGTTGCTGTGGGTCGGGGGCGGGTGTTGGTGGTGGTTTGCTCTGGGTGATGTGGGGCGTTTTGGGTTGTAGGGTGTTTTGGGTAGGGGACGGGTGTTTTGGGGGGTGGGGTGATATGGGTCGGGTGCAGGTGTTGGGGGGTGGGGTGATATGGGTGACGGGGGGGGTGTTGGGGTGATATGGGTCGGGTGCGGGTGTTGGGGAGTGGGGTGATATGGGTGACGGGGGGTGTTGGGGGGGTGGGGTGACATGGGTCAAGTGCGGGTGTTGGGGATGGGGTGATATGGGTGACGGGGGTGTTGGGGGGTGGGGGTGACATGGGTCGGGTGCGGGTGTTTTGGGGGTGGGGTGACATGGGTGCCGGGGGGGTGTTGGGGGGTGGGGGTGACATGGGTCGGGTGCGGGGGTTGGTGGGTGGGGTGACATGGGTGCCGGGGGGGGGTGTTTGTGGGTGGGGTGATATGGGTCGGGTGCGGGGGTTGGGGGTGGGGTGATATGGGTCGGGTGCGGGGGGTGGGGGTGGGGGTGACATGGGTGCCGGGGGTGACATGGGTGCCGGGGGGGGGGTGTTTGTGGGTGGGGTGACAAGGGTCGGGTGCGGGTGTTGGTGGGTGGGGTGACATGGGTGCCGGGGGGGGTGTTGGGGGTGGGGTGACATGGGTCGGGTGCGGGGGTTGGGGGGTGGGGTGACATGGCTGCCGGGGGGGGTGTTTGTGGTTGGGATGATATGGGTCGGGTGCGGGGGTTGGGGGTGGGGGTGACATGGGTGCCGGGGGTGACATGGGTGCCGGGGGGGGTGTTTCGGGGTGGGGTGACATGGGTCGGGTGCGGGGGTTGGGGGTGGGGGTCACATGGGTGCCGGGGGGGGGGGTGTTTGGGGGTGGGGTGACATGGGTCGAGTGCGGGGGTTGGGGGGTGGGGTGACATGGGTGCCGGGGGGGGTGTTGGGGGTGGGGTGACATGGGTCGTGTGCGGGGGTTGGGGGGTGAGGTGACATGGGTGCCGGGAGGGAGTGTTTGGGGGCGGGGTGACATGGGTCGTGTGCGGGGGTTGGGGGGTGAGGTGACATGGGTGTCGGGGTAGGGTGTTGGGGCTGGGGTGATTTGAGAAAGGGTGCGGGGGTTGGGGGGTGGGGGTGACATGGGTGCCGGGGGTGACATGGGTGCTGGGGGGGGTGTTTGGGGGTGGGGTGACATGGGTCGGGTGGAGGGGCTGGGTGGTAGGGGTGACATAGGTGCCGGGTGGGGTGTTGAGGGTGGGGTGACATGGGTGCCGGGGGTGACATGGGTGCCGGGGGGGGTGGGGTGACATGGGTCGGGTGCGGGGGTGGATGTGGGGTGACATGGGTGCCGGGGGGGTTGTTTTGGGGTGGGGTGACATGGGTCGGGTGCGGGTGTTGGGGGTGGGGGTGACATGGGTGCCGGGGGGGTGTTTGGGGGTGGGGTGACATGGGTCGGGTGCGGGTGTTGGGGGTGGGGTGACATGGGTGCCGGGGGGGGGGTGGTTGGGGGTGGGGTGACATGGGTCCGGTACAGGTGTTGGGAGTGGGATGACATGCGTGCCTTGGGGGTGGGGGTGACATGGGTGCCGGAGGGGGTGGTTGGGTGTGGGGTGACATGGGTCGGGTGCGGGTGTCTCGGGGTGGGTGATATGGGTCCCCGGGGGGGGGCGTTGGGGGTTGTGTGACATGGGTGCCGGGGGGTGGAGTTTGGAGGTGGGGTGACATGGGTCGGGAGCGGGTGTTTGGGGGTGGGGTGACATGGGTGCCAGGGGGGGTGTTGGGGTGACATGCGTAGGGTGTGGGTGTTGGGGTTGGGGTGACATGGGTGCCGGTGGGGGTGGTTGGGGTTGGGGTGACATGGGTCGGGTGCGGGTGTTTGGAGGTGGGGTGACATGGGTGCCGGGTGGGGTACTGGGCATGGGGTGACATGGGTGCCGGGGGGGGGGTGTTGGGGGTGGGGTGACATTTGTGCCGGGGGGGTTGTTTGGGTTGGTGTTACATTGGTCGGGTGCGGGTGTTTGGGGGTGGGGTGACATGGGTTCCGGGGGGTGGTGTTGGGGGTGGGGTGATATGTGTGCCGGGGGGGTGTTTAGGGGTGGGGTGACCTAGGACGGGTGCGGGGGTTGGGGGTGGGGTGACATGGGTGCTGGGGGGGGTGGTTGGGGGTGGGGTGACATGGGTCTGGTGTGGGTGTTGGCGGTGCGGTGAGATGGGTGCCGGGGGGGTGTTTGGGGGTGGGCTGACATGGGTGCTGGGGGGGTGTTTGGGGGTGGGGTGACATGGGTCGGGTGCGGGTGTTGGGGGTGGGGTGACATGGGTGCCGGGGGGGGGTGTTGGGGGGTGGAGGTGACATGGGTGCCGGGGGGGGGTGTTGGGGGTGGGGTGACATGGGTGCCGGGGGGGGGGGTGTTGGGGGGTGGAGGTGACATTGGTCGGGTGCGGGTGTTGGGGGTGGGGTGACATGGGTGCCGGGGGGGGTGTTGGGGTTGGGTTGACATGGGTCAGGTGCGGTTGGGGTGACATGGCTGCCGGGGGGGGTGTTTGGTGGTGGGGGTGACATGTCTGCCGGGGGGGGTGTAGGGGTGGGGGTGACATGGGTGCTCAGGGAGTGTTTGGGGGTGGGGTGACATGGGTTGGGTGCGCGTGTTGGTGGTGGGGTGACATGGGTGCCGGGAGGGGGGTGTTGGGGTTGGGTTGACATGGGTCAGGTGCGGTTGGGGTGACATGGGTGCCCGAAGGGGTTGGTTGGGGTAGGGTGACATGGGTGCTGGGGGGGGGTGTTGGGGTGGGGATGACATGGCTGCCGAGGGGGTGTTTGGGGGTGGGGGGACATGGGTGCCGAGGGGGTGTTTGGGGGTGGGGTGACATGGGTCGGGTGCGGTTTTTGGGGGTGGGGTGACATGGGTGCCGGGGGGGGGTGTTGGGGAGTGGGGTGATATGGGTGCCCTGGGGTGGGGGGTGTTGAGGGTGATGTGACATCGGTGCCGGGGGCGGTGTTTGGGGTGGGGTGACATGGGTCGGGGGCGCGTGTTGGGGGTGGGGTGACATGGGTGCCGGGAGGGGGGTGTTGGGATTGGGTTGACATGGGTCAGATGCGGTTGGGGTGACATGGGAGCCGGGGGGGTGTTGGGGGTGGGGTGACATGGGTGCCCCGGGGGGGGGTGTTGGGGAGTGGGGTGATATGGGTTCCCCCGGGGGGGGGGGGGTGTTGAGGGTGGTGTGACATCGGTGCCGGGGGGGGTGTTTGGGGGTGGGGTGACATGGGTCGTGTGCGCATGTTGGGGGTGGGGGACATGGGTGCCGGGGGGTGGGGTGAAATGGGTGCGGGGGGGGGGTGGTTGGGTGTGGGGTGACATGGGTCGCGTGCGGGTGTTTGGGTGTGGGGTGAACTGGGTCGGGTGCAGGTATTGAGGGTGGTGTGCCATGGGTGCCGAAGGGGTTGTTTGGGGGTGGGGTGACATGGGTGCCGGGGCGGGTGGTTGGGGGTGGGGTGACATGGGTCGGGTGCGAGGTGTTAGGGGTGGTGTGACATGCGTCGGGTGCGGGTGTTTGGGGGTGGGGTGACATGGGTCGGGTGCGGGTGTTTGGGGGCGGGGTGAACTGGGTCGGGTGCAGGTATTGAGGGTGGTGTGCCATGGGTGCCGAAGGGGTTGTTTGGGGGTGGGGTGACATGGGTGCCGGGGCGGGTGGTTGGGGGTGGGGTGACATGGGTCGGGTGTGGGTGTTGGGGGTGGGGTGACATGCGTGCCGGGGGGGGTGTTTGGGGGTGGGGTGACATGGGTCAGGTGCGGGTGTTGGGAGTGGGGTGACATGGGTGCCGGGGGGTTGTTTGGGGGTGGGGTGACATGGGTGCCGGGGGGTTGTTTGGGGGTGGGGTGACATGCGTGCTGGGGGGGTGTTTGGGGGTGGGGTGACATGGGTGCCGAGGGGGTATTGGGGGTGGGGTGACATGGGTCGGTTGCAAGTGTTGGGGGTGGTGTGCCATGGGTGCCGGCGGGGTTGTTTGGGGGTGGAGTGACATGAGTCGGGTGCGGGTGTTTGGGGGAGGGGTTACATGGGTGCCGGGGTGGGTGGTTGGGGGTGGGGTGACATGGGTGCCGAGGGGGTGTTGGGGGTGGTGTGCCATGAGTGCCGGAGGGGTTGTTTGGGGGTGGGGTGACATGGGTGCCGGGGTGGGTGGTTGGGGTGGGGTGACATGGGTCGGGTGCGGGTGTTGGGGGTAGGGTGACATGGGTGCCGGGGTGGATGGTTGGGGTGGGGTGACATGGGTCGGGTGCTGGTGTTAGGGGTGGGGTGACATGGGTGCCGGGGTGGGTGGTTGGGGATGGGGTGACATGGGTCGGGTGCGGGTGTTGGGGGTGGGGTGACATGGGTGCCGAGGGGGGTGTTTTGGGGTGGGATGACATGGGTCAGGTGCGGGTGTTTGGTGGTGGGGTGACATGGGTGCCGGGGGGGGGGTGTTTGGGGGTGGTGTGACATGGGTGCCGGGGGGGGGTGTTGGGGGTGGGGGGTGACATGGGTCGGGTGCGGTTGTTGGGGGTGGTGTGACATGGGTGCTGGGGTGGTTGTTTGGCGGTGGGGTGACATGGGTGCCGGGGGGGGGGTGTTGGGGGTGGGGTGACATGGGTCGGGTGCGGGTGTTTGGGGGCGGGGTGACATGGGTGCCGGGGGGGGTGTTGGGGGTGGGCTGACATGGCTGCCGGGGGGGGGGGTGTTGGGGGTGGGCTGACATGGGTCGGGTGCGGGTGTTGGGGGCGGGGTGACATGGGTGCAGTGGGGTGGTGTTTGGGGGTGGGGTGAACAGGGTCGGGTGCGGGTATTGAGGGTGGTGTGCCATGGGTGCCGAAGGGGTTGTTTGGGGGTGGGGTGACATGGGTGTCGGGGCGGGTGGTTGGGGGTGGGGTGACATGGGTCGGGTGCGGGTGGTTGGGGGTGGGGTGACATGGGTGCCGGGGCGGGGTGTTTGGGGGTGGGGTGACATGGGTCGGGTGCGGGTGTTTGGGGGTCGGGTGACATGGGTGCCGTGGGGGGTGTTTGGGGGCGGGGTGACATGGGTGCCGGGGGGGTGTTTGGGGGTGGGGTGACATGGGTCAGGTGCGGGTGTTGGGGGTGGGGTGACATGGGTCGGGTGCGGGTGTTGGGGGTGGGGTGACATGGATGCCGGGGGGGTGTTTGGGGGTGGGGTGACATGGGTGGGGTGCGGGTGTTTGGGTGTGGGGTGACATGGGTCGGGTTCGGGTGTTGGGGGAGGGGTGACATGGGTGCCGAGGGGGTGTTGGGGGTGGGGTGACATGGGTCGGTTGCGATTGTTGGGGGTGGTGTGCCATGGGTGCCGCGGGGGTTGTTTGGGGGTGGGGTGACATGGGTGCCGGGGAGGGTGGTTGGGGGTGGGGTGACATTGGTCGGGTGCGGGTGTTTGGGTGTGGGGTGACATGGGTGCCGGGGTGGGTGGTTGGGGTGGGGTGACATGGGTCGGGTGCTCGTGTTAGCGGTGGGGTGACATGGGTGCCGGCGTGGGTGGTTGGGGGTGGGGTGACATGGGTCGGGTGCGGTTGGGGTGACATGGGTGCCGAGGGGGGTGTTTGGGGGTGGGGTGACATGGGTGCCGGGTGGGGTGTTGGGGGTGGGGGTGACATGGGTCGGGTGCCGTTGTTGGGGGTGGGGTGACATGGGTGCTGGGGTGGTTGTTTGGCGGTGGGGTGACATGGGTCGGGTGCGGGTGTTTGGGGGCGGGGTGACGGGTGCTGGGGGGGGGTGTTGGGGGTGGGGTGACATGGCTGCCGGGGGGGTGTTGGGGGTGGGGTGACATGGGTCGGGTGCGGGTGTTGGGGGTGGGATGACATGGGTGCAGTGGGGTGGTGTTTGGGGGTGGGGTGAACAGGGTCGGGTGCGGGTATTGAGGATGGTGTGCCATGGGTGCCGAAGGAGTTGTTTGGGGTGGGGTGACATGGGTGCCGGGGCGGGTGGTTGGGGGTGGGGTGACATGGGTCGGGTGCGGGTGTTAGGGGTGGGGTGACATGGGTGCCGGGGCGGGGTGTTTGGGGGTTGGGTGACATGGGTCGGGTGCGGGGTGTTGGGGGTGGTGTGACATGGGTGCTGGGGTGGTTGTTTTTCGATGGGGTGACATGGGTGCCGGGGGGGGGTGTTGGGGGTGGGGTGACATGGGTCGGGTGCGGGTGTTTGGGGGTCGGGTGACATGGGTGCCGAGGGGGTGTCGGGGGTGGGGTGACATGGGTCGGGTGCGGGTGTTGGGGGTGGGGTGACATGGGTGCCGGGGGGGGGTGTTGGGGGGTGGGGTGACATGGGTCGGGAGCGAGTGTTGGGGTTGGTGTGCCTTGGGTGCCGGGGGGGTTGTTTGCGGGTGGGGTGACATGGGTGCCAGGGGCGGTGTGGGGGGGTGGGGTGACATGGGTCGGGAGCGAGTGTTGGGGGTGGTGTGCCATGGGTGCCGGGGGGGTTGTTTGCGGGTGGGGTGACATGGGAGCCGGGGGGGGTGTTGGGGGTGGGGTGACGTGGGTGCCGGGGAGGGTGGTTGGGGGTTGGGTGACACGGGTCGGGTGCGGGTGTTTTTGGTGTGGGGTGATATGGGTGCTGGGGTGGGTGGTTGGGGGTGGGGTGACATGGGTCGGGTGCGGGTGTTGGGGGGTGGGGTGACATGGGTGCCGGGGGGGGTGTTTTGGGGTGGGGTGACATGGGTTGGGTGCGGGTGTTGGGGGTGGGGTGACATGGGTGTCGGGGGGGTGTTGGGGGTGGGGTGACATGGGTGCTGGGGTGGGTGGTTGGGGGTGGGGTGACATGGGTCGGGTGCGGGTGTTGTGGGGTGGGGTGACATGGGTGCCGGGGGGGGGTGTTGGGGGGTTGGGTGACATGGGTGGTGGTTGGGGGTGGGGTGACATGGGTTGGGTGCGGGTGTTGGGGGGTGGGGTGACATGGGTGCCGGGGGGGGTGTTTTGGGGTGGGGTGACATGGGTCGGGTGCGGGTGTTTTGGGGCTGGGGTGACATGGGTGGTGGTTGGGGGTGGGGTGACATGGGTTGGGTGCGGGTGTTGGGGGTGGGGTGACATGGGTTGGGTGCGGGTGTTGGGGGTGGGGTGACATGGGTGCCGGGGTGGGTGGTTGGGGGTGGGGTGACATGGGTGCCGGGGGGGGGTGTTGGGGGGTTGGGTGACATGGGTGGTGGTTGGGTGTGGGGTGACATGGGTTGGGTGCGGGTGTTGGGGGTGGGGTGACATGGGTGCCGGGGGGGGTATTGGGGGGTGGGGGTGACATGGGTCGGGTGCGGGTGTTGGGGGTGGTGTGACATGGTTGCTGGGGGGGTTGTTTGGGGGTGGGGTGACATGGGTGCCGGGGGGGGGTGTTGGCGGTGGGGTGACATGGGTGCCGGGGGGGTGGAGTGACATGGATGCCGGGGGGGGGGGGTTGGGGTTGGGTTGACATGGGTCAGGTGCGGGTGTTTGGGGGTGCTGTGACATGGGTGCCCGGGGGGTTTGGTTGGGGTGGGGTGACATGGGTTGGGTGCGGGTATGGGGGTGGGGTGACATGGGTGCTGAGAGGGTGTTTGGGGGTGGGGTGACATGGGTGCCGGGGGGGGGTGGTTGGGGGTGGGGTGACATGGGTCGGGTGCGGGTGTTGGGGGTCCGGTGACATGGGTGCAGGGGGGGGTGTTGGGGGTGGGAGTGACATGGGAGCCTGGGATATGTTTGGGGGTGGACTGACATGACTGCCGGTGGGGTTTTTGTGGGAGGGGTGATATGGGTCGGGTGCGGGTGTTTGGGGGTCGGGTGACATGGGTCGGGTGCGGGTGTTTGGGGGCGGGGTGACATGGGTGCCGGGGGGGGGTGTTTGGGGGCGGGGTGACATGGGTGCCGGGGGGGTGTTTTGGGGGTGGGGTGACATGGGTCAGGTGCGGGTTTTGGGGGTGGGGTGACATGGGTGCCGGGGCGGGGTGTTTGGGGGTGGGGTGACATGGGTCGGGTGCGGGTGTTGGGAGTGGGGTGACATGGAAGCCGGGGGGGTGTTTGGGGGTGGGGTGACATGGGTGGAGTGCGGGTGTTTGGGGGTGGGGTGACATGGGTCGGGTGCGGGTGTTGGGGGTGGAGTGACATGGGTGCCGGGGGGGTGTTGGGGGTGGGGTGACATGGGTCGGGTGCGGGTGTTGGGGGTGGGGTGACATGGGTGCCGGGGCGGGGTGTTTGGGGGTGGGGTGACATGGGTCGGGTGCGGGTGTTGGGAGTGGGGTGACATGGATGCCGGGGGGGTGTTTGGGGGTGGGGTGACATGGGTGGGGTGCGGGTGTTTGGGGGTGGGGTGACATGGGTCGGGTTCGGGTGTTGGGGGAGGGGTGACATGGGTGCCGAGGGGGTGTTGGGGGTGGGGTGACATGGGTCGGTTGCGAGTGTTGGGGGTTGTGTGCCATGGGTGCCGGGGTGGGTGGCTGGGGGTGGGGTGACATGGGTGCCGGGGAGGGTGGTTGGGGGTGGGGTGACATGGGTCGGGTGCGGGTGTTTGGGTGTGGGGTGACATGGGTGCCGGGGTGGGTGGTTGGGGTGGGGTGACATGGGTCGGGTGCTCGTGTTAGGGGTGGGGTGACTTGGGTGCCGGGGTGGGTGGCTGGGGGTGGGGTGACATGGGTCGGGTGCGGGTGGGGTGACATGGGTGCCGAGGGGGGTGTTTGGGGGTGGGTTGACATGGGTGCCGGGTGGGGTGTTGGGGGTGGGGGTGACATGGGTCGGGTGCGGTTTTTGGGTGTGGGGTGACATGGGTGCCGGGGTGGGTGGTTGGGGTGGGGTGACATGGGTCGGGTGCTCGTGTTAGGGGTGGGGTGACTTGGGTGCCGGGGTGGGTGGCTGGGGGTGGGGTGACATGGGTCGGGTGCGGGTGGGGTGACATGGGTGCCGAGGGGGGTGTTTGGGGGTGGGTTGACATGGGTGCCGGGTGGGGTGTTGGGGGTGGGGGTGACATGGGTCGGGTGCGGTTTTTGGGGGTGGGGTGACATGGCTGCCGGGGGGGTGTTGGGGGTGGGGTGACATGGGTCGGGTGCTGGTGTTGGGGGTGGGATGACATGGGTGCAGTGGGGTGGTGTTTGGGGGTGGGGTGAACAGGGTCGGGTGCGGGTATTGAGGATGGTGTGCCATGGGTGCCGAAGGGGTTGTTTGGGGTGGGGTGACATGGGTGCCGGGGCGGGTGGTTGGGGGTGGGGTGACATGGGTCGGGTGCTGGTGTTGGGGGTGGGATGACATGGGTGCAGTGGGGTGGTGTTTGGGGGTGGGGTGAACAGGGTCGGGTGCGGGTATTGAGGATGGTGTGCCATGGGTGCCGAAGGGGTTGTTTGGGGTGGGGTGACATGGGTGCCGGGGCGGGTGGTTGGGGGTGGGGTGACATGGGTCGGGTGCGGGTGTTAGGGGTGGGGTGACATGGGTGCCGGGGCGGGTGTTAGGGGTGGGGTGACATGGGTGCCGGGGAGGGTGGTTGGGGGTGGGGTGACATGGGTCGGGTGCTCGTGTTAGGGGTGGGGTGACATGGGTGCCGGGGTGGGTGGTTGGGGGTGGGGTGACATGGGTCGGGTGCGGGTGGGGTGACATGGGTGCCGAGGGGGGTGTTTGGGGGTGGGGTGACATGGGTGCCGGGTGGGGTGTTGGGGATGGGGGTGACATGGGTCGGGTGCGGTTGTTGGGGGTGGGGTGACATGGCTGCCGGGGGGGTGTTGGGGGTGTGGTGACATGGGTCGGGTGCGGGTGTTGGGGGTGGGATGACATGGGTGCAGTGGGGTGGTGTTTGGGGGTGGGGTGAACAGGGTCGGGTGCGGGTATTGAGGATGGTGTGCCATGGGTGCCGAAGGGGTTGTTTGGGGTGGGGTGACATGGGTGCCGGGGCGGGTGGTTGGGGGTGGTGTGACATGGGTGCTGGGGTGGTTGTTTTTCGGTGGGGTGACATGGGTGCCGGGGGGGGGTGTTGGGGGTGGGGTGACATGGGTCGGGTGCGGGTGTTTGGAGGTGGGCTGACATGGGTGCCGAGGGGGTGTTGGGGGTGGGGTGACATGGGTCGGGTGCGGGGTGTTGGGGGTGGGGTGACATGGGTCGGGAGCGAGTGTTGGGGTTGGTGTGCCTTGGGTGCCGGGGGGGTTGTTTGCGGGTGGGGTGACATGGGTGCCAGGGGCGGTGTGGGGGGGGGTGGGGTGACATGGGTCGGGAGCGAGTGTTGGGGGTGGTGTGCCATGGGTGCCGGGGGGGTTGTTTGCGGGTGGGGTGACGTGGGAGACGGGGGGGGTGTTGGGGGTGGGGTGACGTGGGTGCCGGGGAGGGTGGTTGGGGGTGGGGTGACATGGGTCGGGTGCGGGTGTTTTTGGTGTGGGGTGACATGGGTGCCGGGGTGGGTGGTTGGGGGTGGGGTGACATGGGTCGGGTGCGGGTGTTGGGGGGTGGGGTGACATGGGTGCTGGGGGGGGGTGTTTTGGGGTGGGGTGACATGGGTCATGTGCGGGTGTTTTGGGGGTGGGGTGACATGGGTGGTGGTTGGGGGTGGGGTGACATGGGTTGGGTGCGGGTGTTGGGGGTGGGCTGACATGGGTCGGGTGCGGGTGTTTGGGGGTCGGGTGACATGGGTCGGGTGCGGGTGTTGGGTGCCTTGGGGGGTGTTTGGGGGTGGGGTGACATGGGTGGTGGTTGGGGGTGGGGTGACATGGGTTGGGTGCGGGTGTTGGGGGTGGGCTGACATTGGTCACGTGCGGGTGTTGGGGGTGGGGTAACATGGGTGCCAGGGGGGTGTTTCGGGGTGGGGTGATATGGGTGCCCGGGGGGGTGTTTCGGGGTGGGGTGACATGGGTGCCGGGGGGGGTGTTGGGGGGTGGGGGTGACATGGGTCGGGTGCTGGTGTTGGGGGTGGTGTGACATGGGTGCTGGGGGGGTTGTTTGGGGGTGGGGAGACATGGGTGCCGGGGGGGGGGTGTTCGGGTGGGGTGACATGGGTCGGGTGCGGGTGTTTGGGGGCGGGGTGAGATGGGTGCCGGGGGGGTGGAGTGACATGGATGCCGGGGGGGGGGGGGTTGGGGTTGGGTTGACATGGGTCAGGTGCGGGTGTTTGGGGGTGCTGTGACATGGGTGCCCGGGGGGTTTGGTTGGGGTGGGGTGACATGGGTTGGGTGCGGGTATGGGGGTGGGGTGACATGGGTGCCGAGAGGGTGTTTGGGGGTGGGGTGACATGGGTGCCGGTGGGGGGTGGTTGGGGGTGGGGTGACATGGGTCGGGTGCGGGTGTTGGGGGTCCGGTGACATGGGTGCAGGGGGGGGTGTTGGGGGTGGGAGTGACATGGGTGCCTGGGGTATGTTTGGGGGTGGACTGACATGACTTCCGGTGGGGTTTTTGTGGGAGGGGTGATATGGGTCGGGTGCGGGTGTTTGGGGGTCGGGTGACATGGGTCGGGTGCGGGTGTTTGGGGGTCGGGTGACATGGGTGCCTGGGGGGGTGTTTGGGGGCGGGGTGACATGGGTGCCGGGGGGGTGTTTGGGGGTGGGGTGACATGGGTCGGGTGCGGGTGGTTGGGGGTGGGGTGACATGGGAGCCGGGGGGGCTGTTGCGGGGTGGAATGATATGGGTGCAGGGGGGAGGGTGTTGAGGGTGGTGTGACATGGGTGCCGGGGGAGGTGGTTGGGGGTGGGGTGACATGGGTCTGGTGCGGGTGGTTGGGGGTGGGGTGACATGGGTGCCGGGGGGTTGTTTGGGGGTGGGGTGACCTGCGTACTGGTGGGGTGTTGGGGGTGGTGTGACGTGTGCCGGGGGGGGTGTTTGGGGGTGGGCCGAGGGGGGGTGTTGGGGGTGGGGTGACATGGGTGCTGGGGAGTGTGGTTGGGGGTGGGGTGACATGAGTCGGGTGCGGGTGTTTGGGGGTGGGGTGAAATGGGTGCCGGGGTGGGTGGTTGGGGGTGGGGTGACATGGGTGCCGAGGGGGTGTTGGGGGTAGGGTGACATGGGTCGGTTGCGAGTGTTGGGTGTGGTGTGCCATGGGTGCCGGGGGGGTTGTTTGGGGGTGGGGGTGACATGGGTGCCGAGGGGGTGTTGGGGGTGGGTTGACATGGGTCGGTTGCGAGTGTTGGGGGTGGTGTGCCATGGGTGGCGGGGGGTTGTTTGGGGGTGGGGTGACATGGGTGCTGGGGACGGTGGTTGGGGGTGGGGTGACATGGGTCGGGTGCGGGTGTTTGGGTGTGGGGCGACATGGGTGCCGGGATGGGTGGTTGGGGGTGGGGTGACATGGGTCGGGTGCTGGTGTTAGGGGTTTGGTGGCATGGGTGCCGGGGGGCGGTGTTTGGTGGTGGGGTGACATGGGTGCCGATTGGGTGTTGGGTTAGGGGTTGCATAGGTGCCGGGGGGTGGTGTTTGGGGTGAAGTGAAATGGGTGCCGGGGGGGGTGTTTGGGGTGGGGTGACATGGGTGCCGGGTAGGGTGTGGGGGGGGTGGGGTGACATGGGTCGGTAGCGAGCGTTGGGGGTGGTGTGCCATGGGTGCCGGGGGGGTTGTTTGCGGGTGGGGTGACATGGGTGCCGGGGGGGGGTGTTGGGGGTGGGGTGACATGGGTGCCGGGTGGGTGTTGGGGGTGGGGGTGACATGGGTGCCGGGGGTATGTTTGGGGGTGGACTGACATGGCTGCCGAGGGGGTGTTGGGGATGGGGTGACATGGTTGCCGAGGGGGTGTTTGGGGGTGGTGTGACATGGGTGCCGGGGGGGGGGGTGTTGGGGGTGGGATGACTTGGGTGCCGGGGAGGGTGGTTGGGGGTGGGGTGACATGGGTCGGGTGCGGGTGTTGAGGGTGGTGTTCCATGGGTGCCGAAGGGGTTGTTTGGGGGTGGGGTGACATGGGTGCCGGGTCGGGTGGTTGGGGGTGGGGTGACATGGGTCAGGTGCGGGTGTTAGGGGTGGGGTGACATGGGTGCCGGGGCGGGGTGTATGGGGGTTGGGTGACATAGGTCGGGTGCAGGTGTTGGGAGTGGGGTGACATGGATGCCGGGGCGGGGTGGTTGGGGTTGGGGTGACATGGGTCAGGTGCGGGTGTTAGGGGTGGGGTGACATGGGTCTGGTGCGGGTGTTTGGGGGTGGGGTGACATAGGTGCCGGGGGGGTGTTGGGGGTGGGGTGACATGGGTGAGGGGGCGTGTTGGGGGTGGGGTGACATGGGTGCCGGGGGGGTTGTTTGGGGGTAGGGTGACATGGGTGCCGGGGGGGGGGTGTTGGGGGTGGGGTGACATGGGTACTGGGGAAGGTGGTTGGGGGTGGGGTGACATGAGTCGGGTGCGGGTGTTTGGGTGTGGGGGGGAAGGTGGTTGGGGGTGGGGTGACATGAGTCGGGTGCGGGTGTTTGGGTGTTTGGTGACATGGGTCGGGTAAGGGTGTTTGGATGTGGGGTGACATGGGTCGGGTGCGGGTGTTGGGAGTGTGGTGACATGGATGCCGGGGGGGTGCTTGGGGGTGGGATCACATGGGTGCCGGGGGGGGTGTTTGGGGGTGGGGTGACATGGGTCTGGTGCGGGTGTTTGGGGGTGGGGTGACGTGTGCCGGGGGTGGGTGTTGGGGGGTGGGGGGTGACTTGGGTCGGTTGCGGGTGTTTGGGAGTGGGGTGACATGGGTGAGGGGGCGTGTTGGGGGTGGGGTGACATGGGTGCCGTAGGGCGTGTTTGGGGGTGGGGTGACATGGCGCGGGTGTCGGGGGTGGAGTCACATGGGTCGTGTGTGGATGTTTGGGCGTGGGGTGACATGGGTGCCAGGTGGGGTGTTGGGGGTGCGGTGACATGGGTCGGGTGCGGGTGTTTGGGGGTGGGGTGACATGGGTGCCGGGGGGGTGTTGGGGTGTGGTGACATGGGTCGCGTGCAGGTGTTTTGGGGTGTTGTGACATGGGTCGGATGCGGGTGGTTGGGGGTGGGGTGACATGGGTGCCGGGGGGGGTGTTGGCGGTGGGGTGACATGGGTCGGGTGCTGGTGTTTGGAGGTGGGGTGACATCCGTGCCGCAGAAGGTGTTGGCGGTGGGCTGACATGGGTCCCGGGGGGGTGTTTGGGGGTAGGGTGACATGGTTCGGGTGCGGGTGTTTGGGGGTGGGGTGACATGGGTTCCCGGGGGGGTGTTGGGGGGTGGGGTGACATGGGTCGGGTGCGGGTATTCGGGGTGGGGTGACATCTGTGCTGGGGGGGTGTTGGGGGTGTGTTGACATGGGTCGGGTGTGGGTGCTTGGGGGTGGGGTGACATGGGTGCCGGGGGGGGGTGGTTGGGGTTGCGGTGACATGGGTCGGATGCGGGTGTTCGGTGTGGGGTGACATGGGTCGGGTGCGGGTGTTTGGGGGTGCGGTGACATGGGTGTCGGGGGGGGGGGTGTTGGGGGTGGGGTGACATTGGTTGGGTGCGGGTGTTTGGGGGTGGGGTGACATGGGTGCCGGGGGGGGTGTTGGGGGGTGGGTGATATGGGTGCCGGAGGGGGTGTTGAGCATGGTGTGACATGGGTGGGGTGCGGGTGTTTGGGGGTGGGGTGACATGGGTGCCCGGGGGGGGGTGTTGGGGGTATGGTGACATGGGTGCCGTGGGGGGTATTTTGGCGTGGGGTGACATGGGTCGGGTGCGGGTGTTGGGGGGTGGGGTGACATGGGTGCCAAGGGGGGTGTTTGGGGGTGGGGTGACATGAGTCGGGTGCGGGTGTTTGGGGGTGGGGTGACATGGCTGCTGGAGGGGGAGGTTGGGGGTGGGGTGACATGGGTCGGTGCGGGTGTTGGGGGTGGGGTGACATGAGTGCCGGGGGGGTTGTTTGGGGGTGGGGTGACATGGGTGCCAGGGAGGGTGGTTCGGGGTGGGGTGACATGGGTCGGGTGCGGATGACTGGGAGTGAGGTGACATGGGTGCCGGGGTGGGTGGTTGGGGGTGGGGTGACATGGGTCGGGTGCGGGTGTTGGGGGGTGTGGTGACATGGGTGCAGGGGGGGTTGTTTGGGGGTTGGGTGACATGGGTCGGGTGCGGGTGTTGGGGGTGGGCTGACATGGGTGCCGGGGGGGTGTTTGGGGGTGGGGTGACATGGGTCGGGTTCGGGTGTTGGGGGTGGGGTGACATGAGTGCCGGGGGGGGGTGGGGGGGTGGGGTGGCATGGGTGCCGGGGGGTGTGTGGGGGGGGTGGGGTGGCATGGGTGCCGGGGTGGGTGGTTGGGGGGTGGAGGTGACATGGGTCGTTTGGGGGTGGGGTGACATGGGTGCCGGGGGGGGGTATTTTGGGGTGGGATGACATGGGTGCCGGGGGGTGACATGGGTCGGGTGCGGGTGTTGGGGGGTGGGGTGACATGGGTGCCGGGGGGGTGGTTGGGGGTGGGGTGACATGGGTCGAGTGCCGGTTTGGGGGGTGGCGGTGACATGGGAGCCGGGGGGGTGTTTGGGGGTGGGGTGACATGGCTGCTGGGAGGGGGAGGTTGGGGGTGGGGTGACATGGGTCGGGTGCGGGTGTTGGGGGTGGGGTGACATGGGTGCCGGGGGGTTGTTTGGGGGTGGGGTGACATGGGTCGTTTGGGGGTGGGGTGACATGGGTGCCGGGGGGGTGCTTGGGGGTGGGGTGACATGGGAGCCGAGGGGGGGTGTTGGGCGGTGGGGGGTGACATGGGTCGGGTGCGGGTGTTTGGTTGCGGGGTGACATGGGTGCCGGGGGGGTGGTTGGGGTTGGGGTGAAATGGATGCCGGGGGGGGGGGTGTTGGGGTTGGGTTGACATGGGTCAGGTGCGGGTGTTTGGGGGTGGGGTGACATGGGTCGTTTGGATGTGGGGTGACATGGGTGCTGGGAGTGGTATTTTGGGGTTGGGTGACATGGGTGTCGAGGGGGGTGTTGGGGGGTGACATGGGTCGTGTGCGGGTGTTGGGGGTGGTGTGACATGGGTGCTGGGGGGGTTGTTTGGGGGTGGGGTGACATGGGTGGCGGGGGGGTGGTTGGGGGTGGGGTGACATGGGTCTGGTGCGGGTGTTTGGGGGTGGGGTGACATTGGTGCCGGGGGGGTGTTGGGGGTCGGGTGACATGGGTTTGGTGCGGGTGTTTGGGGGTGGGGTGACATGCCTGCCGGTGGGGGTGTTGGGGGTGGGGTGACGTGTGCCCGGGGGGTGTTGGGGGTGGGGTGACATGTTTGCCCGGGGGGCTGTTTAGGGGTGGGGTGACATGGGTCGGGTACGGGTGTTGGGGGTGAGGTGACATGGGTGCCGGGGGGGGTGTTGTGGGTGTGGTGACATGGGTGCCGGGGGGGGTGTGGGGGGTGGGGTGAGAGAGGTCGGGTGCGAGTGTTGGTGGTGGTGTGCCATGGGTGCCGGGTGGGTTCTTTGGGGGTGGGGTGACATGGGTGCCGGGGTGGGTGGTTGGGGGGTGGAGGTGACATGGGTCGCGTGTGGGTGTTGTGGGGTGGAGGTGACATGGGTCGCGTGGTGGTGGGTGAGATGGGTGCCGGGGGGGGTTTTGGGGGGTGGGGGGTGACATGGGTGCTGGGAGGATTGTTGGGAGTGGGGTGTCATGGGTCGGGTGCGGGTGTTTTTTGGGCGGGGTGACATGGGTGCCGAGGGGGGTGTTGGGGGTGGGGTGACATGGGTGGGGTGCGGGTGTTTGGGGGTGGGGTGACATGGGTGGGGTGCGGGTGTTGGGGGGGTGGAGGTGACATGGGCCGTTTGGGGGTGGGGTGACATGGGTGCCGGGGGGGGTGCTTGGGGGTGGGGTGACATGGGTCGGGTGCCGGTGTGGGCGGGGGGGGTGACATGGGTGCCAAGGGGGGTGTTTGGGGGTGGGGTGACCTGAGTCGGGTGCGGGTGTTTGGGGGTGGGGTGACATGGCTGCTGGGAGGGGGAGGTTGGGGGTGGGGTGACATGGGTCGGGTGCGGGTGTTGGGGGTGGGGTGACATGGGTGCCGGGGGCGTGTTGGGGGGTGGAGGTGACATGGGTCGTTTGGGTGTGGGGTGACATGTGTGCCGGGGGGGGTGCTTGGGGGTGGAGTGACATGGGAGCCGGGGGGGATGTTGGGCGGTGGGGTGTGACATGGGTCGGGTGCGGGTGTTAGGGGTGGTGTGACATGGGTGCTGGGGGGGTTGTTTTGGGGTGGGGTGACATGGGTGCCGGGGGGGGTGTTGGGGGTGGGGTGACATGGGTCGGGTGCAGGTGTTTGGTTGCGGGGTGACATGGGTGCCGGGGGGGTGGTTGGGGGTGGGGTGACATGGATGCCGGGGGGGGGGGTGTTGGGGTTGGGTTGACATGGGACAGGTGCGGGTGTTTGGGGGTGGGGTGACATGATTGCCGGGGGGGGTGTTGGGGGGTGGAGGTGACATGGGTCGTTTGGGGGTGGGGTGACATGGGTGCCGGGGAGGGGTATTTTGGGGTGGGGTGACATGGGTGCCGGGGGGGGTGTTGGGGGGTGACATGGGTCGGGTGCGGGTGTTTGGGGGTCCGGTGACATGAGTGCTGGTGGCGGTGTTTGGGGGTGGGGTGACATGGGTCGGGTGAGGGTGTTTGGAGGCGGGGTGACATGGGTGCCGGGGGGGGGGGTGTTTGGGGGTGGGGAGACGTGGGTGGCGGGGAGGGGGGTGGTTGGGGGTGGGGGTGACATGAGTCGGGTGCGGGTGTTTGGGGGTGGGGTGACATGGCTGCTGGGAGGTTGTTTGGGGGTGGGGTGACATGGGTGCCGGGGAGGGTGGTTGGGGGTGGGGTGACATGGGTTGGGTGCGGATGATTGGGAGTGAGGTGACATGGGTGCCGGGGTGGGTGGTTGCGGGTGGGGTGACATGGGTCGGGTGCGGGTGTTGGGGGGTGTGGTGACATGGATGCCGGGGGGGGTTTTTGTGGGTGTGGTGACATGGGTGCCGGGGGGGGTGAGAGAGGTCGGGTGCGAGTGTTGGTGGTGGTGTGCCATGGGTGCCGGGTGGGTTGTTTGGGGGTGGGGTGACATGGGTGCCGGGTGGGGTGTTGTGGGGTGGAGGTGACATGGGTCGCGTGCGGGTGTTGTGGGGTGGAGGTGACATGGGTCGCGTGGGGGTGGGTGAGATGGGTGCCGGTGGGGGTGTTGGGGGGTGGGGGGTGACATGGGTGCCGGGGGGGGGTGTTGGGGGGTGGGGGGTGACATGGGTGCTGGGAGGATTGTGGGGAGTGGGGTGACATGGGTCGGGTGCGGGTGTTTTTTGGGCGGGGTGACATGGGTGCCGAGGGGGGTGTTGGGGGTGGGGTGACATGGGTGGGGTGCGGGTGTTTGGGGGTGGGGTGACATGGGTGCCGGGGGGTTGTTTGGGGGTGGGGTGACATGGGTCGTTTGGGGGTGGGGTGACATGGGGGTGGGGTGACATGGGAGCCGAGGGGGGGTTTTGGGGTGGGGTGACATGGGTGCCGGGGGGTGACATGGGTCGGGTGCGGGTGTTGGGGGGTGGGGTGACATGGGTGCCGGGGGGGGTGGTTGGGGGTGGGGTGACATGGGTCGGGTGCGGGTGTTGGGGGTGGGGTGACATGGGTGCCAGGGGGGTGTTGGTGGTGGTGTGACATGGGTGCTGGGGGGTTTGTTTGGGGGTGGGGTGACATGGGTGCCGGGGGGGGGGTGTTGGGGGGTGGGGTGACATGGGTCGGGTGCGGGTGTTTGGGGGTCCGGTGACATGAGTGCTGGTGGCGGTGTTTGGGGGTGGGGTGACATGGGTCGGGTGAGGGTGTTTGGAGGCGGGGTGACATGGGTGCCGGGGGGGGGGTGTTTGGGGGTGGGGAGACATGGGTGGCGGGGAGGGGTGGTTGGGGGTGGGGTGACATGAGTCGGGTGCGGGTGTTTGGGGGTGGGGTGACATGGCTGCTGGGAGTTTGTTTGGGGGTGGGGTGACATGGGTGCCGGGGAGGGTGGTTGGGGGTGGGGTGACATGGGTTGGGTGCGGATGATTGGGAGTGAGGTGACATGGGTGCCGGGGTGGGTGGTTGCGGGTGGGGTGACATGGGTCGGGTGTGGGTGTTGGGGGGTGTGGTGACATGGGTGCAGGGGGGGTTGTTTGGGGGTTGGGTGACATGGGTCGGGTGCGGGTGTTGGGGGTGGGCTGACATGGGTGCCGGGGGGGTGGTTGGGGGTGGGGTGACATGGGTCGGGTGCTGGTGTTTGGGGGTGGGGTGACATGGGTGCCGGGGGGGGTGGTTGGTGGTGGGGTGACATGGCTGCTGGGGGGGGGAGGTTGGGAGTGGGATGACATGGGTCGGGTGCGGGTGTTGGGGGTGGGGTGACATGGGTGCCGGGGGGTTGTTTGGGGGTGGGGTGACATGGGTGCCGGGGGGGTGTTGGGGGGTGGAGGTGACATGGGTCGTTTGGGGGTGGGGTGACATGGGTGCCGGGGGGGGTATTTTGGGGTGGGGTGACATGGGTGCCGGGGGGTGACATGGGTCGGGTGCGGGTGTTGGGGGGTGGGGTGACATGGGTGCCGGGGGGGGTGGTTGGGGGTGGGGTGACATGGGTCGAGTGCCGGTTTGGGGGGGGGCGGTGACATGGGTGCCGGGGGGGGTGTTGGCGGTGGGGTGACATGGGTCGGGTGCCTGTGTTTGGAGGTTGGGTGACATCCGTGCCGCGGAAGGTGTTGGCGGTGGGCTGACATGGGTCCCGGGGGGGTGTGTGGGGGTAGGGTGACATGGGTCGGGTTCGGGTGTTTGGGGGTGGGGTGACATGGATTCCGGGGGGGGTGTTGGGGGGTGGGGTGATATGGGTCGGGTGCGGGTATTCGGGGTGGGGTGACATCTGTGCTGGGGGGGGTGTTGGGGGTTTGTTGACATGGGTCGGGTGTGCGTGCTTGGGGGTGGGGTGACATGGGTGCCGGGGGGGGTGTTTGGGGGTGCGGTGACATGGGTGTCGGGGGGGGTGTTGGGGGTGGGGTGACATTGGTCGGGTGCGGGTGTTTGGTGGTGGGGTGACATGCGTGCCGGGGGGGGTGTTGAGCATGGTGTGACATGGGTGGGGTGCGGGTGTTTGGGGGTGGGGTGACATGCGTGCCGGTGGGTGTGTTTGGGGGTGGGGTGACATGCGTGCCGGGGGGGTCTTGGGGGTGGGGAGACATGGGTGCCGGGGAGTGTTTTGGCGGTGGAGTGACGTGGGTCGGGTGCGGTTCTTGGGAGTTGGGGTGACATGGTTGCCGGGGCGAGTGTTAGGGGTAGAGTGACATGGGTCGGGTGCTGGGTGTTGTTGGTGGGGTGAAATGGGTGCCGGGGGGGATTGTTGGGGGGTGTTGTGACATGGGTCAGGGTGCGGGTGTTGGGGGGTGTGGTGACATGGGTGACGGGGGGTGTGTTGGGGGTGCGGTGACCATGGTTGCCGGGGAGGGTGTTGGGTTTGGGGTGACATAGGTGCCGGGGGGGTGTTATGGGTGGGGAGACATGGGTGCCAGGGCGAGTGTTGGGGGTGGGTTGACATGGGGTCGGGTGCGGGGCTTTTGGGGTCGGGTGAGATGAGTGCCGGGGGGGTGTTGGGGGTGGGGTGACATGGATCGGGTGCAGGTGTTGGGGGGGTGGGGTGACATGGGTGCCGGGGAAGGTGTTGGGGGGTGGCGTGACATGGGGTGCCGGGGTGTGTGTTGGGGGATGGAGTGATATGGGTCGGGTGCGGGTGTTTGGGGGTGGGGTGATATGGGTGACGATGGAGTTTTTGGGGATGGGGTGACATGGGTCGGGGTGCGGGTGTTGTTTGGTGGGGTGACATGGGTGCCGGGGGGGGGTGTTTGGGGGTGGGGTGACATGGGTGCCGGGGGTGTGTGGGGGGTGAGGTAACATGGGTCGGGTGCGAGTGTTGGGGGTGGTGTGACATGGGTGCCGGGGGGGTGGTTGGGGTGGGGGTGACATGGGTCTGGTGCGGGTGTTTGGGGGTGAGGTGACATGGGTGCCGGGGTGGGTGGTTGGGCGTGGGGTGACATGGGTTCGGGGTGTGGTGTTGGGGGGTTGGGGTGACATGGCTGCCAGGGGGGTGGTGTTTGGGGGTGGGGTGACATGGGTCGGGTGCAGGTGTTTGGGGGTAGGGTAACATGGGTGCCGGGGGGGGTGTTTGGGGGTGGCGTGACATTTGTGCCGGGGGGGGGTTTTGGGGGTGGGGGTTGACATGGGTCGGGTGCGTGTGTTTGGGAGTGGGGTCACATGGGTCGGGTGTTTGGGGGGTGAGGTGACATGGGTCTGGTGCGTGTGTTTGGGGGTGGGGTGACATGGGTGACTGGGGGGTGTGGTGATATGAGTCGTGTGCGGGTGTTTGGGGGTGGGGTGATATGGGTGACTTGGGGGTTGGGGTGATATGGGTGAAGGTGGGTTATTGGGGGGGTGGGGTGATATGGATCGGGTGAGGGTGTTTGGGGGTGGGGTAATATGAGTCGGGTTCGGGCGTTGGGGAGGAGGGTGTTGGGGGGTGTGGTGACGGGGTCGGGGTCGGGTGTTGGGGGGTCTGGTGATATGGATCTTTGCGGGTGTTGGGGATGGGGTGTTTTGGGTGACGGGGCGGGTGTTGGGGGGGTGGGGTGATAGAGATCGGTTACGGGTGTCGGGGGGGTGCTTTGGGTGACGGGGCGGGTGTGGCGGGTTGGGGTGTTTTGGATGACGGTGTGGCTGTTGTGGGGCGGTGGGGTTATAGGGGTTGGGTGCAGGTGTTGGGGGGTGGGTTGTTTTGGGTGACGGGGCGGGTGTTGGGGGTGGGTTGCTGTGGGTGACATCGGGGGGGGTGCTGTTGTGCTGGTGGGGTGTTCTGGGTCGGGTGTTTGGCGGGGGTTTATTGCCATGGATGTCGTTGGGGGGGGGGGGGGTGTTCTCGGTCAGGGGCGGGTGTTGAGGGGGTGGGGTGTTCGGGGTTGGATTGCTATGGGTGATGTGGGGTTTTTGGTTTTGGGTTGGGGGGCGGGTGTCATGGGATTTGTTACTATGGGTGACCTGGCAGGTGGGTGGCTATGGGTTACGGGGGTTGCGTTTTCTGGGGCGGGGACGTGTGGTGGGGTTTGGGTTGCGATGGCTGATGTGTGGGGTGTTTTGGTTTGGAGGGGGGCGGTGTTCATGCCTAACGTGGGGAGTGGGATGCTGGCTGAGCTGTTGCCTGAGCTGGTTACGGTTTTGGTGTGGAAGCGGTGGGGGGTTTGGTGTCTTAGATATGTGAGAGGTGCGGGACGGGTATTGATAGCCGGGTGTTACATGAGACGTGCCAGGGTTTCGTACCCAGGGTTATGTCAGATTTTGGGGAATATTAGTTGAGGTTTTCTGGAGGAGGTGGGAGTTTGGTGGCTTTGGTGTTACGGCGGAGGTTGGTGCCTTTGATATTATTTCGGAGGGGGTTGGGGCACAAGGCTTGGGGAGGTTTGGCTGAGGTGGGTGGGTGGTGGCAGGAGGGATTTGTAGTTTGGTGGTTATGAGGTTGATTGTCGCTGGCTATTGTGTTGGAGCTGTGGGGGGGGGGGGTGGATGGAGTGTAATGTTTAAGTTGGGTTGGGTGCCTGGAGATTATGTCAAAACTGGGGGGATGGGGTTGATGGGTGGGGTTTTCGCGCTGACGTGGGTGGGGTTCGGTGTGGCGGCTGCGGGGGGGGGGGGTACAGTTGTTGCGACTGAAGATCAATGACCCAAAAGAGTTTCTTTCACTTGCATACAGAAGAATTCCCAACCCCAGGCAGGAAGATGAAAGAGTTTGTGCTGCTACTGGGCCAGAGAGCGTTTACTCCATATGCTTTGAGTCTCTTCCTTTCCCTCTGTGCGCAAATTTTCAGGATCTGCTTCGTCTCAAGTAACCCTTTCTCCCTCTCCACACCACCTTTTGTCTTGCACATGCAGGATGTGGGGTCACTTTTGCCTCTCTTATGCATGCTATAGTAGTCTGCCACCTCAGCAGATGCTGTAATTTGGGGGGGGGGGGGGGGGTTGGCTCACAGAGGGTGGGAGACTTCTGCTGTGGTTTACCTAGTGACCACCTTTGAACGACAGACAAAGGGGGAGGCGGAGGCCAAGGAGTTTAAATTTAAATTTAAACTAGGTGTTCGGAGTCCGTTAGTCTGGACTGGGAGGGAGCGAGACAAAAGAGGGCCAAGGCCCCACTCTGGGAGGCTGCCTTCAGAACCTCCTCCTCTCCCCAACAGAAATTGGACCTCTGCCTGCTTGACTCACTATTCTGGAAGATGCTGCGTGCTGTCAATCAGTAATC
Source organism: Carettochelys insculpta (assembly GCF_033958435.1). Taxonomy (NCBI): domain Eukaryota; kingdom Metazoa; phylum Chordata; order Testudines; family Carettochelyidae; genus Carettochelys; species Carettochelys insculpta. Next base: position 585,788 of record NC_134158.1, on the reverse strand, counting down.
CGGCCGATCTGCGGCTGAGTAAGAGTCACTCCTTCGTGCAGTTGGGGTACAGCGCTTGGAGAGGCTTGAAACCAATCACAGATGCAAATGAGGCGGTGATATCAGTATGCAACAACCCATTTCCCTAAAGGTAAGCTCACGTATTTCAGAAAGCACGACTTGCACACACTCTTGCTCTTGTCTGTTTTTTGGGAATGATAGAATCATAAAATGATAGAACACTCTGACTGGAAGGGGGCATCGAAGGCCGTCAAGTGCCGCGACAGGAGCACCGACCACTATCTATACCATGCCTGACAGTCATCGATATAATCTTTCTTAGATATCTCCAGAGAGGGAGATTCCACAACTTCCCTTGGCACTTATTCCAGTACTTAACCACCCTGACAGTTAGGAACTGATTCCCAATGTCCAACCTAAACTTCCCTTCCTGCACTTTAACTCCATGGCCTCTTGCTCTCTCCTCAGAGGCCAAGAAGAATTTTCTCCCTCCTCCATATGACACCCTTTAAGCTATTTGGAAACCGCTATAATGTGCCCCACCGAATCTTCTCTTTTCCAAGCTAAACAAGCCCAAGTCTTTCAGCTTTACTTCATATGTCATGTTCTCCAGACCGTTTATCATACTAGTCGCTCTTCTCTGAGCCTTCTCTAATTTTCCATAACTTTCTTGAATTGGTGTGCCCAGAACTGCACACAATAGTGCCACTGAGGCCTAACCAGCGCAGAGGACAGTGTAGAATGATTTTTCGTGTCTTGTTCACAACACACCTGCTAATGCATCCCAGAATCATGTTTGTTGCAACAGCATCACACTGTTGACTGATATTTAACTTGTGATCTACTAGAACCCCTAGATCCCTTTCTGCTGTACTCCTTCCGAGACAGTCTTTTCCCATTCTGTATGTGTGAAACAGATTATTCCTTCGTAGTGCAGCACCTTACATTTATCTTTATTAAACTGCATCCTGTTTATTCAGACCATTTCTCTAATTTATATAGATCATTCTGAATTTTGACTCTATGCTCCAAGGTAGTTACAACCCCTCCCAGCTTGGTATCATCTGCAAAGTTAATAAGCGTAATTTCTATGCCAATATCCAAATCATTAATGAAGATATTGAACAGAACTGGTACAAAAACAGAACCCCACTTCTTATGCTTTTCCAGCTGGCTTGAGTACCATTAACAAGTATTCTCTGGGTGCGATTAGCCAGGAGGCTATGCACCCAATTTATTGCTGCTCTGCCCCTTGCCTACTTGTCAATAAAAATATTATGCGAGATCTTATCAAATGCTTTACTAAATCCAGGTATACCGCATCCACTGTTTCTGCCTTATCTACGAGTCTCATTTTCATGTCAAAAAAAGCTATCAGGTTGCACATGAGTTGTTTTTTCAATACCTTGCTGGCTGTTCCCTATCACTTTACTACCTTCCAAGTGTTTGTAGATGACCTCCTTAACTACCTGCTCCATTACCTCTCCTGGCACAGAAATTAAGCTTACTGGCCTGTAAGTTCCTGGTTTGTTCTTCTTCCCCTTTTTGTAGATGGACACTATACGTGCCCTCTTCCAGTCTACTGGAATCTCTCCTGTCTCCCCTGAATTCCCAAAAATGAGACATAACGGCTCAGCTACCTCCTCTATCAGCTCCTTGAGGATTCTAGGATGCATATCATCAAGCTCTGATGACTTGCAGACATCTATATTTTCCAAATAGTTTTTAACCTGTTCTTTTTTTATTTCAAAAACTAACTCTACCCCTTTTCCACCAGCATTCTGCATGACAGGCACTCCTTAAGACTTTTCTGTGAATACCGAAACAAAGACGTCATTAAACATGTCTGCAATTTCCAAGTTCCCCATTACTGTTTCGCCCTCCTCACTGAGCAATGGCCCCACCCTGTCCTTGGGCTTTCTCTTGTTTCTAATAGTGTTGTAAAAGGCCTTCTTGTTACCCTTTATGCCTGTAGCTAGTTGGAGGTAATTCTGTGCCCTTCTAATTTTTACTCCTGCATTCCTCTGCTATTTGACTTGTTCATTCTTTGTAATTTGTCTCAGTTTCCGTTTTTTTATAGGATTCTTTTTTTAGTTTGAGATCATGCAGGATTTCCTTTTTTAAGGTAAGGCGGTCTTTGCCCATGTTTACCATTTTTCCTACATAAGGCAATAGCCTGGTTTTGGGCCTTTTAATAAGGTCTCTTTGAAAAACTGCCAACTCTCCTCAGTTGCTTTTCCCCTCAGTTTTTCCTCCAATGGGAGCTTACCTACCAGCTCGCTGAGTTTACATAAATCTGCCTTCCTGAAATCCATCATTTCTATTATGCCATTTTCTTTCCTACAAGTCCTTAGAATTGTGATTTCTTTAATTTCATGATCACTTTCACCAAAGCAGCCTCCCACCTTCAAATTTTCGACCAAGTCCTCCTTACTTGTCAAAATCAAATCCAGAATCGTTTCTCCCCGGTGGCTTTTTCAACTTTTTGGAATAATAAATTGTCTCCAATGCAGTCTAATAACTTATTGGATAGTCTGTGCCCTGCTGTATTAGTGTCCCAGCAGATATCTGGGTAGTTAAAGCCCCCCCGCCCCCATCACCACCAAATCCTGGGCTCTGGATGACGTTGTTAGTTGCTTTAAAAAAGCATCATCCGTCTCTTCCACCTGGTTAGGTGGGCTGTAGTAGACTCCTAACAGGACAGCACCCCTTTTTTTAACCCCTCGTAAACTAAACCACAGACTCTCAACACGTCCATCGACTATGTCCATCGCAACCTCAGTGCAAGTGTGTAAATTTTTTTATATATAAGGCAACACCGCCCCGCTTTTTTCGCTGACTATATTTGCAAACCAAGCTATAGCCTTCAATACAAACATTTCTATCATGTGAATTATCCCACCAAGTTTTTGTGATAGGAATGGTATCATAGTTGTATTTACTTACTAGCACTTCCAGTTCCTCCTGGGTATTGCCCATACTTTTTGCATTGGTATATAGGCAACTCAGAGATTGATTTGAACTTGACCCCGCAGTTTTTTCCCTGGTCCTCTTTTTACTCTGACATTGTTGCCTCCCTCCTACTTCTGACCCATCTCCCCGGTTTCCTTATTCTCTACTTAGCTGCGGGCTTTGCTCCCCTGTCCCCGGCAAACCTAGTTTAAAGCCCTCCTCTCCAAGGTAGCAAGTCTGTCTCCGAATACAGTCTTTCCCCTCCTCGAAAGGTGAACGCCCTCGCTGCCTAGCAGTCATTCCTGAAATCGCATTCCGTGGTCGAAGAAACCCAAGGCTTCCCAGCCACAGCATCCTCCAGCCACGCATTCACCTCTAGGATGCACCTGTCTCTGCCAGGGCCCCTAACCACAACAGGAGGGATTGAAGGGAATTCCATCCGTGCCCCAAACCCCTTCACCTGTGCCCCCAAAGCCCTGTAGTGACTCTTGACCTGCTCAGCATTAGTGCCCACATGGATGCGAAGCATGGGATAGTAGTCTGAGGGTCGGACAATCCTCGACAACGCCTTAGTAACATCAGGGATACAGGGCCCAGGCAGGCAGCATACCTCCCGAGACGAAATGTCAGGGCGAAAGATGGGTGCCTCCGTTCCCCTCAAAAGAAAGTCTCCGACCACCACTACTCTGCCTTTCCTTCTTGCAGTGGTGGCAGGAGACTTCTCAGCCTTGGGGGTACGAGGCTTCTCCTCTTCTGTACTGAGCGACTCATCTCCTGAAGCAAGTGCAGCATAACGGTTTTCCAATACCACACTGGGCGGGCTCTGTGCAGGGGTGGAACACTGCCTGCTGCCAGAAGTAATCAGCTGCCACTTCCCACCTTGGTCTACTGCTTTCTCCACCAGCGGTTTATCCGCCTTCCCGTACACTGCGACAGTCAGCTCAGCATACTCCAGATGATTATTACATAGGAACGGTTCATGGATTCGGATAATCCTAAACTCGTCACCTCTTCCTGTAGTTCGCCCTCCTGCTGCCTGAGAGATTCCTCCAGCAGGCACCTATGACACTTAACGGTCCCCCAAGCTTGGATGTCTGTAACTGGAATTTGCAAGGCACAGTCCTTGCAAGGCCACACCAGGGTCTGTGTAGAGGCATCCATGGTAAGGCAGTCTGTCTGGCTACAGGCACAGGTGGAGGAGACAGCAGTAGTGGTGTTACGGGTCTTCCTGACAATCGTAGGCCTCCCTTCTTCCAAACTACCTCCTAAATTCCCCTGTCAGCAGCTCCCTGTCCGCTTCGCTCCCCGGTCGCTCCTACCTCTGGCTTTTAAAAGCTGGTAGCCTCTCTCAGGCCCTCTTCCTATGAGTCACACAGGGGAAAGCTACTGAAGGAAGCAAACGGTCAGGAAGGAACCACATTCTTATTTACCGTGACAGTACCGCAAGAGGGCTTCAACCCAGGTGGGATTTCAAACCACAATCTCTGTCTTAGCAGGCCAATGCCTTATCTTTAGGCTAGTACACAAGGAAGAGGAAGGAATGAGGGAAAAATTTTCTCTCAAAAATGGACATTCCTTATCTTGGAAGACAAAAATTTGTCTCGTTCTTTGCTGTGAATTTGAGAAACGACGAGGGACTAACAGTGCAGTAGCAGCAAAGCATGGACCCACACCAAGCTAGATGTTAAGTTACCTTCCCTGGCAATTCAGCAGGAGGGGACATGTAGGCGACAGGTTCACAAGGGCCATAAAAGGCAGCCGCTCAATGGGCTGTTCACCCTGAGCTTCCTTGCTCTGAGGCGTTTTCTAGCACCGAGAAGTGCATGTAAAATAAGGGACCTTGACATGATAATTTCTCCTCTCCTCCTGTACCTACACTGAAGGCGGCAAAAAGGTTGGAAAGAGAAAGAAACCTTTCATGTGACCGAATTGGAAAAGCATTCCAGGATGCAAAAACTGCTGGAAGTTATGGGAGAGGGAAACCTTCCAATCTGGCTCAACATGAGCACATTTAGGAATGGGACTGGAATTTCCCTCGTAGCAGATCTGGATTCCTTCACCAATATAGCCTCAAAACGCATACAACTCAACTTTTTGTGGCGAATAAATCTCAGCTAAAGGAGTTTTTAGGTGCAGTGAACTAGGCTTGTTGACCTCGTGGGGCGGGGGGTACCTTCTGTGATGGAGTGGGGGATACCTGTGTGTGTGGCTCACGGAGGGTGTTGGGTTCCTGCTGAGGGGTAAGCGTGACGAACAGGTAATATCTTTCTACTGAAGAAAAAGGAGGAGGTGGAGCCTGAGGAATTTGAATTGGAACTGCGAGTTGAAAGCAGATAGTCTGGGCTGAGTGAGAGAGAGAGACAAAGAGGGGCAAGGCCCCAGCTCTGGGGCTTCCTCTCCTCAACATGGATTAAACTGGCTGTCTCTGCCTGCTGTACTGACTCCTCTACAGAATGCTGTGTGCTGTTGGGTAATAAACCTGCTGTTTTCCTGCTGTGTGAGAGACTCGCCTGCCTGCGGACAGGGTGCAGAGCTTGGGGGACCCCAGAACCCCATCACACTCTTGTGAGAAGTGGGATGTTCTGCACCCTGAGGATGGAGCATCCAGCAGTAAGTGACCGGGGCCCCGGAAGCCGTGGAGCCTGCGAGACCCAGGTGTGCTGAAGGGCAGTGAGGTGCAGCTCCCCAAGGCGGAGGGGCCTGCGGCCAAACCCAAGCAACTGCGGTCGTGGTTCTCGAGAGGGGTTGCCACACCCCAAACAGGGGTTACTCCTGGGAATCTGTTGGAGTCGGCCACAGAGGGGCCCAACCCCCCAAAACAAGTGACCCACAAGGAGGCTGACGCTAAATAGGTTCTTCCTAAGACAGTGTGCTCATGGTCCTTGAGAGCGGGTGTCACACAGAAGAAGGGGTTCCTCTGAGAGTCTGTTGGAGTCGGTCCCAAAGGGCAGAGGGGCCTATGGCCTAACCCCTGGGAGCTTGTGACCTGCAAGGAGCCTGAAACTTTGAAGGTAGCCTTCCAGAATCGAGGCTTGCAGAGGGCATCGGCCTTCGAGCCTGCAACTACGCTAAGCAACTAAGCTGTGAACTGGCAGCAACTGGAAACCGAATGAAGATTAAAGAAGCTGGACAAGGCAGCGTGGATGTGCAGTGGCGGAGCTGAGGGCTGGGGACAATCCTGCAGAGGTGAGCCCGGATTGGGGCAGGGAAACCTGGACTGCATGGAGTTCTGAACCCAGTGGCCTGCCACAGCTCAAGGAGGGAAGGAGTGATTCCAACCCATCATCTACTAGTGGCCAAGACAGACCTGCGAAGTTTTCCAGGCCTGGGCCAAGGAATCTGCTTGCGTGTCTGTGCAGAAAAGCAGCTGATCCACTGGGAATGGCAAGTTGTCTGTGAGAGAAGCTGCTTCACCTTCTCTGTGTGTGTGTGGAGACCAGCCGTGGGGCTGGGACAAAGGAGAAAGTGTCTCTCATTGTCTGTCTGTGTAACAGCAGCAGCAGCCTGGGGAGAAAGGAGAGCCTGCGTTTGGAAAAGGTGCCAATGAGGAAACTAGCCCATTGTCTGAGGAAGACTTCACCAGCCTGAGGTGGCTGGAGAAGGATCCACCAGAAAAGAGCACTCCAGGTGTCTCTCTAAATCCAGCCATGGGGGCTGGAGCAGAGGGAATGGCTCTGGGATGGGCAGTGGTATCCCTGCTAAGGAGACTGGTCCTTGGTGCAAGAAAAGTGCTTCTGCTTCTGGGGAAGTGAATCCTTTGCCTGAGCCTGTGGGGGCTCAAGATGGAGACAAGATCCCAGAGCTGAATCTAAGGGCAGCTGAATCCCAGATGGGAAGTGGGCCTACGTCTGTGTCTCTCAGGGGGATAATGCTTTAACTTAGTCTAATACAATTAGGATCTTCAGGAAATCCCAGAAACCAGACGATTCTGGTACCTATTCTTTGCCTGATGCTGAGGTGTTACTGGGAGGGGGTGAGAGGAGACTGTCCTTCCAGAATCATCCTCTCGCCAGGACACAAGAACAACGGGCAATGGAGTTACGCTGACTGATGAAGATAAAGGAGCTGGTAGCAGAAGGGAGGAAAGGGACCCTAACCTTATGTCTGCCTGAAGGGAATTACGTGGGAATCTGCCTAATGTGCCAGACGTGATTCTGGGTGTAAATGAAATCCAGGAGCTAGTTGTGGCTCAAGGGAGCAGTGCCACCATGGAGGCAGACAGGGGTGAGTTATTGTTTGGGGAAGCTCTTAAGGAAAAGAATTTCCCAGAAACTTTTCCTGACCCATCTGTGGGGGCTGCAGAAAATGGGAGTAAGGTGAAGGAAAGTAAACAGGAAAGGTGATTGTCTGCAAGAACCAGAGCAGCCCTTTGCCTGGCGACTAGTTGGTTTCAGCTCCTGATGGCCAGGACCTGCCTGATTGTGACACCACTGGCTGTGCTCTGCAAGGGGCCAAAGCAGGCAGGGTAAAAGTTTCTCAGGAATTGGAAGTTGGTGCAAGTAAAGTAAAAACTGTCAGGTAGTGTGAGCAGCCCTGGGAGAACCAAGTAAAACTGCTGCACAGTCAATCTCTGTAGTGTGCAGGAGAGGTTCAGCAATTCCCCATCTCCAAATGCTAGAAACACTTATATTCTCACACTGGACTCCAATTCTGATTCCATGGGGAGGCAGTAGTTGGACGTGGAAAGACAAAGGAGCTTTGGGCCTGCTGGGCCGATAAGGGATAAACAGGGATTCCTCCATGTGGATTCTGCATCTGGGACTCACAAAACATCTTTTAGAAACCAGTTTGATTTGCAAATTTCCAGGCTGGCTGGGAGGGGGAAGTCTCCCTAAGATCATCAATGGCCCAGCTCTTGTTAGAAGGAAGGACACAGTCAGAGAAATCAAATTTCCACCCCAGGGGGCAAGAGAGAAGATTAGAACTTGATGGTACTAAGAAAGGCCTCAGCCATTTATCCCCAAAATACCAGCTTCTCAAGGATGTTGCACAAAGGTTGTGGTCTACCAAAGAGCAACGTAAATGTACAGTTGCAATGGGGTTGTTCTGTTACTCACGCTGACTGCTGTAACCAACGGGTGCTGCTACCAAAAGCTGTAGAATTGTACCATGTACTGAGTGTTTGAAAAGAGCCATGTGACATGATGACATTGATGTAGAAGTTGTACGTTGAAGGAGTCTGTAACTCTGCAATTTCACCATTGTTCCCTGTAACTAGTCTTGCAACCTCTCACATGAGAAGGAACATTCCAAACCTATTGTGTGGCATGGAAGGGGAAACTGAGGCACACAGCCATTCTGGTGGTCTGGCTAAATGTCAAGGATGGAAGCATTTGTACCTTCTTTTACTGGACTGTAACTGAATTCCAAACATTGGCTGGAGCAGCTGTATGGGCTGGTGGTCAGACAGGGCAGGGCCCAAACCAGGAAAAAACTATGTAATCCTTTGGTGCTGCAGCATCTGTATGGGCTCTGCCTGCCTGACTTGAGAACGTGGCTAGAAGACCAGAGACAGAAGCAGGGAGACAGACCAACCTGAGGGAACTAAAGGAACTTGCCCGGCTGCGTCACATGAAAAGGGCCAATACAAACCTCCTGATCTGGAGCCTCCCCCAGCAGGATTATAACATGGAGGTGGTGCCCATCATGGTGAGCACTGAGGGTACAGCCAATGCCCGATCACGAGGGGAGGGACCCGAACTTCCCCAGGTCACTGGCTGAGTAATCCTGCTAAGTTCGGTCTGGAAGAGGGGAGAGATGTGATGGAGTGGAGATACCTGTGTGTGTGGCTCGCAGAGGGTGTGGGGTTCCTGCTGAGGTTAACCGTGACGACCAGGTAACAAAGCAAAGCGTCAAGTAATTCTCTCCGCTCAAGTAGCTGGAGCGGTGCTCTTTGCCTCTAAGGATCAGCATTCCTATATTGGAAAGAACCAATACATACATACAAATTTTCTACCTACACCTTTCAAATGCCCTAAATCCAAGTCTTTCCATTCCATGCCACATCACTTTCGACTTGTCTACACTCACCCGTACATAAAACTATACAGGATATTTATGCGTCAATTCCTTCAACCTTCTCTTCTGAACGCTCTACCAACTTGCACTTGGTGGGTAGAAAATCCTTTCTATTGTTCGGAAGGTAGAAAAACAAGGCACATGACATGCACGTCCCAACCAGCCACGTCACTGGCCATTTTTTCCCTCTTCAGACAGCTCCTTGTTTGTTTCTAGTACCGCTGTGAAAAGAAAACCGGATAGGGGGGCTCCTCATCTGAAAGATGACAACCCAGGTAAACTTCCTCTTAGCTGCTCCTGGGTTAATTGGGGCTGCCTCCTTATTTAGCTGCTAGCTGGTTAGACCCGTTCAAAGATTTTGCCTCCAAACCCATTCTCTTGGAAGGCTCACTGGGAAGGAAATGGTCCCAGTTCACACCTTGCAAACATGCTAAACAACTCTTCATCTATACCCTCTGTTAAAGAGATGCTCAGGCAAACCGGGAGCTTTTTCAAATTGCCCCTCTCTGCAAAAATCAAACAAATGCACAGAGCTGAGTCAACCCACCAGTTCACAACTAAGTCCCGCCCCAAATGTCACACTAAGCAGAATTCCTTGACGACGCATTCCCACGCAAACGAGCTGGCTCACCAGATCTCACCAACATCAGGACTCTAGGGACCTTTGGGCACACTGGTAAGTTCCAGAGCACCAAACGCTTGACTCTGTCCCTCCAAATGGCTGGGCAAAAGACCTGGCTCCAGGAGTATTGCATCACCCCTTTCTCACTCACGTGCGAGACAGGGAAAAAAGGGAAACAGCTCAGAGAACATTAGATGTGTGCCTCATGTAAAGAGGTGCCTTTGACATTAAGCTGAGATTGGAGGAAGCAGAGTCCTGACAACAAACCCAGGCCTTCTTCAGCTGCACCTTCTTGCTTTTGGCAGGCTGACATTACTCCCTGGACACCTCTCACCCTCAGCTGGCAGCTTGGACTCTGCCTTCATTGCTCCTCTGGAGCTGCTCTTTCCCCCACGACTCCCGCTCTCTGCCTGGGGGCTTTCTGAACATCTGGCCCCACCCCCTCGGCGCTGCTACCAGTAATAGACTGTTCTTTCTTGGCTCATTCCTATGGATAGGTTTAGCAGCTGACATTCCTACGGCTGGAAGGGAACTCAGAAGCTCATTGAATCCCTTCTCCTCCGCGAAAGCAGGAACAACCGCAGCTAAATAATACCAAACAGGGGTTTGTTAACCTAGGACTTAATATCCGCAGCGATGAAGATTTCACCATTTCTGCAGGCACCTCATTCCAGAACTTCACCACCCTCCTGTTTTAGCCAGACAGCCAGCCCCCTCTTAGACCAGCATTTCTGGGAACACAAGGCAACTTAACATAAACAACAACAAGGCACAAAACAACAGGGCACTTAACATAAATTCCAGCATAGCCTTTGAAGCTGTGAGAAAGCACAGGTGTGCTGCTACAATGTGCCTCTGGGAGCATATACAACGATTAGGCTCACAGCATACAGAGAAACTGTGACAGACATGGCTCTTAGCCCCTACTAAATAACATGATGCACACACACCAACATCCTAGGTGGGAAAATATTTACCCTAATAAAAGAATGTCCAGTAGTCGAAACTTATTGTTTCTCTCCCTTGCAAGTGTAAACTACTCTTGCGAGAGCTGGCGTCGCCCAGACAGACCAGCCCCAATTTGGCATAAGAAAGGAGAAAGAGAATAAAGGAGTACAGAGGTATTAGTATGGGACCTACAGCACCATGATTTTTGAGTGCTTTTCACTATCTGTCTGCTGGTCAGATAAGTGACAGCCTCCCAAGGCTTCTGAAGCTAAGAGGGTCCCTGAGCCTTTTCCCTTATTCGTCTTTCCGCGGAACTGAGTGACCGATCCTGGCTTGGCACCGCTGGAATCGAGAGATGCAAGGAGGGGTAAGAAGCGCCCACACCTGATCTCCTATCTTTAGTGTATATGTATTTTGAAATAGAGCTCTATACTTTGTTTTCTTTCTTTGGGATAGTGGCTTCAGCTTTGTAACTTGTTTGTGTGTGTAACATCTCTACATTTAAATAAGTAGGCACTAGCAATTCTGTAACCACATGATTAGAATCTAGTTTAATAAATTTTGGTAACCGTTTGTGCATAAGCCTGACTTGTTTCTCTGGTTTACTGTAAAGCAGCCAACACAATTAAAGAACCTCAGCCGTTTTGGCTATAAAGCCTGGCCATTAGGTAAGAGTACTAAGAGCCTAGCGTTGAGTTGTGCCGCCTCCACGGGGCAAACTCTTGGGGCGCCTGTCAGTCAATCCTGACTGCCCACTGCGAAGGAGCTCTGAGCTCTAGCAGTTAAAGTCACGGATGCTATAAAACGGGCATAGCTGGCACCTCACCAAACATCCTTGGCCATCGGCTAACAGATTTGGCGTAGTCGAAGCAGGATTGTGATATAGGCTGCACTACAGTAACACAATGAAACCAGTCATGATAAACACCACAGAATTCCCTGAGCTAGAGAAAAGTTTGACCCAAGAGGGATGGGGAAATCCTCTGTGGAGCAAAGAACTGCTGGAGAAATATTGGGGAAAACCAGCAGAGATCTGGCAGCATTTCTCTAACTGGAGAACTGCCTGCAAGATGAAGAAAGGGAAAGGAAAAGGTGCTTGTATATGGCTGCTTACTAACATTTGGCAAGCTGCCTGTAAGGATTATCATAGTCTGGCAATAGAATTTAATAGGCTACAACAGGAAAGGGACACACTGCGCAAGGAATGCCAAAATTTAGATACCCGAGTAAGAACACTGAATAGGGATATGGAGCATGTTCAGAAGAGATTACTTCCCTTAATTGAGAAAGAAGGGATAGAACGAAGGGAAAAGCTGGAGTCTAAAACACGCAGAATCCACCGGGCTAAAGTTGAGACTGCTCTCTGGCTAGACCCTGAGGAATGGGACGGAGACATTTGGGACTCAGCAGATGAGTCCCCCTCCTCTGAGGAGGAAGGTCCCTCTGTAAAATTAATACCAGCTATCACACATCACAAATCAGAAGAACATGAGGGAAATTTGAGTGGAGCAGAGCTGGATGAGGAAGGGGATGACAATGATCCATCCACCTCTTCAAAAACAAAGAAGGGAGGTAAAAAGGGAAAAGGGAGTAAAGCTCCAACACACTTTACCAAAATTACCACCCACCAATATACTCCCATGGAGTTAAAAACAATCCAGGGAGATTTTGCTAAAAAGCCTGAGGAAGGTATAATAGAGTGGCTGGTCCGCCTCTGGGACACTGGGGGTGGATATATACGCCTGACAGCCCAAGAAACTGAGCGCCTAAACTTAGGTGCAGGAATATTCCTGGAACATTCAGAGGGGAACACCCCTAAAACACTTTGGTCTCTGGCTTGTCGATGGACAAGAGGAATTTACCCAGCAGACCGAGACGAACCCACAGTAACGCACTGGACCAACATAGATGAGGTAAAAACAGCTCTATTAACTGTGGCTGTCATTAGCATGCTTGGCCGAAACCCTCAAGATTTAGCCTATGAAAGTCCATGGGAGGGTCAGGTAGATGTAGATGATCTCAGACCCCTGCTTAAGGGAGCTCCGAGTAACCATAGGGCTATGGCACTGTCCCTTAGATCAGAAGCTGCAGCAGATAACAGAACCTTTCGGGCACTGCTAAACCGTCTGGTGTCATACTTTAGAGAATTCGGAGATATCAGAGCACTGACAGGCAAAGCTAAGATGCGTTCCCTTCAGGGAAACAAGGGGGCACCATCTAAAGGACATAAAAACAAGCGAGAACCAACCCAGGAGCAAAAGGAGCTTAGAGCCAAGTTGTGGAGACAATGACTGGCTTTAGGTTATCCCAGAGATGTGATAAATGGACTGCCCACAGAGCGGCTAAAATTATTAACCACCTTTAAAAGAGCTGACTGGGAGAAAACTAATTCTACTCCCAGTGCACCTCCGCAGCTCTCACCTCCTCCCCCACCTGCAGACACCCTGTACACACCATTGCGGCAGCAACTGCAAGAGTTACCAGAGCAGGGAAACTAGCTTGCGGGGGTCAATCTCCTCTCCTAATAAACCAGCTTAAATCCAAAGAGGAGAAAACAACAGCAAAAGACCCCCGGATACATATAACTGTAAATGACAAACACAGTATTCCTTTCTTAATGGACACAGGGGCTCAAATGTCCATGATTAAGCGAGAAAGTTTTCAGGACCCGCCACCTACTGGCCGAAAGCAGGTACTTGTTACAGGAGTAAATGGCACTACCATAACTTACCATTAGTTAATATAAAACTGGACATCCCATTGCAACCCCACCATCAGCCCTGAAAATATGGGGTGATTTTGGGCAATGCCAACATACTGGGCATGGATGTTTTAAGAGGAAAGGAGGGAAGGATTAATGGGGAAAGATGGGCTTTTGGAGTCACTTCTGTTCCTCATGCCACCCACCTGGAAGAGGAAAGCCCTCCCCACTATTCTGTAAACTTACTTAGCAGCGCGCCTGCTCTCCCGCCCTCAACAGTAACAAACATAAAGCAGTGTAATGTCCCAGCTGAGGCCATAAACCCTGTTACTGACCTGATCAAAGATTTGGAACAGCGAGGAATTTTAATTCGTACCCACTCTCGCTTTAATTCTCCTGTGTGGCCCATCAAGAAACCAAATGGGAAATGGAGACTCACTATAGACTATAGGAAGCTAAACAGTAACACTGGACCATTAACTGCAGCAGTCCCTAGCATAACAGATATTGTAAACACCATACAAACCTGGGATAAACCCTGGCTAGCAGTATTAGATGTAAAGGACATGTTCTTCATGGTCCCGTTGCAACCAGCTGACCAGGAAAGATTTGCTTTTACTTGGAGAGGTGTACAATACACTTTTACCCGAATGCCACAAGGGTTTAAGCACTCACCCACTATTTGCCATAGGGTACTGGCAAAGGTCCTAGATGACCTTATACTGCCACCCAATGTACAAACTGTGCAATACATTGATGACATCTTAATAGGTGGGAAAACCTCAGAAGAGGTACAGGAGGCTATGAATCAAATCAAAGGAGCACTAGAAGCCCGTAATTTATAGATACCAGCTGAGAAATGCCAAGGTCCCTCCCAAGAGATAAAATTCTTAGGTACTGTATGGATTGGAGGTAGGAGATCTGTGCCTAATGACACTGTGCAAGAGCTAAATCAGGCACCCTCCCCTGAAAGTAAAGATCAATTGAGACAGACTTTGGGAACCCTGGGGTTTTGGAGAAAACATGTACCTGGCTTTGCCATTGTAGCCAGACCGTTGTACAATTTGTTAAAGAAAAGTGCTGCCTGGGAATGGGCTCCTGCCCATGAGGAAGCCCTCAGGCAACTGCTAGGGGAGATACACACCTATCAGGCTCTGGGTCCCATACATCCTGAAGCCCCATTCTATTTGTACCTAACTGTGGGCGCCACTGAAATGTCTTCTGCTCTCTGGCAAGAAAGTGACACTGCTCCCAGACGACCAATTCAGTTTGGTTCCAAGTCATGGCAAGGGTCACAGGCTAACTACACGCCTTATGAGAAGGTGCTTCTGGCAGCTTACACAGCCTTGAGAGAAACTGAGGAATTAACTCAGGATAAGGACATCACAATTCACACTCCTCTTCCAATCATTAAACCTATATTGGAAGGGAAAGAGTTACCACCTGGTGTAGCACAGAAAATGACTATCCAAAGATGGGCACTTTACATACACCACAGGGTAGGTGGTGCAGACACTGCACAAAACCCCACTATGATTCAGGAACCCCTATGGAAAGTGGGAATGCCTGATGAATACCGCCTACCTCCACAGCAGTCTCCCATTAAGGATGCTGCCCCATTTGATCCTTCTCAGCCTGAGGGAGTATGGTTCACTGATGGCAGTGCCAGGCTGGTTAAAGGAAAATGGAAGGGAAAAGCTGCAGCAGTGCCTGCAGACGCCTCTGCAGCACCCCTAACTGCTGAAATTGACGGGTCAGCACAACTTGCAGAATTGGCTGCAATTAAACTGGCCTGTGAAGCAGGAGCCACCGCAGTATATACGGACTCCTATGCGGTGTGGGCAGGTGCCACTCAGTGGATCACTAACTGGAAAAATAACCACTGGGAAGTAGGAGGTAAACCAGTATGGGGACTGGAATACTGGAAGTGGTTATATCAGCATGCCCTGCAACAACCCCTGTCTATAGGGCATGTCTCAGCTCATCAGAGGAATAATACCCCAGCTGCACAGTTAAACAATTTAGCCGATGCAGCTGCCCAGCTCTTTACCACAAAAGTAGAATGGGAACGCTTATATTCATGGTTACATGATAATTTAGGACACACAGGAAGTGATGAGTTAGTGCGGGAAGCACATATCAGGGGGGTGGCCTATCACCCACAGACAGGCTAGAGACCTGGTGCAAGCCTCCGCTATTTTTGCTGAGACTAGAAAACATATAGCAGAAGGACAAAGGTTTGCCAGGCTAAGAGATGGAAAAACACTCTGGGCAACCTGGCAGGTCGACTATGTCGGACCACTACAAGGCAGAGGTGGAAATACATCTTTTCTGGGGTAGAAATTGTTTCAGGAATTGGTTTTGCATATCCAACCCGATTGGCAACAGGGTTGTCCACAGTTATGGGACTAAACCGCTTAACAACAATTGTCCCAATGCCTCAAGAAATCCAATCAGATAATGGTTCACATTTAAGTATAAACTTGTAAGGGAATGGACCCTTAACCATGGAGTCCAATGGACCTTCCACCTTCCGTATCAACCTCAATCTAATGGCATGGTCGAGCGCTGGAATGGGTTGCTAAAGAATCACTTGAAGCGTACTGATGGCACATGGGGAGACAGGCTGGAAGAAGTGGTGCAGAGATTAAACAACAGACTCCTACAGGAAGTCCAATCAGCAGGGGATTCTTCCCTACAGGGAAAGCTATCTCCCCTCCCAGAACACCACTGCACAGTTCCAAATATGCTTCTGGAGACACTGTTGTGATTAAACACCCAGCCTTGGGGACCTTTACCTGTGTTTTGCATGCCTATAAAGAGAAAGGCGTATGGAGTGCCTTAAATGCTGATAAAAGGCTAATAACCATTACAGAGGCTTGGATCACATCCAAGACCGACTGACCATGTGATTTATTGCAGGAATGGTCCCATGGTTCCGAGCAACCTGCCAGCTAACCTGTCAGCAAAATGAACCATGCAGCCGAGCTGTTTGATCACTAGAGACTACTATGAACTGTTAATATATTTGCCATTGCTTATACTATCAGGCATAATTATTGCTTTTGGTTTTAAAATAAGTTTTTTAGCTAGAACCCGACCCACCAGAGATATGTTCCTGCAAGCTCTCATGATCCTTCTGTTGGCTCCAGTCACCTTGGCAATACCAGAACATCCTCTTCGGGGAGCAATCCAAACCATCGCCTCAGCTGCTGGTGCTACAAATTCCTGGATGTGCACCTTGCTAAATTCAACCAATGGACTGGGAATTGAATTTGTACCACTCAGCCTAAATGATTGGTGGAACAAAAGCGACATCTTTCGGTGGGGACCAGCGTGGTACACCAACAACCCTCGCGTTGACTGGTTGGGGGGGGGGGTGTGGGACAATGGCATCGCACTGTTTGCGGACGGCCTGTGGAATATGTAACGGGATCATCTAAAGAAGTATACCCTATTTGTTTTGAAACTCAGGGTGACATACAAAGGGGTAGTCTAGATAAGCAGCAATGTGCCCATACAATTGTATTTGATAAAAGAAGAGGGGAATGGACAAACCTCATGGATGCAATGGTTTGCTCAACACTTGGGATTTTCCCTCTCCCCGTTTTTACATTCGGTTGTAAATACTGTTTTAACCATTTTAATTATTGTAATTGTTTTTTTGTGTAACTTTATGTATTATGAAGCGTTTGATTCAAACTGCTCTTTCCTCCACACAAATCAGATACCTAGAGCTAAAAAGGGATCCTAACCAATTCCGCGAACCCTCATCCTCTAATTTGTTTGTTGTGTGTTTCTAGATTTCCCCAAGGAGGGCAAGAGGTGCTGGCATCACCGCCACCTTCCAACCTGGGATGTAGTGTGGTGCATCAGGGGTGGAATGTAGCCAGACAGCCAGCCCCCCTCTCAGACCAGCATTTCTGGAAACACAAGGGAGCCAAAAGAACAGGGCACAGCCTTTGAAGCTGTGAGAAGCACAGGTGTGCTGCTACAATGTGCCTCTGGGAACATACACAACGATTAGGCTCACAGCAGACAGAGAAGCTGTGACAGACATGGCTCTTAGCCCCTACTAAATAATGTGATGCACACACAACCACATCCTAGGTGGGAAAATATTTACCCTAATAAAAGAATGTCCAGTAGTCGAAACTTATTGTTTCTCTCCCTTGCAAGTGTAAACTACTCTTGCGAGAGCTGGCGTCGTCCAGACAGACCAGCCCCAATTTGGCATAGGAAAGGAGAAAGAGAATAAAGGAGCACAGAGGTATAAGTATGGGACCTACAGCACCATGATTTTTGAGTGCTTTTCACTATCTATCTGCTGGTCAGATAAGTGACAGCCTCCCAAGGCTTCTGCAGCTAAGAGGGTCCCTGAGCCTTGTCCCTTATTCGTCTTTCCGCGGAATTGAGTGACCGATCCTGGCTTTGCACCGCTGGAATCGAGAGATGCCAGGAGGGTAAAAAGCACCCACACCTGATCTCTTATCTTTAATGTACACATATTTTGAAATAGAGCTCGATACTTTGTTTTCTTTCTTTGGGATAGTGGCTTCAGCTTTGTAACTTGTTTGTGTGTGTAACATCTATACATTTAAATAAGTAGGCACTAGCAATTCTGTAACCACATGATTAGAATCTAGTTTAATAAATTTTGGTAACCATTTGTGCATAAGCCTGACTTGTTTCTCTGGTTTACTGTAAAGCAGCCAACACAATTAAAGAACCTCAGCCGTTTTGGCTATAAAGCCTGGCCATTAGGTGAGAGTACTAAGAGCCTAACGTTGAGTTGTGCCGCCTCCACGGGGCAAACTCTTGGGGCGCCTGTCAGTCAATCCTGACTGCCCACTGCGAAGGAGCTCTGAGCTCTAGCAGTTAAAGTCACGGATGGTATAAAACGGGCATAGCTGGCACCTCACCAAACATCCTTGGCCATTGGCTAACACCTGTCGAAATAAAAGCAGCAGTGAGCATATGTTGTGTTACAAAGGGTATGACTTGGGGTTTAACCAAATTTACTGCGGCGACAATGGACAATGCTCACCATTCTATGATCATGGAAAGCTGTGGGAGCCCTCAGACGTGAATTTTCCTTTCTAGGGCATCACCCTCCTGTCTGGGACCGGGGCACCACTCCAACACTGGGCAGAATTCCCTGTGATCATGGTACATAAGGAAAGTTGAACAATGTTTTCCCTGATGGGGGACTTTATTGGATATTTTTGTCCCTTCTCGCCAACCATCAGATAGGAAGCCAAAAACAGGCCAAGAATGTCCTCTTTTCCTCCGAAGTCACTGCCTCTCAGCAGAGAGCCTCCTAACCCTCTTCCTGTGCTTTGGTGCCAGTGCTCTTCCACACGCGCTGTCAGGTCATAGCAAAGGAAGCCAGAGCCAGTGAAGCTTCTGACCATCAGTACCCACCCGGTGGGACTCGCGGTGCTGAGAGTCCTATCTGAATTCACACAGTGGTGTCGTGGGGCATCTAAGCCATGCACACCTGCGCTGCGTGTGTCAGTGTCGAGGGTTAGGGGGCTGCACAGGCATGGACGGAAAGCTTCCATGCCAAGGTGAAGGACTGCAGTTGTTAGCGGGGGGAGAAGGAGGTGGGACCTGGATTTGGGTAGGAGATGTATGTGAGAGGGTCACTTCTGAAGGGCCTGGTGAATGCAGATCTGCAAGCTGGGTTTAAAGCCTTGGCGAAGTGGAGGCTGTGAAGGTTACAAAGACAGGGGAGCTGTGTGAGCAGAAGGCCAGGGGACGCTGCATCGCAGTCACCTCCTGAATAGGTGAGGGTTGCGGAAGTGGAGATGTATTTGTCTGTGGCAGTAAGAGTTGGAACTGGGAACCTGGGGGTAGATTTTTTTGCTTATTTTACGCTTAGAAATTGTGCTCTGTGTGGCCTGTGCCCCGGGGGTGGGTGGGGTGTCTCTTCCCTCTGAGACCCCACAGCTTCCCTCAAAAATGAGCCTTTTGAATGAAGAAGTCTCTCACGGGAAAGCTTTCCCTTCAGTCTCAGGGCAAATTATTGACCAATAGCTGTGTGGCTGGCATCACTCGTGTCTTCCTTCGGTAGCTCTGAGCCATTGTGTGAGACTCAGCAGTTATGGCTCTTTGTGTCCTTTTGTCTGCTGCATTGGTCCCTATTGAATGTCCCTCTGTCGGAGGGCTCTGCCTGGCCCTCTCCCCAGCTCTGCCCCTTGCCTGGTGACTATTTAGTGGTAAGAACCGCTGGCTTGTTCCTGGGCTTGGCTGAGGCCCGGATTGTGCTGGCTGAGTGTGATATGGACTAGGTGTGTCAGTCTGCACCAAAGGCTTTTCGGTGTCACACTCCTGAGACACCCCACATGTGGGCCTGGTTCTCTTGCCCAGTGTAGCCCTTGAAAGCAGAGCCCTGCGCATGTGCAATTTACTGCAACTGTGTGATGGATGGGAACAGACACATGAGCCTCGGAGGCTGGGAAGTGCAGAACCTGAGGAACGGGTTTGCTCTTTTTACAGCTATTAGCAGACGAACTGTGAAGTGTTTAAATCCATGTCAAGTATCCAGTGCAACGCCAAAACATACTGGAGCCAGAGGTGAAAATGGATTTCCTTTAAGAAAACCATCCAAAAGTGGGCATCTGAGATACCTTCATTTGCATTCTAGTGTTTCACCACTGAGACAGGCTCTCTATTACTGGACATCAGTGAGAGCTTTGTTACTAGGGAGCGGGGTCTCCTCCTTTGGTAGCAGCAACGTGCCTCTGACTTTATGATTGGGAAAGGGATTTTTGGAAATTGTGCTGCGACACCAGTTTCAAAGCTTTGTGTGATATCGTGAAACTCTTGAGCCCCAAACTCTAAATGGATAAAACGTCACTGGTATGGCATGTTCAAAGCATCCCAGCACTTTCTTAATGAAAACAGTGCGCTTGTATTATCACTAGGGGTGATATGTTCATACTGTAGTAATTCTGGTATCCAGCACCTGAAGGAACCATGCTGCTCTAGAGAAGTTACTGAGATGGTCTTCAAACCCAACTATGTCTGATTGATTGCTGGGTATCCTTCAGTAGGTTATTTCCTCATTCTTTGTATTTCCCGATGTTGCTCCAAGTGGCTGGGAGACAACTGTCCCTGATCGCCCGTAATCTGCCTCTCTGAGTTGTTGTAACTGTCAGTCGGAGAAGACAGCTCAGCAGGGAGACAAGTTGTAATATGCAAGGGAGAAATAAAGATTAGTCAAATCCCTTGTGTGCCTCTCTGGGTTCAGGGCAGGAAAGGAGATGGGAAAACAAGCGTTTATGCTGCAGAAAACTCAAGATCAATGCCCCAAATGGGGCCTTGGGACAGTGAGTGTAGAGCATTTGACTGCAGATCAAGTGGCCCTTGGTTCAAGCCTAACCAATCTCTTTGAAATACATTTACTCAGCTCCGTGTTTCTAACAGTGTCTGGTTTTCTATTCCATGGGAAATATTTAAATGGCCCTTAACCCGCAAAAATTGCTAGTACGAACGCACGTAAACGTGGCAAACCTGTCCCTTAGATTGAAGTAGCTCGTGACATGAGCAATGTGTGGCCTCATACCTATAAAGAGGTGTTTGTCCCTAGTCAAAGAAATCTATGACATTAAGCCCTGTGTATCTGTGAAATTTTAAATGCATGTAGACAGCCAAACCTATTGTGTCCTCCCTCCCCCCACATATTTCCTGAAAATCACCACCAGCCTTTCCAGGCTCTCCTCCCCGAGTTCTATCCAGGCTGGTCACCTTTCAAAGAAAAGTGTACCTGCCTTGTCACTTTGGATTTGCAGCAAAAAGGGCGGAGATGAGCTCGGGTGAGGAGAGCGGGAGAAATGGAGAAGGAAGCCGTCTCCTGAGAGGTGAAAGAGCTGGAGGGGCCCAGGCGTGCGGGGGAGCAGCCTGCCAAGAGTTAGACATGCTCAGAAAAGGCTTAAACTACAGGTTCCATAGCGTGATGGTTGGCACTCAGGACTCAGTGGGACCCTTGTGTGCTGGGCTTCTTTCTCCACTAAGGACCGTGAGTGACGGCCTCTCTCTCCTGTCTGCTGAATTGGTTCCCCTGTGGCTAGGTCTCTGCTTCGGCTGGTTCACCAACTTTTCTGAAATACATTGAGGCGACAGAAATGTCGTTTCTGGTTGGATATATATAGGAGGACTTTTTGGCTGGTGCGTCAGACTGACCTAGTGCTGTCAGCGGCAGAGTGGGGAGTGTGGCATTCACTCCCTCAAGGCAATTATCTGCCCCTTCCACAGCCCTGCAGAGCTCAGTCCAGCATTTTGAAAATACCAGAGCCCCTTAGTCAGCTGTCGGGACAGACCGTTCTCTTAAAGCAGCTGGCCATTTGCCTTTCTACAGTTGAGTCACAGCTGCCCTTTTGCCTGTGCCTGGTTGAAGCACCATATCCCTAGGTGTGTTTGAGTCCTTGCTCAGCTGTCCTGAGTGTGGCACCGTGGGGGCTGACAGAGGGGGGAGGCTGGGCGATATGGGGATATTTAAACCATCCCACCCCTCTCTCACACCTTTAGGTTGTACTTGGAGTCTGCCCAGCCGAGGAGCTGGAACCCAGCACGGCCAGGCGTATGAAGTGTGTAGGGTGGCTTGGAACCAGAGGTTTGTGAGCCCGAGTTTCCCCAACAGCCATTGATGGAGTAGCATGTACTTGGAACTGGCGACCTCACTAGGGGAGTGGCAGATATTTGACGCGTCTCTAGGCAAGAAAATGGGAAATGCAATTGATGAATGCATTTTACACAGTTTTATTCTGCTCCCTGCATTTTTCTTGTAGCTCTCTAACAGAGAAAACTTGTCTATGGTGCACCGTTCATCTCTGAACCCACACTGAGATTAACGGTATACTGTCTGCACAAGAACATTGAGCCTCTCAGAACTTAAAAGGCAAATATCTTCCCCACGATGCTGAGAAGAGATAATCCACATTACAATTGCTCTTGTCCCAAGGGTTGTCACTATCTCTAAAATGCTCCCAGGCAGTTCGTCTCCAGTAGCCTCTGACAAGAGAAGTTGAACTTCTGGCCCTCATGTGGGGTTTACTTTACAGGCCCGGCGAAACTGTTTGAACTCAGAGGAGAAGGGTGAAGGCGGGTGAGTGGTGCCAAAGGAACAAACATTAGGAAAATCGTCCGCAAACACTTGGAAGGTGATTAGCTGATAGAGACAAGCCAGCATGGATTTGTAAACAACAAATCATGTCAAACCAATTTGATTGCTTTCTTTGACCGGGTAATCACCCATGTGGAAAACGGAGAAACGGTGAATGTGGTATAGCTATATATTAGGCATTGCATATCATCTCACATGATGTTATATAGTTTAGATGAGGCTAGAATAGTATGGGTGCAAAATTTCTATGTTCCGCCCCCATCGGTAAGTCGCAGGGCAAGCGGTGGGCCGGGGGGGGGGGGCGGGACGACGTACGCAATTTAGAGGAAGACAAGGTAAACCAAAACGGAAAAATAGAGCTACTGTACTTTATTGTCTATCACATTTTTGCGTAATATGTAAAAAGTGCGTGGTTCGAAACCAGTACCTCTGTTTATCTTCCTCACCCTTATTCCCAGAAGGGCTCATCTCTTTCCCCTGAAACCCCTCCACCATATAAGTCATATCACGAAAAGAGTTCAATGAGGCCTGTTTTACAGCAGCAGTGGCCAGGAGATGCATTTTAGCTTGTGCACAGAAATTCTGTAATGGCATGTAGGTGAAAGCTTTGCCCTCACTGATTTCACTGGCTGAGATTCACAGCAATATCCCTGTCACCCCCAATCACTCAGGGGCATTCTAGGGGGCTCCAGCGATCTGCACATGGGAACGTCAGCGCCTGTTCTGTGCCAGAAGCCGTTTGCAGAGATCATCTCATCTGACCCACTTGCAGATTAGAGACCGACTATATAGCTCAGCAAGGAGTGTGGCACCAAACCAAAAGGCACTTGATCGGCACTGGAATAAGTCCTGGAGTTGAGAACACCCCAGGCCCCTGGGGCATTTGCAGGAAATTAATGAGTGACAGGAAAGGATAAAAGTCATAAAAGCGTATAACACAAGCACTGGAAGGCACCTCGGGAGGCCATCGACTCCAGATCAGTGCCATAATGGCAGGACCAAGCACAGTTTATGCCATCGCTGATAGCCATCTAGCTCACTTATTTCTCAATATCATCAACGATGGTGATTCTACAACTTCCCGCGGCAATTTATTCCATTTTTTGACTACTCTGAGAGTTAACGACTTTTCCCCAAATGGCCAATCTCAACTTCCCTTGCGGCACATTAAGTCCTTTGCCTCTTGTTCTATCCCCGGAGGCCAAAAAGAACAAGTTTTTTCCCTCCTCCTTATGACACCCTTTTAGATACTTGAAAACTGCTATCATACCCCCCCCGCCCAACTCTTTTCCAAGCTAAACAAGTGAAATTTTTTCAGCCTTCCTTCATAGGTCACTTTCGCTAACAGTTCTTATCGCTCTTGTCTGGACCCCTCCAATGTCCCCACACCTTTCTTGAAGTGCGATGCCCAGAACTGGACACAATACTCCAGCTGACGCCTAAGCAGCGGAGAGTAAAGCGGAAGCATGATTTCTCGTATCTTGTTCACAAAACACCTGTTAATTTATCCGAGAATTATGGTTGCTGTTTGTGTAACAGAATCACACTGTTGGCTCACATTTAGTTGGTGGCACAGTATAAACCTGAGATCAATTTCTGCTGTACCGATTCCTTGATAGTCTCTCCGAATTCTATATATGTGAAACGGCTGTTACCTCCCCCAGTGGAGCACTTTGCAATCCTCCTTATTAACTTTAGTCCAGGTTACCTCAGACCATTTCTCCAGTTTATCCAGATCATTTTTGAATTATGAACCTGGTCTCCCAAGCATTTGTAACTCCTCCCAGCTTGGTATTATCTGAAAATACAATAAGCCTAATTGCCTTTGCAATATGTAAGTAGTTGAGGAAGATATTGAACAGAAACAGTCCTAAAACAGACCCCGGTTTGATTCCACTCATAATACCTTTCCAGCCAGCATGAGAATGATTAAGAACTACCCTGTGACTAAAATTACCCATCCACTTATTGCAGTCTCATCTAAATTGTATTTGGCTAGTTTTTGACAAGTTTATCATATGAGACACTGTCTAATGCGCTAAAAAACTCTAGGTAGGCCACATCTAACATCACCCATATTGACAAGGATTCTTATCCTAGCAAAGCTAGGTATAAGATCTGTTTGAAATGATTTGTTCTTTACAAATCCACGCGAGCGTCTCCTTATCACCTTTCAAGTACTTTCAGCTGTTTCATTAATTACCTGCTCCACGATGTTTCCTTGTTCAGAAATTAAGCTCTCTGTCCCATAGTTCCATGGGTTATTCTTATTCCCATTTCTACACATGGTCATGACATTTGCCCTTTCCAAGTCTTCTGGCAAAAAAATTTGTCTCCCATGATTTTCCAAAAAACCTTAAGTAAAACCCTTTTTCAGCTTCTCTAGTATTCTAGGATGCATTTCAGCAAGCTCTTGAGATATTTAACGTTCTCTTTTTTATTTCAACTTCTAGCACCACCCCTTTCCAACTGGTATTCATTGAGTTGGGCAGTTCTTCATCTGCCTTCTCAGTGAAGACTGAACCAAAAAGTCATTAACCATCTCGTCCATTTCCAAGGTCCCAAAACTGTTTCTCACTCCTTAGTGAGCCATTGCCGAACCCTGAATCTGGTCTTCCTCTTGTTTCTAATGTAGTTAGAAAAAGCCCTCTTGTTTTCCTTTAGGCATATAATTAATTTGCTCAGTTTGTACCTTAGCCAGTTTCATCTCTCCGCTATGTCCTTTTGTTCTTTGCCTTTATTCATTCATGGTAATTTGTCCTTGTTTCCTTTATTTATATGATACTTTTTTACGTTCGATCATGCCACACAGCATGGTGAAGCAAAGATGATCCTTTGCTGTACTTTCCAGCTTCGCTATGCAGCTGGCTAGTTTGCTTTTGGCCTCTTCATTATATCCTTTTGAAAAATTGCCAACTCTCCTCAGCTGTTTTTCCCCCCACCCCCTACTTTGGTTCCCTTGGGAACTTACTGACCACGTATCTGAATTTACCAAAATCTACCCTCCTGAAATGCTTTATCTCTATTTTGGTGGTTTCCTTTCTTCCCTTCTTTAAATTGTGAACCTTATGACTTCATGACTTTCACACCAGCTGCCTTCCACTTTCAACTGCTCTACCAATTCCTCTGTATTTGTTCAATTCAAATCTAGACCACCCTAGCCCCGCCGCCCCCCCCCCGCCCCGGGTAGCTTTTTGAAAATTTGGTAATTAAAAAAAATTGCCTCCAATGCAAGCAAAGAATTTACAATTTAGTTTGCACGTTGTTGTATCAGTTCTAAAAATCTTAACTGGCTAGTTGAAGACTCCAGTCAAATCAAAGCTGAGGCCGTGCATGAAGTGGGTAGGCTGATTGCGGATTCCTAGCAGGACATAGCTCTTCTTTTTTTACACTGTTAGTCTAATTCACAGACCCTCAACACATCCATCTCCTACATACATTTCCACTTTGTCCATATAATATTAACATATTAATATAATATAATTAATATATAAGGCAAAATCTCCCCCCCTTTCTAGCCTACCTTCACAGGATGCACCCTTCAATGCCCTGACACAAGACACTCCACCCGCCTCCCGACCCAGAAAAACGCACCCCCAACGTCACCCACGGATATCCACCCCCCCCCAATACCCGCCCCCGAACCAGAACACCCCAACTCCCAACACAGCCCACGTCACTGATAGCAACCCAGCCCCCAACACCGGCCCTGACCCGGAACGCACCCCCCCCCATGTCACCCATAGCAACCCACCCCAACACGCGCCCCAACACACGACACTACAACGCCCCCCAGCACCCAACACGTCACCTATTCCCCAACACCCACCCACGACCCAAAACAGAACAACCCCCCAAATCACTCATAGCAAGCCAACCTCCAACACCACTCCGGAACCAAAACACCCCAACCCCCCAACACCCCCTATGTCACCCACAGCAACCCACTACCCAAAACCCGCCCCCAACCCAGAACACCCCACCCTCCAAGCCACTCACAGCAGCCCACCCCCCAACACCAGCCCCCGACCCAAAGCAGC
This sequence comes from Carettochelys insculpta, assembly GCF_033958435.1. Lineage (NCBI taxonomy): Eukaryota > Metazoa > Chordata > Testudines > Carettochelyidae > Carettochelys > Carettochelys insculpta. The sequence continues at coordinate 559,380 of NC_134158.1, read as the reverse complement.
CCACACCCCCCAATACCCCCGACGTCACCCATAGCAAACCACCCCCAAGTTACCCATAGCAACCCAACCCCCAAGACCCGCCCCGACCCAAAACACCCAACCCCCCAACACCCCCCACGTCACCCATAGCAAACCACCCCCAACACCCGGCCCCCACGAAAAACACCCAACCCCCCAATACCCCTCACGTCACCAATAGCAACCCACCACCCAACACTGGCCCCAGACCCAAAACACCCCACCCCCAAAACTCCCAACGTCATCCAATGCAACCCACCCCCCCAACGTCACCAATCACAACCCACCCCCCCAAACACCCGCCCCCAATCCAAAAGACCCCAGCCTCCAACACCCGCCGCCGTCACCCAAAACACACCACCCCCCCAACACCCGCCCCGTCACCCATATCACCCCACCCCCCCCAAACCTGCACCCGACCCATACCACCCAACCCCCGCCCCGTCACCCAAAACACCCCATCCCCCAAAACCTGCACCTGACCCATATCACCCCACCCTCAACACCCGCCCCGTCACCCAAAACACCCCACCCCCCAAAACCCGCCACATCACCCACAACAACCCACCGCCCCAAAACCTGCAACCCACCCATAACACCCCACCCCCAACACCTGCCCCGTCACCCATATCACCCCACCCCCAACACCAGCCCTGTCACTCAAAACACCCCACCCCCCCAAGTCACCAATATCACCCCACCCCCAACACCAGCCCTGTCACCCAAAACACCCCACCCCCCCAACACCCTCCCCGGCACAAATATCACCCCCCCAACACCCGCACCCGACCCATATCACCCCACCCACAAACACCCCGCCTGGCACCCATATCACCCACCCACAAACAACCGCACCTGACCCATATCACACAACCCCCAAACAAGCCCCCCCCAGCACCCATGTCACCCCATCCCCAAACACCCCCCCGATACCCATGTCACCCCACCCCCAAACACCCCCCCCCGGCACTCATGTCACCCCACCCCCCCAAACACCCGCACCCGACCCATGTCACCCCCCCCCCGGCACCCATGTCACCCCACCCCCCAACACACCCCCCCCCGCCCCCAGCACCCATGTCACTCCACCCCAAACATCCGCACCCGACCCATGTCACCCCTCCCCCAACACCCCCCCTGGCACCCATGTCACCCCACCCCCAATGGGACCCATGTCACTCCACCCCAAATATCCGCACCCGACCCATGTCACCCCACCCCCAAACACCCCCTCCACCCATGCCACCCCACCCCCAACAACCACCCCCGGCACCCATGTCACCCCACCCCAAACACCCGCACCCAACCCATGTCACCCCACTTCCCAACACCACCCCCGGCACCCATGTCACCCCACCCCCAACACACCCCCCGGCACCCATGTCACTCCACCCCAAACATCCGCACCCGACACATGTCACCCAACCCCCAACACCCCCCCGGCACCCATGTCACCCCACCCCAAACACCCGCACCCAACCCATGTCACCCCACTCCCCAACACACCCTCCCCGGCACCCATGTCACTCCACCCCAAACATCCGCACCAGACCCATGTCACCCCTCCCCCAAACACCCCCCCCCGGCACCCATGTCACCCCACCCCCAAACACGCCCCCGGCACCCATGTCATCGCACCCCCAAACATCAGCACCCGACCCATGTCACCACACCCCCAACACCCCCCCCGGAACCCCTGTCACACCATCCCCAACACCCGCACCCGACCCATGTCACCCCACCCCCAACAGCCGCACCTGACCCATGTCACCCCACCCCCCAAAACCCCCCCCCGGCACCCATGTCACTCCACCCCAAACATCCGCACCCAACCCATGTCATCCCTCCCCCAAACACCCCCCTCGGCACACATGTCACCCCTCCCCCAAACACTCCCCGGCTCCCATGTCACCCCACTCCCAAACACCCGAACCCAACCCATGTCACCCCACCCCAAACACGCCCCCGGCACCCATGTCACCCAACCCCCAAAACAGGCACCCGACCAATGTCACCCCACCCCCAACACACCCCCAAGCACCCATGTCACCCCTCCCCGAAACACCGCCCCCAGGACCCATGTCACCCCACACCCAAACACACCCTCTGGCACCCATTTCACCCCAACCCCAAACACCCGTACCTGACCCATGTCACACCAACCCCAACACCCCCCCGGCACCCATGTCACCCCACCCCCAAAACCCCCCACCGGCACCCCTGTCACACCACCCCCAACACCCGCACCCGACCCATGTCACCCCATTCCCAACATCCCCCCCGGTACTCATGTCACTCTACCCCCCAACACCCCCCCCAGGCACCCATGTCACCCCACCCCCAAACACCCGCACCTGACCAATGTCACCCCACCACCAAACACACCCTCTGGCACCCATGTCACCCCACCCCCAAACTCCCGCACCCGACCCATGTCACCCCACCCCCAACCCCCCCCCGGCACCCATGTCACCCCACCCCCAATCACCCACCTCGGCACCCATGTCACCCCACCCCCAAACATCTGCACCCGACCCATGTCACCCCACCACCAACAACCCCCCAGGCACCCATGTCACCCCTCCCCGAAACACCCCCCCCGGCACCCATGTCACCGCACCCCCAAACACCCCCCCGTCACCCATGTCACCCCATCCCCAAACACCTGCACCTGACCCATGTCACCCCACCACCAAACACACCCTCTGGCACCCATGTCACCCCACCCCCAGCACCCGCACCCGACCCATGTCACCCCACCCCCAACTCCCCCCACCGGCACCCATGTCACCCCACCCCAAACACCCTCACCCAACCCATGTCACCCCACTCCCCAACACACCCCCGGCACCCATGTCACCCCACCCCCCAACACACCCCGCGGCACCCATGTCACTCCACCCCAAACATCCGCACCCGACCCATGTCACCCCTCCCCCAAACAACCACCCCCGGCACCCATGTCACTCCACCCCCAACCGAACCATGTCACCCCACCCCCAACACCCCCCCCGGCACCCATGTCACTCTGCCCCCCAACACCCCCCCCGGCACCCATGTCACCCCACCGCCAAAACCCGCACCCGACCCATGTCACCCCACCCCCAACACCCCCCCCGGCACCCATGTCACCCCACCCCCAACACCCGCACCCAACCCATGTCACCCCACCTCCAACACCCCCCCCGGCCCCATGTCACCCCACCCCCCAACAACCCCCCCGGCACCCATGTCATTCCACCCCAAACATGCGCACCCGATACATGTCATCCCTCCCCCAAACACCGCCTCCGGCACCCATTTCACCCCATCCCCAACACCCCCCCCCCCCAGCACACATGTCACCCCACCCCCAAACGCCCCCCGTCACCCATGTCACCCCACCACCAAACACTCGCCCCGGCACACGTCACCATACCCCCAAACACCCGCCCCGCCACCCATGTCACCCCACTCCCAAACACCCCACCCTGCACCCATGTCACCCAAACCCCAAACACCCGCACGCGACCCATGTCGCCCCACCCCCAAACACCCCCCCCGGCTCCCATGTCACCCCACCCCCAAACACCCGTACCCGACCCATGTCACCCCACCCCCAAACACCCCCCCGGCACCCATGTCAGCCCACCCCCAAACACCCGCACCCCACCCATGTCACCCCACCCCCAACACCCCCCCCGGCACCCATGTCACCCCACCACCAATACCCGCACCCGACGCATGTCACCCCACCCCCAACACCCCCCCCGGCACCCATGTCACCTCACCCGCAACACCCGCACCCGACCTATGTCACCCCACCCCCAACACCCCCCCCCGGCAGCCATGTCACCCCACCACCAACACCGCCATCGGAACCCATGTCACTCCACCCCAAATATGCGCACCCGATCCATGTCACCCCTCCCCCAAACACCCCCTCCGGCACCCATGTCACCCCACCCCAAAACTCCCCCCCCCAGCACCCATGTCACCCCACCCCCAACAGCTGCACCCGACCCATGTCACTCCAACACCCCCCCCGGCACCCATGTCACCCCACCCCCAAACACCCCCCCCGGAACCCATGTCACCCCACCCCCAAAAACCCGCACCTGACCCATGTCACCCCACCCCCAAACACCCCCCCCGGCACCCGTGTCACACCACCCCCAAACACCCGCACCCGACCCATGTCACCCCACCCCCAACACCCCCCCCGGCACCCATGTCACCTCACCTGCAACACCCGCACCCGACCTATGTCACCCCACCCCCAACAACACCCCAGGCAGCCATGTCACCCCACCACCAACACCGCCATCGGAACCCATGTCACTCCACCCCAAATATGCGCACCCGATCCATGTCACCCCTCCCCCAAACACCCCCTCCGGCACCCATGTCACCCCACCCCAAAACTCCCCCCCCCAGCACCCATGTCACCCCACCCCCAACAGCTGCACCCGACCCATGTCACTCCAACACCCCCCCCGGCACCCATGTCACCCCACCCCCAAACACCCCCCCCGGAACCCATGTCACCCCACCCCCAAAAACCCGCACCTGACCCATGTCACCCCACCCCCAAACACCCCCCCCGGCACCCGTGTCACACCACCCCCAAACACCTGCACCTGACCCATGTCACCCCACCACCAAACACACCCTCTGGCACCCATGTCACCCCACCCCCAACACCCCCCCCGGCACCCATGTCACCCCACCACCAATACCCGCACCCGACGCATGTCACCCCACCCCCAACACCCCCCCCGGCACCCATGTCACCTCACCCGCAACACCCGCACCCGACCTATGTCACCCCACCCCCAACACCCCCCCCGGCAGCCATGTCACCCCACCCCCAACACTCCCCCCGGCCCCATGTGAGCGCACCCCAAACACCCGCACCCGACCCATGTCACTCCACTCCCCAACACCCCCCCGGCACCCATGTCACCCCACCCCCAGCACCGCCATCGGCACCCATGTCACTCCACCCCAAATATGCGCACCCGATCCATGTCACCCCTCCCCCAAACACCCCCTCCGGCACCCATGTCACCCCACCCCAAAACTCCCCCCCCCAGCACCCATGTCACCCCACCCCCAACAGCTGCACCCGACCCATGTCACTCCAACACCCCCCCCGGCACCCATGTTACCCCACCCCCAAACACCCCCCCCGGAACCCATGTCACCCCACCCCCAAAAACCCACACATGACCCATGTCACCCCACCCCCAAACACCCCCCCCGGCACCCGTGTCACCCCACCCCCAAACACCCGCACCCGACCCATGTCACCCCACCCCGAAACACCCCCCCCCGGCTCCCATATCAACCCACCCCAAACACCCGCACCCGACCCATGAAACCCCACCCCCAAACACCCCACCCGGTACTGATGTCACTCTACCCCCCAACACCCCCCCCGTGTCCCATGTCACCCACCCCCAACACCAGCACCCGACCCATGTCACCCCACCCCCAACACCCCCCCCGGCACCCATGTAACCCCACCCCCAACACCAGCACCCGACCCATGTCACCCCACCCCCAACACCCCCCCAGGCACCCATGTCACCACACCCCCAAACACCCGCACCTGACCCATGTCACCCCACCACCAAACAAACCCTCTGGCACCCATGTCACCCCACCCCCAAACTCCCGCACCCGACCCATGTCATCCCACCCCCAACACCCCCCCGGCACCCAAGTCACCCCACCCCCAATCACCCCCCTCGGCACCCATTTCACCCCACCCCCAAACATCTGCACCCGACCCATGTCACCCCACCCCCAACGGCACCCATGTCACCCCACCCCCAAACACCTGCACCTGACCCATGTCACCCCACCACCAAACACACCCTCTGGCACCCATGTTACCCCACTCCCAAACACCCGTACCCGACCCATGTCACAACACCCCCAACACCCACCCGGCACCCATATCACCCCACCCCCAACACCCCCCACCGGCACCCCTGTCACACCACCCCCCAACACACGCACCCGACCCATGTCACCCCATCCCCAACACCCCCCCGGCACCCATGTCACCCCACCCCCAAACACCCGCGCCCGACTCATGTCACCCCACCTCCAACACCGCCCCCCGGCACCCATGTCACCCCACCCCCAAACACCCGCACCCGACCCATGTCACTCCACCCCCCAACACCCCCCCCGGCACCCATGTCACCCTACCACCAATACCCGCACCCAACCGATGTCACCCCACCCCCCAACACCCCCCCGGGCACCCATGTCACCCCACCCCCGAACACGCCTCTGACACCCATGTCACCGCACCCCAAACATCAGCACCCGACCCATGTCACTCCACCCCCAACACCCCCTCCGGCACTCATGTCACTCCACCCCAAACACCCGCATGCGACCCATGTCGCCCCACCCCCAAACACCCCCCCCGGCTCCCATGTCACCCCACCCCCAAACACCCGCACCCGACCCATGTCACCCCACCCCCAACACCCCCCCCGGCACCCATGTCACCCCACCACCAACACCCGCACCCGACGCATGTCACCCCACCCCCAACACCCCCCCCGGCACCCATGTCACCTCACCTGCAACACCCGCACGCGACCTATGTCACCCCACCCCCAACAACCCCCCCCCCGGCAGCCATGTCACCCCACCCCCAACACTCCCCCGGCACCCATGTCACCCCACCCGCAACAGCTGCACCCGACCCTTGTCACTCCAACACCCCCCCCGGCACCTATGTCACTCCACCCCAAACATCAGCACCCGACCCATGTCATCCCGCCCCCAAACACGCCCCTCGGCACCCATGTCACCCCTCCCCCAAACACCCCCCCGGCTCCCATGTCACCCCACTCCCAAACACCCGTACCCACCCCATGTCACCCCACCCCCAAACACGCCCCTCGCACCCATGTCACCCAACCCCCAAAACAGGCACCTGACCCATGTCACCCCATCCCCAACACCCCCCCCGGCACCCATGTCACCCCAACCCCAAACACCCCCCCCGGAACCCATGTCACCCCACCCCCAAACACCCCCCACCGGCTCCCATATCAACCCACCCCAAACACCTGTACCCGACCCATGAAACCCCTCCCCCAAACACCCCCCCCGGTACTCATGTCACTCTACCCCCCAACACCGCCCCCGTCTCCCATGTCACCCCACCCCCAACACCAGCACCCGACCCATGTCACCCCACCCCCAACACCCCCCCCGGCACCCATGTAACCCCACCCCCAACACCCGCACCCGACCCATGTCACCCCACCCCTAACACCGCCCCCGGCACCCAAGTCACCCCACCCCCAATCACCCCCCTCGGCACCCATGTCACCCCACCCGCAAACATCTGCACCCGACCCATGTCACCCCACCCCCAACGGCACCCATGTCACCCCACCCCCAACGGCACCCATGTCACCCCTCCCCCAACACCCCCATCGGCACCCATGTCACTCCACCCCAATACTCCCCCCCCGGCACCCATGTCACCCCACCCCCAAACACACCCCCAGCACCCATGTCACCCCACCCCCAACAGCTGCACCCGACCCATGTCACTCCAACACCCCCACCGGCACCCATGTCACCCCACCCCCCAACATATCCCCCGGCACCCATGTCACTCCACCCCAAACATCCGCACCCGACCCATGTCACCCCTCCCCCAAAAACCCACCCCCGGCACCCATGTCACTCCACCCCCAACACCCGCAACCGACCCATGTCACCCCACCTGCCAACACCCCCCCCGGCACCCATGTCACCCCACCCTCAACATCCACACCCGACCTATGTCACCCCACCCCCAACACCCCCCCAGGCACCCATGTCACCCCACCCCCAAACACCCCCCCCGGAACCCATGTCACCCCACCCCCAAAAACCCGCACCTGACCCATGTCACCCCACCCCCAAACACCCCCCCCGTCTCCCATGTCACCCCACCCCCAACACCAGAACCCGACCCATGTCACCCCACCCCCAACACCCCCCCCGGCACCCATGTAACTCCACCCCCAACACCCCTCCAGGCACCCATGTCACCCCACCCCCAAACACCCGCACCTGACCCATGTCACCCCACCACCAAAAAAACCCTCTGGCACCCATGTCACCGCACCCCCAAATACCGCCCCCGGAAACCATGCCACCAAACCGCCAAACAGCCGTACCCGACCCATGTCACTCCACACCCCAACACCCCCCTCGGCACCCATGTCACCCTACCCCCAATACCCGCACCCAACCGATGTCACCGCACCCCTCAACACCCCCCCGGGAACCCATGTCACCCCACCCCCAAACACGCCCCCGAGACCCATGTCACCGCACACCCAAACATCAGCACACGACCCATGTCACTCCACCCCCAACACCCCCCCTGGCACCCATGTCACCCCACCCCCAACACCCCCATCGGCACCCATGTCACTCCACCCCAAACATGCGTACCCGATCCATGTTACCCCTCCCCCAAACACCCCCTCCGACACCCATGTCACCCCACACCAATACTCCCCCCCCGGCACCCATGTCACCCCACCCCCAAACACACCCCCAGCACCCATGTTACCCCACCCCCAACAGCTGCACCCGACCCATGTCACTCCAACACCCCCCCCGGCACCCATGTCACCCCACCCCCCAACACACCCCCCGGCACCCATGTCACTCAACCCCAAACATCCGCACCCGACCCATGTCACCCCTCCCCCAAACACCCACCCCGGCACCCATGTCACCCCACCACCAACACCCGCACCCGACCTATGTCACCCCATCCCCCAACACCCCCCCCGGCACCCATGTCACTCAACCCCCCCAACACCTCCCCGGCCCCATGTTACCCCACCCCCCAACAACCCCCCCGGCACCCATGTCACTCCACCCCAAACATGCGCACCCGATGCATGTCATTCCTCCCCCAAACACCGCCTCCGGCACCCATGTCACCCCTTCCCCAACACCCCCCCCCAGCACACATGTCACCCCACCCCCAACACCCCCCCCGTCACCCATGTCACCCCACCCCCAAACACTCGCCCCGGCACACATGTCACCCCACCCCCAAACACCCGCCCCGGCACCCATGTCACCCCACTCCGAAACACCCCACCCTGCACCCATGTCGTCCCACCCCCAAACACCCGCACCCGACCCATGTCACTCCACTCCCCAACACCCCCCCCGGCACCCATGTCACCCCACCACAACACCCCCATCGGCACCCATGTCACTCCACCCCAAACATGCGCACCAGATCCATGTCACCCCTCCCCCAAACACCCCCCCCGGCACCCATGTCACCCCACGCCCAAACTCCCCCCCCAGCACCCATGTCACCCCACCCCCAAACACACCCCCGGCACCCATGTCACCCCACCCCCAACAGCTGCACCCGTCCCATTTCACTCCAACACACCCCCCGGCACCCATGTCACTCCACCCCAAACATCCGCACCCGACCCATGTCATCCCGCCCCCAAACACCCCTCTCGGCACCCATGTCACCCCTCCCCCAAACACCCCCCCGGCTCCCATGTCATCCCACTCCCAAACACCCGTACCCAACCCATTTCACCCCACCCCCAAACACGCCCCTGGCACCCATGTCACCCAACCCCCAACACAGGCACCCGACCCATGTCACCCCACCCCCAACACCCCCCCAGGCACCCATGTCACCCCTCCCCGAAACACTCCCCCCGGCACCCATGTCACCCCACCCCCAAAAACCCGCTCCTGACCCATGTCACCGCACCCCCAAACACCCCCCCCCGGCTCCCATGTCAACCCACCCCAAACACCCGCACCCGACCCATGAAACCCCACCCCCCAACACACCCCTCGTCTCCCATGTCACCCCACCCCCAACACCAGCACCCGACCCATGTCACCCCACCCCCAACACCCAGCCCGGCACCCATGTAACCCCACCCCCAACACCCGCACCCGACCCATGTCACCCCACCCCCAACACCCCCCCAGGCACCCATGTCACCCCACCCCCAAACACCTGCACCTGACCCATGTCACCCCACCACCAAACAAACCCTCTGGCACCCACGTCACCCCACCCCCAAACTCCCGCACCCGACCCATGTCACCCCACCCCCAACACCCGCCCGGGAAACAAGTCACCGCACCCCCAATCACCCCCCTCGGCACCCATGTCACCCCTCCCCCAAACATCTGCACTCGTCCCATGTCACCCCACCCCCAACACCCCCCCAGGCACCCATGTCACCCCTCCCCGAAACACCCCCCCCGGCACCCATGTTACCCCCCCAAACACCCCCCCCGTCACCCATGTCACCCCACCCCCAAACACCCGCACCTGACCCATGTCACCCCACCACCAAACACACCCTCTGGCACCCATGTCACCCCACCCCCAAACACCCGTACCCGACCCATGTCAAAACACCCCCAACACCCACCCGGTACCCATGTCACAACACCCGCCACCGGCACCCCTGTCACACCACCCCCAACACACGCACCCGACCCATGTCACCCCATCCCCAACACACCCCCCGGCACCCATGTCACCCCACCCCCAAACACCCGCACCCGACCCATGTCACCCCACCCCCAAACACCCCCCCTCGGCTCCCATATCAACCCACTCCAAACACCCGCACCCGACCCATGAAACCCCACCCCCAAACACCCCCCCCGGTACTCATGTCACTCTACCCCCCAACACCCCCCCGTCTCCCATGTCACCCCACCCCCAACACCAGCACCCGACCCATGTCACCCCACCCCCAAACACACCCCCCGGCACCCATGTCACCCCACCCCCAACAGCCGCACCCGACCCATGTCACCCCATCCCCCAACACCCCCCCCGGCACCCATGTCACCCCTCCCCCAAACACCCCGCCGTCTCCCATGTCACCCCACTCCCAAACACCCGTACCCAACCCATGTCACCCCACCCCCAAACACGCCCCCGACACCCATGTCACCCCACCCCCAAATCCCCCCAAGGCACGCATGTCACCCCTCCCCGAAACACCGCCCCCTGGCACCCATGTCAACCCTCCCCGAAACACCCCCTCCGGCTCCCATGTCACCCCACCCCCAAACACCCCCCCCGGAACCCATGTGACCCCACCCCCAAAAACCCGCACCTGACCCATGTCATCCCACCCCCAAACACCCCCCCCGGCACCCGTGTCACCCCACCCCCAAACACCCGCACCCGACCCATGTCACCCCACCCCGAAACACCCCCCCCCCGGCTCCCATATCAACCCACCCCAAACACCCACACCCGACCCATGAAACCCCACCCCCAAACACCCCACCCGGTACTCATGTCACTCTACCCCCCAACACCCCCCCCGTCTCCCATGTCACCCCACCCCCAACACCAGCACCCGACCCATGTCACCCCACCCCCAGCACCCCCCCCCGGCACCCATGTAAACCCACCCCCAACACCAGCACCCGACCCATGTCACCCCACCCCCAACACCCCCCCAGGCACCCATGTCACCCCACCCCCAAACACCTGCACCTGACCCATGTCACCCCACCACCAAACACACCCTCTGGCACCCATGTTACCCCACCCCCAAACACCCGTACCCGACCCATGTCACAACACCCCCAACACCCACCCGGCACCCATGTCACCCCATCCCCAACACCCCCCCCGGCACCCATGTCACCCCACCCCCAAACACCCGCACCCGACTCATGTCAACCCACCCCCAAACACCCGCACCCGACCCATGTCACTCCACCCCCCAACACCCCCCTCGGCACCCATGTCACCCTAACCCCAATACCCGCACCCAACCGATGTCACCCCACCCCCCAACACCCCCCCGGGCACCCATGTCACCCCACCCCCAAACACGCCCCCGACACCCATATCACCGCACCCCCAAACATCAGCACCCGACCCATGTCACCCCACCCCCAAACACCCCCCCTCGGCTCCCATATCAACCCACCCCAAACACCCGCACCCGACCCATGAAACCCCACCCCCAAACACCCCCCCCCGGTACTCATGTCACTCTACCCCCCAACACCCCCCCGTCTCCCATGTCACCCCACCCCCAACACCAGCACCCGACCCATGTCACCCCACCCCCAACACCCGCACCCGACCCATGTCACCCCACCCCCAACACCCCCCCAGGCACCCATGTCACCCCACCCCCAAACACCCGCACCTGACCTATGTCACCCCACCACCAAACACACCCTCTGGCACCCATGTCGCCCCACCCCCAAACACCCGTACCCGACCCAAGTCACAACACCCCCAACACCCACCCGGCACCCATGTCACCCCACCCCCAACACCCCCCACCGGCACCCCTGTCACACCACCCCCAACACACGCACCCGACTCATGTCACCCCATCCCCAACACCCTCCCCGGCACCCATGTCACCCCACCCCCAAACACCCGCACCCGACCCATGTCACCCCACCTCCTACACCGCCCCCCGGCACCCATGTCACCCCACCCCCAAACACCCCCCCGGCACCCATGTCAGCGCACCCCCAAATACCGCCCCCGTAAACCATGCCACCAAACCCCCAAACATCCGCACCCGACCCATGTCACTCCACCCCCCAACATCCCCCTCGGCACCCATGTCACCCTACCCCCAATACCCGCACCCAACCGATGTCACCCCACCCCTCAACACCCCCCCGGGAACCCATGTCACCCGACCCCCAAACACGCCCTCGACACCCATGTCACCGCACCCCCAAACACCCGCACCCGACTCATGTCACCCCACCCCCAAACACCCGCACGCGACCCATGTCACCCCACCCCCAACACCCCCCCCGGTACCCATGTCACCCCACCACCAACACCCGCACCCGACGCATGTCACCCCACCCCCAACACCCCCCCGGCACCCATGTCACCTCACCCGCAACACCCGCACGCGACCCATGTCACCCCACCCCCAAAAACCCCCCCCCGGCAGCCATTTCACCCCACCCCCAACACTCCCCTGGCACCCATGTCACCCCACCCCCAACAGCTGCACCCGACCCATGTCACTCCAACAACCCCCCCGGCACCCATGTCACTCCACCCCAAACATCAGCACCGACCCATGTCATCCCGCCCCCAAACACCCCCCTCGGCACCCATGTCACCCCTCCCCCAAACACCCCCCCGGTTCCCATGTCACCCCACTCCCAAACACCCGTACCCACCCCATGTCACCCCACCCCCAAACACGCCCCTCGCACTCATGTCACCCAACCCCCAACACAGGCACCCGACCCATGTCACCCCACCCCCAACACCCCCCCAGACACCCATGTCACCCCACCCCCAAACACCCCCCCTGGAACCCATGTCACCCCACCCCCAAAAACCCGCACCTGACCCATGTCACCCCACCCCCAAACACCCCCCCCGGCACCCATGTCACCCCACCCCCAAACACCCGCACCCGATCCATGTCACCACACCCCCCCCCCGGCTCCCATATCAACCCACCCCAAACACCCACACCCGACCCATGAAACCCCACCCCCAAACACCCCCCCCGGTACTCATGTCACTCTACCCCCCAACACCCCCCCCGTCTCCCATGTCACCCCACCCCCAACACCAGCACCCGACCCATGTCACCCCACCCCCAACACCCGCACCCGACCCATGTCACCCCACCCCCAACACCCCCCAGGCACCCATGTCACCCCACCCCCAAACACCCGCACCTGACCCATGTCACCCCACCACTAAACACACCCTCTGGCACATATGTCACCCCACCCCCAAACTCCCGCACCCGACCCATGTCACTCCACCCCCAACCCCCCCCCGGCACCCATGTCACCCCACCCCCAATCACCCCCCTCAGCACCGATGTCACCCCACCCCCAAACATGTGCACCCGACCCATGTCACCCCACCCCAAACACCCCCCCCGGCACCCATGTCACCCCACCCCAAACACCCTCACCCAACCCATGTCACCCCAATCCCCAACACTCCCCCGGCACCCATGTCACCCCACCCCCCAACACACCCCCCGGCACCCATGTCACTCCACCCCAAACATCCGCACCCGACCCATGTCACCCCTCCCCCAAACACCAACCCACGGCACCCGTGTCACCCCACCCCCAACACCCCCCCGGCACCCATGCCCAAACACCCCCCCTGCACCCATGTCACCCCACCCCCAAACACCCGCACCCGACCTATGTCACCCCACCCCCAACACCCCCACCGGCACCCCTGTCACACCACCCCCAACACCCGCACCCGACCCATGTCACCCCACCCCCAAACATCCGCATCCGACCCATGTCACCTCACCCCCAACACCCCCCCCGGCACCCCTGTCACACCACCCCCAACACCCGCACCCGACCCATGTCACCCCAAACCCAAACATCCGCACCCGACCCATGTCACCCCACCCCCAAACACGCGCACCTGACCCATGTCACGCCACCTCCAACACCCCCTCGGCACCCATGTCACACCACCCCCAAACAACCCCACCGGGACACGTCACCCCACCCCCAACACCCGCACCCGACGCATTTCACCCCACCTCCAACACCCTCCCCGGCACCCCTGTCACACCACGCCCAACACCCGCACCCAACCCATGTCAGCCCACCCCAACACCACCCCCGGCACCCATGTCACTCTGCCCCCAACACCCCCCACGGCACCCATGTCACCCCGCCCCCAAACATCCGCATCCGACCCATGTCACCCCACCCCCAACACCCCCCCGGCACCCATGTCACCGAAACCCCAACACCTACACCCGACCCATGTGACCCCAAACCCCAACACCCCCCCGGCACCCATGTCACCCCACCCCCAAACACACCCCCAGCACCCATGTTACCCCACCCCCAACAGCTGCACCCGACCCATGTCACTCCAACACCCCCCCCGGCACCCATGTCACCCCACCCCCCAACACACCCCCCGGCACCCATGTAACTCAACCCCAAACATCCGCACCCGACCCATGTCACCCCTCCCCCAAACACCCACCCCGGCACCCATGTCACCCCACCACCAACACCCGCACCCGACCTATGTCACCCCACCCACAACACCCCCCCCGGCACCCATGTCACTCAACCCCCCCAACACCCCCCCCGGCCCCATGTTACCCCACCCCCCAACAACCCCCCCGGCACCCATGTCACTCCACCCCAAACATGCGCACCCGATGCATGTCATTACTCCCCCAAACACCGCCTCCGGCACCCATGTCACCCCTTCCCCAACACCCCCCCCCAGCACACATGTCACCCCACCCCCAACACCCCCCCCGTCACCCATGTCACCCCACCCCCAAACACTCGCCCCGGCACACATGTCACCCCACCCCCAAACACCCGCCCCGGCACCCATGTCACCCCACTCCGAAACACCCCACCCTGCACCCATGTCGTCCCACCCCCAAACACCCCCCCCCCGGCTCCCATGTCACCGCACCCCCAAACACCCGCACCCGACCCATGTCACCCCACCCCCAAACACCCCCCCCGGCACCCATGTCACCCCACCCCCAAACACCCGCACCCGACCCATGTCACTCCACTCCCCAACACCCCCCCCGGCACCCATGTCACCCCACCACAACACCCCCATCGGCACCCATGTCACTCCACCCCAAACATGCGCACCAGATCCATGTCACCCCTCCCCCAAACACCCCCCCCGGCACCCATGTCACCCCACGCCCAAACTCCCCCCCCAGCACCCATGTCACCCCACCCCCAAACACACCCCCGGCACCCATGTCACCCCACCCCCAACAGCTGCACCCGTCCCATTTCACTCCAACACACCCCCCGGCACCCATGTCACTCCACCCCAAACATCCGCACCCGACCCATGTCATCCCGCCCCCAAACACCCCTCTCGGCACCCATGTCACCCCTCCCCC
Source organism: Carettochelys insculpta (assembly GCF_033958435.1). Taxonomy (NCBI): domain Eukaryota; kingdom Metazoa; phylum Chordata; order Testudines; family Carettochelyidae; genus Carettochelys; species Carettochelys insculpta. The sequence goes on along the minus strand of NC_134158.1, from coordinate 543,421 downwards.
AAACACCCCCCCGGCTCCCATGTCATCCCACTCCCAAACACCCGTACCCAACCCATTTCACCCCACCCCCAAACACGCCCCTGGCACCCATGTCACCCAACCCCCAACACAGGCACCCGACCCATGTCACCCCACCCCCAACACCCCCCCAGGCACCCATGTCACCCCTCCCCGAAACACTCCCCCCGGCACCCATGTCACCCCACCCCCAAAAACCCGCTCCTGACCCATGTCACCGCACCCCCAAACACCCCCCCCCGGCTCCCATGTCAACCCACCCCAAACACCCGCACCCGACCCATGAAACCCCACCCCCCAACACACCCCTCGTCTCCCATGTCACCCCACCCCCAACACCAGCACCCGACCCATGTCACCCCACCCCCAACACCCAGCCCGGCACCCATGTAACCCCACCCCCAACACCCGCACCCGACCCATGTCACCCCACCCCCAACACCCCCCCAGGCACCCATGTCACCCCACCCCCAAACACCTGCACCTGACCCATGTCACCCCACCACCAAACAAACCCTCTGGCACCCACGTCACCCCACCCCCAAACTCCCGCACCCGACCCATGTCACCCCACCCCCCAACACCCGCCCGGGAAACAAGTCACCGCACCCCCAATCACCCCCCTCGGCACCCATGTCACCCCTCCCCCAAACATCTGCACTCGTCCCATGTCACCCCACCCCCAACACCCCCCCAGGCACCCATGTCACCCCTCCCCGAAACACCCCCCCCGGCACCCATGTTACCCCCCCAAACACCCCCCCAGTCACCCATGTCACCCCACCCCCAAACACCCGCACCTGACCCATGTCACCCCACCACCAAACACACCCTCTGGCACCCATGTCACCCCACCCCCAAACACCCGTACCCGACCCATGTCACAACACCCCCAACACCCACCCGGTACCCATGTCACAACACCCGCCACCGGCACCCCTGTCACACCACCCCCAACACACGCACCCGACCCATGTCACCCCATCCCCAACACACCCCCCGGCACCCATGTCACCCCACCCCCAAACACCCGCACCCGACCCATGTCACCCCACCCCCAAACACCCCCCCTCGGCTCCCATATCAACCCACTCCAAACACCCGCACCCGACCCATGAAACCCCACCCCCAAACACCCCCCCCGGTACTCATGTCACTCTACCCCCCAACACCCCCCCCGTCTCCCATGTCACCCCACCCCCAACACCAGCACCCGACCCATGTCACCCCACCCCCAAACACACCCCCCGGCACCCATGTCACCCCACCCCCAACAGCCGCACCCGACCCATGTCACCCCATCCCCCAACACCCCCCCCGGCACCCATGTCACCCCTCCCCCAAACACCCCGCCGTCTCCCATGTCACCCCACTCCCAAACACCCGTACCCAACCCATGTCACCCCACCCCCAAACACGCCCCCGACACCCATGTCACCCCACCCCCAAATCCCCCCAAGGCACGCATGTCACCCCTCCCCGAAACACCGCCCCCTGGCACCCATGTCACCCCTCCCCGAAACACCCCCTCCGGCTCCCATGTCACCCCACCCCCAAACACCCCCCCCGGAACCCATGTGACCCCACCCCCAAAAACCCGCACCTGACCCATGTCATCCCACCCCCAAACACCCCCCCCGGCACCCGTGTCACCCCACCCCCAAACACCCGCACCCGACCCATGTCACCCCACCCCGAAACACCCCCCCCCCGGCTCCCATATCAACCCACCCCAAACACCCACACCCGACCCATGAAACCCCACCCCCAAACACCCCACCCGGTACTCATGTCACTCTACCCCCCAACACCCCCCCCGTCTCCCATGTCACCCCACCCCCAACACCAGCACCCGACCCATGTCACCCCACCCCCAACACCCCCCCCGGCACCCATGTAAACCCACCCCCAACACCAGCACCCGACCCATGTCACCCCACCCCCAACACCCCCCCAGGCACCCATGTCACCCCACCCCCAAACACCTGCACCTGACCCATGTCACCCCACCACAAAACACACCCTCTGGCACCCATGTTACCCCACCCCCAAACACCCGTACCCGACCCATGTCACAACACCCCCAACACCCACCCGGCACCCATGTCACCCCATCCCCAACACCCCCCCCGGCACCCATGTCACCCCACCCCCAAACACCCGCACCCGACTCATGTCACCCCACCCCCAAACACCCGCACCCGACCCATGTCACTCCACCCCCCAACACCCCCCTCGGCACCCATGTCACCCTAACCCCAATACCCGCACCCAACCGATGTCACCCCACCCCCCAACACCCCCCCGGGCACCCATGTCACCCCACCCCCAAACACGCCCCCGACACCCATATCACCGCACCCCCAAACATCAGCACCCGACCCATGTCACCCCACCCCCAAGCACCCCCCCTCGGCTCCCATATCAACCCACCCCAAACACCCGCACCCGACCCATGAAACCCCACCCCCAAACACCCCCCCCGGTACTCATGTCACTCTACCCCCCAACACCCCCCCGTCTCCCATGTCACCCCACCCCCAACACCAGCACCCGACCCATGTCACCCCACCCCCAACACCCGCACCCGACCCATGTCACCCCACCCCCAACACCCCCCCAGGCACCCATGTCACCCCACCCCCAAACACCCGCACCTGACCTATGTCACCCCACCACCAAACACACCCTCTGGCACCCATGTCGCCCCACCCCCAAACACCCGTACCCGACCCATGTCACAACACCCCCAACACCCACCCGGCACCCATGTCACCCCACCCCCAACACCCCCCACCGGCACCCCTGTCACACCACCCCCAACACACGCACCCGACTCATGTCACCCCATCCCCAACACCCTCCCCGGCACCCATGTCACCCCACCCCCAAACACCCGCACCCGACCCATGTCACCCCACCTCCAACACCGCCCCCCGGCACCCATGTCACCCCACCCCCAAACACCCCCCCGGCACCCATGTCAGCGCACCCCCAAATACCGCCCCCGTAAACCATGCCACCAAACCCCCAAACATCCGCACCCGACCCATGTCACTCCACCCCCCAACATCCCCCTCGGCACCCATGTCACCCTACCCCCAATACCCGCACCCAACCGATGTCACCCCACCCCTCAACACCCCCCCGGGAACCCATGTCACCCGACCCCCAAACACGCCCTCGACACCCATGTCACCGCACCCCCAAACACCCGCACCCGACTCATGTCACCCCACCCCCAAACACCCGCACCCGACCCATGTCACTCCACCCCCCAACACCCCCCCGGCACCCATGTCACCCTAACCCCAATACCCGCACCCAACCGATGTCACCCCACCCCCCAACACGCCCCCGGGCACCCATGTCACCCCACCCCCAAACACGACCCCGACACCCATGTCACCGCACCCCCAAACATCAGCACCCGACCCATGTCACTCCACCCCCAACACCCCCTCCGGCACCCACGTCACTCCACCCCAAACACCCGCACCCGACCAATGTCACCCCACCCCCAAACACCCCCCCCGGCACCCATGTCACCCCGCCCCCAAACACCCGCACCTCACCCATGTCACCCCACCCCCAACACCCCCCCCGGTACCCATGTCACCCCACCACCAACACCCGCACCCGACGCATGTCACCCCACCCCCAACACCCCCCCGGCACCCATGTCACCTCACCCGCAACACCCGCACGCGACCCATGTCACCCCACCCCCAAAAACCCCCCCCCGGCAGCCATTTCACCCCACCCCCAACACTCCCCTGGCACCCATGTCACCCCCACCCCCAACAGCTGCACCCGACCCATGTCACTCCAACAACCCCCCCGGCACCCATGTCACTCCACCCCAAACATCAGCACCGACCCATGTCATCCCGCCCCCAAACACCCCCCTCGGCACCCATGTCACCCCTCCCCCAAACACCCCCCCGGTTCCCATGTCACCCCACTCCCAAACACCCGTACCCACCCCATGTCACCCCACCCCCAAACACGCCCCTCGCACTCATGTCACCCAACCCCCAACACAGGCACCCGACCCATGTCACCCCACCCCCAAAACCCCCCCAGACACCCATGTCACCCCACCCCCAAACACCCCCCCTGGAACCCATGTCACCCCACCCCCAAAAACCCGCACCTGACCCATGTCACCCCACCCCCAAACACCCCCCCTGGCACCCATGTCACCCCACCCCCAAACACCCGCACCCGATCCATGTCACCACCCCCCCCCCCCGGCTCCCATATCAACCCACCCCAAACACCCGCACCCGACCCATGAAACCCCACCCCCAAACACCCCCCCCGGTACTCATGTCACTCTACCCCCCAACACCCCCCCCGTCTCCCATGTCACCCCACCCCCAACACCAGCACCCGACCCATGTCACCCCACCCCCAACACCCGCACCCAACCCATGTCACCCCACCCCCAACACCCCCCCGGCACCCATGTCACCCCACCCCCAAACACCCGCACCTGACCCATGTCACCCCACCACTAAACACACCCTCTGGCACATATGTCACCCCACCCACAAACTCCCGCACCCGACCCATGTCACTCCACCCCCAACCCCCCCCCGGCACCCATGTCACCCCACCCCCAATCACCCCCCTCAGCACCGATGTCACCCCACCCCCAAACATGTGCACCCGACCCATGTCACCCCACCCCAAACACCCCCCCCGGCACCCATGTCACCCCACCCCAAACACCCTCACCCAACCCATGTCACCCCAATCCCCAACACTCCCCCGGCACCCATGTCACCCCACTCCCAACACCCCCCCAGGCACCCATGTCACCCCACCCCCAAACACCCGCACCTGACCCATGTCACCCCACCACCAAACATACCCTCTGGCACCCATGTCACCCCACCCCCAAACTCCCGCACCTGACCCATGTCACCTCACCCACAACACCCCCCCGGCAACCATGTCACCCCACCCCCAATCACCACCCTCGGCACCCATGTCACCCCACCCCCAAACATCTGCACCCGACCCATGTCACCCCACCTCCAACATCCCCCCCAGCACCCATGTCACCCCACCCCCAAACACCCCCCCCGGCACCCATGTCACCCCAACCGCAACACCCCCCCGGCACCCATGTCACCCGATGCCCAAACACCCGCATCCGACCCATGTCACCCCACCCCCAAGCACCCTCCCGGCACCCATGTCACCCCACCCCCAAACAACCCCCCCGGTAAACATGTCACCCCACCCCCAACACCCGCTCCCGACCCATTTCACCTCACCTCCAACACCCCCTCCAACACCCCTGTCACACCACGCCCAACACCCGCACCCAACCCTTGTCAGCCCACCCCAACACCCCCCCCGGCACCCATGTCACCCAACCCCCCAACACCCCCCCTGGCACCCATGTCACCCCGCCCCCAAACATCCGCACCGACCGATGTCACCCCACCCCCAACACCCCCCCCCCCGGCACCCCTGTCACACCACCCTCAACACCCGTACCCGACCCATGTCACCCCACCCCCAACACCCCCCCCCCGGCTCCCATGTCACTCCACCCCAAACATCCGCACCCGACCTATGTCACCCAACCCCCAAACACGCCCCCAGGCACCCATGTCACCCCTCCCTGAAACACCCCCCCGGCACCCATGTCACCCCACCCCCAAACACCCCCCCCCCGGCACCCATGTCACCCCACCCCCAAACACCCGTACCCGACCCATGTCACTCCACCCTCCAACACCCCCCCGGGCACCCATGTCACCCCACCCCCAACACCAGCAGCAGACCCAAGTCACCCCACCCCCAAACACCCGCATCCGACCCATGTCACCCCACCCCCAACACCCCCACCGGCACCCCTGTCACACCACCCCCAACACCCTCACCCGACCCATGTCACCCCACCCCCAAACATCCGCATCTGACCCATGTCACCTCACCCCCAACACCCCCCCCCCGGCACCCCTGTCACACCACCCCCAACACCCGCACCCGACCCATGTCACCCCACCCCAAACACCCCCTCGGCACCCATGTCACCCACCCCCAAACATCCGCACCCGACCCATGTCACTCCACCCCCAAGCACCCCCCCCTGCACCCATGTCACCCCACCCCCAAACACCCGCACCTGACCCATGTCACGCCACCTCCAACACCCCCTCGGCACCCATGTCACCCCACCCCCAAACAACCCCACCGGGACACATGTCACCCCACCCCCAACACCGGCACCCGACGCATTTCACCCCACCTCCAACACCCTCCCCGGCACCCCTGTCACACCACGCCCAACACCCGCACCCAACCCATGTCAGCCCACCCCAACACCCCCCCGGCACCCATGTCACTCTGCCCCCAACACCCCCCACGGCACCCATGTCACCCCGCCCCCAAACATCCGCATCCGACCCATGTCACCCCACCCCCAACACCCCCCCGGCACCCATGTCACCGAAACCCCAACACCTACACCCGACCCATGTGACCCCACCCCCAACACCCCCCCGGACACCCATGTCACCCCACCCCCAAACACCCACACCCGACCCATGTAACCCCACCCCCAAACACCCCCGCGGCACCCATGTCACCCCACCCCCAACACCCCCCCGTCACCCATGTCACCCTACCCCCAACCACCCCCCCTCCGGCACCCATATCACCCAAGCCCCAACAGCCCCCCAGCACCCATGTCACCCCACCCCCAAACACCTGCACCCGAACCATGTCACCCCACCCCCAAATACTGCCCCCGGAACCCATGTCACTCCACCCCCAAACACTCCCCCCGGCACCCATATCACCCCACCCCCAAACACCAACACCCGACCTATGTCACCCCACCCCCACACACACCCCCCGGTACCCATGTCATCCCACCCCCAACACCCCTCCGGCACCGATGTCACCCCACCCCCAACACCCGCTCCCGACCCATGTCACCCCACCCCCAACACCCGCTCCCGACCCTTGTCACCCCACCCACAACACTCCCCTTGGCACCCACGTCACCCCACCCCCAAAGAACCCCCCCTGCACCCATGTCACCCCACCCCCAAAACCCGCAGCTGACCCATGTCACCCCACCCCCAACCACTCCCCCCCGGCACCCATGTCACCCCACCCCCAACACCCCCCCCGGCACCCATGTCACCCCACCCCCAACACCCGCACCAGACCCATGTAACCCCAAACCCCAACACCCCCCCGGCACCCATGTCACTCGACACCAAACATCCGCACCCGACCCATGTCATCCCTCCCCCAAACACGCCCCCCACTCCCATGTCAACCCACCCCAAACACCCGCACCCGACCCATGAAACTCCACCCCCAAACACCCCCTCCGGCACCCATGTCACCCCACCCCCAAACACACCCCCCGGCACCCATGTCACCCCACCCCCAACAGCCGCACCCGACCCATGTCACCCCACCCCCCAACACCCACCCCGGCACCCATGTCACCCAACCCCCAACACAGGCACCCGACCCATGTCACCCCACCCCCAACACCCCCCAAGGCACCCATGTCACCCCTCCCCGAAACACCGCCCCTGGCACCCATGTCACCGCACCCCCAAACACACCCTTTGGCACCCATTTCACCCCACCCCCAAACACCCGTACCCGACCCATGTCACCCCACACCCAACACCCACCCGGCACCCATGTCACCCAACCCCCAACACCCGCACCCGACCCATGTCACCCCATCCCCAACGGTACTCATGTCACTCTACCCCCCAACACCCACCCCCGGCACCCATGTCACCCCACCCCCAACACCAGCACCCGACCCATGTCACCCCACCCCCAACACTCCCCCGTCACCCATGTCACCCCACCCCCAACCACCCCCCCCCGGCACCCATGTCACCCAACCCCCAACACCCCCCCGGCACCCATGTCACCCCACCCCCAAATACTGCCCTTGGAACCCATGTCACTCCAACCCCAAACACTCCCCCCGGCACCAATATCACCCCATCCCTAAACACCCACACCCGACCCATGTCACCCCACCCCCAACACCCGCACCAGACCCATGTAACCCCACCCCCCAACACCCCCTCCCCCCGGCACCCATGACACTCCACCCCAAACATCCGCACCCGACCCATGTCACCCCTCCCCCAAACAACCCCCTCGGCACCCATGTCACCCCTCCCCCAAACACCCCCCCGGGCACCCATGGCACCCCACCCCCAACACCCCCCCCTTCACTCATGTCACCCCACCCCCAACACCCGCACCCGACCCATGTCACCCCACCCCCAACACCCCCCCCAGGCACCCATGTCACCCCGCCCCCAAACATCCGCACCCGACCGATGTCAACCCACCCCCAACACCCCCCCCGGCACCCCTGTCACACCACCCTCAACACCCGTACCCGACCCATGTCACCCCACCCCCAACACCCCCCCCGGCACCCATGTCACCGAACCCCGAACACCTACACCCAACCCATGTCACCCCACCCCCAACACCACCCCAGGCAGCCATGTCACCCCACCCCCCAAACACCCACACCCGACCCATGTCACCCCACCCCCAACACCCGCACCAGACCCATGTAACCCCAGCCCCCAACACCCCCCCGGCACCCATGTCACTCCACCCCCAAACACCAGCACCCGACCCATGTCACCCCACCTCCAACACCGTCCCCGGCACCCATGTCACCCTACCCCCCAACACCCCCCGCGGCACCAATGTCACCCCACCCCCAAACACCCGCACCCGACCCATGTCACCCCACCCCCAAATACCGCCCCAGGAAACCATGCCACCCCACCCCCAAACAGCCGCACCCGACCCATGTCACTCCACCCCTAACACCCCCCCCCGGCACCCATTTCACCCTACCCCCAACACCCGTACCCGACCCATGTCACCCCACCCCAAACACCCCCCCAGGCACCCATGTCACCTCTCCCCCAAACACCCCCTCCGGCACCCATGTCACCCCACCCCCAAACACACCCTCTGGCACCCATGTCACCCCACCCCCAACACCCGCACCCGACCCATGTCACCCCATCCCCAACACCCCCCCCGGCACCCATGTCACTCTGCCCCCCAACACCCCCCCTGGCACCCATATGACCCCACCCCCAACACCCGCATCCGAACCATGTCACCCCACCCCCAACACCCCCCCCATCACCCATGTCACCCCACCCCCAAACACCCGCACCTGACCCATGTCACCCCACCACCAAACACCCGCACCCGACCCATGTCACACCACCCCCAACACCCCCCCGGCACCCATGTCACCCCACCCCCAAACACGCCCCTGGCACCCATGTCACCCCAGCCCCAAACATCTGCACCCGACCTATGTCAACCCAACCCCCAACACCCCCCCCGGCACCCCTGTCACACCACCCCCAACACCTGCACCCGACCCATGTCACCCCACCCCCCAACACCCCTCCCAACACCCATGTCACTCCACCCCCAAACATCCGCACCCGACCCATTTCACCCGACCTCCAACACCCCCCCCCGGCACCCCTGTCACACCACGCCCAACACCCGCACCCGACCCATGTGACCCCCACCCCCAACACCCCTCCCTGCACCCATGTCACTCTGCCCCCCAACACCCCCTCGGCACCCATGTCCCCCAACCCCCCAACACCCTCCCTGGCACCCATGTCACCCCACCCCCAACACCCGCACCCGACCCATGTCACCCCATCCCCAAATACCCGCACCCGACCCAAATCACCCCACTCCCCAACACCCCCCCCCGGCACCCATGTCACCTCTCCCTCAAACACCACCCCCGGCACCCATGTCACCCCCACCCCCAAACACCCGCACCTGACCCATGTCACCCCACCCCCACCACCCCCCCCGGCACCCATGTCACCCCACACCTAAACACCCTCCCCGGGACACATATCACCCCACCCCCAACACCCGCACCAGACCCATGTAACCCCACCCCCCAACACCACCCCCGGCACCCATGACACTCCAACCCAAACATCCGCACCCGACCCATGTCACCCCTCCCCCAAACAACCCCCTCGGCACCCATGTCACCCCTCCCCCAAACACCCCCCCCGGGCACCCATGTCACCCCACCCCCAACACCAGCACCCGACCCATGTCACCTCACCTCCAACACCCCCCCCCGGCACCCCTGTCACACCACCCCCAACACCCGCACCCGACCCATGTCACCCCAACACCCACACCTGACCCATGTCACGCCACCCCCAACACCCCCTCGGCACCCATGTCACCCCACCCCCAAACAACCCCCCCGGGACACATGTCACCCCACCCCCAACACCCGCACCCGACCCATTTTACCCCACCTCCAACACCCCCCCCGGCACCCCTGTCACACCACGCCCAACACCCGCACCCAACCCATGTCAGCCCACCCCAACACCCCCCCCGGCACCCATGTCACTCTGCCCGCCAACACCTCCCCCGGCACCCATGTCACCCCGCCCCCCCAACCATCCGCACCCAACCCATGTCACCCCACCCCCAACACCCCCACTCGGCACCCCTGTCACACCACCCTCAACACCCGCACCCGACCCATGTCACCCCACCCCCAACACCCCCCCGGCACCCATGTCACCGAAAACCCAACACCTACACCCGACCCATGTGACCCCACCCCCAACACCCCCCGGCACCCATGTCACCCCACCCCCAACCACCCCCCCCCCCGGCACCCATGTCACCCCACCCCCAAACACCCGCACCCGACCCATGTCACCCCACCCCCAAATACTGCCCCCGGAACCCATGTCACTCCACCCCCAAACACTCCCCCCTGCACCCATATCACCGCACCTCCAAACACCAACACCCGACCCATGTCACCCCACCCCCACACCCCCCCCCCGGCACCCATGTCATCCCACCCCCAACACCCTCCCGGCAAAGATGTCACCCCACCCCCAACACCCGCTCCCGACCCATGTCACCCCAACCCCGACACCCGCACCTGACCCTTGTCACCCCACCCACAACACTCCCCTTGGCACCCACGTCACCCCACCCCCAAAGAACCCCCCCTGCACCCATTTCACCCCACCCCCAAACACCCCCCGCGGCACCCATGTCACCCCACCCCCAAACATCCGCACCCGACCCATGTCACCCCTCCACCAAACAACCCCCTCGGCACCCATGTCACCCCTCCCCCAAACAGCCCCCCCGGCACCCATGTCACTCCACCCCAAACATCCGCACCAGACCCATGTCATCCCTCACCCAAACACGCCCCCCGGCTCCCATGTCACCCTACCCCCCAACACCCCCCGCGTCACCCATGTCACCCCACCCCCAAACAACCGCACCCGACCCATGCCACCCCACCCCCAAGCACCCCCCCCGGCACCCATATCACCCCACGCCCAAACACCCGCACCCGACCCATGTCACCCCACCCCCAAATACCGCCCCCGGAAACCATGCCACCCGTCCCCCAAACAACCGCACCCGACCCATGTCACTCCACCCCTAACACCCCCCCCGGCACCCATGTCACCCTACCCCCAACACAGGCACCCGATCCATGTCACCCCACCCCCAACACCCCCCCAGGCACCCATGTCACCCCTCCCCCAAACACCCCCCCCGGCACCCATGTCACCCCACCCCCAAACACGACCCTCGGCACCCATGTCACCCCACCCCCAAACATCTGCACCCGACCCATGTCACCCCACCCCCAACAACCCCCCAGGCACCCATGTCACCCCTCCCCGAAACACCCCCCTCGGCACCCATGTCACCCCACCCCCAAACACCCGCACCCGACCCATGTCACACCACCCCCAACACCCCCCTGGCACTCATGTCACCCCACCCCCAAATACGCCCCCGGCACCCATGTCACCCCACCCCCAAATATCCGCACCCGACCCATTTCACCCGACCTCCAATGCCCCCCAGGCACCCCTGTCACACCACGCCCAACACCCGCACCCGACCTATGAAACCCCACCCCCAAACAACCCCCCCCGGCACCCATGTCACCCTACCCCCCAACACCCCCCGCGGCACCCATGTCACCCCACCCCCAAACACCCGCACCCGACCCATGTCACCCCACCGCCAAGCACCCCCCCCGGCACCCATGTCACCCCACGCCCAAACACCCGCACCCGACCCATGTCACCCCACCCCCAAATACCGCCCCCGGAAACCATGCCACCCCTCCCCCAAACAGCCGCACCCGACCCATGTCACTGCACCCCTAACACCCCCCCCCCGGCACCCATGTCACCCCACCCCCAACACCCCCCCCGCACCCATGTCATCCCACCCCCAACACCCCCCACCGGCACCCCTGTCACACCACCCCCAACACCCGCACCCGACCCACGTCACCCCATCCCCAACACCCCCTCCGGCACCAATGTCACTCTACCCCCCCAACACCCCCCCTGGCACCCATGTGACCCCACCCCCAACACCCGCATCCGACCCATGTCACCCCACCCCCAACACCCCCCCCGACACCCATGTCACCCCACCCCCAAACACCCGCACCTGACCCATGTCACCCCACCACCAAACACCCGCACCCGACCAATGTCACCCCACTCCCAAACATGCGCACCCGACCCATGTCACCCCACCCCCAAACACACCCTCGGCACCCATGTCACCCCCACTCCCAAACATCCTCACCCAACCCATGTCACCCCACCCCCAAACACCCCCCCTGCACCCATGTCACCCCACCCCCAAACACCCGCACCCGACCCATGTCACCCCAACCCCAACACCCACACCTGACCCATGTCACGACACACCCAACACCCTCTCGGCACCCATGTCACCCCACCCCCAAACAACCCCCCCCGGGACACATGTCACTCTGCCCCCCCAACACTCCCCCCGGCACCCATGTCACCCCGCCCACAAACATCCGCACCCGACCCATGTCACCCCACCCCCAACACCCCCCCTCGGCACCCCTGTCACACCACCCTCAACACCCGCACCCGACCGATGTCATCCCACCCCCAACACCCCCCCCGGCACCCATGTCACCCAACCCCCAACAGCCCCCCGGCACCCATGTCACCCCACCCCCAAACACCCGCACCCGACCCATGTCACCTCATCCCCAAATACCGCCCCCGGAAACCATGCCACCCCACCCCCAAACAGCCGCACCCGACCCATGTCACTTCACCCCTAACACCCCTCCCCGGCACCCATGTCACCCTACCCCCAACACAGGCACCCGATCCATGTCACCCCACCCCCAACACCCCCCCAGGCACCCATGTCACCCCTCCCCCAAACACCCCCCCCGGCACCCATGTCACCCCACCCCCAAACACACCCTCTGGCACCCATGTCACCCCACCCACAAACACCCGTACCCGACCCATGTCACCCCCACCCCCAACACTCCCCCGGCACCCATGTCACCCCACCCCCAACACCCCCCACCGGTACCCCTGTCACACCACCCCCAACACCCGCACCCGACCCATGTCACCCGATCCCCAACACCCCCCCCGGCACCCATGTCACTCTACCCCCCAACACACCCCCTGGCACCCATGAGACCCCAACCCAAACAGCCGCATCCGACCCATGTCACCCCACCCCCAACACCCCCCCGGCACCCATGTCACCCCACCCCCAAACACGCCCCAGGCACCCATGTCACCCCACCCCCAAACATCCGCACCCGAACTATGTCAACCCAACCCCCAAAACCTCCCCCGTCACCCCTGTCACACCACCCCCAACACCTGCACCCGACCCATGTCACCCCACCCCCCAACACCCCCCCCGGCACCCATGTCACCCCACCCCCAAACATCTGCACCCGACCCATTTCACCCGACCTCCAACACACCCCCCCCCCCGGCACCCCTGTCACACCACGCCCAACACCCGCACCCGACCCATGTGACCCCACCCCCAACACCCCGCCCTGGACCCATGTCACTCTGCCCCCCAACACCCCCCCCCGGCACCCCTGTCACACCACGCCCAAACACACCCTTTGGCACCAATATCACCCCACCCCCAAACACCCTCACACGACCCATGTCACACCACCCCCAACACCCCCCCCCGGCACTCATGTCACCCCACCCCCAAACACGCCCCCGGCACCCATGTCACCCCACCCCCAAATATCCGCACCCGACCCATTTCACCCGACCTCCAACGCCCCCCCGGCACCCCTGTCACACCGCGCCCAACACCGGCACCCGACCCATGTGACCCCACCCCCAACACCCCGCCCTACACCCATGTCACTCTGCCCTCCAACACCCTCCCCGGCACCCATGTCACCCCACCCCCAGCACCGGCACACGACCCATGTCACCCCAACCCCAAATACCCGCACCCGACCCATGTCACCCCACTCCCCAACACCCCCCCCCCAGCACCCATGTCACCCCTCCCTCAAACACCCCCCCCGGCACCCATTTCACCCCACTCCAAAACACCCCCCCTGGCACCCATGTCACCCCAACCCCAAACACCCGCACCTGATCCATGTCACCCCACCACCAAACACACCGTCTGGCACCCATATCACCCCACCCCAAAACACCCGCACCCGACCCATGTCACACCACACCCAACACCCCCCCGGCACCCATGTCACCCCACCCCCAAACACCCGCACCCGATCCATGTCACACCACCCCCAACACCCCCGGCACCCATGTCACACCACACCCCGAAACACCCGCACCCGACCTTTGTCACCCCAATCCCAACACCTGCACCCGACCCTGTCACACCACCCCCAACACCCCTCCGGCACCCATGTCACCACACCCCCAAACACGCCCCCGGCACCCATGTCACCCCACCCCCAAAAATCCGCACCCGACCCATGTCACCCCACCCCCCACACCCCTCCTGGCACCCCTGTCACACGACCCCCCAACACCCTCCCTGGCACCCATGTCACCCCACCCCCAAATATCCGCACCCGACCCATTTCACCCGACCTCCAACACCCCCCCGGCACCCCTGTCACACCACACCCAACACCCGCACGCGACCCATGTGACCCCCACCCCCAACACCCCCCCCTGCACCCATATCACTCTGCCCCCCAACACCCCCCCCCGGCACCCATGTCACTCAACCCCCCAACACCCTCCCTGGCACCCATGTCACCCCACCCCCAACACCCGCACCCGACCCATGTCACCCCTCCCCCAAATACCCGCACCCGACCCATGTCAACCCACTCCCCAACACCCCCCCCGGGCACACATGTCACCCCTCCCTCAAACACCCCCCCCGGCACCCATGTCACCCCAAGCCCAAACACCCGCACCTGACCCATGTCACCCTACCACCAAACACAACCTCTGGCACCCATATCACCCCACCCCCAAACACCCGCACCTGACGCATGTCACCCCACCCGCACGCACCCCCCCCGGCACCCATGTCACCCCACGCCCAAACACCCGCACCCGACCCATGTCACCCCACCCCTAAATACCGCCCCCGGAAACCATGCCACCCCTCCCCCAAACAGCCGCACCCGACCCATGTCACTCCACCCCTAACACCCCCCCCCCGGCACCCATGTCACCCTACCCCCAACACCCGTACCCGACCCATGTCACCCCACCCCCAACACCCCCCCTGGCACCCATGTCACCACTCCCCCAAACACCCCCTCCGGCACCCATGTCACCCCACCCCCCAAACACACCCTCTGGCACGCATGTCACCCCACCCCCAACACCCCCCCCGCACCCATGTCATCCCACCCCCAACACCCCCCACCGGCACCCCTGTCACACCACCCCCAACACCCCCTCCGGCACCAATGTCACTCTGCCCCCCAACACCCCCCCTGGCACCCATGTCACCCCACCCTCAAACACCCGCACCCGACCCATGTCACCCCAACCCCAACACCCACACCTGACCCATGTCACGCCACACCCAACAACCCCTCGGCACCCATGTCACCCCACCCCCAAACAACCCCCCCGGGACACATGTCACTCTGCCCCCCCAACACTCCCCCCGGCACCCATGTCACCCCGCCCCCAAACATCCGCACCCGACCCATGTCACCCCACCCCCAACACCCCCCCTCGGCACCCCTGTCACACCACCCTCAACACCCACACCCGACCCATGTCATCCACCCCCAACACCCCCCCCGGCACCCATGTCACCCAACCCCCAACAGCCCCCCGGCACCCATGTCACCCCACCCCCAAACACCCGCACCCGACCCATGTCACCCCACTCCCAAGCACCGCCCCCGGCACCCATGTCACCCCACGCCCAAACACCCGCACCCGACCCTTGTCACCCCACCCCCAAATACCGCCCCCGGAAACCATGCCACCCCACCCCCAAACAGCCACACCCGACCCATGTCACTTCACCCCTAACACCCCCCCCCCCGGCACCCATGTCACCCTACCCCCAACACAGGCACCCGATCCATGTCACCCCACCCCAACACCCCCCCAGGCACCCATGTCACCCCTCCCCCAAACACCCCCCCCGGCACCCATGTCACCCCACCCCCAAACACACCCTCTGGCACCCATGTCACCCCACCCCCAAACACCCGTACCCGACACATGTCACCCCACCCCCAACACTCCCCCGGCACCCATGTCACCCCTCCCCCAAACACCCCCCCCGGCACCCATGTCACCCCACCCCCAAACACACCCTCTGGCACCCATGTCACCCCACCCCCAAACACCCGTATCCGACACATGTCACCCCACCCCCAACACTCCCCCGGCACCCATGTCACACCACCCCCAACAGCCGCACCCGACCCATGTCACCCCATCCCCAACACCCCCCCCCGGCACCCATGTCACTCTACCCCCAAACACGCCCCCGGCACCCATGTCACCCCACCCCCAAACATCCGCACCCGACCTATGTCAACCCAACCCCCAATACCTCCCCCGTCACCCCTGTCACACCACCCCCAACACCTGCACCCGACCCATGTCACCCCACCCCCCAACACCCCCCCGGCACCCATGTCACCCCACCCCCAAACATCTGCACCCGACCCATTTCACCCGACCTCCAACACGCCCCCCCCCCCGGCACCCCTGTCACACCACGCCCAACACCCGCACCCGACCCATGTGACCCCACCCCCAACACCCCGCCCTGGACCCATGTCACTCTGCCCCCCAACACCCCCCCCCAGGCACCCCTGTCACACCACGCCCAAACACACCCTTTGGCACCAATATCACCCCACCCCCAAACACCCGCACCCGACCCATGTCACACCACCCCCAACACCCCCCCGGCACTCATGTCACCCCACCCCCAAACACACCCCCGGCACCCATGTCACCCCACCCCGAAATATCCGCACCCGACCCATTTCACCAGACCTCCAACGCCCCCCAGGCACCCCTGTCACACCACGCTCAACACCCGCACCCGACCCATGTGACCCCACCTCCAACACCCCGCCCTGCACCCATGTCACTCTGCCCCCCAACACCCCCCCGGCACCCATGTCACCCCACCCCCAAACACACCCTTTGGCACCAATATCACCCCACCCCAAAACACCCGCACCCGACCCATGTCACACCACCCCCAACACCCCCCCGGTACCCATGTCACCCCACCCCCAAACACGCCCACGGCACCCATGTTACCCCACCCCCAAATATCCGCACCCGACCCATTTCACCCGACCTCCAACACCCTCCCGGCACCCCTGTCACACCGCGCCCAACACCGGCACCCGACCCATGTGACCCCACCCCCAACACCCCCCCTGCACCCATGTCACTCTGCCCCCCAACACCCTCCCCGGCACCCATGTCACCCCACCCCCAAACGACCCATGTCACCCCAACCCCAAATACCCGCACCCGACCCATGCCACCCCACTCCCCAACACCCCCCCCCCGGCACCCATGTCACCCCTCCCTCAAACACCCCCCCCGGCACCCATTTCACCCCACTGCAAAACACCCCCCCCGGCACCCATGTCACCCCAACCCCAAACACCCGCACCTGACCCATGTCACCCCACCACCAAACACACCGTCTGGCACCCATATCACCCCACCCCAAAACACCCGCACCCGACCCATGTCACACCACACCCAACACCCCCCCGGCACCCATGTCACCCCACCCCCAAACACCCGCACCCGATCCATGTCACACCACCCCCAACACCCCCCGGCACCCATGTCACACCACACCCCGAAACACCCGCACCAGACCTTTGTCACCCCAACCCCAACACCTGCACCCGACCCATGTCACACCACCCCCAACACCCCCCTGGCACTCATGTCACCCCACCCCCAAATACGCCAACGGCACCCATGTCACCCCACCCCCAAATATCCGCACCCGACCCATTTCACCCGACCTCCAACGCCCCCCAGGCACCCCTATCACACCACGCCCAACACCCGCACCCGACCTATAAAACCCCACCCCCAAACAACCCCCCCCGGCACCCATGTCACCCTACCCCCCAACACCCCCCGCGGCACCCATGTCACCCCACCCCCAAACACCCGCACCCGACCCATGTCACCCCACCCCCAAGCACCCCCCCGGCACCCATGTCACCCCACGCCCAAACACCCGCACCCGACCCATGTCACCCGACCCCCAAATACCGCCCCCGGAAACCATGCCACCCCTCCCCCAAACAGCCGCACCCGACCCATGTCACTCCACCCCTAACACCCCCCCCCGGCACCCATGTCACCCCACCCCCAACACCCCCCCCGCACCCATGTCATCCCACCCCCAACACCCCCCACCGGCACCCCGTCACACCACCCCCAACACCCGCACCCGACCCATGTCACCCCATCCCCAACACCCCCTCCGGCACCAATGTCACTCTACCCCCCAACACCCCCCCTGGCACCCATGTGACCCCACCCCCAACACCCGCATCCGACCCATGTCACCCCACCCCCAACACCCCCCCGGCACCCATGTCACCCCACCCCCAAAGACGCCCCCGGCACCCATGTCACCCCACCCCCAAACATCCGCACCCTAACTATGTCAACCTAACGCCCAAAACCTCCCCCGTCACCCCTGTCACACCACCCCCAACACCTGCACCCGACCCATGTCACCCCACCACCCAACACCCCCCCCCGGCACCCATGTCACCCCACCCCCAAACATCTGCACCCGACCCATTTCACCCGACCTCCAACACACACCCCCCCCCCCGGCACCCCTGTCACACCACGCCCAACACCCGCACCCGACCCATGTGACCCCACCCCCAACACCCCGCCCTGGACCCATGTCACTCTGCCCCCCAACACCTCCCCCCGGGCACCCCTGTCACACCACGCCCAAACACACCCTTTGGCACCAATATCACCCCACCCCCAAACACCCTCACACGACCCATGTCACACCACCCACAACACCCCCCCAGCACTCATGTCACCCCACCCCCAAACACGCCCCCGGCACCCATGTCACCCCACCCCCAAATATCCGCACCCGACCCATTTCACCCGACCTCCAACGCCCCCCAGGCACCCCTGTCACACCACGCCCAACACCCGCACCCGACCCATGTGACCCCACCTCCAGCACCCCGCCCTGCACCCATGTCACTCTGCCCCCCAACACCCCCCCCGGCACCCATGTCACCCCACCCCCAAACACACCCTTTGGCACCAATATCACCCCACCCCAAAACACCCGCACCCGACCCATGTCACACCACCCCCAACACCCCCCCCGGCACCCATGTCACCCCACTCCCAAACACGCCCACGGCACCCATGTCACCCCACCCCCAAATATCCACACCCGACCCATTTCACCCGACCTCCAACACCCCCCCGGCACCCCTGTCACACCGCGCCCAACACCGGCACCCGACCCATGTGACCCCACCCCCAACACCCCCCCCCTGCACCCATGTCACTCTGCCCCCCAACACCCTCCCCGGCACCCATGTCACCCCACCCCCAGCACCCGCACACGACCCATGTCACCCCATCCCCAAATACCCGCACCCGACCCATGTCACCCCACTCCCCAACACCCCCCCCCCGGCACCCATGTCACCCCTCCCTCAAACACCCCCCCCGGCACCCATTTCACCCCACTCCAAAACAGCCCCCCTGGCACCCATGTCACCCCAACCCGAAACACCCTCACCTGATCCATGTCACCCCACCACCAAACACACCGTCTGGCACCCATATCACCCCACCCCAAAACACCCGCACCCGACCCATGTCACACCACACCCAACACCCCCCCGGCACCCATGTCACCCCACCCCCAAACACCCGCACCCGATCCATGTCACACCACCCCCAACACCCCCGGCACCCATGTCACACCACACCCCGAAACACCCGCACCCGACCTTTGTCACCCCAATCCCAACACCTGCACCCGACCCTGTCACACCACCCCCAACACCCCTCCGGCACCCATGTCACCCCACCCCCAAACACACCCCCGGCACCCATGTCACCCCACCCCCAAAAATCCGCACCCGACCCATGTCACCCCACCCCCCACACCCCTCCTGGCACCCCTGTCACACGACCCCCCAACACCCTCCCTGGCACCCATGTCACCCCACCCCCAACACCCGCACCCGACCCATGTCACCCCACCCCCCAACACCCCCCCCCCGGCAACCATGTCACCCCACCCCCAAATATCCGCACCCGACCCATTTCACCCGACCTCCAACACCCCCCCGACACCCCTGTCACACCACGCCCAACACCCGCACGTGACCCATGTGACCCCCACCCCCAACACCCCCCCCGCACCCATATCACTCTGCCCCCCAACACCCCCCCCCGGGCACCCATGTCACTCAACCCCGCAACACCCTCCCTGGCACCCATGTCACCCCACCCCCAACACCCGCACCCGACCCATGTCACCCCTCCCCCAAATACCCGCACCCGACCCATGTCAACCCACTCCCCAACACCCCCCCCGGGCACACATGTCACCCCTCCCTCAAACACCCCCCCCCGGCACCCATGTCACCCCACCCCAGAACACCCCCCCCCGGCACCCATGTCACCCCAAGCCCAAACACGCGCACCTGACCCATGTCACCCCACCACCAAACACAACCTCTGGCACCCATATCACCCCACCCCCAAACACCCGCACCTGACGCATGTCACCCCACCCCCAAGCACCCCCCCCGGCACCCATGTCACCCCACGCCCAAACACCCGCACCCGACCCATGTCACCCCACCCCTAAATACCGCCCCCGGAAACCATGCCACCCCTCCCCCAAACAGCCGCACCCGACCCATGTCACTCCACCCCTAACACCCCCCCTCCGGCACCCATGTCACCCTACCCCCAACACCCGTACCCGACCCATGTCACCCCACCCCCAACACCCACCCCGGCACCCATGTCATCCCACGCCCAAACACCCGCACCCGACCCATGTCACCCCACCCCTAAATACCGCCCCCGGAAACCATGCCACCCCTCCCCCAAACAGCCGCACCCGACCCATGTCACTCCACCCCTAACACCCCCCCCCGGCACCCATGTCACCCTACCCCCAACACCCGTACCCGACCCATGTCACCCCACCCCCAACATCCCCCCAGCACCCATGTCACCCCACCCCCCAAACACACCCTCTGGCACCCATGTCACCCCACCCCCAAACACCCGTACCCGACCCATGTCACCCCACCCCCAACACCCCCCCCGCACCCATGTCATCCCACCCCCAACACCCCCCACCGGCACCCCTGTCACACCACCCCCAACACCCGCACCCGACCCATGTCACCGCATCCCCAACACCCCCTCCGGCACCAATGTCACTCTACCCCCCAACACCCCCTCTGGCACCCATGTTACCCCACCCCCAACACCCGCATCCGACCCATGTCACCCCACCCCCAACACCCCCCCCGACACCCATGTCACGCCACCCCCAAACACCCGCACCTCACCCATGTCACCCTACCCCCAAACACCCCACCCTGCACCCATGTCACCAGACCCTCAAACACCCACATCCGACCCATGTCACCCCAACCCCAACACCCACACCTGACCCATGTCACGCCACACCCAACAACCCCTCGGCACCCATGTCACCCCACCCCCAAACAACCCCCCCGGGACACATGTCACTCTGCCCCCCCAACACTCCCCGGGGCACCCATGTCACCCCGCCCCCAAACATCCGCACCCGACCCATATCACCCCACCCAAAACACCCCCCCTCGGCACCCCTGTCACCCCACCCTCAACACCCGCACCCGACCCATGTCATCCACCCCCAACACCCCCCCCGGCACCCATGTCACCCAACCCCCAACAGCCCCCCGGCACCCATGTCACCCCACCCCCAAACACCCTCACCCGACCCATGTCACCCCATCCCCAAGCACCGCCCCCGGCACCCATGTCACCCCACGCCCAAACACCCGCACCCGACCCTTGTCACCCCACCCCCAAATACCGCCCCCGGAAACCATGCCACCCCACCCCCAAACAGCCACACCCGACCCATGTCACTTCACCCCTAACACCCCCCCCCCCGGCACCCATGTCACCCTACCCCCAACACAGGCACCCGATCCATGTCACCCCACCCCAACACCCCCCCAGGCACCCATGTCACCCCTCCCCCAAACCCCCCCCCCGGCACCCATGTCACTCCACCCCCAAACACACCCTCTGGCACCCATGTCACCCCACCCCCAAACACCCGTACCCGACACATGTCACCCCACCCCCAACACTCCCCCGGCACCCATGTCACCCCTCCCCCAAACACCCCCCCCGGCACCCATGTCACCCCACCCCCAAACACACCCTCTGGCACCCATGTCACCCCAACCCCAAACACCCGTACCCGACA
This sequence comes from Carettochelys insculpta, assembly GCF_033958435.1. Classification (NCBI taxonomy): domain Eukaryota; kingdom Metazoa; phylum Chordata; order Testudines; family Carettochelyidae; genus Carettochelys; species Carettochelys insculpta. The sequence goes on along the minus strand of NC_134158.1, from coordinate 520,489 downwards.
CATGTCACCCCACCCCCAACACTCCCCCGGCACCCATGTCACACCACCCCCAACACCCGCACCCGACCCATGTCACCCCATCCCCAACACCCCCCACGGCACCCATGTCACTCTACCCTCCAACACCCCCCCTGGCACCCATGTGACCCCACCCCCAACAGCCGCATCCGACGCATGTCACCCCACCCCCAACACCCCCCCGGCACCCATGTCACCCCACCCCCAAACACGCCCCCGGCACCCATGTCACCCCACCCCCAAACATCCGCACCCGACCTATGTCAACCCAACCCCCAATACCTCCCCCGTCACCCCTGTCACACCACCCCCAACACCTGCACCCGACCCATGTCACCCCCACCCCCCAACACCCCCCCCGGCACCCATGTCACCCCACCCCCAAACATCTGCACCCGACCCATTTCACCCGACCTCCAACACGCCCCCCCCCCCCCGGCACCCCTGTCACACCACGCCCAACACCCGCACCCGACCCATGTGACCCCACCCCCAACACCCAGCCCTGGACCCATGTCACTCTGCCCCCCAACACCCCCCCCCAGGCACCCCTGTCACACCACGCCCAAACACACCCTTTGGCACCAATATCACCCCACCCCCAAACACCCGCACCCGACCCATGTCACACCACCCCCAACACCCCCCCGGCACTCATGTCACCCCACCCCCAAACACACCCCCGGCACCCATGTCACCCCACCCCGAAATATCCGCACCCGACCCATTTCACTCGACCTCCAACGCCCCCCAGGCACCCCTGTCACACCACGCCCAACACCCGCACCCGACCCATGTGACCCCACCTCCAACACCCCGCCCTGCACCCATGTCACTCTGCCCCCCAACACCCCCCCGGCACCCATGTCACCCCACCACCAAACACACACTTTGGCACGAATATCACCCCACCCCAAAACACCCGCACCCGACCCATGTCACACCACCCCCAACACCCCCCCGGTACCCATGTCACCCCACCCCCAAACACGCCCACGGCACCCATGTCACCCCACCCCCAAATATCCGCACCCGACCCATTTCACCCGACCTCCAACACCCTCCCGGCACCCCTGTCACACCGCGCCCAACACCGGCACCCGACCCATGTGACCCCACCCCCAACACCCGCACCTGACCCTTGTCACCCCACCACCAAACACAACCTCTGGCAACCATATCACCCCACCCCCAAACACCCGCACCTGACCCATGTCACCCCACCCCCAACACCCCCCCCGGCACCCATGTCACCCCACCCCCAAACACCCCCCCCCCGGCACCCATATCACCCCACCCCCAACACCCGCACCAGACCCATGTAACCCCACCCCCCAACACCCCCCCCCGGCACCCATGACACTCCACCCCAAACATCCGCACCCGACCCATGTCACCCCTCCCCCAAACAACCCCCTCGGCACCCATGTCACCCCTCCCCCAGCACCAGCAACCGACCCATGTCACCCCACCCCCAACACCCGCACCCGACCCATGTCACCCCACCCCCACCACCCCCTCGTCACCCATGTCACCCCACCCCCAAACACGACCCTCGGCACCCATGTCACCCCACCCCCAAACATCTGCACCCGACCCATGTCACCCCACCCCCAACACCCCCCCAGGCACCCATGTCACCCCCTCCCCGAAACACCCCCCCCCGGCACCCATGTCACCCCACCCCCAAACACCCCCCCCGGGCACCCATGTCACCACACCCCCAACACCCCCCCGGCACCCATGTCACCCCATGCCCAAACACCCGCACCCGACCCATGTCACCCCACCCCCAAACATCCACCCGGCACCCATGTCACCCCTCCCCCAAACAGCCCCCCCGGCACCCATGTCACTCCACCCCAAACATCCGCACCCGACCCATGTCATCCCTCCCCAAAACACCCCCCCCGGCTCCCATGTCAACCCACCCCAAACACAAGCACCCGACCAATGAAACCCCAGCCCCAAACACCCCCCCCCGGCACCCATGTCACTCCACCCCCAAACACCCGCACCCGACCCATGTCACCCCACCTCCAACACCGCCCCCGGCACACATGTCACCCTACCCCCCAACACCCCCCGCGGCACCCATGTCACCCCACCCCCAAACACCCACACCCGACCCATGTCACCCCACCCCCAAGCACCGCCCCCGGCACCCATGTCACCCCACGCCCAAACACCCGCACCCGACCCTTTTCACCCCACCCCCAAATACCGGCCCCGGAAACCATGCCACCCCACCCCCAAACAGCCGCACCCGACCCATGTCACTTCACCCCTAACACCCCCCCCCCGGCACTCATGTCACCCTTCCCCCAACACAGGCACCCGATCCATGTCCCCCCACACCCAACACCCCCCCAGGCACCCATGTCACCCCTCCCCCAAACACCCCCCCCTGGCACCCATGTCACCCCACCCCCAAACACACCCTCTGGCACCCATGTCACCCCACCCCCAAACACCCGTACCCGACCCATGTCACCCCACCCCCAACACTCCCCCGGCACCCATGTCACCCCACCCCCAACACCCCCCACCGGCACCCCTGTCACACCACCCCAACACCCGCACCCGACCCATGTCACCCCATCCCCAACACCCCCCCCGGCACCCATGTCACTCTATCCCCCAACACCCCCCCTGGCACCCATGTGACCCCACACCCAACAGCCGCATCCGACCCATGTCACCCCACCCCCAACACCCCCCCGGCACCCATGACACCCCACCCCCAAACACGCCCCCGACACCCATGTCACCCCACCCCCAAACATCCGCACCCGACCTATGTCAACCCAACCCCCAACACCTCCCCCGGTACCCCTGTCACACCACCCCCAACACCTGCACCCGACCCATGTCACCCCACCCCCCAACACCCCCCCCGGCACCCATGTCACCCCACCCCCAAACATCTGCACCCGACCCATTTCACGCGACCTCCAACACGCCCCCCCCCCCCGGCACCCCTGTCACACCACGCCCAACACCCGCACCCGACCCATGTGACCCCACCCCCAACACCCCGCCCTGGACCCATGTCACTCTGCCCCCCAACACCCCCCCCGGCACCCCTGTCACACCACGCCCAAACACACCCTTTGGCACCAATATCACCCCACCCCAAAACACCCGCACCCGACCCATGTCACACCACCCCCAACACCCCCCCGGCACTCATGTCACCCCCACCCCCAAACACGCCCCCGGCACCCATGTCACCCCACCCCCAAATATCCGCACCCGACCCATTTCACCCGACCTCCAACACCCCCCAGGCACCCCTGTCACACCACGCCCAACACCCGCACCCGACCCATGTGACCCCACCCCCAACACCCCGCCCTGCACCCATGTCACTCTGCCCCCCAAACCCCCCCCGGCACCCATGTCACCCCACCCCCAAACACACGCTTTGGCACCAATATCACCCCACCCCAAAACACCCGCACCCGACCCATGTCACACCACCCCCAACACCCCCCCGGCACCCATGTCACCCCACCCCCAAACACGCCCACGGCACCCATGTCACCCCACCCCCAAATATCCGCACCCGACCCATTTCACCCGACCTCCAACACCCCCCCGGCACCCCTGTCACACCGCGCCCAACACCGGCACCCGACCCATGTGACCCCCACCCCCAACACCCCCCCCTGCACCCATGTCACTTTGCCCCCCAACACCCTCCCCGGCAGCCATGTCACCCCACCCCCAAACGACCCATGTCACCCGAACTCCAAATACCCGCACCCGACCCATGTCACCCCAATCCCCAACACCCCCCCCCCAGCACCCATGTCACCCCTCCCTCAAACACCCCCCCCGGCACCCATTTCACCCCACTCCAAAACACCCCCCCCGGCACCCATGTCACCCCAACCCCAAACACCCGCACCTGACCCATGTCACCCCACCACCAAACACACCGTCTGGCACCCATATCACCCCACCCCAAAACACGCGCACCCAACCCATGTCACACCACACCCAACACCCCCCCCGGCACCCATGTCACCCCACCCCCAAACACCCGCACCCGACCCATGTCACACCACCCCCAACACCCCCCGGCACCCATGTCACACCACACCCCGAAACACCCGCACCCGACCTTTGTCACCCCAACCCCAACACCCGCACCCGACCCATGTCACACCACCCCCAACACCCCTCTGGCACCCATGTCACCCCACCCCCAAACACGCCCGCGGCACCCATGTCACCCCACCCCCAAAAATGCGCACCCGACACATGTCACCCCACCCCCAACACCCCTCCTGGCACCCCTGTCACACGACCCCCCACCACCCTCCCTGGCACCCATGTCACCCCACCCCCAACACCCGCACCCGACCCATGTCACCCCTACCCCCAACACGCCCCCCCGGCAACCATGTCACCCCACCCTCAAATATCCGCACCCGACCCATTTCACCCGAACTCCAACACCCCCCCCGGCACCCCTGTCACACCACCCTCAACACCCGCACCCGACCCATGTCACCCCCACCCCCAACACCCCCCCCGCACCCATATCACTCTGCCCCCCCAACACCCCCCCCCCGGCACCCATGTCACCCAACCCCCCAACACCCTCCCTGGCACCCATGTCACCCCACCCCCAACACCCGCACCCGACCCATGTCACCCCTCCCCCAAACACCCGCACCCGACCCATGTCAACCCACTCCCCAACACCCCCTCCGGCACACATGTCACCCCTCCCTCAAACACCCCCCCCGGCACCCATGTCACCCCACCCCAGAACACACCCCCAGCACTCATGTCACCCCAACCCCAAACACCCGCACCTGACCCATGTCACCCCACCACCAAACACACCCTCTGGCACCCACATCACCCCACCCCCAAACACCCGCACCACACCCATGTAACCCCACCCCCCAACACCCCCCCCCGGCACCCATGACACTCCACCCCAAACATCCGCACCCGACCCATGTCACCCCTCCCCCAAACAACCCCCTCGGCACCCATGTCACCCCTCCCCCAGCACCAGCACCCGACCCATGTCACCCCACCCCCAACATCCCCCCGGCACCCATGTCACCCCACCCCCAACACCCGCACCCGACCCATGTCACCCCACCCCCAACAGCCCCACAGGCACCCATGTCACCCCACCCCCAAACACCCGCACCTGACCCATGTCACCCCACCAACAAACACACCCTCTGGCACCCATGTCACCCCACCCCCAAACTCCCGCACCCGACCCATGTCACCCCACCCTCCAACCCCGCCCGGCACCCATTTCACCCCGCCCCCAACACCCGCACCCGATCCCTATCACCCCACCCCTCCAACACCTGCCCCGTCACCCAAAACACCCCACCCCCAACACCCGCACCCTATCCATATCACCCCACCCCCCCAAAACCCGCCCCCCTCCCCTATCACCCCACCCCCCAACACCCACACTCGACCCATATTACCCCACCCCAAACACCCGCACCCGACCCATATCACCCCCCCCCCCCCAACACCCCCCCCCAGCACCCATGTCACCTCACCCCCAAACTCCCGTACCCGACCCATGTCACCCCACCCCCAACACCCCCCCCCGGCACACATGTCACCCCACCCCCAAACACCCGCACCCGACCCATGTCACCCCAAACCCAACACCCGCACCTGACCCATGTCACGCCACCCCCAACACCCCCTCGGCACCCATGTCACCCCTCCCCCAAACAACCCCCCCGGGACACATGTCACCCCAACCCCAACACCCGCAAACGACCCATTTCACCCCACCTCCAACACCCCCCCCGGCACCCCTGTCACCCCACGCCCAACGCCCGCACCCAACCCATGTCAGCCCACCCCAACACCCCCCCCGGCACCCACGTCACTCTGCCCCCCAACACCCAACCCGGCACCCATGTCACTCCGCCCCCAAACATCCGCACCTGACCCATGTCACCCCACCCCCAACACCGCCCCTCGGCACCCCTGTCACACCACCCTCAACACCCGCACCCGACCCATGTCACCCCACCCCCAACACCCCCCCCGGCACCCATGTCACCGAAACCCCAACACCTACACCCGACCCATGTCAACCCACCCCCAACACCCCCCCCGGACACCCATGTCACCCGACCCCCAAACACCCACATCCGACCCATGTAACCCCACCCCCAAACACCCCCCCCCGGCACCCATGTCACCCCACCCCCAACACCCCCCCCCGGCACCCATGTAACCCAACCCCCAACAGCCCCCCGGCACCCATGGCACTCCACCCCCAAACACCCGCACCCGACCCATGTCACCCCACCCCCAAATAGTACCCCCGGAACCCATGTCACTCCACCCCCAAACACTCCCCCCGGCACCCATATCACCCCACCCCAAACACCAACACCCGACCCATGTCACCCCACCCCCCACACACCCCCTCCGGCACTCATGTCATCCCACCCCAACACCCCCCCGGCACCGATGTCACCCCACCCCCAACACCCGCTCCCGACCCATGTCACCCCAACCCCGATACCCGCACCTGACCCTAGTCACCCCACCCACAACACTCCCCTTGGCACCCACATCACCCCACCCCCAAAGAACCCCCCCTGCACCCATGTCACCCCACCCCCATAACCCGCAGCCGACCCATGTCACCCCAACCCCAACCACTCCCCCCCGGCACCCATGTCACCCCACCCCCAAACACCCCCCCCGGCACCCATATCACCAAACCCCCAACACCCGCACCAGACCCATGTAACCCCACCCCCAACACCATGTCACTCCACCCCAAACATCCGTACCCGACCCATGTCACCCCTCCCCCAAACACCCCCCCCGGCACCCATGTCACTCCACCCCAAACATCCGCACCCGACCCATGTCATCCCTCCCCCAAACACCCCCCCCGGCACCCATGTCACTCCAAACGAAACATGCGCACCCGACCCATGTCTCCCCTCCCCCAAACAACCCCCTCGGCACGCATGTCACCCCTCCCCCAAACACCCCCCCAGGCACCCATGTCACCCCACCCCCAACACCAGCACCCGACCCATGTCACCCCACCCCCAACACCCACCCCGGCACCCATGTCACCCCACCCCCAACACCCGCACCCGACCCATGTCACCCCACCCCCAACACCCCCCCGTCACCCATGTCACCCCACCCCCAAACACCACCCTCGGCACCCATGTCACCCCACCCCCCAAACATCTGCACCCGACCCATGTCACCCCACCCCCAACACCCCCCCCGGCACCCATGTCACCCCACCCCCAAACACCCCCCCCGGCACCCATGTCACCACACCCCCAAACACCCGCACCTGACCCATGTCACCCCACCCCCAACCACCCCCCCCGGCACCCATGTCACCCCATGCCCAAACACCCACACCCGACCCATGTCACCCCACCCCCAACACCCGCACTCGACCCATGTCACCCCACCCCCAAACAACCCCCCTGGCACCCATGTCACCCCACGCCCAAACACCCCCACCCGACCCATGTCACCCCACCCCCAACACCCGAACCCAACCCATGTCACCCGACCCCCAACACCCACGCTTACACCCATGTCACCGCACCCCCAAACAACCCCCCCGCACCCATGTCACCCCACCCCCAAACAAACCCCCCGGCATCCATGTCACCCCACCCCCAACACCCCCCCCCCGCCACCCATGTCACCCCACCCCAAACACCCCCCCCCCGGCACCCATGTCACCCCACCCCCAACACACGCACCCAATCCATGTCACCCCACCCCCAACATCCGCACCTGACCCATGTCACCCCACCCCCAACACCCCCCCGGCACCCATGTCACCCCACCCCCAAAAAACCCCCCGGCACCCATGTCACCCCACCCCCAAACACCCGCACCCGACAAATGTCACACCGCCCCAACACCTGCACTCGACCTATGTCACCCCACCCCCAAACAATCCCCCCGGCACACATGTCACTCCACCCCCAAAACACCCCCACCAGACCCATGTCACCCCACCCCCAACACCCCCCCCCCCGCCACCTATGTCACCCCACCCCCAAACACTCGCACCCGACCCATGTCACCCCACCCCCAAACAACCCCCCGGAATCCATGTCACCCCACCCCCAACACCCGAACCCGTCCCATGTCACCCCCACCCCTAAACACCGCCCCGGAATCCATGTCACCCCACCCCGAAACACCCGCACCCGACCCATGTCACCTCACCCCCAAACAAGCCCCCCCGGCACCCATGTCACCCCACCCCCAACACCCACACCAGACCCATGTCACCCCACCCCCAACACCCCCCCCGGAACCCATGTCACCCCACCCCGAAACACCCGCACCCAACCCATGTCACCCCAACCCCAAACAAGCCCCCCCGGCGCCCATGTCACCTCACCCCGAAACACCCGCACCCGACCCGTGTCACCCCATCCCAAACACCCGCACCCGACCCATGTCACCCCACCCCCAAACACCGCCGCCAGAACCCATGTCACCCCACCCCCAACACCCGCCCCGGAACCCATGTCACCCCAGCCCCAACCCCCCCCCCCCGGGAACCCATGTCATTCCACCCCCAAACACTTGCACCCGACCCATGTCACCCCACCCCCAAACACCCCACCCGGCACCCATGTCACCCCACCCCGACACACCAGCACCTGAACCATGTGACCCCGCTCCCAAACAGCCCTCCCGGCACCCATGTCACCCCACCCCCAACACCAGCACCCGACCCATGTCACCCCACCCCCAAACAACCCCACCCGACACATCTCACCCCACCCCGAAACAACCCCCCCGGCACCCATGTCATCCCACCCCGAAACAACACCCCCGGCACCCATGTCACCCCACCCCCAACACCCCCCCCGGCACCCATGTCACCCCACCCCCAAACACCCGCACCCGACCCATGTCACCCCACCCCCCACACCAGCACCCAACCCATGTCACCCCACCCCCAAACACCCCCCCGACACCCATGTCACCCCACCCCCAAACACCCGCACACGACCCATGTCACCCCAAAGCCAACACCTGCACACAAAACATGTAACCCCACCCCTAAACAACCCCACCGACACCTATGTCACCCCACCCCCAAACACCCGCACCCGACCCATGTCACCCCACCCCCAACACCCCCCCCCGGCACCCATGTCACTCCACCCCCAAACACTTGCACCCGAAACATTTCACCCCACCCCCAAACACCCCAGCCGGTAACCCATGTCACCCCACCCCGACACACCAGCACCCGACCCATGTCACCCCATCCCCCAAACACCCCTCCCGGCACCCATGTCACCCCACCCCCAACACCCGACCCATGTCACCCCACCCCCAAACACCCCCACCCGACCCATCTCACCCCACCCCCCAAACATCCCCTCGGCACCCATGTCACCCCACCCCCAACACTCCCCCCTGCACCCATGTCACCCCACCCCCAACACCCGCACCTGATACATGTCACCCCCACACCCAAACAACCCCACCGACACCCATGTCACCCCATCGCCAAACACCCGCACCTGACCCATGTCACCCCACCCCCAACACCCGCACCCAACCCATGTCACCCCACCCCCAACACCCCCCCCGACACCCATGTCACCAAACCCCCAAACAACCCCCCCGACACCCATGTCACCCTACCCCCAAACACCCCCACTGGCATCCATGTCACCCCACCCCTAAACACCCGCACCCGACCCATGTCACCCCACCCCCAAACACTGCCCCCGGAACCAATGTCACCTCACGTCAAACACTTCCACCCGACCCATGTCACCCCACCCCCAACACCGCCCCCGACACCCATGTCACCAAACCCCCAAACAACCCCCCCGACACCCATGTCACCCCACCCCCAAACACCCCACCCGGCACCCATGTCACCCCACCCCCAAACACCCGCACCCGGCGCATGTCACCCCACCCCAACACCTGCACTCGACCTATGACACCCCACCCCAAACAATCCCCCTGGCACCCATGTCACTCCACCCCCAAAACACCCCCACCAGACCCATGTCAACCCACCCCCAACACCCCCCCCGCCACCTATGTCACCCCACCCAAAAACACCCCCCCTGCACCCATGTCACCACACACCCAACACCCGCACCCATCCCATGTCACCCCCACCCCTAAACACCGCCCCGGAACCCATGTCACCCACCCCCAACACCCCCCGGAACCCATGTCACCCCACCTGAAACACTCGTCCCCGGAACCCATGTCACCCCACCCCCAACACCCCCCCCCCCGGCACCCATGTCATCCCACCCCAAACACCCCCTCCCGGCACCCATGTCACCCCACCCCCAAACACCCACACATGACCCATGTCACCGCAACCCCAATACCCGCACCTGACCCATATCACCCAACCCCCAACACCCGCACCCGACCTATCTCACCCCACCCCCAAACACCCCCACCAGACCCATGTCACCCCACCCCCAACACCCCCCCGGCACTCATGTCACCCCACCCCCAAGCACCCCCCCCGGCACCCATGTCACCCCACCCCCAACACACGCATCCGATCCATGTCACTCCACCTCCAAACACCCCCCCCGGCACCCATGTCACCCCACCCCCAACACACGCACCCAATCCATGTCACCCCACCCCCAACATCCGCACCCGACCCATGTCACCCCACCCCCAACACCCCCCCGGCACCCATGTCACCCCACCCCCAAAAAACCCCCCGGCACCCATGTCACCCCACCCCCAAACACCCGCACCCGACCCATGTCACCCCGCCCCAACACCTGCACTCGACCTATGTCACCCCACCCCCAAACAACCCCCCGGCACCCATGTCACTCCACCCCCAAAACACCCCCACCAGACCCATGTCACCCCACCCCCAACATCCCCCCCGCCACCTATGTCACCCCACCCCCAAACACCCGCACCCGACCCATGTCACCCCACCCCCAAACACCCCCCCTGCACCCATGTCACCCCACCCCCAACACCCGCACCGGTCCCATGTCACCCCCACCCCTAAACACCACCCCGGAACCCATGTCACCCACCCCCAACACCCCCCCGGAACCCATGTCACCCCACCTGAAACACTCGTCCCCTGAACCCGTGTCACCCCACCCCCAAACACCGCCCCGGAACCCATGTCACCCCACCCCCAACACCCCCCCCCGGCACCCATGTCACCCCACCCCAAACACCCCCCCCCCGGCACCCATGTCACCCCACCCCCAACACACGCACCCAATCCATGTCACCCCACCCCCAACATCCGCACCTGACCCACGTCACCCCACCCCCAACACCCCCCCGGCACCCATGTCACCCCACCCCCAAAAAACCCCCCGGCACCCATGTCACCCCTCCCCCAAACACCCGCACCCGACCCATGTCACACCGCCCCAACACCTGCACTCGACCTATGTCACCCCACCCCCAAACAATCCCCCCGGCACACATGTCACTCCACCCCCAAAACACCCCCACCAGACCCATGTCACCCCACCCCCAACACCCCCCCCGCCACCTATGTCACCCCACCCCCAAACACTCGCACCCGACCCATGTCACCCCACCCCCAAACACCCCCCCTGCATCCATGTCACCCCACCCACAACACCCGAACCCGTCCCATGTCACCCCCACCCCTAAACACCGCCCCGGAACCCATGTCACCCCACCCCGAAACACCCGCACCCGACCCATGTCACCTCACCCCCAAACAAGCCCCCCCGGCACTCATGTCACCCCACCCCCAAACAACCCCCCCCGAACCCATGTCACCCCACCCCCAACACCCACACCAGACCCATGTCAACCCACCACCAACACCCCCCCCGGAACCCATGTCACCCCACCCCGAAACACCCGCACCCGACCCATGTCACCCCAACCCCAAACAAGCCCCCCCGGCGCCCATGTCACCTCACCCCGAAACACCCGCACCCGACCCGTGTCACCCCATCCCAAACACCCGCACCCGACCCATGTCACCCCACCCCCAAACACCGCCGCCAGAACCCATGTCACCCCACCCCCAACACCCACCCCGGAACCCATGTCACCCCAGCCCCAACACCCCCCCCCGGGAACCCATGTCATTCCACCCCCAAACACTTGCACCCGACCCATGTCACCCCACCCCCAAACACCCCACCCGGCACCCATGTCACCCCACCCCGACACACCAGCACCTGAACCATGTGACCCCGCTCCCAAACACCCCTCCCGGCACCCATGTCACCCCACCCCCAACACCAGCACCCGACCCATGTCACCCCACCCCCAAACACCCCCACCCGACACATCTCACCCTACCCCGAAACAACCCCCCCGGCACCCATGTCATCCCATCCCGAAACACCCCCGGCACCCATGTCACCCCACCCCCAACACCCCCCCCGGCACCCATGTCACCCCACCTGAAACACTCGTCCCCTGAACCCGTGTCACCCCACCCCCAAACACCGCCCCGGAACCCATGTCACCCCACCCCCAACACCCCCCCCCCGGCACCCATGTCACCCCACCCCAAACACCCCCCCCCGGCACCCATGTCACCCCACCCCCAACACACGCACCCAATCCATGTCACCCCACCCCCAAACACCCGCACCCGACCCATGTCACCCCACCCCCAAACACCGCCGCCAGAACCCATGTCACCCCACCCCCAACTCCCGCCCCGGAACCCATGTCACCCCACCCCCAACACCCCCCCCCCCCGGAACCCATGTCACTCCACCCCCAAACACTTGCACCCGACCCATGTCACCCCACCCCCAAACACCCCACCCGGCACCCATGTCACCCCACCCCGACACACCAGCACCCGAACCATGTGACCCCGCTCCCAAACACCCCTCCCGGCACCCATGTCACCCCACCCCCAACACCAGCACCCGACCCATGTCACCCCACCCCCAAACACCCCCACCCGACACATCTCACCCCACCCCGAAACAACCCCCCGGCACCCATGTCATCCCATCCCGAAACAACACCCCCGGCACCCATGTCACCCCATCCCCAACACCCCCATGGCACCCATGTCACCCCACCCCCAACACCCGCACCCGATGCATGTCACCCCACCCCCAAACACCCCCACCGGCACCCATGTCAACCCAACCCCAAACACCCGCACCCGACCCATGTCACCCCACCCCCCACACAGGCACCCAACCCATGTCACCCCACCCCCAAACACCCCCCCGACGCCCATGTCACCCCACCCCCAAACACCCGCACACGACCCATGTCACCCCAAATCCAACACCCGCACTCAAACCATGTAACCCCACCCCTAAACAACCCCACCGGCACCTATGTCACCCCACCCCCAAACACCCGCACCCGACCCATGTCACCCCACCCCCAACACCCGCACCCAACCCATGTCACCCCACCCCCAACACCCCCCCCGGGACCCATGTCACTCCACCCCCAAACACTTGCACCCGAAACATTTCACCCCACCCCCAAACACCCCAGCTGGCACCCATGTCACCCCACCCCGACACACCAGCACCCGACCCATGTCACCCCGTCCCCCAAACACCCCTCCCGGCACCCATGTCACCCCACCCCCAACACCCGAGCCATGTCACCCCACCTCCAAACACCCCCACCTGACCCATCTCACCCCACCCCCCAAACATCCCATCGGCACCCATGTCACCCCACCCCCAACACTCCCCCCGGCACCCATGTCACCCCACCCCCAACACCCGCACCCGATACATGTCACCCCCACACCCAAACAACCCCACTGGCATCCATGTCACCCCCACCCCCAAGACCCGCATCCGACCCATGTCACCCCACCCCCAAACACCGACCCCGGCACCCATGTCACCCCACCCCCAAACACCCGCACCCGACCCATGTCACCACATCCCCAAACAGCTCCCCGGCACCCATGTCACCCCACCTCCAAACACCCGCAACAGACCCATGTCACCCCACCCCCAAACACCGCCCCCCGGAACCCATTTAGGATAGATTGACATCGGTCGGGTGCGGTTCTTGGGGGTTGCGGTGACATGGCTCCGGGGGTGGTGTTGGTGGGTGGGGTGACATGGGTCGGGTACGGGTGTTGTGGGGTGGGATGACATGGATGCCGGGGGGGGGGGGTTGGGGGGGTGAGGTGACATATGTCTGGTGCGGGTGTTGGGGGGGTGGGGTGACATGGGTGACGGCGGTGTGTTGGGGGGGTGGGGTGACATGGGTCAGATGCGGGTGTTTGGGGGTGGGGGGTGACATGGGTGCCGTTGGGGGTGGGGTGACATTAGTGCCGGGTTGGTGTTAGGGGTGGGGTGACATAGGTCGGGGGCGGGTTTTGGGGGGGGGGGGGTGAGGTGATATGGGTGTCGAGGGGGGTGTTGGAGGGTGGGGTGACATGGCTGCCGGGGGGAGTTTTGGGTTGTGGGGTGACTTGTCGTGTGCGGGTGTTGGGAGGGTGGGGTTCCATGGGTGCCGGGGGGGGTAATTGGGGGTGGGGTGACATGGGTCGGGTGCGGTGATGGGGGGTGGGGTGACATGGGTGCCGGGGGGGGGGGGTTTAGGTACGCGGTGACATGGGTCGGGTGCGGGTGTTTGGGGGTGGGGTGACATGTGTGCCGGGGGGGCGGTGTTGGGGGTGGGGTGACATGGGTCGGGTGCGGGAGTTTGGGGGTGAGGTGACATGGGTGCTGGGGGGGGGTGTTGGGGGGGGGTGACATGGGTGCAGGGGGGGTGTTGGGGGGGGTGATATGGGTCGGGCGCGGGTGTTTGGGGTGGGGTAATATGGGTCGAGTGTGGGTGTTGGGGGGTGGGGTGATAGGGGAGGGGGGCGGGTTTTGGGGGGGTGGGGTGATATGGATAGGGTGCGGGTGTTGGGGGTGGGGTGTTTTGGGTGACGGGGCAGGTGTTGGAGGGGTGGGGTGATAGGGATCGGGTGTGGGTGTTGGGGGCGGGGTGACATGGGTGCCGGGCGGGGTTGGGGGGTGGGGTGACATGGGTCGGTGTGCGCGTGTTGGGGGTGGGGTGACATGGGTGCCGGGGGGGGTTGGGGGGTGGGGTGACATGGGTCGGGTGCGCGTGTTGGGGGTGGGGTGACATGGGTGCCTTGAGGGTGGGGTGACATGGGTCAGGTGAGGGTGTTGGGTGGGTGGGGGTGACATGGCTGCCGATGGGGTGTTGGGGTAGTGGGGTGACATGGGTCGGGTGTGGTGTTGGGAAGTGGGGTGACATGGGTTGGGTGCAGGTGTTGGGGCGTGGGGTGACATGGGTGCTGGGAGGGTTGTTGGGGGGTGGGGTGACATGGGTCGTGTGCGGGTGTTGGGGGGTTGGGGTGACATGGCTGCCGGGGGAGTGGGGTGAAATGGGTTGGGTGCGGGTGTTGGGGGTGGGGTGACATGGATGCCGGGGGACGTGTTGGGGATGGGGTGACATGGGTCGGGTGCGGGTGTTGGGGGGGTGGGGTGACATGGCTGCCGGGGGAGTGGGGTGAAATGGGTTGGGTGTGGGTGTTGGGGGTGGGGTGACATGGATGCCGGGGAACGTGTTGGGGATGGGGTGACATGGATCGGGTGCAGGTGTTGGGGGGTGGGGTGACATGCGTGCCGTGGAAGGTGTTGGGGGGTGGGGTGACATGGGTGCCGGGGGGGTGTTGGGGGGGGTGGGGTGATATGGGTCGGGTGCTGGTGTATGGGGGTGGGGTGATATGGGTGACGGGGGAGTGTTTGGGGATGGGGTGACATGGGTCGGGTGCGGGTTTTGGGGGGGTGCGGTGACATGGGTGCCGGGGGGTGTTGGGGGTGGGGTGATATGGGTGACGGGGGAATGTTTGGGGATGGGGTGACATGATTCGGGTGCGGATGTTGGAGAGGTGGGGTGACATGGGTGCCGGGGGTGGTTGGTGGGTGGGGTGACATGGGTCGGGTGCGCGTGTTGGGTGGGTGGGGTGAAATGGCTGCCGGGGGGGTGTTGGGGTAGTGGGGTGACATGGGTCGGGTGTGGTGGTGGGGAGTGGGGTGACATGGGTTGGGTGCGAGTGTTGGGGGGTGGGGTGACATGGGTGCTGGGAGGGTTGTTGGGGGGTTGGGTGACATGGGTCGGGTGCGGGTGTTGGTGGTGCGGTGACATGGGTGCCTGGGGGGGTGTTGGGGTTGGGGTGACATAGGTGCCGAGGGGGGTGTTTAAGGATGGGTTGACATGGGTCGGGTGCGGGTGTTTGGGGGTGGGGTGACATGGGTGCCGGGGGGGTGTTAGTGGTGGGGGTGACATGGGTCGGGTGCGGGTGTTGGGGGGTGATGTGACATGGGTGCCTGGGAAGGTGTTGGGGGTTTGGGTGACATGGGTGCCGGGGGGGGTGTTGGGGGGATTGCGGTGATATGGGTCGGGTGCGGGTGTTTGGGGATGGGGTGATATGTGTGACGGGGGAGTGTTTGGGGATGGGGTGACATATGTCGGGTGCGGGTGTTGGGGGTGGGATGACATGGCTGCCGGGGGGGTGTTTGGGGATGGGGTGATATGGGTGATGGGGGAGTGTTTGGGGATGGGGTGACATGGGTCGGGTGCGGGTTTTTGGGGGGTGCGGTGACATGGGTGCCGGGGGTGGCTGTTGGGGGGTGGGGTGACACGGGTCGGGTGCGCGTGTTGGGGGTGGGGTGACATCGCTGCCGGGGGGGTGTTGGGGGTGGGGTGACATGGGTCGTGTGCGGGTGTTGGGGGGGGGGTGACATTGGTGCCGGGGGAGTGGGGGTGACATGGGTTGGGTGCGGGTGTTGGGGGTGGGGGTGACATGGATGCCGGGGGACGTGTTGGGGATGGGGTGACATGGGTCGGGTGCGGGTGTTGGGGGGGTGCGGTGACATGGGTGCCGGGGGGGGTTGGGGGGTGGGGTGACATGGGTCGGGTGTGCGTGTTGGGGGTCGGGTTACATGGGTCGGGTGCGATTATTGGGGGGGTGGGGTGACATGGCTGCCGGGGGGGGGTGGTGTTGGGGGAGTGGGGTGACATGGGTCGGTTGCGCGTGTTGGGGGTGGGGTGACATGGGTGCCGGTGGGGTGTTGGGGGTGGGGTGACATGGGTCGGGTGCGGGTGTTGGGGGGGTGGGGTGACATGGGTGCCGGGGGGGTGTTGGGGGTGGGGTGACATGGATCGGGTGCAGGTGTTGGGGGGTGGGGGTGACATGTGTGCCGTGGAAGGTGTTGGGGGGTGGGGTGACATGGGTGCCGGGGGGGTGTAGGGGAGGTGGGGTGATATGGGTCGGGTGCTTGTGAATGGGGGTGCGGTGACATGGGTGCCGGGGGGTGTTGGGGGGTGGGGGTGACATGGGTCGGGTGCGGGTGTTGGGGGGGGTGCGGTGACATGGGTTGCCGGGGGGGGTTGGGGGGTGGGGTGACATGGGTCGGGTGTGGCGTGTTGGGGGTCGGGTGACATGGGTCGGGTGCGATTATTGGGGGGGTGGGGTGACATGGCTGCCGGGGGGGGGGGTGGTGTTGGGGGAGTGGGGGTGACATGGGTCGGTTGCGCGTGTTGGGGGTGGGGTGACATGGGTGCCGGTGGGGTGTTGGGGGGGGGTGACATGGGTCGGGTGCGGGTGTTGGGGGGGTGGGGTGACATGGGTGCCGGGGGGGGTGTTGGGGGTGGGGTGACATGGATCGGGTGCAGGTGTTGGGGGGGTGGGGTGACATGTGTGCCGTGGAAGGTGTTGGGGGGTGGGGTGACATGGGTGCCGGGGGGGTGTAGGGGAGGTGGGGTGATATGGGTCGGGTGCTTGTGAATGGGGGTGCGGTGACATGGGTGCCGGGGGGTGTTGGGGGTGGGGTGACATGGGTCGGGTGCGGGTGTTGGGGGGGGTGCGGTGACATGGGTGCCGGGGGGGGTTGGGGGGTGGGGTGACATGGGTCGGGTGTGCGTGTTGGGGGTCGGGTGACATGGGTCGGGGTGCGATTATTGGGGGGGTGGGGTGACATGGCTGCCGGGGGGGGGTGTTGGGGGAGTGGGGTGACATGGGTCGGTTGCGCGTGTTGGGGGTGGGGTGACATGGGTGCCGGTGGGGTGTTGGGGGTGGGGTGACATGGGTCGGGTGCGGCTGTTTTGGGGGTGGGGTGACATGGGTCGGGAGAGGGTGTTTGGGGGTGGGGTGATATGGGTCGGGTGTGGGTGTTGGGGGTGAGGTGACATGGGTGCCGGGGGGGGGTGTTGGGGGTGGGGTGACATGCGTCGGGTGCGGCTGTTATGGGTGGAGTGATATGGGTACCTGGGGTGGTGTTGGTGGGTCGGGTGACATGGGTTGGTTGCGAGTGTTTGCAGTTGGGGTGACATGGGTGACGGGAGGGGGGATTGGGGGTGGGGTGACGTGTCGGGTGTGGTGTTGGGGGGTGGGGTGACATGGGTGCTGTGGGGGTGGGTGACATGGGTCGGGTGCGGGTGTTGGGGGTGCGGTGACATGGGTGCCTGGGGGGGGTGTTGGGTATGGGGTGACATGGCTGCCGGGTTGGGTGTTGGGGGTGGGGTGACATGGGTTCCGGGGGAGGTTGGGGGGGTGGGGTGACATTGGTCGGGTGCGGGTTTTGGGGGGGTGCGATGACATGGCTTCCGGGGGGGTGTTGGGGGGTGGGGTGGTATGGGTCGGGTGTGGATGTTGGGGGGGTGGGGTGGCATGGGTGCCAGGCGGGGTGTTGGGGATGCGGTGACATGGGTCCCGGGGGACGTGTTGCGGATGGGGTGACAAGGGTCGGGGGCGGGTGTTGGGGGGTGGGGTGACATGGGTGCCGGGGGGGGCTGTTGCGGATGGGGGTGACAAGGGTCGGGGGCGGGTGTTGGGGGGTGGGGTGACATGGATGCCGGGGGACGTGTTGGGGATGGGGTGACATGGGTCGGGTGCGGGTGTTGGGGGGGGTGGGGTGACATGGGTGCCCGGGGGGGTGTTGGGGGTGGGGTGACATGGATCGGGTGCAGGTGTTGGGGGGTGGGGTGACATGTGTGCCGTGGAAGGTGTTGGGGGGTGGGGTGACATGGGTGCCGGGGGGGTGTAGGGGAGGTGGGGTGATATGGGTCGGGTGCTTGTGAATGGGGGGTGCGGTGACATGGGTGCCGGGGGGTGTTGGGGGGTGGGGTGACATGGGTCGGGAGAGGGTGTTTGGGGGTGGGGTGATATGGGTCGGGTGTGGGTGTTGGGGGTGGGGTGACATGGGTGCCGGGGGGGGGTGTTGGGGGTGGGGTGACATGCGTCGGGTGCGGGTGTTATGGGTGGAGTGATATGGGTACCTGGGGTGGTGTTGGTGGGTCGGGTGACATGGGTTGGTTGCGAGTGTTTGCAGTTGGGGTGACACGGGTGACGGGAGGGGGGATTGGGGGTGGGGTGACGTGTCGGGTGTGGTGTTGGGGGGTGGGGTGACATGGGTGCTGTGGGTGGGGGTGGGGTGACATGGGTCGGGTGCGGGTGTTGGGGGTGCGGTGACATGGGTGCCTGGGGGGTGGTGTTGGGGATGGGGTGACATGGCTGCCGGGTTGGGTGTTGGGGGTGGGGGTGACATGGGTTCCGGCGGAGGTTGGGGGGTGGGGTGACATTGGTCGGTGCGGGTTTTGGGGGGGTGCAGTGACATGGCTTCCGGGGGGGTGTTGGGGGGTGGGGTGGTATGGGTCGGGTGTGGGTGTTGGGGGGTGGGGTGGCATGGGTGCCAGGCGGGGTGTTGGGGATGCGGTGACATGGGTCCCGGGGGACGTGTTGCGGATGGGGTGACAAGGGTCGGGGGCGGGTGTTGGGGGCTGGGGTGACATGGGTGCCGGGGGGGGGCTGTTGGGGGGTGGGGTGACATGGATGCCGGGGGACGTGTTGGGGATGGGGTGACATGGGTCGGGTGCCGGTGTTGGGGGGGGTGGGGTGACATGGGTCGGGTGCGCGTGTTGGGGGCGGGGTGACATGGGTGTCGGGGGGGTGTTGGAAGTGGGGTGACATGGGTCGGGTGCGGGTGTTGGGGGGTGATGTGACATGGGTGCCTGGGAAGGTGTTGGTTGTTGGGGTGACATGGGTGCCTGGGGGGTGTTGGGGGTGGTGTGACATGGGTGCCGGGGGGGTGTTTGGGGGTGGGGTGATATGGGGTGACGGGGGAGTGTTTGGGGATGGGGGTGACATGGGTCGGGTGCCGGTGTTGGGGGGGTGGGGTGACATGGGTGCCCGGGGGTGTGGGGTGACATGGGTCGGGTGCGCGGTGTTGGGGGCGGGGTGACATGGGTGTCGGGGGGTGTTGGGAGTGGGGTGACATGGGTCGGGTGCGGGTGTTGGGGGGGGTGGGGTGACATGGGTGCCGGGGGGGTGTTGGGGGTGGGGTGACATGGATCGGGTGCAGGTGTTGGGGGGTGGGGTGACATGTGTGCCGTGGAAGGTGTTGGGGGGGTGGGGTGACATGGTGCCGGGGGGGTGTAGGGGAGGTGGGGTGATATGGGTCGGGTGCTTGTGAATGGGGGTGCGGTGACATGGGTGCCGGGGGGTGTTGGGGGTGGGGTGACATGGGTCGGGTGCGGGTGTTGGGGGCGGTGTGGTGACATGGGTGCCGGGGGGGGTTGGGGGGTGGGGTGACATGGGTCGGCTGTGCGTGTTGGGGGTCGGGTGACATGGGTCGGGTGCGATTATTGGGGGGGTGGGGTGAGATGGCTGCCGGGGGGGGGTGTTGGGGGAGTGGGGTGACATGGGTCGGTTGCGCGTGTTGGGGGTGGGGTGACATGGGTGCCGGTGGGGTGTTGGGGGTGGGGGTGACATGGGTCGGGTGCGGCTGTTTTGGGGGTGGGGTGACATGGGTCGGGAGAGGGTGTTTGGGGGTGGGATGACATGGGTTGGTTGCGAGTGTTTGCAGTTGGGGTGACATGGGTGACGGGAGGGGGGATTGGGGGTGGGGTGACGTGTCGGGGTGTGGTGTTGGGGGGTGGGGTGACATGGGTGCTGTGGGGGTGGGGTGACATGGGTCGGGTGCGGGTGTTGGGGGTGCGGTGACATGGGTGCCTGGGTGGGGTGTTGGGGATGGGGTGACATGGCTGCCGGGTTGGGTGTTGGGGGTGGGGTGACATGGGTTCCGGGGGAGGTTGGGGGGGTGGGGTGACATTGGTCGGGTGCGGGTTTTGGGGGGGGTGCGATGACATGGCTTCCGGGGGGGTGTTGGGGGGTGGGGTGGTATGGGTCGGGTGTGGATGTTGGGGGGTGGGGTGGCATGGGTGCCAGGCGGGGTGTTGGGGATGCGGTGACATGGGTCCCGGGGGACGTGTTGCGGATGGGGTGACAAGGGTCGGGGGCGGGTGTTGGGGGGTGGGGTGACATGGGTGCCGGGGGTGGCTGTTGGGGGGTGGGGTGACATGGATGCCGGGGGACGTGTTGGGGATGGGGTGACATGGGTCGGGTGCGGGTGTTGGGGGGGTGGGGGTGACATGGGTGCCGGGGGGGTGTTGGGGGTGGGGTGACATGGATCGGGTGCAAGTGTTGGGGGGGTGGGGTGACATGTGTGCCGTGGAAGGTGTTGGGGGGTGGGGTGACATGGGTGCCGGGGGGGTGTAGGGGAGGTGGGGTGATATGGGTCGGGTGCTTGTGAATGGGGGTGCGGTGACATGGGTGCCGGGGGGTGTTGGGGGTGGGGTGACATGGGTCGGGAGAGGGTGTTTGGGGGTGGGGTGATATGGGTCGGGTGTGGGTGTTGGGGGTGGGGTGACATGGGTGCCGGGGGGGGGTGTTGGGGGTGGGGGTGACATGCGTCGGGTGCGGGTGTTATGGGTGGAGTGATATGGGTACCTGGGGTGGTGTTGGTGGGTCGGGTGACATGGGTTGGTTGCGAGTGTTTGCAGTTGGGGTGACACGGGTGACGGGAGGGGGGATTGGGGGTGGGGTGACGTGTCGGGTGTGGTGTTCGGGGGTGGGGTGACATGGGTGCTGTGGGGGGTGGTGGGGGGTGGGGTGACATGGGTCGGGTGCGGGTGTTGGGGGTGCGGTGACATGGGTGCCTGGGGGGGGGTGTTGGGGATGGGGTGACATGGCTGCCGGGTTGGGTGTTGGGGGTGGGGTGACATGGGTTCCGGCGGAGGTTGGGGGGTGGGGTGACATTGGTCGGGTGCGGGTTTTGGGGGGGTGCAGTGACATGGCTTCCGGGGGGGTGTTGGGGGGTGGGGTGGTATGGGTCGGGTGTGGGTGTTGGGGGGTGGGGTGGCATGGGTGCCAGGCGGGGTGTTGGGGATGCGGTGACATGGGTCCCGGGGGACGTGTTGCGGATGGGGTGACAAGGGTCGGGGGTGGGTGTTGGGGGGTGGGGTGACATGGGTGCCGGGGGGGGCTGTTGGGGGGTGGGGTGACATGGATGCCGGGGGACGTGTTGGGGATGGGGTGACATGGGTCGGGTGCCGGTGTTGGGGGGGGTGGGGGTGACATGGGTGTCCGGGGGTGTGGGGTGACATGGGTCGGGTGCGCGTGTTGGGGGCGGGGTGACATGGGTGTCGGGGGGGTGTTGGAAGTGGGGTGACATGGGTCGGGTGCGGGTGTTGGGGGGTGATGTGACATGGGTGCCTGGGAAGGTGTTGGTTGTTGGGGTGACATGGGTGCATGGGGGGTGTTGGGGGTGGTGTGACATGGGTGCCGGGGGGGTGTTTGGGGGTGGGGTGATATGGGTGACGGGGGAGTGTTTGGGGATGGGGTGACATGGGTCGGGTGCCGGTGTTGGGGGGGTGGGGTGACATGGGTGCCCGGGGGTGTGGGGTGACATGGGTCGGGTGCGCGTGTTGGGGGCGGGGGTGACATGGGTGTCGGGGGGGTGTTGGGAGTGGGGTGACATGGGTCGGGTGCGGGTGTTGGGGGGTGATGTGACATGGGTGCCTGGGAAGGTGTTGGTTGTTGGGGTGACATGGGTGCCGGGGGGGGGTGTTGGGGGGGTGCGGTGATATGGGTCGGGTGCGGGTGTTTGGGGGTGGGGTGATATGTGTGACGGGGGAGTGTTTGGGGATGGGGTGACATATGTCGGGTGCGGGTGTTGGGGGGGTGGGGTGACATGGATGCCGGGGGGGTGTTGGAGGGTGGGGTGATATGGGTCGGGTGCTGGTGTTTGGGGGTGGGGTGATATGGTTGACGGGGGGACGTGTTGGGGATGGGGTGACATGGGTCGGGTTCGGGTGTTGGGGGGGTGGGGTGACATGGCTGCCGGGGGAGTGGGGTGAAATGGGTTGGGTGCGGGTGTTGGGGGTGGGGTGACATGCATGCCGGGGGACGTGTTGGGGATGGGGTGACATGGGTCGGGTGCGGGTGTTGGGAGGGGTGGGGTGACATCTGTGCCGGGGGAGTGGGGTGACATGGGTTGGGTGCGGGTGTTGGGGGTGGGGTGACATGGATGCCGGGGGACGTGTTGGGGATGGGGTGACATGGGTCGGGTGCGGGTGTTGGGGGGATGGGGTGACATGGGTGCCTGGGTGATGTTGGGGGTGGGGTGACATGGATCGGGTGCAGGTGTTGGGGGGTGGGTGACATGGGTGCCGTGGAAGGTGTTGGTGGGTGGGGTGACATGGGTGCCGGGAGGGTGTTGCGGGGGGTGGGGTGATATGGGTCGGGTGCTGGTGTATGGGGGTGGGGGTGATATGGGTGACGGGGGGTGTTGGGGGTGGGGTGATATGGGTGACGGGGGAATGTTTGGGGATGGGGTGACATCGGTCGGGTGCGGGTGTTGGGGAGGTGGGGTGATATGGGTCGGGTGCGGGTGTTGGGGGTGCGTTAACATGGGTGCCTGGGGGGGTGTTGGGTTTGGGGTGACATAGGTGCCGAGGGGGGTGTTTAAGGGTGGGTTGACATGGGTCGGGTGCGGGTGTTTGGGGGTGGGGTGACATGAGTGCCGGGGGGTGTGTGTGGGCGTGGGGTGACATGGGTGCCGGGGGGGGTGTTTGGGGGTAGGGTCACATTGGACGGGTGCGGGTGTTTGGGGGTGGGGTGACATGGGTGTCGGGGGGTGTTTGTTGGCGGTGGGGTGACATGGGTCGGGTGCGAGTGTTGGGGGTGCGGTGACATGGGTCGAGTGCGGGTGTTTGGGGGTGGGGTGTCATGGGTGCCGGGGGGGTATTTGGGGGTGGGTGACATGGGTGCCGGGGGGGGGTGTTGGGTGTGGGATGACATGGGTCGGGTGCGATTGTTGGGGGGGGTGGGGTGACATGGCTGCCGGGGGGGGGTGTTGGGGGAGTGGGGTGACATGGGTCGGTTGCGCGTGTTGGGGTTGGGGTGACATGGGTGCCGGGGGGGTGTTGGGAGGTGGGGTGACATGGGTCGGGTGCGAGTGTTGGGGGGGTGGGGTGACATGGCTGCCGGGTGGGTGTTGCGGGGTTGGGGTGGCATGGGTCGGGTGTGGGTGTTGGGGGGGTGGGGTGACATGGGTGCCAGTCGGGGTGTTGGGGGTGGGGTGACATGGGTCGGGTGCAGGTGTTCTGGGGTGGGGTGACATGGGTGCCAGGGGGCGTGTTGGGGATGGGGTGACATGGGTGCCGGGTTGGGTGTTGGGGGTGGGGTGACATTGGTCCAGGGGGGTGTGTTTGAAGGTGAGGTGACATGAGTCGGGGGCGGGTGTTGGGGGGTGGGGTGACATGGGTGCCGGGGGGGGTGTTGGGGGTGGGGAGACATGGGTCGGGTGCGGGTGTTGGGGTGGGGTGAAATGGGTGCCGGGGGGGGGATGTTGGGATGGGGTGACATAGGTACCGGGGGGTTGTTTGGGGGTGGGGTGACATGGGTCGGGTGCGGGTTTTTGGCGGTGGGTGACATGGGTCGGGTGCGGGTGTTGGGGGTGGGGTGACATGGGTGCCGGGGGGGTGTTGGGGGTGGGGTGACATGCATCGTGTGCGGGTGTTGGGGGTGGAGTGATATGGGTACCTGGGGTGGTGTTGGTGGGTGGGGTGACATGGTTGGTTGCGAGTGTTTGTGGTTGTTGTGAAATGGGTGACGAGAGGGGGGATTGGGGGTGGGTTGACATGTGTCGGGTGTGGTGTTGGGAGGTGGGGTGACATGGGTCGGGGTGCGCGTATTGGGGGTGGGGTGACATGGGTCGGGTGCGATTGTTGGGGGGGGTGGGGTGACATGGCTGCCGGGGGGGGGGGTGTTGGGGGAGTGCGGTGACATGGGTCGGTTGCGCGTGTTGGGGTTGGGGTGACATGGGTGCCGGGGGGGTGTTGGGGCGTGGGGTGACATGGCTGCCGGGTGGGTGTTGCGGGGTTGGGGTGGCATGGGTCGGGTGTGGGTGTTGGGGGGTGGGGGTGGCATGGGTGCCAGGCGGGGTGTTGGGGGTGGGTGACATGGGTCGGGTGCAGGTGTACTAGGGTGGGGTGACATGGGTGCCGGGGGGCGTGTTGGGGATGGGGTGACATGGGTGCCGGGTTGGGTGTTGGGGGTGGGGTGACATTGGTCCCGGAGGGTGTGTTTGGGGGTGAGGTGACATGAGTCGGGGGCGGGTGTTGGGGGGTGGGGTGACATGGGTGCCGGGGGTGTTTGGGGGTGGGGTGATATGGGTGACGGGGGAATGTTTGGGGATGGGGTGACATGGGTCGGGTGCGGGTGTTTGGGTGGGTGGGGTGACATGGGTGCCGAGGGGGGTTGGGGGGTGGAGGGTGACACGGGTCGGGTGCGCCTGTTGGGGGTGGGGTGACATAGCTGCCGGGGCGGTGTTGGGGGTGGGGTGACATGGGTCGTGTGCGGGTGTTGGGGGGGTGGGGTGACATGGCTGCCGGGGGAGTGGGGGTAACATTGGTTGGGTGCGGGTGTTGGGGGTGGGGTGACATGGATGCCGGGGGTCGTGTTGGGGATGGGGTGACATGGGTCGGGTGCGGGTGTTGGGGGGGGTGGGGGTGACATGGCTGCCGGGGGAGTGGGGTGAAATGGGTTGGGTGCGGGTGTTGGGGGTGGGGTGACATGCATGCCGGGGGACGTGTTGGGGATGGGGGTGACATGGGTCGGGTGCGGGTGTTGGGAGGGGTGGGGTGACATGGCTGCCGGGGGAGTGGGGTGACATGGGTTGGGTGCGGGTGTTGGGGGTGGGGTGACATGGATGCCGGGGGACGTGTTGGGGATGGGGTGACATGGGTCGGGTGCGGGTGTTGGGGGGATGGGATGACATGGGTGCCTGGGTGATGTTGGGGGTGGGGGTGACATGGATCGGGTGCAGGTGTTGGGGGGTGGGTGACATGGGTGCCGTGGAAGGTGTTGGGGGGTGGGGTGACATGGGTGCCGGGAGGGTGTTGCGGGGGGGTGGGGTGATATGGGTCGGGTGCTGGTGTATGGGGGTGGGGTGATATGGGTGACGGGGGGTGTTGGGGGTGGGGTGATATGGGTGACGGGGGAATGTTTGGGGATGGGGTGACATCGGTCGGGTGCGGGTGTTGGGGAGGTGGGGTGATATGGGTGACGGGGGGGTTGGGGGGGTGGGGTGACATGGTCGGGTGCGCGTGTTTGGGGGTGGAGTGACATGGGTGCCTTGGGGATGGGGTGACATCGGGGGGTGCGGGTGTTGGGGGGTGGGGTGACATGGGTGCTGGGAGGGTTGTTGGGGCGTGGGGTGACATGGGTCGGGTGCGGGTGTTGGGGGTGCGGTGGCGGGTGTTGGGGGTGCGGTGACATGGGTGCCTGGGGGGGTGTTGGGTTTGGGGTGACATAGGTGCCGAGGGGGGTGTTTAAGGGTGGGTTGACATGGGTCGGGTGCGGGTGTTTGGGGGTGGGGTGACATGAGTGCCGGGGGGTGTGTGTGGGCGTGGGGTGACATGGGTGCCGGGGGGGGTGTTTTGGGGGTAGGGTCACATTGGTCGGGTGCGGGTGTTTGGGGGTGGGGTGACATGGGTGCCGGGGGGTGGTTGTTGGCGGTGGGGTGACATGGGTCGGGTGCGGGTGTTGGGGGTGCGGTGACATGGGTCGATGTGCGGGTGTTTGGGGTGGGGTGTCATGGGTGCCGGGGGTGGTGTTTGGGGTGGGGTGACATGGGTGCCGGGGGGGGGTGTTGGGGGTGGGATGACATGGGTCGGGTGCGATTGTTGGGGGGGTGGGGTGACATGGCTGCCGGGGGGGGGTGTTGGGGGAGTGGGGTGACATGGGTCGGTTGCGCGTGTTGGGGTTGGGGTGACATGGGTGCCGGGGGGGTGTTGGGAGGTGGGGTGACATGGGTCGGGTGCGAGTGTTGGGGGGGTGGGGTGACATGGCTGCCGGGTGGGTGTTGCGGGGTAGGGGTGGCATGGGTCGGGTGTGGGTGTTGGGGGGTGGGGTGACATGGGTGCCAGGCGGGGTGTTGGGGTGGGGTGACATGGGTCGGGTGCAGGTGTTCTGGGGTGGGGTGACATGGGTGCCGGTGGGGGTGTTTGGGGGTGGGGTTACATGGGTGCTGGGCGGGTTGTTTGGGCGTGGAGTGACATGGGTGCCGGGGGGGGGTTTGGGGTGGGGTGACATGGGTCGGGTGCGAGTGTTTGGGGGTGGGTTGACATGGGTGCCGGTGGGGGTGTTTGCTGTGGGGTGACATGGTGCTGGGGGCGGTGTTTGGGGGTGGGGTGACATGGGTGCTGGGGGGAGTGTTGGGGGGTGTGGTGACATGGGTGCCGGAGGGGTTGTTTGTGGGTGGGGTGACATGGGTGCCGGGGGGGGTGTTGGGGGTGGGGTGACTTGGGTCGAGTGCGGCTGTTTGGAGGTGGAGTGACATGGGTGTCCGTGGGGGTGTTGCGGGTGGGGTGATATGGGTCCTGTGGGGGGTGTTGGGGGTGGGGTGACATGGGTCGGGTGCGGGTGTTGGGGGTGGGGTGACATGGGTGCCGGGGGGTTGTTTGGGGGTGGGGTGACATGGGTCGGGTCGGGTGCGGGTGTTTGGGGGTGGGGTGACATGGGTCAGGTGCGGGTGTTGGGGTTGGGTGACATGGGTGCCGGGGTGGGTGTTTGGGGGTGGGGTGACATGGCTGCCGGGCGGGTGTTGGGGGTGGGGTGACATGGGTCGGGTGCGGGTGTTTGGGGGTGGGGTGACATGGGTGCCGGTGGGGGTGTTTGTTGGTGGAGTGACATGGGTGCCGGGGTGGGGGTGTTGGGGGTGGGGTGACATGGGTCGGGTGCGGCTGTTTGGGGGTGGGGTGTCATGGGTGCCGGGGGGGTGTTTGGGGGTGGGGTGACATGGGTGCCGGGGGGGGGGTGTTGGGGGTGGGATGACATGGGTCGGGTGCGGGTGTTGGGGGTGGGGTGATATTGGTCGGGTGCGGGTGTTTGGGGGTGGGGTGACATGGGTCAGGTGCGGGTGTTGGGGTTGGGTGACATGGGTGCCGGGGTGGGTGTTTGGGGGTGGGGTGACATGGCTGCCGGGCGGGTGTTGGGGGTGGGGTGACATGGGTCGGGTGCGGGTGTTTGGGGGTGGGGTGACATGGGTGCCGGTGGGGGTGTTTGGGGGTGGAGTGACATGGGTGCCGGGGTGGGGGTGTTGGGGGTGGGGTGAGATGGGTCGGGTGCGGGTGTTTGGGGGTGGGGTGACATGGGTGTCGGTGGGGGTGTTGGGGGTGGGGTGATATGGGTCCTGTGGTGGGGTGTTGGGGGTGGGGTGACGTGGGTCGGGTGCGGGTGTTGGGGGTGGGTTGACATGGGTGCCGGGGGGTTGTTTGGGGGTGGGGTGACATGGGTGCCGGGGGGGGTGTTGGGGGTTGGTTGACATAGGTCGGGTGCGGGTGTTTGGGCGTGGGGTGACATGGGTCGGGTGCGGATGTTTGGGTTTGGGGTGATATGGGTTCCGGGGGGGAGTGTTTGGGGGTGAGGTGACATGGATCGGGTGCGGGTTTTTGGGGGTGGGGTGAAATGGGTGCCGGGGGGGGTGTTAGAGGGTGGGTTGACAAGGGTGCCAGGGGGGTGTTGGGGGTGGGGTGACATGGGTCGGGTACTGGTGTTGGGGGTGGGGTGACATGGGTGCCGGGTGGGTTGTTTGGGGATGGGGTCACATGGGTCGGGTTCGGGTGATTGGGGGTGGCGTGACATGGGTGCTGAGTGCGGGTGTTTGGGGGTGGTGTGACATGGGTCGGGTGCGGATGTTTGGGGGTGTGGTGAGATGGGTGCCGGGGGGGGTGTTTGGGGGTTGGGTGACATGGGTGCCGGGTGCGGGTGTTTGGGTGTGGATTGATATGGGTCGGGTGCGGGTGTTTGGGGGTGGAGTGACATTGGTCGGGTGCGGGTGTTTGGGGGTGGGGTGACATGGGTGCCAGGGGGGGTGTTTGGGGGGGGTGGCATAGGTCCCGGGGGGGTGTTCGGGGTGGGGTGACATGGGTGCCGGGTGCGGGAGTTTGGGGGTGGGGTGACATGGGTCGGGTGCGGGTGTTTGGGGGTGGGGTGACATGGGTGCCAAGTGGTTTGTTGGCGGTGTGGTGACATGGGTCAGGTGCGGGTGTTGGGGATTGGTTGACATGGGTCGGGTGCGGGTGTTTGGGGGTGGGGTGAGATGGGTGCCGTGGGGGGGTTTTTGGGGGTCGGGTGCGGGTGTTGGGGTGGGGTGACATGGGTCGGGTGCGGGTGTTTGGGGGTGGGGTGACATGGTGCCGGGTGCGTGTTTTTGGGGGTGGGGTGACATGGGTTGGGTGCGGGTGTTTAAGGGGTTGGGTGACATGGGTGCGGGGGTGGGTGTTTGGGGCTGGGGTGACATGTGGGTCGTGTGCGGGTGTTGGTGGTGGGGTGACATGGGATCCGGGTGCGGGTGTTTGGGGGTGAGGTGACATGGGTCGGGAGCGGGTGTTTGGGGGTAGGGTGACATGGGTGCCGGGGGGGTTGTTTGGGGGTGGGGTGATATGGGTGCCGGGGGGGTGTGTTGGGGGTGGGGTGACATGGGTGCCGGTGGGGGTGTTTGGGGGTGGGGTTACATGGGTGCTGGGCGGGTTGTTTGGGGGTGGGGTGACATGGGTGCCGGGGGGGGTTTGGGGTGGGGTGACATGGGTCGGGTGCGAGTGTTTGGGGGTGGGTTGACATGGGTGCCGGTGGGGGTGTTTGCTGTGGGGTGACATGGGTGCCGGGGGCGGTGTTTGGGGGGTGGGGTGACATGGGTGCTGGGGGGAGTGTTGGGGGTGGGGTGACATGGGTGCCGGAGAGGTTGTTTGTGGGTGGGGTGACATGGGTGCCGGGGGGGGTGTTGGGGGTGGGGTGACTTGGGTCGAGTGCGGCTGTTTGGAGGTGGGGTGACATGGGTGTCGGTGGGGGTGTTGCGGGTGGGGTGATATGGGTCCTGTGGGGGGTGTTGGGGGTGGGGTGACATGGGTCGGGTGCGGGTGTTGGGGGTGGGGTGACGTGGGTGCCGGGGGGTTGTTTGGGGGTGGGGTGACATGGGTCGGGTGCGGGTGTTTGGGGGTGGGGTGACATGGGTGCCGGGGGGTGTGTTTGGGCGTGTGGTGACATGGGTGCCGGGGGGGGTGTTTGGGGCTAGGGTCACATTGGTCGGGTGCGGGTGTTTGGGGGTGGGGTGACATGGGTGCCGGGGGGGTTGTTGGCGGTGGGGTGACATGGGTCTGGTGCGGGTGTTGGGGGTGCGGTGACATGGGTCGGGTGCGGGTGTTTGGGGGTGGGGTGTCATGGGTGCCGGGGGGGTGTTTGGGGGTGGGGTGACATGGGTGCCGGGGGGGGTGTTGGGGGTGGGGAGACATGGGTCGGGTTTGGGTGTTGGGGTGGGGTGACATGGGTGCCGGGGGGGGGGGATGTTGGGATGGGGTGACATAGGTACCGGGGGGTTGTTTGGGGGTGGGGTGACATGGGTCGGGTGCGGGTGTTTGGGGGTGGGTGACATGGGTCGGGTGCGGGTGTTGGGGGTGGGGTGACATGGGTCGGGTGCAGGTGTTGGGGGTGGGGTGACATGGGTCGGGTGTGTTTGTTTGGGGCTGGGGTGACATGGGTGTCGGTGGGGGTGTTGGGGGTGGGGTGATATGGGTCCTGTGGGGGGGTGTTGGGGTTGGGATTACAGGGGTCGGGTGCGGGTGTTGGGGGTGGGGTGACATGGGTGCCGGGGGCGGTGTTGGGTGTTTGGTGACATGGGTGGGGTGAGGGTGTTTGGCGGTGGGGTGACATGGGTGCCGGGTGCGGATGTTTTGGGGTGGGGTGACTTGGGTCGAGTGCGGCTGTTTGGAGGTGGGGTGACATGGGTGTCGGTGGGGGTGTTGCGGGTGGGGTGATATGGGTCCTGTGGGGGGTGTTGGGGGTGGGGTGACATGGGTCGGGTGCGGGTGTTGGGGGTGGGGTGACATGGGTGCCAGGGGGTTGTTTGGGGGTGGGGTGACATGGGTCGGGTGCGGGTGTTTGGGGGTGGGGTGACATGGGTGCCGGGGGGTGTGTTTGGGCGTGTGGTGACATGGGTGCCGGGGGGGGTGTTTGGGGCTAGGGTCACATTGGTCGGGTGCGGGTGTTTGGGGGTGGGGTGACATGGGTGCCGGGGGCGGTGTTGGGTGTTTGGTGACATGGGTGGGGTGAGGGTGTTTGGCGGTGGGGTGACATGGGTGCCGGGTGCGGATGTTTGGGGGTGGGGTGACATTGGTGGGGTGCGGGTGTTTGAGGGTGGGGTGATATTGGTCGGGTGCGGGGTGTTTGGGGGTAGGGTGACATGGGTCGGGTGCGGGTGTTGGGGTTGGGTGACATGGGTGCCGGGGTGGGTGTTTGGGTGTGGGGTGACATGGCTGCCGGGGGGGTTTTGGGGGTGGGGTGACATGGGTGCCGGGGTGGGGGTGTTGGGGGTGGGGTGACATGGGTCGGGTGCGGGTGTTTGGGGGTGGGGTGACATCGGTGCCGGTGGGGGTGTTTGGGGGTGGGGTTATATTGGTGCCGGGGGTGTTGTTTGGGGGTGGGGTGACATGGGTGCCGGGTGGGGGTGTTGGGGGAGGGGTGACATGGGTCGGGTGCGGGTGTTTGGGGGTGGGGTGACATGGGTGCCGGTGGGGGTGTTTGGGGGTGGGGTTACATGGGTGCCGGGTGGGTTGTTTGAGGGTGGGGTGACATGGGTGCGGGGGGGGTGTTTGGGGGTGGTGTGACAAGGGTCGGGTGCGGGTGTTGGGGGATGGGGTGACATGGGTCGGGTGTGGGTGTTTGGGGGTGGGGTGACATGGGTGCGGTACGGGTGTTTGCAGATGGGGTCACATGAGTCGAGTGCGGGTGTTTCGGGGTTGGGTGACATGGGTGCCGGGGGGGGTTGTTTGGGGGTGGGGTGACATGGGTGCCGCGGGGGTTGTTGGGGGTGGGGTGACATGGGTCCGGTACGGGTGTTTGGGGATGGGGTCACATGAGTCCGGTACCGGTGTTTGGGGGTGGGGTGACATGGGTGCTGGGGCGGGGTGTTGGGGGTGGGGTGACATTGGTCGGGTGCGGGTGTTGGGGGTGGGGTGACATGGGTGCCGGTGGTGGTGTTGGGGGTGGGGTGACATGGGTCGGGTGCGGGTGTTTGGGGGAAGGGTGACATGGGTGCCGGGGGGGGTTGTTGGGGGTGGGGTGACATGGGTCGGGTGCGAGTGTTTGGGGGTGGGTTGACATGGGTGCCGGTGGGGGTGTTTGCGGTGGGGTGACATGGGTGCCGGGGGCGGTGTTTGGGGGTGGGGTGACATGGGTGCCGGAGGGGTTGTTTGTGGGTGGGGTGACATGGGTGCCGGGGGGGGTGTTGGGGTTGGGGTGACTTGGGTCGAGTGCGGGTGTTTGGAGGTGGGGTGACATGGGTGTCGGTGGGAGTGTTGGGGTGACATGGGTCTGGTGCGGGTGTTGGGGGTGGGGTGACATGGGTGCCGGGGGCTTGTTTGGGGGTGGGGTTACATGGGTCCGGTACGGGTGTTTGGGGATGGGGTCACATGAGTCCGGTGCAGTTGTTTGGGGGTGGGGTTACATGGGTGCCGGGGGGGGTTGTTTGGGGGTGGGGTGACATGGGTGCTGGGGGGGTGTTGGGGGTGGGGTGACATTGGTCGGGTGCGGGTGTTGGGGGTGGGGTGACATGGGTGACGGTGGTGGTGTTGGGGGTGGGGTGACATGGGTCGGGTGCGGGTGTTTGGTGGAAGGGTGACATGGGTGCCGGGAGGGGTGTTGGGATTGGGGTGACATGGGTCCGGTGTGGCTGTTTGGGTTTGGGGTGACATGGGTGCCGGGGGGGGTGTTGAGGGGTGGGGTGACATGGGTCGGTGTGCGGGTGTTGAGGGTGGCGTGACATGGGTCCCGGGGTGGTGTTGGGGTTGAGGTGGGGGGGTTGTTGGCTGGGGTGTTATGTTTGTGGTTGGTGGCTGGGGTTTTATGGCTGAGGTGTGGGGGTTGGTGGCTGGGTTGTTATGGCTGAAGTTGGGGGGTTGGTGGCTGGGGGGTTATGTTGGAGGTGGGGTGGGTTGGTTGCTGGGGTGTTATGTCGGAGGTGGGGGCAGGTTGGTGCCTGTGGTGTTATGGCTGAGGTTGGGGGCTTGGTGGCTGGGGTGTTATGTTGGAGGTGCGGGGGTTCGTGGCTGGGGTGTTATGATGGAACTGGGGGGGTTGGTGGCTGGGGTGTTATGTTGGAGTTGGTGGGGTTCGTGGCTGCAGTGTTATGGGTGAGGTGGGGGGGATTGCTGGCTTGGGGTGTTATGGCTGAGGTCGGAGTGTTGGTGGCTGGGGGTTATGGCAGAGGTGGGTGGTTGGTGGCTGGGATGTTATGGCTGAGGTTGGGGGGTTGGTGGCTGGGGTGTTAGGGTTGCGGGTGTTTGGGGGGTGGGTTGGGGTGACATGGGTGCCGGGGGGGGTGTTGGGGGTGGGGTGACATGGGTCGGGTGCGGGTGTTTTGGGGTGGGGTGACATGGGTGCCGGGGGGGGGTGTTTGGGGGTGGGGTGACATGTGTCTGGTGCGGGTGTTTGGGGGTGGGGTGACATGGGTGCCGGGGGGGGTTGGGGGTGGGGTGACATGGGTCGGGTGCGGGTGTTGGGGTTGGGGTGACATGGGTCGGGTGCGGGTTGAGGGTGGGGTGACATGGGTGCCGGGGGGTGTGTTGGGGGTGGGGTGACATGGGTCGGGTGCGGGTGTTTGGGGGTGGGGTGACATGGGTGCCGGGGGGGTGTTGGGGGTGGGGTGACATGGGTCGGGTGCGGGTGTTGGGGGTGGGGTGACATGGGTCGGGTGCGGGTGTTTGGGGGTGGGGTGACATGGGTGCCGGGGGGGGTGTTTGGGGGTGGGGTGACATGTGTCTGGTGCGGGTGTTTGGGGGTGGGGTGACATGGGTGCCGGGGGGGGTTGGGGGTGGGGTGACATGGGTCGGGTGCGGGTGTTGGGGGTGGGGTGACATGGGTCGGGTGCGGGTGTTTGGGGGTGGGGTGACATGGGTGCCGGGGGGGGTGTTTGGGGGTGGGGTGACATGTGTCGGGTGCGGGTGTTTGGGGGTGGGGTGACATGGGTGCAGGAGGGGGTTTTTTGGGGGCGGCACTTCAAAATTGACATGGCTCACTGCTGCACGGCTCGTCCCGACGGGGCTCCTTTTCGACAGGACCCCGCCTACTTCGAAGTCCCCTTATTCCCATCTGCTCATAGGAATGAGCAACTGAGCGAGCCAGCCTGCCCAGTGACAGCTCACAAGGGCCCTTTCAGAAGGGAGCAACAGGGAGCTGCAGGTTCACTGGGGCTCTGGAATTAGCTTCCTACCCCTCCCTGACTGCCCCTCACCCCCTGTCCTAGGCCCCTGCTGGATGTCCCCACAGACCCTGCCTATCCCCTCCCTCCGCTGCCTTGATCACGAGATTAACATGGCCCATGTTCCCTGGGAGAGGGTAACACCATCACCCCCTGCTGCAACGTGCTTCCCATGGAGGGACCCCAGCCTGCTGCCTGCTTCTGAGTTCAGCTGCTCCAGCTCACCCAGAGCACATGGCCTTGCACCAGCAGCTGCCCTGTCTGCTCTCCTACCCACAGACACAGAGCCCAGAGAAGCAGACCCCACAGCTGTCACCCCAACTCCAGAACCTTCTGCCTGTGCATTGCTAAACCTGCCCACCACAATGACTGACCTACAGCTCACTGCTAGCTGCTCTGGGGCATCACCATATTAGGTACATGGCTCACTTGGGCATCACCACTTTCTCTCACCTGAGGCAGCCCATGGCCACGGCTTCCTCCTTCAAATCCAGCCTCCAGGTCAGAGCTGTTCTTCTCAGCAGGTGGGAGAGGAGATGCTCAAAGTGCGAAGCGGACAGGGAGCTGCAGACAGGGGAGTTTAAGAGGGAGTTTGGGAGGGAGTGTGACAGAGAGGACTATAATGGTTAGGAAGACCCGCAACACCTGTGCCAGCACTACTGCTGTCTCCTCCACTTGTGCCTGTAGCCAGACAGGCTGCCTGACCATGGATGTTTCTACCCAGATCCTGGTGTGGCTCTGCAAGGACTGTGGCTTGCCGTTCCCACTTACTGATACCCAGGCTGAGGGGAATATTCAGTGTGGAAGGTGCCTGCTGGTGGAAGCTCTCAGGCGGCAGGTGGGGGAGCTACAGGAGGAGGCGGCCAGGTTGAGGAGTATCCGAGTCCATGAGCAGTTCCTGGATATTATTCAGGAGGAGACTGCAGAGGTAACTGTCCCAGTGCACAGGACGGCTGATAAACCACTGGAGGAGGTGGACCAGGGTGGACGCTGGCAGCTGGTTACTTCTCGCAGCAGGCAGTGTCCCACCCCTGCTCAGAACCCTCCCACCGTGGTACTGGAAAACCGTTATGCTGTACTCGATACAGGAGACCAAGAATTACCCCGTACAGAAGAGGAGAAGCCTCGTACCCCCAAGGCTGGGAAGTCTCCTGCCACCCCTGCAAGAAGGAAACAGAGTAGTGGTGGTTGGAGACTCTCTTCTGAGGGGGACGGAGGTGCCCATCTGTTGCCCTGACATTTCCTCTCGGGAGGTGTGCTGCCTGCCGGAGGCCCATATCTGAGACGTTACGCAGGCGTTGTCGAGGATTATCCGGCCCTCTGACTACTATCCCATGCTTCTCATCCATGTGGGCACTAATGATACTGCGAGGTGTGACACTGAGCAGGTCAAGAGTGACTTCAGGGCTGTGGGGGCACGGGTCAGGGAGTTTGGGGCGCAGGTGGTATTCTCTTCAATCCTGCCTGTCAGAGGTAGGGGCCCAGGCATAGACAGGTGTATCCTAGAGATGAATGCTTGGTTGCGTAGATGGTGTTGCCAGGAAGGCTTTGGTTTCTTTGACCACGGGATCCTTTTCCGGGAAGGACTGCTAGGCAGAGATGGCGTTCACCTTTCGAGGAGGGGGAAGACCATATTCGGACACAGGCTGGCTAACCTAGTGAAGAGGGCTTTAAACTAGGTTCGACGGGGGCAGGGGAGCAAAGCCTGCGGGTAAGT
The DNA here is from genome assembly GCF_033958435.1 of Carettochelys insculpta. NCBI lineage: Eukaryota > Metazoa > Chordata > Testudines > Carettochelyidae > Carettochelys > Carettochelys insculpta. The sequence continues at coordinate 484,147 of NC_134158.1, read as the reverse complement.
GGAGAGCATGAATACATGGGAGATGAATTTGAAATAGGAAGGAGTATGGGCTACACTGGGAGAGTAAAAAGAGGGCCAGGGCAAAACTGGGAGGCAAGACCAAATCAATGTCTGAGATGCCTATATACAAATGCAAGAAGTATGGGAAATAAGCAAGAAGAATTGGAAGTGCTAATAAATGAATACAACTATGATATCGTTGTCGTCACAGAAACTTGGTGGGATAATACTCATGATTGGAATGTTGGTATTGAAGGGTATAGCCTGCTTAGGAAGGACAGGCAGGGAAAGAAGGGAGGAGGTGTTGCCTTGTACATTAAAAATGTACACACTTGGACAGAGGTGGAGATGGACGTAGGAGATGGATGGGTTGAAAGTCTCTGGGTTAGACTCAGAGGAGTAAAAAACAAGGATGAGGTCCTACTAGGAGTCTACTACAGGCCCCCTAGCCAGGTGGAAGAGGTGGATGAGGCTTTCTTTAAACAGCTAACAAAATCATCCAGGGCCCAGAATTTGGTGGTGATGGGGGACTTCAACTATCCAGGTATATGTTGGGAAACTAATACAGCAGGGGACAGACTGTCCAATAAATTCTTGGATTGCATTGCAGACAACTTTTTATTCCAAAAGGTTGAAAAAGCTACCAGAGAGGAAGCTGTTCTAGATTTAATTTTAACAAATAGGGAGGAAATTATTGAGAATTTGAAAGTGGAAGGTTGCTTGGGTGAAAGTGATCATGAAAACATAGAGTTCACAATTCTAAGGAAGGGTAGAAGGGAAAACAGTACAATAGAGATAATGGATTTCAGGAAGGCAGATTTTGGTAAACTCAGACAGCTGGTAGGTAAGGTCCCATGGGAAGCTAAACTGAGGGGAAAAACAGCTGAGGAGAGTTGGCAGTTTTTCAAAGGGACATTATTAAGGGCCCAAAAGCAAGCTATCCCGCTGTGTAGGAAAGATAGAAAACATGGCAAAAAACTGCCTTGGCTTCACCAGGGCTACGTCTACACGTGCCCCAAACTTCGAAATGGCCATGCAAATGGCCATTTCGAAGTTTACTAATGAAGCGCTGAAATGCATATTCAGTGCTTCATTAGCATGGGGCGGCAGCGACGCTTCGAAATTGACGCGCCTCGCCGCCGCACGGCACGTCCAGACGGGGCTCCTTTTCGAAAGGGCCCCGCCTACTTCGAAGTCCCCTTATTCCCATGAGCTCATGGGAATAAGGGGACTTCGAAGAAGGTGGCATCCTTTCAAAAAGGAGCCCCGTCTGGATGCGCCGCACGGTGGCAAGGCGTGTCAATTTCGAAGCGCCGCTGCCGCCCCATGCTAATGAAGCGCTGAATATGCATTTCAGCGCTTCATTAGTAAACTTTGAAATGGCCATTTGCATGGCCATTTCGAAGTTTGGGGCACGTGTAGACACGGCCCAGGAGATCTCGCATGGTCTCAAAATAAAAAAAGGAATTGTATAAGAAATGGAAACTAGGACAAATTACAAAGGACGAATATAGGCAAACAACACGAGCGTGCAGGAGCAAGATTAGAAAGGCTAAGGCACAAAATGAGCTCAAACTAGCTACAAGCATAAAGGGAAACAAGAAGGCTTTTTACAAATACATTGGTAACAAGAGGAAGACTAAGGAGAGGGTAGGGCCATTGGTCAGTGAGGAGGGAGGAACAGTAACAGGGAATTTGGAAATGGCAGAGATGTTTCATGATTTCTTTGCTTTGGTCTTCACTGAGAAATCTGAAGGAATGCCTGACATAGAGAATGCTAGTGAAAAAGGGGTAGGTTTAGAAGTTGAAGTAAGAAAAGAACAAATAAAAATTTACTTAGAAAAATTAGATGTCTGCAAATCACCAGGGCCTGATGAAATGCATCCTAGAATCCTCAAGGAGCTGATAGAAGAGGTATCTGAGCCTTTAGCAATCATTTTTGGTAAATTGTGGGAGACGGGAGAGATTCCAGAAGACTGGAAAAGGGCAAATATAGTACCCATTTATAAAAAGGGGAACAAGAATAACTGGGGAAACTACAGGCCAGTCAGCTTAACTTCTGTGCCAGGAAAGGTAATGGAGCAGGTAATTAAAGAAATCATCTGCAAGCATTTGGAAGGTGGTAAGGTGACAGGGAACAGCCAGCATGGTTTTGTTAAAAACAGATCATGTCAAACCAATCTAATAGCTTTCTTTGATAGAATAACGAGTCTTGTGGATAAGGGAGAAGTGGTGGATGTGGTATATCTAGAGTTCAGTAAAGCATTTGACACTATCTCACATAATATACTTATCAATAAACTGTGCAAATACAACTTAGATGGGGCTACTATAAGGTGGGTGAACAACTGGCTGGATAACCGTACCCAGAGAGTAGTTATTAATGGTTTTCAATCCGGCTGGAAAAGTATAACGAGTGGGGTTCCACAGGGGTCTGTTTTGGGACCGGTTCTGTTCAATATCTTCATTAACGATTTAGATATTGACATAGAAAGTACACTTATTAAGTTTGCAGATGATACCAAGCTGGGAGGGGTTGCAACTTCTTTGGAGGATAGGGTCATAATTCAAAAGGATCTGGATAAACTGGAGAAATGGGCTGAGGCAAACAGGAGGAAGTTTAATAAGGACAAATGCAAAGTGCTCCACTTAGGAAGAAACAATCAGTGTCACACATACAGAATGGGAAAGGACTGCCTAGGAATGAGTACAGCAGAAAGGGATCTGGGGGTTATAGTGGACCACAAGCTAAATATGAGTCAACAGCGCGATGCTGTTGCGAAAAAGGCAAACATGATTCTAGGATGCATTAACAGGTGTGTTGTGAACAAGACACGAGAAGTCATTCTCCCGCTCTACTCTGCGCTGGTTAGGCCTCAGCTGGAGTATTGTGTCCAGTTCCAGCCACCGCAGTTCAGGAAGGATGTGGAGAAATTGGAGGGGTCCAGAGGAGAGCAACGAGAATGATCAAAGGTCTAGAGAACATGACCTATGAAGAAAGGCTGAAAGAATTGGGCTTGTTTAGTTTGGAAAAGAGAAGATTGAGGGGGGATATGATAGCAGTTTTCAGGTATTTAAAAGTGTGTCACAAGGCAGAGGGAGGGAACTTGTTCTTCCTTGCCTCTGAGGATAGAACAAGAGGCAATGGTCTGAAATTGCAGCAGGGGAGGTTCAGGTTGGACATTAGGAAAAAGCTCCTAACTGTCAGGGTGATCAAACACTGGAACGAATTGCCAAGGGAGGTGGTAGAATCTCCATCACTGGAGCTATTTAAGAAGAGGTTAGATAGGTGGCTTTCAGGGATGGTCTAGAAAGTGCTTGGTCCTCCCATGAGGGCAGGGGGCTGGACTCAATGGCCTCTTGAGGTCTCTTCCAGTCCTACTCTTCTATGATTCTATGAAAGTGCTCTCTTGTGCTATTGCACACAGCCAAGCAGAGACAGCTCCAAATGCCCCCTCTACAATGACAGCTTCCTGGGGAGCAGCCAAGCAGAAGGAAGGGGGCACTGGTCTCACTTTGCCTTGGAAGAAAAGGTTGCAGAAAGGGATGTTCAGTGGAGAATGTGGGTATCAATCCCACTACCTCTTGCATGTGAATCAAGCGCTCTACCATTTGAGCTAATTCCCCTCAGGGTAAGTAGAAACTCTGCCCCAGTCACCTCATTGTTGAGTCCATCTGTCCCTGCCGCTCCCCTGGCTCCTTTCCTAAGATGTCCCTTGTAAAACCAGTTCCTATCAGCTGGCTGAGCTGTTTAGACACAGCTGCTAATGAGGCCACGGTGACGGTTTCAAGCTCTTGGTGAGCCTTTGAGGCATCTTGACTAAGTGGCCTGGCTGCTATGGATGGGGAGGTTCCAGCAGGCACAGGCAGCTGTGCAGGTCCAACAACAGCTCAAGCAGCTGAACTTATCGCTTTAACCCGTGCATGTCTCCTGGCTTCTGGACAGTCTGCTGCTATTTACACTGACTCAAAATATGCTTTCTCTGTTTGTCATGCTGCAGGACAAATTTGGAAACAGCGAGGTTTCCTTACCTCCTCTGGCTCTGCTGTCTCCCATGGTCCCCTTATCTCCCAACGTCTCAATGCCAATCAGCTCCCTATGTCCCTCTCCATTACCCATTGCCCGGCTCACACAGGTACCACTGATCCTGTTTCTATGGGCAATGCAAGTGCTGATGCTGCAGCCAGACATGCAGCAGCACATGGACCTCCGGCTCCTTTTCAGATTCTGGTCTCTCTCTCTCTCCCTGTTTCTTTGCAGGACCTGATAGAGCTACAGAAGGCTGCTCCACCTGCAGAGAAAAATCTCTGGGAGAAAGCAGGCTGCTCCTTATCCCCAGCAGGGATCGTGGTTGTACCTGACGGTCGCCCGGTCGCCCCGAGATCTCTTACACGACAGCTTGCTCAGGTGTCTCACCAGATAACACACATAAGCAAAAGGGAGGTGGCCTCACAGATCCTAAAACAATGGTATGCCCCAGGCGTGCACATAGAAGCTGCAAGGATATCTAATTCATGTATGACTTGTAAGCAGTTTAATGTTGCAGGAGGAGAAACTACAGCTCCAAGCGCCACTCCGTGGCCAGAAGGACCATTTCAGTATTTGCAAGTAGACTTTATTGAACTTCCAAAATGAACGATGTATCAGTATTGCCTTGTTATAGTGTGTTTGTTTAGTGGCTGGACTGAGCGTTTCCCTTGCAGAAGAGCAGATGCTGTGACTGTAGCTAAGAAGCTGTTGACTGAGATCATTCCCAGATTTGGTGTGCCCTTACGCATTGATTCTGACCGAGGGAGCCACTTCACTGCGTCCCTTATGACTGCCATCTGCAAGGCTTTAAATGTCTCTCAGCAGTTCCATACACCATACCACCCACAGGCCAGCGGCCACACAAAAAGAAGGAACCTTAACATAAAACGGTGGTTAGGGAAGATCTGTGCTGACACCGGACTGAAGTGGCCAGAAGCCCTACCCTTAGCGCTAATGCACCTTAGAAATACACCTAATAGAAAACACAACCTCACACCCCATGAAATAGTCTTTGGGCGACCCATGGCAGTGGGACTATCACCCCCTAGAGTTGTAAAAAGTTAAAGTGAGGAGTTTGACTCTTTAACCGAATTTGTTATCCAACTAAGCTTGCTTCCAGCTTACATTTGCAGGTGAAAGAAGCTCTCCCAGTACCTACTGATATACCGTGCCACAACATCCGACCAGGCGACTACATGCTTGTGAAGGAACATCGCAAAAAGAACTGCCTCGCAGCCCAGTAGGAAGGACCGTTCCAAGTGCTGCTTGTCACCCACACAGCAGTGAAGGTAAAGGAGCACCCCTCGTGGATCCACGCAAGTCATGTACGCCGAACTGTAGACCCGGCAGAGCTGATTGACCCCGTCACCCAATACCCCTCCCTGAAGGAATCACCTGAGGACGAGGTTCAGCAGACTGAGGAGGCAGACTCCCAAGCCAGACTGCTACCAGACAGGCCTCCACCGGGAGCTTTAAGATATAAACTGAGAAGTAGAACTGTGCCACCAAAGAACTGCAGGTAATCCTAACACCCTGTAACTTTCATAAAAAGAAAACTTCCTGCAGTATTGAGTGAATTAAAAGACTACGAAATCTGGAAGAGTGCCTGCAGAGGCAAGCCAAACAATACTAAATGACTGAGCTTTACTAAGGAGACTGTTGTGCTATTTGCTTACTGATTACTGTGCTATTACTATCCTTTCTATTTTAGAGCTTTAAGATACTGTAATAAGATGGGTTAAGTATCTTAGCAGAAAAAGAACACCTAAGATTGTCCAAAATGGAATTAGAGTGATACTCCTGTGGAGTATAAAAGGGGGGATTTGTGGGGGGAAAAGGGAAAAAGAAAAACTGCTGTAGGGGTTAAAATTGTTACTTTTCCACAATAACCAGACCCCCCTCTGTGAGAGGAAATTAGGGGGTCATCTGCACCTCTTTAAATTTGTTACCTGGTCACTTAGAGACAATTTACCCTGAAGACTCCTTTGTTTTGGTCATCATGTACCTTTGTTGGGTAAACTGAAGTCAGCAGAGCTGGTGTTTGCAGACAGATCTCAGGATAACTTGGCTGAGACCTTGGTATGTTAAAGAAGACAATTAATTACCAAACTATCTAAACAAACTGTATAAAAAGGCCTGAAAACTGATTCTCAGGGCTCCCACTTCTCTGGAAGTTGGCAGCCTGCATATATGCAAATAAACTTTCCTTTTAGATCTCACTCTTGCCTCACTGCTTTGACCTCCAGCCTCGGACCTTTGGGGAGTACTGTTCCCCAGGGGAAAGTGGCTTCCCCGACACTTCTGACAACTCCCACTTCATTTGGCTGTACTGGATATGAACCCTCAGCCACGCAAGTGACTGCCTTTCCCAGCAGCCTCTGTGTTACCCACTTCCATCCTGCCTTTACAGCCCCATCTACTCCTGCTGGAAATCAAACACTGCTCCCTGAATCTTCCTCCAGGTGCAGCCTATGCAGTGACTCGGCCTAGGCCTTAGGCAAGCCTGGGTTGGGCAGATGCCCTCACACAGACACTGTTTTGTTTGGTTCATTCTGAGGACTCTGATTTGTTCCAGTCTCTGCATGTGTTGTGCTGCTCTCAGAGTTTGGTTCTTGATCTCGCTTCTTTTTTGTGGCCAATCAGAGCAGCAGGGGGCATGGCAGGCAGCTGTCCCAGCTCTGGGAGCCCCAAGTCTTTTGGGGCAGGCGTCACTCCATGGGTGTCTGGTCTCTTCATTCTCAGGGCCCCCTTCTCACCCATGGCGGTGGTGCTGGTGTTAGCCTGGCTCCCTCATGTCTTGCTTTAGGTGGTTCTAAGCCAATGCATGAGGCCAATGGACACCAAGCTCCCCTGGCACACTCACTGCTGCGTGGTGTGCGTGTGTGTGTGCAGGAGCAGGAGTTGAAGTATTGGGGGTGGTTAATGATATGACTGTAAATGGTTGTGCAGGGACAGTGGAGCTGTACAGGCCAGAGCCCAGCCGGAGGCCAAATCTCTTTCTGTCGTCGGTTGCTCCCCAGCACCCAATGCAGAGGCAGGGACATTAGCCCAGCACAGGTGCCCACTGAGTGTGTGTCTACAGGACAAGGTGAGCCCAGGGGAGGAGCAAACAAGTGCACAATAGCACAGGGGCCTTTCTAAACAGCCAGACCTGCCCCTCCTGTGTCCCCAGCCAGCCAGCGAGTGGCAGGAAGGTTCCCGGCAGTGCTGGCTTTGGGACGTTTGAAAGAGCAGCAAAGAGCTTGAGTGAGGTGCAGGGTGGTGCAAGCGCTGAACTGCACATCCCTTGTGCTCCGTATGGGCAGGTTTGAATTCCATTATCATCACGGCTTTAGAGCTTTCTTCCCACTGAGACCTGTTCAGCGCCAGCCCCCTTCTGTGATGCTGCTGCCGACACACCCCATCCCTGGCCCTGCTGGGTTCCAGCTCCTCTGCTGGGCAGACTCCAAGCACAACCTAATGGTGTGAGGGTGGGTGGGATGGTTTAATTATCCCTGACAGAGACCAGCCTGTCCCCTATGTCAGCCCAACAGTGCCACACTCACCCCAGCTGAGCAGGGACTGAAATACAGCTGGGGGACGTGGAGCCTCAGCCAGGCACAGGGAAAAAGGAAGCTGCAACTCAGCAATATAGGAAGCTGCCTGTGACGGAAGGGCCTGTCCCCAAGGCTGACTCAGGGGGTCTGGTCTCTCCCAGCTGCTGGGCTGGGCAAAAATTGCCCTGAAGGAGTGAATGTCCCACTCTACCCCGACAGCAATTGGGGAGTCTGCAGCACCAGCTACAAGTCCACCTGCATCTTGAACTAGACAGGAGAATCTGGGGAACCCCTGTATTACAGCCATGTTGGTGAACCAGCCCATATCTCCTGCAGGTCTAATGCATGAGGCAGAAGCCCTCACTCAGGGGCAGCTGTGGATAAAGAGGCCCAGCCCTGGAAGAGATTTGTAATGAACCACACACACAGGTCCCACTATGATTTGAACTCAGATCACAGGAGTCAGAGTTCAGAGCACTGACCATTACACCCTGGGACCTGCAACTTAACCTGCTTCTGAGCGCCTGTGACTCCTGGCAAGCTGGCACCCTGCACTCCTTGCCACCCCCAGCTCCTTCACCTCTCAGGGCACTGGTTCCTGCTCCACTTCGGCTGCTCTCCTCACCAGCCATTGATCTCCGTCCTTCTTGCTGCAACTCCAGAGTGACAAGACAGGGTCATTTTTCTTTTAAAGTACCAGCCTGGAGAGAACTAAGGGAAAAGCAGAGACTGGAAAGGCTGGTGGTGATTGTAGAGGAGCATGTGGGTGAGGGAGGACACAATAGCCCTGCCTGGGAATTCACAGAGTAATTGACATCCTCTCTACACACGCGTTTAAAAGTGAACAGATACATGGGGCTGAACGTGATACATTAGATGGACGTGGGATGAGCACCTCTTTATCCAGATGAGACCCAACGTTGCTCATGTCACTATCTACTGCCAGCAAAGGGACAGGTTTCCTTGGTTTATAGGTGTTGGCAATAGCAAGTGATGAGGGTTCAGCTCCATTTAAAGAATCCCCATAGAATAGAAATCCAGAGTGTGTTGGAAAAGGGGAATCAGTAACTGTCTTTTGAAAAGAGTACTTGGATTTGAACCAAGGGCCTCTTGATCTGCCATCAAACATTCTACTGCTGAGCTACACCCCCTTATACAAGACCCCTTTTGATTCACTGATCTTGAATCTCCTGCAGAACAAACTCTGTTTTCCCAGCTCCTTTCCCTTCCTGAACCCAGACTGGTTTCACTAACACACAGACGGGGTTTGATTAAACTTTATTTCTCCCTGTGCATACAACAGCTTGTCCCCTGCTGACCTGGCTTCTCCCACTCACAGAGCTCTGGGCCAATGTGTGAGACTCAGCAGTTGTGTCCCTTTGGGTGCTTTTCTCTGCTGCATTGGTCCCTTCTGCAGCCCCCTCTCTGGTAGGGATCTGCCTGGCTCTCTGCCCAGCTCTGCCCCCTGCCAGGTGACTATTTACTGCCCAGAGGTACGGGCTTGTTCCTGGGCCTGGGTCAGGCCCCACTGCTGCTGGCTGAGTGTGGCACAGCCAAGGGGTGTCAGCCTGCACCAAGGTCATTTCTGCATCAGACACCTGAGCCCCCTGGCTGTGGGTCTGGTTCTCCTGCCCAGTGCAGCCCATGGCAAGCAGAGCCCTGCGCATGTGCATCATATTGCACCTTTGTGTGATCGATGGGAACAGACACCTGAGCCTCGGAGGCTGGGAACTGAGGCAGCTGAGGGACGGGTTTGCTCAGTGTTTGGACATTTGCAAAGGAAAGTGTGAAGTGTTTAAATCCTTTTCAAGCATCCAGTGCAACCCCTCAACATACTGGAGTCAGAGATGAAAATGGATTTCTGTTAAGAAAACCATCCAAACAGAAGCACCTGGGATAGCTTCATCTGCAGTCACGTGTTCCACCACTGAGCCAGGCTCTCTATGGCTGGACAACAGTGAGAGTTTTGTTACTATGTAGAGGCCACTCCGCCTTTCCAAGCAGGAACATGCCTATGACAGTATGACAGGAAAAGGGATTGTTGGAAATTGTGCTGCCGGACCAGTTTAAAAGGTGTGTCAGGGTCAGAAATTCACCCTGAGAATGAAGGGGTGAGAGGTCCCAGGAGTGACTCCTTCTCCCAAAAGCTCATTTATGAGTTAACCTTTGGGTGCCCAGAGAGACCAGACTCCTTGGGGCACAGCCCCTGCACAGCAGAGTTTAGTAAGCATGAAAGTAAGCATAAAAATCAACCCCAGAGCCACAGTTTAAACTCCTACTGCCAGAGATAACAACATCTCCACTGCGGCTGCTCTCAGAACATGGAGCATCCATCAAAACTCTTGCAAGTGGCAGACTTGTGCAGTTGACACAACAAGTCCTTTTGCATGTATTTCACCTGCCCAAGTAGCTCAGCAAATGTGTGTGACCAGGCAGGTGACAGGCACAGAAACACAGAGGACGCCAAGAACAGTAACAGCAGGTTACTGCCAGTCACCAGCACCCCTGGACAGAAGCATTTGGAATTCTAATGGTGATACCAACAGTGACACCCAGAAACCCCACCCCGCAGGCTGACCCCTGCACAGCCCCCTGGGCAAAGTAGAGCCTCTTTGTCCATCACAGCCAGGACACCTAGCAAAAGTGTAGTGTAGTAGCATCCTTCAGTCTACGTAGACTATGGATCACGCCCTTCGTAGTTCCATTTGGCATCCTCATTTGCAGCGTCGACTGTGACTGTGAAGACCCACATGAGAGTGACAGTCATTGCTGCATATGTTGCATATGTAATGGGTGTCTGGCAGGTCCTTGCTGTGCTTTCTGTGGTCTCGCTTCTCCTTTGCTAGCTGTGTGATCCTCAACTCACCCTTCTGAAGGCCCTTGTATAGTTCCTGCCTCCATCTGCTGCGATCGTCTGCCAGCTCCTCCCAGCTGTCAGGCTTGATGTCTGCTTCCCTGAGGTCTCTCTTGCAAACATCTTTGTAGTGCAGCTGGGGGCGTCCGGGAAGTCTTTTGCCAGAGCCTAGCTCACAATATAGTATGTCTTTTGGGATCCTTCCGTCATTCACCCTGTGGACGTGGCCAAGCCAGAGGAGACGGCGCTGCCTGAGAAGGGTGTGCATGGTTGGGATTCCAGCTTGCTCGAGGACGGCGGTGTTGGACACTGTCCTTCCACGATATTCCAAGGATGTGCCTGAGGCAGCGCAAGTGGAAGACGTTCAGCCTCTTTTCCTGGCGGGCGTACAGGGTCCAAGTCTCGCTGCCATAAAGGAGGGTGCTGAGGATGCAGGCTCTGTAGACTTGCATTTTGGTGTGAGTGTACAGCTTGTTATTATTCCACACTCTCTCGCTGAGTCTGGACAGAGTTGTGGCTGCGTTACCGATCCTCCTATTTAGCTCAGTCTCCAAGGACAGGGTGTCAGTGATGGTGGACCCGAGGTAAACGAACTCGTGGACGACCTCTAACATATAGTTGTCAATGCTGATTGATGGAGAAACAGCAGCGTCCTGCGCAAGTACATTTGTCTTCTTTAGGCTGATGGAGAGCCCAAAGTCCTTGCATGCTTTGGAGAACCAATCCAGCAGCTTCTGAAGCTCGTCTTCTGTGTGTGACATGACAGCAGCGTCATCTGCAAACAGCGTTATCTCTGATGAGGACTTCCTGCACCTTAGATTTAGCTTTCAGCCTTGCAAGATTGAACAGTTTCCCGTCAGATCTTGTGTGCAAAAAGATGCCCTCTGTTGAAGATCCAAAGGCGTGTTTAAGGAGGAGTGTGACGAAGATCCCGAACAATGTTGGAGCAAGGACGCATCCTTGTTTGACGCCGCTCCTGATGCTGAAAGCATCCGATAATGTGCCATTGTATTGGACGGTTCCTCTCATGTCTTCGTGGAAAGACTGGATCATCTTGAGTAACCGTGGCGGACATCCTATCTTGTGGAGAAGTTTGAACAGTCCATTCCTGCTGACCAAGTCGAAGGCCTTGGTTAGGTCCAATAAGGCAATATAAAGTGGCTTCCTCTGCTCCCTGCATTTCTCCTGCAGCTGCCTCAGAGAGAAGACCATGTCGACGGTAGATCTCTCTGCGCGGAATCTGCACTGTGATTCAGGGTACACCTTCTCAGCAATCTTCTGGAGTCTGCCGAGGATGACGCGAGTGAACAGTTTACCAGTGATGCTTAGGAGGGAGATTCCACAGTAATTGTTGCAGTCGCTTCTGTCTCCTTTGTTCTTATACAAGGTTATGATGTTAGCTTCACGCATGTCCTGTGGAACCTCTCCCTCTCTCCAGCACAGGCACAGTAGCTCATGTCGGGGTTCCAGGAGGGTGTCTGTGGCATACTTGATTACCTCTGGTGGTGTACCATCCTGGCCCGGGGCCTTTCCTACTGCAATGCTGTCGATGGCTTTCTTCAGTTCATCCACAGTTGGTGGTTCCTGGTCCAGTTTGTCCATTACTGATAGGAGTTCGACAGCATCGAGGGCTGAGCCGACCGCAATGTTCTCGCGTGAGTACAGCTCGGAGTAGTGCTCAACCCAGCGCTCCATCTGTTTGGCTTTGTCCGTGATGACATCACCAGATTTGGATTTCAGGAGGTGCCATCTTGTTCTGGGTGGGTCCTAATGCCTTCTTGATGCTCTCGTACTTTCCCCTGAGGTTACCAAAGTCAGCACTGGTCTGGATGCTGCTGCATAGCTCGAGCCAGTAGTTGTTGGCACAGTGCCTGGCCGTCTGCTGTACTGTTTTTCTGGCTGCTCTGAGCGCTTGCAGGGTATTCTGGCTTGGTTAACTTTTGTACTCCAGAGCCGTGTCTACACGTGCACGCTACTTCAAAGTAGCGGCACTAACTTCGAAATAGCGCCCCTCACGGCTACACGCGTCGGGCGCTATTTCGAAGTTAACTTCGATGTTAGACGGCGAGACATTGAAGCCGCTAACCCCATGAGGGGATAGGAATAACGCCCTACTTCGACGTTCAACGTCGAAGTAGGGACCGTGTAGCCGTTGCACGTCCCGCAACTTCAAAATAGCCGGGTCCGCCGTGGCGGCCATCAGCTGAGGGGTTGAGAGACGCGCTCTCTCCAGCCCCTGTGGGGCTCTATGGTCACCATGGGCAGTAGCCCTTAGCCCAGGGCTTCTGGCTGCTGCTGCTGCAGCTGGGGATCCATGCTGCAGGCACAGGGTCTGCAACCAGTTGTCGGCTCTGTGTATCTTGTGTTGTTTAGTGCAACTGTGTCTGGGAGGGGCCCTTTAAGGGAGCGGCTTGCTGTTGAGTCCGCCCTGTGACCCTGTCTGCAGCTGTGCCTGGCACCCTTATTTCGATGTGTGCTACTTTGGTGTGTAGACGTTCCCTCGCAGCGCCTATTTCGATGTGGTGCTGCGCAACGTCGAAGTTGAACGTCGACGTTGCCAGCCCTGGAGGACGTGTAGACGTTATTCATCGAAATAGCCTATTTCGATGTCGCTACATCGAAATAAGCTACTTCGATGTAGGCTTCACGTGTAGACGTAGCCCAGGAGTGCAGCGCGCTTTTTTTCATCTCATCGGAGTTAGCTTCAAACCAGTCATTTGTGTTTCTAGCTCTTCTTCCAGACCCGACAAGGCTGTGTTGTACATTGTATCCCTCAGATACTGCCATCTGGATGTCACATCAGCACCCTCAGGGTTGCTGCGCAGATTCTCCTCGAGGGTTGCTCTGAACTTCTCAGCTTTCTCTGAGTTAGCCGTCTTTCTGGCATTGATGCAGGGCCTTCCAGTTGGTTTAGAGCGGTGCAGCTTCTTGGGAATCACCTTGAGTTTGGAGCAAACTTACGAGTGATCTGTATCGCAGTCAGCGCTATGATAGCTGTGTGTCAGAAGGACATTCTTGAGGTTATCACGTCTAGCGATGACTACGTCTAGTTGATGCCAGTGTTTTGAGCGTGGGTGTCTCCGTGACACTCTGTGCTGTGGCTTGGTTTGGAAAAATGTGTTTGTGATGCACAGATTGTGGTACGTGCAAAGTTCAAGAAGATGCTGACCATTTTCATTCATTTTTCCCATACCAAAGTGGCCAAAGCAGGAAGGCCATGAGTCACGATCGGCTCCAACTCTCACATTGAAGTCACCCAGAATGTACAGTTGCTCGCGAGCAGGTATTTGTGCTATGGCAGCATTAAGCACGTCATAAAACTTGTCTTTTACTTCCGGTGCAGCGTACAGGGTTGGAGCATATGTGCTGATCCGGTGGACAGAACCGGCGCGAGTTTGAAGTATGACCTGAAGGAGTCTTTCTGATCCACCCATGACTAATTCCACCATTTGTAGAAGGGTGTTTCTGATGGCAAAGCCAACACTATGCTCCCTGGGTTCTTCTTGGGCGTTACCCTGACAGAAAAAGGTGTAGTCCTTTTCCTTTAGAGATCCCAAATCTGCAAGATGTGTCTCTTGCAGAGCAGCAATGTCAACTTGGAGCCTCTTCAGTTCCTCATCGATGACAGCGGTCTTTTGGGTGCTGCTGATGTCCCGAAGATCTTCAGTTAGACCTGTCAGCATGGTCCGCACATTCCAGCAAGCAAGCTTAAAACTTTGATGGTTTCCTTTTCTTGTTGATTTTCTTACTGGTTTGCCTGGTGCTCAGCTATCAGGTCACTTGTTAGGTTTGGGAACCTTAAGCCTCACGCACCCAGTGAGGCAGGTGAACTGTGGCGGGACAGTGCCCTGTTGGCTGGGGGCTGCTCAGCTTGAGGCGGGCAGTGACCGTCCAGTGAGATGTGACGATCTCTCCCACCGTCGGAGGCAACCCCTGGCGCTCGTTCTCTACGCCAGTTGAGCAAGAGCTTATAACCGTGTGTTGTAACCTGTGTGTTGTGTCTGTTACCTCCCGTGTTGGTTCAATGCTGTTAGCGATGCTGGAGTACCTCTCTAGGTGTGAGCTTGGGCTATTATTGGGATCCTGGGCTGCCCAGACACCAGTGTTCCCCTGTCAGCTTTACTGATATAGTCCAAAGGAGAGGATAACCTCTACATCTGGTACCAGCTCAGCTGCAGAAGTTGCTGGGTCAATGCCAGAAGCTGGCACAGAACCGCCTTAGGACTCCCCTCCGGATTTTCTGTCAGGGTTTACTCCCTTAGCCTTGCTCCTTTCCAGGATAACCCACAAGGCAGTGGGGCATGGAGAACATGGGTACGGTCCCACTACCCCTTGCACCTCCCTGGCATCACATGTCGCCAAAGCTCCCTGTGATGACCACCTTGCCTCCCCAGAACCCTCCTCCCCACCCTTCTGCCTCTCATCGGCTACCATCACCCCCCAGATCCTTCTTCCCTGTCCCCTTTTCCCCCATCCACTCCCATATCTCCTGACTGCACCACACTGCCCCATCAGTTCTCGTTGCCCCCAGGTCCCCCTTCCCCCGGCCTCTCCGCACCTGGCCACACACTGCTGCAGCCCCACGTCCTCCAGGAAGGTGCCAGTCTCGCAGCCCAGCTGCACCCTGGGTCCCAGCCAAAGCTACCAACTCTTCATCTGGCTATGGCTGTCCCTGGAGCCTCACAGATCTGGTGCGGCACGTGCATGCAGGGAGCGTAGGACTGGGCCTGGAAGCCATGCAATCTGGGCCAGCACGCTGCAAGCAGCCTCCATGGGTGCTGCCATCCTCACAGCCGTACCAGATGCCCCCAAACCACTTGCCCACCACTGACATCCCTCAATCTCATCCCCCCAGCTCCTCATGCTGCAGCAGGCCCCTCAGCTCCAGCCAGCAGTTGGGGTTGATGCTGTCCCTTACACCTGAAGTAGTAACTAGCTCCCTCTAAGCTCTCTCTCAAAACTCCCTCCTGTTAACAACCACCCTGTTCGCATGCTCCCTGGTCGCTTGCTGGCAGGGCTTTAGAGCCCTGGCCTACCTGAGAGAGTTCCTCCCTCTGACTACCGCTCAGCCAATCGGCACACAGCCTGAGCACATGGGCAGCCTGAGCACATGGCCTTTCAAACAAACACACAGACAGCTCAGCACTCCAAACAAACAGACAAACCCAGGCCCAGAACCCCCAAACCCAGGCACCCACCCACTCCAGAGAGCCACTTACGCAAAGGTGCTGTAGTTTGCCCCCTCCTTCCCCAGGACAGCCCCTCTCAAAACTCCCTCCTGTTAGCAGCCACCCTGTTCGCATGCACCTGGTCACAAAGGTGAGCTCATAGGTAGCATAGGACTTGAACCCAGCATCAGAGCATTAGCGAGCTCACAATAAGCAGTTCATCTAGCCAGCCCCTGTGGAAAGGAGTCACGAACGGCTGCTTAGAGTTTGTGGCCTTTGGAATGAGATCCATGGGTCAGGACATTGGCTAATTCAGAGGGTCTTTGGCTCCAGGGGTAGAACACTTGCTTAGCATGTGGGCAGTTGCGGGATAGATTCCTTCTTTTCCAAGTGTAGGGAATGTGGCAGCAGGAACGCAAGGCTGCTGAAGGCTGGGAGGAATGTGTCTCCCAGAGGTCATCTGCCTGAGAGTGCAAAGGGCGGCATGTGTGATGCTGAGGCTGTGGGGAGTGTGTCTCCCAGAGATCATTTGCCTGAGAATGCAAAGGTGTGCATGTGTGATACCTTTAAGGCAAATCCTAACGGGTAGCAAGTCAGCCATGAGATTTGGTCTATTGTAAACAAGTTGTTGTAAAATCACAATTTAAGCTGACACTCAGTGTGGCAGTTGTGAGATCTCACTGATGCTCTGGGTTGTTGTGGGAGACAGGGAAGTCGCCATAGCTGCATAAGACATTGATTACACAGGGCTCCCTGGTTTAAAGCATTGTAGGGGTGGGTATTTGTATAGCTAGTTAGCTGAGTGCTTGGGTCTTGTCCCTGTGTGGCTAGCTAGGTATAGGCCTGGCTTGACTAACTCTCCCTACCTGTTGAAAGAGAGAGCTGAATACTAGGGTGCTTGTAAAACCTCACTAGAAACATTAAGAGCTGAAATCATGGAGTAGCAGTTGGGGCCCCACAGAGCTGAAATCACAGAGTGATAGCCGAGGCTATGCAGGGCAGAAATCACAGGGTTCTGTCTCAGGGCAATCCCCAGCAGTGTGATGGGAAAGCGGGTGACAATGGTGACTGGTGGGCAGCTGGTAGCAGCAGTGGCAGGGGACTGGTGAGCAGCTGGTAGCAGCAGTAGCAGACTGGTGGGCAGCTGGTAGGAAGAGTGGTGGGTGACAGTGGGTGGCCAGTAGGAGCAGCGGCAGGTGATGCTGACTGGCAGGTGGCCGGTAGGAGGAGCAGCAGATGATGGTGACTGGGTGGCCAGTAGGAGGAGTGGCTGGCAGGTGGCAGCAAGGGGAGGCTGCAGACAAGTGGACGGCTCATACTGCCCTGGTGATGTACCTGTGGGCTCTGGGTTCAGGACTGCACCGCAGGAGGTACATCCTGGAACTGTGTGTGGGGTAAAGGGCCAAGAGCCCCAGCAAGAGGCTTGGTTCTTCTGCATAGGGGGATGGGATCTTGGTAAAGGGGTTTGTCTCTTCTTTGCTTAGCTTTTCTGCATCTGTCATTGTAACCTGGGGGCAGGTTATGGTCATTAAACAAGCTGTTTCTATCTCAGACTCTGTACTTGCAAGGCGGGGAGAACGGCCTTACAGGCACCCAGCACGTGAGGTGAAATTGTCCCAGGCCACTGGGTGGGGGCTCAAGCCAGTTGGTTGTATCCTTGACAGGAAACCCCCCAGGAGCTGACCCCAGCCCTTCTGGCAGGCACCTGGCATTAATAGAAGGGTTACACAAGGATATGCCAGGTGTGAGGCTTTGGTGAGGTTTGACTGCGGTTGCTGTTTAGGGACACAGAGGTACAGATATATGAGCGCTGTATTCTGGTTCTGCTCCCCCTCCTGCAGAGAGGGCTAATGGAACCTTTGCAATTGGTCCACATTTCAAATAAGGTATTTTCAAATCATTCATGCAATTGGCAATGAACAAGTTGAGTAAGTTACTTTGAGATACACCTGCAGCCTAACCATACTTGGTCAGTGCTTTTCCTCTTTCTATGTGGCTGCCACCCCCAAACAAGTCATAGGCTACGTCTACACGTGCCCCAAACTTCGAAATGGCCATGCAAATGGCCATTTCAAAGTTTACTAATGAAGCGCTGAAATGCATATTCAGCGCTTCAGTGGCATGCGGGCGGCAGTGGCGCTTCGAAATTGACGCGCCTTGCCGCCGTGCGTCGCGTCCGGACGGGGCTCCTTTTCGAAAGGGCCCCGCCTACTTCGAAGTCCCCTTATTCCCATGAGCTCACGGGAATAAGGGGACTTCGAAGTAGTTGGCGTCCTTTCGAAAAGGAGCCCCGTCTGGACGCGCCGCGCGGCGGCAAGGCGCGTCAATTTCGAAGCGCCACTGCCGCCCGCATGCTAATGAAGCGCTGAATATGCATTTCAGCGCTTCATTAGTAAACTTCGAAATGGCCATTTGCATGGCCATTTCGAAGTTTGGGGCACGTGTAGACACAGCATACAGCCATGAAGGACTATGAGCTTTTGAAACCAGCCTTGGCTGTGATTGAGCTGACCTCTGAGGTGTACAGAGCAGTTATTACTTTGGGTTTCAGGAGAGCAATGGCTTTGTGGGCAAAGTTGTAAATAAACCTCTGGAGGTGACGAGTTCAAGCCTTTGCTGGTGCACCAGATGCTGCTTTGGAAGAAGGGGATTTTGGAATCCAGGGGCTTGTTCAGAAAGTTCCCCTGTTACACTCGCAGTGTGCATTCTGAAAGCAGCACTTTCAAAGCGTGTGGGGCTGCTGTTATGTTAATGAGGAGCTGCATATAAATGGCACTGCCTCATTAGCATCTGCCAAAGTGGCTCATTCCCACAGCCCCTCTCAAACAAGAGGCTAGTGTGGCCAGAGGCTCTGTGAATTCCCAATGATGGCTATTGTGGCCTCCCTCAGCCAGATATTCCTACACAATCACCACCAAGCGTGACAATCTTTGCATCTCCATTACTTCTTTCCAGACTGGTAACTGGAAAAGAAAAGAAAAATGAGCTCTGGGGGTTTCAGAGAAACGTTCCCCTCCAGCCAGTGGGAGCAAGTAGCAACAAGGGTTGGGAGCAATGTCTGGGAGGGGGCAGGGGGAGATGGGGCAAGAAGGAATGCTCAAGGTAAGTGTCTCCCCTGGCGTTTTACAGCCCTGCAGCACAAGCCAAACCCAGCTGCCCCAGCTCTGAGAGCGGCCCCTGGGTGTGCTAGTGGCTGAGTGCCCAGGGCTGGGGCTGGGAAGTGGCCCTGTCAGTGTCTCACTCAGGTCAATGCTGAAAGGGAGTTTAGCCAGTGAAAACAGCCCAGGGCAGTGCAGGGTTTCCCTGGACTCTCCGGCGTTTCAGTGGGTATGGCTGCTTTGGGGCCAGGACACTGACCTGTCCTGCTGCAGTCATTGTCCCAAAGGGGCTGGGGGGTTCCAGTCTCAGACACAGCACACAAAGCCGGGCTCAGCAGCACTGCAAGAGCCACCCCACAGTGTGGCAGTTGCCATGTGCGGTTTGAGCTGAGAGCCCAGAGCTGCCCCTTTCCCACAAAGGCAGGAGTGTCCGGGGGGCTGTAACAGCAACGAAGGGTCCTGTGGCCCCTGGCTGTTTTTTGGGGCCCTGCTTGGCCCCAGGCAGCAGCACTGCAGGGAGCAGTGCTGAGTGTAGCTGACACTGGAGTCAGGCTTGGCACTTTCAGGGCAAATGAAATCATCCCAATCCCACCTCTGGCAGCCAGAGCTCAGCTCAGCCTCACAGAGGTGTCCTGTGCTTGGAGTCTGCCCAGCACAGGAGCTGGGAGGCAGCAGGCTGAAGTGTGCTGGAAGTAGCATCACACAATAGGACTGGAAATCAGCAAAGAAAGAGGTAATGAAGATGGGATTGGAACCCATGCGTGCAGAGCACAAGGGATTAGCAGTCTATCACTTTCACCACTCAACCACTTCATCTTCTCTGACTGCAAGTTTTTCATATGTCCCAAGTCAACCCTGCCAGGAACCTTTCTGCACCTCGCTGGCTAGCCGGGGACACAGGATGGGCAGGTTTGGCCCAACAGTGCTACACTCACTCCTGTCCCCTGCAGTGCTGCTTCCTGAGCTGAGCAGGGCCCCAAGCACAGCCGGGGTGCAGTGCCCCAGCCAGACATAGGGGGAAGGTGGGGGCAGCCCTGGCTCAGCTGCAGCCACTGACATGGGCAGCTGCCTCTGAGGGAAGGGCCTGCTCCCAAGGCTGGCTCAGGGGCTCTGGTCTCTCCCAGCAGCTGGGCCAGGCTGTGCAGTGCACAGCTGGGAAAGGGGTAGACAATTGCCTAGGGAGAATGAATGTCACATTCCCCTCTCTCTGAACAAAAAGCAGTCAAGTAACACTTAAACAACTAGCAAAATGGTTTATTAGGTGATGAGCTTTCGTGGGACAGACCCACTTCTTCAGACCAGAGCCAGACCAGAACAGACTCAGGCTACGTCTACACGTGCCCCAAACTTCGAAATGGCCATGCAAATGGCCATTTCGAAGTTTACTAATGAAGCGCTGACATGCATATTCAGCGCTTCATTAGCATGCGGGCGGCAGCGGCGCTTCGAAATTGACGAGCCTTGCAGCCGCGCGGCGCATCCAGACGGGGCTCCTTTTCGAAAGCACGCCACCTACTTCGAAGTCCCCTTATTCCCGTGAGCTCATGGGAATAAGGGGACTTCGAAGAAGGTGGCGTCCTTTCGAAAAGGAGCCCCGTCTGGAAGCGCCGCGCGGTGGCAAGGCTCGTCAATTTCGAAGCGCCGCTGCCGCCCGCATGCTAATGAAGCGCTGAATATGCATGTCAGCGCTTCATTAGTAAACTTCGAAATGGCCATCTGCATGGCCATTTCGAAGTTTGGGGCACGTGTAGACACAGCCTCAATGTTTAAGGTCCAGAGAACCAAAAACAGTAATCAAGGAGGACAAATCAGAAAAAAATGATCAAGGTGAGCAAATCAGAGAGTGGAGGGGTGGGGGGGAAGGTCAAGAATTAGACTGAGCCAAATATGCAAACGAGCCCCTATAGTGACTCAGAAAGTTCCCGTCCTGGTTTAAACCGCATGTTAATGTGCCGAATTTGAATATAAAAGCCAGCTCGGCTGCTTCCCTGTTGTATGTTGTGTCTTGTCCAGGTCCCGAAGGCGAGGTGCTGCAAAGGATGAGACAAGAAGACAAAGAACTGACAGCAGGGGACCAACAGTCTGGGAGACTGAAGGCCCTAAGTTTATTTTTCCCATAGCTTTTATAACCAAATAGGAGCACATTATTATGAGAAAAGCAATCAGATATAATTCGTCTAGCTCAGCACATCTATCTCTAGTAAGGGCACATTGTTCCTCCCAGGCCCTGACCATGAACTCTCGGAAAACATCTGGTTCAAGCAACACAGCTCCCGCGTGGCTTGCCTGCAAAAGAGTGACATGTCTTGTTTGCAAAACATGTTATGTTGCTTCAGACGCCAAGAGTCCAGCTGGGCCTGGGAGGCAGGTAGGAGGGAAAGGCAAAACTCCTTCACTTCTCTTTAAGAACGGTGCCAAAAATTTTTTCAGTAACACACATACCTTTAGGTCATTGACAGAATGCCCCATTCCATTAAAATGTTGACTTACTGGTTTGTGGATCTGGAGTGTTTTGATGCCTGTTTTGTGTCCATTAACCCTTTGTCTAAGGGAGTTAGAAGTCTGTCCAATATACAAAGCATCTGGACGTTGTTGGCACATGATGGCGTATTTGATGTTCGTAGAGGAGCGTGAGAAAGTGCCCGTGATTCTGTGAGTAACCTCGTTAGGTCCAGTGACGGTATTTCCAGAGAAGATATGTGGACAAAGCTGGCAGCGGGCTTTGTTGCAAGGAAAGGTTCCAGGACTGGTATTCCTGCAGTACAGACTGTGGCTGTTTGTGACGATCCTCATGAAGTTGGGATGTTGCCTGAAGGACAGAACAGGCCTGTCACCTGCGGCCTTCTGGAGTGTGGCATCCTGATTAAGGATAGGTTGTTGGTCTTTAATAATTTGTTGCAGTGGTTTGTGTTGGGGGCTGTAGGTGATGACCAGTGGTGTTCTGTTCTTGGCTTTTTTGGGACGATCTTGGAGTTGCTGGTCTCTGGGTATTTGTCTGGCCCTTTCAATTTGTTTTTTCACTTCTCCTGGTGGGTAATTCAGGTTTATGAATATTTGGTAAAGATCTTGTAGTTTTTGGTCTCTGTCAGTTGGATCAGAGGAAATGCGATTGTATCTAAGGGCTTGACTGTAAACAATGTGTGTGCAGGATGGAAGCTAGAAGGGTGTAGGTAAGTATAGCAATCAGTGGGTTTCTGGTACAGTGTGGTACTGATCAGGCCATCCTTGATTAGTACTGTAGTGTCCAGGAAATGTATCTCTTGCATGGAGTAATTGAGGCATAAATTGATGGTCGGGTGTAGATTGTTAAAGTCTCGGTGGAATTCTTCTAGAGTCTCTATACCATGGGTCCAAATCATAAAGATGTCATCAATGTAACTGAAGTAGAGGAGGGGTAATAGGGGACAAGCAATTCCTTGTCCCTATCACTAGCCACTTAAATCCTAGTAAAAACTCTGCTGTTACCAACAAGTCCAATGTCATTGGACATTTCCTTTTCATTGGCAAAGGGGCTTCCCCAACGGAGCGCAGGGCCTTGGACGGCATGGCTGGGAAGTTGTCCCATTTGGTCTGGCTTATTGCATACCAGTGCAATGCTTTGGCACAGAGACAAACCTGCTTGGGGTTCTGCTCCCTGCTGGGGTTGATTTCCTACGTGCTGAGCCCTAGACCTGCCTCCACCTGGAGCTATGGACATTGTTCTGCAGTAACCCCGACTCTGTGCCTGGGCTGGGGGAGACCAGATAATCTGGCTTGGCAGCACAAGGTTGTGAGGAGCCACTCAGAGCAAGAAGGCAGGTGATGATAGCCTATTCAACACACTGAGAAACATCTGAAGGGGTCTTCTGTGACTGCACCCCATCACAGGGGCAACAGTTAGACTGGGGGCTGAGGCTCCATGGGCTGGTGTTTCTCAGTATAGGGTGGTGAAACTTGGTGGTGACGGGACTCTCTGGATGGACAGGTAATTAAAATATTTAAATGAGTCCCTGAATAAGGGAGTACGTGAACCCCCTGTTTCTTCGATGCTGGAACCCAGATCAAATCCCTGCTACAAATCCCAAACCGGCTGACACCACCTAGGTGGATCTTTTGGGTCTCCACTAGAGCCTCCTGGAAAGGAGAGGCTGGCAGGAACAATGAGACAAGGACAAGGGTTAGAAGGGTAAAAAACAACAAAGTAACTAGGATTTTATTAAGGGACACAACAAGGTTAGAACTATAACAAGTAGCAGTTCTAAGATATAAACTTATTTATGCTCTAACCATACGTACACTTATGTTTGAAACTGTATCCATTTGGTGGCTTTCTTTTGGACCTTGAGTTGGTTTTATTGTACCGCAAGGCAAGTGACTTGGTTACAGGAACAAAAGGTAAAGGATAGAGGAGTTTAGGAATGAGGGGTCTTGGGAGTTTGAGAAATCCCCTCTGTCTCCTTCCAAAGCCAGGGTGGGGGTGCTAAGCCCCACCTCCGTGCAGGGTCAGGTTGCTAGCCTGACCCGAGGGGTTGGTACCTGAGAGCCAGTCTGGGCTGTCCCTCTTTTGGGGGGCCCATGGTACTCCCTTAGTGGGTCCAACTAAGTGAACCTGGGAGGCTTATGCTCTTCCTCAGGTCACTATGGTAGGATTTGACAACTGAGGGAGGCAGGGAGGCAATGTCTTCTCCTGCAATCTGTTTAGAGGAGGTGAGTAAGCATAGGGGAAAAAAGATAGAAGGGAAAAGGGAAGTTAGAACTTTTTGCCTTATTGTTAAACCATTAAGTGCTAGACAAACTATAACAACTTAAACTTACTAACAAACATTAATTATTATTAAATGTGCTGAGGTCTGGTTAATATAGTGAACCCTGCCTGGGGTGTCCAGGCCCGGCCTCAGGGGGTCGGGCCCCCGGGTGCTTCCTTCCCCTCATCAGAGGAAGGAACAACGGAGGAGCGACCCCCCGTTCCCTCGTGGAGGGTCCCGATTTCCCAGGTGGGAGTGAATGTAGTATATGTATACAGCTATGTTAAGGCAATTTTACGTGTCCAGTCCGGTTAGGTAAGGTCTAGTCCAGTAAGAGTCCAGTCCGGTGGCGGTGAAGCGTCGATGCCGCAAGATGGCTGGCGGCGGGAGTGAAGGTGCCACTGTGATGGCAGGCCCTGGGTTTCAGCAAGGGAGCACGCAGTACCTCACCCTAGTGGTGAGGCCAGGTCACCGCCCGCCCGACCCACCTCAGGGCTGCTTGCTGCTCCTCGACGCCAGAGAGCGGTGAGGCGCGATGGCGCGAAGACGCCGCTTCAGGCCACAAGGTGGCTCAGGTTGCTGCCAGCAATGGCTGAGGTGGCTGGGTGTAACTAGCCAAGCAGTGATTTAGCTCTGTTCAGCACCGCTCAAAGGCAAGTGCTGAGGTGATTTCAGCTCTATGCCGCAAGCGCGGCTGTGGTTCAGCTCTCTTCGGCTTTTAAGCCTGGCCAGCCTCGGAACTCTCAGCGGTCGCCTAGTGGCCTCGCTGTTCCCTGTAGGGTCAGCAGGGTCGTTGCCTGCAGTACCCAAGGGCCCCGAATGCCAGCACCAGCCTGGCATATACAGGTAGAGTTCATACATGATTCATAAGCTAATTTCCATACGAAGGTTCTAAGCACATGTTTTAGAACAGGTCCTCTGGGCCAGAGAAGCTTCTAGAAGCTGCTCACCTGCGCCCAATGAGGAGTCTGGATTTCAAATCCATAATTCTGAGGTGTTTGTGAGTTCAGGTTACCGGGGAAACCAACTGACACAGAGTGACCATTACAGGGGGCTGCTAAATGGCAGCCTATGTATCTTTAGAGTCTACCTGCCCCTGCAATGATATTAAATAGGCCAAAGGCTTGTTTCCCCTGGGCCACGGGGACGATAATGCCCAAAGGGATAAAAAAATCCCTGACAGGTGGGTCTTCATTGACCTCCTGCACCCCAACCCCTGCACCCCTCACAGTTAACCCACTGAACCCCAGTCCCTCCACCCCTTCACTGTCACCTACTGAACCCCAATCCCTGCACCCCTTCACTGTTACCCACTGCACCCCAACTCCTGCAGCCCTTCACCATCACCCACTGCACTCCATTTCCTGCACCCCTTCACTGTCACCCACTGCACCCAAATCCCTGCACCCCTTAAAAGCAACTCCCTGCACCTCCTTCCTTGCCCATAGTCCCTGCATTCTTTCAAAGTTACCTCCAGAACACATCCTGCAATCCAAACCGTGTACCCCTCACCATTACCCAGTGCACCCCAATCCCTGCAACCCTTCCCTGTTACTGACTGCAACCCAACCCCTGCATCCCTGGGTTCTGCCAGGCTGTGTGGTGAGTTCTGCCCACCAGCAGAACGTATCAGTGCTGACATAGTTCACACACAAGAGATAGAAAGCTACCAGTCAGCTGGCTCCACGCTTGTACCCTGCGCAGTAACATACACTTGATAGAGGAAGCCAACGGGCTCCCATCTATGGAGCTGTTCTCCACCTTAACACAAATCAACCGCATATTTTGACCTCAACACAAAATGACAGTGACATAAAATGGTGGTCTCTGCTTCAACAATCCCCCTTTTGTCATTTATGACGACATAAAGCCCATTTTATATACATATATCCATCATGTTCAATAGCTCTTTTTTCCTTTTTTGTTCTTCCTCCTGGAGCCTTTGTACTGGTACTCTTATTTCTTCCTTACTCAGGGTTTGTTCCATCTTTTTGCTTATGCAAGAGACCCAGCATTTAATTAACATGAAATATATATGCAATACAACAATGATAACAAGGATGAAAAGAATTCCCTTTAAAATTTGTTGACCCATGACACCTAGAGGCCCCATCAGCCAGGGCCACAAATCCCATGGCTGCTCAGGGGATGTGTAAGTGATTTTCATGATGTGGTCAGCCCTGTCTAATAGTTCTTGTTCATTATCTGGGATATAAACACAACACTTTTGTCCTACCAGGGCACAGGTGCCTCCCTTAGATGCTAGGACTATGTCTCGGGCCATATGATTTTGCTGTACCATTTGTCTGATAGCCATTTGTTCCTTTGCTAAAGCTTTTAGGGCTTCCCCTGTCTCAATGGCAACCA
This sequence comes from Carettochelys insculpta, assembly GCF_033958435.1. Classification (NCBI taxonomy): domain Eukaryota; kingdom Metazoa; phylum Chordata; order Testudines; family Carettochelyidae; genus Carettochelys; species Carettochelys insculpta. Next base: position 458,370 of record NC_134158.1, on the reverse strand, counting down.
TCTCCAAGACAGCTTGTAAATGGATGACTGCTCCTCCCACTCTTGCTACTCCCACAGGTGGGAGGAAGGACCACTGTGTTACTGCAGAATACGTCAATGGAGACCGGTTCTGCATTTCGTTCCTACCAGAGTCTAAATCGCTCATGTTGCAGATTTTCCCCTGAGGTAAATTTGTTCTTACCCGTACCGCAGGTATAACATAGGCCGGATAACAAATTCCACTCCATTTAGCTGGTAATTGCTTATAAGCCCTGTGACCGCATACAAAATAATGCCCAGTAAGGGCAGGAAAGGCAATGTTGCAGTAGTTTGTCATATATCTGTCCAGCCAACCTGAGTAGGAGCCTGTAAAGGGGGCGGCTGTTGGTGATCCTGAGCAATTCCATGCTCCATCTATGGGATCACACCACAGGCCTCTGACTGATTTAGAGGTGGATTCATTCCAGGTGGACCAATAATTCTTTCCTTCCCTTACCCAGGTGCCATTTGGATCATCTTCCATCCAGAGACCACCTTTTACCACAGAGTTATTACACTTACTTTTTCCCATTTCTTCAGTTCCATTACAGACCCAACACCACTCGCCCACCTTCTGTACTACATGCAAGTAGTCAGTGCGGTTGGCTGTAACACTTGCCCATGTATTATTTGAATATCCCTGATTGAATGGTCTTTGGGTACCTGTTAGGTTTCAGGCAGTCAAAGGTTTGGGAATCATAGTGATGCCCGCATGGAAATGGCAAGGCATTAAAAAACATACCCAACATTTAGACTGGTTGAGGTCTTTGGCAATCTGTACAGCAGTGGCCATAAAGGCATTCTGATTGTAAGCTGTCCGGCTGGGGGTAAAAAGGATGGCAACACTTCAAAGTAGCAGGTTCACAATGGACATAGTTCCTTTAGTGTCCTTGTACTACCCTGTTAGGGCCTGCTGTTGTAACCTCCACTTGTTTAAGGTGTGCAGAGTTACCCTTTGCACTTCTGTTACCGAAAATCCAGTCTGCCTAGCTGAGCGCCAATAACAACTAGACAGGGATAAGGAAGTTTACTTTATTTCTGCAGAAAGAAAGGAGAGCCAGGTACCTTGGTACAAAGACTCTGCCTGGATACAAAGCCAGGGACCTTTCATACAGTGGCTGAATTGAGCTGTTACTTGATTGGTGGTTAACAGGAGACTCTGCAAAACAGTGTTTTTGCAGAAATATAGAGAAGAACCGGTCTGAAGCCGGTTTCGGCTGCTTCAGGGCTGCAAGGGGGAGACAGTGCAAAAGTTCAAGAGGCTGCTGTGTATGTGAGGTCTCCGCTGGCTGCTGAAACCAAAATGGCTGCGGACTGCCCATACCACACTTTCCCATTACACTCCAATGGCCTCAGGCTTTCAGGGGCTGCCAGCCGAAGGCGAGGAGTGGTGTGAAGTACAACAGGGAGTGTACCGCAGACTGGGCCTGCCGTGCAGACTCAAGAAATCCAGAGGGTGCGAATCATCCTCAGGTGCTGTGTCCTCTCCTGGATTCAAAGGTTGTCCCAAAGGGATAATACAACTCAGGCATTCGGCCCACACCTGGCCCCAGGAAATCTCAGTCCGGGGGAGCTTCTTCTCCCGGGGTAAGGTTCCTTCCGGGCCTTGCTTAAGAGGCTGTTTTGCTTTTTGCTCTTAAGTTGTACTTTGGGGATCCAGGTGGGGTCTCAGGGGCTCTAGGCTCACCCTGGTTTGGAGGCGGCCTTATTATGTCCGCTTGGCGTGTCCCTGATGAGACATTTGTGGGTGGAGTGGATCTTTTGCAGTGCGATGCACGTACCAAGGTCTTTCTTCCTTCACATTTGACAGCAGTATTGGTTACAAGAAATACCTGGTCGGGTCCAATCCAATGCGGCTCTAAACAGGACTTTCTTTAGTGGATTTTGATGTGCACCCAGTCACCTGGTTGCAGGTCATGACAAGGTCCTGTGGGTTTGTCCGTGAAGGCTTCCTTGACCTGCAAATGATAGGACTGCAAACAACTCATAAGGGCTTTGCAAAAACTCATGACATTTTCATTTTTCAAGCTGAGCTCACAGTCAATACCCTTTTTATCCCATGAGGTAAGGGCTCTCATAAGTCTGCCCATTACAATTTCGTATGGGGTTAGTCCGGTCTTTCTGTCTGGAGTGGACCTTATGGACATCAGGGCAATGGGTAAAGCATCTGGCCATTCAAGGCCTGTTTCTGTGCAGATTTTGGCCAGTTTATTTTTTACTATTTGTGAGCCGATGCCCAGGTGCCAGCTAAAGGTCTGGTGAGGCAAAAAAAGTCGGGGGGAGGGCGATGCTACACCAGCAGCTACGCTAAGCAGCCAGGGCACGCTGGGTTCTTTGGTTTGCGTTTAGTTCGGCTCCAGCAGCAAGAGGAAAATTACACTTAGAGAGGCTTTAACAATTACTTTTTATTTATACAAAGATAGAAACAATTTAACTAAGACAAATGATTAAAGTACAAGTTAGTACTCATGGTTCTTAAAGGGGAAACAACACAATTTAACTTAAGAAAAGTTTTAGACAAACTAGCTAACTTAAACTAATACAATTAATGTGTACACAAGAAAAGGCCTGTTGCAGGTTTGATTTTTACCCCTGCCTCTTAGACCTGGTGGAACCAGAGTCTTTCCCTCAATTCCTATAGGAAAGAAGTTTAAGGCAGGTGTAATTCTTACCCCTGCCTCCTCGATCCGGTGTGACCCAGATTCTCTCAATCCCTCGGGAAGAAGTAGATACGAACCAGGCGTCCCCAGTCTCGGGAGTTAATTCCAGACCTGGCCAGCAGGTGTAGGTGATTGAAACTCAAAGGGGGGGTGGTCTGCCAAGCCCCTTTATACTGCTTATGGCACGTAGGCTTCTTCCTGGTCTTAAGTGGCCAATTGGGAGGAATGTTTTGAACCCCAGGTTTCCCAGGGAAGATGCAAGGCTCAATTTGCACCTGTGAATTGTGGACAATTGGGCACCTTTGGAGGTGATGGGCGGGTTTCCCCAATCTTCCTGGGGAAGTGATCAAGGCTGGGGCAGTGATCAAGGCATGTCAATTACTGAGATCAGCCAGGAGGGCGGCCATTAGCTAGCCCATTCACTGTCTGGTTTTTGTGTATAGTAGAGAGGCTGGGCGAGACAGCACACCTGCGTTCCCAGGACATCAAAGGTTACCTGTCTCCCCTGCTTGTTTCTCTCTCTGTCTCTCCCAGTGGGGGGGAGAGGAAGAAAAGGCCAAGTGGGGGGTTCATATCTGGCTACAGTATTCCATTTTTCTGTCCTACTGCTCCTGCACTTTGTGGGTGGTGTGGGCAGTGTAAGTTCTGCTGGATGCAAAAATACTTAGAGATGCCTTGAACCACCTGTCCAGTGAAGTGAGACTCTGGGTCACTATTGAGGGACTGGGGTATTCCCCAGTGTGGTATAAAGTCATTTAGAATTTTCTTAGCAACTGTAGTGGAGTCAGCCTTCCGACAAGGAAAAGCTTCCACCCATCCAGAAAACAAACGATAACAAGACAATTTGCTGGTCCCTTTATTTTAGGTAACTGTATAAAATCCATTTGCAAATTTAGGAAAGGAGGTGGGCCGGTTGCCATTGCTGTCTTTCCAGGTTTTCCCACATTGTCGGCTTGGCAGTATTCCTGGGCTGTTATGGGAAAATTTGGAGCAAACCAACTACGTTTTGCTAGTCCCACCATCCCCCCTTTGGCCGTGTGAGCCACAGAGTGATACACACAGAGGCGAGGTGTGGCAGGAGGACCCCTGGGGCAACCAAGCGGCCATCTTGGTGGCGCCACAGGTGGTCAGGGTGCAAGAGGCACCCAGCGCATCTCCACAATTCCTTTTCTGATTCTGGGGCAGAATCCTGGGTGAGGGCCAAGTTCTTTAAGGAAGGGCCTGGAGACGGCTGTAAAAGAGGTAGAGTATAACTAGATTCAGTGCGACGGGTGGAAAGTGAGGCTGTCCTGGCAGAATGGTCAGCAGGGCATTTCCTTTTTCAGCTTCACCATAGGGCAAGTAGTTCAGCCACTTGTGCTGAAAATACAGAGGAAAGAAGGGCAGATGCAAGGACCTCATGAGCTGAAGTAACAGCATAACCAGCAACTAAGTGCCCTTGCTGATTCCTGAGACACGATCCATCAGTGAAAAGTTCCAGTTCAGCATTAGGAATCGGGGGATCCTACAGGTCTGGCCAAGGGGTGGTGAGTTACTGTGTAAGTTGGATGCAATCATGTGGTTCACCCTCAGTGGGAGTAGGGAGCGAGGTGGCAGGGTTAAGAGAGGTACAGCGTGAGATAGTAATGTGGGAAGCAGCCGACAAGAGGAGCTCACATTGAGTTAACCGGGCATTAGACAGACGTTGGGTTTTGGACTTTAGGAGGAGGTCTGCGACGGCACGGGGGACTGATAAAGTAAGAGGGGAGCTCAAGACAAGGGTTTCCGATTGTTGAGCCAAGAGGGCAGCTGAGGCCACTGCTTGCAAGCATGGTGGGAAAGCAGCAGCTACGGGACCAAAGGGAGCACTATAGTAAGCGAGAGGGCAATGCTTTTCTTGTGATACTCGGGATATGGTGCTGCCTGGGCCGTCTGACCAAGGCGTGTCAATCAGTGGCCTGGTCTCCGATAAGGGCAGAGTGCTAGAAAAATCTACTAGATGCGCAGATGGCTGTGATGGCAGTTGACGACTAGCTGGAGTCTTGGTCTGCGGTGGTGTTCGAGGTTGTGGTGCGCCACTGCTTTGCTTGGCCCCGAGGCACAACTGGAGGTGTTGGTGTGACATACGGGGGGTGGACAAAACCGTGGATACAAAAGCTCCTCCGGTGGAGGAGGCAATTGTGGATACATTGGCGTTATGGCAGAGCTTGGTGGGGATGAAGACATTGGTTTGCTTGGGTGTCTTTAAATTTTTGTTTTAGTTTTTCCTGCGAGTCTTTTAGACTCCAGATTTTGGATTTGTTTTGGCATTTGGATGCCTCATTATACCAATCAAAACAAGCAGACCACTGTCCGTCCGATGTTCTAGCTCTCCAGGACTCTAAGGTGCCTCAGAGGTGGACAATTTTATCTAGGTCAAAAGTCCCTGTCAAGGGGAACTGTTTTGATGGGTTATCTTTGGTGTAATAGTTCCATTTTTTCAAAAATTCACAAGTTTGGGACCCATAATGATTGAACATGTATGCCATGGGGGTACACTTAGGGGGCCTCGGTACCTTTTTAGGCAGACCTGTGCCCATTTTAAAGTCTGGACTATTGGGGCACCGACTCTAATAGTCACCTGCCTCAGTTTCCTTTCGGGGCGCTGACTCCAATAGCCACCTGCCTCCGTTCCTTTTATCCTTAAAACTGGTTATTTCTTATATCTTAGTAGACAACAGACAAACAGAGGATGTAGGGTAGAGGCACGTCTGTCAAGGTCAGTCCCCTTGCATTCAAGTTTTCTCCGGCCAATGGGTTTTCCCTTAGCGGAGGACTTGGGGCGGTTGGACCAACTGAGAAGACAGCCCTGGGCCACCCAGAAAACTCAAAGACAAGCACAAAGGTAAGAGTACACAAATAAGGGCCACCCATTAAGCTGCCTGACCCTCCCAGACCCACCGGCCTATGGCCGCCTGACCCTCCCAGACCCACTGGCCTATGGCCGCCTGAGTCTTCCCAGACCCACCGGCCTATGGCCGCCTGAGTCTTCCCAGACCCACCGGCCTATGGCCGCCTGAGCCTTCCTAGACCCACCGGCCTATGGCCGCCTGAGTCTTCCCAGACCCACCGGCCTATTGCTGCCTTTTTTTTTTTCCTTAAAATCTTAAAATTTCTTCGAGTACTTTTACCCAGTAGTCTCAATTAAACAGTCGAGATCCCAGACGCTGGACCGCAGTGAGACAGGACGGCTCCCCAAGGCTGAAGCACCCTCTGGAGAATTTTAAATGGCTTCTCCTGACCTTAGAATTGCGCTGGGTGTTGTCAGCCCTGAGCCGTCACCTCTGGCCCACAGTGACTGGGCATTGGGATCTCGGTGGGACCTCCAGGTAATTGTCGAAGGAAAACTGCAGCTTCAATGACTTTAGGAGACTACTCAAGAAAGTTGAGTACAGGGTACAGAGTAGGAGCAGCTAGTACAGGAACCCACAAGGGGAGAGTCAATTCTCGATCTAGTCTTGACTGGAACGCAGGATCTGGTCCAAGAGGTAACTGTTACTGGACCGCTTGGAAATAGTGACCACAATATAATAACTTTTAATATTCCTGTGTTGGGAAGAACACCGCAGCAGTCAAACACTCTGGCATTTAATTTCAAAAAGGGGAATTACACTAAAATGAGGAAGCTAGTTAAACAGAAACTAAAAGGTAGAGTAATTAAACTAAAATCCCTGGAAGCTGCATGGAAACTGTTTAGAGACACCATACTAGAGGCCCAACTTAAATGTATACCCCAAATAAAAAAACACAGTAAGAGACCTAACAAAGAACCACCATGGCTAAACAGCCATGTTAAAAAGGCAGTGAGAGAGAAAAGGGCAGCTTTTAAAAAGTGGAAGTCAAATCCTAGTGAGGAAAATAGAAAGGAACATAAACACTCCCAAATTAACTGTCATAATGTAGTAAGAAAAGCCAAAAGAGAGTTTGAGGAACAGCTAGCCAAAAATTCAAAAAACAATAGTAAAATGTTTTTTAAATACATTAGAAGCAGGAAGCCTGCTAAAAAAAGCAGTGGGGCCCTTGGATGATAAAGATATAAAAGGAGCGATCAAGGAAGACAGTGCCATTGCGGAGCGATTAAATGATTTCTTTGCTTCAGTCTTCACGGCTGAAGATGTTACAGAGGTTCCTAAATCTGAGCCAGCCTTTTTAGGCAACAAATCTGAGGAACTCACTCAGATTGAAGTGACATTAGAGGAGGTTTTGGAATTAATTGATAAGCTGAATAGTAACAAGTCGCCAGGACCAGACGGCATTCACCCAAGGGTTCTGAAAGAACTCAAATGTGAAATTGCGGAGTTATTAACAGTGGTTTGTAACCTATCCTTTCAATCCACTTTGGTACCAAATGACTGGAAGACGGCCAATATAACACCAATATTTAAAAAAGGCTCTAGAGGAGATCCTGGCAATTATAGACCGATAAGTTTAACATCAGTACCAGGCAAATTAGTAGAAACACTAGTAAAGAGTAAAATTGCAAGGCATATAGAAGAGCACGAATTGTTGGGCAAAAGTCAGCATGGTTTCTGCAGAGGGAAGTCGTGTCTGTCTAATCTATTAGAATTATTTGAAGGGGTTAATGAACATGCGGACAAGGGGCACCCAGTGGACATAATATACCTAGATTTCCAGAAAGCCTTTGACACGGTCCCACACCAAAGGCTTTTATGTAAATTAGGTGGTCATGGGATAGGAGGAAAGGTCCTTTCATGGATCGGGAATTGGTTAAAAGACAGAAAACAAAGGGTGGGAATAAATGGTAAATTTTCACAATGGAGGGGGGTAACTAGTGGTGTTCCCCAGGGCTCAGTCCTGGGACCGATCCTGTTCAACTTGTTCATCAATGATCTAGAAAATGAGGTAAGCAGTGAGGTGGCAAAGTTTGCAGATGACACCAAGTTGTTCAGGACAGTCAAAAGCAAAAGGGATTGTGAAGAACTACAAAAAGATCTCAGCAAACTGAGTGATTGGGCAGCAAAATGGCAAATGAAATTTAATGTGGGTAAGTGTAAGGTAATGCATGTTGGAAAAAATAACCCAAATTACACGTACTACATGATGGGGTCAAATTTAGCTACCACAGATCAGGAAAGGGATCTTGGGGTTATAGTGGATAGTTCTCTGAAGACATCCACGCAGTGTGCAGCGGCAGTTAGTAAGGCAAATAGGATGTTAGGAATTATTAAAAAAGGGATCGATAATAAGACAAAAGAGATCATACTTCCCCTATATAAAACTATGGTACGCCCACATCTCGAGTACTGCGTGCAGATGTGGTCTCCTCACCTCAAAAAAGATATATTGGCATTAGAAAAGGTTCAGAAAAGGGCGACTAAGATGATTAGGGGCTTGGAAAGGGTCCCATATGGGGAGAGGCTAGAGAGACTGGGACTTTTCAGTTTGTAAAAGAGGCGATTGAGGGGCGATATGATAGAGGTATATAAAATCATGAATGGTGTGGAGAAAGTGAATATAGAAAAATTATTTACCTTTTCCCATAATACAAGAACTAGGGGACACCAAATGAAATTGATGGGTAGTAGGTTCAAAACTAATAAAAGGAAATTTTTCTTCACACAGCGCACAGTCAACCTGTGGAACTCCTTGCCCGAGGAGGCTGTGAAGGCCAGGACTCTATTAGGGTTTAAAAAAGAGCTTGATAAATTTTTGCAGGTTAGGTCCATAAATGGCTATTAGCCAGGGATAAAGTATGGTGCCCCAGCCTTCATAACAAGGGCAGGAGATGGATGGCAGGAGATAAATCACTTGATCATTGTCTTCTGTTCTCCTTCTCTGGGGCACCTGGCATTGGCCACCGTCGGCAGATGGGATGCTGGGCTTGATGGACCTTTGGTCTGACCCAGTATGGCCATTCTTATGTTCTTATGTTCTTATGTTCTTAAGTTAACAAGTTTTATTTCCCAGCAACGTTGCAAAGAAGGAGAAGTCACACAGACAGACAGACAGACAGACAGGCCTAACAGTGAGTTCTGCTAGGCTGTGCGGTGAGTTCTGCCCACCAGCAGAACGTATCAGTGCTGACATAGTTCACACACAAGAGATACAAAACAACCAGTCAGCTGGCACCACGCTTGTACCCTGCGCAGTAACATACACTTGATAGGGGAAGCCAACGGGCTCCCATCTATGGAGCTGTTCTCCACCTTCACACTAAGAAACCACATGCTTTGACCTCAACACAAAATGGCAGTGACATAAAATGGCAGTCTCTGCATCAACACAACTGAACCCCTACCACTGCGACCCTTCACCATTACCCACTGCACCCCAAACTCTGCATCCCTTCACTGTCATCCCCTGCAACCCAATCCCTGCACCCTTTCACTGTTACCCACTGCACCCCAACCCCTGCCTGCATTCACCGTTACCCACTGCACCCCATTTCCTGCAACCCTTCACCGTTGCCCACTGCACCCCAATCTATGCTCCCCTTGACCATTACCCACTACACCCCAATCCCTGCACCCTTTCACTGTTACCCACTGCACCCCAACCCCTGCCTGCATTCACCGTTACCCACTGCACCCCATTTCCTGCAACCCTTCACCGTTGCCCACTGCACCCCAATCTATGCTCCCCTTGACCATTACCCACTACACCCCAATCCCTGCATGCTTTCACCGTTACCCAGTGCACCCCAATCACTGCAGCCCTTCACCGTTACCCAGTGCATCCCAATCACTGCATCCCTTCATCGTGACCCACTTCACCACAGCCCCTACATCTGTTCACTGATATCTCCTGAACCGAAATCCCTGCACCCGTTGAATGTTACCCACTGCACCCCAACCCCTGTGCCCCTTCACCATTACCCACTGCATCCCAACCCCTGCATTCCTTCACTGTTACCCACTGCACCCCAAACCCTGCATCCCTTCACTGTTAGGCCCTGTACCCTATTTCCTGCATCCCTTCACCATTACCCAGTGCACCTCATTTCCTGCACCCCTTCACTGTTACCTACTGCACCCCATTCCCTGCGCCCCTTCAGAGTTACCCACTGCCCCCCAATTCGTGCACTGCTTCACCATTACCCACTGCACCCCAACCCCTGCACCCCTTCACTGTCACCCACTGCACCCCAACTCCTGCACCACTTCACCACCCCAACCCCTGTGCCCCTTCACCATTAGCCACTCCATCCCAACCCCTGCATCCCTTCACTGTTATCCCCTGCACCCCAGTCCCTGCACCCCTTCACTGTTACTCACTGCACCCCAAACCCTGCACTCCCTCACCATTACCCACTGCACCCCAACCCCTGCACGCCTTCACCTTTACCCACTGCACCCCAATCCGTGCACCCATTCACCATCACCCACTGCACCCCAACCCCTGCACCCCTTCACTGTTACCCACTGCACCCCAACCCCTGCATCCCTTCACTGTTATCCCCTGCACCCCAGTCCCTGCACCCCTTCACTGTTACTCACTGCACCCCAAACCCTGCACTCCCTCACCATTACCCACTGCACCCCAACCCCTGCACGCCTTCACCTTTACCCACTGCACCCCAATCCGTGCACCCATTCACCATCACCCACTGCACCCCAACCCCTGCACCCCTTCACTGTTACCCACTGCACCCCAACCCCTGTATCCCTTCACTGTAATCCCCAGCACCCCAACCCCTGCACGCCTTCATCGTTACCCACCGCACTGCATTTCCTACACCCCTTCACTGTTACCCACTTCACCCCAATTCCTATACCCTTCATCTTTGGCCACTGCACCCCAACCCCTGCATCACTTCACTGATATCCCCTGCTCCCCACCTCCTGCACGCCTTCACCATTACCCACTGTACTCCAATCCCTGAACCCCTTCACCATCACCCACTGCACCCCATTCCCTGTGCCCCTTCACCTTTACCCAGTGCACCCCATTCCCTGCAGCCCTTCACTGCTACCCACTGCACCCCAACCCCTGCCACCCCTTACCGTTACCCACTACATCCCATCCTGTGCCCCTAATCCCTGCACCCCTTTACAATGACCCCCTGCGTCTTTGGTCTGCGCCCCTAGTCCCTGCATCCCTTCACTGCCATCCTCTAGACCCCCTCCTGCATCCACATGGGGAAACTGACCTGGCTGCACATGGCTGTGGCTTTGCCACTGGCTCCTCCCGGACACAGCTGCTCATGTCTCTCACCCTCCCTCCCACCCACACAGGGCTGCCAGGAGCAGGAGCAGGAGCAGGAGCAGGAGCAGGAGCAGGGCCCTGCCTCAGGTCACTTCCCTGCCCAGGCCTTCCGGACAGCGTGCAGGAGAGCAGCAGCACCGACACCCCCCAGTCAGGGCGCAGGGAGCCCTGGAGGGGCCATGAGGGTGGGAGGGAGAAAGAGTGAAGAAAAGCCAAACCGCAGCCCCCTGCTGCCCCAGTGCAGGGCCCATCCGCTGCGTCTGCCCCGCTGTACGGCCAGCACAGGGACAGACCCTCGGGGGGAAATCGGGGCAGCCCCAGCAACCCTTCAGCTCAGTTTTAAAACCCACCGAGAAGTCCTGGGGCACCTCACAGACTAACTGATCTCTTGGTGCATGAGCTGTCGTGGGCAGGGCCTGCGTCGCCAGGTGCACCACTTTTAGAATAAATCACCCCACAGGCAGTGGCTTGGGGCGACTGCTCTGAGTGGCTCTGCTCCTGGCAGTGGCACAGGAATGAGGGTCAGCGACTAGGAGCCCCCAAAGCCCAGCCCAGGCCTCCATACCGATCCCGACCCGCATCCCTCCCCAGACCATGTGGGGTGGGGGAGATGTAGCCGAGCTGGGTGAGATCCAGGCCCTCCTATGGACGCTGGTGGGGTGATGGGTCATGGGGAGCCAGGCATCTCCCCCAGGGGTGTCACTGAGGGGGAGAGAAAAGGGGGTGGGTTTGGGGGGTTTTCCCTGGGGCTGTTGTTGACGGGGGGATGGGGCACGCGAACTCAGGCATCTCCCCCATGGTGTTGCTGGGTGGGGGGGATGGTGCAGAGGGACCTGTGTGTGTATCTTTGGTGTGTGTGTCTCTGCTGTGTGTGTATATCTTTGCTCCGTGTGTGTGTGCACATCTCTGCTCTGTGTCTTGTGTGTGTTTGTATCTCTGCTGTGTGTGTATATCTCTGGTGGATCTGTGCTGTGTGTGTCTCTCTCTGCTGTGTGTGTGTATCTCTGGTGGATCTGTGCTCTGTGTGTGTGTGTGCGTCTCTGCTGTGTGTATGTGTATCTCTAGTGGGTCTCTGCTATGTGTGTGTCCGCTCTGTGTGTGTATCTCTCGTGGATCTCTGTTGTGTGTGTCTGTCTCTGCTGTGTGTGTGTGTATCTCTGGTGGATCTGTGCTCTGTGTGTGTGTATCTCTGGTGGATCTCTGCTGTGTGTGTGTGTATCTCTGGTGGATCTGTGCTCTGTGTGTGTGTGTATCTCTGGTGGGTCTCTGCTGTATGTGTGTGTATCTCTGGTGTGTCTCTGCTCTGTGTGTGTCTCTGCTCTGTGTGTGTGCCTCTGCTGTATGTGTGAGTGGAGGTGGACAACTGGCAGCAGTGGTTTCGTATATGCCTGCCATGCCAGGCCCCCCAGTAGTGCCGTGGGAGATGCGCCGGCCATGTGCGGTAGGGAGTTTGCAAGGTGGACGAGGTCTGTGCTGCTGCCCCCATGGGGCCGACCTGCACAGTCTCTCCTTTGCTGCTAATTGATCAGGCAGTGGCAGGTGTGCTGCTCACCTGCCCCCATTTAAAGAGTGCCAAGGAGACAGCTCCTCTCTGCAACGGGTTCAGTGTGGTAGGTGGTGTGCTGGCTCCCTGGCCTGGCTGGGGGGTGTTTTTTTTTTGGCCATGGATTTGCCCTTGGGTGTTTGGCTTGTGCTCCTTGGCCTCCTCTGGGCAGTAGAAGGTAAGAGAAGCTCCCAGGCCCCAAGCTGTGGCTTTCCCCTGTGCTGGCCTGACCAGCTGCTGCTCCTTCCCCCTGAGTGCCTGGGGGTGCTCAAGGCTCTGGGGATATGGCCCTGGGCTGCAAAGCCTCTAGCTGCATCCCCAAAGGCACTGGGGGCCTGGGGCTCTGCTGTGGTGAACCTGGTGAGGGCCCTGTGCACCCCTCTGGGTGGCTGCTGTGGGGGGAGGAGCTGTGGATTGAGGGGTGCAGTGCAAGTACTGGCTGGGAAGGGGACTGTGCTGGGTTGCCTGTGAGGGGGCTGGGCTTGAAAGTGGCTCTTTGCTCATGAGGTGACTCTCCCCTACCTCCTGACTGCCTGTGGGGGCTTGCCCCTCTGGGGGGAGGGGGAGGCAGCTGGGCCCTCCAGAGTTGCTACAGTTCCCACGTCAGGCTCTGGCTGGCTGAAGCTCAGGCCTGGCTGTGGTGCCCTGTGGGATGTGGGTGGCTCCCTGTGGAGAGGGCCCTGTTGTGCACTTCCAGCAGGCTGCCAGCTGTGGGGTGGGCTGGGGCTGAGTGCTGCACCTTGGCACCCCTGCCCTGCTCTGCTGGCCACGTGGCTGGGCTCGGCAAGAGGAGCCCCGCTGGAGCTGTTCCAGGGCTCCCTAATGCTGCCTGGCTCAGGGCCAGCACCCTGCAATGCTGGGCCAGCTGCTCTGCCTTCTGTTGTCTCTGTTGCCCCCTCTGAGGCTGAGGGGCTCCTGGAGTAGCTGAGCATAACCTGTGGCGCCTGACGGGGCCTGCTTGGCCTCACTCCCCTGAAAGCAGCTGGGGGCCCAGACCTCAGGGTTTCAGCCAGGGCTGAGCTGGGGCCAGGTCCCCATGCTCCAGCCCTGTCCCCAGCCTCCCTTATTGGGGATGTACCAGCTTCATAAGCCTGGAGTCTCGCTCTGCTATCTCATAGCCCAGCTGCTGCTTCCCTGGCAACTCCTTGTGTGTCTGGGGTTGGCTCGGTCCCCTGGAACCATCGGTCCCCTGGAACCATCAGTCCCCTCACGCTGTTCCTGCTTGCTTCAGTCGAGCTCACCAGTGCCACCTGGGCTTTGACAACTCCACCTTGTGCCTGCCCAGCCCTGAGAGGAGGCCTCCCTCGGTTTGCCTGTGAGCTCTTCCCCTGGGCCCCATGCAGAATCCTCCCTGCCTCTGAAACACCTCGCTTGGCTGCTCAGCCATTGCCGGGCCGGGCGCTGATGAAAGCGGTTAAAGATGCACAACCCTGCTCCCATCCTCAGTCAGGGCAGCTGCTCAACTGGGCTGGCAGAGGCCATATAATGAGCTGCCAGACTCGCAGTACCTGGCTGAAACAAATGAGGGGGAAGCCCCTGTGCTGGTGGCTCCCAGGGCTCCTGCGCACAGCCCCCATCTGGCTGGCAGTGCTTTGGGGCCAGAGACTCGGGTTCTCCCTGGCCAGGCTCGGCACATGGCCTTTGGCAAAACAGCTGCTCTGCCTCAACCCCCCCAGGGCCTCGCCCAGCCAGAGGGGCCGTTCCCAGGGCCACCAGTGCAGAACTGAAGGCCCTGACTGCAGAGCAGAGGCACCAGGTTCCCTCTCCACACGGGGGCAGGCAGGTGAGGACTAGCTCAGACATGGGGCGAAGGGAGCTCAGGGCATGAGGTGAGGGGGTGGGGGCTGGGCAGGTGTTAGGGTGCAGGGGGAGCTCAAGCTTGCTGCAGAGGGTAGGGTGGTGCAGTGCTGGCTGCCAGGTCCTGGGGGTCCTTGGTGTATGGGGGGCTGCATGCTGCCCTCCTGCCTGCAGGCCCCATTGGCTGGGATGTTCCATGCAAGGGGCTGCAGGCACATGGCAGCTGGTTCTGGGAGCCCTGTGGAGCTAGGCTGGGGAGGGGGAATAGCAGGGCACCTGCCTTAGCCTCAGGACCCTGCTGGAGCACCGCTCAGGGCCACTGGGGACACTGTGGGAGTGGTAGTTGCAGTTGAACACCAGGTGCCTGGGCAGCCTGCTAGTGGGATACGGGGGACTAGCATGCTGTAGGCCAGACTGGGAATGAGGTTGGATCCTGCCTACCCACTGGGACTTGCACCTGCAACCTGCCCACTGCTGTGTGCATGGAGGGGGCAGCCATGCCTGTGCCCAGGGGTGAGGGTGGGCATGGGACTGGGCTTCCAGCATGGTGCATCTGGACTTGCATGGCTGTTCCCAGCTCCTCTGGTGAGCATTGGTAACGGGCTGGTGACCCTCCCTTTGCCTCCAGCCCCTGAGAGCTGCTGAAGAGGAAAAGTCATTGGAGGGGGGCGGTGCTCTGCAAGTCTGGGTCTAGGGGGCTTTAGGGAGTATCTGATCTGTGCACTGTTACCATGCTGGGCCTCCCTAGGGGTGTGGGGCTCTGAGCTGATCAGGTAGTGAGGTCTCAGCTCTGTGCGCAACAGCAGCTGGGGAGCTTAATACCTGAAACCCCTCTCCTTGGCTGGCTTCTGAATCAGCGTTCCAGCTGCCCCCTTGCTGAACAGCCCCGCACCACTGACAGCCACACGCAGAGCAGTGTCAGCTTCAGCATCCTTCAGAAGCCAGAGCTCCAGGAGAGGATTGGCCCATTGCTCTGTCCCTCCACGGCAGCCCCTTGTGTGAGCTGCATGCTGCAGGGCAGGGCCTGTGGGCTGGAGGCAGCTGGACAGAGTGAGGCTGAGCTCTCCGAATGCATGCACTGGCCTGTACTGCTGAGAAGTGTCTGCAGCCTTGGCTGCCTGGCAAGCGCTTGGCTTCTGTGGGCCCTGCAAGCCGATGAGGCAGCTGGGTTCTTGTCAGGCTGGTCCTCCATGGGGCAGTGTCAGGACTCTGCTGGAGCCAGGGTGAGGCGGCACTCCTGCTGCCAGACCTCCTGAGGTGCCTGGTTTCAGGCTGCTCCAGAGCCCTTCGATGGGCCTGGCTGTGCACGAGCTGCTCATCAGAGCACTGACCCCCTCCTCTTGAGTGTGCCATGTGCCCTGCCCACCAGTCCCCTGAAACTGCAGTGGGAGATGGAGGTGGGGGCAGGGATTACTCCTTGGGGTGAAATGCTGCCACCCTGATGGCTGTCCTGGACTCTAACCACATCTCCCCTTCCTTAGCTCTGCCCCCAGGAGGCCGTGGTGACTCCTTCCAGCCCAGAGAGCCTCGCAGTACTGCTGGGATTCCCCTGACCAGCGACGAGATCCTCAGCATTAACCAAGGTGGGGATCCCTTCAGTGCTTGCTGTGATCTGGCCTGTTTCTGGGGGGGGGGGGGATGGGCAGGGGAGGTGGTGCTGGAAGACCAGGGATGCTGTGGGCAGACCAGTCAGTGCATGGAGCAAGTCCAGCTCAGCTGGTGCCCTGCCAAGGGTCGTGTATCCCAGCACATCTCCATGACTGGTGGTGGGAGTGGTGCCTGCATTAGGAGACCCTGAGAACCAGCTGGCCCATCTGGGGTTGGGGGAGGCAGCTCAGCTGGTGTCCAAGGTATCCCGAGCTGCTCTCTGAGCCTCTGCTGTCCACGCCCGGCTGTGGTTGCCGCTGGTGGTGCAAGGCACGAGAGCAGGAGCTGAAGGAACAGCAGAGCAATTCCCCCATCCCATCCGGGGAACTCTTGGCACTCAGCTGCGGGAGGAAGGAGGCAGCTCAAGAACAGGCTGGGGACAGCTGCCCAGGAGGTGGCTGGCACCAAGCAGCAGGTCTGCGCTGGATCATGCATTCACTGATTGGGGTGCCAGGGGAGCTGACTCAGCTGGCTGCTCCCTGGTGGGTGTCGGCTGCTTAGGTACAGCCTGCCTGTGGTGCCACAAATGACAGATTCTTACACCTCCAGAGCTCATCCTACCAGAGGTCCCAGAGAGCAGCTTCCTGATGGAGGGTGACATCGTCAAGGTGGTGAGTGAGGCTTCTGGGGCTAGGCCTGACTCTCCTTTGGCACAGGTGCCTGAGACCAGCTTGGCAGGGAGCTGGGTCAGGGCTGGGGAGGCCTGTTTCTGTTCCGAGCTTTGGGCACCTGGGCTTGCTACTGTGGCACTTGGCACAAGGCACACCCTGCCCTGCCCTGGGAAGGAGGGCAGCACAAAGCAGTGCTCTGCAGGGGCCCTGTGCTGGGGTCCAGTCTGGCAAAGTCGTCCTGTGTGGTACTGAGTATCCCCTGAGATGCTTGCAAGCACTTGGGAGAACAGGGTTAACAGTCGAAAGGATCTTGGCAACCTGCAGAAATGGCTCCTAAGAAGTAGGCTGAAATGTCACTGGGTCCCAGGCCATTGGCTACACATGGAGTTGTTGCAAACACAATGGCTGTCTCCATGTGCTGCTTCTGGAAGCAGTATGGTAGTGAGGCATGGAGGTAAATTTCTATGCCTCATTAGCATACAGACATGCCATCTGGAGTCCAGAAGTGGCACGTATAGACACAGCCAGTGGGAAAGGACAGCCTCAAAGGGAGCCCTGCGGAAAAGATTCGTGGCTCTCAGCCTGGATGAGCTTGGTTCTAGGGGGTTGTTTTTTGGGAACAGTTGTGCTGCATGTGTGAGCAGGGTGCTGGCAGGTTCCTGCCCATTTTGCACAGCACTGACAAGGCCTCATCTGCAGCATGGGGTTCAGGGCAGGACCCACACCAGGGAAAGTGGACAAACTGGACTCCAGGAGTGCAACATGGGGAAAGATCCCCTCCCCCACAGCCTTCGGTCTCAGGGCCTGGACAATAGGAGGCATTTCAAGTATGACAAGATGACCCTACAGACGAGGATAACAAATTGTTATGCTGAGAGTAGGACAAGGGGCTTCAACTGGAGCAAGTGAGATGTTGGTCACTAATGTGCTGTGGAGGTGGCTAATCTGGGTCTAGTGTTGAACTAAGACCAGAATTTGACTGGATCTGTTTGAGGTTAAACAGCCACCTGCCCTAGGTGGTCGAGATGATACTTAGCCCTGTCCTGAATGGGGCCATGACAATGATTCAGGGCTGGAGCACATGACCTGTGAG
Source organism: Carettochelys insculpta (assembly GCF_033958435.1). Classification (NCBI taxonomy): domain Eukaryota; kingdom Metazoa; phylum Chordata; order Testudines; family Carettochelyidae; genus Carettochelys; species Carettochelys insculpta. The sequence goes on along the minus strand of NC_134158.1, from coordinate 440,817 downwards.
GAGAGATGGAGGGATTTGGGCTTATTCAGCCTGCAGAAAGGGGTGGGTGTGTGGGGGGTGTTATAACAACCTTCAACTTTCTGAATGGGGCTGGAGAGGCTGTTTTCAGTGGTGACAGATGGCGGAACAAGGAGCAATGGCTTGAAGTTACAGGGGGGAGCTGTGGGTTGAATATTAAGAAAAAACTGTCCCCCAGCAGGGTGGTGAAGCACTGGAATGTGTTCCCTAGAGGTTTTCAAGTCCTGGCTTGACAAGGTCCTGACTGGGATGACTGAGTTGGGGTTGATCCTGTCTTGGGAAGGGGGCTGGACTGGGTGACCTCCTGAGGTCCCTTCCTGACCTAGGAGTCTGATTTCCAGCAGCTCATACAGCCACTGACCAATCATGAGTGGCTGATGGGTGTTGGAGAAGGCAGTGAAGGGACACTCAAACCTGGCAGACTTACTGGGCTCTGGGCTGAGGTTCAGTCCTATGGACAGCTGCCCACCAGCCAGCTTATTTCTCTCCCTCCTGCTCCAGAGCCCTGGCAGAGTGTTCTCTTCTGCAAGCCGGAAATGGCCAAAGAGGAGAGGCACGGTGCGGATCCCATACATCCTTTCCCACCAATACGGTAAGTGGCATCAGTGCTCAGGCCCTCTCCTGGAGGGCAGGTTCCAGGCACTGGGGGCACAGCTGGCAATTGGCACTCCAATGTGGCAGCCCAAACAAAGGCCCCTCCTTGCCTGTCTGGCCAGGCTTCCCCCAGCTGTGGGAATAGACCTGTTGCCTGGTCTGGAGGGGGTTTTGCTGGCCCTGGGGCTCGCATTGTTCCCCTGCTAACTCCCCCTCCCCCAGTCACCAGCCTGAGTGCAGCCACCTCAGTGTGTACATGGCACCATCACAAGTGGTTGTGGCTAGGGCTGGTGCATGGGGTGGGCTGGTACCTGCAGCAGCTGGGGCCCTGCATTCGGAGCAAGGGGGCCTTGCTGCGCGCTCCAGGTGTGTGCATGTGAGGAGGGGGAGCAGTGCCCTGCACTCACTGGTGCAGCTGGGGCCTGGCTGGCTCTCTGGGCTGCTTTCTTTGGAGTAGGAGGGGCTTGGGGCAGGGGAGGTGTCCTGGCCCTTCCTTGGGCTGGGGGTGGTGGTCATGTGGTTGGTTCCCTGTCCCCCTCTCCAGTGGCTTCTGCTGCTGGCAAAGCCAGGTTGTGGGTGAGGAGTGACAGTGCACAGTCCTGCCCCCCATGGTATCCTCTGAGGGTCCTGAGCCCCTGCACTAGGGCCAGTCATGCTGGTCACTGGCTTGTGCTGCCGGTTCCTCCAGCCCCACCGCTGATGGCTGGCCATGGCCGTGTCTGCTTCCATGGAGCTATTCTGCTCCGTGGCCTGCCTGCATAGCCCCAGCTCCTGGGGAACAGCTGCTGAGCGAGAGCTCCATACCCCCTGGGGGCAGGGAGGCAGGTGAGGCTGCCCAGTGGTGTGACAGGCACCTCCTCTCCCCAGACGCACCCAGCGTGAAGGTCATCCAGGAGGCACTGGCAGACTTCGCTAAGGTCACGTGTGTGACATTCGTTCCATACTCGTACCAGAGAGACTTCGTCTCCATCACACCCCTGTCAGGGTTAGTATTGAGCCGCAGCAGGAAACACCTGCTCGCCCGCCTGCCTCCTCACTCTGGGTGGCCCCTTCTGGCTGTGCCAAGCCACAGCCTGGCTGGCTGCACCACTCCTGACCCCTCCTCCGGAGTCTGATTCCCACCCGGTAATGCCCCTTGAGGCTGTGGTGTGGGGCAGAGTTCTTGGTCCAGTGGTGACTCGCTGGTGCAGGACTGCAGCCCCTGCCAATCAGCAGCTGGAGCTGGGCCTGGGCACCTCGGCTCATGCAGCCTGTACTGGTGTGAAGTAGCAGTAGGAGCCGGTCAACCTCCGGACAGGATGTCGGAAGCAGAGTGCCGTCCCTCAGCACACCTGAGCTGCAGGAGGCATTCCCACTGGTGGGGACTGACCATGGCCTCGGCACTGGGAGCACAGCTGAGGGCCAGGTGCTTAGTTGCCTCTCGAGGTGCCCCTGCAGTCCCTAGAGCTCATCTGAGCTCTCCTCAGCAGTCTGTTCCTGCACTGCTCCCTTCCCCTGGCACGCAGCTCTGCCAGCAAGGCTGGTGCACCCTGTGGGCACCAGACTGGGTGGAGGTGGTGCCTGGCTCCCTGAGCTGAGCAGCCTGGAGCTCTGCTGACCCCTACAGAGCTGAAGGGGAAGCCTCCCAGGTGGGGCAGCTGCTCCAGTTCCCAGCTGATTCCATGTGGGTAGCACTTGGCCTGATCCTGCCTGAAGCCCAAGGGAGTGCTGGGGCCAGATCCCGCCTTTGGGAGGGACTTGTATTGGTGTAACTAAGCAGGGCCATTCCTGCTGGCTGTGGGAGCTGCATGGATGAGCTGGGGTCAGCTCTCCGAAGTCTGCAAGCTGCAGTGGGGGTGCAGGGTGGGGCACCTGACAGCTCAGCAAATGTGAGCCCCACATCGAGCAATTAACCCTTTGGGGGCAGCACCTCCAAGTGCTTCCACCAGTCTGCTGTGGCTGCTGCTTTCCTTTGGTTATGCAGCAGCTGCTCTTGGCAGGTGTGTTCCCTTAGGGCTGCCTCTGGTTCCCACTAGGTGCTTCTCCAGTGTTGGTCGTGCTGGTGGGATGCAGGTGGTCTCCTTGGCCCCAGCTTGCCTGCGCCGGGGGAAGGGGGTAGCTCTGCACGAGCTCATGCATGTGGTGGGTTTCTGGCACGAGCACTCCAGGGCTGACCGGGACAAGTACATTTGCATCTCCTGGAATGAAATTTTGACTGGTAAGTTCTCCCCTTGGGCCCCTTCCAGATCCACTCTCCCACGAGCAGTGAGGGGGGACTGTTGCAGTTGGGGGACAGCCTGTCTCCCTGTTCCCCACAGCTGATCAGATGTCTCCCCCTGGGGAGAATGAAGGGATCTTCCTTCTAGCCCTCCTTGCAGAGCACAGGCTCCCTGGCTGGACCCCTGGGTAGGGGCTGGGACAAATGGCTCCAGGGTCACTTGGATATACACCGCAGATGGCAAACCCTGCCTCCACATCACCTGGGAGATGCTGGACTTCAGAGCCCCTACGACTAATCCTTACCTCATCCCAGGCCCAGAGGGACTCTCTGGATGCTAAAGTAGGACAAAGGCCACTAAGTGCGTGCCCCCGGCTGGTGTGCCAGAGAGCATGGAAGAGGTGCAGTTGTCCAGCAGGGTGGAGGGTGGGTGCTGCATCGCTTCCAGGGACGTGCTGTAAGCTGGGCAATGGGCAGTTGGTGTGGATGTGTTACGCTCCTGTTGCCTTCCAGGCTTTGAAATTAACTTCATGAAATCCTGGACTAGCAACATGCTGGTGGGCTATGACTACTCCTCAGTCATGCACTACGGCAGGTAAGTGCAGGGGCTGAGCGCCTGCCGGCTCAGCAGTGGGAGTTCTCCTCCTCTGCCTGCAGCTTGTTCCAACCCCAGTGTGCAGGCAGCTCTTCACTTGGTTTGCACCCTGCCCCACAGCTAGTCTGGTTCTGTGCAGACTCGGGCAGCACCACTGCTCTGACTCATGTGCCAGTGACGGGCAAACATCCCCAGCCAGCTGAGGGGGTCACTCGGGTGCCCAGTGACTCTAATGATGTGCTAATGCTAGCAGCATTGGGAGCTCCCTGCTGTTGGGGCACCTCACCTTAGTGCCAAGCAGGTGGTGCTTGGAGGGAGAGCCATGCTCTGAGCTAAGCCCAGGGTACGCCTTGTGCTTGACGGAGACGGTGCCTGTACATGCATCTAATCATCTGGTTAGACAGGGAAACTTCCAACCACCTCTTGAGATACCTGGCCTGAGATGGGGCCACAGGCAGCTTCCCCAACTCAGTGTTGGAGACCCAGCTTGGGAGATCTCTGCTTCTCGTGCGCTGCATGGTCTCCTCTTCCTGAACTCTAGGTATGCCTTCAGCATGACTGGCTTGCCCACCATTGTGCCACTATCCAACCCTGATGTTCCTCTTGGGCAGAGGTGGAACCTGAGCCATTCGGACATTGCCAGAGTCAACAAGCTGTACAAGTGTTCTCAGACGGGGCCTGGCTCAGGTAGGGCAGAGCTGGGCAATGCTCCAGGGAAGGCGAGAAGCCATGGGAGCAGGAATGCATCAAAACACTTTGACCCATATCTTGTGGACAGGGTCTGGGGAGTAGTCTCCTTCAGGAATAGAGGCTGGGTGGGGGTATGGTTAAGGGGAGGGCTGGTGCGGGAACAAGGCCTGTGCTGGGGTGGGAGTACAACTGCCCTCTGCGCCAGGGTGGCTAATTCTCTGCTGACCGCCCTACAGAACTAGAGCTAGTGATGTGTGCTTGGCTTAGATGATGCTGCTGCTCCATCTTTGATATGTGGTGGTGGTCAACACCCACCACTGAGGTGGTCAGGACATGAATCAGTCTCTGCTCCAACTTCTCTTTCCAGAAAGTCCAAAGGAAAAAACCACCAAAGAGAACATCGAGTCTGTCCCAAAGGAGCTGGAACCCTGCCCATCTGAAGGGGCAATCGGAGCATCTACCCACTCTTCAGGAACCACCTCCCCTGAAACAGCAACACCTGTAAGGGAGCCCTCTGGACCAACAGCAAGTCCACCCTGGCTCTGGATGCAAGAACCCATGGGGAGAACTGCAATGGATGGTGAAGGACAAAGTGTCTCTCTGACTCCAGCATGGGGATTTGGGTCAGTGACACAAGATCCTACAAGTCTGTCTACCCAGGCCAAGACTTACCCAAAAGTGAGCAGGGAGCCCCCTCCACCTCCCCTGGAAATGGGCACTGCAGAAGCTGAGGGAAAACTTTGGATTCCTACAGAGGACACGTCACTCCGGGGTGCTGAACCCACTCTGGAGCCTACAGTAACGTTTTCTCCAGGGAGCCATAGGCAGGCAGTAGAGGGACTCAGTACCACTGAAACGTCCACACAAAGTTTTGCAGAGCTTGAATTAACAGAACTGGTCTCCTCTGCTAGTATAACCCCTCTGGAGCCAGGGGACACTGTTGTTCCCCCATCACTTGGAGAGACTACAAGCACCCAAGGAAGGGAACTGACCAATTGCCCTACCCATGGCACCCCAAAGGTGCCCTCTGCAACACCTGCAGCTGATGTTATGACCTCATCTCTGGAGACTCAGACTGAGCTGGCCAGAGCAGAGATCCCCAGCTCCTCAGAGGAGAGTGCAGAGGCACACACAGCAGAACTGCCTCTCAGATCATCCCACCCTGAGCAAGTAAGTGCCACAGAAACCTCCCATCCAACAAGCATGGAGAAGTGGACCACTAACTTAACCAGATGGGCCAGTGCTGGACCCAAAACCCCCAGCGTACCCCGCAGGACCTGGTCTGCCCCAGCTTGGGTGAGTCTGTCTCCATTGCTACAGATGATCACTGTGACACATGCTCCAGCACAGCCCTTTCTGCTTCCCGCTGTGCAGAATGGGACCAGCAGCCAGACAGAGCGATCCCAGCCTGCAGGTGGCCAGGCCTACAGCTCCAGGAGTCATGAGCAAAGTGCCACAGCTATCCCTGCTAGGGGCACGACAGAGTCTGAACCCACAGAAATGACACAACTGACATCAGTAATGACCTCCTTCATGCTGGCTGAGAACCACTCGCTTTACCCAATGAAAACGGGGCTGCAGGGGACTGTGACAAGGCACAAGAAAGGCACAGACCTGTCTCCATTGGGAATGGAAGCCTCCCATAGAGCACCCGCTCTTGAAGCTACCTCTTCCACGGTGCTCCAAACTGAGCTAGCATTTACAGACACCACAAACATCCAGGCCAGCTACCAGCATGGTTCTGCCAGCCCAACGGAAGGGACCAGGTCGAAAGCTGCAGAGTCTCTTACAGAAGCAGAAACCCTTCCAGTGGCTTGGGTCTCCCAAGCCCCTGACTCAGTTGAGACTGGTGTGCAAGCAACTAGCACCAGCAACAGAAATGAAACAAGGGTGCATACCACCGCGCTAGCGCCTATTGGAGGTGCTTCACCTTCAGTAACTGGACCCACAGCACCCTCCATGGAGTTTGTTACTGGGTTCTCCAAAGCCCCCTCCAATGCAGGATCTGCAGCAGCTGCAAGAAGCAAAGATGGGAGCCAAGCTGCTGTCCCCACCAGAAGATCAACTGAGAGATGGATACAAGAAACCAGTAACACAAGAGGAGAAACATATGCACCTGCTTCTGTGAGGACATCCTCTACAGCTACTGAACTGAAACACAGGGGTCATCCTACAAGCAGAGCGTTGAGCTTGAGAACTACTGGGGCTCAAGCCAGCAGCCCAAGTGAGATGGAAACTTCAGAAATTGTGCATCCTTGGGCCAAAGCCAAAAACCAGTTTAGCTCCTCTGGACCCAGGGAGGGATCTCTGCTTCCCAGTGCTACAGAAATGGTGTATTCCACCAAGCTGCTCCAGTCATCAGGCTCCCACAGCCCCTCTGAGGGGAGGAGAGAACCTGGAGCCAGTTCCAGAATGGGGGCTGCACACGTCACTGTCACCTTGCCACACACTAGGCAGGTGCCACCTGCAGCAATGCCTGAGTTGACAGTTCATGAGACGCTGACCCCTGTCTCTGAGGAACCCACAACCCACCAAGCCCACACAGGTGTCACAAGCCTGAGTCTAGTCTTAAACGCTGGGCCCACCAAAGCAGCATCCCCCAGGGAGGGACCCTTGCTGCTGCAGGCTTCACCGCAGAGTCCAGTGGTGCTGGATGTCAGACTCCAAACTGCAAGCCATCAACCAGTGCATGCAGCGAGTTCCAGGGAAAGCCTGACTCCCCCACAAGGAAGTCCTGCAATTTCCACTTCAGCACATGAGCTTCTGTACCATTCTGGGCAAGCTCTAGCCACTCCCAGCCCTTCTGGGACCCCTCCACACAGACCAAAGGAGGCTGGAGGAAGAAGGAAGGCTCTTCCTCCTCTTCTGGGAAAAACACTGCCCACTGAAACCTACATGAGCCCTTTTGCCATGGGAATTTCCAAGAGCCAGACATCCAACGCACCTGAGCAGCAAACCAAAGCTTCGCTGGGCAGGCAGCTTTCCTCTGCCCATGGCCAAGGTGCTAGCTCTCCCATGGCCAGCCCATTGGCAGGTGTGACTGGCCCTTTGTTGGGCACGTCTGAAAGCCCAGCCACTCCCGCTGGTCTCAGCGGGGAACCTGTAGCCCATGCAGGGCATAGAACACATGAGGGTGGGGTTCCCAAAGGTGTCCCCTCTTCCCTCAAATGCAGAACTGCTTTCCAGAGGAGTGACTTTAGAGGCTCCAGGGCTTGTGGAAACTAACTCCCATTCTGGTGCCAGGAAAGAACTTGGCTCTCTAACAGCAAGGACCTCCCTGCTACCGACTGCACCACTCACCTGAACAGCCAATCAAAATCACAAGCAGCCAAGTAATGCATGCCATGATGTCCCCAAGGGAAGAGTGGGCAAAGCACTTCATCCCCAGGAGGGGGGCAACCTGCGGAAATGAGGGCTGTGACAAGTCCAGTAGTTCCACAAAACTGTCCCCGTGGTCTCCTGAACCCACAGCACAGAGACCAGTGGTCAGAGGCACGCTGCCATGGATGACGACCTGGCTGGCTGTGCAGAACAGTGGAGTGTTTGGGGTGCGGGGTGTGAGTGTAAGGAGCAATAAAGATTTTAAAATGCATCTTGGCCTGGAGTCTTTTATGGGGCTGCACCGACCTACTTGAGCTGTCACCTGCACCAGGGCAAGGGCTGCACCACCCCAGGTGGACATGCAGGAAGTAGGGCTTCAGCTGAGTGTCAGAGTGGTGGTGTCTCCTCTGCCTGGCTGGGGAGCCGGGGCCAGCCTCCCTGCTGGCCTCAGGAACTGCTAGAGTGGCTCTGCTTTCTCCATGTAGCCCCTATGACAAAATGGGGCCTCTTCCACCCCCCTCCTGCAGCTGCAAGGCCACCTGCAGAAGTGTGAAAACGAATGCTCCTGCTGCACAGGTCTGGGCTGTAGCCAACTTCAGCTGGGCAGGAGCGTCCTGGGGGATGGCAGCTGGCCTCTCCTCATGCTTCAGTGGCAGCAGAGGGAGGCGTGGCTTGTGCTCTGCTTCGAGCAGCAGCACCACTTCCATTCCTCAGGCTGCCTGCAGCTGCTGGGAAGGGTGCCAGGCTCCAGACCAGGCCTAGTGGAGCCAGTCCCCAAACAGGTCACTGAGCAATGTAGCATTTCAGGGAGAGGCCCTCCCTGTTTAGCAAGGGACTGGTCACAGCCCAGCCTAACAGAGCAGCTGAAGTGATGGGGTTTTGCTAGTTCTATTGGCTGAACTATCAAAGGTGTCCATAAATCCAGCTGTAAACTAAGGCAGCTCACCTGGCTTGTCTCCTGCTGTAGCCTTGAATCCTGGCTCTCTTCTGCCTGGCAGGAGGCAAACCCCACCTTACCATTTGGCTGGATTGAGATGAGGCTGAACTGTTGCATATGATTAGACCCCTTAGCTCCCAAGTTCAACTGTCTGTGGGGAACTTTGAAATCCTATCAGCAGATAGAAAAAAGGGGATTTCAGAGTTGGTGGGGTCCTTTTTGAAAATGACCCATCTGGACAAGCTGTGGCAGAGACATGGCCCTTTCAAAGGGCCATGTGGCTGCCAGCATGCTGATGAGGTGTTGAACATGGATTTCAGCGCCTCGTTAGTAATCTTCAGAATGGCAATTTGCATGGCCATTTTGAAGATTTGGGCTAGTGTAGACACAGCTAAAGGGTAACAAGAAGACATGCTATAACTATATTAGAAGCAAGAGGAAGGCCAAGGACAGGATAGGCCCATTACTCAGTGAGGAGAGAAACAATATCGGAAAAGGTGGAAATGACAACAGAGGTGCTTAATGACTTTGTTTTGGCCTTCACCAAGAAGGTGGCTGAAGAAATACCTAACATAACACTAAGTCACATACCAACACAGTCTCACATTGGAGTACCAAGAAGGTACAGTCTTTGCTGTTCTTCCCTCCTTTTTTTCCTGGATCTGTGGCTACCCAGTGGGGCTATGATTAAGGGGAGAGTTTATTTAAATGTGTGCCTGGAGAAAGCACATGTTTATCTGGGCAGCAAAGCAGTGTGCCCATGACTCAGGTCTCAATGTGGGGCTGAGGTCTCAGAGAATCTGGAATCGGATCAAGCGCACAGAGAATTCAGTGACCAGGGAAAAGTTTCTTTGGTGCAGATTGACATTGAGGATCAAGTTAAAACCCTGCTAGAGGAGAATGGGGCAGGCGTGTGTTAGTAAGGACTTGCTGGCTAGGGAAGCTTGTACAAGTGAACTGTAACATGATGAAAGTGATTCACTGAGAGGAGCTCAGCGTGAGCAGCCATTGTTTGTGGAGACTAGCGGGTTTTCGGTGGGAGTGGCAGGTTGTCTCTAGAGGAAGCTAGTCCTATGCCTGAGGAAGGTGCCGCTCATCCTGTGGTGCCCAAGGGTTTTGCGGTTGTCCCAGAGCTGGTTCTGGATGCAGCTGAAGCCCAGGAAGCCTAGGTTTGTGTCTGCTGGGGAGCATGATGCTGGAACTCAATTGAATCCCAGAACAACAAAAGTCCTGTAGCACCTAATAGACTAACAGCTATTTTGGGGCATAAGCCTTCATGGGTCCAGACCCACTTCATCATCAGATATATCTAAGAAAGAGGGTGTCTGCCCATGAAAGCTTATGCTCCAAAATATCTGTTTGTCTCTAAGGTGAGACAGGACTGCTTGTTTTCGAAGCTACAGACTAACAGCTACCTCTCTGATACCTGTCTGAGATTCCCTCACGAAACTACCTGGATTCAACTGAGATCAAACAATTCTGATGCTGCTTTTTTGCATGTTGCTAGTGTGTTGCTGGGTGAGGGTCAGAAAACGCTGTCCGGTCAGAGATCCTAGCCAGGGCACAAGGAGAGAACAGTTGTGATGTCATTGTGGTGCCTAATGACAATGTGGAAGCTTGTAGCAAGTCCTATCTTGTGTGTGCTGAGGCTGGGAACTTTCATTGTACCAGTGTGGAAAGCTGCAAAGGGAGGGAGTGTCTCAAGCCTTCTGTCTAGGGAATCTAATGGTTCACCTGAAAGGGGATTGTGTAGAAATTTGCCTGACGGGCCAGAGATGGTTCTGTGTGGAAGTGAAATTCTGAAGAAGCTGGCTGTAGCTCAGCTGCGCAATATCCCATCAAGCCAGGTGAAGGTGAATTATTGCCTGAAGAAGCATCTAAGGAAATGAATCCTAATAGTGATTTGTGCAAGCAGTTTGCTGTGGCTGAAGAGAATAATATTGATGTGATTCGGAAAGATCAGGGGAATTACCTGTCTGGAAAAGCAGCAGTTTATTAGCTAAAGAATTTGTTTCAGTTCCTGCCAGCTGGGATTTTTCTGTTCAGTGGGAAGCCACTAACTTTCATTTAGAAAGCTCCACTGGGGATAGCGTAGAGGAAAGTTCAGCTGGATTGAAAATTGTTTCAGATGAAGTGGAATCTGTACAGGAATGTGAGCAGCCCTATGATAACCAAGTGGCCGAGTCTGACCAGCTTACTGGGTATTGGTGTTGTTGGGATAGGAATGTCCCTGTGTTTAATTCTGTGAGAGGCCCCTCTGTGTCACAGGAGCAGCCCAGCACAAATAGATTGGTGGCTGTATAAACGCAAATGACAAGACTGACTGGTCATTCATTGCCAGCAGAGAGGACACCCAGACAGCTAGGGACCTCTCGTTTTCACCCCCACAGGGCAAGGAGGGAAGAGAGCTTGATTTTTGCAAAGAGAAGCCACAGCTCTTTAACCCCGAAATGCTAGATTCCAAACGTGCTGTGCCAGAGAGGTGGGCTAACGAAGCATTGTGAATGTACACTTGCAAGGGAGTACATCTTACTTTTCTAGACTTCACAAAAACACTTTCTCCTCAAAGCCAGCGTATGGTATTGTTGCCCAGACGGGGCTGTGGGGAGAGTGGACAACATCTGTGCACCATTCACACACACACACACACACACACACACACACACACACACACACACACACACACACACACACACACACACACACAGCGCGTGAGAGAGAGAGCCTTGTGAGCTCGCTCTGAGCAGAACTTCTTTTGCAGAGTAAGGTGGATTTTCAGTTTTTTGTTCACACAGAGGCTGTGCACCCAGGAGTTGACAAGTCCCTACTATGCCTGAGTCCTCTGAGGGCTGGGTGGAACTGAGCACCTGTTGCTGTGCTGGGGGGGGACTGTTACCCCCACTTTGTGCCTCTGCTGGTGGACACGAGAGCTTCTTGTGTGTTGGGGAGACCCGGAAGGTGGGTGGGTAGGCTCGGTGTGATCAGCCCATCAGGTGACAAGCTCAAGGGGATTTCTGTGACCTAACAGATCAGAGTGCCAAATGAAGAGGCAGCAATGAAGGGTCCTGTGGCACCTTATAGACTAACAAGTTTTGAGCATGAGCTTTCGTGAGCACAGACTCGCTTCATCAGATGCTGGTCGTGGAAATCTGCAGGGCCAGGTATAAATAAGCCAGAGCAAGGCTGGGGATAAGGTTATCTCAGTCAGGAGGGGTGAGGCTTACTACCAGCAGTTGATCTGGAGGTGTGAACACCAAGGGAGGGGAAGCTGCTTTTGTATTTAGCCAGCCATTCACAGGCCTTGTTTAAGCCTGAGCTGAGGGTGTCAAATTTGCAGATGAATTGGAGCTCAGCAATTTCTCTTTGAAGTCTGGTCCTGAAATTTTTTTTGCTGTAGGATAGCTACTTTTAAGTCTGCTACTGTGTGGCCTGGGAGATTGAAGTGCTCTCCTACGGGTGTTTGTATATTGCCATTTCTGATATCTGATTTGTGTGCATTTATTCTTTTACACAGACTGTCCAGTTTGTCCGATGTATATAGCAGAGGGGCATTGCTGGCACATGATGACAAATTATATTGGTAGATGTGCAGCTGAATGAACCCACGATGGTGTGGCTGATCTGGTTAGGTCCTGTAATGGTGTTGCTGGTGTAGATATGTGGGCAGAGCTGGCAACGAGGTTTGTTGCATGGATGGGTCCCTGAGTTAGTGACTATGGTGCGGTGTATAGTTGCTGGTTGGGGTTTGCTTCAGGTTGGCAGGTTGTCTGTGGGCAAGGACTGGTCTGCCTCCCAAGGCCTGTGAAAGTGGGGGATCATTGTCCAGGATGGGTTGTAAATCCCTGATGATGCACTGTAGAGGTTTTAGCTGAGGACTGTAGGTGATGGCTAGTGGTGTGGTGTGTGTTTCTCTCTTGGGCTTGTCCTGTAGTAAGAGGCTTTGTGGCACACGTTTGGCTCTGATCTGTTTTTTCACTTCCTCAAGTGGGTATTGCAGTTCCAAGAATACTTGGTAAAGGTCCTGTAGGTGTTTGCCTCTGTCGGAGGGGTTGGAGCAAATGTGGTTATCTTAGTGCTTGGCTGTAGACAATGTATTGTGGTGTGTGCCTGGGATGGAAGCTGGAGGCATGAAGGTAGGCATAGCTGTCAGTGGGTTTACGGTACAGGGTGGTATCGATGTAGCTATTGTGTATTAGCACCATGGTGTCCAGGAAGTGGATCTCCTGTGTAGACTGTTCCAGGCTGATGTTGGGGTGGAAGTTGTTGAAGTCGCAGTGGAATTTCTCCAGGGTATCCTTCCCATGGGTCCAGATGACTAAGATGTCATCAATGTAGTGTAAGTAGAGATGGGGTGTTAGTGGACGAGAGCTAAGGAAGTGCTGTTCCAGGCCAGCCATGAAAATATTGGCCTATTGAGGGGCCATGTGGGTACCCATAGCTGTGCCGCTGATTTGGAGGTATATATTGTTGCCAGATTTGAAATAGTTGTGTGTGAGGATAAAGTTACAGGGCTCAGCCATCAGATGTGCTATATCATCATCATCAGGGATACTGTTCTGGACAGCATTTATTCCATCTTTGTGTGGGCTGTTGGTATAGAGAGCCTCTACATCCATGGTGGCTAGGATAGTGTTTTCTGGTAGGTCATCAATGTATTGCAGTGTTCTCAGGAAGTCAGTGGTGTCTCGGAGATAGCTGGGAGTGCTGGTGGCATAGGGTCTGAGGACAGAGTCCACATAACCAGACACTCCTTCAGTGAGTGCCAATGCCCGAGAGGATGGGGTATCCAGGCTTTCCAGGTTTGTGGATCTTGGGTAGTAGGTAGAATAGCCCTGGGTGGGGCTCTAGAGGTGTGTTGGTATAAATCTGTTCTTGTGCTTGCGTAGGGAGTGTCCTGAGCAGATGTCACTTCTTAGTGTATTCCTCGGTGGGATCTGAGGAAAGTAGCCTGTAAAATCTGGTATTGGAGAGTTGTCTGGAAGCCACCTTCTTCCGGTAGTCAGACCTGTTCATGATGACAGTAGCTCCTCCTTTATCTGCCTCTTTGATTTATAATGTTAGAGTTGTTTCTGAGGCTGTGGATGGCATTGCGTTCCGCACGACTGAGGTGAGGCAAATGATGCTGTTTCTCCACAATTTCTGCCTGTGCGCGTCAGCGGAAGTGTTGTATGTATAGGTCCAGACTGTTTCTACCCTCAGGAGTCCACGTGGAGTTATACTTGTGCTGCTGGGAGGGTGTCTGTGTAACGGTGTGCTGGTCAATGTTGTGTTGAAAGTATTTGAGTCTGAGATGGTGAAAGTAGGCTTCCAGATCACCGCAGAACTGTTATGTTTGTGCAGGTGGTGGGGCAAAAAGAGTCCCTGAGAAAAGGCAGACTCTTCTGCTGAGCTGCGTGTAGCTGGACAGATTGCCAGTATTGCTGGCTTAGTTAGTGGTACCACTGCTGTGGCTCTGTGCAGCAGGCAGGAATTTAGACAGCCTGCAGTCCTTTTTCCTCTCTAGAGTAGTGAAGTGTCTAATGTAAATCTCCTGTCTTATTTTAGTAAAGTTCAGCGGTGTGGAAGTTTGTGTTGAAGGTTGGGTCTTTATGAAAGACTCCAGATTTGAGAGCTCTTTTTTTCTGATGTTCTCCTGTTTGTTGCATGGGATGCTGATTAGGTGGTTCCTCAGTTTCTTCAAGAGTGTGTGGCATAACCTCTCACTGTAGTCTGTGCAGTATGTAGATTGCAAAGGATTTTTCACCTTTAGTCCATTTGGTATGATCTCCATTTCTTTGCATTTGGAGAGAGAGATGATGTCTGTCTGAGTTTGTGCAAGCTTCCTTGTGAGGTTGATAGATTTCCACTCCATACAGCTAAATGCAGCAGACACCCCAGAACAGCCTTCTCTCTCCTGGCCCACTGCATTCTCTGCACCTGAGAAGACAAGGCAACACAGGCCTTGAACTTTGAGAGGGGTCCTGACCTAACAAGCCTGGTGAGTAAAAGGACAGGTGTGTGTGCTGGGAAACATTTGCTTTGAAACAAAGATAATTTCTTGTATATGGTAATAAACATCTTATATTTATTTTTCTGACTTTGAGGACCAAGGTAATGTGCACAGATCTCTCTGTTTAATGAACTTGTGTTCTGTGTTATGTCAGGTAGTGTATCTAAACAAAAGATTCTCAAGCTGGTGTAATCTTAGAGCAGCAGTCTGCAACCTGTGGCTCTGGAGATTAATGGGGCTTGTAACAAGTCCCGTGACGCCCAGCCCCTGGGTCTAGGGCGGGCGGCAACAAAAGAGGGGGTTAGGGGCCGCAGCCCGCACTCAGTTCGGGCAGTCACCGCTACCCCCGTGCAGGCCCCAGCCCTCCGTCCAGGGCAGAGCAGCAGTTCACAAGAGTTATATAGTTCTGGGCCCAGCCCTCAGTCCAGGGCGGGGCAGCAGCTCACAAGGGTTATATAGCTCTGGGCCCAGCCCTCAGTCCAGGGCGGGGCAGCAACACAAGGGAAAACACCAGCCCAGCCCTCAGTTTGGGGCGGGGCAGCAACACAAGGGAAAACACCAGCCCAGCCCTCACTTTGGGGCGGGGCAGCAACACAAGGGACTACAGACAGGCTCAGCGGGGGCTGGCCCTGTCAGGGAGGGGGGTAGGGGGTCGCAGGCCCTCCCACTCCACTGCGACCCGGCCCGGGGCCCTGGGGGTCGCTCACATGCAACCCCGGCAGTGGGGATCCAGACCGCAACACACTGCCATTGGTTCGTGAGAGACGTTCCCCGGGCCACTTCCTACCTCACCCTCTGTTGGCGGCAGGTCCCAGTCCATCTGGTCGGGGGGTCCTCCTAGGTCGGCCTCCCCTGGGTCATCCACCTGTGGGGGCTCCAGCCAATCGTCCATGACCACGTCGTTAGGATAGTCAGGCGGTGGCAATACAGGAGATGCAGGGCGGTCCTGGGTCTGGGTGTTGTAGGGATCCGCCGGGGCTCTGGGGCAGCCTGCTCCCGGGGCCTCTTCCACGGCAGGGGGTCTCCACCGGCGGGAAGGTCCTGGTAGGTCCGGGAAGTCTGGGTAGTCTCCTTGGGGCATACGGACCCGGGATTGCGTGGAGCCTCTGGGGGCCTGCTCCTCTGGCCTGGCTGGGCGGCCGCAGGCCCTCTCCCTTTGGCCCCGAGGAGCTCATGCAGGCACGTCCTCGCTGCCCGGAGGCCCAGCACTGAATGGCTCCCGAGTCCCGCCTTTGGCTCTTCTAGCCCTTGGCCCCGCCCTCTGACGGGCAGGCCTCTGGTCTTCTGACTCCGGCCCCGCCCACCAGGGCCTCTGCATAACTTCCCCGGCCTCCGGGTCTGCAGGAGGCCATACTGACCCACTACATTCCCCCCCCCCCCCTCAAGTCCGTCTCCCATGCCATGGGGGCGGGCTCTTCCATTTCCCCCAGGCGGGACAGGAAGTCTGCATTTATGTGGTCCTTACCTGCCCGATGACGTACGTCAAAGGCATACGGCTGTAATGCCAAGTACCACCGCATAATACGGGCATTCGTATCCCTCATTCGCGCCAGCCACTGTAAGGGTGCATGGTCTGTAACTAGGGTGAAGGGGGCACCCAGCAGGTAGTACCTAAGGGCATCGCAGGCCCACTTCACCGCCAGAGCCTCCTTTTCTATCACGGCGTAGCGCTGTTCCCTGGGGAAGAGCTTCCGGCTGATGTAAACTACGGGGTGGTCCTCTCCATCCACCTCCTGGGACAGGACAGCTCCCAGGCCTACACCGGAGGCATCCATCTGCAGGAAGAACGGACGAGTGAAGTCGGGGCTGTAGAGGACTGGTTCCCGTATTAGGCATTGTTTTAGTGCCCGGAATGCCTTGTCGGCAGCCGCAGTCCACACCACCCTTTGTGGCTGGGTTTTCGTTAACAGCTGCGTCAGGGGGGCGGCAACTGAGGCGAATTCAGGGATGAAGCGTTGGTAATATCCTGCCAGTCCCAGGAACTGTCGTACCTGTCGCTTGGTACTGGGGGGAGGGCAGGCCGCTAAGGCCTGTACCTTGCCCACGAGGGGCTTTACCCGGCCCCCTCCTATGGTATACCCAAGGTAGGTTGTCTCCTGATAACCAATCCGGCACTTCTTTGGGTTCATTGTTAGGCCCGCAGCCCTCAGAGACCTAAGGACCGCAGCCACCCGGTCTAGATGTTCCTCCCAGTGACGGCTATATATAACGATGTCATCCAGGTAGGCCGCGGCATAGTCCCGGTGGGGCTGAAGGAGACGGTCCATAAGCTGCTGAAAAGTCGCCGGGGCACCATGGAGACCAAAAGGCATCCGGGTGAACTGATATAGGCCTGATGGGGCCGCGAAGGCGGTCTTCTCTCGTGAGGAAGGTGTCAGGGGGATCTGCCAGTACCCCTTGCTGAGATCCAGGGTACTAAAGTAGCGGGCGGCCCCCAGACGTCCCAGAAGCTCATCGACGCGGGGCATCGGGTACGCATCGAATTTGGAGACTGCATTCACCCGCCTGAAATCGATGCAGAACCGCTGGGTGCTGTCGGGCTTCGGGACGAGCACCACGGGGCTGCGCCACTCGCTTTGGGAGGGCTCTATGACTCCCAGAGCCAGCATCGCCCGTACCTCTTCCTCTACTACCTCACGCATTCGAAAGGGTAGTGGACGTGTGGCGTCGCGAACCACCTTCCCTGGCTCCGTGCAGATGACGTGGCAGACCAGGGAGGTGTGTCCTGGGAGGGCTGTGAAGTTCTCTCGGAACGCCTGGAGGAGGCACTGGGCCTGTTTCCGCTGCTCCCCCGTTAGCGTTGCCCCAAGGGCCGGTTGTACCGGTTCCTCCCCATGAGGCACCTGGGGTCCTAGTTCGGGTTCCGGGGGGCAGGGGTTTATCATGAAGCCCTCCCGGTCCCGCCATGGTTTTAAAAGGTTAATATGGTACCGCTGTGTCTTCTTGCGGCGGTCAGGTTGGCGGACTTCGTAGGTGACCGGCCCTATGGCTCGAACAACCTCGTAGGGTCCCTGCCACCTAGCCAACAGCTTTGATTCGCTGGACGGCAGTAGGACCAGGACCCGGTCACCTGGCTCGAAGCTGCGGCTCCGTGCTTCCTGATTGTACGATCGAGCCTGGGACACCTGCGCAGTTCTCAAATTTTCCTCTGCGAGAGTCCCTACCCGTTCCAGGTGCTTCTGGAGCTGGAGAACGTATTGCAGCAGTCCCTTTGAGGGGGATGCGGTTTGTTCCCAGACCTCTCGCACCAGGTCAAGGACTCCCCGGGGACGCCGTCCGTATAACAGTTCAAATGGCGAAAACCGTGTTGAGGACTGGGGAACCTCGCGGATGGCCAAAAGCAAGGGGGGCAACAACTGATCCCACTGTCGCAGGTCTTCTGAGGGGAATTTGCGCATCATTTCTTTGAGCGTACGGTTGAATCGCTCGACCAGGCCATCTGTCTGAGGGTGGTACACGGAGGTGTGTAACTGTTTGATCCCCAGGAGGGCACAGACCTGTTTCATCAGGCGTGATGTGAAGTTAGTTCCCCGGTCTGTAAGCAGTTCCCGCGGTAATCATACCCGGGCAAAGATCTTCATTAGTTCCCCGGCGATGGTGCGGGCCGTGATATTGCGCAGTGGGATTGCCTCCGGGAAGCGAGTGGCATAGTCCACAAGGACTAACACAAACTTATAGCCGGCTACACTCTTAGGGAGTGGGCCCACCAGGTCCATAGCCACCCGCTCGAATGGGGTCCCCATCACTGGCATTGGAACCAGAGGGGCCCTAGGGACCTGCGGGGGCGCAGCAAGCTGGCACGCGGGGCAAGAACTACAATAGTCCTTCACATCTTGGTAGACCCCGGGCCAGAAGAATCAGGACAGTATTCGGGCCACGGTTTTCTCTTGGCCCAGATGGCCTGCAGCAGGGATGTCATGGGCCAGCTTCATCACGGCCCGTCGGTGACACTTTGCCACCAAAAGCTGTGCCCATTGGCCCTGGGTCTGGGGGTCCCGATTCACCCGGTAGAGCCGATCCTGGCGTAGCTCAAAGTGGGGCCATTGCGTCATGAGCTGGGGGTTTGTCGCCACCCCGTCGATGGCCGCCACCTGAGAATAGGCCCGACTTAGTGTGGGGTCGTCTTTTTGATCGCGACAAAAGTCCGAGGTTGCCCCGTCGTCGGGGCTGGTCCCTTTTGGGCCCTCAGCAGGTCTTTCCTCTGGGGACTCCAGGCTCGGCTCCACACTCTCCTCGGGTGGGTCCTTGGGCGTGTCCCCTTCTAGAACAGGGGCCGCCTCTTCGTTGGGTCCCGTGGCCGGCCGGAAGATGTCTGTGAAGCCTGGCCAGTCCCGACCCAACACCACAGGGTACGCTAGTTGGGGGGCTAGGCCGACGACCAGATAATGGGTCACCCCTGCCACCGTCAGGGGCACTCGTGCGCTGGGGTAAGGGCGCACATCGCCATGGATACATTGGAGCCGGATAGTCCCTAGAGCGGGGTCAGCCTCCAGGCCGGCACGTTGTCGTATTAGAGTCTGGCTGCACCCCGAGTCCACTAAAGCAATCACGGCTTTGTTTCCCACGAGGACTGGGACTGTAATTGTGGGTGCCTGAGGGGGTCGCGCCCTCTTTTCAGCCACCCACACTCGGCCAAAGCTACAGATGCCTTCCGGGCAGTCCCGTTGGAGGTGCCCCCATTGACCGCAACTGAAGCAGGGTCCTACCGCGGGTTGGGCCCGCCCCTGGGTTTGGCGCCCCTTAGGATATGGTGGTCGCGTGTTAGTAGCCCCCTCCATCCGCCCCTGGGGTTTACCGGGGTCCTGCTTCAGGGGCGTCGTCCAACATGGATTGGGTGGGTCCCGCAGCTGGCCGGACGATTTGGAGCGGGGCTCCTCTGGCTTCCCAGCTCCCCGACGCAGGGGCCAGGACGATGGGGCCAGGCCCGTGGGGGCCTCCGGCTCCTCCGCCGCTAGGAAGTCTTCCATAAGGCCCACAGCAACTGGCACGGTGGCAGGGCGGTGGTGCCGCACTCACGCCCGTCCTCGAGGTGGGAGGATGCAGAGGAGTTGTTCAAGCACAACCTGCTCCACGACCTCTGCGGAGGTTCTCATCTCCGGCTGCAGCCACCGCCAGCACGCGTCCCTCAACTCCTGTGCCACACACCGTGGCCGGGCTCCCGGGGGGGTAGCTCAGGGACCGGAAGCGCTGGCGAAAGGTCTCCGGGCTGACGTCCAATGCGTCTAGGACGGCTGCCTTTACCCGGTCATAATCTCGGGCGTCTTCCACCGACAAAGCCCGATAGGCTCTCTGGGCCCCCCCGGTCAAATAAGGGGCCAGTAATGTGGCCCACTGGCTCCGGGGCCACCTGGCCACCACTGCCACCCGCTCGAAGGTGACCAGGAAGGCCTCCGGGTCATCCGCGGGGCCCATCTTCGTCAGGCGTACCGGCGGGACTGACGCTGGGCCCTCCCCAGGAGCTTCTTGCCGTGGCTCGGCGGGTAACGGCACCAGGGCTGCCAGCTGCTGCAGGCACCGTTGCTGGTGCCCCTGGCTCTGTGCCATCAGTTCCGTCAGGAGCTGCTGCTGCTGGGCTCCCAGCTGCTGGAGTAATTGCTGCTGCTGCTGCTGTAGTTGGGCAGCTTGCTGCTTTTGCTGGCTCTTCGCCAGATACTGCAGTAACCTGTCCCCCTCCATTGGGGAAGCAGAGTTAGCAGCAATACAAGAACCCACAAAACAAGCACCAGAGGAAAAGAGGAGAGAGAGAGAGAGAGAGAGGAAAAAAAAAAAAAAAAAAAAGATAGCGGACAGTTGCCCTCACTGTCCAGGGACCTTCCCCTCTGTGGGTCTGCGCCCACCTCCTCACCCCTTAAGTCAGGGGTGGGGATCAAATACCCACATTCTCCACCACGTGTAACAAGTCCCGTGACGCCCAGCCCTTTGGTCTAGGGTGGGCGGCAACAAAAGAGGGGGTTAGGGCACCAGCCCGCACTCAGTTCGGGCAGTCACCGCTACCCCCGTACAGGCCCCAGCCCTCCGTCCAGGGCGGGGCAGCAGTTCACAGGAGTTATAGAGTTCTGGGCCCAGCCCTCAGTCCAGGGCGGGGCAGTAGTTCACAAGGATAAACACCGGCCCAGCCCTCAGTTTGGGGCGGGGCAGCAACACAAGGGAAAACACCAGCCCAGCCCTCAGTTTGGGGCAGGGCAGCAACACAAGGGTTAAACACCAGCCCAGCCCTCAGTTTGGGGCAGGGCAGCAACACAAGGGTTAAACACCAGCCCAGCCCTCAGTTTGGGGCAGGGCAGCAACACAAGGGTTAAACACCAGCCCAGCCCTCAGTTTGGGGCGGGGCAGCAACACAAGGGACTACAGACAGGCTCAGCGGGGGCTGGCCCTGTCAGGGAGGGGGGTAGGGGGTCGCAGGCCCTCCCACTCCACTGCGACCCGGCCCGGGGCCCTGGGGGTCGCTCACATGCAACCCCGGCAGTGGGGATCCAGACCGCAACACACTGCCATTGGTTTGTGAGCGTCGTTCCCCGGGCCACTTCCTACCTCACCCTCTGTTGGCGGCAGGTCCCAGTCCATCTGGTCGAGGGGTCCTCCTAGGTCGGTCTCCTCTGGGTTATCCGCCTGTGGGGGCTCCGGCCAATCGTCCATGACCACGTCGTTAGGGTAGTCAGGCGGTGGTAATACAGGAGATGCAGGGCGGTCCTGGGTCTCAGCGTTGTAGGGGTCCGCCGGGGCTCTGGGGCAGCCTGCTCCCGGGGCCTCTTCCACGGCAGGGGGTCTCCACCGGCGGGAAGGTCCTGGTAGGTCCGGGAAGTCCGGGTAGTCTCCTTGGGGCATACGGACCCGGGGTTGCGTGGAGCCTCTGGGGGCCTGCTCCTCCGGCCTGGCCGGGTGGCCGCAGGCCCTCTCCCTTTGGCCCCGAGGAGCTCGTGCCGGCACGTCCTCCCTGCCCGGAGGCCCAGCACTGAATGGCTCCCGAGTCCCGCCTTTGGCTCTTCTAGCCCTTGGCCCCGCCCTCTGACGGGCGGGCCTCTGGTCTCCTGACTCCGGCCCCGCCCACCAGGGCCTCTGCATAACTTCCCCGGCCTCCGGGTCTGCAGGAGGCCATACTGACCCGCTACAGGGTGTGAGAGAGACATGGCCCCAGGGGAGGGGAGTGGGTGGGGGGGGTGTGTGACAGACACAGCCCCAGGGGAGGGGATCGGGGTGGGGGGTGTGAGACAGGCACAGCCCCAGGGGAGGAGTGGGTGGGGGGGTGTGAGAGAGACATGGCCCCAGGGGAGGGGAGTGGGTGGGGGGGGTGTGACAGACACAGCCCCAGGGGAGGAGTGGGTGGGGGTGTGAGACAGGCACAGCCCCAGGGGAGGAGTGGGTGGGGGGTGTGTGAGAGAGACATGGCCCCAGGGGAGGGGATCGGGGTGGGGGTGTGTGAGAGAGACATGGCCCCAGGGGAGGGGATCGGGGTGGGGGGTGTGTGACAGACACGGCCCCAGGGGAGGGGATCGGGGTGGGGTGTGTGTGACAGACACAGCCCCAGGGGAGGAGTGGGTGGGGGTGTGAGACAGGCACAGCCCCAGGGGAGGGGGGCAGCACTTCTCGGACACTTGCTGCACTGGTGCCAGGACACGCACTGCTTTGTGGTACTCGCTCTCCTTTGGCTCCAGGGCAGTGGAATGGAAATTGAGCTTCTCAGAGGGGTGCAGAGCAGGTGGAACATCCCCACCACACCCTGCTCCCTGCGACAGAGCTGGAGCTGCAGGCAGAACTTGGGCCCCAGCACTGCCCTCCGTGGGGACCTCGCCTGGGATGTCCCCATGGGCAGTGGGGCCCGAGGCAGAGAAGGCAGGGGCTGTGCAGCCCTTGTCCCGGCCATCGCCTTCCAGTGCAGCCACTGGCCAGCGGTGCCGCCAGCTGGGAATCGGCTGTGCAGCTCTGAGCACAGGGAGCCCTCTTGCTCCCTGGTGCAGGGTGCTGTACAGAGGCAGCTGCAGCCCCGATCCCATTGTACCAGCCCCCCTGCAGTGGCTGTGCTCAGCCAGAGCCTGGGGCATCCAGGCTCAGCCCCTCCGCCTAGGGAGAAAAGGAAGGGGAATTCCCTGCCCCCCCCCAGTGCAAAAGTCCCCTGGGGTGAAGACGGAATCTGCGCCACTTTCCCCTCGCCACCCACCAGGCAAAGGCAGAGCCCCTTGCCCGGGACAACTGTTTACAAACACAGCAGCCCTGCCCACCCCTTCCCTGAGGGGCTCTTGGCAATTCCGCCCCATGTGCTAATTTTCAAAGTGGTGGAAAAACATGTGGGAAATGATGTTGGTCCTGAAGTCCAGCCCCTGCCCCCCCCACCTCCTAGTGCATCTGCTCACTGATGATGTTGAAAAACAACGAGCAGCCCTGTGGCACATGTGATGGTGTGGAAGCATATGGGATAAGACATGACAGACTAGTGGCGAGAGGGTCTAACCATCTCCTTGCCAGTTGATCCCAGTATCCTGGTGTGACTCCTGGTGGCAAAGCTTCTGGGAGGGGAAGGACATAGGCAGGGCTCCTCTTGTGTGAAAGGTCCAGGCGTTACAATAATGAAGAGCCTCTGAAGAAGTGACCTCTCGGGATGAAGAAGCCTATTCCATAACTGCATAAAATTGTATGGCGACGTATATATCTCTCATAGGGCTGGAATAGACTTTAGGAGGTCATGAGCTTCAGTCACCTGACTGCTTGGTGAGAGTAACCACCATTCCCCCAATCTTTTTTCTCCTCTTAGCTTATTTGCCCCAGATCCCTAAGTAGCCCCCTCAAGGATTGAATTCAAAACCCCTTGCTTGGGGGGTGGGGGGGCTGGTAATGCTCAAACCACTGAGCTATGTCTCCCTTTGAATGTTGGTGTTAAAATGCATACCACCCCTCTAGCAGGGGACTTTTTCAAACAACCTTGCCTGATTTTGAAAGCCCCTTCTTCCCATTTGCTTGGCCACTTAAACTAAGAAAGGTGGTTTTTACCCTAGATAGGGCTAAAACCCCCAAGCCTCAGCTTAGAAGTCCCATGCATTCCCCTTAGGTCTCCAGGGGAGCACAGATGGAGACCTGCCTGTAAGCATGATTTGAACCTACCCAGGGAAAACCTATGGGATTTTGAGTCCACCACCTTAACCGCTCCACCATCTGTAGCTAGCCTGCTGTGTCCAACAATGAGGTCTTGAGCTTGCACAGGCTCATCAGTTGTGGACTCGCATGTGGCTGAGGAGTCCAAGCTTTGAACGGCATGGGCATCCACAGTGGGGGCAAGGGAATTGTCCTGGTTGTGTTGGTGCAGCTGCTGTTGTTGCTTTCTTCCTCTCATGAGCATCAATGAGGTGTATGTGTCACTACCCTTCAAAAGTGTCATAGGTGTGTCATACAAGAGCACACCAGCCTGTTGGGTCTTTTGCATGCTGCTCTAGCTGATCTGGTTTTAAACCAGCATGAGCAATGTTGACCTTCACGCAGTCTTTATATCTCTTGTGAGGCCTACCTTGATTCCTTTTGCCCTCAGAGACTTCATCATAGAGGAATTGCTTAAGGATTCTTGACTCCTCCATTCGTATGATGTGCCCTGTCCAGAGAAGCTGGGCTTTCAGAATCATGGCTTTGATGCTCATGGTTCCTGCTCTGTCCAGGACTTCCAGGTTCGTAACTCTGTCCTGCCATTGAATGTGCAGTATTGACCTCAGGCTGCATGTGTGGAAGTGTTCCAGCAGTTTTATATGTTTTCTGTACAAGGCCAGGTTTCACAACCATACAGGAGATGAGTCAGGACTACAGCCCCTAATGTCCAACCTAAACCTCCCTTGCTACGGTTTAAGCCCATTGCTTCTTGTTCTATCCTCAGAGGCCGAGAAGAACAAGTTTTCTCCCTTCTCCTTATGACATACTTTTAGATACCTGAAAACTGCTATCAGGTCCCCCACTCAACCTTCTTTTTTCCAAATTAAACAAACCCCCTTCTTTCAACCTTTCTTCATAGGTCATGTTCTCTAGAACTTTGATCATTCTTGTTGTTCTTTTTCCAATTTCTCCACATCTTTCTTGAAACACAGCACCCAGAACTGGACACAATACTCCAACTGTGGCCTAACCAGTTCAGAGTAGAGCAGAAGAATGACTTCTTACCCGTTGCTCACAACACACCTGCTAATGCATCACAGATGCACATTTATAGTTTTTGCAAAAACATCACCCTGTTGACTCATATGTAGCTGGTAGCCCACTACAACCCCTAGCACAGGGAGAAAACTGCCCAACAGACAGCTTGAACCCATGACCCTTAAATTAAGGGTTTTACACTTGACCAACTGAGCTAGCCAGGTAGCAACCTAAAGGTGCCTCATGCCCTATTGAAAAGTAGGGGCATGTATAAGTCAGTAAATGCCAGGAAACCTCCATTTCACTCCAGAACTGATGGGTTTTCCCCATTCATAATAACTGAAAGACACAGAGAGGCCCCAAAAGAACAAGGCGATGGGAGCACTTGGCAGAGGTGGGTGCCTGGCTGTGGAGTACTGAGGGTTCCAGATGTGCTGTTGTCAGTTTTGGTTTTAATGGTTATAAAGTTTAGTGTTTGGAATCGCTGTCTGCTGCCATTCGGTAATTACTGTCTGAGCGAAATATTGCTTCACCGCCTACCCCCAGAGCTTCCCACTGCTCTGCCCATTGAAATGGATAAAAGCTTGGCAGCTGTGAGCTAAACACCGCCCCTTAGACACACCCAGTTCTGGGAGCTTATTGGGATTGGTGGACTCTCATGTCTATGTGCAGACCCACTGACCTGCCGCACCAGCACAACTAGTTGATTGCAGGCCTAGAGCCCAAGTGTGGTCCTGTTAGCCGGTGGCCGGGTAATGTGCAGTGAGGTACTGATGTTACAGGTGGCCATTGCCTTGCTTCCTCCCAGGGAGGTGTGCATTCCAGGTGGTTCCTTCTTTTCTGGAGAGAAAACACAAGGTCAGCCGGTCTTGGATGTGATCCAAGCCTCGGTAATGGTTGTTGGTTCCCTTTTAGAGTCTAAAGCAGTCTACACCCCCACCTTTGTATGAGTGCAGTACATGAGTCTGTGTTCCCAGGCTAGGGTGTTTAATTACAACAGTATCTCCAGGATTAGATTTGGAGTCCTTGAGTGGCGCAAATGAGGTTGAGGAATTTTTCCCAGTAGGGAAGAATCCTCTGCTGATTGGACTGCCCGTAGGGGTTTGCTCGTTGTGTAGTCGCTGCACCACCTCATCCAGCCTGTTTTCCCAAGTGCCATCCGTAGGCTTCACGTGGCTCTTTAACAGCCCATTCCAGTGCTCGACTATGCCGTTGGACTGGGGTCAGCAAGGGAGGTGGTAAGTTCACTGAATTCCATGCTTAGTAGCCCACTCTTGTACTGCTTTGTTTTTAAAGTGTGAGCTGTTGTCAGACTGGATTTCTCGGGGTGCTGGGACAATTGCTGTTAAGCAGTTTAGTCCCATAATTGTGGACAGTCCTGTTGCCAATGGGGCAGGGTATGCAAAACCAATTCCTGAAACAACTTCCATTCCAGTCAAGAGGTACTTACACCTTTGCCTGGTAGTAGGAAGTGGGCCAATATAATCAACCTGCCAGGTTGCCCATAGTGTTTTTCCATCTCTTAGTCTGGCAAATCGCTGTCCTTTAGCTATGTGTTTTCAGGGTTTTAGCACAGATAGTATAGGCTTGCACCAGGTCTCTAGCCTGTCAGTGAGTGATGGGCCACCCCCTGATATGTGCTTGCCGCACCAGCTCATCACTCCCTGTGTGCCCCAGAGTCTCATGTAGCCATAGGTACAAACGTTCCCAATCTACTTGGGTGGCAGAGATCTGGGCTGCTGCATCTGCCAGGTTATTTAGCTGTGTAGCCGGGGTGTTATTCTTTTGGTGGGCTGACGCATGTCCTATACTTAGGGGTTGCTGGGTGGCATGGTGGTACTTACTAGGCATTCCCACCTTCCATAGGGATTCCTTAATTAAGGTAGAGTTCTGTGCGGTATCGGCTTTCCGGCATGGACACTCCTCTCCCCATCCCGAGAACAAACAAACAATAACCAGCACATTTTTAAAAGATTTACATTTGGGTAGCCGAATGAAGTTCATTTATAACTTCAGGAACAGTCCTAAAGGCAGAGATCTGGTTGCCAGAACTGTCTTTCCACGTCGTGGGCTTGGCAGACAGGGCAAGCCAGACAGTAGTTTGGGTCACTTAGGCTGCGTCTACACGTGCACGCTACTTCGAAGTAGCGGCAGTAACTTCGAAATAGCGCCCGTCACGTCTACACGTGTTGGGCGCTATTTCGAAGTTGAAATCGACGTTAGGCGGCGAGACGTCGAAGTCGCTAACCCCATGAGCGGATGGGAATAGCGCCCTACTTCGACGTTCAACATCGAAGTAGGGACGTGTAGACGATCCGCGTCCTGCAACATCGAAATAGCGGGGTCCTCCATGGCGGCCATCAGCTGGGGGGTTGAGAGATACTCTCTCTCCAGCCCTTGCGGGGCTCTGTGGTCACCGTGGGCAGCAGCCCTTAGCCCAGGGCTTCTGGCTGCTGCTGCTGCAGCTGGGGGTCCGTGCTGCATATACAGGGTCTGCAACTAGTTGTTGGCTCTGTGTATCTTGCACTGTTTAATGAAAGTGTGTCTGGGAGGGGCCCTTTAAGGGAGCGGCTTGCTGTTGAGTCCGCCCCGTGACCCTGTCTGCAGCTGTGCCTGGCTCCCTTATTTCGATGTGTGCTACTTTGCCGTGTAGACGTTCCCTCGTTGTGCCTATTTCGATGTTGGGCTGAGCAACGTCGAAGTTGAACATCGACGTTGCCAGCCCTGGAGGACGTGTAGACGTTATTCATCGAAATAGCCTATTTCGATGTCGCAAAATCGAAATAAGCTATTTCGAAGTTGGGTGCACGTGTAGACGTAGCCTTAGGAGAATTTGGAAGCAAACCAATTTGCTTGAACAGCAGTAATCATCCCCCTGCTTTGCTTACATGAGTCAGGCTGTGGTGCATGCAAGCAAGATAAGGGAGAAGGAACTTGGGTGCAACCAGGCGGCCGTCCGGGGAGCGCCAAAGGTGTTCAGGATGCAAAAGGCATTCATCCAGTCTCCAGATAGTTTCTTCTGAATTTAGGGCCTGATCTTGAAACAGTGCAGTATCAATAAGGGTTGCAATAGGAGACTGGGAATCTGTAAAAATGGGAAGCAGTGAAGTGGCCCAAGAGGGGAAAGGTCTGCAGCTTTAGCTGCTGTGTCAGCCAAGGCATTTAATAAGGCAGCAATATACAGACCATTTTGTTTTAATTTGTGAGCCCATGTGTACTTTAACTTACCAATATAGACAATTTGATAATGCTATTAATAAGATAAGCGCAAACATAAAATACAAAACCACATTCTTCATTTTAAAAGGAGATTCATGATGTTTAGGTTGTTCTTCAGTAACTACCAGCTTTTCTCTGTGTTTCTGAAAGACAAAAGAATACTTTTCTACTCCCTTTGGGGTGGCAGGTTACATCTTGGAATATTCCATTTACAAATATGCTCAGTTCTTTCTAAACTCTGCAGGCTACTCACTCTGAATTTTCTCCAGACCCTTCAGAGTTAAGGACTTACTCAGTTGCTCTTAACCTCAAATCACATGCTTATTTTCCAAAGTGACATTTTATTGGATATCACCATTTTAAGTATTACGAAAGGGATTTAGACCTTTTATACCTAAGCTTACTGTTTTTCCTATATTGGAAGGTGTCCATATCGGAAGGCGTCCCCTCCTTATGGCTGCACCTGCAAGACAAACAGACAGACAAACAACATTAAACAAAACTCCATGACATGACACAAACATGTGTTAGTAAACAAAACTCCATGACATATACACATACACCACAACATAAATGTTTACATAACTACACTTTCTACCACAAAGAGTTAAGAACTTGAACTAAAGCTTTCAGAGCTGGGCAGTTTCTTCGAGGTCTTATAATCTGGGCTTTTGTCCAAGAAGCTGTTTCTCACAGCCTGTGCAACTGCTCCAATATTCCTTTTTCCCTTTTAGTTTACAAGCAGTTCTCTGCTTACAGAACTGCAACCGTGATTCCTCTGATTGTCCCCAGTTCTTTTGCAACATTTCCTCGTCCCACTTAGGGTCACCCCATCCTTCCCGGGTGAATTCCTTCTCTATGTTGGGGAAATCCATGTTGTTTATCATGACTGGTTTCATTTTTGTCACTGCGGTACAATCTGTGTCACAACCCTGCTCGCTGCGCCAATTCTGTTAGCCGGTGGCCGGGTAATGTGCAGTGAGGTACTCCCCTGGGTCCTAAACAACCCAGTTTTTTACTGTTAGAGCAGGGACCTGCTAGCACTCTTGCAGCCAGGCTGTAGTAACCAAACGGTTAAAGTTCTTTTTGTTGTTCCGGCTGTGTTGCAGTGACAAAAGGGTTAAGAGCAGTCAGGCTCAGAGCTTAACTAGTTACAAGTTTATAAAGCTACAGTTATAAGCGTGTGGTTACAAAAGGCTGTTGTCTACTTCTTATATGCTAGCAAAGTACAGGTGTTAACAAGTTACGTTACAATCCAATACAAAGATATTTGTTAGGTCCCCTTTGCCCCAAGGCCCCCAGGGCTGTAATGACACCAGCTGGCTTTTCCCACTTCAGCCAACAGCCTGAGTCAGTTCCAGGAAGGGGAAGGCCCAGTGTTTGCTACAGGTGCCACAGAGTCTGAAGTGAGAAAGCTGGTAAGGGCTGCAGTGAGCCCTGTGAAAAGTCTCCAGAAAGAAGCGACGTGTCCCATCTGTCTGGAGCATTTCAAGAGCCCCATGATTACAGAGTGGGAGCACAATTTCTGCAGAGCCTGCCTCAGCCAGTGCTGGGAGGGACCCAATCCAGCCACCTCCTGCCCTCAATGCAGAGATACTGTGCAGCAGAGACACCTCCAGCCCAACAGGCAGCTGGCAAACATAGTAGAACTACTCAAAGGGCTGAGTTTGCCGGCAGCAAAGGGAGCTGGAGGGGACGGGGTGTGTGGGGAGCACCAGCAGACTCTGAAACTGTTCTGTGAAGAGGATCAAAGCCCCATCTGTGTGGTCTGTGACCGATCCTGGGCTCACCGCGCTCACACGGTGCTGCCCATAGAGGAGGCTGCCCAGGAGTACAAGGTAGGGAAATTCAGTCTTAAATTTAAATTTAATCACTGGCTAATTTGATTGGCACTCTCCTGACACACTCGTCATTCAGCCCCGTGAAGCCTTCCTGGAGCAGGAGAGGCTGCACCGAAATAACTGATCTCTCAGTGTGGGAACAGAGGCAAACTCTCAAGTGTCGAAGGAGAGCTGATGTGGGGCACTTTCCTGTGAGATACTAAACCCTTCTGCAGGGCAGCCCCCGCTGGGGAAATGGGGCCACTTGGTGCAGAGGGGAAGGGGTTAACAGACAGTGAGTTTTAACTCACAAGGGCTGGGGGGTGATTTATGCCAGAGTGCTGCCTTTGGGCTAGAGAAAGGGAAGTTGGGAACTGTGTTTGCTATCAGAGCTTTATACCGTAGAACTCTCTGTTATTCCCTCTGTTTGCATCAGAGTACCCCGGAGAGACACCAAAGGAGATCTGGGCTCTGCACAACACACAGTGAGGGACAGTCCCTGCCCTGAGCAGTTAAGTTCAAATGCTGAAGACGAAGGGTGGGAAGGGAAACTGAGGCACACAGCAGGGCAGTGAGTTACCCAGGATCACTCTGCAGGTCAGGGACCAAGCTCAGCATAAAGTCAACTCTACCAGGTCCCATGGCAGGGGCCTGATCAGTCTTCTTCTAATTTTTCTGTCCATGGGTAGAATACATTTTGTTATGTACACCAAGGTACCTGTGGGTGTGCACCACCTGTGGAAACAGGCTGCCGGCTGTGGGTGCTCTGCTAATCAGCTGGCCAGCACCTGAACCTCTCCTGCGTGGCCACCCAAGTGCTCAGCTTAGAGGGAACATTGCCCTAACCGCTCGACCATGCTGCCACCTCAGCATCATTCCCCTCCCTCCAGAAGAAGTTTGTTCATTAGCAGGAAAAGACCCTTTGCCAAAGTCCCCAGGCCCAGCAGGGCAAGGAGGTTCCCACTGGGAGGCTGAACTCCCGTGCTGAACTCCTGCGCTGCTCCAGGAGGGGTTAAACTCAGGTGCTGTGGCCGGCACTACAGGAGGTCACTGGGCTAAGTGCTGTGTGGTCCCCAAGTGCCTTGAGACCCCCCCACAATAGGGCTGCAGAAAGCGCTGGTCTGTGGCAGGTATCGCTGGGGTCAGACTAGAGTGTAGGAAACCAATGCCAGGCTGGGGCTGCCTGGTGCCATTCTGAGCCGTGCTAGTGTGTACGTGGGCAAGGACCGGCCAGTGTGGTTCCCTTCGTCCCACCAGGCATCCATTGGACATCTCCTACGATGCACTGCTACTGGGATTTCACTGGGCAATGGGCAGAGGCTCCTTCCCTGAGGTCACTGCACTCCAAGGGGGTAGGACAGGCCTGGGGCAAACCCCAACCATTCCTCATGCAAGTTGTCTGTTTAACTAGGATGGTCACTGCGGTATCCCCAGAACACAGGATGTCCCCACCCCTGCCTGCTGGCCTGTGCTCATTCTCACCTGTTAGTCATCCTGTGAGGGGCCATTTCCCCCTTTGTTATTGTGCCCCTGCTTGCATTGCTCTGTGGGAGGGGGGTAACCCTACTCCCACCTGAGGGGTGTCCTCCAACAGTCTCAGCCTCCTCCCGGCTCTTTTTCAATGGACACAACCACAGCTGGTGCTGAATTCTGGCTGGACAGGAACAGAGCTCCACAAAGCTGGGACTGCGCAGCTCCAAACCAGTCGAGTGGGCTCCCACTGTCTCATGGGGTTTGCCCTGTTGTCAGCCCAGCTCTGTCCAAGCAGTGCAACCCCCAGGGCTCCAGTGCCAACCATACGGGAACCCTGGTGGCTTCTGGGATTTCTCAGTCTCCTCATTGACCCTTCTCAAAAACAGGCTACTAGCATCGCCCCCTTGTGACTCCAGTGTCCTGTTATGTGCTGTGCCACTGAGCTATTCATAATGAGCCATAAAGCTTGGTGGGAACTGAGATTTCTCTGTAGTTATTAACAAGACTGAACCTGACTGTGTAACATGTCTGAAGAGGACGTGCTCCCAGGCTGCATTCATAAAGTGCCATCTCCTTGGGCGTCTTGATGTCACAAAGCCAATAGGAGTAACATAACCTTGGATTCTGGGGGTAAAACACCCATCGCCACCCCCCTCTCAACCAAAGTCAAACCTTCCCAATCCTTTGTGTTTCCTTAGGCAAAAATCCAGACCCATTTGAAGACTCTGAGAGAAGTGAGAGAAAAGCTGCTGGGACTGAAAATGACAGGAGAGGGGAGATGCCAGGAGTATCTGGTAGGTGCCCGTTGTGAGCACCCGGCTGGGGCTGGCAGTGAGAGCTGTGTGTGGAGGCATACTCCTGTGTGGCACTTGGTGAAGGTGGAACGTTGAGCTTCTCCGGGATCATAGAATCGTAGAACAATAGAGCTGGAAGACCTAAAAAGCCATCGCGTCCATCCCCCTGTCCAAGGCAGGACCAGACGCAACAGATCAGCCCAGCCAGGGCTTTGTCGAGGCGAGACTTAAACACCGCCAGGGATGGAGACTCCACTACTTCCCTGGGTAGCTCATTCCAATGCTTCACCACCCTCCTAGAGAAAAAATTTTTCCTAACGTTCAACCTGGACCTTCCCAACCGCAACTTGAGACCATTGTTCCATGTTCTGCCATCTGTGACGACTGTGAACAGCCTCTCTCCAGCCTCTTTGCAGCCTCCCTTCAGTAAGTTGAAGGCTGTTATCAAGTCCCCCCCTCAGACTTCTCTTCTGCAGACTAAACAGATCCAATTCCCTCAACCTTTCTTCATAGGTCATATGCTCCAGCCCCCTCATTATTTTGGTCGCCTTCCCCTGGACCCTCTCCAGTGTGTCCACATCCTTCCTATAATTGGGGGCCCAGAACTGGACACAGTACTCCAGATGCAGCCTCACCAAAGCCAAATAAAGAGAATAATCACTTCTCTGGATCTACTGGCAATGCTCCTCATGATGCAACCTAATATGCCATTAGCCTTCTTGGCTACACCAGCACACTGTTGACTCATGTCCAGCTTCTCGTCCACTACAACTCCCAGATCCCTTTCTGCAGAACTACTACTAAGTCAGTTGGACCCCAGCCTGTAACAATGCTCGGGATTCTTCCAGCCCAAGTGCAGGACTCTGCACTTGTCCTTATTGAACCTCATAAGATTTCTTGCAGCCCAATCTTCCAATTTGTCTCATTCAGTCTGGACCCTACCCCTACCCTCCAGAGTATCTACCTCTCCCCCAGCTTACGTCATCCACAAACATGCTGAGGGTGCAATCCAACCCCTCATCCAGGTCATTGATAAATATGTTGAACAGAACAGGACCCAGAACCGAACCTTGGAGCACTCCAGTAGAAACCAACCGCCATCCTGACATCGAGCCGTTGATCACTACCTGCTGGGCCCAACCTTCTAGCCAGCTTTCTATCCATCTTACCGTCCATTTATCCAATCCACATTCCTTTAACTTGCCGACAAGAATATTGTGGGAGACCATATCAAAAGCTTTGCTAAAGTCAAGATAAATCACATCCATTGATTTTCCCCTATCCACAGAGCCAGGTATCTTATCATAGAAACTAATCGGATTGTTCAGGCATGACTTGCCCTTCATGAATCCATGCTGACTATTCCTGATCACTTTCCCCTCCTCCAAGTGAACATAAGAACATAAGAACATAAGAATGGCCATACTGGGTCAGACCAGAGGTCCATCGAGCCCAGCATCCCATCTGCCGACGGTGGCCAATGCCAGGTGCCCCAGAGAAGGAGAACAGAAGACAATGATCAAGTGATTTATCTCCTGCCATCCATCTCCTGCCCTTGTTCTGAAGGCTAGGGCACCATACTTTATCCCTGGCTAATAGCCATTTATGGACCTAACCTGCAAAAATTTATCAAGCTCTTTTTTAAACCCTAATAGAGTCCTGGCCTTCACAGCCTCCTCGGGCAAGGAGTTCCACAGGTTGACTGTGCGCTGTGTGAAGAAAAATTTCCTTTTATTAGTTTTGAACCTACTACCCATCAATTTCATTTGGTGTCCCCTAGTTCTTGTATTATGGGAAAAGGTAAATAATTTTTCTATATTCACTTTCTCCACACCATTCATGATTTTATATACCTCTATCATATCGCCCCTCAATCGCCTTTTTTACAAACTGAAAAGTCCCAGTCTCTCTAGCCTCTCCCCATATGGGACCCTTTCCAAGCCCCTAATCATCTTAGTCGCCCTTTTCTGAACCTTTTCTAATGCCAATATATCTTTTTTGAGGTGAGGAGACCACATCTGCACGCAGTACTCGAGATGTGGGCGTACCATAGTTTTATATAGGGGAAGTATGATATCTTTTGTCTTATTATCGATCCCTTTTTTAATAATTCCTAACATCCTATTTGCCTTACTAACTGCCGCTGCACACTGCGTGGATGTCTTCAGAGAACTATCCACTATAACTCCAAGATCCCTTTCCTGATCTGTGGTAGCTAAATTTGACCCCATCATGTAGTACGTGTAATTTGGGTTATTTTTTCCAACATGCATTACCTTACACTTACCCACATCAAATTTCATTTGCCATTTTGCTGCCCAATCACTCAGTTTGCTGAGATCTTTTTGTAGTTCTTCACAATCCCTTTTGCTTTTGACTGTCCTGAACAACTTGGTGTCATCTGCAAACTTTGCCACCTCACTGCTTACCTCATTTTCTAGATCATTGATGAACAAGTTGAACAGGATCGGTCCCAGGACTGACCCCTGGGGAACACCACTAGTTACCCTCCTCCATTGTGAAAATTTACCATTTATTCCCACCCTTTGTTTTCTGTCTTTTAACCAATTCCCGATCCATGAAAGGACCTTTCCTCCTATCCCATGACCACCTAATTTACATAAAAGCCTTTGGTGTGGGACCGTGTCAAAGGCTTTCTGGAAATCCAGGTATATTATGTCCACTGGGTGCCCCTTGTCCGCATGTTTATTAACCCCTTCAAAGAATTCTAATAGATTAGTTAGACACGACTTCCCTCTGCAGAAACCATGCTGACTTTTGCCCAACAATTCGTGCTCTTCTATGTGCCTTGCAATTTTACTCTTTACTAGTGTTTCTACTAATTTGCCTGGTACTGATGTTAAACTTATCGGTCTATAATTGCCAGGATCTCCTCTAGAGCCTTTTTTAAATATTGGCGTTATATTGGCCGTCTTCCAGTCATTTGGTACCAAAGTGGATTTAAAGGATAGGTTACAAACCACTGTTAATAACTCCGCAATTTCACATTTGAGTTCTTTCAGAACCCTTGGGTGAATGCCGTCTGGTCCTGGAGACTTGTTACTATTCAGCTTATCAATTAATTCCAAAACCTCCTCTAATGTCACTTCAATCTGAGTGAGTTCCTCAGATTTGTCACCTAAAAAGGCTGGCTCAGATTTAGGAACTTCTGTAACATCCTCAGCCGTGAAGACTGAAGCAAAGAAATCATTTAATTGCTCCGCAATGGCACTGTCTTCCTTGATCACTCCTTTTATATCTTTATCATCCAAGGGCCCCACTGCTTTTTTAGCAGGCTTCCTGCTTCTAATGTATTTGAAAAACATTTTACTATCGTTTTTTGAATTTTTGGCTAGCTGTTCCTCAAACTCTTTTTTGGCTTTTCTTACTACATTATGACACTTAATTTGGGAGTGTTTATGTTCCTTTCTATTTTCCTCACTAGGATTTGACTTCCACTTTTTAAAAGCTGCCCTTTTCTCTCTCACTGCCTTTTTAACATGGCTGTTTAGCCATGGTGGTTCTTTGTTAGGTCTCTTACTGTGTTTTTTTATTTGGGGTATACATTTAAGTTGGGCCTCTAGTATGGTGTCTTTAAACAGTTTCCATGCAGCTGCCAGGGATTTTAGTTTAATTACTCTACCTTTTAGTTTCTGTTTAACTAGCTTCCTCATTTTAGTGTAATTCCCCTTTTTGAAATTAAATGCCAGAGTGTTTGACCGCTGCGGTGTTCTTCCCAACACAGGAAGTGCCTCAAAACGACTTCCTTGATGAGCCCCTCCATGATTTTTTCCAGGGAGTGATGTAAGACTGACTGGCTGATCGTTCCCTGGATCATCCTTCTTCCTTTTTTTTAAAGATGGGCACTACATTTGCCTTTTTCCAATCATCCAGGATTTTTCCTGATCTCCACAACTTTTCAAAGATAATGGCCAAGGGATCATCAATGACATACACCAACTCCCTCAGAACCTTTGGATAAATTAGGTCTGGGCCCATGGATTTATGTACATTTAGCTTTTTCAGAAAGCTCCTAACCTGTTCTTTCCCCACCAAAGGCTGTCCACCTTCATCCCACAGTGCATCACTTATCGCATTAGTCTGGGAGCTGTCCTTATTCGTGAAAACAGAAAAGAAAGCATTAAGTACTTCAGCTTTCCCTACATCATCTGTCACTGGGGTACCTCCCTCATCCAGTAGGAGCCCCACACCCTCTCTGATCACTTCTTCTTGCTAACATGTCTGTAGAAACTTTTCTTGCTATCCTTCACATTCCTTGTGAGTTGCAATTCCAGTTGTGCTTTTGCCTTCCTGATAACAGCCCTGCATTATCGAGCTGTACAGTTATATCTCTCCCTAGACATCTGTCAAAGTTTCCACTTTTTGTAAGTTCCCTTTTTACACCTAAGTTTTCCAAGGATTTCCCCATTAAGCCAGTGTGGCCTCCTACCATATTTACTTCTCTTGAGCTGTGTCTACACGTGCACGCTACTTCGAAGTAGCGGCACTAACTTCGAAATAGCACCCGTCACGGCTACATGCGTCGGGCGCTATTTCGAAGTTAACTTCGACGTTAGGTGGCGAGACATCGAAGTCGCCATCCTCATCAGGAGATGGGGATAGCGCCCTACTTCGACGTTCAACATCAAAGTAGGGACCGTGTAGTCATTGCGCGTCCCGCAACTTCGAAATAGCGGGGTCTGCCATGGTGGCCATCAGCTGAGGGGTTGAGAGACGCTCTCTCTCCAGCCCCTGCGGGGCTCTATGGTCACCGTGGGCAGCAGCCCTTAGCCCAGGGCTTCTGGCTGCTGCTGCGGCAGCTGGGGATCCATGCTGCAGGCACAGGGTCTGCAACCAGTTGTCAGCTCTGTGGATCTTGTGTTGTTTAGTGCAACTGTGTCTGGGAGGGGCCCTTTAAGGGAGCAGCTTGCTGTTGAGGTTGCCCTGTGACCCTGTCTGCAGCTGTGCCTGGCACCCTTATTTCGATGTGTGCTACTTTGGCATGTAGACGTTCCCTCGCAGCGCCTATTTCGATGTGGTGCCGCGCAACGTCGAAGTTGAACATCGACGTTGCCAGCCCTGGAGGACGTGTAGACGTTATTCATTGAAATAGCCTATTTCGATGTAGGCTTCACGTGTAGACATAGCCTTGATGTGCATCGGGATGGTTTCTTTCTGCACCTTCAATAGGGCTTCCTTAAAATACTGCCTGTGTTCCTGGACTCGTTTTTCTCTTCATGGTAGCATCCCAGGGGATTCTGCCCATCAGGTTCCTGAAGGAGTCAAAGTCTGCTGTTCTGAAGTCCAAGGTGTGTAATTTACTGCTCTCTTTCCTTCCTTTGGTCAGGATCCTGAAGTCTACCATCTCATGATCACTGCTTCCCAGGCTGTCACACACCTCTACCTTCCCCATTAGTTCCTCCCTGTTTGTTAACAGCAGGTCGAGCTGCGCACGACCTCTGGTTGGGTTCTTCAGCACTTGTACCAAGAAGTGATCCCAACATTCTCCAGAAACTTTCTGGACTGCTTGTGTACCGCCATATTGGTCTCCCAATAGATGTCAGGGTAACTAAAGTCCCCAATGATAATGAGAGACAATGATCGGGAAACTTCTCTCAGTTGTCCAAAAAAAGCCTCATCTACCTCATCATCCTGATTTGTCAGCCTGTAGCAGACACCAACCAGCACATCTCCAGTGCCGCCTACACCACTAAGCTTGAGCCATAGAGTCTCAACAGGCTTTTCTTCTTCTATGTACTGGAGTTCCAAGCAATCATGGTGCTCTCTTACACACAGTGCAACCCCTCCTCCTTTTCTCCCTTGCCTGCTCTTCCTGAACAGTTTTTACCCTTTCATGACAGCGCTCCAGTCATGTGAGTCATCCCACCAAGTCTCTGTTATCCCAGTCAAGTCATAGTTCTTGGACTGACCCAGGGCTTCTGTTTCTTCCTGCTTGTTACCCAGGCTTCTGGCACAGGTCTACAAACACCTTAGATAACCAGTCGATCTCCGTGCTCTCTACTGGAACCAGGGGTTCACTTTTGTTGTACATTCCTCTTTGCATTTCCTCCCGGCCTCCTAGTTCCTTTCTCCCCTCAGGATTTTGGTCACCTTCCGCCAGCGAACCTAATTTAAAGGGTCATGGATTGCAGGGTGAAAGCCACATGGAGACAAGCCCTGAGCTTCCATTGTAGGGGAGGAGTTAATGTCCAGCCCTTGTGGCTTCCCCAGGACTCCTCCCCAAGTGAACGAATTTCCCCATGAAGTGCTGTCTGCTGGGTCTGCTCATTTGTGTTTGTTCCTTTGTTCTCCCTTGGTGTCTGTCTGTGTGGTGCTGAGAGCTGCCTCCTGCTGCTCTGGGTCTGAATTCCCACAGCCCATGAGCAACATAATCTGCTTACCAGGACAGACATGGAAACCTCCCTTTAGGAGATCACAGGGGCCAAAGGGAGAGCTGGGAGGGAATCTCCTGCCTGGTACCCACAGCGCAGAGTCAGGTGTTCTCCCTCCTGCACACTGGTCTCTCTGTGAAAGGGCCCCAGGCTCCATCCACGTCCCACACCAGCCCTGTCCCTGCTTTCACACGAAAGCAGACAAACCAAGAGCAGATGATCATGGCTCAATTTCGGCAGCTGCGGCAGTTCCTGGAGGAACAGGAGCGACTCCTGCTGGCCCGGCTGGAGAAGCTGGATGAGGAGGTTGTGAGGATCCAGGCTGACAATGTCAATAAACTCTGGGCGCAGATTTCCCGTCTCAGTGAGCTGATCGGTGAGACGGAGGGGGAGTGTCAGAAGCCAGCGAGTGAATTCCTGCAGGTGAGAGTGGGGGAGAGACATCCCAGCTCCCCACCCAGGGAAGGGAGGCTCCTGAATCAGAAGCTCTGGTGTCGATCAGTTGGAGGTATCCGTGTGACTCAGGGTGTGCATTAGACAGAATCACAGAATCACAGGGCTGGAAGGGACCTCAGGAGGTCATCTAGTCCAGCCCCATGCTTCAAGCAGGATCAACCTCTACTAAGTCATCCCAGCCAGGACCTTGTTCAGCTGGGACTTAAAAACCTCAAGGGATGGAGAATCCACCACCTGTCTTGGCATTGCATTCCAATGCTTCACTGCCCATCTGGTGAAGTAGTTTTTCCTAATATCTAACCTACACCTCTCCCTCTTCAACTTCAGACCATTACTCCTTGTTCTGCCATCTGACACCACTGAGAACAGTTTCTCACCCTCCTTTTTAGAGCTCCCCTTCAGGAAGTTGAAGGCTGCTATTAAATCACCTCTAAGTCTTCTCTTCTGTAAACTAAACAAGCCCAAATCCCTCAGCCTCTCCTCATAGGTCTTGTGCTCCAGCCCCTTAATCATTTTTGTTGCCCTCTGCTGAACCTGCTCCAGCACATCCACATCATTTTTATACTAGAGGGCCCAAAACTGGACACAATATTCCAGATGTGTCCTCACCAGTGCTGAATAAAGAGGAGTAACTACTTCTCTAGATCTGCTCAAAATTCTCCTCCTAATGTACCCTAATATGCCATTAGCTGTCTTGTTTACTCGTATCCAGCCTTTCATCCACCATAACCCCTAGGTTCCTTTCCATCATAATTGCTGAGATGTAAGTGACTCCTGTGCTTTGCTGAGTTACACACAAAGATATTAGAGATGGCAAAGCTCCATTAGCTCAGGGAATCCCTGGCCCTGGGGCTTGGGCAGGGCCTCTTTCCCTCATGTGTAAAATCCCTTCCCTGAGATCCCCTGTGTGTGTCAGATGGGGCTGAGATTCTTTTCTCTCTTTCCCCTGTAGGACACCAGAAGCACCTTGAGCAGCTATGTGGCTCTCACTCCCCCTGATACCTCCCAGGATGGGGAAAGAGCTTGGAGGTGATGTTAACACTGACTCTCCCCAGGGCTCCACAGTAAGATGTTAGGGGAAGGTCACAGCTGAGCTACAAACATTCCCAATCATCTTCAGCCTGAGGGTGTCAGCCTCGCACAGAAGAGTCTGGAATTCTCCACTCAGTGCCAGAGTCTGACCTCCAGTATTTCCTGGAGGTGTCACTTCCCTGGGGGAACAGCTGCCTCAGTACTATGTGGAGGGACTATGGGCCTGTCACTGCCGGGCACTGGGGACCATTCAGCCCAGGGCAGCAGTGCTGCTGAGTCTGTCCCACCTGAGGGCTGTTTGGAGACATGTGGAGTGAGCTGGGAGGGGGGAGTTGGTGTCTTAGTCTAGTTCCTAGTGGGAAGATTTGCACAGCACTTCTCCTGGGAACCGCCTGTCCCTCAGAGCCTGGAGGCCTAGGAGTGAACGGGCCATGGAGACTCAATTCCCCTTTTGTCCCCAGAGCTGCTCTCTCCGGGCCGTATTTCTAGAACATTAATGAGACCCGTGAGGGGACTGTTGCACGGCCATGGGCTGTGCTGCACCTGCTCTCAGGCTGGGAGAGGCAGAGGAATTCTAACCCTCTGCCCAGCAGAGCAGCGACTCATTGGCGAGGACTGAAGAACCGAGTCAGTAAACGCGGCATCGCCATCTGATGTTGTGTCTGTCCAGGTGTGAGACGGGGAAGTTCCAGCCCCCAGAGGAGATTTCTCCTGAACTGGAAGGACAAGTCAGTGGTGACTCCCAGTGAACAGTTGTGCTGTTGGAGACTCTGAGCAAGTTCAAATGTACCTAGAGGGACTCTGGGAGGGGAAGAGAGTTACGTGTCTGACACCATGGGAAGCAAGAGCCTCTGGTCAGTTGGTTCACAATTAAGCTATTCTTCTGTTTAATTGTGGGATGAGACTGTCTCACACTTGGGTTCCAGCACCCTCAGGTTGATTCATTCAAACATTTATGTGTTCCAAAAGGAAGTTTTGTCATTACAGTTACCATTGGCGTGAGAACTGAGACATACAGAAAGAAGCACTGCCCAGTTCCCTTCTCCTGGGCAGGGGCAGGTCATGATGCATTTCTGCTGTGATGTTCTGACTAACCCTTGCAACAGCTGAAGTATTATGCACATGCCAATTATATATTCACAAGCAGGTTTACCCAGCTTTGGTCAGGTCTTTAACTCAGTTATGGCTTTGTTTGAAAATAAAGGGAAATATCCTTGCTTTATTTAAATGATAGTAATTTTCAGAAACAGTGTTATTGTGATTGTTAGTTTTTATTTTGGATTAACCCTAACCCTGGGACTCCTCTCTCCTGTTGTCCTGTGAATTTTTAGCCTGGTCCTGATGCTCCTTTCTTTAAGTGCCATGCCTGCAATTGGAATAGCCTGGCTGCTCCAGGGCCATTTGTGAGGGCATCAGGAGGAGCCATGAGAAACACAACCTCAGCCTGCATCTATCTGTACACACACTGGTGAGTTCTGGGGCCCCATCCTCTTGCAGCCAGGTTGGTGAACCATCCCAACCACTGACCTGGCTCCAGTGGACCTCATTCATCCAGCAGGAGGAAAAAGCCCTCACTCAGGCACACCTGGGGATAAAATAGCCCAGCCCTTGGAGAAGAGATTTACATTAGAGCACCACCAGGTCCCACTGAGATTTGTACTTGGATTGCATGATTCAAAGTCCCAAGTGCTGCCCTTTACACCATGGGATCTGTAAGCTAATGTGTTTTCTGAACACCCATGACTCTTTGCAGGCTGGCACCCTGCAAAATTTGTTACCCTACAGTTCTTTCCCTGCCAGAAAAAGGTGTAGTCCTTTTCCTTTAGAGATCCCGAATCTGTGAGTCGCGTCTCTTGCAGTGCAGCGATATCAACTGTGAGCCTCTTCAGTTCCTCGTTGATGACAGCGGTCTTTCGGGCGTCACTGATGGCCTGAAGATCTTCAGTCAAGCCGGTCAGCATGGTCCGCACATTCCAGCAAGCAAGCTTAAATTGTTGATGTTTCTCATTTCTTGTTGATTTTCTTATTGGTTTGCCTGGTGCCCAAATTTCAGTCACTTGTCAGGTTCAAGAACCTTAAGCCTCACGCACCCAGCGAGGCAGGTGAACTGTGGTGGGACAGTACCCTCTTGGCTGGGGGCTGCCCAGCTTGAGGCGGGCGGTGACTGTCCAGTGAGATGCGAGGATCTCTCCCACTGTCGAAGGCAACCCCTGGCGCTCGTTCTCTACGCCAATCGAGCAAGAGCTTATAACCGGTATCTGTTGCCTCCCGTGTTGATGCAACGCTGTTCAGCGATGCCGGAGTACCTCTCCGGGCGCGAGCCTGGGCACTTATTACGGAGACTCTGGGCTGCCCAGACACCAGTGTCCCCCTCTCGGCTTTACTGATATAGTCCAAAGGAGAGGATAACCTCCACGTCTGGTACCAGCTCAGCTGCAGGGGTTGCTGGGACAGTGCCAGAAGTTGACACCGAACTGCCTTCGGACTCCACTCCGGATTTTCTGTCAGGGTTTACTCCCTTAGCCTTGCTCCTTCCCAGGATAACCCACAAGGCAGTGGGGTGTGGAAAATGTGGTTAAGGATCCCACTACTTCATACCTTTCTGTCACCACGAGTCACCATAGCTCCCTGCAGAGCAATGACCTCATATCCCCGGGACACTCCTCCCCACCTTTCACCACCCCTCCCCCCAGCTACCATCACCATAGGACCCTCCCCAACCCACTATCCCCATCTGCTCCCATGTCCACCCTCCTCACTGCACTGGCCCCTCTCCCCGCAGCTGCTCTCAGTGTCCCCAGGTCCACCTTCCCCCATTGCTCTTCAGGCTCTTCTCTTCAGAGACTCCTTTTCCTGATAGTGCTGCCTTGCACGGCACAGGTGGAACACCATACCTGAAAAGGACAACAAACACGGGGCTCCTTCCTCGGCGAACTCCCAGAGGCAAACTCCCTTCCCTGTTAGTTGCTGCCCCCTGTTCACTGCTCACCTTGTTCGCTGGGAGATCCCTTCTTATAGGGAGAGCTGCTAGCTGGTCAGGCCTGGCTCAAAGCCTTGCCTCCAGTCTAATCAGCCCTTGAAGGCTCACCTGGCAGGGAACTCCCCCAATTCACACCTTGCAAACTGCTCTTCTCTGCACAGCACAAGCACAGGCACCCAGGCATCTGAGCTGATCAAACTGCCCTTCTCTGCAAAGTAACATAGCTGCACAGACAGACAGACATTCACCCACCAGCTCACCACACAGCCCCCCAAATCCCACTCTCACCCAAGCTCCTCTAGGACGCTTTGCCCAGAGGCAAACTCCCTTCCCTGTTAGCTGTGTTGGCTTTGCTGTCAGAAACACCCTTCTACAAATGGTGGATTTAGTCATGGGCGGATCAGAAAGACTTCTTCGGATCACGCTTCAAACTTGCGCCGGTCCCGTCCACCTGATCAGTGCTTATGCTCCAACCCTGTACGCCACACCAGAAGTAAAAGACAAGTTCTATGATGTGCTTAGTGCTGCTGTAGTGCAAATAACTGCTTGTGAACAACTGTACATCTTGGGTGACTTCAATGCAAGGGTTGGAGCTGATTGGGCCTCATAGCCTTCCTGCTTAGGACACTTCGGTGTGGGAAAAATGAATGACAATGGACAGCGTATCCTTGAACTGTGCACGTACCACAATCTGTGCATCACAAACACATTCTTCCGAACGAAGCCACAGCACAGAGTGTCGTGGAGACACCTACGCTCGAAGCACTGGCATCAACTAGACGTGGTCATCACTAGGCGTAATAACCTCAAAAACGTCCTTCTGACATGCAGCTATCATAGTGCTGACTGTGATACAGATCACTCGCTAGTTTGCTCCAAGCTCAAGCTGAGACCCAAGAAGCTGTACCGCTCTAAACCTGCTGGAAGGCCTCGCATTGAGGCCAGAAAGACGGCAAACTCGGAGAAAGCTGAAAAGTTCAGAGACACCCTCCAGGAAAATCTGCGCAGCAGCCCTGGGGGCGCCGATGTGACATCCAAGTGGCAACATCTGAGGGATACAGTTTACAACACGGCCTTGTCGGTGTTTGGAAGAAGAGCTAGAAACACGAACGAGTGGTTCGAAGCTAACTCCGATGAGATGATTCCAGTCATTGAAAAGAAGCACGCTGCACTCCTGGAGTACAAACGCTCACCGAGCCAGAGTACCCAGCAAGCACTTAGAGAGGCCAGAAGAACAGTACAGCAGACAGCCAGGCGCTGTGCCGACAACCACTGGCTCCAGCAATGCAGCAGCATCCAGACCTGTGCCGACTTTGGTAATCTCAGAGGAATGCACGAGGGTATGAAGAAGGCATTAGGACCCACCCAGAACAAGATGGCACCTCTGAAATCCAAATCTGGTGAAGTCATCGCTGACAAAGCCAAACAGATGGAGCGCTGGGTTGAGCACTACTCCGAGCTGTATTCACGTGAGAACGTTGTGGTTAACACAGCCCTCGATGCCGTCGAGCTCCTACCAGTAATGGACGAACTGGATCAAGAACCGACTGTGGATGAAC
Organism: Carettochelys insculpta; assembly: GCF_033958435.1. NCBI lineage: Eukaryota > Metazoa > Chordata > Testudines > Carettochelyidae > Carettochelys > Carettochelys insculpta. Next base: position 396,647 of record NC_134158.1, on the reverse strand, counting down.
TGAAGAGAGCCATCGACAGTATTGCAGCAGGAAAGGCCCATGGCCAGGATGGTACACCACCAGAGGTAATCAAATGTGCCGCGGACACCCTCCTGGAACCCCTACATGAGCTACTGTGCCTGTGCTGGAAAAAGGGTGAGGTTCCACAGGATATGCGCAACGCTAACATTGTAACGTTGTATAAGAACAAAGGAGACAGAAGCGACTGCAACAACTACCGTGGAATCTCCCTCCTAAACTGGTAAACTGTTCGCTCGCGTCATCCTTGGCAGACTCCAGAAGATTGCTGAGAGCGTGTACCCCGAATCGCAGTGTGGATTGCGCGCAGAGAGGTCTACCGTTGACATGGTCTTCTCTCTAAGGCAGCTTCAGGAGAAGTGCAGGGAGCAGAGAAAGCCACTCTACATAGCCTTCATCAACCTGACCAAGGCCTTTGACCTGGTCGGCAGGGATGGTCTGTTCAAACTGCTCCACAAGATAGGCTGTCCTCCACGGTTACTCAAGATGATTCAGTCATTCCACGAAGACATGAGAGAAACCATCCAATATGACGGCGCCTTATCGGATGCTTTCAGAATCAGGAGCGGCGTCAAACAAAGATGCGTGCTTGCTCTGACATTGTTCGGGATCTTCTTTGCACTCCTCCTGAAGCACGCCTTTGGATCTTCAACAGAGGGCATCTTGCTGCACACAAGATCTGATGGGAAACTGTTTAACCTTGCAAGGCTGAAAGCTAAGTCTAAGGTGCGAGAAGTCCTCATCAGAGACATGCTGTTCGCAGACGATGCTGCTGTAGTGTCTCACACAGAAGACCAGCTTCAAAAACTGCTGGATCAGTTCTCCAAAGCGTGCAAGGACTTTGGGCTTACCATCAGCCTAAAGAAGACAAATGTACTAGGTCAGGATGTTGCTGAATCCCCATCAATCAGCACTGAGAACTATACGTTAGAGGTCGTCCACGAGTTCGTTTACCTCGGGTCCACCATCACTGACACCCTGTCGTTGGACACTGAGCTAAATAGGAGGATCGGAAAAGTGGCCACAACTCTGTCCAGACTCAGCAAGAGAGTGTGGAATAACAACAAGCTGTACACTCACACCAAAATGCAAGTCTACAGAGCTTGCATCCTCAGCAACCTCCTTTATGGCAGCGAGACTTGGACCTTGTATGCCCGCCAGGAAAAGAGGCTGAATGTCTTCCACTTGCGCTGCCTCAGGTGCATCCTTGGAATATCATGGAAGGGCAGAGTGACTAACACCACCGTCCTCGAGCAAGCTGGAATGCCAGCCATGCACACCCTCCTGAGGCAGCGTCGACTCTGCTGGCTTGGCCACGTCCACAGGATGAATGATGGAAGGATTCCAAAAGACATCCTGTATGGTGAGCTAGCCTCTGGCAAAAGACCTCCTGGACGCCCCCGGTTGCGCTACAAAGATGTCTGCAAGAGAGACCTCAGAGAGGTAGACATCGACCTTGACACCTGGGAAGAAATAGCAGACGACCACAGCAGTTGGAGGCAGGGGTTACACAAGGGCCTTCAGAAGGGCGAGATGAAGATCAGACAGCTAGCAGAGGAGAAGCGAGCGCACAGAAAGCACAATAAGGATTTGCCAGACACCCACTACATCTGCAAGAGATGCAGCAAGGACTGTCACTCTCGTGTGGGTCTTTATAGTCACAATAGACGCTGTAAATGACGTCCTCAATTGAAACCTTAAAGGGCGTGATCCATAGTCTATGCAGACTGAAGGATGCCTACCTACCAAGTTCTTTCACCTCAAAGCACATTTCTTAGCTCCTCGTATCTACCAGTCTTCTCCACAGACATTGATCTCAACCCTTCTTGCTGCCAAGTCCAACTGGCTGGGAGGGGGGCAATATTTCTCTGAAAACCCCAGAATGTTAATTTATCTGGATTGCTCATTGATTGCTCAATGATTATTCTCATTTCCTTACTGTCTGCTCCTATTCTTTCCTCTGCCTATCAGCTCTCTATGTAGCCACTCATAACTTGATGCCTGTCAGTGCATTCTGAAACTCAACCAAGTTCAGAATCACTCCGCCAGTTGGTTGTACTAAACCTTTGTTGATTCACATACGATATCCAGACTTTATTCCAACAAACCCCACTTCACACTCTGGACAGCTCACTGTGTGTAAGAAAAATGTAAGGAACACAATGTCAAGGAGAGCAGAAAACACATTCTTTGAGGGGAGCATCTCATACCCTGGGCAACACTCAGCCTTGCACAACAAACCCAGCTTTGGAGGAAAAGCAAACATCACTTCTCACAACTTTAGCCAAAAACAAAACGAAACAGCCCCCCACACCAGCTGTACCTGACTTCACCTTGCCAAGCACTTCCCCACACTCCCTCCTGCCTGGAGTGAGATTCAGACACCCAATCCAGTGGGGCTGGGGCCAGTGGGCTCAGTCCTTCAGCCCCTTTACCTGCCCAGGCTGTGTGACTCCACCCAGCATAAGCTGAGCCCCCGCTGACACCTTACAGGATCCAAAGCCCAGCAAAGTTGGGCAGACCCAGGTGGAGGTTGGCAGGAAGTCAGGTGTGAGTAGACAGCAGAATTCAACTGCAGGCAGGCACCATGGCATAGTTGGTTACAGCAGCTACCTTATAAACAGGGGATCCTGGTTTCACTCCTAATAGCGTCTGGCTGTTTGATTTTGCTGCATCAGGCATGAGGCGCTCTAAGGCTTCTTTCCTCAATAAACCTTTTGTGCCATCCATAAGGGATGTTCTGACATTTTATATCAGGGTGAGCAAACTTCTTACATCAGGCCCCACTTTTTGTCCCTGCAATCATCCAGGGCCTCCCAGCCCAGAAGGGATGCCTTTCACTCCCTTGGTTATGGCGCTGGGGGTGATGAGACAGAGTATGCCAGTTGTGTGTGATTGCTGTGTGAAAGTTGACAAATAAAGACATGTCAATGACAAGACTGGAGCTGAACTGAGTTCTTTGGGAACTGGGTGGAAGAAGTCTCCAGGGAACCCCAAAATAGTAGTGCTGTGACCTGGAGTCTCTCATCAGGACCAGGTATATGCACCCTAGTTGTTGAGGGTTGAGGGTTGCAAAGGGCATTGGCTTTGGCAAGGATTAATGGTCTCAGTGTGCAGAAAATAGCATTGAACTGGAGAAGTGGGTTACATCTAAGGATGGGTAATAAGGGCTGTGTCTACACGTGCCCCAAACTTCGAAATGGCCATGCAAATGGCCATTTCGAAGTTTACTAATGAAGCGCTGAAATGCATATTCAGCGCTTCATTAGCATGCGGGCGGCAGCGGCGCTTCGAAATTGACGAGCCTTGCTGCCGCGCGGCGCGTCCCGACGGGGCTCCTTTTCGAAAGGGCCCCGCCTACTTCGAAGTCCCCTTATTCCCATGAGCTCATGGGAATAAGGGGACTTCGAAGAAGGCGGCGTCCTTTCGAAAAGGAGCCCCGTCAGGACGCGCCGCGCGGCTGCAAGGCTCGTCAATTTCGAAGCGCCGCTGCCGCCCGCATGCTAATGAAGCGCTGAATATGCATTTCAGCGCTTCATTAGTAAACTTCGAAATGGCCATTTGCATGGCCATTTCGAAGTTTGGGGCACGTGTAGACGTAGCCAAGGACTCCTCAGAGATGTAGTAGAGGTAAATTTGGACAGTGTGGAAAAGGAATTCCAGAGAGTGACCACATTGCCCTGTGGGATGGTAAAGCTGCTCTCTTGTCTCAAGGCTCCTCTTTGATGGGGTGTTGCTGTCTCACAGTGAGGCACCAGAGATGGAGGTGACACAAGCAGAGACGAAGGAGAGTGGAGGATGGGTGCACCCTCTTGGTGGGGAAGGTGCTGAGAATAGGGATTGTGAAGCCTCCCAGTAGGGGGACCAGGGAATGCAGCACTCACCCCATAGGAGGGGTCCTGGCCAACAGACAGCTGCCCTATGGAGAAGATTCCCCATAGCAGGAGCTCCCTCTCTAAGTAGCAGCATACCAAGGGCTGAGGCAGCTGCCCTACAGAGCATCTCCCTGGCAGCAGAGTGACTGACAGAAATGACACCCTAACCATAAGAGAAGCAACAACTGCAGCAGCAGCAGCAGCAGCAGCAGCAGCACTCACAGAGTGAACAGAACTGAGATTTCTGAAGAGCAGATGCTTGCTGTTTGAACAACCTGCCCTGCTGCCTTCCCCAAGATCCCCTATCCCTCCCCACTTTTTACTTCACAATGCTTACATGGAGGGAGCCCTAAGCCATCCATATCTTACACAGCAGCGATGACGGCTCTGTACATGCACAACAACTTCAAGCATTGATGAGACTCCACAATTCTTACACTGGGTGATAGCCTAAATTGTGACTTTACAACAACATGTTGTTTCCAATAGATGAAACCTCATTGCTTTGCCTGTTCCCATCAGGCTTTGTTTCCAAGGCATTACATAAGCACAGCTATGCATTTTCATGCGAACACTCTCTAGAGGACACATTCCCCAAACTCTTCAGCAGAACTGAGCTCCTGCTGGCACATTCCTTACATCTAAAAATGATACTCAAATTGCTCATATGAGTAGCAAAACAAAAACAGGTTCTGTTCAATTTCTTCATCACTGATTTAGATATTGGCATACAAAGTACGCTTATTAAGTTTGCAGATGATAACAAGCTAGGAGGGGTTGCCATTGCTTTGGAGGATAGGGTCAAAATTCAAAATGATCTGGACAAATTGGAGAAATGATCTGAGGTAAACAGGAGGAAGTTTAATAAGGAACAACCAGTTTCACACATCCAGAATGAGAAGCATCTGTCTAGGAAGGAGTATGGCTGAAAGGGATGTAGGGGTTCTAGTGGACCACAACCTAAATATGAGCCAACAGTGTGATGCTGTTGCAAAAAAAGCAAACATGAATCTGGGATGCATTAACAGGTGTGTTGTGAACAAGACATGAGCAGTCATTCTTCTGCTCTACTCTGCGCTGGTTAGGCCTCAGTTGGAGTATTGTGTTCAGTTGTGGGCTCTGCATTTCAAGAAAGATGCGGAGAAATTGGAAAGGGTCCAGAAAAGAGCAACATGAATGATCAAAGGTCTAGAGAACATGACCTATAAAGAAAGGCTGAAAGAATTGGGCTTGTTTAGTTTGGAAAAGAGAAGATTGAGGGGAGACATGATAGCAGTTTTCAGGTATCTAAAAGGGTGTCATAAGGAGGAGAGAGAAAACTTGTTCTTCTTGCCCTCTGAGGATAGAACAAGAGACAATGGACTTAAACTGCAGCAAGGTAGGTTTAGGTTGAACATTAGGAAAAGGTTCTTAAGTGTCAGGGTGGTCAAACACTGGAATAAATTGCGTAGGGAGGTTGTGGAATCTCCATCTCTGGAGATATTTAAGAACAGGTTAGATAAATGTCTATCAGGGATGGTCTAGACAGTACCTGGGCCTGCCATGAGGACAGGGGGCTGGACTCAATGACCTCTCAAGGTCCCTTTCAGTTTTAGCATTCTATGATTCAATGATTCTATGAAAAAAGCCGTCCAGAGCACTTTAAAGGCTAACAAAATAATTTATTAGGTTATGAGCTTTCGTGTCCCATGAAAGGTCAGCACCTAATAAAATTTTTTTTACTCTTTAAAGTGCTACTGGACTACTTTTTTGCTTTGATAGTATATAAACTAGCACATCTTTTTCTCTGTTCCTATTCAATATGAGTAGCAACTGTCACTTCCCCTCTGTACCCAGATTGCAGCTGAGGGACAGGTTTGCTAGGTTTATACGCATTGGCATAACCAACCCAGAGCCCAGCATGATTCTCCCCCCCACCCCCACAGCTTGCGCTGTGCCAAATCTCAGCCCCTGCACCAGATTGCAGGGGACACAGCAGAAGCTGGGGGATGGGAGCTGTTTGTGATGGGCCAAGCAGGGGGAGGAGGCAGGTGCACCTGTGACAACTTCCCTGCTGCTGGGCTGAGGCGGCTGGTTCCTGGCTGGCAGGTGTCCCAGTGTGGTGCACAGGGTCCCCCAGGGGCACTGCAGGCGGCCTGGCTTCATAGCACTTCCCCCTCCCCCAGAGAGGAGCCACTGCTGGCCCAGCACCTGAGCCCCCACCAGCACTCGCCCTCGCCAGCATCCCTTCCTATGGTTCTCCCACAGGTTGTGGGGAGCAGCTCAGTGCAGGGCCAAAAAGGGGGCACAGCATAAAAACTGTCATCACCCCTGTTCTAGGGGCAGCCGCCACAGCTGGGAGACCCCAGCTCCTCTGCTCTCTGGGGCAGAGTCAGTGATGCCCCTTTTCATACCCACAATGCGTTGCATGGTGTGTCCAGAGTCCCTCATCCACGAGCTGCCTTTGCTCCTGGAGCCTCTGGTTCTGGTGGTGAAATTCGGCTGGAAGCACCTCTGGGCAATGGGCTGCCCAAAGGGGAGGCTTTGTGGGTTGTCCATGTGGGCACTGTGATGTGAGAAGAACTTGCTTTCCCCCCTGCCGCCCAGCTCCTGCACAGGGGTTGGTGTATGTTCAGGTTTTTTTTTGCCCTCTCTTTTTCTTTTGAAAATATAAATCTTTTGCTTTTTACTAAAGATTTCTATGCAGAAAAACATGTGACTTCTTATGCAATTTTTAGTGCTCTCTGTTTTGTTGGGTTTCCAAGATGTTTGTTAACAACAGGGAGAAATCTCAGCACTGTTGATGTGTGTTGGTAGATTATGCTCTGGCTTATTTATACCTGGTGTTGCAGATTTCCAAGACCAGCATCTGATGAAGTGAGTCTGTGATCACGAAAGCTCATGCTCAAAACTTTTCTGTTAGTCTATAAGGTGCCACAGGACCCTTTGTTGCTGTTAGTAGATTATGTTTTATGTGTATATTCTTGTAGGTTTTTCAGTTTGATACCCATTTTTTCAAGATATAATTGTCCTGTGTGGATGATTCTGTGATTTTATTAAACATTTTATCTGCTGTGTAATTTTTGCCCTGATAATCTATGAGCCACTGCATTCTGGAAGAGCAGCGTGGATAGGTACCGTGCTGATGACTCTATCCGCATTAGTGAAGATAATGTAAAAGAAACTAGAGGGTTCACTCTTTTCAGGAAGCACTTTCTAGCACATAGAGGCTACGTCTACATGTGAAGCCAACATCGAAATAGCTTATTTCGATGTAGCAACATAGAAATAGGCTATTTCGATGAGTAACGTCTACACGTCCTCCAGGGCTGGCAACGTCGATGTTCAACTTCGACGTTGCGCGGCACCACATCGAAATAGGCGCTGCGAGGGAACGTCTACACGCCAAAGTAGCACACATCGAAATAAGGGTGCCAGGCACAGCTGCAGACAGGGTCACACGGCGGACTCAACAGCAAGCCGCTCCCTTAAAGGGCCCCTCCCAGACACAGTTGCACTAAACAACACAAGATCCACAGAGCCGACAACTGGTTGCAGACCCTGTGCCTGCAGCATGGATCCCCAGCTGCCGCAGCAGCAGCCAGAAGCCCTGGGCTAAGGGCTACTGCCCACGGTGACCACAGAGCCCCGCAGGGGCTGGAGAGAGAGCGTCTCTCAACCCCTCAGCTGATGGCCACCATGGCGGACCCCGCTATTTCGAAGTTGCGGGACACGCAACGACTACACGGTCCCTACTTCGACGTTGAACTTCGAAGTAGGGCGCTATTCCGATCCCCTCATGAGGTTAGCGACTTCGACGTCTCGCCGCCTAACGTCGAAGTTAACTTCGAAATAGCGCCCGGCGCGTGTAGCCGCGCCGGGCGCTATTTCGAAGTTAGTGCCGCTACTTCGAAGTAGTGTGCATGTGTAGACACAGCTAGAATGTGTTATGTGAAAGTGCAGCAGAAGACAGTACAGTCTGCTTCACACCTTAGGCAACTCCTGCAGCCTTTTCCAATGTGGGTTTCTTAAACATTTTACCTTTCTCAAATGCTGCCCTGACTGCACTTGTATTGAGAGTGAAAAGGAAAGGCTCTTTCACCAGCAGAATTTAGATGAGAATCAGGCTCTTAATCTGGGAGTGCCGGACTCAAGCCCTTCTCTGGGCAGCTGGCTGTTAATTTGTCTTGTGCCACAGGAGCCCAAAGAGTCCTGCCTATTGCTGGAGCAGTGTTCCAGGTCCCAAACTGCGGGGTGATGCCCTAGAAAGGAAAGCTCGCTACACAGTTTCCCGAGCTTGCCACACCACTAACTAGTGGTTAGTACTCTGAGCTCTGGTTGCAGTAACCTTTGTTCAAATCCGTGTCATGGCAGTGATAGCACAATATATGTCTGCTGCTGCTTTTATTTTCCCCAAAAGGGTGGTCAAGGACTGGAATTCATTACCTAAAGAGGTGGTGAATTCTCCATCCCTAGAGATTTCTAAGCCCTGGCTTGACAAAACCCTGGATGGGATGATTTAGTTGGGGTTGCTCCTGCTTTGGGGAGGAGGCTGGACTCAGTGATCTCCTGAGGTCCCTTCTGCCCTAGGATTCTGTGGTTCTAAGCCAATATCCACAGGAATGGGCCTGGAAAGCACAGTGTCTGGCTAGTGGAGGCTTTGTGGGGCCAGGTGCTGAGAAAGCCCCGGGCAGAGAGAGGGAGTCCTGAGAGACACAGGATCTCCAGAGAAGCAATAAGGACAGAGTGCATGCTGCCAGCTGAGGGTGAGAGGTGTCCAGAGAGCAATGCCAGCCAACCCAAAAGGGCAAGGGAGGGAGGGAGCTATAGCAAGGGCTCTGCTTCCTGCAGTCTGAGTTCAAAGTCAGAGGCACCTCCTGAGGCTGCCTTACTGAGGCACAGCCCTACAGCTCTCTGAGCTGCTTCCCTCTCCTGAGCCGTGTCTACACTAGCCCCAAACTTCCAAATGGCCACACAAATGGCCATTTCGAAGTTTACTAATGAAGCACTGAAATGCATATTCAGCGCTTCATTAGCATGCGGCGGCCGCGGCCCTTCAAAATTGACGCACCTCGCCGCCGCGTGTCTCATCCCGACGGGGCTCCTTTTCAAAAGGACGCCGCCTACTTCGAAGTCTCCTTATTCCCATGAGCTGATTTGCATGGCCATTTCGAAGTTTGGGGCTAATGTAGACGTAGCCCAGTCCTGCACGAGAGTAAGAGTGGGGTGACTTGTGCCTGTTGGAGCCAGGTCTTTGGCCCAGCCAGATGGAAGGGTTCAGGCAATCGTTTGGTGCTCTGGAACTTGGCAGCGTGCCCAGAGATCCCTGGAGTCCTTATGCTGGTGTGATCTTATCAGCCTGGGGCAGCCCTCCCTGGAAATGTCGTATCTCTCCTGCTGAAGGCTCTGGTGCAGTGAGAAGTGATTTAAACTCCCCACTCGCATGTACACAGTGCTCTTCTGACCCCAATAGGCCACCTGCCGCCCATCCCTGCAGTGTGGGAAACAAAAGTTTATGTCCAAGAGGAAACAAATGAACAGGATGGGCGGTGTTACATGGCAGGTCACAGGCATACAAAGCCTTCAGAAGCCTTCTTCCATTCGGTGCTGGGGAGTTTGCAGGCCTGAAAGTCCCTCTGCAACACACCCCCAGCTGGGGCGGGTCATTCAGTGCTTCCCTCAGAGCTCTGCTTGTAGAAAGATGGCCCCAGAGGGGAGGAGCATGAACATGGGAAAGATGCAGCTCCCTCTTGTTGTAAATTCCTCTTTTAAGAGAACATGTCCCTGGCCATGGGCTGTGAGGCTTGTGTGTGCCTTCCACTACCCTTTCCGGATAGCCTCGAGATATTGAGCATTTTTAAATAAAAAGTTTTGTTTTTATCTTCTTTACAGTATTCCCTATCAATCCGCCTTAGAATAAAATAAAAATAGAAAAAGATTTGTTTTAAAATATAAGGTAAAAGTGCTTAGGTATAGACAGCAACCGCTAGGGTTGCCAGTTGGTAATGCATATTTATGAGGTGATTAAATATTCATGAGCGTGGGTTTGAAATCTGATGCTCTGATAGGGTGAAATAGGATGCTTATGAATATGTATGTAGAATGTGTATCTTGGTTGCCGGGGCAACACAGGTGCGGAGCTGACACCTGCGAGTGTTCAACCAGGTCCGCCCTGGCTCCATAAATTCCAGAGCGCAGCCCCGGCTACCTCAGTCCGCCAGAGGACGAGAAGAGGAGTGGACGGAAGAACAAAAAGGACTGCGTTCAGAGCTGGACATTGCCGGTAGCTGAAGGTTCGGAGCGGAGAGCTGAAGCGGACCTGCGAGTCAATCATCGCTCCCCAGCCGCCGCGGGACGCAGAAGCCTTTGTGAAGAGCTCCAGTCAAGAAGATCCAGAGACTGAACTGAATCACTATCAAAGACCTCAGAACTTTGCCTGAGGCAGGCTCACCGGGCAGACCGCGCCGTCAGGTGCCCTGCCTGGTGAGCCGCACAAGCGGCTTTGCTGTATCAGCTGCTGACCCCCAGTGGGTTTTTGTTTACCACGTTGGCCTTTTCCCCCTGGCCTCTCTTCTCTCCTTGCTTTTCTGTCTGCCTGTCCGCGGCTGCCGTACAAGCGCGCCATGAGGGCTTCCCTTCCTAGCACCTGGCGAGGAGACCTGCGGGCCCGGCGCCCGGACGGACAGAGCAGGAGGGCATAGGTATTTAACATCAAACCTCCATACATATAGGGTTTAGGTTAGTTAATTCTTTAATTGTTAATTATGGAGTTAGGGTTAATATTCTTTCTATTATCGATAACATTGTTAGTGGTCACATTGTTTGTAATTATTCGTTGCTGCTGCTACATTTACGGCAGACCTAGGAATTCTTATATTGTTTAAATAAGGTGCGCCATAGATTTTGTAACCCCACTTCCTATAGCCATAACTGTAAAGCACAGGAGGCGGTCTTACTGGACCTAGCCTTTATATTTGCATTCAGACAGAAGACTAGATAGGACTAATATAGTATATAGCCTTGGTTAATATTTACACAGAACTGTTAACTCCCTTACTTTAAGTTGAGCTCGCTTGAGTAAGGTTAAGAGTATTTAGGGGATAACCCGCTAAAGGGAAAACCCCCGACATTTAAAAAAAACCCACATTTAAAACCCTGATATTGAAAACCCACTTCCTTTTTCCTGCAAAAGAAAACCCAACCATATAAAGATTAAATAGATGTTTTAAGGGGATAACCCAGTAAAGGGAAAACCCCGATATTTAAATCCCGGCTATATTTGAACTTCCTTGTGAGTATTATAAAGCAGCTGCATTAATTGAACCCTTTGTGGGTATTTTAGACTGAGCTTGGGACAAGGCAGTAAAGGGCTTCCCGTAACTGGGGGCCGGCATAGGCAGTTCCAAGTGGCAGTTTTTCGATAAGTGTTAAGGCAAATAGCCCCTACAGGGAAAAGCCCCGCGAGCTATTTTTGGAGGCCCCTGTCCTGTCTGGCCAGCAGGGCAACCTCACTTAATACTTTTTGGACCACCTGTTCCCCAAGGTAGCTGGGCCTAGGGTGGAACGACCTTCAGTGGAAAGTGCTGTAGAAGAGCGTAAGGACGCTGAGGTAAAGGGAATACAATATAGTATATTTTATTGTATTGTAGTCCTTTTAGATAAAATATCCTTTTAGAAAGAATATAATATAATATATACATATAAAATACAAAAAATACATAATATAATATAAATATACATAAAAGATACCTATATACAGTTCTGTTGTAATTTTCCTTTACAGACATTCAAAGAAGAGCATTTCATTATGCATCTCTCCGGACCCCAAGTAAGTTAGGAGGGTTTAGAGTAGAACCTGATTATTGTGATAACATTATATATTAAAGGCTATTAGTCTACCAATAATCAAATCCTGTGCTAGGCTTAGTGAAGTAGGGGATAATAAATAGGTGTACTTATAGAATAAACAAAACAGAAAAATACAAATAAGCATAAATAAGTTGTAATACAAAAAGAAATAGTATATTATAAAAAGAATCCTGGTCTTGAGAAATAAAACCGTTTTGTGGGAAAGTTGATCCTTGTCTGTCATCTTTTCTGGGGAACAGCACAGCTCGGTCACGCACCCTGAAAACCCCACTGGACTAGGTCCCGTGACAATCGACACAGGTTGTGGGGTAAAACCTGGGGCAGTGTCTGGCCACTGGTGGAACGCCTTAGGTGACCATACGGGCCCTTTGGTTATCTCTGAGCTGTCCACGCAGAGAGCATCGTTACCTCTGACCTTCCTGGTGCCATGTGGCTTGTGTTTCCTCTGGCCCTGTCACAAGCTGCCCAGCATGTAGGCTGAAAGCCTCAGGGTTATGTGCATGGGCATGGCCAAACCTACCTGCTGAGCCTTCAGCTGTACCCCTTGTTTTCCCAATGGGCCAACAAGATAGCAGGTGGTACAGGATGGGCCATCAAGCAGGCTAGGCAACGTATTGCCCAATCATCTGTGTGTGACCCAGATACTTAGCACAAGTACTATAGCACAGACAGACAGACAGACACATCCCACACCCAGAATACAAAGACTATGCACACATATAAATTACGTTCTGATATTTAACAGATAAAAACTTTCCCCCAACTACCTCTAATGCCATATTTACCACAACTGCTTCAGATCTGCCCAATTCACAAGCAGGTGGAGGCTTTGTGGTCCCAGGTGCTCAGCGCCAGCCACATCCAAAGCCATGAACCACATCCCTGGCTCAGCCACAAAGGGACAGTGGTTCCTGCTGCCCCAAGAATGACAGAGAGCCTCTCAAGCCCACCACTGCCCAACCCACCCTGGAGCTGCCCCTTGCTCACTTGGTCAAAGCTTTGCTAGTTTTCCTTCCACCCGAAATCCCACTTCTTCTCCTGGGTTGCCAGTAGTCACTCCTGGGGCACCAGTGGGACAGGCACAGGATTCTCCCTCCCTATAGCCAGCCTCACCTGAACAGGCTTTGGCAGTAGAAAGAGTGGTGCTCCACTATCTGCACTGAGGTGCTAAGCTGCTCTCCTGCCTGCCTCAGTTTTGCTTCCTTCTTCTGTCCCATTCCAGCCTCACTTCTTCCTTTAGCAAGTTGCACAAAGGAGGCCAGCAGGAAAAGCTGGCCCCAGTAGGCCAATACTCAAGGGCAGAGGAGGCCAAGACTCAAGCCTCCTAAAAATGACTGGCCTAACTTGTGTAGCTTCCCCAGGCAGACAGCAAAGAATATGCTCAGCTGATATCACTACCCTTTTTCACACAGCAGTTGTATTTACTCCAGGGACAGGATGAGACCTACTCTTCTCAGCTCCAGGAGAAGCCAAAATAACCAAAGGACTGTTGTTTGTGCCTCACTTTTAACCTGGAACATTGCAGATGTATGACAAATGCCAAAACCACTTCACTAAAGAAGCTCTGTTTGCAGAGGCTCCCCATTGACTCAGTTCCACCCACAAGGCACTGCTTGCCCTGGCACACATGGGGATCCCCTCAAAGGCTCAGCTGCTAGAGCAAAGGATGGCAGCTGCACTCAGGAACTGTGACTCCAGCTTCAAGGGAAGCATGACCAGTAACCCCCATCGCTTTCCTCCATGTGTCAGTGTGAGCTGGGTTAAAAAGCAGCTAAGAGAGACAGAAGTGAAAAGTTAGGATCTCCTGAAGGCTGTTTTACTGGAATACTGTGTCACAGCCCCCTTGTATTGAAAACATACTGACCTTTTCAAAAGGTATGTGACATGTGAGGCTTTTTTAAACTTCATTAATGCTTTTGATGTTGTGTTCTAAAGCTCAGGAAATGCCCAGAGATGTTGACACTTGCTTGAAGACCAGCTTGTAGGGAGTGTGTTTGAGTGGTCTAAGACCCTGGATTTAGGCTCTGGTCTTTTTGGAGTTCTGGGTTCAAATACCACCACTGCTCTCTCCTTATGAATCAAAGGCCAGGCCCGAAAGGTAGTAATCAACATCTGTCTGGTAGGTGATGGGTTTCAAACATAGTGCCCTAAGGATCAGTCCTAGGTCTGGTAAGGTTCAATTTCTTTACTAAATACCTGGATGAGGGGGTGGATTACACCCTCAGCAAATTTGCAGATGACCCTAAATAAGGGGAACAGGTAGATCTGCTGGAGGGTAGGGGTAGGGTCCTGAGTGACCTGGATAAATTAGAGGAAGGGGTCAAAAAGAAATCTGATGAGGTTCAATAAGGACAAGTGGGCTGTGGCCACATTTGGCCAAAACTTCCAAATGGACATGCTAATGGTCATCTAATCAGCTGATAGGTATAGGGGGATTGCAAAATCTGCAGGGTCCCTTTGAAACCCACCAGTGCACCAACATCTGGTTGGAGATAATGCCAACATCCAGCCCATTGGGTGACTTCACTGTAGTACCAGCACAAGTCATTGCATCAGAAACTGGGTTTGAAAGAAGGTCTGCCAGATCCAAATGACCACCTGTCTGGACTAGAGACCCTGTTAGGTAGTATTTACAGTGTTTTCAATGTAATATTTCAGCCAACAGTATAGTGGCTTATTCCATATTTGTTGCTGTAGTTAGAATAAGAATTATTCTACAATTAAGAGGGCTTCTTAAGAGAGGAGGGAATGTGGTGTTTTAGGTGTAACACTGCTTGTATTTACTAAAACTGAGAACACTGCCTGCTGGGAGTCTGGAAACACGGGAAACAGGAAGAAGAAAGGAGAAGATAAACTCTGGATAAACTGGAGAAATGGGCTGAGGTAAACAGGATGAAGTTTAATAAGGACAAATGCAAAGTGCTCCACTTAGGAAGAAACAATCAGTGTCACACATACAGAATGGGAAAGGACTGCCTAGGAATGAGTACAGCAGAAAGGGATCTGGGGGTTATAGTGGACCACAAGCTAAATATGAGTCAACAGTGTGATGCTGTTGCGCAAAAGGCAAACATGATTCTAGGATGCATTAACAGGTGTGTTGTGAACAAGACACGAGAAGTCATTCTCCCGCTCTACTCTGCGCTGGTTAGGCCTCAGCTGGAGTATTGTGTCCAGTTCTGGGCACCGCAGTTCAGAAAGGATGTGGAAAAACTGGAGAGGATCCAGAGGAGAATGATCAAAGGTCTAGAGAACATGACCTATAAAGAAAGGCTGAAAGAACTGGGCTTGTTTAGTTTGGAAAAGAGAAGATTGAGGGGGGCCATGATAGCAGTTTTCAGGTATTTAAAAGGGTGTCATAAGGCAGAGGGAGGGAACTTGTTCTTCCTTGCCTCTGAGGATAGAACAAGAGGCAATGGTCTGAAATTGCAGCAGGGGAGGTTCAGGTTGGACATTAGGAAAAAGTTCCTAACTGTCAGGGTGATCAAACACTGGAACGAATTGCCAAGGGAGGTGGTAGAATCTCCATCCCTGGAGCTATTTAAGAAGAGGTTAGATAGGTGGCTTTCAGGGATGGTCTAGAAAGTGCTTGGTCCTGCCATGAGGGCAGGGGGCTGGACTCGATGGCCTCTCGAGGTCCCTTCCAGTCCTAGTCTTCTATGATTCTATAAGATTAGCCTGGGCCTAAGGGAGAGCGACAGAATGAATGGTGCAGCAGCTTTGTAAAGAGGTTTCACTTTTGTAAATAAAGTCTGTGGAAGTTCTTTAGTGCCTTGCTTGCATGATACCGCAGGCAGGTGGGAGCAGCTGCCTCACAATCCTTAGAAGACTGAGCAACGGTGTTCCCTTGTCCCTGCTCTTCTCTGTTTGTGCACTAAAGGACATTTGTCTCCTCTGGCTGCCTCCACATCAGCTCCAGTACCTACACACCACAGCAGTGGTTCACAGCCTGTGGCCTGTTTGCAGGTCAGTCAGCACCCACCTGTGACATCCTAACAAACATACAGGCAGTATTGTATGCACCCACGCCCATGCAGCCTGCAGTAGTGAACAAGTTGAGCACCATTGTGCTAGAGATGCTCAGAAGAGCCAAGTTTGGGTTAAAATTCCCCTCTCCATTATAACTGGCTCACCTCCCATGCAGCCCAGCTCAGACTCTGGGAATGGGGAGAAAGTAACTGCTGGAGGAGATGAAATACTCACACGTTCAGCAGCTCCAGCTCTACCAGGAGTTTATCAGCCTGGCAATTGGGAGTCAGTTAGAGGGGACTGTAACTGTACCGGCTGAGTCCCAGGGGAGGGAAACGGGCTTTCATTGCCTCTGTGAACTCCAGCTCAGACAGGGAACTGCTGCCTGGTTCTTCTTTCTCCTGCAAGTTGTTAAGGGACAGAGGTCATCAAAACCCTTGGTAAGAATCTGTAACACTTGTAAGTTCTCCCTGGTTGCAGGGCTGCAGGGAGGAGTCCCAGCACAGGGCTAAACTTCATTACTTAATTACCAGCCTGGTGGTCTGGAGGTTTGTTGTTCCTCTAAACCCCAAATATCTCACTTTGGGATTTCTGTGTGCCCCAGAATCCACCTGTGACTATGAAATTACTGTCTCCTCTTCATTAACAAGTAGCCCCTTTCTGCTTTCTTGTCACACCACTCTCAGTGTGGAGAGGCACAGCCAGGTGACTGGTGTGAATGCTTCCCCCCGCCCTCCCCGAGCTGCTCATGAACTGTATACAGGGAGACACCAGCTAATCTACCCCCTCCCAGAACTTTTCTTCTTATTGGATGTATCTACACTAGCCCCAAACATCAAAATGGCCACATACATGGCCATTTTGAAGATTACTAACAACGCGCTGAAATACGTATACACATACATCTGCTGATAGGAATAAGGGGATTTCGATATTCCCGGGGTCCTTTCAAAAAGGAGCCCCCTCTGGACGAGCTGCGCAGCAGTGAGCCACAGCAATTTTGAAGTGCAGTGGCTGCCCACATGCTAATGAGGTGCTGAATATGCATTTCAGTGCTTCATTAGTAATCTTCAAAATGGCCATTTGCACGGCCATTTCAAAGTTTTGGGCTAGTGTAGACGTAGCCACTGTAAAGAATGTGCCAGCAGGAGTTCAGTACTGCTGAAGGATTTGGGGAATGTGTCCCTCAGAGATCATTTCCATGCAAATGCAAAGGTGTGCATATGTGTAAACAAAGCCTGATAGGAGTAGGTGAAGTTTGCATCTATTGGAAACAAGTTGTTGTTGCAAAAAGTCATAATTTATGTTATCACCCAGAGTAAGAATTGTGGAGTCTCACCAATGCTTGAAGTTGTTGTGGGGTACAGGGCAGTCATCACTGCTGTGTAACATATGGATTACACAGAGTTCCCTCCATCGAAGCATAATGAGGTGAAAAAGGGTAGGAATAGTGGTTGATTCAGCTTGTTGGAAGCCTTTGGACTATACCGCTGTAAGACTGGTTTGACTATTTCTTCCCCCTGCTGTTAGAAGGTAGACCTAAAGATGGATCTTTAACTATTCTGTGAGACTCCATCCTGGTGAATACTGGGCTGCTATACCAATATCCTGAGCTGAATACCACTATGAACTGAAATCCCCTATGAGCTGGTAGATGAAGCCCTGGAGTGCTACAAGCACAGGGTTTTGTCTACAGCAAAACCAGCATCATAGTGGAAGGGTAGCTGGTGCGAGAAAGCAGCCAGCAGGTGTGACCAACGGGTGGGCAGCTGGCAGGGGAAGTGCAACGCCAGTCCAGCACAAAGTTTGCATTACCTCTGGTTCAGTGAGGGAATGCATCAAGGGCCACATCTACACTAGCCTCTTCCTTTTGGAAGGGGGATGGTAGTGAACGCGGTCAGAAGATGTTAATGAGGTGCTGCCATGAATATGCAGTGCCTTTTTAGCATAGAGGCAGACACAGCAATTAAAAAGTGTCACTTTCAAATCGTGTGCCGCCCATGTAGCCGGAGGCCTGTCGAAAGTACCCCCTACTCTTCAAAAGCCCCTTCTTCCTATTTGGTTTTAGGAAGGGGCTAGTGTAGACATGGCTAAAGTGATGTGTCATGGACTGGATAGAGTTGTAAGTGGGGCATTTGAAGAGGGTAGGGGGAAAGTTTGGGTGTGTGGGTTGGCTGGTTACTATATTGGACTTGTGAGCCTGAGAGGCAAAGGGCACTGCTCAAGCTGCTTGAGCTGGAACAGTTACTTGAGGATTGGTTATGAACTCTGGGGCTGTTTCTACACAGGCCACTTTCTTTGAAAGTGGCTTGGTAATACATGGCCTGAAATATGCTAATGAGGCACGGATGCAAATTCCCGTCCCTCATTAGCATATGGTCATGTGACTTGGAGTCCGGAGGACCATTCTTCCGGACTCCAAAACGCTGTTTAGAAGCGCGGCCCCGGGGAAGCTTCTGGAAGGAATCCCTTCTCCCGGAGGCCCCTTCTTCCTGAAAATTTTTGGGAAGAAGGGGACTCCAGAAGAAGGACTTCCTTCCGGAAGACCCCCTGGGGGCCACACTTCTAAATGGCGTTTTGGAGTCTGGAAGAACGGTCTTGTGGACTCCAAATCACATGACTGTATGCTAATGAGGTGCGGGGAATTTGCATCTGCACCTCATTAGCATATTTCGGGCCATGTATTACCATGCCACGTTCGAAGAAAGTGGCCTGTGGAGAAACGGCCTGGGTGTAGTATTTTCCCAATCTTAGACCATATGATTTTTTGGACTCTTTCATCAAAAGCTTATTTTTCACACTCAGACTCTGTGCTTGTGAGTGGGGAAGCATTCCCTAAGCTAGGCACCCAGGGGTGTGTGAATTTCCCAGGCTACTGGGTGGGGACTCCAGCCGGTTCTATGTGAGATGGATGAAAAGGAACCCCTCGATGTTGAACCTGGCCCTGGTTGCTGCTGACTCATTCTGACAAAAGGGTTACTTTACACAGCTGTAGATCCTCTTATCAGACTGAGCTCCTTCATGAGTTCCTCAGAAATTCGAAAGGGTGACTATGCTCCAGTCTCTTTCACAGAGTACTAGAACTGGAAGGGACCTCACGAGGTCAACAAGCCTAGTTCCTTGCACATTACCTTGCATAGCCTCCCCAAACATCAAATCAAAACTGTAGCAGCTTAAAGGCAACATTAAAATGCATTTTTTCCCCAAATAAAGATCAGTTGCATGTGTTTGGAGGTGGTATTGGTACAGGAGTCCAGAAGTGTTACAAAAGAAAAGAGAAATTCCAATCTAATTCCTAAATGCTGAGCCAGACTGGAAGGATTCCCTTCCCCATAACTTCTAGCAGTTTGTGGTTACTGGGATGCTTTTCCAGTTAGGCCAAGTCAAAGGTTTTTTTCCCTTTCCAACATTGTTGCTGCCTTCAGTGTAGGTGCAGGAGGAGAGGAGGAATGATGATATCATCATCCTTTGTTTTACGCTTTCCTCTGGGTGCCAGAAAGATCCATGGTGTGTCCCAGAGCCAGGCAGTTCATGGTGTACAGCCCCTTGAGCAGCTGCCTTTCATGGGAATTGTGAACCTGTTGCCTACATCTCCCTTACTGGTGAAGAGTCAGGGATGGTGACTTAACAGCTGACTGGCTGTGGGTCACTCCTTTGTTGTTACTGCAGAGTTAGTCCCTGGGCATTTCTCACATTCACAGGAAAGGAAGAACAAGTACAAAGAAAGAGCAAAATTTTGTTTTCCCAAGTAAGCAATATACATTTGTGAGAGAGAATTTCCTCCCTCTGTGCTTTCCCTTAAGAGAGTGGCCTAATGGGTAAGGTGTTGGTGCTCTAAAACAAGGAGCAGGGATTCAAATCCTATCTGGGGTGAAGGCTACCTTCCCTAATCTGAGTCATGAGATATATGGGGAGAAGTGATTTTCAAGATCAGGGCAGTTTTTTTTCAAAGGGCCCCCAGCTCCAGGGTTAGCATTTCTTTCATTTTTGACGTGCTTGTGGATGCCTTTATGCTAATGAGGTGCTGCATATTCATATCACTGCCTCATTAGTATCTTCTGAAGTACAACACTGTCGTCAGAGTTGCCACCAGCGCGGTGCTCTGCTCTCTCCAATGTATCACTCGGCTGCGTGCGTGTGTTCCCTCTGTGTGCTGCCCCAGCTCTGCAGATAGCTGACACAGCAGACTCGAAGAGAACCCCCGATGACCACAGAGTCTAGTAAGGTGCGAAGGCACGTCGGCCAGGTTCATTGCCGTATTGGATACAATAGTAGTTCCCTGTAGATTTCTTAGTCTAAGTCAGGGCATACTACAAATATGCACCCACGGTCAATGGACTCGGCTCAGTCAGTGGCGGGACTTTCCACTGCCCCCTCGGCCGGACCCAGACCACATCCCAGGATTACATTCTTATACACAGGTACAAACAACTTACACATCACTCCTGACGTATTGAGGTACACCCCTTCTACGTAGTTAGGTGCCGCCTCCCCCTTTGTACATGTTGGTTTGAACAAAACAACTCTATCCATCACATTATCCTTTTGCCCCTGTCATTGGGATGTATTGGCCATTCTGTCTTACCGGGGGGATGTTCCAGGGTAGGGAGTTCTGGTACCAGGTACCTGCCATACTACCCTTTTGCCTCTGTCATTGGGATGGATTGGCCTATTCTTTCTTATCTGTGCAGTGTTCCGGGGTAGGGAGTTCTGGTACCATGTACCTACTTCAATATTCTAGGTAGATATGTCTATGCACCAGCAACCTTCTTGCCAACTTCTGTGAGCAATGCATTCCTTGAGCTCACAGCTGCACTTTGCTTTCTGTTAGCAAAGTCTTGCCCATTACTTTGGTTCAGGCCTAAGGCCTCATACTGGGCCTGTACTTACTACAAACGCTACCACAGTATGGCCACAGCCTGTGTGTATCGGATAGAAGTGGGGTTGTGGGGAAGGAGAGTGGAGCTGCTTGAGGAAAAAGCTGATCTGGAAAGTGGGCCACACTGGGAAAGGAAGACATTCAAATCTGTGGGCACTCAGGAGTGTGAGGCTCCTGCTACCACCTTCCCTCAGCCTGCGGGAAACTGATGGAGTGAGCTCTCTCCCCTCCACAGCACAAGCACTCTCCTCTTCCTGCCATGGGCTTTGCCATCCCTCTGCATGTAAGTGACAACTGGTATCTTTTGAGTCATTGATCTTCAGCCCCAGCTGGCAAACCCTGCTTCCCCGGGTCCCTTTCCTCCTCCAGTCCAGCATGGATTTACAAATTGAATTTAATTAAACTTTGTCTCTCCAGCTGCACTCCACAGCTTGCCCCCCACTGACCTGGCTTCTCCCACCCACAGAGCTACCGCTGTTAGGGGAGGCAGATGATTTGTGTGTGTAGGACAGCTCTGTCCCATCTGCCTGGAGCCTCATCAGTGATTACAAAGAAGTAGGAGAGAACCTACAGAAAAATGCCACGTAATTCATCAGGTGTTGCTGGGTTTGTATTCAGTGTCAGTCACTCCCCTATCGGTGCGTCTACAATAGACCCCTCCTTCCAATGGGGTATGCTAAGCAGGCATGTCGGAGGAGGCTAATGAGGTGCTGCAATGCATATGCAGCACCTCATCAGCATAATGGCCACCCTGGGAACTTCAAAGCTGCTAACTTTGAAGCACTGAGAGGCAGTGTACCATGGGCTCTTCAAAGTACCTGCCGAACTTCCAAATTCCCTCACTCCCAAAAAGTCGACTGCAGTTGCTAGTTCATGGTTCAGAGGTATGGATATTTTGAGTGTGGTATTCCGGTTCCACTGCCTCTCATTGTGAGAGGGTTAACAGAACCTTTGAAATAGGCCCCCCCGTTTGAGATAAGGTATCTCCAAATATGCAAATTGTGTAAGTTATTTTGAGATACAACTGCAGCCTTTCTCTCAGATACAACTGCTTTTCCTTTCAGGGCCTTTTCTCTTCCTAGTTTTTTGCCACTTCCAAAACAGCCCATACAGAGTAGAAAGCAGCTGGCCATACAACACCTGTGTTAGGTGTGGCTGGTGCAGAGTCTCTGTCAAGTCCCACCTGATACTGTATGTGCAGCAAGCAGCAGCCAAACTAGAGCATGTGCCTGGAGCCAGCCCCAGAGCCTCTCAGAGAAAGTGAAAATCCAGCAGAGAAGATGACTAAACTGCACCTGAGGCACTTTGGCTACACTTGTGGTGAAGACAGGTGCTCAGTGATCCATACTTCTGAGAGTTGTAAAGCTTGCATAATAAAGTGGTGGTGGTGTAAAGGTTAGCCGGGCTACTTATCAAGCAGTTTGTTTGGGTTTGAGTCACAGTTAACACAGCCTACTCTCCTTCCTTCTGTTAGCACTGGAATTGGCATTTTGGAAGTAGAAAGAGTAGATGACCCCCTCCAGGGGCCAATGCAGAGTGTGTTGGGGTTCTCAGCTATGGGGCCAAAGCTTGTGGGCAACTTTTAATGGAACACACAACTACTTTAATCTGGCCAAATGGGCCCAGAAAAGGGGAGAATGAGGTCACTGATCACTAGGAGCTACAAGAGCCCACCCAGCAGGGAGGTGGGTGTGAATCCCCTGCACATGCATACAGGCAAGTGAGAAGTGGGGAGGACAAAAGGAAACTCAAGCTGCCTTCTGGGGACTGAGATTGCTCAGTTTCAGTGGTGTAATGGTCAAAATACTTTTTCCATTTTCCTGGCTGTGCCTCTCACTGACAGTCAGGGATGGTCTTTGTTGCTGCCCTTTCTCACTTTCCTACTTCGGATCTTTCCCCTCCCCTGGCCTAGAGTCCATCAGTTATGTTTTCCCACCCTCTGTCCCAGGACTGGCTGGGCTGGGCTGGGCTGGGCCGGGCCACGCCTCACCCACCGCGCAGAGCTTGTGAAGTCACCATTCGCAGTGTGTGAACAATGAAAAAGTAGATCACAAAATGAGAAGCCTTTCCCCTTTGTCACAAGGGACAGGAGCAAGAGGAGCTGCCTGTGCAGGGCAACCTTCAAACAAACCCAGAAACACTCCTGGGCAATCTCTGAGCTGGCCACACAGCATCACTTTTCCCTTTTCACAGCACAGTTTTCCCATGACATCTTTTAGCACTGAAGCTCCTGTTCTTCTTCCTGTGCTGAGAACACCAACTCTGAGCAACCCCCCATTACCTAACTGCCCTCACCCCTTCATATTCCAACCACAGGAAGCTGATGTGAAGAAGAAACAGAAACTGGGCTCTTGGCACCACCACCATTTCTGCACACTCAGAGGAGGAGGCCAGAGCCCTCTCCCAGCAGGCTGGAGACCATTGCCACCCGCTTCTCTTCCTTGCTCACAGCTGTGCACTAAGTGAGAACATTGGACTCTCCTAAGTCTACCAAGTGGCCAAGGTTGGTTTAAACCCACCACCCTCTTGTTATTTGCACAAAGAGCCAAATAGCTGAGCTAGCCAGGCCACCTGAAAACTACCTTGGAATTGGCACTTGCAAAAAGGATTCAGGGGCAGAGAAAGGCCCATTAGGAGCTCAGGAACAAAGTGGGTGGGTTAGGAGAGTTGCTCCCCTGTAGAGGAGTTAGGTCAAGTGGCAGAGTGCTCAATCCCTTGTCGTTGTATAAGTGAATAACATGAATTCCAATCTCTTCATTTCTTGGCTGTGTGAAGCTCGTTTACAGGCCAGGGCACAGATGGAGCTGATGTGGAAAGACATGCTACTACAGAGTGCTCACGGGCAATAGTCAGCTGGCACAGGGTTATTTTCTCTCCTTTCTGGGCAGGTGGGGATAGAACTGAAGAGAAGGAAATCCTCTTCTGCTCTCTGAGGGTGACAGATACATCAATTGCTTCCCTGTAGAGCCGAGGACAAGAAAAGAGTTGTCTTGCATAAGGCCAGGATCTCCAAGGAAACACAGAGAGAGAGAGAACAGAGCCCTGGCTGGACATCTCTTGGGATCATGATTCCAGCTATTTCAAAAAGCCATTTTGAAATAGGTGCCTTAAAATGTGCTCCATTGTTTGTAGATACTGTGTGGCAAAATAGCTGGGCAATATTTTGCCATCCATGTTGTGTGTAGCTGTGCAATATCAGAATCAGCTGTTCTGGAACGGCTTATTGAGGAATAATGCTGCTTTGCAGACTTTGCTGCTTTGCTTTGCCCTGTGGAGATACAGCTCTGCCCTGCAGCTCTAGAACTCCTGAGGCTGAGGTGATTCCCAACACAGAAACAAGAGCAGCTTCTGTGGCAAATGAGATTATCGCAGGTCCCTTCCATGATGTCCCCCATCAGAGTCCTGCCAGCTGGTGTCATTGGAGGTAATGATACAATAAAGCACTCCCCATATTTCACACACTCTCATGTGATGCCTTTCTCACAGCTTCACCTCAAACCCACAAGTCTGGTCCTTGCACTTGAACTCTGCTATGTTCCTTGTCCCCCGGTGCTGAAGGAAGTAGGCCCAGGACCAGGGTGACAAGTCAGGGAAGAGCAGGAGGGAGGAGTCGTCACAGGCTGCAGTCCACTACAATTTTCCTCCTCTGCACACCTGGAGATGGGGGCAACTAGTGTTGACAACTCCACGGAGAGACTTAAAACCCACAGAGCACCAAGGGGAGGGGAGGAACATAGCTAAGCCTGGCTGCAGACAGCCACAAAGACACCCCCCATCTGTTCCTAGGCATTTCAAATAAGGGGTCCCTGTCCCCCCACCCTGGTACGTGCTCCTGGCTAAGTCTTGTAAAGCAGCACATGATAAGCCAGGAGTTGGTGGCTAGTTATCATGGCTTAGAGTAGAGCCAAGGTCACTGCAGCTGCAACACAGAGCACTAATCACTCTAGTGTCAGAGTGGCTCTGGAGAGAGGTGGGTGTGAGAGCCTCAGGCACCTGAGCAGGAACTTCCTGTGTGTGCCAGCCTGCCAAAAGTTATGGGTGCCTGGAAATGGCACAGATCACACATCCCATGGTGTAATGAGCAGCATGCAAGACTCTGACTCCTGCAATGTAAGTTGAAATCTCAGAGGGACCTTATAGTCCTGGGTTGGTTTGCTGTAAAGTCCTGCAAGGATCTGGGCCTCTAGCCATAGCCCTTGATTGTGCTTCTTTTTAGAGGAATAGATTAATGTGGTAATAAAGAAATTGCTTAAATATATCGACTGGGATACAGGTTTTGGTTAAAGTGACTGTGGAGTATTCATTCGGTGAAATTCTGGAAGTTCTATTTTCCTGGGTTGGTTTCCTGTCCTGTCTGGTAAGTATTTCTAAGCTGTTTGTCATTATTTCTCCTCTCTTTTACTAAGCCATAGCATGGGGAAGCACAATCATTTCTCAGCATTCCCAGTAAGTGAAAAGAAGAAGGAACTAAAGTAAAGTCAAACGGCCCCTGTGTTATTTTCTCTTCATGGTGGTTGGATACGTGGGTTTCCTTACCTGTCAAAGTGCTCCCTGTCCCACTGACAGGCATGGGGTGAGTTGTGTGGGTCAGTGTTGCCAGACAGAGTTAGAACTCCACACTCAGAAGGTTCTGGAATTGGAGGGTTTAGATGTGGGGTGCTGCTCCCAGGGGCTCTGTGTCTGTGGATGGATTCAGACTCCAGGCAGGACAGCAGACAGGGCAGCTGCTGTTCTCAGGCCATGTGCCCAGGGTGCACTGGGGTAGCTGAGCTCAGGGGCAGGGGGCAGGCTGGGGTCCCTTTGTCTGAAGCCTGTTGCAGCGGGTAGTGGTGGTGTTCCCCCTCTTCCAGGGAACATGGGCCATGTTAAATGTCGTAATCAGGGGCTCAGGGCAGGCAGAGGGTAGGCAGGATCTGAGGGAACACCCAGCCAAGGTCCCAGGCAGTGGGCACCAATATCTGCAGGGATACACGGCTATGGCCCAGAGGAGTGGGGATGGGGGAGAAGTGATAAGGGTTCAGAGGACACACAGCAGGGACCCAGGACAGCAGGTGAGGGGCAGCAGGAACCAAGAGATCTCCTAGCCAGGACTCAGCACAAGAGGGAATGGGTCACAGAGTCTGTGGTGAGCCCAGGCTGAGTTTCAGGATGGTGGGGGAGGGGGTGAGGTGACACCCTGCTGGGATTCGTGGCGGCGGGGGGCAGCAATCTCTTTCCAGAGGCCATTCCAAGAGTCATTTGCAGTGGTCAGCTAGCTTGGCTGCATAGCGCATGGGGCGGCTAATACCAAGTCCGTGTATTCAGGCCCAGTGCTGACCAGTAGACAGTAAGAGGGTGTGGGTGTGTTTTCCTTTACCTGACTTATAGGCAGTAAGGACAAAAGCCATAAAGGAAAAGGGCTGAGCGGCTGGCAGTGAGCAGGCCAGAGACCTGGTGAGAGGAGACTCCAGCATGCACAGGCCTTGTGCAGGGCCAGCCAGCTGGGAGGGGACACCGGCCACCCGCTTTCATAGAATCATAGGGCTGGAAGGGATCACAGGAGGTGACCTAGTCCAGCCCCCTGCCCAAAGCAGCATCAACACTATGTAAGTCATCCCAGCCAGAGCTTTGTCAAGCCAGGACTTAAAACCTTGAGGGATGGAGAATCCACCACCTCCCCTGGCAACACCTTCCAGTGCTTCACCACCCTCCTGGGGAAGT
This sequence comes from Carettochelys insculpta, assembly GCF_033958435.1. Taxonomy (NCBI): domain Eukaryota; kingdom Metazoa; phylum Chordata; order Testudines; family Carettochelyidae; genus Carettochelys; species Carettochelys insculpta. Next base: position 370,358 of record NC_134158.1, on the reverse strand, counting down.
AGCTTTTCCTAACATCCAACCTACTCCTCTCATTCGCTTTCCTCCCCTCTCTCAGCTACTTCCTTCACCTCAGGACAGAAGAGGGACTTGGGCCCTGAGCCCAGCCTGGCCAGCCGCCTTCCCCAGTGGCAACAGGAGATGCATTGGGCAGAGCTCTCCTCTGCCTCATTCTCCCCATTGGGTTGACCTGATGGCCTAAATTCTTACCACCTGCGGTATCCACCCAAATGTTCCCTACAGGCTGTCCAGGCCAGGGCACAGAGGAAGGCTTCATTGTCACCGCTCCAGGCTGAGGAAGTGACCTAATGCACCACACCAAACACCTCACACAGAAAGGAACAGCAGGAGCACTCCCCAAGGCACCAGCCCTCTACAGCAGCTCCATGGGCTTTCTCTGCTCCTCATTTCTCCCCAGTCCTTCTGGCCTCACAGACCCCCTCCCTGGGCAGCAGGGAAGACACACGCACTGAGCTCTGCTGCCCCAGCCAAACATGTACCCCCACATTTGGCAGAGGCTCTTGTGGCATTCTAGAAATCCCACTCAGCCCTATTCAAGCTCCTGAGTTTTACTTCATCAGGCTCAACATGGAGAGCAGGCAACTGTGTTATGGCCAACACTCTGCTCCCAGCTCACCTCCCGCATTCGCTCCTGCCTCTAGTAGGGCAACTCACAAACACACACATTGGGATAGTTAGTGACATTACAGATGATCCTGACTGCTCCTGCCACCTCTGCCAGAGTAGCCACCCTTGGGAGCAGGCCTGGCATGGGGAGGGGCTGAGGGGTAGATGGGCTGGGGGAGCCAGGAGGTCTCAGGCCCTGAGGCTGCTGCCAGCTCTCTGGAAGTTGGTGAGGATGGTGCTAGATACAGTCATTGGCAACTTCTTTGTGAGTTCTTGGACACCCAAAGGAGCCTGTGAGATTCAGGAACCACTGACTCTTTCCAAAGAGCTTACACCAGCCCCTCCATCCCCAGCTTGAGGGGTCCCCTTTTCTGCCTCCTGCCCCTCCACTTCCATAGGGTGCTTTGGGGTAGATACTATTGGTGGTCAGAATTCAGGCCATAAGAAAAAGCAATTGGAGACAACAGGGCAAAACAAGGCCCCTGCCATAAGCATCTTCTACCTGTGGTGAGGGCTGTAATTAAGGAATATATTTCCCATTGAACTCTTGGTAACAGTACAGATGCTCCAGTGCCACCAGCATGCCAAGGCCATTAGGGTGTTGTGTAAGATTGCCGGGCCAGAATAACTAACACAACACAGATTTGAACCTCTGCCTCTCACCTTGTGGCTTAATTGCAGAATCTGCTTTTTTCCTTGGACACCCCCATTCCCCTTCCCTGAAGCCCACCCCTTTCTGTCTGGTACACCCAGTGATGTTTTAGAGCACTGGGTCCCAAACTTCTTTGCAGCAGGCGCCCCCCCCCCCCTTGATTTTTGAGAAACCCTCACATCTCCACCTCTTCTTTACCATCAGCTAGCCACCCTTTTAACAAAAAACAATTCAGTTCATCCACACCAGCCACCCACCTGCCTGAGAGCTGCACAGCCAGAGCCACCCACCCAAGCCCCTCACCACTGGATACAGTCACCCACCTGCCTGCCAGCAGCCTGAGCCCCACACTGCCAGGGCCAGCCACAGGCCCACCTACCAGCCACAAAAACCAACTGCTTGCCCTCCAGCTGCCCACTTCAGCCATGGGCCAGCCACTCACCCAAACCCCATGCTGCCACAGCCAGCCCCCTGCCCACCATCCTGACCCTTCCAAGCCCCACACTGCTGGGACCAGTCCCCTGAGCCCCATGCTGCTGGGGCCAGCTACCCGCCTTCCAGCCCAAGTCCTACCCTGCTGGGGCCAGCCAGCCAGCCACTAACCTGAGCCCCAGACTGCCAGAACCAGCTGCCAGCCCAAGCCACCTGAGCCCTGTGATGCTGGGCCAGTCACCTAATCCCCACAAGTCCTGCAGGCTAACTGACCTGAGGCACATAAGCCCTGTGAGCCACCCACCTGAGCTTCTCCCCTCCCACAAAGCCAGGCACCACCAACCTCCCCACTCTTATCCCCATCCCCCTCACCTAAGCCAAGTACCCTCAGGCTCCCATCTAAGCCAATCCTCCTCCTGCTCCTCCACCCACCCACATGCACGCACACTCACCTACCTTTGCAGGAATCAACTAGCTTCTTATGGGTGGTTGCTGGCTGCCTGCTTTTTATAGCTGCTCTTGTGGGGGGGAAAAGGAAAAAGAGAAACTGCTGTAAGGGTTAAAATTGTTACTTTTCCACAATAACCAGACCCCCCTCTGTGAGAGGATATTAGGGGGGCATCTGCACCTCTTTGAAGTTGTTACCTTGTCACTTAGAGACAATTTACCCTGAAGACTCCTTTGTTTGGGTCATCATGTACCTTTGTTGGGTAAACTGAAGTCAGCAGAGCTGGTGTTTGCAGACAGATCTCAGGAGAACTTGGCTGAGACTTTGGTATGTTAAAGAAGACAATTAACTACCAAACTATCTAAACAAACTGTATAAAAAGGCCTGAAAACTGATTCTCAGGGCTCCCACTTCTCTGGAAGCTGGCAGCCTGCATATATGCAAATAAACTTTCCTTTTGGATCTCTCTCTTGCCTCACTGCTTTGACCTCCAGCCTCGGACCTTTGGGGAACTCTGTACCCCAGGGAAAAGTGGCTTCCCCGACACTATGCAGGGTCACCCATGTAAAATGGCAGGGGCTGAGAGCTGGAAGCAAAGGCCTGTTCTTTGTTCAGGTGGGGAGAATGATGGGGGAGGCTGGGTTGCCTCCTCCCCCCATGAATTTCTTCATACCCCCCCCCCCCCAGTGGAGCACATCTCCAGATTTTGGAAAACGATGTTTCAGAGCAAATGTTCCCCCTATGCTCTACTCTCAACCTATCACTAGCGATGACTCGAGCCAGCTCTTGTTCAATGGAAGATGACAGCTCTGAGGGATCCTTGCCAGCCCTTCCAATATTATCAGTGTCCATGGGAAAATTAGCCTCAACTTCATCAGGAGGTGATAGCAATGAGAGCAGCCTTTACCCCAGGTGGGACTTGAACTCACACTTCTTAGCTCAGGAGGCCACTGGGGCATCTACTAAAGCATGTGAAGAATAGAAATTCTCTCTTACATACATATAGTTTTCAAAGCTCAGAAGAGAAAAATTGTTCTCTGGTGATGAAATATGTTGTGAGCCTTCCCCTAGAGCTGTCAGTACTAGCAGTGGGAGTTCACCTGTGCAAGCATGTGAGTGGGTGTACTTGAAAGCTAGGACCCCTAGTCCTTTAATCCAGCAGTGGTATTTAATTCAGTACACCTGAGTGTAACCCCGGGGTGGTCTGTAAAGCCAAAAGGTAAAAGGAAGAGTCCCAGGCTGGAACCCAGCCACCTTTCCTCCTCTGGCACCTGGAGCAGAAAGCAGCTGGTGCTGACAGCTCCAAGGGCAACTTAAAAGCCACAGAGCAGCAGAGGGCCAGTCAAGAAGAGAGGAGGACTATGCCTACACCTGACCTGCAGACAGCCACAAAGACCCTGACTGGCTCACTTCCTACCCCCTGGAACAGCCAATATTGACCTAAGACCTCCCACCAACCAGCTCACAGGGAAGCTGCTGCGGCTGTGGCTGCGGCTGCTGCTGCTGCTGCTGCTGCTGCTCTGTGACCAGCCTTAGGAGATGGCAGAGAAGCAGGGACAGACACCCTAACTGCTCTCTCACTGCTCCCACTCAAAGGATTCAGAAAAGAGGCAGCTGCCCATTTACTGTATGCACTGTCTGGCCTCCATCCTCTTCCTGTAGAGAGTGAAGGCTTCAGTGGACTTTTGCTGGAGTCAGGCCATTGCTTGAGGTAAAAGAGCCCATATTAGGCCTCAAGGCAGACCCAATACAACTGTAATCCATCAATCTTATTATCTAAAGTAAGGCACCATAAACATTAAGCCACAGGTGACAGCTTCTTTCAGACAGGCAGACTGTGTGCTTCTGGGTCATAGAGCCGTAAGGCAGAGACTGTTTGGGAGTAAGAAGCAGAGCTCCCAGTGAGATGTGAATCCCAATTTTAAGGAGCAAGTGCAGGGCACAGCAGCTTGGCAGGGGGCTGTGGGTGGGGCATTGGGGTTCAGGGACAGGCCAGCTGTGGAGGTTGAATGGTGCTCAGATGCCAAAGGGGGAGGACAAAGTGGAATTCTCCTGATGGGCAGAGGATATGTAGCAAAAGCAAAACAGTTAGGATTGTTGGCCTGTTGCTTCCTCTTGTGATGGGAGGGTGGGGACTTTTAAGGAGCCTGGTCAGTTCAGTCAGCAGAGCTCCAGGTTCTACATCTGAGGGACCTTTTCCCTTTTGGTTTTCCTGTCTCTGGGGTCAGCTAAAGGACAACAGGCCGCTTTTGTGCCAGTGACCAGTTTGAATGCACACTGTTGTTATTGCTAACACCACAGTATAACCAGCTGAGCTAGCTGGCATCACAAGGGGCCCTTTCCGGAAGGAAACAGGGGTGGCTGCAGGGATATTGTGGGCTCTGGAATCATCTGGGTGCTCAGGAAAAGTGTTCCCAAGGAGCAGAATTAGCTCAAGTGGCAGGTGGGCAAGAAGGAGATGTGTTTTCCTGGGCACCAAGAATAATCAAAGTTGTGTTTCTGCCTGGTTTTGTCGCAGGTACCTTTTGTGTGTTAAGTAAATGTGAGAGGCACTACACTACAGGAACTCTCACACAGGCACTTCCCCCTCCCCTCAATTCCATCCCCAAGGCACCACTTACCCTGGCACACAAGGCTGAAGGCCTTAGAGAAATTGGAGGGAGCCCATCACAGGCTCAGCTGCTAGAGCAGAGGACTGCAGCCTGCTCTCAGGCTGGTTGTTTGACTTCTCAGAGGAGGGGAAAATCTCATCCTCTCCCAACTTCCCTTATGCAGATACAGAATAGGATCCTTCATCCATAAAGGTCATGTCTTCAGAGGCTGTTCTAGGAGTTGCTTTGTCTTTGTAACTCTTGACCTTCACACACGAGTGGCCCTGCCAACCTCAGTCCCCTTCCCAAAAGCTTGGCCACCAGCAGGTCATACCAGGATCCTGGCGCCAAATGGAAATTAGGTGGTTGGATCCCCTTGCAGCCAGGGTGTTGCATCCCATCTTCTTACCCATCAGCAGCATCCTGCAGTCCCCTGCGGCCACCAGGCCAACCAGGGAAGCAAGGCAAAATGATGTAAAGAAGTGAGTAAAGTTGAGGGAAGCAGGTCATACTCATCTTGCTTCACAGGGTCACTGGCCATAGTTTATGTCTTGCCAGCCATAGTTAAGAAAAATATCCCGGGGAGAGTTTTGATAGCCCCAGATGTACCTAATTAGGTGCTACGGTAGCTCATTTGAGAGAGTCTTAGACTGATGATATAAAAGTCCTGGTTTAATCCCAGACTTCAGCAGATTTCTTCATTAAAGAGGCTGTGGACCAACTTGTAAGTTCTTGGGGCACCACCACTGCTTTCTCTGATGCTGGTCAATGCTCATGAAAAAAACAGTCAGCCTTTTCTGTGGTGCCTACACGCTGGCATCCTATTCCTTTCTTTTACTCTTCTTCAGCAAGGGGAGGAAAAAGAAGACCCATTTGCTGAAACCTGAAGCAGAGAACTAGGGCATGTCTACACAAGCACAAATCTTCGAAATGGCCATGCAAATGGCCATTTGAAGGTTACTAATGAGGTGCTGAAATGCATATTCAGTGCCTCATTAGCATGCTGCCGGCCGCGGCTCTTCAAAATAGCTTTTCGAAAGTACCTCCATCTGGACGAGCCGCGCAGCAGCTAAACACGGCAGTTTCAAAGAGCCGCAGCTGGCGGCATGCTAATGAGGAGCTGAATATGCATTTCAGTGCCTCATCGATAGTCTTCAAAATGGCCATTTGCATGGCCATTTTGAAGATTTGTGCTAGTGTAGACATAGCTGTAAGGAGAAATTCCTGAACACTCCCAACAGTCCTTTGTGCTACCAGCTGAGCTATGGAAGTCAGCACTTAGCCCTCTGGCCACTCCTGTACCAGGTTAACCATCCACATGTCAGGGCAAAGAAGAGCCCAGCTGAGATTCTTGGGGCACTGCATGTCACAGAAGTTCCCCCATTGAAACCAGCAATAAACACAGCATCTCGTTTCTATCGTGGCACGGATTCCTGCTTCTAAGGCTGGCTTGTGACTCAGCATTCCCTGCTCCCATGAGTTCCTGGACTGAGACAGCCCGTGGTACCTTTCAGTGAGAAACACAAACATCAGCCAGCAGCCTTGGTCGGGGTAGCCTGTCCTGTCCTCACTGGCTGCAATCGACAGAGAGGCCAAAAGAGGAACACGTCGAGTGGTTTGCAGAGAGCAAACTAAAGCTCTGATGGAAGGCAGCTCCAGCATGTGGTAAGGAACATAGCCACAGCGTCTCACTCAACCCTGCTGTGCTTTAGCTCACTCTAGAGCACAATGGCTCTGCTCCCGGGGGTGTACTGGCAGGAGGGGCTTGATGCCCTCTCAGCTGTAGGGCAGGTCACCCACATGCCCCTGAGCTCAGAGCATGCTGGAGGCAGCGAGACAGCTTAAGCAGCACACAGTGTCAGATGGGGGTATATAAATACAGTTGGGGAAAGGGTCCTGAGTCCTGCATCCGATCCATGAGTTTCATCCAAGGCCCTGACTTCCTCTTTTAAATTCGGCCTCCAGATCAGAGCTGTTCCCTTTCCCACTGGGACGGGGAGATGCTACAAAGTGATCTCTTGTGCCATTGCACACGGCTAACTACAGAGAGAACCAAATCCCCCGTGTGCTATGAGCCAGAGTGCTGTTTGAATTTTGTATTGCCAATGATATGAGGCCTGGGCCCTGTGATGGTTTGCCAGTGTCTCTGGCTTTGGGACAGTCCCACTCTCTCAGCTGTGATGGCCAAGTGGTTAAGATATTGGACCAGAAATTCAACAGGTTTCCCTGCTCAGGTTCAACTTTTGCTTGCAGCAAGGTTTGTGTTTCAGTTACAGCCCCCCCTAAGATATGCTGTGTGGGCAGCATGTGTGAGAGGGGAGGCTGAGCTTGTCACTCAAAGGCTGTCCTTGCTGGGGAAAACACTGAGGCTGTGGCATGGTCACTGCTCCGCGCACATGCTGGTTGCTGCCACCGTTTGGGACCCAGGGGTGAAGTTCCAGCCAATTGGTATCCCCCGTCATTCCCCGTCTGCTCTACCTTTGAAATGGTGTCCTGCTCTGCTCTGTCCCCGCCTCCCCCCTGATGCCCTACAGGGGTCTGCCTCATGTCCTCCCCCAGGCCACCTCCTGCTCCCCTCAGGCAGGAAATAGTGGCAGGTGCCTGGCCCCTTGGCTCTGGTAGCTCCACTGACGGGGCAGGGCGGGGGGAGCCAGAGGTGGGGCAGTGGAATCTCAGAGGAAGAGCCCAAGAGCAGCAAGGAGCAGATGGACAACAGACAGTGGGGGCTGTGGGGTGGACAGAGGTAGAAGCTGGGATTTGGTTGGCTGAGCTGTCTAAGATGTTGTCTTCTGGTCACAGCCTTCTCTGGAGGTGGAAAGTTAAGATGCTGGATGAGGAGGAGAGTGGGACAGACTGGTGAGTGGCTCAGGCAGGGGCAGGCTAGGCCCAGTGGGAAATAGCGGGTGACAATGAAGTTCATAATTAGCTGCATTTTTCCAGCCCATTTGGTGCAGCACCAGGTTTGGGGGGCTGCTGGTGGGGAAAGGTAGTGCAAATTAGGAGGACCCCCTCCCTCTACTAACAGCCCATCCACTTCCACACTATCAAAACAAAAAAAGCAGTTCAGTAGCATTTTAAAGACTAAGAAAATAGTTTATGGGGTGAGCTTTCATGGGACAAAAGTGGGTCTGTCCCACGAAAGCCCATCACCTAAGAAGTTATTTCATTAGTCTTTAAAGTGCTACTGGACTGCTTTTGTGTTTTGATAGTATATAGATTAGCACGGCTTTCTCTCTGATGCACTTTCACGCTGTGTCTGACAGGCCTTTCAGGGGCTGGCTCAGTGGGAGGTGAGCAGGAGGGTATGAGACACAGCAGTAGCTGCCCTGACAGCAGCCGGGCTTGGTCCAGTGGGGAACAAAGGCCAATTTCAGGGCATCCAGGACCTGCCCCAGTTTGTGAGCCTGTTGGCAACAGCTACATAGGCATCCCGGACCTACCCAAGCTTGTGAGCCTGCTGGCTGACAGCTACCCAGGAGCCCCAGACCAGCTTGAGCCTACAGCCCTTGTGTCAGTCCACTACCCAATGATGTGGACATGTCCGAATTTCTGGACCTGCCGGCGGTTACTTACCCGGAGGACATAGAGCTGCCCGGTCTCCCAGACAACCTTCAGTGGGGCTCTGAGCCAAGGAAGGTGGAGGTAGGAGGCAGCTTGGGGACTGTGCCCCCAGAGCCCATGTGGGTGTGTTTTGGGGGATCCCCACAGACCAGCTGTGGCGTGAGCTGTGGTTTGGGCCTTGGGCTGGGGCACAGTGGAGGGGGTGTGCCTGTGCCCCCTCCCCCTCTGCTTTGCCTCTCCCAACCTGCACTCACTGCTCTATACCGCTTCAGGGAAAACCCACTGGTACAATGTGTGAACCCCTCATCCCTGCCCCTGGGTTCGGGCTCATGTACTGTTCATGGGCTCAGCCCAGCAACTCAGCGCCGGGGCCCGGATATTGTTTGGACTGCTCAACCCTGCTAACAAGGTGCTGAGCCTGATTAACGGTGACCCAGCCCTGCCCCAGGGCCCCTACACAGACTGTGTGAGCTCTGCTCTACTGGAAGGGCTGAGCCTGACTAGTGAACTGCAGCCCTGCCCTGACTTAGGGCTGGGGCTTAGACTTTGATTGCCTGTTTGGGCTGCAGCCAACCCTGCCCTGGGGCCTGGGCCCATATGCTGCCTACCTGCAGCCCTGTTCAAAGTGGATTCGGTCCTGTAGACGGTGCTGCCTGTCCAGAACCAGACAATGTCTAGAGTTGAAGGGGTCTTGTGGCCTGCTCCACCCCAGAGGGGGCACACATCCCTGGCCCTCACCTCTATACCCTTTTTAAATCAATTTGCCTTGATTTGGCTCTCTCAGCTGTACCCAGAGAATCCTCCTGTATAACAGACACGTGAAGAGAGAGATCCAGCGTATACAGAGGCTCCTGCCCACCCCATCCCAGAGCCTTCTGGGGTGCTTTGGGGGTAGGGGCTTCTTGGCCCAGGTTAGACAGCATCAGCCGGGGTAGCTCGGTGTGGCTAAATCAATACTCTGCATGAGACTGGGAGAAGGGATGTCAGTGCCTATGGGTTCTCTCTGGGCCTCTTGCCTGAAGCAGTGAAGTCCTGGGTGTTTTCCCCACCCCTGGCTGCCACCACCAGCCACCCCATCCCAGCAGGCCACCCAAAGGTCGTCCCTTGCAGGCCAGCTCTGGTCTTTGGCTGTGGGGGGAGGAACCAATGATCACATGGCAGCTCCACCCGGGCGCAGCTGGTGGCTTCCAGGAGAGGACAGAACATGCCAGTCTCAGTCAGGGCTGCTGCCTTAGCTCAGTGGGTTTATTGAGGACACAGGCATGGCTGACAGCGTGGTGCCTGGAACAGGCTGGCCTGAGGCTCCTGGAGCAGGGCTGGGAACATCTCATCAGGGATGAGAACTTTCCCTTCCCAGGCCACAAAGTCCCCGTTGTCCTTCTCGGAGAGCGTGGAGAGCACTTGCAGCATCCCTCGGACACTCTCGTCCACCGTAATTGGGTGCTGTGGGGGGAAAGCAGAGTGAGTGGGGGCGAGCCTGCTCTGGGAGTGACCCAGAGCACCAGGGGCCCACAGACAGGGTCCAGCTGGTGTTCCCTTGAGCTTTCCCTCCCCTCAGTGGCATGAATTTTCTTATGTGTCTCAAGGCAAAGGGAAGTGCAACACGCAGCTGTTATGTGACACCTCACCTGCACCCTGGTGCACATAACACAATTCATGTGGTGAGAGTGGAGGCAAGAGGTCTGAGTGAGGGAGGGGCTCCAGGCTGGGACAGAGGGTTGGGGTGCAGGAATGTGAGGGCTCTGGCTGGGAGTTCAGGCTTTAGGGAGATGCTGGAAATTAGGGATTTGGGTTGCCAGAAGGGAGCGCTGGGTGTGGAAGGTGCTCGGGACAGGGGGTAGGTGTGAGGATGGGGGTCCAGGCTGTGGGCTGGAGCGCTGGAGTGGGTTTAGGCTCTGGGTTGGGAGTGGGGTGTAGAAGGGATCCAGGGTCCAGGCTGGGAGTTGGGATTTGGGGTACATGAGGATACTAGGTGGAGATCACAGATTGGACCCCCATGCCAGTATCTGTGAGATGATGCCCATGACAACAAATTCCTACTGTCCAGCTCCCCACAGCAGCAGCTCTGCTCCCCTTCACTCTGGGATGCCAGCATCTTGAGGAACTAAGCAAGCGGCAGCAGGAGGTTGGAAGCCCAGGGCACAACATTAAATCCCTGAGGGAATCTGAGTGGGACACAATCCCTCCACAGAGGGCAGAGGTGGAGGGCAGGACAGGTTCCAGCATGACCATTACCCCTACAAAGAACATCTGCCTCAACATGTGGCTACCACTGGCCTCTCCCAGCAAGGTACTGACCTGGATGGAGCTGAAATTCCCCATGTCTGTCTGCACCCAGCCAGGATGGACAGCAACACTCAGGATCCCATCTCTGCTGTACCTCAAGGCCTGGCACTTGGTGAGCATGTTCAGAGCCACCTGAGGACAAGATGCCATGAGCAGAGATAGCAGAGTGTGGGGGAGGTCATGCATCCTGTAGGAAACGACCAACACTCCTGAAGGGAGAGGTGGGACAGACAGACAAAGGGGTGAGAGCAACATTCCTTTTAATTTCATCTTTCTACATGCAGAATAAATTTTATGTACACTGAGGCATGTGCAGATGGGCACCGCCAATAGAAACACATGCTGCCAGCTGCGGGTGCTCTGCTAATCAGCTGGGCAGCATTTGAATTTCTCCTGGATGGCTGCCCAAGCACTCAGCTCGTAGGAAGCACTTGTGAGAAGAAAACACTACTGTGAGCTGCACTCTCTTGTGCTCTCAATTATGACAGCAAGCCATAGAGATGCGGGTGTAGCTGCACTTTGATAAGCCACTGATGCTGAGGCCTCCAGTGACCTGTGACAGGTGATCACACCTGAGAGCCGTGCTTAAGCTGCTCTTGGATATGCAGGATCTGGGCCAATAGGGGAAAGTGGAACTGTGACATCGATGCTCCTTTGGGTTCCCTCACAACTCTTGCAGGCACCGTGAGGATTTGGCCCCCTGGAGCTGAACTGGGGTTGGTGTCTAGATGGGGTATGTCCACCCCGGGAGGGGGTAGAATTAAGAGCTCTTCAATGGTTCTTCCCTGAGCTGAGACTGGCTAGACGGGGTCTGAGCTGCTCCCAGCCCATCACAGTGTGGGGATTTCTCCAGCGGGATACAGGCACAACAGAAACTTCCTCACCGGATGGGAGCTCTGCTCTGAAGTCTAAGTGAATTGCAGACAGGCAACAAACTGCCGGCCCTGCCCAACACGGGACTGGAGGCTGGAGTGGTGGAAGTAGGATGGGGAATAAGGGGAACACACCAAGCGACGCGAATTTGTGTAAGTAGCAAACCCAGCCAGCGGTCAGGCCCTGCTGGGTGTGCCCTGTACCTTGCTGCAGCGATAGGAGATGATTTGGACCATTTCCCAGCCACAGACATTCTGGATGGAGCCAGCCATGCTGGACATGTTGGCGACGGCCGCCTTGCTGCAGCTCAGCCCTCTCTGGGGGCTTCCCTGGGCAGCCTGCTTCAGCAAGGGCAGGAAGGCCTGGGCAGTGGGGAGAGCAGAGCAGCCATGGGGTCAGAAAAGGAACCAGCATCATGCTCGTGAGGCAGGGCACCAGAAGGGAATGGGTCTCTGCTCTTCCGGTTGATGCCCAGCCCCTGGCCAGGCCAGAAGCAGGAGCCCCACCCAGGCAGGTGTGCAGAGCTGTGGATCCTATTCATACCCTGTAGGGGCCAACAATGATCCCCAAGTCATGTCCCTGTGTTCAGAGTCCCCATCCAGGGCAGATGGGGGAGTCTGTGGTTCCCCACAGCTGCCCACATGGCTCTGACCATGGCTCAGTGACGGATCTTCAGCAAGGAGGCTTTGCCTGGGCCTGGCTGAAAGTCAGAGCCAGGGCACAGTAAGAGTCATGTGGACACCTACGGGGACCCTCACTATGTCCTAGTCAGGAGCCCTCAGGCTCAGAGACTCAGGCTAGATGCTGCTCCCCCAACCACCTACTTTGGGGAGGAGGAAGGGTCCAAGATGCCCAGCCAGGAGCTAGGGTGTGGGGGGAGAGGAGTGGAAGGATGAGGACCAGGAAGGGCACAGAGCCTCCCCACAGCCCTGCCGGGGGTTGGAAGAATCTCTTTCCCCTGTTGTGAGGCACCTGCCTATCGTCTGCCCTTGGCATGAAGCTAACGTCTGTGCTGGCTCTGGATCAGGTGCCTGAACCCCCCCGGCCTCTGGCCACACAAGCCCTGCTTCCCTGGCCTGTGCCGGACTGGGTCTCTGCACACAGGCCAGTGACAGACCCACCCTGCATGGAGCCTCTGAGCCTGTCCTGCCCCCCAGCCCCTTCTGCTCCACCACATGCAGGGTCAGCAGGCCTGCTGCTCACAAGGCAGCCTAGGTGAGCCCTCCTGGGGACCATCACTCTGCTGAGCACCCAGCACTGAGATGGCTTTGTAGTGAACACATGGGGAAGCTCATTTTTGGGCCGTCGAGTTAGTGCCAGTTCCTCTTGCAACTGACTCAAAAATTCCCTCAGGGTGGGGCTGAAGTGTGAGTGGGGGGGTGCAGTGTGGGTGGGGCATCAGGGGAAGAGGCTGAGTGGGGGCAGGGCATGGGGAGGACAGCTGCCGGTGTTCAGACCCAGACCTCCATTCGTGAGCATCATGAGCTGCCCAGGGGGTCCAGGGGCCTTAGACAGATGCTCACAAGCACTCAGTGCCTTGGTAAAAGAGGGAAACAGCCCTGATAGCCCCTTCCTGCTGCTCATCCCACTGGGGCCTATTCGTCAAGGAGAAAAGATATGTTTCTGCTCTCACGGGTCCATGACCCCTAGTTCCTGGCTGTGGCCCTGTGCCCAGGAGCCTCAGCCCGGGCAGCCAGAGACCATCTTGCAGCTGCACACTGCAATCACCCTCGTCCCCTGAGGAGACAGGTGCCCTTCTGCCAGCAGGGCCCCAGCTGTGGGGTGTAGGGAGAGCCACAATGCCACACATAATGGTGGGATTGGGGAGACAAGAGGTCTCTTGTATGAGGTAACAGGGGCCTCATGCATGGCACTGTCCTTGCACTGATGCTCTGGATGTTGAAAATTGAGGGATTGAAATGCTGTGTGCTGTAGAGCCAGGGCCATACAGCGATCTGGGGGTGAGGTTTCATTTCTGAGTGGTTCAAGTCCCATAATGCACTTGTAGCCTTTGTGCTACCAGCCAAGGCCCCACATTGATCCAGTTACCCAAACCTAGGGAAGGGAGGACTCCTGGCCCAAGCACAATCAAACCCTGGTGCATCTGGCCACGTGCTCCCTGTCAGGACCCTTATCTGGCTCATCAGCAAGGGCCCAATCACTTTGGTTGAATACACCAGGGCCACGTCCTCTGGTGTCTCCAACTCCAGCATGTTCAACTTCAGTATCCCAACGTTGTTTATCAGCACACTGAGCCCCGAGCCTTTCAGGTGTACCTCAACTCTGGGTGCTGCCTCCTTGATGCTGGCTGGGTCTGTGACTTCTACGTTGACAGATCAGGGGGTCAAGTGCATGATTCCTCCTCTCTGATGTCACTCCCACCAGAGCATGTCTCCCTGGGCCAGAGGGCTTCTTACATTGGGCTCAGAGGTGGGAGAGGGGTTGGGGAAGGGAGTTGGGGGGTGGGGACTGCTGCTGGGTCCAGGCATGGGGAGCTGTGCTGGAGCAACAAGAGGAAAGGCTAATTTAGAGAGACAATTATGACCAGTTCCTTGGCCAATCTGAGTAGCCTAGAAAATGTAAATGTGCTGGAGTTAATGATTAGTTCCTAAATGTGGCGTTGGTCTGACTTAGACAAAGGAAGTGGATGATTTAAAATTGTTTGTGATGCATTGTAGGTGAGAGCAGTCCCCAGCTGGACTGCAAGGCTCCATCCCAGGGGTAAGAATGCTGGACAGAGCTGCCCATGTGTGATTCTCACATGAGAGGCCTGCCACAGGGTATCCCTTGGGCTTTCCAGCCTCTCCAGAGCCAACCTACCCAGCCAGACTCTTCACTCACCCCTGCTCCTCTGGATCTAGGTAAGGTCAATGGGATCTCAGTGATTATTGACTCTGGTCCTGTTCTTCTCACTGGGAGCGGGAGGGCCTGGAGACAGGGACATGGAGGGGTATAGGAATGGGAAGAACATGCCGCGGGGAGAGGGAACCTCAGCTCTGGGCCTGGAACTGGGCACCCACTGAGCACAACGATCACCAGGTTTGGAAGTTTGGCTGCTAGGTTGTGCAATTCCTAAAAAAGAATAAAGTTCATGGTTATGGACATTGGGCCCACACCCAGGGCCAGGCCGGGCACAGTCCAGATCCCCTCTGACCCTTGGCACCAAGTCAATGTCTTACTGCTTTCCTCTGCCAATACTTTTTGTGCAGTGTCCTGCCCTGAGGTTATGGGACCAGAGGAGCATTCTAATCGCCCCTGAACATTTACACTGCCGTCATGTAATTCAGTGAGATGGAGTCATGGACCCAAATCACTTCCCCATCACAGACACACCTGTGTTCCTTCAGTGCCCTCTGCAAATCTGTGTCCCATGACTAGGCCAGGCACACAGACTGTGCAGCACGGGTGGGCCATTGGGAATGGGGATGCTGGGGAGGAGCAGGGCATGGGGGAGCAGCAGGCAGGGCTAGGAATTGGACGGGAATGTGGAGGTAGGAGGGAGACTGATAGGGATTGGGAGGAAGGTGTTGGAGGGCAGTTCCCTCAGGGGTGGTAAAGGGAGTCCCCTCCCAGCAGCTGGTGGCTGCCAGTGTCACAAGCTCTCATCAGCTGGTTGTGAGTGGGGAATTTGTCAGCTGTGGAAGGAGCTGATGCCATGACCCAGAAGTTACTCGGAGCCTACAGTTCCCCAGGCTGGGTGCGGGAGCAGAGCTGAGAAGGCAGAGGGCTGAGGTAGCGGCAGACAAGGGAGGGGTTGAACTCATAATCTGGGCTCTCTGGAGGCTGGCAGGACTGGGTATAGCTGTGCTATAGTCACTAAGTACCTATGCTGGGCGAGCCTGTCCACAGCCCCTGGGTAGTTAGCCCAGGCCCAGCCAGTGCTGCCACATCCTCGGTGCTCTGGGATTTGAGCTGCCAGGTGTAGAGGTAGTTTGGGTGCAGCTGCGCACCTTCTAGCCAGAGCAGTGTCTGCAGTCACGGCCTGCTCTGGTGTGTGGGTCCCGGCACCCCTGAGACTGGAAGCCCCTTAAGCAGGTTCCGCTTCCCCTTCTAGCTACTACTAACTCCATCTCCCCTTGTGATGTTCTCACCTGCATTCGCTCTCCCACTGGGTCCCGGCAGGTGGCAAACACCCACTCTGGTGGGTTCCAGTTCCTCAGAAGCTGCTTGATGAGTCCCAAGCCGATTCCTTGATTGGCCCCGGTCACCAGAACGCCGCGGAGATTCAAGCCAGCCATGGTCCCTCACTGGCCTCTGCTCAGTGAGAGCTGCACTAGTCAGAGCCCCGACTTCCCTGCCTGCCCACAGCTGGGGTTGCATAATGATACCTCCAGGGAAATTACTCTGCTGCGTTCAGGTGACTAGACAGGAAGAGATGGAATGAGCCAAACCTTATTCATCTATTTGTTACCCCTCCTCTCTGGGTGAGTGGATCAGCTGGTTTGGCTACTACTTACTAACATTTTGGTGCAGGGCCAATCAAGTGCTGGCCACCTTACTGTGCCGGAGGGCAACACCCCTGTCCTGATTGTACCCTGAGCGAGGAGTCACTGCAATCATGATCTGCGTTCCACAGCTGTCAGTGGTGCTGTACGCAGAGGAGGGAGAAAGTGGGAGAGGGTGAAAAGCTGGAGAAGCATGTGGTTGGAGGTGAGGATTTTGCTGTAAAGTTCTATGGCTTGTTAATTTTGGCACTTAAGTAGAGGGCAAGACTCTGAATGGCTAAGGATGTAGACGCGCATTTGTAGAGGTAATAACAATCGGTCAGGTGCTTGTATCCAGCCCTGCTAGAGCTGGAGAAGACTGAACACTGTTGTAAGCGGCAAGGTAGGGGTCTCTTCCACAATCCAAGGCAGCACCTTCCCTAGCGTCACCATGTTTTCATTTGCTGAATATGGGACACCTGGCAAAATTACTCAAGTTTGAGCAAGTTCTGTAGGAATCCAGCAGAACACAGCCTGCAGGGTCACACATCATGCCCAGATTTATGTCAGGGTTTGTAATCTGTGTGGGAGGGAACGGACAGGAGCTGCTTCCAGCTGCAGCATATGGGGTGGGTTTGAGGGATGACTTGGTCCATGACTTTGCAGAGCCTTTCTTTTCTCCCCACCCTCCTCTGTTGCTGGAAACAAGTTGTCCTTTCTTGCCCACACAGAGTCAAAAGACAGCTAACAGCTCCCGGCTCCTGCTGGCCACCAACATTAGCCCGCCACCTCCTGTGCCCAGCTACAGTGTGGGCAGGCAGGGATTGAAACCTAACGCTGCAGTGTGCACCAGGGCCCAGAGGACCTGAGCGGGTGGGGTTCAGCTGACTCAGCCAGGAAGGTGGCTTCACAGACAATCCATAGAGCAGCCCCTTGGACATTGGGACAGGTCTTGGAGAGGGGCTTGGGAGTGTGTGAAGAAGGTCTTTTTGGGGTGCAAACAGCCTGGAGGTGAATATCTCAGGCAGTTCCCACTCAGCAGCACAATGGGCATAAAGCAGATTCCCTGACCGCTCTAGCTCCATGCTACCCCGTAAGTGAACGGGCTGGAGGTTCTGAGTGCTGCCAGCATCCATAGGCATCACCCCAAATTTCTCAGTGTTTTGTATGTTCACATCAGAATGCAATCATGTCACACCTTGCCCCAAGGCCGGACCAGTCTGATCTTTCTATCTGTGGGGAGTATGCTGGTGGGAGAGAGGTGAGGGGGAGGGGTGTTCTGGCAGGGCTCTGGAATAGGCTTGCATGGCTTGGGCCTAGTGCTTCTGGGACATTTTTCTGCAATATCCGCCCAGTTCTGGCCAGAGTCCGGGAACAGGGCCTGCCTATGGCCCACAACCCGACTACTTTAGCAAGTTTTGCCCCTTTCTTTAGCCCAGGCCTTAGCTTGCACAGCAGGCCTCTGAAATACAGGCTGATGTTTCAGGCTCCCTTCCAACTACGGGCTCTGCTGACACCTGTGATTGCAGCTTCTGCATGTGCAGCCAAGGGAAGTTTAACCCAGCTAACTGGGGAGCAGAGCAGGGCAGGTCAGACTTCCATGTGAGCCAGCCTGGGAGCAGTTGCCAAGGTCTCCAAGTGGGATAGTACAGGCTGTGCTGGAGCACACACTGCACGCTTTCCACACTTGATTATCTGCACCAACTAAACTAAAGGTATCTCCTCCAGCTACAGTCCTGCCCTGGGATTGTGTAACTGCCAACAGGTGGATTCAAACCTGGAATCTCTGGACTTTAAGGGATGAATCTCAGCAGCTTGAGCTAAAAGCCTGTTGTCTAAGGAGACTCAGGCTTTTTCTGTGTAACTGCCATTACATGGGGGACTGAAACATACCTCTGGGTGTGTGGGTTACAAATACACCCTGTGCTGAATGGACTAGCCTGCATAAAGCTCCCTAACACGGGTAGATTGTAGTGCAACTGGAACATCTGGAAGTGGCTGCTGAGGTTGTAAAAGGTGTGGAAAATGCAGTGTTCCTATAACCTCATCTAAAGGAGTCTCTGATGTCTCCATGCTGACAGCGGAACTCCAACCTTTTTGCCACTCTTGCTGATTAATGTCCTTTAACCACATGTCCCAAGGGGTATCTCCTGGAGAAAGCCATAGGAGCCCAGAGGAGAAAAAGAAAGGTAGAAGCCCTGCTGCCCAGCAAACCTTCTGGGGTCCATTGTTCCCAGCTGGGGACCTCGACACCTCCCTTTATGTTACCCCCACCTCTGGGCCAGTATTAGGGGACCCCATGTGACATTACTGGTCTGTAATATGAACGTGTGACTCACTGTTCTCTGGTTCACCAAGTCTTCTACCAAATGGCCAGGTGAGATCTGTGTGAAAAGCTGAGTGGCTCATTCTGTCTGTACTGTCCATGCGCCTATATCATTTGTGTGTTTCCAGTTTCCATATGCTGCTTTCCACATTGGGTCTATCATAAAGGCAGCATATTGTCTTCTGCACTGGGAAAGATCCCATGTGCTGCTCCTAAGCCAGTGTTTCCCAGACTGGTCTCGGGAGCACTGGTGTCCCACGTGATGTGAATGGGTGTTAAGGGAAAGAATTTCCATGCTAGTGATATTTTTCTTTCTCAAATATTAAATAAGAAGTGACATGTTTATAAAAATATTGATGGGTTTGAATAGCATTTAGGATGTCTGGGACCAGCAACTTTCTGCCCTTCATGGGCTTGTTTTAGTGGGGGGCTACCAAGTCATAAGGGGAAAGGGGCACTAGAAGCACTTAGCCCTTGGCCTGACACTGCCTTGAAGAAGAACAAATAAAAACACATCTCCCCCTGGGGAACGTGGGCATTAATGCCACTGTCTCTCTCATGCTAAGCAAGCTCTCTGCCACTTGAGCTAACTCACTTCTAGCTGAAAGAGCTCTTCTGACCCACTGAACTCATTCCAGAGACCACAACTTCCCTGCAGCTGCCCCATAGCTCAGGCTCAGGGACACAAAGGCTACATCTGCAAAGCAGCATTAGTCCTGAAGTTTGGTGCAGTACATATCAGTACATCTAAAGAAGCGGGTCTTTGTGCACAGAAGCTTATGACTCAAAATATCTGTTAATCTATAGGGTCCCACAGGACTACTTCTTGTTTGTATCAGCAACTGGCTATTTGGTCAAATGTGGTTCTGAAGAACACCCAGCACCTCTTTTCTGAGGGTCATTTCAGGGTATGATTCTTGCTTAGGATAAGAAAGCTCCCAGGTTCCAAAACCCAGACAAGCCCTTCTTCTGCCTTTCTCTGACAGTGTGTCAGGACAAGTGAGGGGCTGGTGTCCATGTGCGTGTTCTTCTTCTCTTCATTTGTTCAGTGCAATGGAGCAGCAGCTCACTGCTGGATGGCTTAGCTGAGGCATTAGCTCTATCAATCAAGATGAGGCCCATGCTCTGACTACACCCCTCCTGTTCGCTGTGGCAGCACCTCTTGCCGGCAGAAGCTACAATTGTCCAGCTTCTGACTCAGGATTTGTCCGGGTAACTTGGCATTTCCCCACTTCTGGGACACACTCCTTCAATTCTCTGTCACTCCCACAGTGACCCAGGCAGTTGTCTCATTCCCTGTCAGAGGCCCAGTCTATACCATACCCTCAGTGGCTGGTGATGGAACCTAGGCCCATCCTCCCTCTGGTCCCAGCCCAGGAGGGACCTTATACCCAGCACTCCTGGGCTTTCCCCTCCCAGCTCTCACTGGACTGCTTCCTACAACTTCCCCTTCATTTGGCTGTACTGGCTCTGAACTGGCTCTGAACCCTCAGCCACTCAAGTGTCACTCTGTGAATGTCTCATCCCTTCATTCTCAGGGCCACCTTCTGATCCATGGCAGTATTGCTGGTGTTAGCCTGGCCCACTCATGTCTAGATTTAGGGGGTTCTGGGCCAATGCATGCAGCCAGTGCATGCCCAGATTCCCTGTACACTCACTGCCATGTGGTGTGTGTGCACCCAGGAGCAGGATTTAAGTGTGGGGGGGAGGGGTTTAGTAATACGACTGTAAATGATTGTAGAGGGACAGTGGAGCCCAGCCTGAGGCCAAATCTCTCCCTCTGGAGGTTGGCCACCAGCACAAGAGGCAGAGGCCCAGGCCAGGCAGCCACAGGGGCATTAGCTCAGCACAGGTGCCCACTAAGTGTGTGCCTACAGGACAAGGTGAGGCCAGGGGAGGAGCAAACAAGTGCACAATAGCACAGGGGACCTTTTTAAACAGCCAGACCTGCCCCTCCTGTGTCCCCAGCCAGCCAGCGAGTGGCAGAAAGATTCCTGGCAGTGCTGGCTTTGGGACATTTCAAAGACCTCTATGTCACTCAAGTGAGGTGGCTGAGTGGAAAAGGAAGTAGGTTGCTCATGTGTTGTGCTCTGCATGCTGGGGCTCAAACCCCATCCTTTGGGGTCCCTTATGCTTTCTTTCCTACTGAAGTCCATTCCTTACCATCTCCATTCTGTGATACTGCTTTTTACATACCCAATTCCTGGCCCTGCTGGGTTCCAGCTCCTCTACTGGGCAGACGCCAAGCACAATCTAACTGCATGAGAAGGGAGGGATATGGTTTGATTTTCCCTGACAGACCCTATCCTGTCTCCTATGTCAGCCCAACAGTGCCACATTCACCGCTGCTGAACAGGGCTTCACACACACCTGGGGGATGTAGTACCCCAGCCAGGCACAGGGGAAAAGGCAGCTGTGACTCAGCTGAAGACAGGGAAATGGGAATCTGCCTGTGATGGGAGACTCTCTCCCAAGGCCGACTCAGGGGCTCTGGTCTCTCCCAGCTGCTGGGCTGGGCTGTGAAGAGCTGGGAAAGAGGCAGACATTGGCCCTGGGGGAATGAACGTGAATTCCCCTCTCTCTGGCCCGACAGCAATACCACTATCTGCAGCACTGGCCACAGGTCCTCTTGTATTTCTGTAAGACTGGTAAGTTCTAGGGGCTCAACCTATGGCAGCCTTATTGGAGAACCAGACCAACAAAAGACCTAGCTCCATGGGGCCTCATTCATCAGCCAGGAGGAAGAAGTCCTCCTTGTAGTGCATAGAGAAACCAGGCTCTTCCACAGGTAGGGATGTACAGGCCAGGTTTATTGCCATATTGGACACAATAGTAGTTCCCTGTAGACTTCTTAGTCTAAGTCAGGGCATACTACAAATATGCACCCACGGTCAATGGACTCGGCTCAGTCAGTGGCAGGACTTTCCACTGACCCCTTGGCCGGATCCAGACCACATCCCAGAAGTACATTCTTCTACACAGGTACAAACAATTTACACATCACTCCTGATGTATTGAGGTACAACCCTTCTACGTAGTCAGGTGCCGCCTCTCACCTTGTACATGTTGGTTTGAACAAAACAACTCTATCCGTCATATTACCCTTACCTTGTACATGTTGGTTCAAACAAAACAACTCCCTTTTGCCCCTGTCATTGGGATGGGTTGGCCTATTCTTTCTTATCTGTGGAATGTTCTGGGGTAGGGAGTTCTGGTACCATGTACCTACTTCAATATTCTAGGTAGATATGTCTATGCAACATCAACCCTCTTCTTGCCAACTTCTGTGAGCAATGCATTCCTTGAGCTTACAACTGCACTTTGCTTTCTGTTAGCAAAGTCTTGCCCATTACTTTGGTTCAGGCCTAAGGCCTCATACTGGGCCTGTACTTACTATAGGATGCACTGAGTGAGGGAGCTGACTGCCCCTGAACTCAGCCCATGCTGGAGGTAGCCGGACAGCTTAAGCAGAACACAGTGTCAGATGGAGGATAGGTAGTTATATTTGGGGAAGGGGTGCTGAGTTGTGCGTCCCAGCCCTGCACTTCATTCCTGGCCCTGACTTTCTCTTCAAAATCCAGCCTCCTGGTCAGAGCTGTTTCCATTCCTTCCAGGGGGATGGGAGATGTTCAAGGTGCTCTCTTGTGCCATTGCACATGGCTACACATAGAGATCCCCAAATCCCCCCTGCGTGCTGGAAGCCAGGTTGCTGTTTGAATTCTACAACCAGTCATTTTAGCTGATTGTATTTCCCCTTCCACCAGCACAGCCATCCCTGGGTTCTTCTGTGCTTCTCAGAAGCTGGAGAAAAGTCTCTTCTGGGTATATTTCCTACTCCAATACAAGCCCCACAGAGGGATTGGTCGATTTCTTTCCCCCTTGTGATGATGCCCTGAGGGCCATATCCTAGTTTAGGCGTGGCCTTGGTGAGGAGGAGCAGCCCCGCACTGCATCTTTATGGAGGCCTGAAGTCAGTCGTGGTCTCCCCTGCACTTCCACACATTGCAGCTATGTCAGTGAACCAGCCCAATCAGAGACTGGACTCCAGTCCATTTCATTCATCCACCATAAGGTCCAAACCCCTCTCTGAAGCGAGCATGTGGATGGAGAAGCACAACCTTGATTGAGTCAGAGATTTGCAGCCAACCGTCACAGCACTTGGAGGTCCCAATGAGACTGGAACACAGATTTCTTGGGAACCTGTGATTCTTGGCAGGCTGGCACCCTGTGCTCCTTGCCCCCCTCCAGCTGCTTCACTTCCTGCTCCATCTCTGCCACTCTCCTCCTCCAGACATCAAGCCCAGCCCTTCTCGCTGCTGACTCCAAGTGACTGCAGATTTCTCTGAAGATTTCTTCACATTTCTCTGAAGTTCCCAGAGTGATGAGATAGGTCCATTCTTCTTTTACAATAACCAGCTGGAGACAAATAACGTAGATGCAGAGGCTGGAAAGGTCAGTGGTGATGGTAAAGGAATATCTGGGCAAGGGAGGACATAATGGCCCTGGCTGTGAATTCACAGGGTAACTGACATCCTCTCTGCACACACATTTACAAAGGGTGCAGACATCATGCAGCTGAATGTGATACATTTGATAGATTCTGAATGATCGTCCACCAAAACATGAGCAAGCTGCAGACTTTTGCAGTTCACAAAACCATCCCTGTTGTATGTACAGCACCATCCCATGTAGCTCAGCAAGTCTGTGAGAACAGGTAGGTGACAGGCCCAGCAGCACAGAGGACACCAAGAACCCACACCTGACTCCCTGCCAGCCCCAACACCTGGGCGTGCCCAGCTTTGCTGGTATTTGGATCCTGCAAGGCACCGGGGTGAGCTGGGCTTGCACTGGGTGGAGTCACCCAGACCAGGCAGGTAAAGGGGCTGTGAATAACTAAGCAGAGTAGCACCAGTCCCAGGACCAGCTCAGGGTGTGTGAATCTCACTCCAAGGAGGAGGGAGTGTGGGGAAGGGTTTGGGAGGTGAAGTCAGATGCAGTTGGTGTGAGAAGCAATGTTTGTTTTTCCTCCACAGCTGGGTTTGTTTTGCAAGGCTGAGAGTTGCTCAGGGTGCAAGAAGTCTTGAGTTGAATTCCCTGATGTTTCTCCCAAAGAATGTGTTTGCTGCTCTCCTTGACTTTGTGTTCCCTACATTTTTCTCCCACTCAGCGTGGTTTGTGATCTGTTCAGAGTGTGAGGTTGGTTTCTTGCTTCAGAGCTGTGAAGAGACCTTGGAATTGAGTTTGGAAAGGTTGTTTGGTGTGGTACTTATCAGAGTACAGGCTGTATGTTCAAACTGGGTCACAGGGTGATTTCCCTGATCGTGGCTTATTGATCCAGGGGTATGATCCTTCCTTAAGGTGGGAATAGTCCTGGGTTTGAATCCCAGGCAAGCCCTTTCTTTGGTACCCTCCCTAGGCAGCTGGCAGCCTTATGGGTGTTCTTCCTCTGTTCATTGGCTCAGGGTGATAGAGCAGTTGCTTTGCACTGGATGGCTCCACGCAACTGCACCAAGATGAGGCCCTGTCAGTGACTACACCCTTCCTATTCACTGTGGTAGTATCCCTTGCTGGTAGAAGCAGCTAATACCCAGCTTGTGTCTCAGCTGTTCTTTGGATAACTTGGAGTTTACCTTCTTCTGGGCTAAAGGCCTTCCAATTCTCTGCCACTCCCACCATGACCCAGGCAGTCCTCTTGTTCCCTGCCACAGGCCCAATCTATGCTATTCCATCAGTGGCTGTTGGGGAACCCAGGCTCACTGGTTCCAGCTCAGCAGGGACCCTACAACCAGCACTTCTGGGCTTTTTCCTCTCAGCTCCCACTGCTCCTTCCCTGGATTCATCATCATCACCATCATCATCATCAATAACCACGGACTCAGCACCCATTGGTGTCTGATGCCTCTCACTATTTCCTTCCATCTTTCCCTATCCAGTGCAGAGTGGCTTAGCTGCTGTAGACTAGCTCCACACCAATCTACTACATCATCTATCCATTCTCTGTGGGGTCTGCATCTCTTCGAGCCACCCATTATGCCAAATACCAGAGTCTTGTTTTTTCATTCGTCGTTCATTCTGCAAATATGTCCAAATAGTTGTAGCTTCTGTTTTATAACCTCCTGCAGCAAGTTCTCTTTCATCTGTATCTTCCTATATAATTCCTCATTGGTGACCTTCTGCATCCATTCTATTCTCAGAATCTTTCTATAACAACTACTTTCAAAAGCCAATATTCTGCTTTTCGAATCTTTTGTTACAACCCATGTCTCACATTTATACAACATGTTGCTGAATATGCAATTTTTCAAGACACTCAGCTTTGTTCCTAAGCTAATTGCTTTGCTTTTCCAGATCTTATCCATCGCCTTCAAACTCACTTTTGCTTTTGCTATTCTAGTTGCTATTTCCTTCTTACAGTCTAGATCACACATTATATTGCTTCCCAAATATGTGAACTTTACATTTTCTAGTTCAATACCATCAACACTGAACTTCCTTCCTCTTTCCTTATCTCCAAATACTATTGTTTTTGTTTTGTCGATGTTCATAATCAGTCCGTACCGTTTCCCTTCTTCGTTTAACACCCACACCATTTTTGCTAGCTTCCCCTCATCTTCCTCAACGATAGCTATATGATCCACGAAGCTCAAGTTGTTAATTCTTTTCCCATGCACAGATACCCCTTCTACCTCTTTCTTGATCTTGTCCATCGCTCTCTCCAGATGTGCGATGAAGATACTTGGCGATATTGGATCTCCTTGTCTTGTACCTCTACTTGTTTTAAACCAACTTCCCAAATGTTCTCACCTCTGCCTCCACATTATCATTGATATCTTTCAACAACCGTATCAGTCTGCTATCCACTCTGTATGACTCCAACACCACCCAACTCACTTTCTGATCTGTACTGTCAAATGCCTTTTCAAGATCAACGAAGCAAGTGTATATTTTTTTCTTCTTTCATCGAGCTTTCTCTGCTATCAGTCTTAGTGTCAATATCTGCTCTTTGGTACGTCTATCTTTTCTGAACCCCGTTTGTTCGTCTGTTATATGTTCTATCTCCAATCTTAATCTCTCAGTCAGTATAATCATCAGCACCTTGTCTAGGTGACTCGTTAGGGCAATCATTCTGTAGTTGTTGCCCTCCAATGTACTTCCTTTCTTGGGTATTGTTACTAGCACAGATCTTTTCCATTCCTTAGCTGCTTTCCCTTCTTTCCATGCTATGTTACATTGTTGGTGTATTTCCTGAATCATGCTTTCTCCCCTGTATTTGATCATCCCTCCTGTGATCTTATTTCTAGGGCTGTTGTTGTTCTTTAGTCATTTCACTGCTTTTTCTACTTCCTCCTTCAAAACATTTGTCTCTCGATTGTCAAAGTTTGACTCAGACTCACAATTTATCAGACCACTCTGTTTTATTAGCAAAGCCACTCTGCTAATACATTTAGAAGTGAGCCCCCCGAGTGGGGCTTGTGTCTCTTAATTTATACAGTTTTTTGGAGAACAAGGTACAGAGAAGTTACAGACAAAAGAAGAAAGATTTTAGTCACCACCCTTCGAGATCCCTGAGACCAGTCACATATCTTCAATTACCTGCCACCCTTAACAATCTCCTTTAACAGCTTCCAGTTAACTTAACTAATTGCCCTTCACACCTTCCATTTTGATGCCCGCTTTTTAGACGTGCTGGCTTCATCTTAATTGCTTTTTCATTTAAAAGCTAACTGTCCCTACGTGTGCTCCCTCAGATACTTTGTAACATGTTTTGGCATGCCCTCTCATATACAATGTATCCAGCATGTCCCCTTATACAACGTTATACTTATACAATGTTATACTTCCACACGATGCTTGGGGGAGATATCTCTTTCAGTTCTTCCATCAGTCTTTCTGAGACACTCGGGTCCAAGTGTGCTTTGTAGAGATTGGTGCAATATCTCATCCATCACTGCACAATCTTCTCCCTGTTCATGAGCACTTCTTCGTTCTCATCTTTGATCGCCATCTGCTTCAGTTGCCATTTCCTATTAATATTCCCAATTGTCCTATATACCTCACTGGTCTTATATTCACCAAAATACCTCGCAATATCTTCACATTGATCCTCTAACCATTTCTCCTTATCCTTTCTGGCTGCTTTCTTTACCTCATTGCATTTCATCCTATATTGCTGTTCTGCCATCTCAGAAACATCTCTTCTGCTTTTCAACACTCTTTTCTCTTGAACCAGCTTCACTGTCTTCTGGGTAATCCACTTCTTATTGATCTTTTCATCTTCTGGCACAGTCTGCTCAATTGCCTCTTCTATAGCGATGGCTATCCATGCGATTCTCTTATCTAGGTCTTTCTCTGTAGCGATATTCTCAATCTTCTCTTCGAGTGCTGCTCTGTATGCTTGCCCTGTTTCTTCCTCACCTAGCCTCGCCACATCTCTTCTTTTCTTAAACTGTGTCTTACATTTTCTTTTGAGTTTTATCCTGACGTTTGCGATCGCTAGACTGTGGTCTGAGTCTATATCCACTATATCCTGTGGCAAGAAGCTGAGAGCGTGCTAGGAGTAGCCTGTGCACGTGCTCCTGCCCCATGCTCCAGCCCCAGCATGGCTAGCAGCCACCCCCACCCCTCTCCGGCGAGCCCCCCGGCCCGCCCCCGAGCCCCCATCGGGCTCCCAGGGCTCTCAAGGGGAGAAAAAAATGGCCCCCTCCTGGACGAAGTGGGAGCTGCGGGACCTCCTCGGTCTGTGGAGGGATGAGGAGGTCCTGTGCCACATGCGGGTCAAGCGGCGCAATGTGGCAGCCTTTGGCCCACCTGGCGCAGGGCCTCCACACCAGGGGCCACCCGGAGCATACCCTGGAGCAGGTACGCTCCAAGGTTAAGGAGCTGCACCAGGGATATGCCCGGGCCAGGGACCAGGCCGGATGCTCTGCAGTGGCTCCAGCAACATGCCCCTTCTACAGGGAGCTCTGACGCATCCTGGGGCCCCAGGAGAGTTCACCACCCCTGGTGTTCCTGGACACCTCTAGGAAAGAGCTGCAGCTGGAGGAGGAGGAGCAGCCCAGACCAGGGACCCAGGAGGGCGAGGGGACCACGGACTGGTCGAGTGAGGAGGGGTACCTCACCATCGTAATCCTCTCCCACTCCTCTAGCCAGGCGACTGAGGGCCGGACATCCCTGGATGTCACCGAGGGACCCTCTGGTAAGTACAGGGACGCGCGCACACGTACTCTACAGGGTGGGGGTGATGCAACGGCTAGGTACCCGCACGTGGGACCGGGGGACCCTGGCCGCACACAGGCCAGCCCCCACGTGGGATGCGGCACTCCGCAGTGATGCACCAGAGGCACCCAGCACCTGTCCTCATTGGACAGCGCCGTAAACCACACAGGGGTGGCAGCCAGTAGATGCCAGATGGCGGCCGGGGCCTGCACACTGCAGGCCAAGAAGGGCCACCTTCAGGAGAGACCCCTGCATCCACACCCAGGCTTGGAGGCCTGGTCCGTGGGGGGCGGGTCGGTGCTCCCTGGGGGGGGTCAGTGACCCTTGGGGGGGCAGAAGCCCCATGGGGTGGGCTCAGGTAAGTAGGCCACAGCCGGGTCCCCTCCATCTGGGGCACACTACTAACATACTCTCCTCCTCTCCACACAGCCACACTATCCATAGGCTGGGAGAGCCCCGCACCGTCCCTTGTCCCTGAGAGCCCACCCCCTGCCCTCGGAGGTGTCTGGACACCGCCCCAGGCAGTGCACCATCGAGGCCATGGCCAGAAGGCCCCCCGCTGGGCTGAGGAGGACCCAGCCAGCCAGCGTCAGGCTGAGGTGGCTGAAGAACATCTCCAGCTTGCCTGGGCTGACATGGAGTGGAGGAGGGCAGCTTGGGATAGGCTGCTGAACACCCTGGAGGGCATTGGCCATGCCGTCCGGGACCATACGGCCACTGTGGCCCGCCTCCTGGCCCCCCCCAGTGGCTCCCCCTGTTGGTCTTGCCCCCTCTGCCCCCACTGAACCTGCTCCCTCCACCCTCACCAGGCCCATGCACCAGCAATATTTGCCGTGCTACCTGCACCCTCCCCTCCCTGCCAAGGACCCTGCACCTGGGGAGGGGGGAGGGGCTCCAGGTGCTGACAGGGCTCGTGGCCCACCACTCCTGTCCTGGAAAGAGCACCTTGCACCCCTCCAAGTTAGGTTCCCCCCACTCCCTCCAAGTTAGTTTCCCCCCTCAAGTTAGGTTTCCCCCTCCAAGTTAGTTTCCCCCATGCAAGTTAGGTTCCCCCTGTACATAGTTGCCAATGACCAGTTTTATTAATGTTTCTTTATTATTCACCACCCTGGGCTGTGCTCCTCAGGGGGCTGGTGGGAGGTGGATATGCAGGTGCGGTGCTGGTGTGGGTGGCAGGGATTGTGGGTGACAGATAGGCGTGGGATGTGGGCATGCATGTGGGTCAGAGGTTGCCATTGACAAAGGCCTGCCTGAGGGCCTCCTGGATGTGGTGGCCATCCCCGTGGGCCTGGCGGATGGGGGCGGCACCTGGATTCTCATAGGCTGCACTGGCCGGAGGGGCCCCCCCCAGGGACACGGGCAACCCCCTTTCCCTTCACAGTGTTTTGGAGGACACAACAGGTGCCCACCATCTGGGGCACACTGAGGACCACAACCTCCAGCCATGTGAGGAGCCACCTCCACCGCCCCTTAGGTGCCTGAAGGCCCACTCCACCACTTTGGCACTCATTGAACGCCTCCTGGATGGGGTTGAGATGTCCCGTGTAGGACCTCATGGGCCACGGCTGCAGGAGGTACGCTGCATCTGCCGCCATGCAGAGCGGCATGGTGGCATCCTCCGCCACAGGGTTCTCCTACTGGGGGACGAAGGTGCCGGCCCCCATGTGGCAGCAGAGGCTGGAGTTCCGGAAGACCCAGGCATCGTGGGTGCGGCTGGCCCAGCCCACGTAGAGGTTGGTGAACCGGCCTCTTGTGTCCACCAGGGTCTGCAGCACCACCGAATGGTGGCCCTTCTGGTTGATATACTGGCTGGCGCTGTGTGATGGGGCACGGATGGGGATGTGGGTGCCATCCAAAGCGCTGATGCAGTTCAAGAAGCCCAGGTCCTGGAAGCCAGTGATGGTGTTGCCCAGCTCCCCTCGGTGGATGACCCTGTGGAGCAGCATCGTGTTGATGGCCCTGATGACCTGAAGAGGGGGAAGCTGTGAGGGAAAAGCTGCTTTAAGGGTTAAAAGAGTTTTTCACGCTAACCAGGCCTCACTCTGCAAAGGAAAGCACTTCTTTGAAGTCCCTACCTTGTCGCCTAGAGCCGATTTATCCTGTAGGCTCCTCTGTCTGGGTTCACATGTACCTTTGTAGTGCAAACTGGCCTCAAGCACATCTGACGCTTACAGGCAGGTCTCAGGGCAATTCTGCTGAGACTTTCCTATGTTAAAAAAAGACAATTAATGACTAAACAAATTGTATAAAGAGTCCTTGGAACGGGTTCTGAGGACTCCCACTTCTTTGCAAGCTGGCAGCCTGCATGCATACATAATAAAGTTTCCTTTTAGATTTCACTCTTGCCTCACTGCTTTGACCTCCAGCCTCAGACCTTTGGGGGACACTGTACCCCAGGGGAATGGGGTTCCCCAACAAAGGGGGACACATGATCTAGTGCTGGTGTGGCGGCCGTTGCCACTGCCTTGGGGCCATTCCACACCCCCCGTCCAGCCCCTGGCCAGTGCAGCCCCCTCCCCCTCCCGTCCAGACCTGCCCCATCTGGCCCCTTGCAGAGGAGGGCTCCCCTTGCCCCAGCCTCCCCACCCACCCAGCCCCACCTTACCTCCATTAGTACAGCCCCGACAGTTGGCTTGCCCATCCTGAACTGCTGTCCCATGGAGTGACGCAGTCCAGGGTGGCCAGCTTCCATATGGCGATCGTGACCTGTTTCTCCAGGGTGAGGGCTGGCTGCATGCAGGTGTCATGGTGCCAGAGTTAGGGGACGAGTCAGTGGCAGATCTTGTCAAAGGTCTGTCTCCACATGCGGAAGTTCCACAGCCACCTTTCCTCACCACGCACTCCCACCAGTAGCTGCTGCTGGGGTGGGTCCAGAGGCATCGGGGCACCCAGGGAGGTGCCCAGCAGTGCCCTGGGGGATAGCCCTGCGGGCCTGGGGGGGATGACCACCCAGCCACCCAATGAGCGCAGGTGTAGCTGCGGTGATGGTGCACAGCGCTACCAGCAGGACGTCCATGATGAGGGCATCCTCCTGCAGGAGCAGTCGCTGGGCCTCCATGGTGGGCATGAGTGGGCTCTGCCAGGCTGGGAAAGGCTGGGCAGCACTCAGCTCGTGCGGCGGAGAAGGTGGAGGGAGGGGCCCTTTAAAGGAGGTGGCTGGATGCAGCCCTGGAAGGCCTTGTCGGTCATGGGACCCTGTCCGTGGTGTTTCCTGCCTCCCTTCTTTCGAAAGAGGGCTTGGAGCCGTGTGGACGCTCTCTTTCAAAAGACCTCAACGGCACTTTGAAAGAGCGGATCGAAGTGCTGATCTGAGAAATGGCAGTGGATGCTCTCTTTCAGCAGCCGCTATTTCAGCCTCTGAACTTCAATTTTCGCCCTTTCGAAAGGGCACCCACGTGTCGACACAGCGTAACTGTTTCTCACCTTATTCGTTTCTTTCTCCATATCTAACCTTCCCGTGACTCTCTCCCAACCTTCATTATCTGTTCCAGTGTTCGCACTCCAATCTCCTCCAATGATCAAAACATCTTTCTTTGGGATCTCCTCCACTGTCTTTGTCAAGTCTTTATAGAATAGCTCAATCTCCTCCTCCATACAGTCTGACATGGGTGCATACACCTGAATGACTGAGATGTTGAATGGTTTTGCTTCGAATCGCACTACCATCATTCTTGCACTCTTCAGTTTGTATCCTGATAATGCTCTTCTACCTGTTTTGCTAAGAAGGAATCCAACTCCTGCTTCACGATTTGTTTCGTTTCCTGACCAAATGACTTCACAACTGCATATCTGTCCTGATCCCATCCAACGTATCTCTGCCAGTCCAAGTATATCACATCAGAATCTCTCCATCTCCTTCAGAAGCAGCTCTAATTTTCCAGTTGCCCACAGTGTTTGGACATTCCATGTTCCAATGGATAGCATATGTGTTAGGTGTAATTTTGGATTGTAATTTTGGATTG
Source organism: Carettochelys insculpta (assembly GCF_033958435.1). Classification (NCBI taxonomy): domain Eukaryota; kingdom Metazoa; phylum Chordata; order Testudines; family Carettochelyidae; genus Carettochelys; species Carettochelys insculpta. Next base: position 338,963 of record NC_134158.1, on the reverse strand, counting down.
CTCCCCTGGATTGCTTCCTACAACTCCCCCTTCATTTGGCTGTGCTGGCTATGAATCCTCAGCCATACAAGTGACTGTCTTTCTCAGCAGCCTCTGTGTTACCAGCATCCATCCAGCCTTTACAACCCCATCTGCTCCTGCTGTCTATCAATCTCTGCTCCTTGTCTTTTCCTTCAGGTGCAGCCTGGGCAGTGATACCCTCTTGAGCCTGTGTTGGATGGATGCCCTGGCACAGTTACCATTTGGTTTAGGTCATTCTGAGGACTCTTAACTTCTTCCAGTCTCTGCATGTGTTTTGCTGGTTTAAATGTTTGGTTCTTGTTTTAGGTTCTTTTTTTGTGACCAGTTAGAGTAGCAGGGGACATGGCAGGCTGTCCTCTCTGGGAGCCCCAATGGTAAGTTGTAAGTGAGCCTTTCAGGGCAGGAGTCACTCCATGGACATCTCATCCCTTCATTCTCAGAACCACCTTCTGACCTATGGCAGTGGTGCTGGTGTTAGCCTGGCTCACTCAGGTCTTGCTTTAGGGGGCTTTGGGCCAATGCATGCAGATGAGGAACTGGGTCCTTTTCTTCTGCTGCATTGGTCACTTCTGCAGTTTCCTCTCTGGTAAGGCTGTGCTGCTCCTGGGCTTGGGGCCTTTCTGGGGCTCCTGGCAGCTCTGCTCCCTGCTTGGTGCATATTGCCTGCTGAGAGCCACAGTCTTGTTCCTGTACCTGGTCAAGACCCCACTGCTACTGGCTGACTGTGATGGAGCCAAAGACCTGTGAGCTTGTCCTGCACCACAAGGCCTTTGTGCATCAGACTCCTGACTCCCCTAGCTGTCGGTCTGGTTCTCCTGCCCAGCACAGCCCATGATGAGCAGGCCATGCATGTGCCTGTCATATTGTACCTCTGTGTGATGGATGGAACAGAAAGCTGAGCCTCTGAGGTTGGGAACTGACTGCAGCTGAGGGCTGGGTTTGCTCAGTGCTGGTACATTTGCAGAGGGAAATGTTCAGTGTTTAAACTGATTTCAAACATCTTTTGTATCCCCACACACACTGGAGAGGGAGATGAAAATATATTTCGTTTAAGAAAACCCCGTGGAAAGGAGCATTTGGGACCTCTTCAGCTACAGTCAAATGCTCCACCACTTTGTAATATCTCTCTTTACCAGTGGAAAATGGTGAGAGTTTTGTTAATATGTAGAAGCAACTTGGCCTTTCTCAGAAGGAACGTGCATATGACAATCTGGATAGCCAAGGAGTACATGGTACCAGCCTCCCAAGAATGTCCAGAAAACACTTACGTTTCAGGTTCCATGGTGTAATGGGCAACGCTCAGGATACTTAACTGTGCAGTCTGAGTTTAAATTTCAGTGGGACCTCCTGGTACAGTGAGTGTTGGCTATAAATCTCTGCCTTTCCAAGGGCTGGGCCTTTCTTATTCACAGAGACACTTGAGTGAAGGATTATTTCCTCTTGCTGTATGAATGAGGCACACTGGAGATCCATCAAGCATATCTCACCTTCAAAGAAACCTCTCAGAAATTGGCCTGTATCCCCCACTGGTTTAAAGCCCTCCCAGAAGGGGATTTCCTGCTGTGTTCACCTCAGCTGCTCTGAGAGAGGCTGCGGCTGTGGCTGAAACCATCCTCCCCTCACCTCCCACTGAGCCAGCAATGATTTTATCAAAGGAAGGGACCCTCATAATCTCCACTACCTCCCCTCAACAGCAGCCACCACAAACCTGACACTGCAGTTAGTTGGCTGGAAAAAATGAAACTAGTTGTCACTCCACCATTTCCCATGAGTGTGTCCTGTTCCCTGACTCAGCCACGCAAACAGCCTGCCCACTCATAACCTCATCCAGCAATTTAGAGCTGAAAACCAACACTGCTGAGCCCACCTCATTCTTCCTTGCCCCCTTTTTCTACTTCTAATGCAACAATTGGCATGTTAACAACCAGGCAGAGAACAACCCCAAGTGCTTGGGTATTGAACCCAGACTGAAATCTCAGAAGGAAGCCATGCTAGAGAGAGCGATGGACAAGATCAAGGAAGACGTAGAAGGGCTATCTGTGCAGGTCAAAAAAATAACAACTTGTGGTTTGCGGGTGACGTAATCATCAACGAAAGAGATGAAGAAAAGCTAACGAGAAGGGTGCAGCCAGCAAACAGGGAAGGGAAACGGAACAGACTGATTATAAACATCGATTGGTATTTGGCAAAAAGGAAATAGGAAGGCAGATCAGCGTAAAGTGAGAGAACGTAGAGAAGTTCAAGTATCCTGCAAGAGACATAATGTATAATATAGACTGTAGAAGAAAATAGCGACTACAACCATGAAAGCAAGAACGAGTTTGAAGGTGATGGATAAGATCTGGAAAAGTGAAAGGACTAGCTTGGGAACAAAGAGGAGCATTCAACAGCATGTTGTACGGCTGAGAGAGGTGGGTGATAAGGAATGTTTCAGCGAGAAGGTTCTTGGCATTGGAGAGGAGTTGTTGGAGCAGGATGCTGAGAATAGGCTGGGCGGAGAAGGCCACCACGGAGGAATTCTATGGGAAGATTCAGCCAAAAGGGAACCTGCTCCAGAAGGTTCCCCCAGTGGAAGTTCCAGGTCTCCGGGCTTATTTGCCAGAGGAAGGATGAATTGAAAATGGAGAGCCCGGTATTGGGCATAACGGTGGGTTCAAGTAGGAGAGGCAGAGCCCAGAGAGAACAGGGAGCCGATGGATCAGCTTGGCACGGAGCTCGTCTACAGCAAGCAGGGCGCTCCACGCTCGAGAGGGAAAGATGGAAGGCGCTAGTGAGACGGGCATTGGACACCAACGGGCGCTGAGCCCATGGTTGATGAGGACGATGGCAAGAGCCTCCCTGGTGTGTTCCCTCAGCAGGGGCCCGCCCACCTTTCTGGGCAGGAAAAGAGAGCCGGCAATCAGTGATGCTTTGGGCCGGCCAAGGAGACAGGAGGCTGTGACCTCTCGCACATCAGCCCTTGACTTTCCAGCAGGCCATCACGGGCACGTGTCAGGACCAATGGCACGCAAATGAATAGCATTGGAGAGGCGGGGCGAAAAAGCCCACCAATCGAGCTGATGGTGGCGTGCCCTTGGCATGCCAAAGGAGCCCTGATGGAAAATGGGCAGAAAGAGGGCCTGTGCTTCCCCTTTCTGGCCTCGAGCTCCCAGAGCCTCCCTCCTTGGTGCACTCCCTGTGCAGCCGCTCCCCCTTCTGCGTGGGAAAAGGGGATGAGGAAGCTCTCTTGCTTCACGATGCTTGAGGAGACGGAGATGGAGAAGGAGACGGGAGGCCTTCATCTCTCACGGGTGCGCTTGACTTGTGGGCAAGCAGCCACACCACTTCAGGGCCTCGGGCAGTGCTTGACAAGCTGTGTCCCGCCGGTCACAGGCCGCCCCCCCTGGGCTTCCACGCGCGTCCCATCAGACCTTCTCTTTCCAATTGCCCATGTGCAGGATGGCCAGAGTCCACTGGTTTCCGTCAACCTCCTCTTTCTTCCCACCTTTCTTAGGCAAGCGACACGCACGTAAAGCAAGGACACGTCGAGAGAGATGCACGTTCCTTGCGCACCACGCTGAGGCTGAGAGGCGTGTGCTCCCTCCGCCTCCATTCTAGGGGCTGCTATGGAAGAATGGGCACACCTCACAAGTCCTCAGGAGGCAAGGGCATTGAGGAAAAGTACCCTCTGGCAGGAGACCACCTGGCTTCAAAGGCTCTTGTGGCTCACGCAGACGAAGGAGGGTCACTCCCGCGTCCCGTTTGGTCGCCTGGAGTGCCCAGCGCTGGGGCAAGAGTCTTGGCCGCCTGTGGGCTTCAGCCTGAATCAAAAGGCCACGAGAGGCAGGGCTAGCAGAGAATGGTTTTGATCCATCGAGACTTCTGGGTCCAGCACGCTCCCGCTGCACCACTCTGCTCAGTGCAGGGGCTGGGGCCCAGCGGGCAGCCTGGTGCTTCTCCTGCACTGATTGCCTGACGGCAAGGCGAGCACTGTGCTCGGAGGTGGCGCAAGCTGCCCGCAGGTGTCTCTGTGGCGCAATGGGTCAGCGCGTTCGGCTGTTAACCGAAAGGATGGTGGTTCGAGGCGGCGCGGTTAGGTGCGTGATGCTGTCTGCCCCTGTCTTACTGCAACCCCCTCCTTTTGCCGCCGCCACCACCACCAGCCTTCCCTTCTGGCCTCTTCCCCAGAAGAGCATGCTGGGCCAGTCCTTCACCATCTAAACTGCACAGCGTTCTTCAGATAAAAGAGCGGGAGAAAAGGTTGACAGTCAAATGGTTCGAGCCAACAAATGAGAGACCCCAAGCCTTTTTAGGTGACAAATCTGAGGAACTCTCCCAGATTGAAGTGACATTAGAGGAGGTTTTGGAATTAATTGATAAGCTGAATATTAACAAGTCTCCAGGAGCAGACGGTATTCACCCAAGGGTTCTGAAAGAACTCAAATGTGAAATTGCGGAGTTATTAACAGTGGTTTGTAACCTATCCTTTAAATCCACTTTGGTACCAAATGACTGGAAGACGGCCAATATAACGCCAATATTTAAAAAAGGCTCTAGAGGAGACCCTGGCAATTATAGACCGATAAGTTTAACATCAGTACCAGGCAAATTAGTAGAAACACTAGTAAAGAATAAAATTGCAAGGCATGTAGAAGAGCACGAATTGTTGGGCAAAAGTCAGCATGGTTTCTGCAGAGGGAAGTCGTGTCTAACTAATCTATTAGAATTCTTTGAAGGGGTTAATAAACATGCGGACAAGGGGCACCCAGTGGACATAATATACCTAGATTTCCAGAAAGCCTTTGACACGGTCCCACACCAAAGGCTTTTATGTAAATTAGGTGGTCATGGGATAGGAGGAAAGATCCTTTCATGGATCGGGAATTGGTTAAAAGACAGAAAACAAAGGGTGGGAATAAATGGTAAATTTTCACAATGGAGGGGGGTAACTAGTGGTGTTCCCCAGGGGTCTGTCCTGGGACCAATCCTGTTCAACTTGTTCATCAATGATCTAGAAAATGAGGTAAGCAGTGAGGTAGCAAAGTTTGCAGATGACACCAAGTTGTTCAGGACAGTCAAAACCAAAACAGATTGTGAAGAACTACAAAAAGATCTCAGCAAACTGAATGATTGAGCAGCAAAATGGCAAATGAAATTTAATGTGGGTAAGTGTAAGGTAATGCATGTTGGACAAAATAACCCAAATTACACATACTACATGATGGGGTCAAATTTAGCTACGACAGATCAGGAAAGGGATCTTGGAGTTATAGTGGATAATTCTCTGAAGACATCCACGCAGTGTTCAGCGGCAGTTAGTAAGGCAAATAGGATGTTAGGAATTATTAAAAAAGGGATCGATAATAAGACAAAAGATATCATACTTCCCCTATATAAAACTATGGTACGCCCACATCTTGAGTACTGCGTGCAGATGTGGTCTCCTCACCTCAAAAAAGATATATTGGCATTAGAAAAGGTTCAGAAAAGGGCGACTAAGATGATTAGGGGCTTGGAACGGGTCCCATATGGGGAGAGGCTAGAGAGACTGGGACTTTTCAGTTTGTAAAAGAGGCGATTGAGGGGCGATATGATAGAGGTATATAAAATCATGAATGGTGTGGAGAAAGTGAATATAGAAAAATTATTTACCTTTTCCCATAATACAAGAACTAGGGGACACCAAATGAAATTGATGGGTAGTAGGTTCAAAACTAATAAAAGGAAATTTTTCTTCACACAGCGCACAGTCAACCTGTGGAACTCCTTGCCCAAGGAGGCTGTGAAGGCCAGGACTCTATTAGGGTTTAAAAAAGAGCTAGATAAATTTTTGCAGGTTAGGTCCATAAATGGCTATTAGCCAGGGATAAAGTATGGTGCCCTAGCCCTCAGAACAAGGGCAGGAGATGGATGGCAGGAGATAAATCACTTGATTATTGTCTTCTGTTCTCCTTCTCTGGGGCACCTGGCATTGGCCACCGTCGGCAGATGGGATGCTGGGCTGGATGGACCTTTGGTCTGACCCAGTATGGCCGTTCTTATGTTCTTATGTTCTAATTGCAAGGATTTTGGTGCAGGCTTGTAGAACAGACAGAGTAAACAGCCCGCTTGCTAAACAGGTCTCTGACCTCCTCCTCCTCCTCCTCATTTAGCATGGCTCAGAAGGTCTTTTGGGCTCAGTTGAGAGCACAGAGCTTCCACAAGAGAGGAGCTGGAATGAAGAGCAATGTGGACGCCCAGACAGGGCCTTCCTCCAGCTCTTGAGCTCGTGTGGAGGGAATTGCCTCATTTTCCTTGTGTGAAACGAGATTCCAAGAAGGAGTTTCTCCATGCATGACAGAGTCTTTTGGAGCTAGCAGCCATTGTTTACACACTCATCTCAACGTTCCCAGCAAAATTCCTCAGAAGGGGACTGGCACCTCTGGAGGTCTTTGCCAGTCGCTTGAGCAGCAGGCTTGTGCAAAGAAAAAGTCAGCCAAGCCCTGCCAAGTCAGCCAGAAGCAAACCTTTGAAGTGCTTGTACGCAGCCAAAACTCAGAACTTCAGCTCCAAAAATGAGATGTGCCTGGAAGGAGTGCCAAGAAAGTCAGCAAATCGTCAGGCTCTTTCCTATCCTCTGTGGAAGTATAATATGTGACATTGTACATAAAAGAGTTACATTGTAAAAAGAAATTAAATCACACTATGATACAATGTTACTTCTGAGCTCAAAAAGGGGAAGTTATGTTTATACTGTGTGTAGGAATATAGGGTGGTTTGAATGGAGCCAGGTGTGCCTGGGAAAGCAGAAACCAAAGCAGTAGGTGCTAGACAGTAATTAATTAAGGTAAACAGGGAGTCATTGGCAGGGGATTGCTAAGGGTGATATGGAAATGAAGGTACGTGACTGGTCTCCGGGACCATATGGGGTGGGCATGTGTCTGTTTTTTTCCTTTTTTCCTTTGTCTATTAACTTGCCTTCTTGATCTGTATAAATTAAGAGACCTAAGCCCTGGGAGGGGGGCTCACTTTTCTAAATGTATTAGCAGAGCAGCTTTGCTAATAAACAGAGTGGTCTGACAAATTGTGAGTCTTGAGTCTAACTTTGACAATTTGGAGGTCCCACCGAGATGGCAAGCGTCTTCGCTGAGGCTGTGTGATCCCTGACTGCCTTGCAGGATGACCATGGCAGCCGGCACCTGGACATTTTGTCCGAGAGGTCCTCCACGAGACGGAAAGGTGCACAACCGCAGCGCAGTCTACGCCATCGAACCTGTTGGTTCCCACTCTGTTCTGGTCGGGGTCCTGGGATCTAACTTCTGGAATCTGGTCCTGATCAGGTAATTATTCTTTCTGGGTTTTGACCAGTCTGAGGACTGTCCTGTCTCTGTGTCTATCTGTCCTCCCTGTGGTGTGTTTGAGTCTGGGTGCCATCTCCGTCCGGGGACTGGCCGACCAAGGGGTTCCCATCCCCGCGGTCTGAATAAGTGAAATCTGCACAATTGCAGCCGCCCCACACCTTGGGTATAACCCCTGGTGTGAAAGCAAGGGCAATTGAGGCAGTAGCCTGTGGGCTCCTTTCTGTGTGTTGCACTGGGTACTGCTCTGACAAGCCTGAATTTCCTTCTTGTGTGAGTGCTGTGTGAAGTCCTCCTGGATGGGTAATCAGAAGTCTAAGGTAGAACAGTTCCCTAAGGGAACTCCGGCTCATTTTATGTATTTTAGGAGGGGTCCGGACTCTTGTAGGTTTCTTGAGAAATGGTCTAAACTGACCCTGGAGAACCCCAAATTACAGTGGCCACTGTTAGGTTCTTGGGACAAGGACTGAGTGAACGCCTTAAAAGACAAACTCGTCCTCCCCCCCAAAAAAAAACTAAATTGGCAAAAGGAGAGGTAGACTGCTTCATGCAGTGGTGGGAAGAGGCAAATCATAGGTGGACTGAATCAAAACTCACCTCTCTCAGAAATTCTAATGATAATTTAAAAGCCCAATTAAATGCAGTCTCTCTCACCACCAGTCCCAGCACTCCCCTTTACCCAGTCCTGTGTAATGATCTGGATCAAACCCGACCCCCACCATACTCCTGCTCAAGTAAAAAAAAAAAAAAAAACAGGGAAAGAAAAGCCTTCAGTAACTACAGATGATGAAAGCAATGATGAGAATGAGGAAAATACCCTCACTGGCCTCGCAGCCCTGCAAAATATTATGAAAAGACAACCCAAAGCAGACTGCAAAAATTCTCTTGATCTTGCTACCTGGAAAAGAGAATCTGATGGGAGGTTAAAAAAAAAATAGAGAATTCTAATAAAAATGTTGTGGCACCCTTACGAGTCCTTAAGGTGGAAGGAGGTGAGCCCATATGGAATTATAAGCCCTGGACCCGAACGGAACTTTTGTCTATAGTTAGAGGTTTTCCCAAGCCACAGGAAAATCCTATCATATTTGCTGTGGAGTTTCTGTTAATCTTTGAAACCTATGAACCCTCCGAGACAGACCTCCTCCACCTGTGTAAACTGTTAGCCTCTACCAGTCAGTATGAAACATGGTTGACTGCCGCAGACTGGCCAGCTGAGGCACGCCATTCAACCATGAAAAGTACTGACCCAGTTCGAATTACTGTAGACAATTCCAAACCTCTGCCTCGCCTGTCTCAGTATCCTTTAAATCCTGAAGCAGAGGCTGGTATTGCTCCAGTTATAACCGCATTGAAAGAACAAGGAATTATTGTTCCCTGTTCCAGCCCCTGTAACACCCCTATCCTCCCAGTTCGAAAGGCTGATGGTAAATCGTGACGGTTTGTTCAGGATCTTCGAGCCATTAACCGTATTGTCATACCTACTTTTCCAGTAGTCCCTAACCCTGCCGCAATATTGGCTTCTATTCCGCCAGACGCAACCCATTTTACTGTTGTGGATTTGTGTTCTCCTTTCTTCTCTGTCCCGGTTCACACTGAGTCCCAGAATCTTTTTGCCTTTTCTTATAAGGGTCAGCAATACACATGGACTACGCTTCCCCAGGGGTATACAGAGAGCCCACCTTGGTTCTCTCAAGCCCTAGCCAGGGATCTCGCTGACCTGTTTTTCCCATCGGGATCTACACTGATCCAATATGTAGATGACTTACTCCTCTGTTCCTCTTCATTGTCTGCCTCAGAAACTAATTCATTGATACTCCTTACTGCCTTAGCAAACAAGGGTCATAAGGCTTCCCGCTCTAAATTGCAGCTCTGTCAAACCTCTGTCACATACCTTGGCTTTGTTCTCTCCCAGGGCTCCCGTACATTTTCTCCAACCCGTGTTCAAGCCATCCTTAGTTTTCCCCAACCTCACTCTCCACGCCAGGTCAGAAAATACTTCGGCATGACAGGTTTTTGCAGGCAATGGATTCCCCAGTATGCTTCTCTTGCTAAACTGCTCCAGGAACTCACTCAATCCTCTGTGTCTGATCCCATGCCGTGGCCCCAGAAGCAAATGCTGCTTTTGTTTCTCTTAAACAGAGTTTAGCTTCTGCCCCTCCCTTAGGATTACCTGACTATTGCAAGCCTTTCACCCTTTTCTGTCATAAACAATCTGCTTGTGCACTCGGGGTTCTTACCCAAGAGCACGGTGACAGAAATTGCCCAGTAGCTTATTTCTCTGTGACATTGGATCCTGTTGCCCAGGGTTTACCCCCCTTCCTATGCGCTGTAGCTGCTGCAGCATGCCTGGTCGAGATGTCTGAGTCCCTTGTCCTCCATTCTCCTCTCACTCTCATGGTTCCTGTTTTAGGAATGACCAAGGTCGCCTCCTTGCAGGATATGCTGTGGTATCCCTCTCTGAAACTATAGAAGCTGAGCCTTTACCTTCTGTAACCTCAGCCCGGGTAGATGAACTGGTTGCCCTAACCCGTGCTTGCTTCCCGGCTGAGGGGCACTCTGCCACCATTTACACTGACTCTCGATATGCTTTTGGGGTTGTACTTGACTTTGGCACCCTCTGGCAGGCTCGAGGTTTCCTTACCTCTGCTGGTACCCCTATCAAGAATGGCCCCTACATTGCTGCTCTCCTGTATGCAGTTTTACTCCCATCTGCTTTAGCCATTGTTAAGTGTACTGGCCACTCAGCTGCAGACACTGAGGTGGCTAAAGGAAATGCACTTGCTGATGTTGCTGCAAAACATGCTGCCACTATGGAACCTTTGTTAGACGTGTTTCTTGGTTCCCTCTCTGTCTCCGTATCACCACTGTCCCTTTCTGATCTCGCCCAGCTCCAGGACTCTGCCCCAGAAGCAGAGAAAGACTCCTGGAGTGCCCAGGGTTGCTCTCTACATCCCGATTCCCTTTGGCGCTCGCCTACTGGTGCCCTCGTAGCCCCTCTTTCACTCTACCCATCTCTGGCCGCCCTGCTACATGGTGTTTCTCATGTTGGAAAGGAGGGGATGGTCTCTGCTATGACTAAGGCAGGATGGTGGGCTCCCCATTTCAGCTCTTTTGCAACCCACCACTGCGCTGCCTGTACTACTTGCCAAAGCTACAATGTAGGCAAGTCTGTAAGAGTAACACAAGGGTTTCGAGGTCTGCCTCAAGCACCTTTCTTACACTGGCAACTTGACTTTGTTCAAATGCCTAAGTGTCAGAAATATGAATTCATTTTAGTTATGGTATGTCTGTTTTCGGGTTGGATTGAAGCTTTCCCTGCCACAAAGCTGATTCATTGTCTGTTGCCAAATGCTTGTTAAACCATATTATCCCTACCAAGGGAATTCCTGCTACTCAGTCTAGTGACCGGGGAACACGTTTTACTGAAAAAAAAAAATTGTTCAGCATCTGAACCGGGTATTACATGTCACTCACCTATTGCACTGTCCCTACCATCCACAGAGTGCAGGTGCAGTTGAAAGGCGAAATGGTGTGCTAAAAAATAAGCTTGCAAAAAAAATTTGTGACTCTACAGGGTTAAACTGGCCAGCAGCTTTACCACTGGCCCTTATGGAAAGTCGATCATCCCCATCTCAAAGGCACAAATTAAGTCCATTTGAAATCATTATGGGACGCCCTATGCGAACAATGGCTACCATTACCCCAGTCCCAGACCTAAACCTGACTCACAGCACACTCCTTCAGTATTGCAAGGGATTAATGCAAGCTGTGAGTCACATCCATTCACAGGTACAAGCAGCCTGGCCAACGAAACCCACCTTCGAAAGCACGCCTTGGAACCCCGGTGGAAGGGTCCATACCAGGACCCTGTAAAGCTATCCAGCATCGCAGCATGGATACACGCTTCACAGTGTAAGAAAGCACCATCCCCAGTGGACCAAGCACCACCGCAGAACCACGCAGAGCCAATTTTGGCTCCAGAAAAAGACATAGAGGAACAGCCTGCAGTACCTTACAACCTACGCCCCCGTAAGGGTTGCCAGAAGCAGACAGTAAGCAGACAGCAGGACCCGAAAAGAAGCAGTAGTAAGCCTAGCGCCTGCTGCCTGGTGGACATAAAACCATGACTGCGGTTCCCTCAAGAGAGGTTGTCAGAACCAGAAAGGGTTCTGCCTTCAACATGGGTCCCTGGTGGAGCCTAACCCTCAGCTACTGGTTTCTTAAGGTCTGGGGAGTCCAATGTGACAATGACAATTCTTTTATTCAGCAACAAGTGTGGATAGCTCAGACTCTCAATATCTCTAATTGCTGGGTCTGCAGCCACATCCCAGCTCACCCACGAGCCAGCGTCCCCGTCATGGCAATTCCTCTGAATTCCTCAGAGCTCACTGGAGGACCTCATCCACTTGAAAAGATGTGAAAAAGAAATGACACTTGGAGATTGATGAGAACAAATGTTCCTAAATTTATAAGTGTGATGGAGGGAAAGGGCCACTGGTGCTGGGTGTGTAACGGGACAGGGCTAAATTTAGGGAGGAGCAGCTGTCTCCAATATATTGTGTCCCATGGTGTATGGGACGATTCAAATAAGATTGGAGAATGGCAAACCGGGTATGGAGATATGAATTTTTTCTCAACCTGGGATCAGACCGGAAAATCAATCTCTTGCTCCCCCTATAGCCTCCCTGAAAAAAACAACACAATCTTCCAATGTCATGCAAATGTTACTTCTTTCCCCAAGGAAGGTCATCCTGTGCCCTTTGGGGGATATTATTCCTCTTTTGTGGATACCTATATGTCAAAAGGGTGCAGCCAACCCTTCCCAGCTTTAAGAGGACATCATTAGGTCTGTGGGAGAAATGCTTATACCATGTTACCAGCTAACTGTTCAGGTATTTGTTATCCTGCTCAGCTTTTCCCGAAATTCCTTGTGCTTCAATATATACCTGCTAATACTAACAATGTAATAAATTGCGCGAGCCACTTGGTGCAAATTGCATACCTTCCCCACGAAGAGCCAAGCTCCTTGTGGAAATGGCTAAGTGGTTTATTTAATTTCTCTAGCCTAGGAAACTGGTTGTTTCAAAGAATTCTGACTATCTTATTTGAAATTTTAATGATTTTTGTATGTTTCCAATTAATCTCTTATTATATCCAAAGCTGTGCAAGGCACACCATCCAACAGGTTACCCCTAACCAGAAGGCCAATCTGATAGTTTTAAATATCACCAAAGAGAGGAATAAAAAAGAACGGTTAATCTACGAACCCGGTAATTGTTGGTCATAGGTGTAGCTTGACCAAAACAAGGGATTGTGGAAGTATAAGATGTGACATTGTACATAAAAGAGTTACATTGTAAAAAGAAATGAAATCACACTATAATACAATGTTACATCTGAGCTCAAAAAGGGGAAGTTATGTTGATATTGTGTGTAGAAATGTAGGGTGGGTTGGATGGAGCCAGGTGTGCCTGGGAAAGCAGAAACCAGAGCAGTACGTGCTAGACGGTAATTAATTAAGGTAACCAGGGAGTCATTGGCAGGGGATTGCTAAGGGTGATATGGAAATAAAGGTACGTGACTGGTCTCTGGGACTATATGGGGTGTGTGTGTGTCTGTTTTTTCCCTTTTTTCCTTTGTCTATTAACTTGTTTTCTTGATCTGTATAAATTAAGAGACCTAAGCCCTGGGATGGGGGCTCAATTTTCTAAATATATTAGCAGAGCAGCTTTGCTAATAAACAGAGTGGTCTGAAAAATAGTGAGTCTTGAGTCAAACTCTGACACCCCCTTTCTTCAGGAACGTGGTCCAAGATTTGGTGCAGACAGAGGAGTTGCGGCAACGATGTGTCTCTCCCTGTGACAATCGAAGAACGTCATCCCTGTCTCATGCCTTGCCAGGAAAGCGCGGCCATGCCGCCCAAGCCTGAGTCCCCTCCCGGCTGAGCCAGCGCAGAGTCAGGCGGGCCAAGGGCACAGTGAAGGGGGCGCCACATCCCGTGCCCCTCAGGGCCAAGCAGAGCTGCCTAGCACCCCAAGCACCAGTGACAAGACACAAGAAAGCAAGCGCATCCGACTGCAAAAACAAGACGACGAGTGCCCTAACTGGCCATGTAGCCGAGGGGCTGACAAGGATACCGAAGGCGAGATGGAGAGCGCAGCGCGAGGAACTGCTGGCGGACGAGCAAGCGGGACTCGGGAAAGATAGAAGGAGCAGAAAGCCGATATGGCAAGTGAGCCTGAGAGCGAAGAGAGCTGGACGAAAGGACCGGCACGTCGACAGTCGCCTCGTCCCTTCTCGGAAGGCGTTTGACAGGAGAGATGAGAAAGTCACTCGTCAGGTGTTGGGGTCGTCCAGAGTGGCCGGCAGACTGATACGGTTGCTGGAGGATACGGAGGAGGGTGAGGCGGCAGCGGCGAGCATGCGCGCAGAGATGGGAAGTTGGTTTAGAAGGAGGAGAGGTACGAGAGAAGGCGCTCCCCTAGCGCCGTGCGAGTTCATCACGCCCCCTCGAGAGAGCGATGGACAAGATCAAGGAAGAGGGAGAAGGGCTATCTGTGCAGGTCAAGAAAAACACCAAGTTGCGGTCGGCGGGTGAGGTAGTCATCGTGGAGGAACATGAAGAGAAGCTAGGGAGAAGGGTGCAGGCGCTAAGCGGGGAAGGGAAAGGGCACGGGCCGATTCTGACCATCGTTTGGTAATTGGCGATAAGGAAATAGGGGGGAAGATCAGCGGCGAGGGGCTCGAAGGAGACAACGTAGAGAAGTTCACGCATCTGGCAAGGGGCGTAACGTATGATGTGGACTGGAAGAAGAAACTAGCGCCTAGGAGCGTGAAAGCAAGAGCGAGTTTGAAGGCGACGGATCAGATCTGGCAAAGCGAAAGGAAGAAAGCGGAGCGCTCAGCAGCATGTTGTCCATCTGGGAGAGGTGGGTGAAAAGGCAAGTTTCAGCGAGAAGGTTCGTGGCGTTGGAGAGGAGTTGTTGGAGCAGGATGCTGAGAATAGGCTGGGCGGAGAAGGTCACCAAGGAGGAATTGTATGGGAAGATTCAGCCAAAAGGGAATCTGCTCCAGAAGGTTCCCCCAGTGGAAGTTCCAGGTCTCCGGGCTTATTTGCCAGAGGAAGGATGACTTGAAAAATGGAGAGCCTGGTATTGGGCATAACGGTGGGTTCGAATAGGAGAGGCAGAGCCCAGAGAGAACAGGGAGCCGATGGATCAGCTTGGCACGGAGCTCGTCTACAGCAAGAAGGGCGCTCCACGCTCGAGAGGGAAAGATGGAAGGCGCTAGTGAGACGGGCATTGGACACCAACGGGCGCTGAGCCCATGGTTGATGAGGACGATGGCAAGAGCCTCCCTGGTGTGTTCCCTCAGCAGGGGCCCGCCCACCTTTCTGGGCAGGAAAAGAGAGCCGGCAACCAGTGATGCTTCGGGCCGGCCAAGGAGCCAGGAGGCTGCGACCTCTCGCACATCAGCCCTTGACTTTCCAGCAGGCCATCACGGGCATGTCTCAGGACCAATGGCACGCAAATGAATGGCATTGGAGAGGCGGGGCGAAAGAGCCCACCAATCGAGCCGATGGTGGCGTACCCTTGGCATGCCAAAGGAGCCCTGATGGAAAATGGGCAGAAAGAGGGCCTGTGCTTCCCCTTTCTGGCCTCGAGCTCCCAGAGCCTCCCTCCTTGGTACACTCCCTGTGCAGCCGCTCCCCCTTCTGCGTGGGAAAAGGGGATGAGGCAGCTCTCTTGCTTCACGACGCTTGAGGAGACGGAGACGGAGACGGAGACGGGAGGCCTTCATCTCTCACGGGTGCGCTTGACTTGTGGGCAAGCAGCCACACCACTTCAGGGCCTCGGGCAGTGCTTGACAAGCTGTGTCCCGCCGGTCACAGGCCGCCCCCTGGGCTTCCACGCGCGTCCCATCAGACCTTCTCTTTCCAATTGCCCATGCGCAGGATGGCCAGAGTCCACTGGTTTCCGTCAACCTCCTCTTTCTTCCCACCTTTCTTAGGCAAGCGACACGCACGTAAAGCAAGGACACGTCGAGAGAGATGCACGTTCCTTGCGCACCACGCTGAGGCTGAGAGCCGTGTGCTCCCTCCGCCTCCATTCTAGGGGCTGCTATGGAAGAATGGGCACACCCCACAAGTCCTCAGGAGGCAAGGGCATTGAGCAAAAGTAGCCTCTGGCAGGAGACCACCTGGCTTCAAAGCCTCTTGTGGCTCACGCAGACGAAGGAGGGTCACTCCCGCGTCCTGTTTGCTCGCCTGCAGTGCCCAGCGCTGGGGCAAGAGTCTTGGCCGCCTGTGGGCTTCAGCCTGAATCAAAAGGCCACGAGAGGCAGGGCTAGCAGAGAATGGTTTCGATCCATCGACCTCTGGGTTATTGGCCCAGCACGCTCCCGCTGCGCCACTCTGCTCAGTGAAGGGGCTGGGGCCCAGCGGGCAGCCTGGTGCTTCTCCTGCACCGATTGCCTGACGGCAAGGCGAGCACTGTGCTCGGAGGTGGCGCAAGCTGCCCGCAGGTGTCTCTGTGGCGCAATGGGTCAGCGCGTTCGGCTGTTAACCGAAAGGATGGTGGTTTGAGCCCACCCGGAGGCGGCGCGGTTAGATGCCTGATGCTGTCTGCCCCTGTCTTACTGCAACCCCCCTCCTTTTGCCGCCACCACCACCAGCCTTCCCTTCTGGCCTCTTCCCCAGAAGAGCATGCTGGGCCAGTCCTTCACCATCTAAACTGCACAGCGTTCTTCAGATAAAAGAGCGGGAGAAAAGGTCGACAGTCAAACGGTTCGAGCCAACAAATGAGAGACCCCAATTGCAAGGATTTTGGTGCAGGCTTGTAGAACAGACAGAGTAAACAGCCCGCTTGCTAAACAGGTCTCTGACCTCCTCCTCCTCATTTAGCGTGGCTCCGAAGATCTTTTGGGCTCAGTTGAGAGCACAGAGCTTCCACGAGACAGGAGCTGGAATGAAGAGCAATGTGGAAGCCCAGACAGGGCCTTCCTCCAGCTCTCGAGCTCGTGTGGAGGGAACTGCCTCGTTTTCCTTGTGTGAAAGGAGGTTCCACGAAGGAGTTTCTCCACGCATGACACAGTCCTTTGGAGCGAGCAGCCATTGTTTACATGCTCATCTCAACGTTCCCAGCAAAATTCCTCAGAAGGGGACTGGCACCTCTGGAGGCCTTTGCCAGTCGCTTGAGCAGCAGGCTTGTGCAAAGAAAAAGTCAGCCAAGCCCTGCCAAGTCGGCCGGAAGCAAACCTTTGAAGCGCTTGTCCGCAGCCAAAACTCAGAACTTCAGCTCCAAAAATGAGACGTGCCTGGAAGGAGTGGCAAGAAAGTCAGCAAATCGTCAGGCTCTTTCCTCTCCCGCTTCCTTCAGCCACTTGGTCCAAGATTTGGTGCAGACAGAGGAGTTGCGGCAACGATGTGTCTCTCCCTGTGACAATCGAAGAACGTCATCCCTGTCTCATGCCTTGCCAGGGAAGCGCGGCCATGCCGCCCAAGCCTGAGTCCCCTCCCGGCTGAGCCAGCGCATAGCCAGGCGGGCCAAGGGCAGAGTGAAGGGGGCGCCACATCCCGTGCCCCTCAGGGCCAAGCAGAGCTGCCTAGCACCCCAAGAGCCAGTGACAAGACACAAGAAAGCAAGCGCATCCGACTGCAAGAACAAGACGACGAGTGCCCTAACCGGCCATGTACCCGAGGGGCTGACAAGGATACCGAAGGCGAGATGGAGAGCGCAGCGCGAGGAACTGCTGGCGGACGAGCAAGCGGGACTCGGGAAAGATAGAAGGAGCAGACAGCCGATATGGCAAGCGAGCCTGAGAGCGCAGAGAGCTGGACGAAAGGACCGGCACGTCGACAGTCGCCTCGTCCCTTCTCGGAAGGCGTTTGACAGGAGAGATGAGAAAGTCACTCGTCAGGTGTTGGGGTCGTCCGGAGTGGACGGCAGACTGATACGGTTGCTGGAGGATACGGAGGAGGGTGAGGCGGCAGCGGCGAGCATGCGCGCAGAGATGGGAAGTTGGTTTAGAAGGAGGAGAGGTACGAGAGAAGGCGCTCCCCTAGCGCCGTGCGAGTTCATCACGCCCCCTCGAGAGAGCGATGGACAAGATCAAGGAAGAGGGAGAAGGGCTATCTGTGCAGGTCAAGAAAAACACCAAGTTGCGGTCGGCGGGTGAGGTAGTCATCGTGGAAGAAGATGAAGAGAAGCTAGGGAGAAGGGTGCAGGCGCTAAGCGGGGAAGGGAAAGGGCACGGGCCCATTCTGACCATCGCTTGGTAATTGGCGATAAGGAAATAGGGAGGAAGATCAGCGGCGAGGGGCTCGAAGGAGACAACGTAGAGAAGTTCACGCATCCGGCTAGGGGCGTAACGTATGATGTGGACTGGAAGAAGAAACTAGCGCCTAGGAGCGTGAAAGCAAGAGCGAGTTTGAAGGCGACGGATCAGATCTGGCAAAGCGAAAGGCAGAAAGCGGAGCGCTCAGCAGCATGTTGTCCGTCTGGGAGAGGTGGGTGAAAAGGCAAGTTTCAGCGAGAAGGTTCGTGGCGTTGGAGAGGAGTTGTTGGAGCAGGATGCTGAGAATCGGCTGGGCGGAGAAGGTCACCAAGGAGGAATTGTATGGGAAGATTCAGCCCAAAGGGAATCTGCTCCAGAAGGTTCCCCCAGTGGAAGTTCCAGGTCTCCGGGCTTATTTGCCAGAGGAAGGACGACTTGAAAAATGGAGAGCCCGGTATTGGGCATAACGGTGGGTTCGAACAGGAGAGGCAGAGCCCAGAGAGAACAGGGAGCCGATGGATCAGCTTGGCACGGAGCTCGTCTACAGCAAGCAGGGCGCTCCACGCTCGAGAGGGAAAGATGGAAGGCGCTAGTGAGACGGGCATTGGACACCAACGGGCGCTGAGCCCATGGTTGATGAGGACGATGGCAAGAGCCTCCCTGGTGTGTTCCCTCAGCAGGGGCCCGCCCACCTTTCTGGGCAGGAAAAGAGAGCCGGCAACCAGTGATGCTTCGGGCCGGCCAGGGAGCCAGGAGGCTGCGACCTCTCGCACATCAGCCCTTGACTTTCCAGCAGGCCATCACGGGCACGTGTCAGGACCAATGGCACGCAAATGAATGGCATTGGAGAGGCGGGGCGAAAGAGCCCACCAATCGAGCCGATGGTGGCGTGCCCTTGGCATGCCAAAGGAGCCCTGATGGAAAATGGGCAGAAAGAGGGCCTGTGCTTCCCCTTTCTGGCCTCGAGCTCCCAGAGCCTCCCTCCTTGGTGCACTCCCTGTGCAGCCGCTCCCCCTTCTGCGTGGGAAAAGGGGATGAGGCAGCTCTCTTGCTTCACGACGCTTGAGGAGACGGAGACGGAGACGGAGACGGAGACGGGAGGCCTTCATCTCTCACGGGTGCGCTTGACTTGTGGGCAAGCAGCCACACCACTTCAGGGCCTCGGGCAGTGCTTGACAAGCTGTGTCCCGCCGGTCACAGGCCGCCCCCTGGGCTTCCACGCGCGTCCCATCAGACCTTCTCTTTCCAATTGCCCATGCGCAGGATGGCCAGAGTCCACTGGTTTCCGTCAACCTCCTCTTTCTTCCCACCTTTCTTAGGCAAGCGACACGCACGTAAAGCAAGGACACGTCGAGAGAGATGCACGTTCCTTGCGCACCACGCTGAGGCTGAGAGCCGTGTGCTCCCTCCGCCTCCATTCTAGGGGCTGCTATGGAAGAATGGGCACACCCCACAAGTCCTCAGGAGGCAAGGGCATTGAGCAAAAGTAGCCTCTGGCAGGAGACCACCTGGCTTCAAAGGCTCTTGTGGCTCACGCAGACGAAGGAGGGTCACTCCCGCGTCCTGTTTGCTCGCCTGCAGTGCCCAGCGCTGGGGCAAGAGTCTTGGCCGCCTGTGGGCTTCAGCCTGAATCAAAAGGCCACGAGAGGCAGGGCTAGCAGAGAATGGTTTCGATCCATCGACCTCTGGGTTATGGGCCCAGCACGCTCCCGCTGCGCCACTCTGCTCAGCGCAGGGGCTGGGGCCCAGCGGGCAGCCTGGTGCTTCTCCTGCACCGATTGCCTGACGGCAAGGCGAGCACTGTGCTCGGAGGTGGCGCAAGCTGCCCGCAGGTGTCTCTGTGGCGCAATGGGTCAGCGCGTTCGGCTGTTAACCGAAAGGATGGTGGTTCGAGCCCACCCGGAGGCGGCGCGGTTAGGTGCCTGATGCTGTCTGCCCCTGTCTTACTGCAACCCCCCTCCTTTTGCCGCCGCCGCCGCCACCACCACCAGCCTTCCCTTCTGGCCTCTTCCCCAGAAGAGCATGCTGGGCCAGTCCTTCACCATCTAAACTGCACAGCGTTCTTCAGATAAAAGAGCGGGAGAAAAGGTCGACAGTCAAACGGTTCGAGCCAACAAATGAGAGACCCCAGTTGCAAGGATTTTGGTGCAGGCTTGTAGAACAGACAGAGTAAACAGCCCGCTTGCTAAACAGGTCTCTGACCTCCTCCTCCTCATTTAGCGTGGCTCCGAAGATCTTTTGGGCTCAGTTGAGAGCACAGAGCTTCCACGAGACAGGAGCTGGAATGAAGAGCAATGTGGAAGCCCAGACAGGGCCTTCCTCCAGCTCTCGAGCTCGTGTGGAGGGAACTGCCTCGTTTTCCTTGTGTGAAAGGAGGTTCCACGAAGGAGTTTCTCCACGCATGACACAGTCCTTTGGAGCGAGCAGCCATTGTTTACATGCTCATCTCAACGTTCCCAGCAAAATTCCTCAGAAGGGGACTGGCACCTCTGGAGGCCTTTGCCAGTCGCTTGAGCAGCAGGCTTGTGCAAAGAAAAAGTCAGCCAAGCCCTGCCAAGTCGGCCGGAAGCAAACCTTTGAAGCGCTTGTCCGCAGCCAAAACTCAGAACTTCAGCTCCAAAAATGAGACGTGCCTGGAAGGAGTGGCAAGAAAGTCAGCAAATCGTCAGGCTCTTTCCTCTCCCGCTTCCTTCAGCCACTTGGTCCAAGATTTGGTGCAGACAGAGGAGTTGCGGCAACGATGTGTCTCTCCCTGTGACAATCGAAGAACGTCATCCCTGTCTCATGCCTTGCCAGGGAAGCGCGGCCATGCCGCCCAAGCCTGAGTCCCCTCCCGGCTGAGCCAGCGCACAGCCAGGCGGGCCAAGGGCAGAGTGAAGGGGGCGCCACATCCCGTGCCCCTCAGGGCCAAGCAGAGCTGCCTAGCACCCCAAGAGCCAGTGACAAGACACAAGAAAGCAAGCGCATCCGACTGCAAGAACAAGACGACGAGTGCCCTAACCGGCCATGTACCCGAGGGGCTGACAAGGATACCGAAGGCGAGATGGAGAGCGCAGCGCGAGGAACTGCTGGCGGACGAGCAAGCGGGACTCGGGAAAGATAGAAGGAGCAGACAGCCGATATGGCAAGCGAGCCTGAGAGCGCAGAGAGCTGGACGAAAGGACCGGCACGTCGACAGTCGCCTCGTCCCTTCTCGGAAGGCGTTTGACAGGAGAGATGAGAAAGTCACTCGTCAGGTGTTGGGGTCGTCCGGAGTGGACGGCAGACTGATACGGTTGCTGGAGGATACGGAGGAGGGTGAGGCGGCAGCGGCGAGCATGCGCGCAGAGATGGGAAGTTGGTTTAGAAGGAGGAGAGGTACGAGAGAAGGCGCTCCCCTAGCGCCGTGCGAGTTCATCACGCCCCCTCGAGAGAGCGATGGACAAGATCAAGGAAGAGGGAGAAGGGCTATCTGTGCAGGTCAAGAAAAACACCAAGTTGCGGTCGGCGGGTGAGGTAGTCATCGTGGAAGAAGATGAAGAGAAGCTAGGGAGAAGGGTGCAGGCGCTAAGCGGGGAAGGGAAAGGGCACGGGCCCATTCTGACCATCGCTTGGTAATTGGCGATAAGGAAATAGGGAGGAAGATCAGCGGCGAGGGGCTCGAAGGAGACAACGTAGAGAAGTTCACGCATCCGGCTAGGGGCGTAACGTATGATGTGGACTGGAAGAAGAAACTAGCGCCTAGGAGCGTGAAAGCAAGAGCGAGTTTGAAGGCGACGGATCAGATCTGGCAAAGCGAAAGGCAGAAAGCGGAGCGCTCAGCAGCATGTTGTCCGTCTGGGAGAGGTGGGTGAAAAGGCAAGTTTCAGCGAGAAGGTTCGTGGCGTTGGAGAGGAGTTGTTGGAGCAGGATGCTGAGAATAGGCTGGGCGGAGAAGGTCACCAAGGAGGAATTGTATGGGAAGATTCAGCCCAAAGGGAATCTGCTCCAGAAGGTTCCCCCAGTGGAAGTTCCAGGTCTCCGGGCTTATTTGCCAGAGGAAGGACGACTTGAAAAATGGAGAGCCCGGTATTGGGCATAACGGTGGGTTCGAACAGGAGAGGCAGAGCCCAGAGAGAACAGGGAGCCGATGGATCAGCTTGGCACGGAGCTCGTCTACAGCAAGCAGGGCGCTCCACGCTCGAGAGGGAAAGATGGAAGGCGCTAGTGAGACGGGCATTGGACACCAACGGGCGCTGAGCCCATGGTTGATGAGGACGATGGCAAGAGCCTCCCTGGTGTGTTCCCTCAGCAGGGGCCCGCCCACCTTTCTGGGCAGGAAAAGAGAGCCGGCAACCAGTGATGCTTCGGGCCGGCCAGGGAGCCAGGAGGCTGCGACCTCTCGCACATCAGCCCTTGACTTTCCAGCAGGCCATCACGGGCACGTGTCAGGACCAATGGCACGCAAATGAATGGCATTGGAGAGGCGGGGCGAAAGAGCCCACCAATCGAGCCGATGGTGGCGTGCCCTTGGCATGCCAAAGGAGCCCTGATGGAAAATGGGCAGAAAGAGGGCCTGTGCTTCCCCTTTCTGGCCTCGAGCTCCCAGAGCCTCCCTCCTTGGTGCACTCCCTGTGCAGCCGCTCCCCCTTCTGCGTGGGAAAAGGGGATGAGGCAGCTCTCTTGCTTCACGACGCTTGAGGAGACGGAGACGGAGACGGAGACGGAGACGGGAGGCCTTCATCTCTCACGGGTGCGCTTGACTTGTGGGCAAGCAGCCACACCACTTCAGGGCCTCGGGCAGTGCTTGACAAGCTGTGTCCCGCCGGTCACAGGCCGCCCCCTGGGCTTCCACGCGCGTCCCATCAGACCTTCTCTTTCCAATTGCCCATGCGCAGGATGGCCAGAGTCCACTGGTTTCCGTCAACCTCCTCTTTCTTCCCACCTTTCTTAGGCAAGCGACACGCACGTAAAGCAAGGACACGTCGAGAGAGATGCACGTTCCTCGCGCACCACGCTGAGGCTGAGAGCCGTGTGCTCCCTCCGCCTCCATTCTAGGGGCTGCTATGGAAGAATGGGCACACCCCACAAGTCCTCAGGAGGCAAGGGCATTGAGCAAAAGTAGCCTCTGGCAGGAGACCACCTGGCTTCAAAGCCTCTTGTGGCTCACGCAGACGAAGGAGGGTCACTCCCGCGTCCTGTTTGCTCGCCTGCAGTGCCCAGCGCTGGGGCAAGAGTCTTGGCCGCCTGTGGGCTTCAGCCTGAATCAAAAGGCCACGAGAGGCAGGGCTAGCAGAGAATGGTTTCGATCCATCGACCTCTGGGTTATGGGCCCAGCACGCTCCCGCTGCGCCACTCTGCTCAGCGCAGGGGCTGGGGCCCAGCGGGCAGCCTGGTGCTTCTCCTGCACCGATTGCCTGACGGCAAGGCGAGCACTGTGCTCGGAGGTGGCGCAAGCTGCCCGCAGGTGTCTCTGTGGCGCAATGGGTCAGCGCGTTCGGCTGTTAACCGAAAGGATGGTGGTTCGAGCCCACCCGGAGGCGGCGCGGTTAGGTGCCTGATGCTGTCTGCCCCTGTCTTACTGCAACCCCCCTCCTTTTGCCGCCGCCGCCGCCACCACCACCAGCCTTCCCTTCTGGCCTCTTCCCCAGAAGAGCATGCTGGGCCAGTCCTTCACCATCTAAACTGCACAGCGTTCTTCAGATAAAAGAGCGGGAGAAAAGGTCGACAGTCAAACGGTTCGAGCCAACAAATGAGAGACCCCAGTTGCAAGGATTTTGGTGCAGGCTTGTAGAACAGACAGAGTAAACAGCCCGCTTGCTAAACAGGTCTCTGACCTCCTCCTCCTCATTTAGCGTGGCTCCGAAGATCTTTTGGGCTCAGTTGAGAGCACAGAGCTTCCACGAGACAGGAGCTGGAATGAAGAGCAATGTGGAAGCCCAGACAGGGCCTTCCTCCAGCTCTCGAGCTCGTGTGGAGGGAACTGCCTCGTTTTCCTTGTGTGAAAGGAGGTTCCACGAAGGAGTTTCTCCACGCATGACACAGTCCTTTGGAGCGAGCAGCCATTGTTTACATGCTCATCTCAACGTTCCCAGCAAAATTCCTCAGAAGGGGACTGGCACCTCTGGAGGCCTTTGCCAGTCGCTTGAGCAGCAGGCTTGTGCAAAGAAAAAGTCAGCCAAGCCCTGCCAAGTCGGCCGGAAGCAAACCTTTGAAGCGCTTGTCCGCAGCCAAAACTCAGAACTTCAGCTCCAAAAATGAGACGTGCCTGGAAGGAGTGGCAAGAAAGTCAGCAAATCGTCAGGCTCTTTCCTCTCCCGCTTCCTTCAGCCACTTGGTCCAAGATTTGGTGCAGACAGAGGAGTTGCGGCAACGATGTGTCTCTCCCTGTGACAATCGAAGAACGTCATCCCTGTCTCATGCCTTGCCAGGGAAGCGCGGCCATGCCGCCCAAGCCTGAGTCCCCTCCCGGCTGAGCCAGCGCACAGCCAGGCGGGCCAAGGGCAGAGTGAAGGGGGCGCCACATCCCGTGCCCCTCAGGGCCAAGCAGAGCTGCCTAGCACCCCAAGAGCCAGTGACAAGACACAAGAAAGCAAGCGCATCCGACTGCAAGAACAAGACGACGAGTGCCCTAACCGGCCATGTACCCGAGGGGCTGACAAGGATACCGAAGGCGAGATGGAGAGCGCAGCGCGAGGAACTGCTGGCGGACGAGCAAGCGGGACTCGGGAAAGATAGAAGGAGCAGACAGCCGATATGGCAAGCGAGCCTGAGAGCGCAGAGAGCTGGACGAAAGGACCGGCACGTCGACAGTCGCCTCGTCCCTTCTCGGAAGGCGTTTGACAGGAGAGATGAGAAAGTCACTCGTCAGGTGTTGGGGTCGTCCGGAGTGGACGGCAGACTGATACGGTTGCTGGAGGATACGGAGGAGGGTGAGGCGGCAGCGGCGAGCATGCGCGCAGAGATGGGAAGTTGGTTTAGAAGGAGGAGAGGTACGAGAGAAGGCGCTCCCCTAGCGCCGTGCGAGTTCATCACGCCCCCTCGAGAGAGCGATGGACAAGATCAAGGAAGAGGGAGAAGGGCTATCTGTGCAGGTCAAGAAAAACACCAAGTTGCGGTCGGCGGGTGAGGTAGTCATCGTGGAAGAAGATGAAGAGAAGCTAGGGAGAAGGGTGCAGGCGCTAAGCGGGGAAGGGAAAGGGCACGGGCCCATTCTGACCATCGCTTGGTAATTGGCGATAAGGAAATAGGGAGGAAGATCAGCGGCGAGGGGCTCGAAGGAGACAACGTAGAGAAGTTCACGCATCCGGCTAGGGGCGTAACGTATGATGTGGACTGGAAGAAGAAACTAGCGCCTAGGAGCGTGAAAGCAAGAGCGAGTTTGAAGGCGACGGATCAGATCTGGCAAAGCGAAAGGCAGAAAGCGGAGCGCTCAGCAGCATGTTGTCCGTCTGGGAGAGGTGGGTGAAAAGGCAAGTTTCAGCGAGAAGGTTCGTGGCGTTGGAGAGGAGTTGTTGGAGCAGGATGCTGAGAATAGGCTGGGCGGAGAAGGTCACCAAGGAGGAATTGTATGGGAAGATTCAGCCCAAAGGGAATCTGCTCCAGAAGGTTCCCCCAGTGGAAGTTCCAGGTCTCCGGGCTTATTTGCCAGAGGAAGGACGACTTGAAAAATGGAGAGCCCGGTATTGGGCATAACGGTGGGTTCGAACAGGAGAGGCAGAGCCCAGAGAGAACAGGGAGCCGATGGATCAGCTTGGCACGGAGCTCGTCTACAGCAAGCAGGGCGCTCCACGCTCGAGAGGGAAAGATGGAAGGCGCTAGTGAGACGGGCATTGGACACCAACGGGCGCTGAGCCCATGGTTGATGAGGACGATGGCAAGAGCCTCCCTGGTGTGTTCCCTCAGCAGGGGCCCGCCCACCTTTCTGGGCAGGAAAAGAGAGCCGGCAACCAGTGATGCTTCGGGCCGGCCAGGGAGCCAGGAGGCTGCGACCTCTCGCACATCAGCCCTTGACTTTCCAGCAGGCCATCACGGGCACGTGTCAGGACCAATGGCACGCAAATGAATGGCATTGGAGAGGCGGGGCGAAAGAGCCCACCAATCGAGCCGATGGTGGCGTGCCCTTGGCATGCCAAAGGAGCCCTGATGGAAAATGGGCAGAAAGAGGGCCTGTGCTTCCCCTTTCTGGCCTCGAGCTCCCAGAGCCTCCCTCCTTGGTGCACTCCCTGTGCAGCCGCTCCCCCTTCTGCGTGGGAAAAGGGGATGAGGCAGCTCTCTTGCTTCACGACGCTTGAGGAGACGGAGACGGAGACGGAGACGGAGACGGGAGGCCTTCATCTCTCACGGGTGCGCTTGACTTGTGGGCAAGCAGCCACACCACTTCAGGGCCTCGGGCAGTGCTTGACAAGCTGTGTCCCGCCGGTCACAGGCCGCCCCCTGGGCTTCCACGCGCGTCCCATCAGACCTTCTCTTTCCAATTGCCCATGCGCAGGATGGCCAGAGTCCACTGGTTTCCGTCAACCTCCTCTTTCTTCCCACCTTTCTTAGGCAAGCGACACGCACGTAAAGCAAGGACACGTCGAGAGAGATGCACGTTCCTCGCGCACCACGCTGAGGCTGAGAGCCGTGTGCTCCCTCCGCCTCCATTCTAGGGGCTGCTATGGAAGAATGGGCACACCCCACAAGTCCTCAGGAGGCAAGGGCATTGAGCAAAAGTAGCCTCTGGCAGGAGACCACCTGGCTTCAAAGCCTCTTGTGGCTCACGCAGACGAAGGAGGGTCACTCCCGCGTCCTGTTTGCTCGCCTGCAGTGCCCAGCGCTGGGGCAAGAGTCTTGGCCGCCTGTGGGCTTCAGCCTGAATCAAAAGGCCACGAGAGGCAGGGCTAGCAGAGAATGGTTTCGATCCATCGACCTCTGGGTTATGGGCCCAGCACGCTCCCGCTGCGCCACTCTGCTCAGCGCAGGGGCTGGGGCCCAGCGGGCAGCCTGGTGCTTCTCCTGCACCGATTGCCTGACGGCAAGGCGAGCACTGTGCTCGGAGGTGGCGCAAGCTGCCCGCAGGTGTCTCTGTGGCGCAATGGGTCAGCGCGTTCGGCTGTTAACCGAAAGGATGGTGGTTCGAGCCCACCCGGAGGCGGCGCGGTTAGGTGCCTGATGCTGTCTGCCCCTGTCTTACTGCAACCCCCCTCCTTTTGCCGCCGCCGCCGCCACCACCACCAGCCTTCCCTTCTGGCCTCTTCCCCAGAAGAGCATGCTGGGCCAGTCCTTCACCATCTAAACTGCACAGCGTTCTTCAGATAAAAGAGCGGGAGAAAAGGTCGACAGTCAAACGGTTCGAGCCAACAAATGAGAGACCCCAGTTGCAAGGATTTTGGTGCAGGCTTGTAGAACAGACAGAGTAAACAGCCCGCTTGCTAAACAGGTCTCTGACCTCCTCCTCCTCATTTAGCGTGGCTCCGAAGATCTTTTGGGCTCAGTTGAGAGCACAGAGCTTCCACGAGACAGGAGCTGGAATGAAGAGCAATGTGGAAGCCCAGACAGGGCCTTCCTCCAGCTCTCGAGCTCGTGTGGAGGGAACTGCCTCGTTTTCCTTGTGTGAAAGGAGGTTCCACGAAGGAGTTTCTCCACGCATGACACAGTCCTTTGGAGCGAGCAGCCATTGTTTACATGCTCATCTCAACGTTCCCAGCAAAATTCCTCAGAAGGGGACTGGCACCTCTGGAGGCCTTTGCCAGTCGCTTGAGCAGCAGGCTTGTGCAAAGAAAAAGTCAGCCAAGCCCTGCCAAGTCGGCCGGAAGCAAACCTTTGAAGCGCTTGTCCGCAGCCAAAACTCAGAACTTCAGCTCCAAAAATGAGACGTGCCTGGAAGGAGTGGCAAGAAAGTCAGCAAATCGTCAGGCTCTTTCCTCTCCCGCTTCCTTCAGCCACTTGGTCCAAGATTTGGTGCAGACAGAGGAGTTGCGGCAACGATGTGTCTCTCCCTGTGACAATCGAAGAACGTCATCCCTGTCTCATGCCTTGCCAGGGAAGCGCGGCCATGCCGCCCAAGCCTGAGTCCCCTCCCGGCTGAGCCAGCGCACAGCCAGGCGGGCCAAGGGCAGAGTGAAGGGGGCGCCACATCCCGTGCCCCTCAGGGCCAAGCAGAGCTGCCTAGCACCCCAAGAGCCAGTGACAAGACACAAGAAAGCAAGCGCATCCGACTGCAAGAACAAGACGACGAGTGCCCTAACCGGCCATGTACCCGAGGGGCTGACAAGGATACCGAAGGCGAGATGGAGAGCGCAGCGCGAGGAACTGCTGGCGGACGAGCAAGCGGGACTCGGGAAAGATAGAAGGAGCAGACAGCCGATATGGCAAGCGAGCCTGAGAGCGCAGAGAGCTGGACGAAAGGACCGGCACGTCGACAGTCGCCTCGTCCCTTCTCGGAAGGCGTTTGACAGGAGAGATGAGAAAGTCACTCGTCAGGTGTTGGGGTCGTCCGGAGTGGACGGCAGACTGATACGGTTGCTGGAGGATACGGAGGAGGGTGAGGCGGCAGCGGCGAGCATGCGCGCAGAGATGGGAAGTTGGTTTAGAAGGAGGAGAGGTACGAGAGAAGGCGCTCCCCTAGCGCCGTGCGAGTTCATCACGCCCCCTCGAGAGAGCGATGGACAAGATCAAGGAAGAGGGAGAAGGGCTATCTGTGCAGGTCAAGAAAAACACCAAGTTGCGGTCGGCGGGTGAGGTAGTCATCGTGGAAGAAGATGAAGAGAAGCTAGGGAGAAGGGTGCAGGCGCTAAGCGGGGAAGGGAAAGGGCACGGGCCCATTCTGACCATCGCTTGGTAATTGGCGATAAGGAAATAGGGAGGAAGATCAGCGGCGAGGGGCTCGAAGGAGACAACGTAGAGAAGTTCACGCATCCGGCTAGGGGCGTAACGTATGATGTGGACTGGAAGAAGAAACTAGCGCCTAGGAGCGTGAAAGCAAGAGCGAGTTTGAAGGCGACGGATCAGATCTGGCAAAGCGAAAGGCAGAAAGCGGAGCGCTCAGCAGCATGTTGTCCGTCTGGGAGAGGTGGGTGAAAAGGCAAGTTTCAGCGAGAAGGTTCGTGGCGTTGGAGAGGAGTTGTTGGAGCAGGATGCTGAGAATAGGCTGGGCGGAGAAGGTCACCAAGGAGGAATTGTATGGGAAGATTCAGCCCAAAGGGAATCTGCTCCAGAAGGTTCCCCCAGTGGAAGTTCCAGGTCTCCGGGCTTATTTGCCAGAGGAAGGACGACTTGAAAAATGGAGAGCCCGGTATTGGGCATAACGGTGGGTTCGAACAGGAGAGGCAGAGCCCAGAGAGAACAGGGAGCCGATGGATCAGCTTGGCACGGAGCTCGTCTACAGCAAGCAGGGCGCTCCACGCTCGAGAGGGAAAGATGGAAGGCGCTAGTGAGACGGGCATTGGACACCAACGGGCGCTGAGCCCATGGTTGATGAGGACGATGGCAAGAGCCTCCCTGGTGTGTTCCCTCAGCAGGGGCCCGCCCACCTTTCTGGGCAGGAAAAGAGAGCCGGCAACCAGTGATGCTTCGGGCCGGCCAGGGAGCCAGGAGGCTGCGACCTCTCGCACATCAGCCCTTGACTTTCCAGCAGGCCATCACGGGCACGTGTCAGGACCAATGGCACGCAAATGAATGGCATTGGAGAGGCGGGGCGAAAGAGCCCACCAATCGAGCCGATGGTGGCGTGCCCTTGGCATGCCAAAGGAGCCCTGATGGAAAATGGGCAGAAAGAGGGCCTGTGCTTCCCCTTTCTGGCCTCGAGCTCCCAGAGCCTCCCTCCTTGGTGCACTCCCTGTGCAGCCGCTCCCCCTTCTGCGTGGGAAAAGGGGATGAGGCAGCTCTCTTGCTTCACGACGCTTGAGGAGACGGAGACGGAGACGGAGACGGAGACGGGAGGCCTTCATCTCTCACGGGTGCGCTTGACTTGTGGGCAAGCAGCCACACCACTTCAGGGCCTCGGGCAGTGCTTGACAAGCTGTGTCCCGCCGGTCACAGGCCGCCCCCTGGGCTTCCACGCGCGTCCCATCAGACCTTCTCTTTCCAATTGCCCATGCGCAGGATGGCCAGAGTCCACTGGTTTCCGTCAACCTCCTCTTTCTTCCCACCTTTCTTAGGCAAGCGACACGCACGTAAAGCAAGGACACGTCGAGAGAGATGCACGTTCCTTGCGCACCACGCTGAGGCTGAGAGCCGTGTGCTCCCTCCGCCTCCATTCTAGGGGCTGCTATGGAAGAATGGGCACACCCCACAAGTCCTCAGGAGGCAAGGGCATTGAGCAAAAGTAGCCTCTGGCAGGAGACCACCTGGCTTCAAAGCCTCTTGTGGCTCACGCAGACGAAGGAGGGTCACTCCCGCGTCCTGTTTGCTCGCCTGCAGTGCCCAGCGCTGGGGCAAGAGTCTTGGCCGCCTGTGGGCTTCAGCCTGAATCAAAAGGCCACGAGAGGCAGGGCTAGCAGAGAATGGTTTCGATCCATCGACCTCTGGGTTATGGGCCCAGCACGCTCCCGCTGCGCCACTCTGCTCAGCGCAGGGGCTGGGGCCCAGCGGGCAGCCTGGTGCTTCTCCTGCACCGATTGCCTGACGGCAAGGCGAGCACTGTGCTCGGAGGTGGCGCAAGCTGCCCGCAGGTGTCTCTGTGGCGCAATGGGTCAGCGCGTTCGGCTGTTAACCGAAAGGATGGTGGTTCGAGCCCACCCGGAGGCGGCGCGGTTAGGTGCCTGATGCTGTCTGCCCCTGTCTTACTGCAACCCCCCTCCTTTTGCCGCCGCCGCCACCACCACCAGCCTTCCCTTCTGGCCTCTTCCCCAGAAGAGCATGCTGGGCCAGTCCTTCACCATCTAAACTGCACAGCGTTCTTCAGATAAAAGAGCGGGAGAAAAGGTCGACAGTCAAACGGTTCGAGCCAACAAATGAGAGACCCCAGTTGCAAGGATTTTGGTGCAGGCTTGTAGAACAGACAGAGTAAACAGCCCGCTTGCTAAACAGGTCTCTGACCTCCTCCTCCTCATTTAGCGTGGCTCCGAAGATCTTTTGGGCTCAGTTGAGAGCACAGAGCTTCCACGAGACAGGAGCTGGAATGAAGAGCAATGTGGAAGCCCAGACAGGGCCTTCCTCCAGCTCTCGAGCTCGTGTGGAGGGAACTGCCTCGTTTTCCTTGTGTGAAAGGAGGTTCCACGAAGGAGTTTCTCCACGCATGACACAGTCCTTTGGAGCGAGCAGCCATTGTTTACATGCTCATCTCAACGTTCCCAGCAAAATTCCTCAGAAGGGGACTGGCACCTCTGGAGGCCTTTGCCAGTCGCTTGAGCAGCAGGCTTGTGCAAAGAAAAAGTCAGCCAAGCCCTGCCAAGTCGGCCGGAAGCAAACCTTTGAAGCGCTTGTCCGCAGCCAAAACTCAGAACTTCAGCTCCAAAAATGAGACGTGCCTGGAAGGAGTGGCAAGAAAGTCAGCAAATCGTCAGGCTCTTTCCTCTCCCGCTTCCTTCAGCCACTTGGTCCAAGATTTGGTGCAGACAGAGGAGTTGCGGCAACGATGTGTCTCTCCCTGTGACAATCGAAGAACGTCATCCCTGTCTCATGCCTTGCCAGGGAAGCGCGGCCATGCCGCCCAAGCCTGAGTCCCCTCCCGGCTGAGCCAGCGCACAGCCAGGCGGGCCAAGGGCAGAGTGAAGGGGGCGCCACATCCCGTGCCCCTCAGGGCCAAGCAGAGCTGCCTAGCACCCCAAGAGCCAGTGACAAGACACAAGAAAGCAAGCGCATCCGACTGCAAGAACAAGACGACGAGTGCCCTAACCGGCCATGTACCCGAGGGGCTGACAAGGATACCGAAGGCGAGATGGAGAGCGCAGCGCGAGGAACTGCTGGCGGACGAGCAAGCGGGACTCGGGAAAGATAGAAGGAGCAGACAGCCGATATGGCAAGCGAGCCTGAGAGCGCAGAGAGCTGGACGAAAGGACCGGCACGTCGACAGTCGCCTCGTCCCTTCTCGGAAGGCGTTTGACAGGAGAGATGAGAAAGTCACTCGTCAGGTGTTGGGGTCGTCCGGAGTGGACGGCAGACTGATACGGTTGCTGGAGGATACGGAGGAGGGTGAGGCGGCAGCGGCGAGCATGCGCGCAGAGATGGGAAGTTGGTTTAGAAGGAGGAGAGGTACGAGAGAAGGCGCTCCCCTAGCGCCGTGCGAGTTCATCACGCCCCCTCGAGAGAGCGATGGACAAGATCAAGGAAGAGGGAGAAGGGCTATCTGTGCAGGTCAAGAAAAACACCAAGTTGCGGTCGGCGGGTGAGGTAGTCATCGTGGAAGAAGATGAAGAGAAGCTAGGGAGAAGGGTGCAGGCGCTAAGCGGGGAAGGGAAAGGGCACGGGCCCATTCTGACCATCGCTTGGTAATTGGCGATAAGGAAATAGGGAGGAAGATCAGCGGCGAGGGGCTCGAAGGAGACAACGTAGAGAAGTTCACGCATCCGGCTAGGGGCGTAACGTATGATGTGGACTGGAAGAAGAAACTAGCGCCTAGGAGCGTGAAAGCAAGAGCGAGTTTGAAGGCGACGGATCAGATCTGGCAAAGCGAAAGGCAGAAAGCGGAGCGCTCAGCAGCATGTTGTCCGTCTGGGAGAGGTGGGTGAAAAGGCAAGTTTCAGCGAGAAGGTTCGTGGCGTTGGAGAGGAGTTGTTGGAGCAGGATGCTGAGAATAGGCTGGGCGGAGAAGGTCACCAAGGAGGAATTGTATGGGAAGATTCAGCCCAAAGGGAATCTGCTCCAGAAGGTTCCCCCAGTGGAAGTTCCAGGTCTCCGGGCTTATTTGCCAGAGGAAGGACGACTTGAAAAATGGAGAGCCCGGTATTGGGCATAACGGTGGGTTCGAACAGGAGAGGCAGAGCCCAGAGAGAACAGGGAGCCGATGGATCAGCTTGGCACGGAGCTCGTCTACAGCAAGCAGGGCGCTCCACGCTCGAGAGGGAAAGATGGAAGGCGCTAGTGAGACGGGCATTGGACACCAACGGGCGCTGAGCCCATGGTTGATGAGGACGATGGCAAGAGCCTCCCTGGTGTGTTCCCTCAGCAGGGGCCCGCCCACCTTTCTGGGCAGGAAAAGAGAGCCGGCAACCAGTGATGCTTCGGGCCGGCCAGGGAGCCAGGAGGCTGCGACCTCTCGCACATCAGCCCTTGACTTTCCAGCAGGCCATCACGGGCACGTGTCAGGACCAATGGCACGCAAATGAATGGCATTGGACAGGCGGGGCGAAAGAGCCCACCAATCGAGCCGATGGTGGCGTGCCCTTGGCATGCCAAAGGAGCCCTGATGGAAAATGGGCAGAAAGAGGGCCTGTGCTTCCCCTTTCTGGCCTCGAGCTCCCAGAGCCTCCCTCCTTGGTGCACTCCCTGTGCAGCCGCTCCCCCTTCTGCGTGGGAAAAGGGGATGAGGCAGCTCTCTTGCTTCACGACGCTTGAGGAGACGGAGACGGAGACGGAGACGGAGACGGGAGGCCTTCATCTCTCACGGGTGCGCTTGACTTGTGGGCAAGCAGCCACACCACTTCAGGGCCTCGGGCAGTGCTTGACAAGCTGTGTCCCGCCGGTCACAGGCCGCCCCCTGGGCTTCCACGCGCGTCCCATCAGACCTTCTCTTTCCAATTGCCCATGCGCAGGATGGCCAGAGTCCACTGGTTTCCGTCAACCTCCTCTTTCTTCCCACCTTTCTTAGGCAAGCGACACGCACGTAAAGCAAGGACACGTCGAGAGAGATGCACGTTCCTTGCGCACCACGCTGAGGCTGAGAGCCGTGTGCTCCCTCCGCCTCCATTCTAGGGGCTGCTATGGAAGAATGGGCACACCCCACAAGTCCTCAGGAGGCAAGGGCATTGAGCAAAAGTAGCCTCTGGCAGGAGACCACCTGGCTTCAAAGCCTCTTGTGGCTCACGCAGACGAAGGAGGGTCACTCCCGCGTCCTGTTTGCTCGCCTGCAGTGCCCAGCGCTGGGGCAAGAGTCTTGGCCGCCTGTGGGCTTCAGCCTGAATCAAAAGGCCACGAGAGGCAGGGCTAGCAGAGAATGGTTTCGATCCATCGACCTCTGGGTTATGGGCCCAGCACGCTCCCGCTGCGCCACTCTGCTCAGCGCAGGGGCTGGGGCCCAGCGGGCAGCCTGGTGCTTCTCCTGCACCGATTGCCTGACGGCAAGGCGAGCACTGTGCTCGGAGGTGGCGCAAGCTGCCCGCAGGTGTCTCTGTGGCGCAATGGGTCAGCGCGTTCGGCTGTTAACCGAAAGGATGGTGGTTCGAGCCCACCCGGAGGCGGCGCGGTTAGGTGCCTGATGCTGTCTGCCCCTGTCTTACTGCAACCCCCCTCCTTTTGCCGCCGCCGCCACCACCACCAGCCTTCCCTTCTGGCCTCTTCCCCAGAAGAGCATGCTGGGCCAGTCCTTCACCATCTAAACTGCACAGCGTTCTTCAGATAAAAGAGCGGGAGAAAAGGTCGACAGTCAAACGGTTCGAGCCAACAAATGAGAGACCCCAGTTGCAAGGATTTTGGTGCAGGCTTGTAGAACAGACAGAGTAAACAGCCCGCTTGCTAAACAGGTCTCTGACCTCCTCCTCCTCATTTAGCGTGGCTCCGAAGATCTTTTGGGCTCAGTTGAGAGCACAGAGCTTCCACGAGACAGGAGCTGGAATGAAGAGCAATGTGGAAGCCCAGACAGGGCCTTCCTCCAGCTCTCGAGCTCGTGTGGAGGGAACTGCCTCGTTTTCCTTGTGTGAAAGGAGGTTCCACGAAGGAGTTTCTCCACGCATGACACAGTCCTTTGGAGCGAGCAGCCATTGTTTACATGCTCATCTCAACGTTCCCAGCAAAATTCCTCAGAAGGGGACTGGCACCTCTGGAGGCCTTTGCCAGTCGCTTGAGCAGCAGGCTTGTGCAAAGAAAAAGTCAGCCAAGCCCTGCCAAGTCGGCCGGAAGCAAACCTTTGAAGCGCTTGTCCGCAGCCAAAACTCAGAACTTCAGCTCCAAAAATGAGACGTGCCTGGAAGGAGTGGCAAGAAAGTCAGCAAATCGTCAGGCTCTTTCCTCTCCCGCTTCCTTCAGCCACTTGGTCCAAGATTTGGTGCAGACAGAGGAGTTGCGGCAACGATGTGTCTCTCCCTGTGACAATCGAAGAACGTCATCCCTGTCTCATGCCTTGCCAGGGAAGCGCGGCCATGCCGCCCAAGCCTGAGTCCCCTCCCGGCTGAGCCAGCGCACAGCCAGGCGGGCCAAGGGCAGAGTGAAGGGGGCGCCACATCCCGTGCCCCTCAGGGCCAAGCAGAGCTGCCTAGCACCCCAAGAGCCAGTGACAAGACACAAGAAAGCAAGCGCATCCGACTGCAAGAACAAGACGACGAGTGCCCTAACCGGCCATGTACCCGAGGGGCTGACAAGGATACCGAAGGCGAGATGGAGAGCGCAGCGCGAGGAACTGCTGGCGGACGAGCAAGCGGGACTCGGGAAAGATAGAAGGAGCAGACAGCCGATATGGCAAGCGAGCCTGAGAGCGCAGAGAGCTGGACGAAAGGACCGGCACGTCGACAGTCGCCTCGTCCCTTCTCGGAAGGCGTTTGACAGGAGAGATGAGAAAGTCACTCGTCAGGTGTTGGGGTCGTCCGGAGTGGACGGCAGACTGATACGGTTGCTGGAGGATACGGAGGAGGGTGAGGCGGCAGCGGCGAGCATGCGCGCAGAGATGGGAAGTTGGTTTAGAAGGAGGAGAGGTACGAGAGAAGGCGCTCCCCTAGCGCCGTGCGAGTTCATCACGCCCCCTCGAGAGAGCGATGGACAAGATCAAGGAAGAGGGAGAAGGGCTATCTGTGCAGGTCAAGAAAAACACCAAGTTGCGGTCGGCGGGTGAGGTAGTCATCGTGGAAGAAGATGAAGAGAAGCTAGGGAGAAGGGTGCAGGCGCTAAGCGGGGAAGGGAAAGGGCACGGGCCCATTCTGACCATCGCTTGGTAATTGGCGATAAGGAAATAGGGAGGAAGATCAGCGGCGAGGGGCTCGAAGGAGACAACGTAGAGAAGTTCACGCATCCGGCTAGGGGCGTAACGTATGATGTGGACTGGAAGAAGAAACTAGCGCCTAGGAGCGTGAAAGCAAGAGCGAGTTTGAAGGCGACGGATCAGATCTGGCAAAGCGAAAGGCAGAAAGCGGAGCGCTCAGCAGCATGTTGTCCGTCTGGGAGAGGTGGGTGAAAAGGCAAGTTTCAGCGAGAAGGTTCGTGGCGTTGGAGAGGAGTTGTTGGAGCAGGATGCTGAGAATAGGCTGGGCGGAGAAGGTCACCAAGGAGGAATTGTATGGGAAGATTCAGCCCAAAGGGAATCTGCTCCAGAAGGTTCCCCCAGTGGAAGTTCCAGGTCTCCGGGCTTATTTGCCAGAGGAAGGACGACTTGAAAAATGGAGAGCCCGGTATTGGGCATAACGGTGGGTTCGAACAGGAGAGGCAGAGCCCAGAGAGAACAGGGAGCCGATGGATCAGCTTGGCACGGAGCTCGTCTACAGCAAGCAGGGCGCTCCACGCTCGAGAGGGAAAGATGGAAGGCGCTAGTGAGACGGGCATTGGACACCAACGGGCGCTGAGCCCATGGTTGATGAGGACGATGGCAAGAGCCTCCCTGGTGTGTTCCCTCAGCAGGGGCCCGCCCACCTTTCTGGGCAGGAAAAGAGAGCCGGCAACCAGTGATGCTTCGGGCCGGCCAGGGAGCCAGGAGGCTGCGACCTCTCGCACATCAGCCCTTGACTTTCCAGCAGGCCATCACGGGCACGTGTCAGGACCAATGGCACGCAAATGAATGGCATTGGAGAGGCGGGGCGAAAGAGCCCACCAATCGAGCCGATGGTGGCGTGCCCTTGGCATGCCAAAGGAGCCCTGATGGAAAATGGGCAGAAAGAGGGCCTGTGCTTCCCCTTTCTGGCCTCGAGCTCCCAGAGCCTCCCTCCTTGGTGCACTCCCTGTGCAGCCGCTCCCCCTTCTGCGTGGGAAAAGGGGATGAGGCAGCTCTCTTGCTTCACGACGCTTGAGGAGACGGAGACGGAGACGGAGACGGAGACGGGAGGCCTTCATCTCTCACGGGTGCGCTTGACTTGTGGGCAAGCAGCCACACCACTTCAGGGCCTCGGGCAGTGCTTGACAAGCTGTGTCCCGCCGGTCACAGGCCGCCCCCTGGGCTTCCACGCGCGTCCCATCAGACCTTCTCTTTCCAATTGCCCATGCGCAGGATGGCCAGAGTCCACTGGTTTCCGTCAACCTCCTCTTTCTTCCCACCTTTCTTAGGCAAGCGACACGCACGTAAAGCAAGGACACGTCGAGAGAGATGCACGTTCCTTGCGCACCACGCTGAGGCTGAGAGCCGTGTGCTCCCTCCGCCTCCATTCTAGGGGCTGCTATGGAAGAATGGGCACACCCCACAAGTCCTCAGGAGGCAAGGGCATTGAGCAAAAGTAGCCTCTGGCAGGAGACCACCTGGCTTCAAAGCCTCTTGTGGCTCACGCAGACGAAGGAGGGTCACTCCCGCGTCCTGTTTGCTCGCCTGCAGTGCCCAGCGCTGGGGCAAGAGTCTTGGCCGCCTGTGGGCTTCAGCCTGAATCAAAAGGCCACGAGAGGCAGGGCTAGCAGAGAATGGTTTCGATCCATCGACCTCTGGGTTATGGGCCCAGCACGCTCCCGCTGCGCCACTCTGCTCAGCGCAGGGGCTGGGGCCCAGCGGGCAGCCTGGTGCTTCTCCTGCACCGATTGCCTGACGGCAAGGCGAGCACTGTGCTCGGAGGTGGCGCAAGCTGCCCGCAGGTGTCTCTGTGGCGCAATGGGTCAGCGCGTTCGGCTGTTAACCGAAAGGATGGTGGTTCGAGCCCACCCGGAGGCGGCGCGGTTAGGTGCCTGATGCTGTCTGCCCCTGTCTTACTGCAACCCCCCTCCTTTTGCCGCCGCCGCCGCCACCACCACCAGCCTTCCCTTCTGGCCTCTTCCCCAGAAGAGCATGCTGGGCCAGTCCTTCACCATCTAAACTGCACAGCGTTCTTCAGATAAAAGAGCGGGAGAAAAGGTCGACAGTCAAACGGTTCGAGCCAACAAATGAGAGACCCCAATTGCAAGGATTTTGGTGCAGGCTTGTAGAACAGACAGAGTAAACAGCCCGCTTGCTAAACAGGTCTCTGACCTCCTCCTCCTCATTTAGCGTGGCTCCGAAGATCTTTTGGGCTCAGTTGAGAGCACAGAGCTTCCACGAGACAGGAGCTGGAATGAAGAGCAATGTGGAAGCCCAGACAGGGCCTTCCTCCAGCTCTCGAGCTCGTGTGGAGGGAACTGCCTCGTTTTCCTTGTGTGAAAGGAGGTTCCACGAAGGAGTTTCTCCACGCATGACACAGTCCTTTGGAGCGAGCAGCCATTGTTTACATGCTCATCTCAACGTTCCCAGCAAAATTCCTCAGAAGGGGACTGGCACCTCTGGAGGCCTTTGCCAGTCGCTTGAGCAGCAGGCTTGTGCAAAGAAAAAGTCAGCCAAGCCCTGCCAAGTCGGCCGGAAGCAAACCTTTGAAGCGCTTGTCCGCAGCCAAAACTCAGAACTTCAGCTCCAAAAATGAGACGTGCCTGGAAGGAGTGGCAAGAAAGTCAGCAAATCGTCAGGCTCTTTCCTCTCCCGCTTCCTTCAGCCACTTGGTCCAAGATTTGGTGCAGACAGAGGAGTTGCGGCAACGATGTGTCTCTCCCTGTGACAATCGAAGAACGTCATCCCTGTCTCATGCCTTGCCAGGGAAGCGCGGCCATGCC
The DNA here is from genome assembly GCF_033958435.1 of Carettochelys insculpta. Lineage (NCBI taxonomy): Eukaryota > Metazoa > Chordata > Testudines > Carettochelyidae > Carettochelys > Carettochelys insculpta. The sequence goes on along the minus strand of NC_134158.1, from coordinate 300,579 downwards.
GCCCAAGCCTGAGTCCCCTCCCGGCTGAGCCAGCGCACAGCCAGGCGGGCCAAGGGCAGAGTGAAGGGGGCGCCACATCCCGTGCCCCTCAGGGCCAAGCAGAGCTGCCTAGCACCCCAAGAGCCAGTGACAAGACACAAGAAAGCAAGCGCATCCGACTGCAAGAACAAGACGACGAGTGCCCTAACCGGCCATGTACCCGAGGGGCTGACAAGGATACCGAAGGCGAGATGGAGAGCGCAGCGCGAGGAACTGCTGGCGGACGAGCAAGCGGGACTCGGGAAAGATAGAAGGAGCAGACAGCCGATATGGCAAGCGAGCCTGAGAGCGCAGAGAGCTGGACGAAAGGACCGGCACGTCGACAGTCGCCTCGTCCCTTCTCGGAAGGCGTTTGACAGGAGAGATGAGAAAGTCACTCGTCAGGTGTTGGGGTCGTCCGGAGTGGACGGCAGACTGATACGGTTGCTGGAGGATACGGAGGAGGGTGAGGCGGCAGCGGCGAGCATGCGCGCAGAGATGGGAAGTTGGTTTAGAAGGAGGAGAGGTACGAGAGAAGGCGCTCCCCTAGCGCCGTGCGAGTTCATCACGCCCCCTCGAGAGAGCGATGGACAAGATCAAGGAAGAGGGAGAAGGGCTATCTGTGCAGGTCAAGAAAAACACCAAGTTGCGGTCGGCGGGTGAGGTAGTCATCGTGGAAGAAGATGAAGAGAAGCTAGGGAGAAGGGTGCAGGCGCTAAGCGGGGAAGGGAAAGGGCACGGGCCCATTCTGACCATCGCTTGGTAATTGGCGATAAGGAAATAGGGAGGAAGATCAGCGGCGAGGGGCTCGAAGGAGACAACGTAGAGAAGTTCACGCATCCGGCTAGGGGCGTAACGTATGATGTGGACTGGAAGAAGAAACTAGCGCCTAGGAGCGTGAAAGCAAGAGCGAGTTTGAAGGCGACGGATCAGATCTGGCAAAGCGAAAGGCAGAAAGCGGAGCGCTCAGCAGCATGTTGTCCGTCTGGGAGAGGTGGGTGAAAAGGCAAGTTTCAGCGAGAAGGTTCGTGGCGTTGGAGAGGAGTTGTTGGAGCAGGATGCTGAGAATAGGCTGGGCGGAGAAGGTCACCAAGGAGGAATTGTATGGGAAGATTCAGCCCAAAGGGAATCTGCTCCAGAAGGTTCCCCCAGTGGAAGTTCCAGGTCTCCGGGCTTATTTGCCAGAGGAAGGACGACTTGAAAAATGGAGAGCCCGGTATTGGGCATAACGGTGGGTTCGAACAGGAGAGGCAGAGCCCAGAGAGAACAGGGAGCCGATGGATCAGCTTGGCACGGAGCTCGTCTACAGCAAGCAGGGCGCTCCACGCTCGAGAGGGAAAGATGGAAGGCGCTAGTGAGACGGGCATTGGACACCAACGGGCGCTGAGCCCATGGTTGATGAGGACGATGGCAAGAGCCTCCCTGGTGTGTTCCCTCAGCAGGGGCCCGCCCACCTTTCTGGGCAGGAAAAGAGAGCCGGCAACCAGTGATGCTTCGGGCCGGCCAGGGAGCCAGGAGGCTGCGACCTCTCGCACATCAGCCCTTGACTTTCCAGCAGGCCATCACGGGCACGTGTCAGGACCAATGGCACGCAAATGAATGGCATTGGAGAGGCGGGGCGAAAGAGCCCACCAATCGAGCCGATGGTGGCGTGCCCTTGGCATGCCAAAGGAGCCCTGATGGAAAATGGGCAGAAAGAGGGCCTGTGCTTCCCCTTTCTGGCCTCGAGCTCCCAGAGCCTCCCTCCTTGGTGCACTCCCTGTGCAGCCGCTCCCCCTTCTGCGTGGGAAAAGGGGATGAGGCAGCTCTCTTGCTTCACGACGCTTGAGGAGACGGAGACGGAGACGGAGACGGAGACGGGAGGCCTTCATCTCTCACGGGTGCGCTTGACTTGTGGGCAAGCAGCCACACCACTTCAGGGCCTCGGGCAGTGCTTGACAAGCTGTGTCCCGCCGGTCACAGGCCGCCCCCTGGGCTTCCACGCGCGTCCCATCAGACCTTCTCTTTCCAATTGCCCATGCGCAGGATGGCCAGAGTCCACTGGTTTCCGTCAACCTCCTCTTTCTTCCCACCTTTCTTAGGCAAGCGACACGCACGTAAAGCAAGGACACGTCGAGAGAGATGCACGTTCCTTGCGCACCACGCTGAGGCTGAGAGCCGTGTGCTCCCTCCGCCTCCATTCTAGGGGCTGCTATGGAAGAATGGGCACACCCCACAAGTCCTCAGGAGGCAAGGGCATTGAGCAAAAGTAGCCTCTGGCAGGAGACCACCTGGCTTCAAAGCCTCTTGTGGCTCACGCAGACGAAGGAGGGTCACTCCCGCGTCCTGTTTGCTCGCCTGCAGTGCCCAGCGCTGGGGCAAGAGTCTTGGCCGCCTGTGGGCTTCAGCCTGAATCAAAAGGCCACGAGAGGCAGGGCTAGCAGAGAATGGTTTCGATCCATCGACCTCTGGGTTATGGGCCCAGCACGCTCCCGCTGCACCACTCTGCTCAGCGCAGGGGCTGGGGCCCAGCGGGCAGCCTGGTGCTTCTCCTGCACCGATTGCCTGACGGCAAGGCGAGCACTGTGCTCGGAGGTGGCGCAAGCTGCCCGCAGGTGTCTCTGTGGCGCAATGGGTCAGCGCGTTCGGCTGTTAACCGAAAGGATGGTGGTTCGAGCCCACCCGGAGGCGGCGCGGTTAGGTGCCTGATGCTGTCTGCCCCTGTCTTACTGCAACCCCCCTCCTTTTGCCGCCGCCGCCACCACCACCAGCCTTCCCTTCTGGCCTCTTCCCCAGAAGAGCATGCTGGGCCAGTCCTTCACCATCTAAACTGCACAGCGTTCTTCAGATAAAAGAGCGGGAGAAAAGGTCGACAGTCAAACGGTTCGAGCCAACAAATGAGAGACCCCAGTTGCAAGGATTTTGGTGCAGGCTTGTAGAACAGACAGAGTAAACAGCCCGCTTGCTAAACAGGTCTCTGACCTCCTCCTCCTCATTTAGCGTGGCTCCGAAGATCTTTTGGGCTCAGTTGAGAGCACAGAGCTTCCACGAGACAGGAGCTGGAATGAAGAGCAATGTGGAAGCCCAGACAGGGCCTTCCTCCAGCTCTCGAGCTCGTGTGGAGGGAACTGCCTCGTTTTCCTTGTGTGAAAGGAGGTTCCACGAAGGAGTTTCTCCACGCATGACACAGTCCTTTGGAGCGAGCAGCCATTGTTTACATGCTCATCTCAACGTTCCCAGCAAAATTCCTCAGAAGGGGACTGGCACCTCTGGAGGCCTTTGCCAGTCGCTTGAGCAGCAGGCTTGTGCAAAGAAAAAGTCAGCCAAGCCCTGCCAAGTCGGCCGGAAGCAAACCTTTGAAGCGCTTGTCCGCAGCCAAAACTCAGAACTTCAGCTCCAAAAATGAGACGTGCCTGGAAGGAGTGGCAAGAAAGTCAGCAAATCGTCAGGCTCTTTCCTCTCCCGCTTCCTTCAGCCACTTGGTCCAAGATTTGGTGCAGACAGAGGAGTTGCGGCAACGATGTGTCTCTCCCTGTGACAATCGAAGAACGTCATCCCTGTCTCATGCCTTGCCAGGGAAGCGCGGCCATGCCGCCCAAGCCTGAGTCCCCTCCCGGCTGAGCCAGCGCACAGCCAGGCGGGCCAAGGGCAGAGTGAAGGGGGCGCCACATCCCGTGCCCCTCAGGGCCAAGCAGAGCTGCCTAGCACCCCAAGAGCCAGTGACAAGACACAAGAAAGCAAGCGCATCCGACTGCAAGAACAAGACGACGAGTGCCCTAACCGGCCATGTACCCGAGGGGCTGACAAGGATACCGAAGGCGAGATGGAGAGCGCAGCGCGAGGAACTGCTGGCGGACGAGCAAGCGGGACTCGGGAAAGATAGAAGGAGCAGACAGCCGATATGGCAAGCGAGCCTGAGAGCGCAGAGAGCTGGACGAAAGGACCGGCACGTCGACAGTCGCCTCGTCCCTTCTCGGAAGGCGTTTGACAGGAGAGATGAGAAAGTCACTCGTCAGGTGATGGGGTCGTCCGGAGTGGACGGCAGACTGATACGGTTGCTGGAGGATACGGAGGAGGGTGAGGCGGCAGCGGCGAGCATGCGCGCAGAGATGGGAAGTTGGTTTAGAAGGAGGAGAGGTACGAGAGAAGGCGCTCCCCTAGCGCCGTGCGAGTTCATCACGCCCCCTCGAGAGAGCGATGGACAAGATCAAGGAAGAGGGAGAAGGGCTATCTGTGCAGGTCAAGAAAAACACCAAGTTGCGGTCGGCGGGTGAGGTAGTCATCGTGGAAGAAGATGAAGAGAAGCTAGGGAGAAGGGTGCAGGCGCTAAGCGGGGAAGGGAAAGGGCACGGGCCCATTCTGACCATCGCTTGGTAATTGGCGATAAGGAAATAGGGAGGAAGATCAGCGGCGAGGGGCTCGAAGGAGACAACGTAGAGAAGTTCACGCATCCGGCTAGGGGCGTAACGTATGATGTGGACTGGAAGAAGAAACTAGCGCCTAGGAGCGTGAAAGCAAGAGCGAGTTTGAAGGCGACGGATCAGATCTGGCAAAGCGAAAGGCAGAAAGCGGAGCGCTCAGCAGCATGTTGTCCGTCTGGGAGAGGTGGGTGAAAAGGCAAGTTTCAGCGAGAAGGTTCGTGGCGTTGGAGAGGAGTTGTTGGAGCAGGATGCTGAGAATAGGCTGGGCGGAGAAGGTCACCAAGGAGGAATTGTATGGGAAGATTCAGCCCAAAGGGAATCTGCTCCAGAAGGTTCCCCCAGTGGAAGTTCCAGGTCTCCGGGCTTATTTGCCAGAGGAAGGACGACTTGAAAAATGGAGAGCCCGGTATTGGGCATAACGGTGGGTTCGAACAGGAGAGGCAGAGCCCAGAGAGAACAGGGAGCCGATGGATCAGCTTGGCACGGAGCTCGTCTACAGCAAGCAGGGCGCTCCACGCTCGAGAGGGAAAGATGGAAGGCGCTAGTGAGACGGGCATTGGACACCAACGGGCGCTGAGCCCATGGTTGATGAGGACGATGGCAAGAGCCTCCCTGGTGTGTTCCCTCAGCAGGGGCCCGCCCACCTTTCTGGGCAGGAAAAGAGAGCCGGCAACCAGTGATGCTTCGGGCCGGCCAGGGAGCCAGGAGGCTGCGACCTCTCGCACATCAGCCCTTGACTTTCCAGCAGGCCATCACGGGCACGTGTCAGGACCAATGGCACGCAAATGAATGGCATTGGAGAGGCGGGGCGAAAGAGCCCACCAATCGAGCCGATGGTGGCGTGCCCTTGGCATGCCAAAGGAGCCCTGATGGAAAATGGGCAGAAAGAGGGCCTGTGCTTCCCCTTTCTGGCCTCGAGCTCCCAGAGCCTCCCTCCTTGGTGCACTCCCTGTGCAGCCGCTCCCCCTTCTGCGTGGGAAAAGGGGATGAGGCAGCTCTCTTGCTTCACGACGCTTGAGGAGACGGAGACGGAGACGGAGACGGGAGGCCTTCATCTCTCACGGGTGCGCTTGACTTGTGGGCAAGCAGCCACACCACTTCAGGGCCTCGGGCAGTGCTTGACAAGCTGTGTCCCGCCGGTCACAGGCCGCCCCCTGGGCTTCCACGCGCGTCCCATCAGACCTTCTCTTTCCAATTGCCCATGCGCAGGATGGCCAGAGTCCACTGGTTTCCGTCAACCTCCTCTTTCTTCCCACCTTTCTTAGGCAAGCGACACGCACGTAAAGCAAGGACACGTCGAGAGAGATGCACGTTCCTTGCGCACCACGCTGAGGCTGAGAGCCGTGTGCTCCCTCCGCCTCCATTCTAGGGGCTGCTATGGAAGAATGGGCACACCCCACAAGTCCTCAGGAGGCAAGGGCATTGAGCAAAAGTAGCCTCTGGCAGGAGACCACCTGGCTTCAAAGCCTCTTGTGGCTCACGCAGACGAAGGAGGGTCACTCCCGCGTCCTGTTTGCTCGCCTGCAGTGCCCAGCGCTGGGGCAAGAGTCTTGGCCGCCTGTGGGCTTCAGCCTGAATCAAAAGGCCACGAGAGGCAGGGCTAGCAGAGAATGGTTTCGATCCATCGACCTCTGGGTTATGGGCCCAGCACGCTCCCGCTGCGCCACTCTGCTCAGCGCAGGGGCTGGGGCCCAGCGGGCAGCCTGGTGCTTCTCCTGCACCGATTGCCTGACGGCAAGGCGAGCACTGTGCTCGGAGGTGGCGCAAGCTGCCCGCAGGTGTCTCTGTGGCGCAATGGGTCAGCGCGTTCGGCTGTTAACCGAAAGGATGGTGGTTCGAGCCCACCCGGAGGCGGCGCGGTTAGGTGCCTGATGCTGTCTGCCCCTGTCTTACTGCAACCCCCCTCCTTTGCTGCCGCCGCCGCCACCACCACCAGCCTTCCCTTCTGGCCTCTTCCCCAGAAGAGCATGCTGGGCCAGTCCTTCACCATCTAAACTGCACAGCGTTCTTCAGATAAAAGAGCGGGAGAAAAGGTCGACAGTCAAACGGTTCGAGCCAACAAATGAGAGACCCCAGTTGCAAGGATTTTGGTGCAGGCTTGTAGAACAGACAGAGTAAACAGCCCGCTTGCTAAACAGGTCTCTGACCTCCTCCTCCTCATTTAGCGTGGCTCCGAAGATCTTTTGGGCTCAGTTGAGAGCACAGAGCTTCCACGAGACAGGAGCTGGAATGAAGAGCAATGTGGAAGCCCAGACAGGGCCTTCCTCCAGCTCTCGAGCTCGTGTGGAGGGAACTGCCTCGTTTTCCTTGTGTGAAAGGAGGTTCCACGAAGGAGTTTCTCCACGCATGACACAGTCCTTTGGAGCGAGCAGCCATTGTTTACATGCTCATCTCAACGTTCCCAGCAAAATTCCTCAGAAGGGGACTGGCACCTCTGGAGGCCTTTGCCAGTCGCTTGAGCAGCAGGCTTGTGCAAAGAAAAAGTCAGCCAAGCCCTGCCAAGTCGGCCGGAAGCAAACCTTTGAAGCGCTTGTCCGCAGCCAAAACTCAGAACTTCAGCTCCAAAAATGAGACGTGCCTGGAAGGAGTGGCAAGAAAGTCAGCAAATCGTCAGGCTCTTTCCTCTCCCGCTTCCTTCAGCCACTTGGTCCAAGATTTGGTGCAGACAGAGGAGTTGCGGCAACGATGTGTCTCTCCCTGTGACAATCGAAGAACGTCATCCCTGTCTCATGCCTTGCCAGGGAAGCGCGGCCATGCCGCCCAAGCCTGAGTCCCCTCCCGGCTGAGCCAGCGCACAGCCAGGCGGGCCAAGGGCAGAGTGAAGGGGGCGCCACATCCCGTGCCCCTCAGGGCCAAGCAGAGCTGCCTAGCACCCCAAGAGCCAGTGACAAGACACAAGAAAGCAAGCGCATCCGACTGCAAGAACAAGACGACGAGTGCCCTAACCGGCCATGTACCCGAGGGGCTGACAAGGATACCGAAGGCGAGATGGAGAGTGCAGCGCGAGGAACTGCTGGCGGACGAGCAAGCGGGACTCGGGAAAGATAGAAGGAGCAGACAGCCGATATGGCAAGCGAGCCTGAGAGCGCAGAGAGCTGGACGAAAGGACCGGCACGTCGACAGTCGCCTCGTCCCTTCTCGGAAGGCGTTTGACAGGAGAGATGAGAAAGTCACTCGTCAGGTGTTGGGGTCGTCCGGAGTGGACGGCAGACTGATACGGTTGCTGGAGGATACGGAGGAGGGTGAGGCGGCAGCGGCGAGCATGCGCGCAGAGATGGGAAGTTGGTTTAGAAGGAGGAGAGGTACGAGAGAAGGCGCTCCCCTAGCGCCGTGCGAGTTCATCACGCCCCCTCGAGAGAGCGATGGACAAGATCAAGGAAGAGGGAGAAGGGCTATCTGTGCAGGTCAAGAAAAACACCAAGTTGCGGTCGGCGGGTGAGGTAGTCATCGTGGAAGAAGATGAAGAGAAGCTAGGGAGAAGGGTGCAGGCGCTAAGCGGGGAAGGGAAAGGGCACGGGCCCATTCTGACCATCGCTTGGTAATTGGCGATAAGGAAATAGGGAGGAAGATCAGCGGCGAGGGGCTCGAAGGAGACAACGTAGAGAAGTTCACGCATCCGGCTAGGGGCGTAACGTATGATGTGGACTGGAAGAAGAAACTAGCGCCTAGGAGCGTGAAAGCAAGAGCGAGTTTGAAGGCGACGGATCAGATCTGGCAAAGCGAAAGGCAGAAAGCGGAGCGCTCAGCAGCATGTTGTCCGTCTGGGAGAGGTGGTTGAAAAGGCAAGTTTCAGCGAGAAGGTTCGTGGCGTTGGAGAGGAGTTGTTGGAGCAGGATGCTGAGAATCGGCTGGGCGGAGAAGGTCACCAAGGAGGAATTGTATGGGAAGATTCAGCCCAAAGGGAATCTGCTCCAGAAGGTTCCCCCAGTGGAAGTTCCAGGTCTCCGGGCTTATTTGCCAGAGGAAGGACGACTTGAAAAATGGAGAGCCCGGTATTGGGCATAACGGTGGGTTCGAACAGGAGAGGCAGAGCCCAGAGAGAACAGGGAGCCGATGGATCAGCTTGGCACGGAGCTCGTCTACAGCAAGCAGGGCGCTCCACGCTCGAGAGGGAAAGATGGAAGGCGCTAGTGAGACGGGCATTGGACACCAACGGGCGCTGAGCCCATGGTTGATGAGGACGATGGCAAGAGCCTCCCTGGTGTGTTCCCTCAGCAGGGGCCCGCCCACCTTTCTGGGCAGGAAAAGAGAGCCGGCAACCAGTGATGCTTCGGGCCGGCCAGGGAGCCAGGAGGCTGCGACCTCTCGCACATCAGCCCTTGACTTTCCAGCAGGCCATCACGGGCACGTGTCAGGACCAATGGCACGCAAATGAATGGCATTGGAGAGGCGGGGCGAAAGAGCCCACCAATCGAGCCGATGGTGGCGTGCCCTTGGCATGCCAAAGGAGCCCTGATGGAAAATGGGCAGAAAGAGGGCCTGTGCTTCCCCTTTCTGGCCTCGAGCTCCCAGAGCCTCCCTCCTTGGTGCACTCCCTGTGCAGCCGCTCCCCCTTCTGCGTGGGAAAAGGGGATGAGGCAGCTCTCTTGCTTCACGACGCTTGAGGAGACGGAGACGGAGACGGAGACGGAGACGGGAGGCCTTCATCTCTCACGGGTGCGCTTGACTTGTGGGCAAGCAGCCACACCACTTCAGGGCCTCGGGCAGTGCTTGACAAGCTGTGTCCCGCCGGTCACAGGCCGCCCCCTGGGCTTCCACGCGCGTCCCATCAGACCTTCTCTTTCCAATTGCCCATGCGCAGGATGGCCAGAGTCCACTGGTTTCCGTCAACCTCCTCTTTCTTCCCACCTTTCTTAGGCAAGCGACACGCACGTAAAGCAAGGACACGTCGAGAGAGATGCACGTTCCTTGCGCACCACGCTGAGGCTGAGAGCCGTGTGCTCCCTCCGCCTCCATTCTAGGGGCTGCTATGGAAGAATGGGCACACCCCACAAGTCCTCAGGAGGCAAGGGCATTGAGCAAAAGTAGCCTCTGGCAGGAGACCACCTGGCTTCAAAGCCTCTTGTGGCTCACGCAGACGAAGGAGGGTCACTCCCGCGTCCTGTTTGCTCGCCTGCAGTGCCCAGCGCTGGGGCAAGAGTCTTGGCCGCCTGTGGGCTTCAGCCTGAATCAAAAGGCCACGAGAGGCAGGGCTAGCAGAGAATGGTTTCGATCCATCGACCTCTGGGTTATGGGCCCAGCACGCTCCCGCTGCGCCACTCTGCTCAGCGCAGGGGCTGGGGCCCAGCGGGCAGCCTGGTGCTTCTCCTGCACCGATTGCCTGACGGCAAGGCGAGCACTGTGCTCGGAGGTGGCGCAAGCTGCCCGCAGGTGTCTCTGTGGCGCAATGGGTCAGCGCGTTCGGCTGTTAACCGAAAGGATGGTGGTTCGAGCCCACCCGGAGGCGGCGCGGTTAGGTGCCTGATGCTGTCTGCCCCTGTCTTACTGCAACCCCCCTCCTTTGCTGCCGCCGCCGCCACCACCACCAGCCTTCCCTTCTGGCCTCTTCCCCAGAAGAGCATGCTGGGCCAGTCCTTCACCATCTAAACTGCACAGCGTTCTTCAGATAAAAGAGCGGGAGAAAAGGTCGACAGTCAAACGGTTCGAGCCAACAAATGAGAGACCCCAGTTGCAAGGATTTTGGTGCAGGCTTGTAGAACAGACAGAGTAAACAGCCCGCTTGCTAAACAGGTCTCTGACCTCCTCCTCCTCATTTAGCGTGGCTCCGAAGATCTTTTGGGCTCAGTTGAGAGCACAGAGCTTCCACGAGACAGGAGCTGGAATGAAGAGCAATGTGGAAGCCCAGACAGGGCCTTCCTCCAGCTCTCGAGCTCGTGTGGAGGGAACTGCCTCGTTTTCCTTGTGTGAAAGGAGGTTCCACGAAGGAGTTTCTCCACGCATGACACAGTCCTTTGGAGCGAGCAGCCATTGTTTACATGCTCATCTCAACGTTCCCAGCAAAATTCCTCAGAAGGGGACTGGCACCTCTGGAGGCCTTTGCCAGTCGCTTGAGCAGCAGGCTTGTGCAAAGAAAAAGTCAGCCAAGCCCTGCCAAGTCGGCCGGAAGCAAACCTTTGAAGCGCTTGTCCGCAGCCAAAACTCAGAACTTCAGCTCCAAAAATGAGACGTGCCTGGAAGGAGTGGCAAGAAAGTCAGCAAATCGTCAGGCTCTTTCCTCTCCCGCTTCCTTCAGCCACTTGGTCCAAGATTTGGTGCAGACAGAGGAGTTGCGGCAACGATGTGTCTCTCCCTGTGACAATCGAAGAACGTCATCCCTGTCTCATGCCTTGCCAGGGAAGCGCGGCCATGCCGCCCAAGCCTGAGTCCCCTCCCGGCTGAGCCAGCGCACAGCCAGGCGGGCCAAGGGCAGAGTGAAGGGGGCGCCACATCCCGTGCCCCTCAGGGCCAAGCAGAGCTGCCTAGCACCCCAAGAGCCAGTGACAAGACACAAGAAAGCAAGCGCATCCGACTGCAAGAACAAGACGACGAGTGCCCTAACCGGCCATGTACCCGAGGGGCTGACAAGGATACCGAAGGCGAGATGGAGAGCGCAGCGCGAGGAACTGCTGGCGGACGAGCAAGCGGGACTCGGGAAAGATAGAAGGAGCAGACAGCCGATATGGCAAGCGAGCCTGAGAGCGCAGAGAGCTGGACGAAAGGACCGGCACGTCGACAGTCGCCTCGTCCCTTCTCGGAAGGCGTTTGACAGGAGAGATGAGAAAGTCACTCGTCAGGTGTTGGGGTCGTCCGGAGTGGACGGCAGACTGATACGGTTGCTGGAGGATACGGAGGAGGGTGAGGCGGCAGCGGCGAGCATGCGCGCAGAGATGGGAAGTTGGTTTAGAAGGAGGAGAGGTACGAGAGAAGGCGCTCCCCTAGCGCCGTGCGAGTTCATCACGCCCCCTCGAGAGAGCGATGGACAAGATCAAGGAAGAGGGAGAAGGGCTATCTGTGCAGGTCAAGAAAAACACCAAGTTGCGGTCGGCGGGTGAGGTAGTCATCGTGGAAGAAGATGAAGAGAAGCTAGGGAGAAGGGTGCAGGCGCTAAGCGGGGAAGGGAAAGGGCACGGGCCCATTCTGACCATCGCTTGGTAATTGGCGATAAGGAAATAGGGAGGAAGATCAGCGGCGAGGGGCTCGAAGGAGACAACGTAGAGAAGTTCACGCATCCGGCTAGGGGCGTAACGTATGATGTGGACTGGAAGAAGAAACTAGCGCCTAGGAGCGTGAAAGCAAGAGCGAGTTTGAAGGCGACGGATCAGATCTGGCAAAGCGAAAGGCAGAAAGCGGAGCGCTCAGCAGCATGTTGTCCGTCTGGGAGAGGTGGGTGAAAAGGCAAGTTTCAGCGAGAAGGTTCGTGGCGTTGGAGAGGAGTTGTTGGAGCAGGATGCTGAGAATAGGCTGGGCGGAGAAGGTCACCAAGGAGGAATTGTATGGGAAGATTCAGCCCAAAGGGAATCTGCTCCAGAAGGTTCCCCCAGTGGAAGTTCCAGGTCTCCGGGCTTATTTGCCAGAGGAAGGACGACTTGAAAAATGGAGAGCCCGGTATTGGGCATAACGGTGGGTTCGAACAGGAGAGGCAGAGCCCAGAGAGAACAGGGAGCCGATGGATCAGCTTGGCACGGAGCTCGTCTACAGCAAGCAGGGCGCTCCACGCTCGAGAGGGAAAGATGGAAGGCGCTAGTGAGACGGGCATTGGACACCAACGGGCGCTGAGCCCATGGTTGATGAGGACGATGGCAAGAGCCTCCCTGGTGTGTTCCCTCAGCAGGGGCCCGCCCACCTTTCTGGGCAGGAAAAGAGAGCCGGCAACCAGTGATGCTTCGGGCCGGCCAGGGAGCCAGGAGGCTGCGACCTCTCGCACATCAGCCCTTGACTTTCCAGCAGGCCATCACGGGCACGTGTCAGGACCAATGGCACGCAAATGAATGGCATTGGAGAGGCGGGGCGAAAGAGCCCACCAATCGAGCCGATGGTGGCGTGCCCTTGGCATGCCAAAGGAGCCCTGATGGAAAATGGGCAGAAAGAGGGCCTGTGCTTCCCCTTTCTGGCCTCGAGCTCCCAGAGCCTCCCTCCTTGGTGCACTCCCTGTGCAGCCGCTCCCCCTTCTGCGTGGGAAAAGGGGATGAGGCAGCTCTCTTGCTTCACGACGCTTGAGGAGACGGAGACGGAGACGGAGACGGATACGGGAGGCCTTCATCTCTCACGGGTGCGCTTGACTTGTGGGCAAGCAGCCACACCACTTCAGGGCCTCGGGCAGTGCTTGACAAGCTGTGTCCCGCCGGTCACAGGCCGCCCCCTGGGCTTCCACGCGCGTCCCATCAGACCTTCTCTTTCCAATTGCCCATGCGCAGGATGGCCAGAGTCCACTGGTTTCCGTCAACCTCCTCTTTCTTCCCACCTTTCTTAGGCAAGCGACACGCACGTAAAGCAAGGACACGTCGAGAGAGATGCACGTTCCTTGCGCACCACGCTGAGGCTGAGAGCCGTGTGCTCCCTCCGCCTCCATTCTAGGGGCTGCTATGGAAGAATGGGCACACCCCACAAGTCCTCAGGAGGCAAGGGCATTGAGCAAAAGTAGCCTCTGGCAGGAGACCACCTGGCTTCAAAGCCTCTTGTGGCTCACGCAGACGAAGGAGGGTCACTCCCGCGTCCTGTTTGCTCGCCTGCAGTGCCCAGCGCTGGGGCAAGAGTCTTGGCCGCCTGTGGGCTTCAGCCTGAATCAAAAGGCCACGAGAGGCAGGGCTAGCAGAGAATGGTTTCGATCCATCGACCTCTGGGTTATGGGCCCAGCACGCTCCCGCTGCGCCACTCTGCTCAGCGCAGGGGCTGGGGCCCAGCGGGCAGCCTGGTGCTTCTCCTGCACCGATTGCCTGACGGCAAGGCGAGCACTGTGCTCGGAGGTGGCGCAAGCTGCCCGCAGGTGTCTCTGTGGCGCAATGGGTCAGCGCGTTCGGCTGTTAACCGAAAGGATGGTGGTTCGAGCCCACCCGGAGGCGGCGCGGTTAGGTGCCTGATGCTGTCTGCCCCTGTCTTACTGCAACCCCCCTCCTTTTGCCGCCGCCGCCACCACCACCAGCCTTCCCTTCTGGCCTCTTCCCCAGAAGAGCATGCTGGGCCAGTCCTTCACCATCTAAACTGCACAGCGTTCTTCAGATAAAAGAGCGGGAGAAAAGGTCGACAGTCAAACGGTTCGAGCCAACAAATGAGAGACCCCAGTTGCAAGGATTTTGGTGCAGGCTTGTAGAACAGACAGAGTAAACAGCCCGCTTGCTAAACAGGTCTCTGACCTCCTCCTCCTCATTTAGCGTGGCTCCGAAGATCTTTTGGGCTCAGTTGAGAGCACAGAGCTTCCACGAGACAGGAGCTGGAATGAAGAGCAATGTGGAAGCCCAGACAGGGCCTTCCTCCAGCTCTCGAGCTCGTGTGGAGGGAACTGCCTCGTTTTCCTTGTGTGAAAGGAGGTTCCACGAAGGAGTTTCTCCACGCATGACACAGTCCTTTGGAGCGAGCAGCCATTGTTTACATGCTCATCTCAACGTTCCCAGCAAAATTCCTCAGAAGGGGACTGGCACCTCTGGAGGCCTTTGCCAGTCGCTTGAGCAGCAGGCTTGTGCAAAGAAAAAGTCAGCCAAGCCCTGCCAAGTCGGCCGGAAGCAAACCTTTGAAGCGCTTGTCCGCAGCCAAAACTCAGAACTTCAGCTCCAAAAATGAGACGTGCCTGGAAGGAGTGGCAAGAAAGTCAGCAAATCGTCAGGCTCTTTCCTCTCCCGCTTCCTTCAGCCACTTGGTCCAAGATTTGGTGCAGACAGAGGAGTTGCGGCAACGATGTGTCTCTCCCTGTGACAATCGAAGAACGTCATCCCTGTCTCATGCCTTGCCAGGGAAGCGCGGCCATGCCGCCCAAGCCTGAGTCCCCTCCCGGCTGAGCCAGCGCACAGCCAGGCGGGCCAAGGGCAGAGTGAAGGGGGCGCCACATCCCGTGCCCCTCAGGGCCAAGCAGAGCTGCCTAGCACCCCAAGAGCCAGTGACAAGACACAAGAAAGCAAGCGCATCCGACTGCAAGAACAAGACGACGAGTGCCCTAACCGGCCATGTACCCGAGGGGCTGACAAGGATACCGAAGGCGAGATGGAGAGCGCAGCGCGAGGAACTGCTGGCGGACGAGCAAGCGGGACTCGGGAAAGATAGAAGGAGCAGACAGCCGATATGGCAAGCGAGCCTGAGAGCGCAGAGAGCTGGACGAAAGGACCGGCACGTCGACAGTCGCCTCGTCCCTTCTCGGAAGGCGTTTGACAGGAGAGATGAGAAAGTCACTCGTCAGGTGTTGGGGTCGTCCGGAGTGGACGGCAGACTGATACGGTTGCTGGAGGATACGGAGGAGGGTGAGGCGGCAGCGGCGAGCATGCGCGCAGAGATGGGAAGTTGGTTTAGAAGGAGGAGAGGTACGAGAGAAGGCGCTCCCCTAGCGCCGTGCGAGTTCATCACGCCCCCTCGAGAGAGCGATGGACAAGATCAAGGAAGAGGGAGAAGGGCTATCTGTGCAGGTCAAGAAAAACACCAAGTTGCGGTCGGCGGGTGAGGTAGTCATCGTGGAAGAAGATGAAGAGAAGCTAGGGAGAAGGGTGCAGGCGCTAAGCGGGGAAGGGAAAGGGCACGGGCCCATTCTGACCATCGCTTGGTAATTGGCGATAAGGAAATAGGGAGGAAGATCAGCGGCGAGGGGCTCGAAGGAGACAACGTAGAGAAGTTCACGCATCCGGCTAGGGGCGTAACGTATGATGTGGACTGGAAGAAGAAACTAGCGCCTAGGAGCGTGAAAGCAAGAGCGAGTTTGAAGGCGACGGATCAGATCTGGCAAAGCGAAAGGCAGAAAGCGGAGCGCTCAGCAGCATGTTGTCCGTCTGGGAGAGGTGGGTGAAAAGGCAAGTTTCAGCGAGAAGGTTCGTGGCGTTGGAGAGGAGTTGTTGGAGCAGGATGCTGAGAATAGGCTGGGCGGAGAAGGTCACCAAGGAGGAATTGTATGGGAAGATTCAGCCCAAAGGGAATCTGCTCCAGAAGGTTCCCCCAGTGGAAGTTCCAGGTCTCCGGGCTTATTTGCCAGAGGAAGGACGACTTGAAAAATGGAGAGCCCGGTATTGGGCATAACGGTGGGTTCGAACAGGAGAGGCAGAGCCCAGAGAGAACAGGGAGCCGATGGATCAGCTTGGCACGGAGCTCGTCTACAGCAAGCAGGGCGCTCCACGCTCGAGAGGGAAAGATGGAAGGCGCTAGTGAGACGGGCATTGGACACCAACGGGCGCTGAGCCCATGGTTGATGAGGACGATGGCAAGAGCCTCCCTGGTGTGTTCCCTCAGCAGGGGCCCGCCCACCTTTCTGGGCAGGAAAAGAGAGCCGGCAACCAGTGATGCTTCGGGCCGGCCAGGGAGCCAGGAGGCTGCGACCTCTCGCACATCAGCCCTTGACTTTCCAGCAGGCCATCACGGGCACGTGTCAGGACCAATGGCACGCAAATGAATGGCATTGGACAGGCGGGGCGAAAGAGCCCACCAATCGAGCCGATGGTGGCGTGCCCTTGGCATGCCAAAGGAGCCCTGATGGAAAATGGGCAGAAAGAGGGCCTGTGCTTCCCCTTTCTGGCCTCGAGCTCCCAGAGCCTCCCTCCTTGGTGCACTCCCTGTGCAGCCGCTCCCCCTTCTGCGTGGGAAAAGGGGATGAGGCAGCTCTCTTGCTTCACGACGCTTGAGGAGACGGAGACGGAGACGGAGACGGAGACGGGAGGCCTTCATCTCTCACGGGTGCGCTTGACTTGTGGGCAAGCAGCCACACCACTTCAGGGCCTCGGGCAGTGCTTGACAAGCTGTGTCCCGCCGGTCACAGGCCGCCCCCTGGGCTTCCACGCGCGTCCCATCAGACCTTCTCTTTCCAATTGCCCATGCGCAGGATGGCCAGAGTCCACTGGTTTCCGTCAACCTCCTCTTTCTTCCCACCTTTCTTAGGCAAGCGACACGCACGTAAAGCAAGGACACGTCGAGAGAGATGCACGTTCCTTGCGCACCACGCTGAGGCTGAGAGCCGTGTGCTCCCTCCGCCTCCATTCTAGGGGCTGCTATGGAAGAATGGGCACACCCCACAAGTCCTCAGGAGGCAAGGGCATTGAGCAAAAGTAGCCTCTGGCAGGAGACCACCTGGCTTCAAAGCCTCTTGTGGCTCACGCAGACGAAGGAGGGTCACTCCCGCGTCCTGTTTGCTCGCCTGCAGTGCCCAGCGCTGGGGCAAGAGTCTTGGCCGCCTGTGGGCTTCAGCCTGAATCAAAAGGCCACGAGAGGCAGGGCTAGCAGAGAATGGTTTCGATCCATCGACCTCTGGGTTATGGGCCCAGCACGCTCCCGCTGCGCCACTCTGCTCAGCGCAGGGGCTGGGGCCCAGCGGGCAGCCTGGTGCTTCTCCTGCACCGATTGCCTGACGGCAAGGCGAGCACTGTGCTCGGAGGTGGCGCAAGCTGCCCGCAGGTGTCTCTGTGGCGCAATGGGTCAGCGCGTTCGGCTGTTAACCGAAAGGATGGTGGTTCGAGCCCACCCGGAGGCGGCGCGGTTAGGTGCCTGATGCTGTCTGCCCCTGTCTTACTGCAACCCCCCTCCTTTTGCCGCCACCACCACCAGCCTTCCCTTCTGGCCTCTTCCCCAGAAGAGCATGCTGGGCCAGTCCTTCACCATCTAAACTGCACAGCGTTCTTCAGATAAAAGAGCGGGAGAAAAGGTCGACAGTCAAACGGTTCGAGCCAACAAATGAGAGACCCCAGTTGCAAGGATTTTGGTGCAGGCTTGTAGAACAGACAGAGTAAACAGCCCGCTTGCTAAACAGGTCTCTGACCTCCTCCTCCTCATTTAGCGTGGCTCCGAAGATCTTTTGGGCTCAGTTGAGAGCACAGAGCTTCCACGAGACAGGAGCTGGAATGAAGAGCAATGTGGAAGCCCAGACAGGGCCTTCCTCCAGCTCTCGAGCTCGTGTGGAGGGAACTGCCTCGTTTTCCTTGTGTGAAAGGAGGTTCCACGAAGGAGTTTCTCCACGCATGACACAGTCCTTTGGAGCGAGCAGCCATTGTTTACATGCTCATCTCAACGTTCCCAGCAAAATTCCTCAGAAGGGGACTGGCACCTCTGGAGGCCTTTGCCAGTCGCTTGAGCAGCAGGCTTGTGCAAAGAAAAAGTCAGCCAAGCCCTGCCAAGTCGGCCGGAAGCAAACCTTTGAAGCGCTTGTCCGCAGCCAAAACTCAGAACTTCAGCTCCAAAAATGAGACGTGCCTGGAAGGAGTGGCAAGAAAGTCAGCAAATCGTCAGGCTCTTTCCTCTCCCGCTTCCTTCAGCCACTTGGTCCAAGATTTGGTGCAGACAGAGGAGTTGCGGCAACGATGTGTCTCTCCCTGTGACAATCGAAGAACGTCATCCCTGTCTCATGCCTTGCCAGGGAAGCGCGGCCATGCCGCCCAAGCCTGAGTCCCCTCCCGGCTGAGCCAGCGCACAGCCAGGCGGGCCAAGGGCAGAGTGAAGGGGGCGCCACATCCCGTGCCCCTCAGGGCCAAGCAGAGCTGCCTAGCACCCCAAGAGCCAGTGACAAGACACAAGAAAGCAAGCGCATCCGACTGCAAGAACAAGACGACGAGTGCCCTAACCGGCCATGTACCCGAGGGGCTGACAAGGATACCGAAGGCGAGATGGAGAGCGCAGCGCGAGGAACTGCTGGCGGACGAGCAAGCGGGACTCGGGAAAGATAGAAGGAGCAGACAGCCGATATGGCAAGCGAGCCTGAGAGCGCAGAGAGCTGGACGAAAGGACCGGCACGTCGACAGTCGCCTCGTCCCTTCTCGGAAGGCGTTTGACAGGAGAGATGAGAAAGTCACTCGTCAGGTGTTGGGGTCGTCCGGAGTGGACGGCAGACTGATACGGTTGCTGGAGGATACGGAGGAGGGTGAGGCGGCAGCGGCGAGCATGCGCGCAGAGATGGGAAGTTGGTTTAGAAGGAGGAGAGGTACGAGAGAAGGCGCTCCCCTAGCGCCGTGCGAGTTCATCACGCCCCCTCGAGAGAGCGATGGACAAGATCAAGGAAGAGGGAGAAGGGCTATCTGTGCAGGTCAAGAAAAACACCAAGTTGCGGTCGGCGGGTGAGGTAGTCATCGTGGAAGAAGATGAAGAGAAGCTAGGGAGAAGGGTGCAGGCGCTAAGCGGGGAAGGGAAAGGGCACGGGCCCATTCTGACCATCGCTTGGTAATTGGCGATAAGGAAATAGGGAGGAAGATCAGCGGCGAGGGGCTCGAAGGAGACAACGTAGAGAAGTTCACGCATCCGGCTAGGGGCGTAACGTATGATGTGGACTGGAAGAAGAAACTAGCGCCTAGGAGCGTGAAAGCAAGAGCGAGTTTGAAGGCGACGGATCAGATCTGGCAAAGCGAAAGGCAGAAAGCGGAGCGCTCAGCAGCATGTTGTCCGTCTGGGAGAGGTGGGTGAAAAGGCAAGTTTCAGCGAGAAGGTTCGTGGCGTTGGAGAGGAGTTGTTGGAGCAGGATGCTGAGAATAGGCTGGGCGGAGAAGGTCACCAAGGAGGAATTGTATGGGAAGATTCAGCCCAAAGGGAATCTGCTCCAGAAGGTTCCCCCAGTGGAAGTTCCAGGTCTCCGGGCTTATTTGCCAGAGGAAGGACGACTTGAAAAATGGAGAGCCCGGTATTGGGCATAACGGTGGGTTCGAACAGGAGAGGCAGAGCCCAGAGAGAACAGGGAGCCGATGGATCAGCTTGGCACGGAGCTCGTCTACAGCAAGCAGGGCGCTCCACGCTCGAGAGGGAAAGATGGAAGGCGCTAGTGAGACGGGCATTGGACACCAACGGGCGCTGAGCCCATGGTTGATGAGGACGATGGCAAGAGCCTCCCTGGTGTGTTCCCTCAGCAGGGGCCCGCCCACCTTTCTGGGCAGGAAAAGAGAGCCGGCAACCAGTGATGCTTCGGGCCGGCCAGGGAGCCAGGAGGCTGCGACCTCTCGCACATCAGCCCTTGACTTTCCAGCAGGCCATCACGGGCACGTGTCAGGACCAATGGCACGCAAATGAATGGCATTGGAGAGGCGGGGCGAAAGAGCCCACCAATCGAGCCGATGGTGGCGTGCCCTTGGCATGCCAAAGGAGCCCTGATGGAAAATGGGCAGAAAGAGGGCCTGTGCTTCCCCTTTCTGGCCTCGAGCTCCCAGAGCCTCCCTCCTTGGTGCACTCCCTGTGCAGCCGCTCCCCCTTCTGCGTGGGAAAAGGGGATGAGGCAGCTCTCTTGCTTCACGACGCTTGAGGAGACGGAGACGGAGACGGAGACGGGAGGCCTTCATCTCTCACGGGTGCGCTTGACTTGTGGGCAAGCAGCCACACCACTTCAGGGCCTCGGGCAGTGCTTGACAAGCTGTGTCCCGCCGGTCACAGGCCGCCCCCTGGGCTTCCACGCGCGTCCCATCAGACCTTCTCTTTCCAATTGCCCATGCGCAGGATGGCCAGAGTCCACTGGTTTCCGTCAACCTCCTCTTTCTTCCCACCTTTCTTAGGCAAGCGACACGCACGTAAAGCAAGGACACGTCGAGAGAGATGCACGTTCCTTGCGCACCACGCTGAGGCTGAGAGCCGTGTGCTCCCTCCGCCTCCATTCTAGGGGCTGCTATGGAAGAATGGGCACACCCCACAAGTCCTCAGGAGGCAAGGGCATTGAGCAAAAGTAGCCTCTGGCAGGAGACCACCTGGCTTCAAAGCCTCTTGTGGCTCACGCAGACGAAGGAGGGTCACTCCCGCGTCCTGTTTGCTCGCCTGCAGTGCCCAGCGCTGGGGCAAGAGTCTTGGCCGCCTGTGGGCTTCAGCCTGAATCAAAAGGCCACGAGAGGCAGGGCTAGCAGAGAATGGTTTCGATCCATCGACCTCTGGGTTATGGGCCCAGCACGCTCCCGCTGCGCCACTCTGCTCAGCGCAGGGGCTGGGGCCCAGCGGGCAGCCTGGTGCTTCTCCTGCACCGATTGCCTGACGGCAAGGCGAGCACTGTGCTCGGAGGTGGCGCAAGCTGCCCGCAGGTGTCTCTGTGGCGCAATGGGTCAGCGCGTTCGGCTGTTAACCGAAAGGATGGTGGTTCGAGCCCACCCGGAGGCGGCGCGGTTAGGTGCCTGATGCTGTCTGCCCCTGTCTTACTGCAACCCCCCTCCTTTTGCCGCCGCCGCCACCACCACCAGCCTTCCCTTCTGGCCTCTTCCCCAGAAGAGCATGCTGGGCCAGTCCTTCACCATCTAAACTGCACAGCGTTCTTCAGATAAAAGAGCGGGAGAAAAGGTCGACAGTCAAACGGTTCGAGCCAACAAATGAGAGACCCCAGTTGCAAGGATTTTGGTGCAGGCTTGTAGAACAGACAGAGTAAACAGCCCGCTTGCTAAACAGGTCTCTGACCTCCTCCTCCTCATTTAGCGTGGCTCCGAAGATCTTTTGGGCTCAGTTGAGAGCACAGAGCTTCCACGAGACAGGAGCTGGAATGAAGAGCAATGTGGAAGCCCAGACAGGGCCTTCCTCCAGCTCTCGAGCTCGTGTGGAGGGAACTGCCTCGTTTTCCTTGTGTGAAAGGAGGTTCCACGAAGGAGTTTCTCCACGCATGACACAGTCCTTTGGAGCGAGCAGCCATTGTTTACATGCTCATCTCAACGTTCCCAGCAAAATTCCTCAGAAGGGGACTGGCACCTCTGGAGGCCTTTGCCAGTCGCTTGAGCAGCAGGCTTGTGCAAAGAAAAAGTCAGCCAAGCCCTGCCAAGTCGGCCGGAAGCAAACCTTTGAAGCGCTTGTCCGCAGCCAAAACTCAGAACTTCAGCTCCAAAAATGAGACGTGCCTGGAAGGAGTGGCAAGAAAGTCAGCAAATCGTCAGGCTCTTTCCTCTCCCGCTTCCTTCAGCCACTTGGTCCAAGATTTGGTGCAGACAGAGGAGTTGCGGCAACGATGTGTCTCTCCCTGTGACAATCGAAGAACGTCATCCCTGTCTCATGCCTTGCCAGGGAAGCGCGGCCATGCCGCCCAAGCCTGAGTCCCCTCCCGGCTGAGCCAGCGCACAGCCAGGCGGGCCAAGGGCAGAGTGAAGGGGGCGCCACATCCCGTGCCCCTCAGGGCCAAGCAGAGCTGCCTAGCACCCCAAGAGCCAGTGACAAGACACAAGAAAGCAAGCGCATCCGACTGCAAGAACAAGACGACGAGTGCCCTAACCGGCCATGTACCCGAGGGGCTGACAAGGATACCGAAGGCGAGATGGAGAGCGCAGCGCGAGGAACTGCTGGCGGACGAGCAAGCGGGACTCGGGAAAGATAGAAGGAGCAGACAGCCGATATGGCAAGCGAGCCTGAGAGCGCAGAGAGCTGGACGAAAGGACCGGCACGTCGACAGTCGCCTCGTCCCTTCTCGGAAGGCGTTTGACAGGAGAGATGAGAAAGTCACTCGTCAGGTGTTGGGGTCGTCCGGAGTGGACGGCAGACTGATACGGTTGCTGGAGGATACGGAGGAGGGTGAGGCGGCAGCGGCGAGCATGCGCGCAGAGATGGGAAGTTGGTTTAGAAGGAGGAGAGGTACGAGAGAAGGCGCTCCCCTAGCGCCGTGCGAGTTCATCACGCCCCCTCGAGAGAGCGATGGACAAGATCAAGGAAGAGGGAGAAGGGCTATCTGTGCAGGTCAAGAAAAACACCAAGTTGCGGTCGGCGGGTGAGGTAGTCATCGTGGAAGAAGATGAAGAGAAGCTAGGGAGAAGGGTGCAGGCGCTAAGCGGGGAAGGGAAAGGGCACGGGCCCATTCTGACCATCGCTTGGTAATTGGCGATAAGGAAATAGGGAGGAAGATCAGCGGCGAGGGGCTCGAAGGAGACAACGTAGAGAAGTTCACGCATCCGGCTAGGGGCGTAACGTATGATGTGGACTGGAAGAAGAAACTAGCGCCTAGGAGCGTGAAAGCAAGAGCGAGTTTGAAGGCGACGGATCAGATCTGGCAAAGCGAAAGGCAGAAAGCGGAGCGCTCAGCAGCATGTTGTCCGTCTGGGAGAGGTGGGTGAAAAGGCAAGTTTCAGCGAGAAGGTTCGTGGCGTTGGAGAGGAGTTGTTGGAGCAGGATGCTGAGAATAGGCTGGGCGGAGAAGGTCACCAAGGAGGAATTGTATGGGAAGATTCAGCCCAAAGGGAATCTGCTCCAGAAGGTTCCCCCAGTGGAAGTTCCAGGTCTCCGGGCTTATTTGCCAGAGGAAGGACGACTTGAAAAATGGAGAGCCCGGTATTGGGCATAACGGTGGGTTCGAACAGGAGAGGCAGAGCCCAGAGAGAACAGGGAGCCGATGGATCAGCTTGGCACGGAGCTCGTCTACAGCAAGCAGGGCGCTCCACGCTCGAGAGGGAAAGATGGAAGGCGCTAGTGAGACGGGCATTGGACACCAACGGGCGCTGAGCCCATGGTTGATGAGGACGATGGCAAGAGCCTCCCTGGTGTGTTCCCTCAGCAGGGGCCCGCCCACCTTTCTGGGCAGGAAAAGAGAGCCGGCAACCAGTGATGCTTCGGGCCGGCCAGGGAGCCAGGAGGCTGCGACCTCTCGCACATCAGCCCTTGACTTTCCAGCAGGCCATCACGGGCACGTGTCAGGACCAATGGCACGCAAATGAATGGCATTGGACAGGCGGGGCGAAAGAGCCCACCAATCGAGCCGATGGTGGCGTGCCCTTGGCATGCCAAAGGAGCCCTGATGGAAAATGGGCAGAAAGAGGGCCTGTGCTTCCCCTTTCTGGCCTCGAGCTCCCAGAGCCTCCCTCCTTGGTGCACTCCCTGTGCAGCCGCTCCCCCTTCTGCGTGGGAAAAGGGGATGAGGCAGCTCTCTTGCTTCACGACGCTTGAGGAGACGGAGACGGAGACGGAGACGGATACGGGAGGCCTTCATCTCTCACGGGTGCGCTTGACTTGTGGGCAAGCAGCCACACCACTTCAGGGCCTCGGGCAGTGCTTGACAAGCTGTGTCCCGCCGGTCACAGGCCGCCCCCTGGGCTTCCACGCGCGTCCCATCAGACCTTCTCTTTCCAATTGCCCATGCGCAGGATGGCCAGAGTCCACTGGTTTCCGTCAA
This sequence comes from Carettochelys insculpta, assembly GCF_033958435.1. Classification (NCBI taxonomy): domain Eukaryota; kingdom Metazoa; phylum Chordata; order Testudines; family Carettochelyidae; genus Carettochelys; species Carettochelys insculpta. Next base: position 276,981 of record NC_134158.1, on the reverse strand, counting down.
CCTCCTCTTTCTTCCCACCTTTCTTAGGCAAGCGACACGCACGTAAAGCAAGGACACGTCGAGAGAGATGCACGTTCCTTGCGCACCACGCTGAGGCTGAGAGCCGTGTGCTCCCTCCGCCTCCATTCTAGGGGCTGCTATGGAAGAATGGGCACACCCCACAAGTCCTCAGGAGGCAAGGGCATTGAGCAAAAGTAGCCTCTGGCAGGAGACCACCTGGCTTCAAAGCCTCTTGTGGCTCACGCAGACGAAGGAGGGTCACTCCCGCGTCCTGTTTGCTCGCCTGCAGTGCCCAGCGCTGGGGCAAGAGTCTTGGCCGCCTGTGGGCTTCAGCCTGAATCAAAAGGCCACGAGAGGCAGGGCTAGCAGAGAATGGTTTCGATCCATCGACCTCTGGGTTATGGGCCCAGCACGCTCCCGCTGCGCCACTCTGCTCAGCGCAGGGGCTGGGGCCCAGCGGGCAGCCTGGTGCTTCTCCTGCACCGATTGCCTGACGGCAAGGCGAGCACTGTGCTCGGAGGTGGCGCAAGCTGCCCGCAGGTGTCTCTGTGGCGCAATGGGTCAGCGCGTTCGGCTGTTAACCGAAAGGATGGTGGTTCGAGCCCACCCGGAGGCGGCGCGGTTAGGTGCCTGATGCTGTCTGCCCCTGTCTTACTGCAACCCCCCTCCTTTTGCCGCCGCCGCCACCACCACCAGCCTTCCCTTCTGGCCTCTTCCCCAGAAGAGCATGCTGGGCCAGTCCTTCACCATCTAAACTGCACAGCGTTCTTCAGATAAAAGAGCGGGAGAAAAGGTCGACAGTCAAACGGTTCGAGCCAACAAATGAGAGACCCCAGTTGCAAGGATTTTGGTGCAGGCTTGTAGAACAGACAGAGTAAACAGCCCGCTTGCTAAACAGGTCTCTGACCTCCTCCTCCTCATTTAGCGTGGCTCCGAAGATCTTTTGGGCTCAGTTGAGAGCACAGAGCTTCCACGAGACAGGAGCTGGAATGAAGAGCAATGTGGAAGCCCAGACAGGGCCTTCCTCCAGCTCTCGAGCTCGTGTGGAGGGAACTGCCTCGTTTTCCTTGTGTGAAAGGAGGTTCCACGAAGGAGTTTCTCCACGCATGACACAGTCCTTTGGAGCGAGCAGCCATTGTTTACATGCTCATCTCAACGTTCCCAGCAAAATTCCTCAGAAGGGGACTGGCACCTCTGGAGGCCTTTGCCAGTCGCTTGAGCAGCAGGCTTGTGCAAAGAAAAAGTCAGCCAAGCCCTGCCAAGTCGGCCGGAAGCAAACCTTTGAAGCGCTTGTCCGCAGCCAAAACTCAGAACTTCAGCTCCAAAAATGAGACGTGCCTGGAAGGAGTGGCAAGAAAGTCAGCAAATCGTCAGGCTCTTTCCTCTCCCGCTTCCTTCAGCCACTTGGTCCAAGATTTGGTGCAGACAGAGGAGTTGCGGCAACGATGTGTCTCTCCCTGTGACAATCGAAGAACGTCATCCCTGTCTCATGCCTTGCCAGGGAAGCGCGGCCATGCCGCCCAAGCCTGAGTCCCCTCCCGGCTGAGCCAGCGCACAGCCAGGCGGGCCAAGGGCAGAGTGAAGGGGGCGCCACATCCCGTGCCCCTCAGGGCCAAGCAGAGCTGCCTAGCACCCCAAGAGCCAGTGACAAGACACAAGAAAGCAAGCGCATCCGACTGCAAGAACAAGACGACGAGTGCCCTAACCGGCCATGTACCCGAGGGGCTGACAAGGATACCGAAGGCGAGATGGAGAGCGCAGCGCGAGGAACTGCTGGCGGACGAGCAAGCGGGACTCGGGAAAGATAGAAGGAGCAGACAGCCGATATGGCAAGCGAGCCTGAGAGCGCAGAGAGCTGGACGAAAGGACCGGCACGTCGACAGTCGCCTCGTCCCTTCTCGGAAGGCGTTTGACAGGAGAGATGAGAAAGTCACTCGTCAGGTGATGGGGTCGTCCGGAGTGGACGGCAGACTGATACGGTTGCTGGAGGATACGGAGGAGGGTGAGGCGGCAGCGGCGAGCATGCGCGCAGAGATGGGAAGTTGGTTTAGAAGGAGGAGAGGTACGAGAGAAGGCGCTCCCCTAGCGCCGTGCGAGTTCATCACGCCCCCTCGAGAGAGCGATGGACAAGATCAAGGAAGAGGGAGAAGGGCTATCTGTGCAGGTCAAGAAAAACACCAAGTTGCGGTCGGCGGGTGAGGTAGTCATCGTGGAAGAAGATGAAGAGAAGCTAGGGAGAAGGGTGCAGGCGCTAAGCGGGGAAGGGAAAGGGCACGGGCCCATTCTGACCATCGCTTGGTAATTGGCGATAAGGAAATAGGGAGGAAGATCAGCGGCGAGGGGCTCGAAGGAGACAACGTAGAGAAGTTCACGCATCCGGCTAGGGGCGTAACGTATGATGTGGACTGGAAGAAGAAACTAGCGCCTAGGAGCGTGAAAGCAAGAGCGAGTTTGAAGGCGACGGATCAGATCTGGCAAAGCGAAAGGCAGAAAGCGGAGCGCTCAGCAGCATGTTGTCCGTCTGGGAGAGGTGGGTGAAAAGGCAAGTTTCAGCGAGAAGGTTCGTGGCGTTGGAGAGGAGTTGTTGGAGCAGGATGCTGAGAATAGGCTGGGCGGAGAAGGTCACCAAGGAGGAATTGTATGGGAAGATTCAGCCCAAAGGGAATCTGCTCCAGAAGGTTCCCCCAGTGGAAGTTCCAGGTCTCCGGGCTTATTTGCCAGAGGAAGGACGACTTGAAAAATGGAGAGCCCGGTATTGGGCATAACGGTGGGTTCGAACAGGAGAGGCAGAGCCCAGAGAGAACAGGGAGCCGATGGATCAGCTTGGCACGGAGCTCGTCTACAGCAAGCAGGGCGCTCCACGCTCGAGAGGGAAAGATGGAAGGCGCTAGTGAGACGGGCATTGGACACCAACGGGCGCTGAGCCCATGGTTGATGAGGACGATGGCAAGAGCCTCCCTGGTGTGTTCCCTCAGCAGGGGCCCGCCCACCTTTCTGGGCAGGAAAAGAGAGCCGGCAACCAGTGATGCTTCGGGCCGGCCAGGGAGCCAGGAGGCTGCGACCTCTCGCACATCAGCCCTTGACTTTCCAGCAGGCCATCACGGGCACGTGTCAGGACCAATGGCACGCAAATGAATGGCATTGGAGAGGCGGGGCGAAAGAGCCCACCAATCGAGCCGATGGTGGCGTGCCCTTGGCATGCCAAAGGAGCCCTGATGGAAAATGGGCAGAAAGAGGGCCTGTGCTTCCCCTTTCTGGCCTCGAGCTCCCAGAGCCTCCCTCCTTGGTGCACTCCCTGTGCAGCCGCTCCCCCTTCTGCGTGGGAAAAGGGGATGAGGCAGCTCTCTTGCTTCACGACGCTTGAGGAGACGGAGACGGAGACGGAGACGGATACGGGAGGCCTTCATCTCTCACGGGTGCGCTTGACTTGTGGGCAAGCAGCCACACCACTTCAGGGCCTCGGGCAGTGCTTGACAAGCTGTGTCCCGCCGGTCACAGGCCGCCCCCTGGGCTTCCACGCGCGTCCCATCAGACCTTCTCTTTCCAATTGCCCATGCGCAGGATGGCCAGAGTCCACTGGTTTCCGTCAACCTCCTCTTTCTTCCCACCTTTCTTAGGCAAGCGACACGCACGTAAAGCAAGGACACGTCGAGAGAGATGCACGTTCCTTGCGCACCACGCTGAGGCTGAGAGCCGTGTGCTCCCTCCGCCTCCATTCTAGGGGCTGCTATGGAAGAATGGGCACACCCCACAAGTCCTCAGGAGGCAAGGGCATTGAGCAAAAGTAGCCTCTGGCAGGAGACCACCTGGCTTCAAAGCCTCTTGTGGCTCACGCAGACGAAGGAGGGTCACTCCCGCGTCCTGTTTGCTCGCCTGCAGTGCCCAGCGCTGGGGCAAGAGTCTTGGCCGCCTGTGGGCTTCAGCCTGAATCAAAAGGCCACGAGAGGCAGGGCTAGCAGAGAATGGTTTCGATCCATCGACCTCTGGGTTATGGGCCCAGCACGCTCCCGCTGCGCCACTCTGCTCAGCGCAGGGGCTGGGGCCCAGCGGGCAGCCTGGTGCTTCTCCTGCACCGATTGCCTGACGGCAAGGCGAGCACTGTGCTCGGAGGTGGCGCAAGCTGCCCGCAGGTGTCTCTGTGGCGCAATGGGTCAGCGCGTTCGGCTGTTAACCGAAAGGATGGTGGTTCGAGCCCACCCGGAGGCGGCGCGGTTAGGTGCCTGATGCTGTCTGCCCCTGTCTTACTGCAACCCCCCTCCTTTTGCCGCCGCCGCCACCACCACCAGCCTTCCCTTCTGGCCTCTTCCCCAGAAGAGCATGCTGGGCCAGTCCTTCACCATCTAAACTGCACAGCGTTCTTCAGATAAAAGAGCGGGAGAAAAGGTCGACAGTCAAACGGTTCGAGCCAACAAATGAGAGACCCCAGTTGCAAGGATTTTGGTGCAGGCTTGTAGAACAGACAGAGTAAACAGCCCGCTTGCTAAACAGGTCTCTGACCTCCTCCTCCTCATTTAGCGTGGCTCCGAAGATCTTTTGGGCTCAGTTGAGAGCACAGAGCTTCCACGAGACAGGAGCTGGAATGAAGAGCAATGTGGAAGCCCAGACAGGGCCTTCCTCCAGCTCTCGAGCTCGTGTGGAGGGAACTGCCTCGTTTTCCTTGTGTGAAAGGAGGTTCCACGAAGGAGTTTCTCCACGCATGACACAGTCCTTTGGAGCGAGCAGCCATTGTTTACATGCTCATCTCAACGTTCCCAGCAAAATTCCTCAGAAGGGGACTGGCACCTCTGGAGGCCTTTGCCAGTCGCTTGAGCAGCAGGCTTGTGCAAAGAAAAAGTCAGCCAAGCCCTGCCAAGTCGGCCGGAAGCAAACCTTTGAAGCGCTTGTCCGCAGCCAAAACTCAGAACTTCAGCTCCAAAAATGAGACGTGCCTGGAAGGAGTGGCAAGAAAGTCAGCAAATCGTCAGGCTCTTTCCTCTCCCGCTTCCTTCAGCCACTTGGTCCAAGATTTGGTGCAGACAGAGGAGTTGCGGCAACGATGTGTCTCTCCCTGTGACAATCGAAGAACGTCATCCCTGTCTCATGCCTTGCCAGGGAAGCGCGGCCATGCCGCCCAAGCCTGAGTCCCCTCCCGGCTGAGCCAGCGCACAGCCAGGCGGGCCAAGGGCAGAGTGAAGGGGGCGCCACATCCCGTGCCCCTCAGGGCCAAGCAGAGCTGCCTAGCACCCCAAGAGCCAGTGACAAGACACAAGAAAGCAAGCGCATCCGACTGCAAGAACAAGACGACGAGTGCCCTAACCGGCCATGTACCCGAGGGGCTGACAAGGATACCGAAGGCGAGATGGAGAGCGCAGCGCGAGGAACTGCTGGCGGACGAGCAAGCGGGACTCGGGAAAGATAGAAGGAGCAGACAGCCGATATGGCAAGCGAGCCTGAGAGCGCAGAGAGCTGGACGAAAGGACCGGCACGTCGACAGTCGCCTCGTCCCTTCTCGGAAGGCGTTTGACAGGAGAGATGAGAAAGTCACTCGTCAGGTGATGGGGTCGTCCGGAGTGGACGGCAGACTGATACGGTTGCTGGAGGATACGGAGGAGGGTGAGGCGGCAGCGGCGAGCATGCGCGCAGAGATGGGAAGTTGGTTTAGAAGGAGGAGAGGTACGAGAGAAGGCGCTCCCCTAGCGCCGTGCGAGTTCATCACGCCCCCTCGAGAGAGCGATGGACAAGATCAAGGAAGAGGGAGAAGGGCTATCTGTGCAGGTCAAGAAAAACACCAAGTTGCGGTCGGCGGGTGAGGTAGTCATCGTGGAAGAAGATGAAGAGAAGCTAGGGAGAAGGGTGCAGGCGCTAAGCGGGGAAGGGAAAGGGCACGGGCCCATTCTGACCATCGCTTGGTAATTGGCGATAAGGAAATAGGGAGGAAGATCAGCGGCGAGGGGCTCGAAGGAGACAACGTAGAGAAGTTCACGCATCCGGCTAGGGGCGTAACGTATGATGTGGACTGGAAGAAGAAACTAGCGCCTAGGAGCGTGAAAGCAAGAGCGAGTTTGAAGGCGACGGATCAGATCTGGCAAAGCGAAAGGCAGAAAGCGGAGCGCTCAGCAGCATGTTGTCCGTCTGGGAGAGGTGGGTGAAAAGGCAAGTTTCAGCGAGAAGGTTCGTGGCGTTGGAGAGGAGTTGTTGGAGCAGGATGCTGAGAATAGGCTGGGCGGAGAAGGTCACCAAGGAGGAATTGTATGGGAAGATTCAGCCCAAAGGGAATCTGCTCCAGAAGGTTCCCCCAGTGGAAGTTCCAGGTCTCCGGGCTTATTTGCCAGAGGAAGGACGACTTGAAAAATGGAGAGCCCGGTATTGGGCATAACGGTGGGTTCGAACAGGAGAGGCAGAGCCCAGAGAGAACAGGGAGCCGATGGATCAGCTTGGCACGGAGCTCGTCTACAGCAAGCAGGGCGCTCCACGCTCGAGAGGGAAAGATGGAAGGCGCTAGTGAGACGGGCATTGGACACCAACGGGCGCTGAGCCCATGGTTGATGAGGACGATGGCAAGAGCCTCCCTGGTGTGTTCCCTCAGCAGGGGCCCGCCCACCTTTCTGGGCAGGAAAAGAGAGCCGGCAACCAGTGATGCTTCGGGCCGGCCAGGGAGCCAGGAGGCTGCGACCTCTCGCACATCAGCCCTTGACTTTCCAGCAGGCCATCACGGGCACGTGTCAGGACCAATGGCACGCAAATGAATGGCATTGGAGAGGCGGGGCGAAAGAGCCCACCAATCGAGCCGATGGTGGCGTGCCCTTGGCATGCCAAAGGAGCCCTGATGGAAAATGGGCAGAAAGAGGGCCTGTGCTTCCCCTTTCTGGCCTCGAGCTCCCAGAGCCTCCCTCCTTGGTGCACTCCCTGTGCAGCCGCTCCCCCTTCTGCGTGGGAAAAGGGGATGAGGCAGCTCTCTTGCTTCACGACGCTTGAGGAGACGGAGACGGAGACGGAGACGGATACGGGAGGCCTTCATCTCTCACGGGTGCGCTTGACTTGTGGGCAAGCAGCCACACCACTTCAGGGCCTCGGGCAGTGCTTGACAAGCTGTGTCCCGCCGGTCACAGGCCGCCCCCTGGGCTTCCACGCGCGTCCCATCAGACCTTCTCTTTCCAATTGCCCATGCGCAGGATGGCCAGAGTCCACTGGTTTCCGTCAACCTCCTCTTTCTTCCCACCTTTCTTAGGCAAGCGACACGCACGTAAAGCAAGGACACGTCGAGAGAGATGCACGTTCCTTGCGCACCACGCTGAGGCTGAGAGCCGTGTGCTCCCTCCGCCTCCATTCTAGGGGCTGCTATGGAAGAATGGGCACACCCCACAAGTCCTCAGGAGGCAAGGGCATTGAGCAAAAGTAGCCTCTGGCAGGAGACCACCTGGCTTCAAAGCCTCTTGTGGCTCACGCAGACGAAGGAGGGTCACTCCCGCGTCCTGTTTGCTCGCCTGCAGTGCCCAGCGCTGGGGCAAGAGTCTTGGCCGCCTGTGGGCTTCAGCCTGAATCAAAAGGCCACGAGAGGCAGGGCTAGCAGAGAATGGTTTCGATCCATCGACCTCTGGGTTATGGGCCCAGCACGCTCCCGCTGCGCCACTCTGCTCAGCGCAGGGGCTGGGGCCCAGCGGGCAGCCTGGTGCTTCTCCTGCACCGATTGCCTGACGGCAAGGCGAGCACTGTGCTCGGAGGTGGCGCAAGCTGCCCGCAGGTGTCTCTGTGGCGCAATGGGTCAGCGCGTTCGGCTGTTAACCGAAAGGATGGTGGTTCGAGCCCACCCGGAGGCGGCGCGGTTAGGTGCCTGATGCTGTCTGCCCCTGTCTTACTGCAACCCCCCTCCTTTTGCCGCCGCCGCCACCACCACCAGCCTTCCCTTCTGGCCTCTTCCCCAGAAGAGCATGCTGGGCCAGTCCTTCACCATCTAAACTGCACAGCGTTCTTCAGATAAAAGAGCGGGAGAAAAGGTCGACAGTCAAACGGTTCGAGCCAACAAATGAGAGACCCCAGTTGCAAGGATTTTGGTGCAGGCTTGTAGAACAGACAGAGTAAACAGCCCGCTTGCTAAACAGGTCTCTGACCTCCTCCTCCTCATTTAGCGTGGCTCCGAAGATCTTTTGGGCTCAGTTGAGAGCACAGAGCTTCCACGAGACAGGAGCTGGAATGAAGAGCAATGTGGAAGCCCAGACAGGGCCTTCCTCCAGCTCTCGAGCTCGTGTGGAGGGAACTGCCTCGTTTTCCTTGTGTGAAAGGAGGTTCCACGAAGGAGTTTCTCCACGCATGACACAGTCCTTTGGAGCGAGCAGCCATTGTTTACATGCTCATCTCAACGTTCCCAGCAAAATTCCTCAGAAGGGGACTGGCACCTCTGGAGGCCTTTGCCAGTCGCTTGAGCAGCAGGCTTGTGCAAAGAAAAAGTCAGCCAAGCCCTGCCAAGTCGGCCGGAAGCAAACCTTTGAAGCGCTTGTCCGCAGCCAAAACTCAGAACTTCAGCTCCAAAAATGAGACGTGCCTGGAAGGAGTGGCAAGAAAGTCAGCAAATCGTCAGGCTCTTTCCTCTCCCGCTTCCTTCAGCCACTTGGTCCAAGATTTGGTGCAGACAGAGGAGTTGCGGCAACGATGTGTCTCTCCCTGTGACAATCGAAGAACGTCATCCCTGTCTCATGCCTTGCCAGGGAAGCGCGGCCATGCCGCCCAAGCCTGAGTCCCCTCCCGGCTGAGCCAGCGCACAGCCAGGCGGGCCAAGGGCAGAGTGAAGGGGGCGCCACATCCCGTGCCCCTCAGGGCCAAGCAGAGCTGCCTAGCACCCCAAGAGCCAGTGACAAGACACAAGAAAGCAAGCGCATCCGACTGCAAGAACAAGACGACGAGTGCCCTAACCGGCCATGTACCCGAGGGGCTGACAAGGATACCGAAGGCGAGATGGAGAGCGCAGCGCGAGGAACTGCTGGCGGACGAGCAAGCGGGACTCGGGAAAGATAGAAGGAGCAGACAGCCGATATGGCAAGCGAGCCTGAGAGCGCAGAGAGCTGGACGAAAGGACCGGCACGTCGACAGTCGCCTCGTCCCTTCTCGGAAGGCGTTTGACAGGAGAGATGAGAAAGTCACTCGTCAGGTGATGGGGTCGTCCGGAGTGGACGGCAGACTGATACGGTTGCTGGAGGATACGGAGGAGGGTGAGGCGGCAGCGGCGAGCATGCGCGCAGAGATGGGAAGTTGGTTTAGAAGGAGGAGAGGTACGAGAGAAGGCGCTCCCCTAGCGCCGTGCGAGTTCATCACGCCCCCTCGAGAGAGCGATGGACAAGATCAAGGAAGAGGGAGAAGGGCTATCTGTGCAGGTCAAGAAAAACACCAAGTTGCGGTCGGCGGGTGAGGTAGTCATCGTGGAAGAAGATGAAGAGAAGCTAGGGAGAAGGGTGCAGGCGCTAAGCGGGGAAGGGAAAGGGCACGGGCCCATTCTGACCATCGCTTGGTAATTGGCGATAAGGAAATAGGGAGGAAGATCAGCGGCGAGGGGCTCGAAGGAGACAACGTAGAGAAGTTCACGCATCCGGCTAGGGGCGTAACGTATGATGTGGACTGGAAGAAGAAACTAGCGCCTAGGAGCGTGAAAGCAAGAGCGAGTTTGAAGGCGACGGATCAGATCTGGCAAAGCGAAAGGCAGAAAGCGGAGCGCTCAGCAGCATGTTGTCCGTCTGGGAGAGGTGGGTGAAAAGGCAAGTTTCAGCGAGAAGGTTCGTGGCGTTGGAGAGGAGTTGTTGGAGCAGGATGCTGAGAATAGGCTGGGCGGAGAAGGTCACCAAGGAGGAATTGTATGGGAAGATTCAGCCCAAAGGGAATCTGCTCCAGAAGGTTCCCCCAGTGGAAGTTCCAGGTCTCCGGGCTTATTTGCCAGAGGAAGGACGACTTGAAAAATGGAGAGCCCGGTATTGGGCATAACGGTGGGTTCGAACAGGAGAGGCAGAGCCCAGAGAGAACAGGGAGCCGATGGATCAGCTTGGCACGGAGCTCGTCTACAGCAAGCAGGGCGCTCCACGCTCGAGAGGGAAAGATGGAAGGCGCTAGTGAGACGGGCATTGGACACCAACGGGCGCTGAGCCCATGGTTGATGAGGACGATGGCAAGAGCCTCCCTGGTGTGTTCCCTCAGCAGGGGCCCGCCCACCTTTCTGGGCAGGAAAAGAGAGCCGGCAACCAGTGATGCTTCGGGCCGGCCAGGGAGCCAGGAGGCTGCGACCTCTCGCACATCAGCCCTTGACTTTCCAGCAGGCCATCACGGGCACGTGTCAGGACCAATGGCACGCAAATGAATGGCATTGGAGAGGCGGGGCGAAAGAGCCCACCAATCGAGCCGATGGTGGCGTGCCCTTGGCATGCCAAAGGAGCCCTGATGGAAAATGGGCAGAAAGAGGGCCTGTGCTTCCCCTTTCTGGCCTCGAGCTCCCAGAGCCTCCCTCCTTGGTGCACTCCCTGTGCAGCCGCTCCCCCTTCTGCGTGGGAAAAGGGGATGAGGCAGCTCTCTTGCTTCACGACGCTTGAGGAGACGGAGACGGAGACGGAGACGGATACGGGAGGCCTTCATCTCTCACGGGTGCGCTTGACTTGTGGGCAAGCAGCCACACCACTTCAGGGCCTCGGGCAGTGCTTGACAAGCTGTGTCCCGCCGGTCACAGGCCGCCCCCTGGGCTTCCACGCGCGTCCCATCAGACCTTCTCTTTCCAATTGCCCATGCGCAGGATGGCCAGAGTCCACTGGTTTCCGTCAACCTCCTCTTTCTTCCCACCTTTCTTAGGCAAGCGACACGCACGTAAAGCAAGGACACGTCGAGAGAGATGCACGTTCCTTGCGCACCACGCTGAGGCTGAGAGCCGTGTGCTCCCTCCGCCTCCATTCTAGGGGCTGCTATGGAAGAATGGGCACACCCCACAAGTCCTCAGGAGGCAAGGGCATTGAGCAAAAGTAGCCTCTGGCAGGAGACCACCTGGCTTCAAAGCCTCTTGTGGCTCACGCAGACGAAGGAGGGTCACTCCCGCGTCCTGTTTGCTCGCCTGCAGTGCCCAGCGCTGGGGCAAGAGTCTTGGCCGCCTGTGGGCTTCAGCCTGAATCAAAAGGCCACGAGAGGCAGGGCTAGCAGAGAATGGTTTCGATCCATCGACCTCTGGGTTATGGGCCCAGCACGCTCCCGCTGCGCCACTCTGCTCAGCGCAGGGGCTGGGGCCCAGCGGGCAGCCTGGTGCTTCTCCTGCACCGATTGCCTGACGGCAAGGCGAGCACTGTGCTCGGAGGTGGCGCAAGCTGCCCGCAGGTGTCTCTGTGGCGCAATGGGTCAGCGCGTTCGGCTGTTAACCGAAAGGATGGTGGTTCGAGCCCACCCGGAGGCGGCGCGGTTAGGTGCCTGATGCTGTCTGCCCCTGTCTTACTGCAACCCCCCTCCTTTTGCCGCCGCCGCCACCACCACCAGCCTTCCCTTCTGGCCTCTTCCCCAGAAGAGCATGCTGGGCCAGTCCTTCACCATCTAAACTGCACAGCGTTCTTCAGATAAAAGAGCGGGAGAAAAGGTCGACAGTCAAACGGTTCGAGCCAACAAATGAGAGACCCCAGTTGCAAGGATTTTGGTGCAGGCTTGTAGAACAGACAGAGTAAACAGCCCGCTTGCTAAACAGGTCTCTGACCTCCTCCTCCTCATTTAGCGTGGCTCCGAAGATCTTTTGGGCTCAGTTGAGAGCACAGAGCTTCCACGAGACAGGAGCTGGAATGAAGAGCAATGTGGAAGCCCAGACAGGGCCTTCCTCCAGCTCTCGAGCTCGTGTGGAGGGAACTGCCTCGTTTTCCTTGTGTGAAAGGAGGTTCCACGAAGGAGTTTCTCCACGCATGACACAGTCCTTTGGAGCGAGCAGCCATTGTTTACATGCTCATCTCAACGTTCCCAGCAAAATTCCTCAGAAGGGGACTGGCACCTCTGGAGGCCTTTGCCAGTCGCTTGAGCAGCAGGCTTGTGCAAAGAAAAAGTCAGCCAAGCCCTGCCAAGTCGGCCGGAAGCAAACCTTTGAAGCGCTTGTCCGCAGCCAAAACTCAGAACTTCAGCTCCAAAAATGAGACGTGCCTGGAAGGAGTGGCAAGAAAGTCAGCAAATCGTCAGGCTCTTTCCTCTCCCGCTTCCTTCAGCCACTTGGTCCAAGATTTGGTGCAGACAGAGGAGTTGCGGCAACGATGTGTCTCTCCCTGTGACAATCGAAGAACGTCATCCCTGTCTCATGCCTTGCCAGGGAAGCGCGGCCATGCCGCCCAAGCCTGAGTCCCCTCCCGGCTGAGCCAGCGCACAGCCAGGCGGGCCAAGGGCAGAGTGAAGGGGGCGCCACATCCCGTGCCCCTCAGGGCCAAGCAGAGCTGCCTAGCACCCCAAGAGCCAGTGACAAGACACAAGAAAGCAAGCGCATCCGACTGCAAGAACAAGACGACGAGTGCCCTAACCGGCCATGTACCCGAGGGGCTGACAAGGATACCGAAGGCGAGATGGAGAGCGCAGCGCGAGGAACTGCTGGCGGACGAGCAAGCGGGACTCGGGAAAGATAGAAGGAGCAGACAGCCGATATGGCAAGCGAGCCTGAGAGCGCAGAGAGCTGGACGAAAGGACCGGCACGTCGACAGTCGCCTCGTCCCTTCTCGGAAGGCGTTTGACAGGAGAGATGAGAAAGTCACTCGTCAGGTGTTGGGGTCGTCCGGAGTGGACGGCAGACTGATACGGTTGCTGGAGGATACGGAGGAGGGTGAGGCGGCAGCGGCGAGCATGCGCGCAGAGATGGGAAGTTGGTTTAGAAGGAGGAGAGGTACGAGAGAAGGCGCTCCCCTAGCGCCGTGCGAGTTCATCACGCCCCCTCGAGAGAGCGATGGACAAGATCAAGGAAGAGGGAGAAGGGCTATCTGTGCAGGTCAAGAAAAACACCAAGTTGCGGTCGGCGGGTGAGGTAGTCATCGTGGAAGAAGATGAAGAGAAGCTAGGGAGAAGGGTGCAGGCGCTAAGCGGGGAAGGGAAAGGGCACGGGCCCATTCTGACCATCGCTTGGTAATTGGCGATAAGGAAATAGGGAGGAAGATCAGCGGCGAGGGGCTCGAAGGAGACAACGTAGAGAAGTTCACGCATCCGGCTAGGGGCGTAACGTATGATGTGGACTGGAAGAAGAAACTAGCGCCTAGGAGCGTGAAAGCAAGAGCGAGTTTGAAGGCGACGGATCAGATCTGGCAAAGCGAAAGGCAGAAAGCGGAGCGCTCAGCAGCATGTTGTCCGTCTGGGAGAGGTGGGTGAAAAGGCAAGTTTCAGCGAGAAGGTTCGTGGCGTTGGAGAGGAGTTGTTGGAGCAGGATGCTGAGAATAGGCTGGGCGGAGAAGGTCACCAAGGAGGAATTGTATGGGAAGATTCAGCCCAAAGGGAATCTGCTCCAGAAGGTTCCCCCAGTGGAAGTTCCAGGTCTCCGGGCTTATTTGCCAGAGGAAGGACGACTTGAAAAATGGAGAGCCCGGTATTGGGCATAACGGTGGGTTCGAACAGGAGAGGCAGAGCCCAGAGAGAACAGGGAGCCGATGGATCAGCTTGGCACGGAGCTCGTCTACAGCAAGCAGGGCGCTCCACGCTCGAGAGGGAAAGATGGAAGGCGCTAGTGAGACGGGCATTGGACACCAACGGGCGCTGAGCCCATGGTTGATGAGGACGATGGCAAGAGCCTCCCTGGTGTGTTCCCTCAGCAGGGGCCCGCCCACCTTTCTGGGCAGGAAAAGAGAGCCGGCAACCAGTGATGCTTCGGGCCGGCCAGGGAGCCAGGAGGCTGCGACCTCTCGCACATCAGCCCTTGACTTTCCAGCAGGCCATCACGGGCACGTGTCAGGACCAATGGCACGCAAATGAATGGCATTGGAGAGGCGGGGCGAAAGAGCCCACCAATCGAGCCGATGGTGGCGTGCCCTTGGCATGCCAAAGGAGCCCTGATGGAAAATGGGCAGAAAGAGGGCCTGTGCTTCCCCTTTCTGGCCTCGAGCTCCCAGAGCCTCCCTCCTTGGTGCACTCCCTGTGCAGCCGCTCCCCCTTCTGCGTGGGAAAAGGGGATGAGGCAGCTCTCTTGCTTCACGACGCTTGAGGAGACGGAGACGGAGACGGAGACGGATACGGGAGGCCTTCATCTCTCACGGGTGCGCTTGACTTGTGGGCAAGCAGCCACACCACTTCAGGGCCTCGGGCAGTGCTTGACAAGCTGTGTCCCGCCGGTCACAGGCCGCCCCCTGGGCTTCCACGCGCGTCCCATCAGACCTTCTCTTTCCAATTGCCCATGCGCAGGATGGCCAGAGTCCACTGGTTTCCGTCAACCTCCTCTTTCTTCCCACCTTTCTTAGGCAAGCGACACGCACGTAAAGCAAGGACACGTCGAGAGAGATGCACGTTCCTTGCGCACCACGCTGAGGCTGAGAGCCGTGTGCTCCCTCCGCCTCCATTCTAGGGGCTGCTATGGAAGAATGGGCACACCCCACAAGTCCTCAGGAGGCAAGGGCATTGAGCAAAAGTAGCCTCTGGCAGGAGACCACCTGGCTTCAAAGCCTCTTGTGGCTCACGCAGACGAAGGAGGGTCACTCCCGCGTCCTGTTTGCTCGCCTGCAGTGCCCAGCGCTGGGGCAAGAGTCTTGGCCGCCTGTGGGCTTCAGCCTGAATCAAAAGGCCACGAGAGGCAGGGCTAGCAGAGAATGGTTTCGATCCATCGACCTCTGGGTTATGGGCCCAGCACGCTCCCGCTGCGCCACTCTGCTCAGCGCAGGGGCTGGGGCCCAGCGGGCAGCCTGGTGCTTCTCCTGCACCGATTGCCTGACGGCAAGGCGAGCACTGTGCTCGGAGGTGGCGCAAGCTGCCCGCAGGTGTCTCTGTGGCGCAATGGGTCAGCGCGTTCGGCTGTTAACCGAAAGGATGGTGGTTCGAGCCCACCCGGAGGCGGCGCGGTTAGGTGCCTGATGCTGTCTGCCCCTGTCTTACTGCAACCCCCCTCCTTTTGCCGCCGCCGCCACCACCACCAGCCTTCCCTTCTGGCCTCTTCCCCAGAAGAGCATGCTGGGCCAGTCCTTCACCATCTAAACTGCACAGCGTTCTTCAGATAAAAGAGCGGGAGAAAAGGTCGACAGTCAAACGGTTCGAGCCAACAAATGAGAGACCCCAGTTGCAAGGATTTTGGTGCAGGCTTGTAGAACAGACAGAGTAAACAGCCCGCTTGCTAAACAGGTCTCTGACCTCCTCCTCCTCATTTAGCGTGGCTCCGAAGATCTTTTGGGCTCAGTTGAGAGCACAGAGCTTCCACGAGACAGGAGCTGGAATGAAGAGCAATGTGGAAGCCCAGACAGGGCCTTCCTCCAGCTCTCGAGCTCGTGTGGAGGGAACTGCCTCGTTTTCCTTGTGTGAAAGGAGGTTCCACGAAGGAGTTTCTCCACGCATGACACAGTCCTTTGGAGCGAGCAGCCATTGTTTACATGCTCATCTCAACGTTCCCAGCAAAATTCCTCAGAAGGGGACTGGCACCTCTGGAGGCCTTTGCCAGTCGCTTGAGCAGCAGGCTTGTGCAAAGAAAAAGTCAGCCAAGCCCTGCCAAGTCGGCCGGAAGCAAACCTTTGAAGCGCTTGTCCGCAGCCAAAACTCAGAACTTCAGCTCCAAAAATGAGACGTGCCTGGAAGGAGTGGCAAGAAAGTCAGCAAATCGTCAGGCTCTTTCCTCTCCCGCTTCCTTCAGCCACTTGGTCCAAGATTTGGTGCAGACAGAGGAGTTGCGGCAACGATGTGTCTCTCCCTGTGACAATCGAAGAACGTCATCCCTGTCTCATGCCTTGCCAGGGAAGCGCGGCCATGCCGCCCAAGCCTGAGTCCCCTCCCGGCTGAGCCAGCGCACAGCCAGGCGGGCCAAGGGCAGAGTGAAGGGGGCGCCACATCCCGTGCCCCTCAGGGCCAAGCAGAGCTGCCTAGCACCCCAAGAGCCAGTGACAAGACACAAGAAAGCAAGCGCATCCGACTGCAAGAACAAGACGACGAGTGCCCTAACCGGCCATGTACCCGAGGGGCTGACAAGGATACCGAAGGCGAGATGGAGAGCGCAGCGCGAGGAACTGCTGGCGGACGAGCAAGCGGGACTCGGGAAAGATAGAAGGAGCAGACAGCCGATATGGCAAGCGAGCCTGAGAGCGCAGAGAGCTGGACGAAAGGACCGGCACGTCGACAGTCGCCTCGTCCCTTCTCGGAAGGCGTTTGACAGGAGAGATGAGAAAGTCACTCGTCAGGTGATGGGGTCGTCCGGAGTGGACGGCAGACTGATACGGTTGCTGGAGGATACGGAGGAGGGTGAGGCGGCAGCGGCGAGCATGCGCGCAGAGATGGGAAGTTGGTTTAGAAGGAGGAGAGGTACGAGAGAAGGCGCTCCCCTAGCGCCGTGCGAGTTCATCACGCCCCCTCGAGAGAGCGATGGACAAGATCAAGGAAGAGGGAGAAGGGCTATCTGTGCAGGTCAAGAAAAACACCAAGTTGCGGTCGGCGGGTGAGGTAGTCATCGTGGAAGAAGATGAAGAGAAGCTAGGGAGAAGGGTGCAGGCGCTAAGCGGGGAAGGGAAAGGGCACGGGCCCATTCTGACCATCGCTTGGTAATTGGCGATAAGGAAATAGGGAGGAAGATCAGCGGCGAGGGGCTCGAAGGAGACAACGTAGAGAAGTTCACGCATCCGGCTAGGGGCGTAACGTATGATGTGGACTGGAAGAAGAAACTAGCGCCTAGGAGCGTGAAAGCAAGAGCGAGTTTGAAGGCGACGGATCAGATCTGGCAAAGCGAAAGGCAGAAAGCGGAGCGCTCAGCAGCATGTTGTCCGTCTGGGAGAGGTGGGTGAAAAGGCAAGTTTCAGCGAGAAGGTTCGTGGCGTTGGAGAGGAGTTGTTGGAGCAGGATGCTGAGAATAGGCTGGGCGGAGAAGGTCACCAAGGAGGAATTGTATGGGAAGATTCAGCCCAAAGGGAATCTGCTCCAGAAGGTTCCCCCAGTGGAAGTTCCAGGTCTCCGGGCTTATTTGCCAGAGGAAGGACGACTTGAAAAATGGAGAGCCCGGTATTGGGCATAACGGTGGGTTCGAACAGGAGAGGCAGAGCCCAGAGAGAACAGGGAGCCGATGGATCAGCTTGGCACGGAGCTCGTCTACAGCAAGCAGGGCGCTCCACGCTCGAGAGGGAAAGATGGAAGGCGCTAGTGAGACGGGCATTGGACACCAACGGGCGCTGAGCCCATGGTTGATGAGGACGATGGCAAGAGCCTCCCTGGTGTGTTCCCTCAGCAGGGGCCCGCCCACCTTTCTGGGCAGGAAAAGAGAGCCGGCAACCAGTGATGCTTCGGGCCGGCCAGGGAGCCAGGAGGCTGCGACCTCTCGCACATCAGCCCTTGACTTTCCAGCAGGCCATCACGGGCACGTGTCAGGACCAATGGCACGCAAATGAATGGCATTGGAGAGGCGGGGCGAAAGAGCCCACCAATCGAGCCGATGGTGGCGTGCCCTTGGCATGCCAAAGGAGCCCTGATGGAAAATGGGCAGAAAGAGGGCCTGTGCTTCCCCTTTCTGGCCTCGAGCTCCCAGAGCCTCCCTCCTTGGTGCACTCCCTGTGCAGCCGCTCCCCCTTCTGCGTGGGAAAAGGGGATGAGGCAGCTCTCTTGCTTCACGACGCTTGAGGAGACGGAGACGGAGACGGAGACGGGAGGCCTTCATCTCTCACGGGTGCGCTTGACTTGTGGGCAAGCAGCCACACCACTTCAGGGCCTCGGGCAGTGCTTGACAAGCTGTGTCCCGCCGGTCACAGGCCGCCCCCTGGGCTTCCACGCGCGTCCCATCAGACCTTCTCTTTCCAATTGCCCATGCGCAGGATGGCCAGAGTCCACTGGTTTCCGTCAACCTCCTCTTTCTTCCCACCTTTCTTAGGCAAGCGACACGCACGTAAAGCAAGGACACGTCGAGAGAGATGCACGTTCCTTGCGCACCACGCTGAGGCTGAGAGCCGTGTGCTCCCTCCGCCTCCATTCTAGGGGCTGCTATGGAAGAATGGGCACACCCCACAAGTCCTCAGGAGGCAAGGGCATTGAGCAAAAGTAGCCTCTGGCAGGAGACCACCTGGCTTCAAAGCCTCTTGTGGCTCACGCAGACGAAGGAGGGTCACTCCCGCGTCCTGTTTGCTCGCCTGCAGTGCCCAGCGCTGGGGCAAGAGTCTTGGCCGCCTGTGGGCTTCAGCCTGAATCAAAAGGCCACGAGAGGCAGGGCTAGCAGAGAATGGTTTCGATCCATCGACCTCTGGGTTATGGGCCCAGCACGCTCCCGCTGCGCCACTCTGCTCAGCGCAGGGGCTGGGGCCCAGCGGGCAGCCTGGTGCTTCTCCTGCACCGATTGCCTGACGGCAAGGCGAGCACTGTGCTCGGAGGTGGCGCAAGCTGCCCGCAGGTGTCTCTGTGGCGCAATGGGTCAGCGCGTTCGGCTGTTAACCGAAAGGATGGTGGTTCGAGCCCACCCGGAGGCGGCGCGGTTAGGTGCCTGATGCTGTCTGCCCCTGTCTTACTGCAACCCCCCTCCTTTTGCCGCCGCCGCCACCACCACCACCAGCCTTCCCTTCTGGCCTCTTCCCCAGAAGAGCATGCTGGGCCAGTCCTTCACCATCTAAACTGCACAGCGTTCTTCAGATAAAAGAGCGGGAGAAAAGGTCGACAGTCAAACGGTTCGAGCCAACAAATGAGAGACCCCAGTTGCAAGGATTTTGGTGCAGGCTTGTAGAACAGACAGAGTAAACAGCCCGCTTGCTAAACAGGTCTCTGACCTCCTCCTCCTCATTTAGCGTGGCTCCGAAGATCTTTTGGGCTCAGTTGAGAGCACAGAGCTTCCACGAGACAGGAGCTGGAATGAAGAGCAATGTGGAAGCCCAGACAGGGCCTTCCTCCAGCTCTCGAGCTCGTGTGGAGGGAACTGCCTCGTTTTCCTTGTGTGAAAGGAGGTTCCACGAAGGAGTTTCTCCACGCATGACACAGTCCTTTGGAGCGAGCAGCCATTGTTTACATGCTCATCTCAACGTTCCCAGCAAAATTCCTCAGAAGGGGACTGGCACCTCTGGAGGCCTTTGCCAGTCGCTTGAGCAGCAGGCTTGTGCAAAGAAAAAGTCAGCCAAGCCCTGCCAAGTCGGCCGGAAGCAAACCTTTGAAGCGCTTGTCCGCAGCCAAAACTCAGAACTTCAGCTCCAAAAATGAGACGTGCCTGGAAGGAGTGGCAAGAAAGTCAGCAAATCGTCAGGCTCTTTCCTCTCCCGCTTCCTTCAGCCACTTGGTCCAAGATTTGGTGCAGACAGAGGAGTTGCGGCAACGATGTGTCTCTCCCTGTGACAATCGAAGAACGTCATCCCTGTCTCATGCCTTGCCAGGGAAGCGCGGCCATGCCGCCCAAGCCTGAGTCCCCTCCCGGCTGAGCCAGCGCACAGCCAGGCGGGCCAAGGGCAGAGTGAAGGGGGCGCCACATCCCGTGCCCCTCAGGGCCAAGCAGAGCTGCCTAGCACCCCAAGAGCCAGTGACAAGACACAAGAAAGCAAGCGCATCCGACTGCAAGAACAAGACGACGAGTGCCCTAACCGGCCATGTACCCGAGGGGCTGACAAGGATACCGAAGGCGAGATGGAGAGCGCAGCGCGAGGAACTGCTGGCGGACGAGCAAGCGGGACTCGGGAAAGATAGAAGGAGCAGACAGCCGATATGGCAAGCGAGCCTGAGAGCGCAGAGAGCTGGACGAAAGGACCGGCACGTCGACAGTCGCCTCGTCCCTTCTCGGAAGGCGTTTGACAGGAGAGATGAGAAAGTCACTCGTCAGGTGATGGGGTCGTCCGGAGTGGACGGCAGACTGATACGGTTGCTGGAGGATACGGAGGAGGGTGAGGCGGCAGCGGCGAGCATGCGCGCAGAGATGGGAAGTTGGTTTAGAAGGAGGAGAGGTACGAGAGAAGGCGCTCCCCTAGCGCCGTGCGAGTTCATCACGCCCCCTCGAGAGAGCGATGGACAAGATCAAGGAAGAGGGAGAAGGGCTATCTGTGCAGGTCAAGAAAAACACCAAGTTGCGGTCGGCGGGTGAGGTAGTCATCGTGGAAGAAGATGAAGAGAAGCTAGGGAGAAGGGTGCAGGCGCTAAGCGGGGAAGGGAAAGGGCACGGGCCCATTCTGACCATCGCTTGGTAATTGGCGATAAGGAAATAGGGAGGAAGATCAGCGGCGAGGGGCTCGAAGGAGACAACGTAGAGAAGTTCACGCATCCGGCTAGGGGCGTAACGTATGATGTGGACTGGAAGAAGAAACTAGCGCCTAGGAGCGTGAAAGCAAGAGCGAGTTTGAAGGCGACGGATCAGATCTGGCAAAGCGAAAGGCAGAAAGCGGAGCGCTCAGCAGCATGTTGTCCGTCTGGGAGAGGTGGGTGAAAAGGCAAGTTTCAGCGAGAAGGTTCGTGGCGTTGGAGAGGAGTTGTTGGAGCAGGATGCTGAGAATAGGCTGGGCGGAGAAGGTCACCAAGGAGGAATTGTATGGGAAGATTCAGCCCAAAGGGAATCTGCTCCAGAAGGTTCCCCCAGTGGAAGTTCCAGGTCTCCGGGCTTATTTGCCAGAGGAAGGACGACTTGAAAAATGGAGAGCCCGGTATTGGGCATAACGGTGGGTTCGAACAGGAGAGGCAGAGCCCAGAGAGAACAGGGAGCCGATGGATCAGCTTGGCACGGAGCTCGTCTACAGCAAGCAGGGCGCTCCACGCTCGAGAGGGAAAGATGGAAGGCGCTAGTGAGACGGGCATTGGACACCAACGGGCGCTGAGCCCATGGTTGATGAGGACGATGGCAAGAGCCTCCCTGGTGTGTTCCCTCAGCAGGGGCCCGCCCACCTTTCTGGGCAGGAAAAGAGAGCCGGCAACCAGTGATGCTTCGGGCCGGCCAGGGAGCCAGGAGGCTGCGACCTCTCGCACATCAGCCCTTGACTTTCCAGCAGGCCATCACGGGCACGTGTCAGGACCAATGGCACGCAAATGAATGGCATTGGAGAGGCGGGGCGAAAGAGCCCACCAATCGAGCCGATGGTGGCGTGCCCTTGGCATGCCAAAGGAGCCCTGATGGAAAATGGGCAGAAAGAGGGCCTGTGCTTCCCCTTTCTGGCCTCGAGCTCCCAGAGCCTCCCTCCTTGGTGCACTCCCTGTGCAGCCGCTCCCCCTTCTGCGTGGGAAAAGGGGATGAGGCAGCTCTCTTGCTTCACGACGCTTGAGGAGACGGAGACGGAGACGGAGACGGATACGGGAGGCCTTCATCTCTCACGGGTGCGCTTGACTTGTGGGCAAGCAGCCACACCACTTCAGGGCCTCGGGCAGTGCTTGACAAGCTGTGTCCCGCCGGTCACAGGCCGCCCCCTGGGCTTCCACGCGCGTCCCATCAGACCTTCTCTTTCCAATTGCCCATGCGCAGGATGGCCAGAGTCCACTGGTTTCCGTCAACCTCCTCTTTCTTCCCACCTTTCTTAGGCAAGCGACACGCACGTAAAGCAAGGACACGTCGAGAGAGATGCACGTTCCTTGCGCACCACGCTGAGGCTGAGAGCCGTGTGCTCCCTCCGCCTCCATTCTAGGGGCTGCTATGGAAGAATGGGCACACCCCACAAGTCCTCAGGAGGCAAGGGCATTGAGCAAAAGTAGCCTCTGGCAGGAGACCACCTGGCTTCAAAGCCTCTTGTGGCTCACGCAGACGAAGGAGGGTCACTCCCGCGTCCTGTTTGCTCGCCTGCAGTGCCCAGCGCTGGGGCAAGAGTCTTGGCCGCCTGTGGGCTTCAGCCTGAATCAAAAGGCCACGAGAGGCAGGGCTAGCAGAGAATGGTTTCGATCCATCGACCTCTGGGTTATGGGCCCAGCACGCTCCCGCTGCGCCACTCTGCTCAGCGCAGGGGCTGGGGCCCAGCGGGCAGCCTGGTGCTTCTCCTGCACCGATTGCCTGACGGCAAGGCGAGCACTGTGCTCGGAGGTGGCGCAAGCTGCCCGCAGGTGTCTCTGTGGCGCAATGGGTCAGCGCGTTCGGCTGTTAACCGAAAGGATGGTGGTTCGAGCCCACCCGGAGGCGGCGCGGTTAGGTGCCTGATGCTGTCTGCCCCTGTCTTACTGCAACCCCCCTCCTTTTGCCGCCGCCGCCACCACCACCACCAGCCTTCCCTTCTGGCCTCTTCCCCAGAAGAGCATGCTGGGCCAGTCCTTCACCATCTAAACTGCACAGCGTTCTTCAGATAAAAGAGCGGGAGAAAAGGTCGACAGTCAAACGGTTCGAGCCAACAAATGAGAGACCCCAGTTGCAAGGATTTTGGTGCAGGCTTGTAGAACAGACAGAGTAAACAGCCCGCTTGCTAAACAGGTCTCTGACCTCCTCCTCCTCATTTAGCGTGGCTCCGAAGATCTTTTGGGCTCAGTTGAGAGCACAGAGCTTCCACGAGACAGGAGCTGGAATGAAGAGCAATGTGGAAGCCCAGACAGGGCCTTCCTCCAGCTCTCGAGCTCGTGTGGAGGGAACTGCCTCGTTTTCCTTGTGTGAAAGGAGGTTCCACGAAGGAGTTTCTCCACGCATGACACAGTCCTTTGGAGCGAGCAGCCATTGTTTACATGCTCATCTCAACGTTCCCAGCAAAATTCCTCAGAAGGGGACTGGCACCTCTGGAGGCCTTTGCCAGTCGCTTGAGCAGCAGGCTTGTGCAAAGAAAAAGTCAGCCAAGCCCTGCCAAGTCGGCCGGAAGCAAACCTTTGAAGCGCTTGTCCGCAGCCAAAACTCAGAACTTCAGCTCCAAAAATGAGACGTGCCTGGAAGGAGTGGCAAGAAAGTCAGCAAATCGTCAGGCTCTTTCCTCTCCCGCTTCCTTCAGCCACTTGGTCCAAGATTTGGTGCAGACAGAGGAGTTGCGGCAACGATGTGTCTCTCCCTGTGACAATCGAAGAACGTCATCCCTGTCTCATGCCTTGCCAGGGAAGCGCGGCCATGCCGCCCAAGCCTGAGTCCCCTCCCGGCTGAGCCAGCGCACAGCCAGGCGGGCCAAGGGCAGAGTGAAGGGGGCGCCACATCCCGTGCCCCTCAGGGCCAAGCAGAGCTGCCTAGCACCCCAAGAGCCAGTGACAAGACACAAGAAAGCAAGCGCATCCGACTGCAAGAACAAGACGACGAGTGCCCTAACCGGCCATGTACCCGAGGGGCTGACAAGGATACCGAAGGCGAGATGGAGAGCGCAGCGCGAGGAACTGCTGGCGGACGAGCAAGCGGGACTCGGGAAAGATAGAAGGAGCAGACAGCCGATATGGCAAGCGAGCCTGAGAGCGCAGAGAGCTGGACGAAAGGACCGGCACGTCGACAGTCGCCTCGTCCCTTCTCGGAAGGCGTTTGACAGGAGAGATGAGAAAGTCACTCGTCAGGTGATGGGGTCGTCCGGAGTGGACGGCAGACTGATACGGTTGCTGGAGGATACGGAGGAGGGTGAGGCGGCAGCGGCGAGCATGCGCGCAGAGATGGGAAGTTGGTTTAGAAGGAGGAGAGGTACGAGAGAAGGCGCTCCCCTAGCGCCGTGCGAGTTCATCACGCCCCCTCGAGAGAGCGATGGACAAGATCAAGGAAGAGGGAGAAGGGCTATCTGTGCAGGTCAAGAAAAACACCAAGTTGCGGTCGGCGGGTGAGGTAGTCATCGTGGAAGAAGATGAAGAGAAGCTAGGGAGAAGGGTGCAGGCGCTAAGCGGGGAAGGGAAAGGGCACGGGCCCATTCTGACCATCGCTTGGTAATTGGCGATAAGGAAATAGGGAGGAAGATCAGCGGCGAGGGGCTCGAAGGAGACAACGTAGAGAAGTTCACGCATCCGGCTAGGGGCGTAACGTATGATGTGGACTGGAAGAAGAAACTAGCGCCTAGGAGCGTGAAAGCAAGAGCGAGTTTGAAGGCGACGGATCAGATCTGGCAAAGCGAAAGGCAGAAAGCGGAGCGCTCAGCAGCATGTTGTCCGTCTGGGAGAGGTGGGTGAAAAGGCAAGTTTCAGCGAGAAGGTTCGTGGCGTTGGAGAGGAGTTGTTGGAGCAGGATGCTGAGAATAGGCTGGGCGGAGAAGGTCACCAAGGAGGAATTGTATGGGAAGATTCAGCCCAAAGGGAATCTGCTCCAGAAGGTTCCCCCAGTGGAAGTTCCAGGTCTCCGGGCTTATTTGCCAGAGGAAGGACGACTTGAAAAATGGAGAGCCCGGTATTGGGCATAACGGTGGGTTCGAACAGGAGAGGCAGAGCCCAGAGAGAACAGGGAGCCGATGGATCAGCTTGGCACGGAGCTCGTCTACAGCAAGCAGGGCGCTCCACGCTCGAGAGGGAAAGATGGAAGGCGCTAGTGAGACGGGCATTGGACACCAACGGGCGCTGAGCCCATGGTTGATGAGGACGATGGCAAGAGCCTCCCTGGTGTGTTCCCTCAGCAGGGGCCCGCCCACCTTTCTGGGCAGGAAAAGAGAGCCGGCAACCAGTGATGCTTCGGGCCGGCCAGGGAGCCAGGAGGCTGCGACCTCTCGCACATCAGCCCTTGACTTTCCAGCAGGCCATCACGGGCACGTGTCAGGACCAATGGCACGCAAATGAATGGCATTGGAGAGGCGGGGCGAAAGAGCCCACCAATCGAGCCGATGGTGGCGTGCCCTTGGCATGCCAAAGGAGCCCTGATGGAAAATGGGCAGAAAGAGGGCCTGTGCTTCCCCTTTCTGGCCTCGAGCTCCCAGAGCCTCCCTCCTTGGTGCACTCCCTGTGCAGCCGCTCCCCCTTCTGCGTGGGAAAAGGGGATGAGGCAGCTCTCTTGCTTCACGACGCTTGAGGAGACGGAGACGGAGACGGAGACGGGAGGCCTTCATCTCTCACGGGTGCGCTTGACTTGTGGGCAAGCAGCCACACCACTTCAGGGCCTCGGGCAGTGCTTGACAAGCTGTGTCCCGCCGGTCACAGGCCGCCCCCTGGGCTTCCACGCGCGTCCCATCAGACCTTCTCTTTCCAATTGCCCATGCGCAGGATGGCCAGAGTCCACTGGTTTCCGTCAACCTCCTCTTTCTTCCCACCTTTCTTAGGCAAGCGACACGCACGTAAAGCAAGGACACGTCGAGAGAGATGCACGTTCCTTGCGCACCACGCTGAGGCTGAGAGCCGTGTGCTCCCTCCGCCTCCATTCTAGGGGCTGCTATGGAAGAATGGGCACACCCCACAAGTCCTCAGGAGGCAAGGGCATTGAGCAAAAGTAGCCTCTGGCAGGAGACCACCTGGCTTCAAAGCCTCTTGTGGCTCACGCAGACGAAGGAGGGTCACTCCCGCGTCCTGTTTGCTCGCCTGCAGTGCCCAGCGCTGGGGCAAGAGTCTTGGCCGCCTGTGGGCTTCAGCCTGAATCAAAAGGCCACGAGAGGCAGGGCTAGCAGAGAATGGTTTCGATCCATCGACCTCTGGGTTATGGGCCCAGCACGCTCCCGCTGCGCCACTCTGCTCAGCGCAGGGGCTGGGGCCCAGCGGGCAGCCTGGTGCTTCTCCTGCACCGATTGCCTGACGGCAAGGCGAGCACTGTGCTCGGAGGTGGCGCAAGCTGCCCGCAGGTGTCTCTGTGGCGCAATGGGTCAGCGCGTTCGGCTGTTAACCGAAAGGATGGTGGTTCGAGCCCACCCGGAGGCGGCGCGGTTAGGTGCCTGATGCTGTCTGCCCCTGTCTTACTGCAACCCCCCTCCTTTTGCCGCCACCACCACCAGCCTTCCCTTCTGGCCTCTTCCCCAGAAGAGCATGCTGGGCCAGTCCTTCACCATCTAAACTGCACAGCGTTCTTCAGATAAAAGAGCGGGAGAAAAGGTCGACAGTCAAACGGTTCGAGCCAACAAATGAGAGACCCCAGTTGCAAGGATTTTGGTGCAGGCTTGTAGAACAGACAGAGTAAACAGCCCGCTTGCTAAACAGGTCTCTGACCTCCTCCTCCTCATTTAGCGTGGCTCCGAAGATCTTTTGGGCTCAGTTGAGAGCACAGAGCTTCCACGAGACAGGAGCTGGAATGAAGAGCAATGTGGAAGCCCAGACAGGGCCTTCCTCCAGCTCTCGAGCTCGTGTGGAGGGAACTGCCTCGTTTTCCTTGTGTGAAAGGAGGTTCCACGAAGGAGTTTCTCCACGCATGACACAGTCCTTTGGAGCGAGCAGCCATTGTTTACATGCTCATCTCAACGTTCCCAGCAAAATTCCTCAGAAGGGGACTGGCACCTCTGGAGGCCTTTGCCAGTCGCTTGAGCAGCAGGCTTGTGCAAAGAAAAAGTCAGCCAAGCCCTGCCAAGTCGGCCGGAAGCAAACCTTTGAAGCGCTTGTCCGCAGCCAAAACTCAGAACTTCAGCTCCAAAAATGAGACGTGCCTGGAAGGAGTGGCAAGAAAGTCAGCAAATCGTCAGGCTCTTTCCTCTCCCGCTTCCTTCAGCCACTTGGTCCAAGATTTGGTGCAGACAGAGGAGTTGCGGCAACGATGTGTCTCTCCCTGTGACAATCGAAGAACGTCATCCCTGTCTCATGCCTTGCCAGGGAAGCGCGGCCATGCCGCCCAAGCCTGAGTCCCCTCCCGGCTGAGCCAGCGCACAGCCAGGCGGGCCAAGGGCAGAGTGAAGGGGGCGCCACATCCCGTGCCCCTCAGGGCCAAGCAGAGCTGCCTAGCACCCCAAGAGCCAGTGACAAGACACAAGAAAGCAAGCGCATCCGACTGCAAGAACAAGACGACGAGTGCCCTAACCGGCCATGTACCCGAGGGGCTGACAAGGATACCGAAGGCGAGATGGAGAGCGCAGCGCGAGGAACTGCTGGCGGACGAGCAAGCGGGACTCGGGAAAGATAGAAGGAGCAGACAGCCGATATGGCAAGCGAGCCTGAGAGCGCAGAGAGCTGGACGAAAGGACCGGCACGTCGACAGTCGCCTCGTCCCTTCTCGGAAGGCGTTTGACAGGAGAGATGAGAAAGTCACTCGTCAGGTGTTGGGGTCGTCCGGAGTGGACGGCAGACTGATACGGTTGCTGGAGGATACGGAGGAGGGTGAGGCGGCAGCGGCGAGCATGCGCGCAGAGATGGGAAGTTGGTTTAGAAGGAGGAGAGGTACGAGAGAAGGCGCTCCCCTAGCGCCGTGCGAGTTCATCACGCCCCCTCGAGAGAGCGATGGACAAGATCAAGGAAGAGGGAGAAGGGCTATCTGTGCAGGTCAAGAAAAACACCAAGTTGCGGTCGGCGGGTGAGGTAGTCATCGTGGAAGAAGATGAAGAGAAGCTAGGGAGAAGGGTGCAGGCGCTAAGCGGGGAAGGGAAAGGGCACGGGCCCATTCTGACCATCGCTTGGTAATTGGCGATAAGGAAATAGGGAGGAAGATCAGCGGCGAGGGGCTCGAAGGAGACAACGTAGAGAAGTTCACGCATCCGGCTAGGGGCGTAACGTATGATGTGGACTGGAAGAAGAAACTAGCGCCTAGGAGCGTGAAAGCAAGAGCGAGTTTGAAGGCGACGGATCAGATCTGGCAAAGCGAAAGGCAGAAAGCGGAGCGCTCAGCAGCATGTTGTCCGTCTGGGAGAGGTGGGTGAAAAGGCAAGTTTCAGCGAGAAGGTTCGTGGCGTTGGAGAGGAGTTGTTGGAGCAGGATGCTGAGAATAGGCTGGGCGGAGAAGGTCACCAAGGAGGAATTGTATGGGAAGATTCAGCCCAAAGGGAATCTGCTCCAGAAGGTTCCCCCAGTGGAAGTTCCAGGTCTCCGGGCTTATTTGCCAGAGGAAGGACGACTTGAAAAATGGAGAGCCCGGTATTGGGCATAACGGTGGGTTCGAACAGGAGAGGCAGAGCCCAGAGAGAACAGGGAGCCGATGGATCAGCTTGGCACGGAGCTCGTCTACAGCAAGCAGGGCGCTCCACGCTCGAGAGGGAAAGATGGAAGGCGCTAGTGAGACGGGCATTGGACACCAACGGGCGCTGAGCCCATGGTTGATGAGGACGATGGCAAGAGCCTCCCTGGTGTGTTCCCTCAGCAGGGGCCCGCCCACCTTTCTGGGCAGGAAAAGAGAGCCGGCAACCAGTGATGCTTCGGGCCGGCCAGGGAGCCAGGAGGCTGCGACCTCTCGCACATCAGCCCTTGACTTTCCAGCAGGCCATCACGGGCACGTGTCAGGACCAATGGCACGCAAATGAATGGCATTGGAGAGGCGGGGCGAAAGAGCCCACCAATCGAGCCGATGGTGGCGTGCCCTTGGCATGCCAAAGGAGCCCTGATGGAAAATGGGCAGAAAGAGGGCCTGTGCTTCCCCTTTCTGGCCTCGAGCTCCCAGAGCCTCCCTCCTTGGTGCACTCCCTGTGCAGCCGCTCCCCCTTCTGCGTGGGAAAAGGGGATGAGGCAGCTCTCTTGCTTCACGACGCTTGAGGAGACGGAGACGGAGACGGAGACGGATACGGGAGGCCTTCATCTCTCACGGGTGCGCTTGACTTGTGGGCAAGCAGCCACACCACTTCAGGGCCTCGGGCAGTGCTTGACAAGCTGTGTCCCGCCGGTCACAGGCCGCCCCCTGGGCTTCCACGCGCGTCCCATCAGACCTTCTCTTTCCAATTGCCCATGCGCAGGATGGCCAGAGTCCACTGGTTTCCGTCAACCTCCTCTTTCTTCCCACCTTTCTTAGGCAAGCGACACGCACGTAAAGCAAGGACACGTCGAGAGAGATGCACGTTCCTTGCGCACCACGCTGAGGCTGAGAGCCGTGTGCTCCCTCCGCCTCCATTCTAGGGGCTGCTATGGAAGAATGGGCACACCCCACAAGTCCTCAGGAGGCAAGGGCATTGAGCAAAAGTAGCCTCTGGCAGGAGACCACCTGGCTTCAAAGCCTCTTGTGGCTCACGCAGACGAAGGAGGGTCACTCCCGCGTCCTGTTTGCTCGCCTGCAGTGCCCAGCGCTGGGGCAAGAGTCTTGGCCGCCTGTGGGCTTCAGCCTGAATCAAAAGGCCACGAGAGGCAGGGCTAGCAGAGAATGGTTTCGATCCATCGACCTCTGGGTTATGGGCCCAGCACGCTCCCGCTGCGCCACTCTGCTCAGCGCAGGGGCTGGGGCCCAGCGGGCAGCCTGGTGCTTCTCCTGCACCGATTGCCTGACGGCAAGGCGAGCACTGTGCTCGGAGGTGGCGCAAGCTGCCCGCAGGTGTCTCTGTGGCGCAATGGGTCAGCGCGTTCGGCTGTTAACCGAAAGGATGGTGGTTCGAGCCCACCCGGAGGCGGCGCGGTTAGGTGCCTGATGCTGTCTGCCCCTGTCTTACTGCAACCCCCCTCCTTTTGCCGCCGCCGCCACCACCACCAGCCTTCCCTTCTGGCCTCTTCCCCAGAAGAGCATGCTGGGCCAGTCCTTCACCATCTAAACTGCACAGCGTTCTTCAGATAAAAGAGCGGGAGAAAAGGTCGACAGTCAAACGGTTCGAGCCAACAAATGAGAGACCCCAGTTGCAAGGATTTTGGTGCAGGCTTGTAGAACAGACAGAGTAAACAGCCCGCTTGCTAAACAGGTCTCTGACCTCCTCCTCCTCATTTAGCGTGGCTCCGAAGATCTTTTGGGCTCAGTTGAGAGCACAGAGCTTCCACGAGACAGGAGCTGGAATGAAGAGCAATGTGGAAGCCCAGACAGGGCCTTCCTCCAGCTCTCGAGCTCGTGTGGAGGGAACTGCCTCGTTTTCCTTGTGTGAAAGGAGGTTCCACGAAGGAGTTTCTCCACGCATGACACAGTCCTTTGGAGCGAGCAGCCATTGTTTACATGCTCATCTCAACGTTCCCAGCAAAATTCCTCAGAAGGGGACTGGCACCTCTGGAGGCCTTTGCCAGTCGCTTGAGCAGCAGGCTTGTGCAAAGAAAAAGTCAGCCAAGCCCTGCCAAGTCGGCCGGAAGCAAACCTTTGAAGCGCTTGTCCGCAGCCAAAACTCAGAACTTCAGCTCCAAAAATGAGACGTGCCTGGAAGGAGTGGCAAGAAAGTCAGCAAATCGTCAGGCTCTTTCCTCTCCCGCTTCCTTCAGCCACTTGGTCCAAGATTTGGTGCAGACAGAGGAGTTGCGGCAACGATGTGTCTCTCCCTGTGACAATCGAAGAACGTCATCCCTGTCTCATGCCTTGCCAGGGAAGCGCGGCCATGCCGCCCAAGCCTGAGTCCCCTCCCGGCTGAGCCAGCGCACAGCCAGGCGGGCCAAGGGCAGAGTGAAGGGGGCGCCACATCCCGTGCCCCTCAGGGCCAAGCAGAGCTGCCTAGCACCCCAAGAGCCAGTGACAAGACACAAGAAAGCAAGCGCATCCGACTGCAAGAACAAGACGACGAGTGCCCTAACCGGCCATGTACCCGAGGGGCTGACAAGGATACCGAAGGCGAGATGGAGAGCGCAGCGCGAGGAACTGCTGGCGGACGAGCAAGCGGGACTCGGGAAAGATAGAAGGAGCAGACAGCCGATATGGCAAGCGAGCCTGAGAGCGCAGAGAGCTGGACGAAAGGACCGGCACGTCGACAGTCGCCTCGTCCCTTCTCGGAAGGCGTTTGACAGGAGAGATGAGAAAGTCACTCGTCAGGTGTTGGGGTCGTCCGGAGTGGACGGCAGACTGATACGGTTGCTGGAGGATACGGAGGAGGGTGAGGCGGCAGCGGCGAGCATGCGCGCAGAGATGGGAAGTTGGTTTAGAAGGAGGAGAGGTACGAGAGAAGGCGCTCCCCTAGCGCCGTGCGAGTTCATCACGCCCCCTCGAGAGAGCGATGGACAAGATCAAGGAAGAGGGAGAAGGGCTATCTGTGCAGGTCAAGAAAAACACCAAGTTGCGGTCGGCGGGTGAGGTAGTCATCGTGGAAGAAGATGAAGAGAAGCTAGGGAGAAGGGTGCAGGCGCTAAGCGGGGAAGGGAAAGGGCACGGGCCCATTCTGACCATCGCTTGGTAATTGGCGATAAGGAAATAGGGAGGAAGATCAGCGGCGAGGGGCTCGAAGGAGACAACGTAGAGAAGTTCACGCATCCGGCTAGGGGCGTAACGTATGATGTGGACTGGAAGAAGAAACTAGCGCCTAGGAGCGTGAAAGCAAGAGCGAGTTTGAAGGCGACGGATCAGATCTGGCAAAGCGAAAGGCAGAAAGCGGAGCGCTCAGCAGCATGTTGTCCGTCTGGGAGAGGTGGGTGAAAAGGCAAGTTTCAGCGAGAAGGTTCGTGGCGTTGGAGAGGAGTTGTTGGAGCAGGATGCTGAGAATAGGCTGGGCGGAGAAGGTCACCAAGGAGGAATTGTATGGGAAGATTCAGCCCAAAGGGAATCTGCTCCAGAAGGTTCCCCCAGTGGAAGTTCCAGGTCTCCGGGCTTATTTGCCAGAGGAAGGACGACTTGAAAAATGGAGAGCCCGGTATTGGGCATAACGGTGGGTTCGAACAGGAGAGGCAGAGCCCAGAGAGAACAGGGAGCCGATGGATCAGCTTGGCACGGAGCTCGTCTACAGCAAGCAGGGCGCTCCACGCTCGAGAGGGAAAGATGGAAGGCGCTAGTGAGACGGGCATTGGACACCAACGGGCGCTGAGCCCATGGTTGATGAGGACGATGGCAAGAGCCTCCCTGGTGTGTTCCCTCAGCAGGGGCCCGCCCACCTTTCTGGGCAGGAAAAGAGAGCCGGCAACCAGTGATGCTTCGGGCCGGCCAGGGAGCCAGGAGGCTGCGACCTCTCGCACATCAGCCCTTGACTTTCCAGCAGGCCATCACGGGCACGTGTCAGGACCAATGGCACGCAAATGAATGGCATTGGAGAGGCGGGGCGAAAGAGCCCACCAATCGAGCCGATGGTGGCGTGCCCTTGGCATGCCAAAGGAGCCCTGATGGAAAATGGGCAGAAAGAGGGCCTGTGCTTCCCCTTTCTGGCCTCGAGCTCCCAGAGCCTCCCTCCTTGGTGCACTCCCTGTGCAGCCGCTCCCCCTTCTGCGTGGGAAAAGGGGATGAGGCAGCTCTCTTGCTTCACGACGCTTGAGGAGACGGAGACGGAGACGGAGACGGATACGGGAGGCCTTCATCTCTCACGGGTGCGCTTGACTTGTGGGCAAGCAGCCACACCACTTCAGGGCCTCGGGCAGTGCTTGACAAGCTGTGTCCCGCCGGTCACAGGCCGCCCCCTGGGCTTCCACGCGCGTCCCATCAGACCTTCTCTTTCCAATTGCCCATGCGCAGGATGGCCAGAGTCCACTGGTTTCCGTCAACCTCCTCTTTCTTCCCACCTTTCTTAGGCAAGCGACACGCACGTAAAGCAAGGACACGTCGAGAGAGATGCACGTTCCTTGCGCACCACGCTGAGGCTGAGAGCCGTGTGCTCCCTCCGCCTCCATTCTAGGGGCTGCTATGGAAGAATGGGCACACCCCACAAGTCCTCAGGAGGCAAGGGCATTGAGCAAAAGTAGCCTCTGGCAGGAGACCACCTGGCTTCAAAGCCTCTTGTGGCTCACGCAGACGAAGGAGGGTCACTCCCGCGTCCTGTTTGCTCGCCTGCAGTGCCCAGCGCTGGGGCAAGAGTCTTGGCCGCCTGTGGGCTTCAGCCTGAATCAAAAGGCCACGAGAGGCAGGGCTAGCAGAGAATGGTTTCGATCCATCGACCTCTGGGTTATGGGCCCAGCACGCTCCCGCTGCGCCACTCTGCTCAGCGCAGGGGCTGGGGCCCAGCGGGCAGCCTGGTGCTTCTCCTGCACCGATTGCCTGACGGCAAGGCGAGCACTGTGCTCGGAGGTGGCGCAAGCTGCCCGCAGGTGTCTCTG
Source organism: Carettochelys insculpta (assembly GCF_033958435.1). Lineage (NCBI taxonomy): Eukaryota > Metazoa > Chordata > Testudines > Carettochelyidae > Carettochelys > Carettochelys insculpta. The sequence continues at coordinate 244,134 of NC_134158.1, read as the reverse complement.
TGGCGCAATGGGTCAGCGCGTTCGGCTGTTAACCGAAAGGATGGTGGTTCGAGCCCACCCGGAGGCGGCGCGGTTAGGTGCCTGATGCTGTCTGCCCCTGTCTTACTGCAACCCCCCTCCTTTTGCCGCCGCCGCCACCACCACCAGCCTTCCCTTCTGGCCTCTTCCCCAGAAGAGCATGCTGGGCCAGTCCTTCACCATCTAAACTGCACAGCGTTCTTCAGATAAAAGAGCGGGAGAAAAGGTCGACAGTCAAACGGTTCGAGCCAACAAATGAGAGACCCCAGTTGCAAGGATTTTGGTGCAGGCTTGTAGAACAGACAGAGTAAACAGCCCGCTTGCTAAACAGGTCTCTGACCTCCTCCTCCTCATTTAGCGTGGCTCCGAAGATCTTTTGGGCTCAGTTGAGAGCACAGAGCTTCCACGAGACAGGAGCTGGAATGAAGAGCAATGTGGAAGCCCAGACAGGGCCTTCCTCCAGCTCTCGAGCTCGTGTGGAGGGAACTGCCTCGTTTTCCTTGTGTGAAAGGAGGTTCCACGAAGGAGTTTCTCCACGCATGACACAGTCCTTTGGAGCGAGCAGCCATTGTTTACATGCTCATCTCAACGTTCCCAGCAAAATTCCTCAGAAGGGGACTGGCACCTCTGGAGGCCTTTGCCAGTCGCTTGAGCAGCAGGCTTGTGCAAAGAAAAAGTCAGCCAAGCCCTGCCAAGTCGGCCGGAAGCAAACCTTTGAAGCGCTTGTCCGCAGCCAAAACTCAGAACTTCAGCTCCAAAAATGAGACGTGCCTGGAAGGAGTGGCAAGAAAGTCAGCAAATCGTCAGGCTCTTTCCTCTCCCGCTTCCTTCAGCCACTTGGTCCAAGATTTGGTGCAGACAGAGGAGTTGCGGCAACGATGTGTCTCTCCCTGTGACAATCGAAGAACGTCATCCCTGTCTCATGCCTTGCCAGGGAAGCGCGGCCATGCCGCCCAAGCCTGAGTCCCCTCCCGGCTGAGCCAGCGCACAGCCAGGCGGGCCAAGGGCAGAGTGAAGGGGGCGCCACATCCCGTGCCCCTCAGGGCCAAGCAGAGCTGCCTAGCACCCCAAGAGCCAGTGACAAGACACAAGAAAGCAAGCGCATCCGACTGCAAGAACAAGACGACGAGTGCCCTAACCGGCCATGTACCCGAGGGGCTGACAAGGATACCGAAGGCGAGATGGAGAGCGCAGCGCGAGGAACTGCTGGCGGACGAGCAAGCGGGACTCGGGAAAGATAGAAGGAGCAGACAGCCGATATGGCAAGCGAGCCTGAGAGCGCAGAGAGCTGGACGAAAGGACCGGCACGTCGACAGTCGCCTCGTCCCTTCTCGGAAGGCGTTTGACAGGAGAGATGAGAAAGTCACTCGTCAGGTGTTGGGGTCGTCCGGAGTGGACGGCAGACTGATACGGTTGCTGGAGGATACGGAGGAGGGTGAGGCGGCAGCGGCGAGCATGCGCGCAGAGATGGGAAGTTGGTTTAGAAGGAGGAGAGGTACGAGAGAAGGCGCTCCCCTAGCGCCGTGCGAGTTCATCACGCCCCCTCGAGAGAGCGATGGACAAGATCAAGGAAGAGGGAGAAGGGCTATCTGTGCAGGTCAAGAAAAACACCAAGTTGCGGTCGGCGGGTGAGGTAGTCATCGTGGAAGAAGATGAAGAGAAGCTAGGGAGAAGGGTGCAGGCGCTAAGCGGGGAAGGGAAAGGGCACGGGCCCATTCTGACCATCGCTTGGTAATTGGCGATAAGGAAATAGGGAGGAAGATCAGCGGCGAGGGGCTCGAAGGAGACAACGTAGAGAAGTTCACGCATCCGGCTAGGGGCGTAACGTATGATGTGGACTGGAAGAAGAAACTAGCGCCTAGGAGCGTGAAAGCAAGAGCGAGTTTGAAGGCGACGGATCAGATCTGGCAAAGCGAAAGGCAGAAAGCGGAGCGCTCAGCAGCATGTTGTCCGTCTGGGAGAGGTGGGTGAAAAGGCAAGTTTCAGCGAGAAGGTTCGTGGCGTTGGAGAGGAGTTGTTGGAGCAGGATGCTGAGAATAGGCTGGGCGGAGAAGGTCACCAAGGAGGAATTGTATGGGAAGATTCAGCCCAAAGGGAATCTGCTCCAGAAGGTTCCCCCAGTGGAAGTTCCAGGTCTCCGGGCTTATTTGCCAGAGGAAGGACGACTTGAAAAATGGAGAGCCCGGTATTGGGCATAACGGTGGGTTCGAACAGGAGAGGCAGAGCCCAGAGAGAACAGGGAGCCGATGGATCAGCTTGGCACGGAGCTCGTCTACAGCAAGCAGGGCGCTCCACGCTCGAGAGGGAAAGATGGAAGGCGCTAGTGAGACGGGCATTGGACACCAACGGGCGCTGAGCCCATGGTTGATGAGGACGATGGCAAGAGCCTCCCTGGTGTGTTCCCTCAGCAGGGGCCCGCCCACCTTTCTGGGCAGGAAAAGAGAGCCGGCAACCAGTGATGCTTCGGGCCGGCCAGGGAGCCAGGAGGCTGCGACCTCTCGCACATCAGCCCTTGACTTTCCAGCAGGCCATCACGGGCACGTGTCAGGACCAATGGCACGCAAATGAATGGCATTGGAGAGGCGGGGCGAAAGAGCCCACCAATCGAGCCGATGGTGGCGTGCCCTTGGCATGCCAAAGGAGCCCTGATGGAAAATGGGCAGAAAGAGGGCCTGTGCTTCCCCTTTCTGGCCTCGAGCTCCCAGAGCCTCCCTCCTTGGTGCACTCCCTGTGCAGCCGCTCCCCCTTCTGCGTGGGAAAAGGGGATGAGGCAGCTCTCTTGCTTCACGACGCTTGAGGAGACGGAGACGGAGACGGAGACGGGAGGCCTTCATCTCTCACGGGTGCGCTTGACTTGTGGGCAAGCAGCCACACCACTTCAGGGCCTCGGGCAGTGCTTGACAAGCTGTGTCCCGCCGGTCACAGGCCGCCCCCTGGGCTTCCACGCGCGTCCCATCAGACCTTCTCTTTCCAATTGCCCATGCGCAGGATGGCCAGAGTCCACTGGTTTCCGTCAACCTCCTCTTTCTTCCCACCTTTCTTAGGCAAGCGACACGCACGTAAAGCAAGGACACGTCGAGAGAGATGCACGTTCCTTGCGCACCACGCTGAGGCTGAGAGCCGTGTGCTCCCTCCGCCTCCATTCTAGGGGCTGCTATGGAAGAATGGGCACACCCCACAAGTCCTCAGGAGGCAAGGGCATTGAGCAAAAGTAGCCTCTGGCAGGAGACCACCTGGCTTCAAAGCCTCTTGTGGCTCACGCAGACGAAGGAGGGTCACTCCCGCGTCCTGTTTGCTCGCCTGCAGTGCCCAGCGCTGGGGCAAGAGTCTTGGCCGCCTGTGGGCTTCAGCCTGAATCAAAAGGCCACGAGAGGCAGGGCTAGCAGAGAATGGTTTCGATCCATCGACCTCTGGGTTATGGGCCCAGCACGCTCCCGCTGCGCCACTCTGCTCAGCGCAGGGGCTGGGGCCCAGCGGGCAGCCTGGTGCTTCTCCTGCACCGATTGCCTGACGGCAAGGCGAGCACTGTGCTCGGAGGTGGCGCAAGCTGCCCGCAGGTGTCTCTGTGGCGCAATGGGTCAGCGCGTTCGGCTGTTAACCGAAAGGATGGTGGTTCGAGCCCACCCGGAGGCGGCGCGGTTAGGTGCCTGATGCTGTCTGCCCCTGTCTTACTGCAACCCCCCTCCTTTTGCCGCCGCCGCCACCACCACCAGCCTTCCCTTCTGGCCTCTTCCCCAGAAGAGCATGCTGGGCCAGTCCTTCACCATCTAAACTGCACAGCGTTCTTCAGATAAAAGAGCGGGAGAAAAGGTCGACAGTCAAACGGTTCGAGCCAACAAATGAGAGACCCCAGTTGCAAGGATTTTGGTGCAGGCTTGTAGAACAGACAGAGTAAACAGCCCGCTTGCTAAACAGGTCTCTGACCTCCTCCTCCTCATTTAGCGTGGCTCCGAAGATCTTTTGGGCTCAGTTGAGAGCACAGAGCTTCCACGAGACAGGAGCTGGAATGAAGAGCAATGTGGAAGCCCAGACAGGGCCTTCCTCCAGCTCTCGAGCTCGTGTGGAGGGAACTGCCTCGTTTTCCTTGTGTGAAAGGAGGTTCCACGAAGGAGTTTCTCCACGCATGACACAGTCCTTTGGAGCGAGCAGCCATTGTTTACATGCTCATCTCAACGTTCCCAGCAAAATTCCTCAGAAGGGGACTGGCACCTCTGGAGGCCTTTGCCAGTCGCTTGAGCAGCAGGCTTGTGCAAAGAAAAAGTCAGCCAAGCCCTGCCAAGTCGGCCGGAAGCAAACCTTTGAAGCGCTTGTCCGCAGCCAAAACTCAGAACTTCAGCTCCAAAAATGAGACGTGCCTGGAAGGAGTGGCAAGAAAGTCAGCAAATCGTCAGGCTCTTTCCTCTCCCGCTTCCTTCAGCCACTTGGTCCAAGATTTGGTGCAGACAGAGGAGTTGCGGCAACGATGTGTCTCTCCCTGTGACAATCGAAGAACGTCATCCCTGTCTCATGCCTTGCCAGGGAAGCGCGGCCATGCCGCCCAAGCCTGAGTCCCCTCCCGGCTGAGCCAGCGCACAGCCAGGCGGGCCAAGGGCAGAGTGAAGGGGGCGCCACATCCCGTGCCCCTCAGGGCCAAGCAGAGCTGCCTAGCACCCCAAGAGCCAGTGACAAGACACAAGAAAGCAAGCGCATCCGACTGCAAGAACAAGACGACGAGTGCCCTAACCGGCCATGTACCCGAGGGGCTGACAAGGATACCGAAGGCGAGATGGAGAGCGCAGCGCGAGGAACTGCTGGCGGACGAGCAAGCGGGACTCGGGAAAGATAGAAGGAGCAGACAGCCGATATGGCAAGCGAGCCTGAGAGCGCAGAGAGCTGGACGAAAGGACCGGCACGTCGACAGTCGCCTCGTCCCTTCTCGGAAGGCGTTTGACAGGAGAGATGAGAAAGTCACTCGTCAGGTGTTGGGGTCGTCCGGAGTGGACGGCAGACTGATACGGTTGCTGGAGGATACGGAGGAGGGTGAGGCGGCAGCGGCGAGCATGCGCGCAGAGATGGGAAGTTGGTTTAGAAGGAGGAGAGGTACGAGAGAAGGCGCTCCCCTAGCGCCGTGCGAGTTCATCACGCCCCCTCGAGAGAGCGATGGACAAGATCAAGGAAGAGGGAGAAGGGCTATCTGTGCAGGTCAAGAAAAACACCAAGTTGCGGTCGGCGGGTGAGGTAGTCATCGTGGAAGAAGATGAAGAGAAGCTAGGGAGAAGGGTGCAGGCGCTAAGCGGGGAAGGGAAAGGGCACGGGCCCATTCTGACCATCGCTTGGTAATTGGCGATAAGGAAATAGGGAGGAAGATCAGCGGCGAGGGGCTCGAAGGAGACAACGTAGAGAAGTTCACGCATCCGGCTAGGGGCGTAACGTATGATGTGGACTGGAAGAAGAAACTAGCGCCTAGGAGCGTGAAAGCAAGAGCGAGTTTGAAGGCGACGGATCAGATCTGGCAAAGCGAAAGGCAGAAAGCGGAGCGCTCAGCAGCATGTTGTCCGTCTGGGAGAGGTGGGTGAAAAGGCAAGTTTCAGCGAGAAGGTTCGTGGCGTTGGAGAGGAGTTGTTGGAGCAGGATGCTGAGAATAGGCTGGGCGGAGAAGGTCACCAAGGAGGAATTGTATGGGAAGATTCAGCCCAAAGGGAATCTGCTCCAGAAGGTTCCCCCAGTGGAAGTTCCAGGTCTCCGGGCTTATTTGCCAGAGGAAGGACGACTTGAAAAATGGAGAGCCCGGTATTGGGCATAACGGTGGGTTCGAACAGGAGAGGCAGAGCCCAGAGAGAACAGGGAGCCGATGGATCAGCTTGGCACGGAGCTCGTCTACAGCAAGCAGGGCGCTCCACGCTCGAGAGGGAAAGATGGAAGGCGCTAGTGAGACGGGCATTGGACACCAACGGGCGCTGAGCCCATGGTTGATGAGGACGATGGCAAGAGCCTCCCTGGTGTGTTCCCTCAGCAGGGGCCCGCCCACCTTTCTGGGCAGGAAAAGAGAGCCGGCAACCAGTGATGCTTCGGGCCGGCCAGGGAGCCAGGAGGCTGCGACCTCTCGCACATCAGCCCTTGACTTTCCAGCAGGCCATCACGGGCACGTGTCAGGACCAATGGCACGCAAATGAATGGCATTGGAGAGGCGGGGCGAAAGAGCCCACCAATCGAGCCGATGGTGGCGTGCCCTTGGCATGCCAAAGGAGCCCTGATGGAAAATGGGCAGAAAGAGGGCCTGTGCTTCCCCTTTCTGGCCTCGAGCTCCCAGAGCCTCCCTCCTTGGTGCACTCCCTGTGCAGCCGCTCCCCCTTCTGCGTGGGAAAAGGGGATGAGGCAGCTCTCTTGCTTCACGACGCTTGAGGAGACGGAGACGGAGACGGAGACGGGAGGCCTTCATCTCTCACGGGTGCGCTTGACTTGTGGGCAAGCAGCCACACCACTTCAGGGCCTCGGGCAGTGCTTGACAAGCTGTGTCCCGCCGGTCACAGGCCGCCCCCTGGGCTTCCACGCGCGTCCCATCAGACCTTCTCTTTCCAATTGCCCATGCGCAGGATGGCCAGAGTCCACTGGTTTCCGTCAACCTCCTCTTTCTTCCCACCTTTCTTAGGCAAGCGACACGCACGTAAAGCAAGGACACGTCGAGAGAGATGCACGTTCCTTGCGCACCACGCTGAGGCTGAGAGCCGTGTGCTCCCTCCGCCTCCATTCTAGGGGCTGCTATGGAAGAATGGGCACACCCCACAAGTCCTCAGGAGGCAAGGGCATTGAGCAAAAGTAGCCTCTGGCAGGAGACCACCTGGCTTCAAAGCCTCTTGTGGCTCACGCAGACGAAGGAGGGTCACTCCCGCGTCCTGTTTGCTCGCCTGCAGTGCCCAGCGCTGGGGCAAGAGTCTTGGCCGCCTGTGGGCTTCAGCCTGAATCAAAAGGCCACGAGAGGCAGGGCTAGCAGAGAATGGTTTCGATCCATCGACCTCTGGGTTATGGGCCCAGCACGCTCCCGCTGCGCCACTCTGCTCAGCGCAGGGGCTGGGGCCCAGCGGGCAGCCTGGTGCTTCTCCTGCACCGATTGCCTGACGGCAAGGCGAGCACTGTGCTCGGAGGTGGCGCAAGCTGCCCGCAGGTGTCTCTGTGGCGCAATGGGTCAGCGCGTTCGGCTGTTAACCGAAAGGATGGTGGTTCGAGCCCACCCGGAGGCGGCGCGGTTAGGTGCCTGATGCTGTCTGCCCCTGTCTTACTGCAACCCCCCTCCTTTTGCCGCCGCCGCCACCACCACCAGCCTTCCCTTCTGGCCTCTTCCCCAGAAGAGCATGCTGGGCCAGTCCTTCACCATCTAAACTGCACAGCGTTCTTCAGATAAAAGAGCGGGAGAAAAGGTCGACAGTCAAACGGTTCGAGCCAACAAATGAGAGACCCCAGTTGCAAGGATTTTGGTGCAGGCTTGTAGAACAGACAGAGTAAACAGCCCGCTTGCTAAACAGGTCTCTGACCTCCTCCTCCTCATTTAGCGTGGCTCCGAAGATCTTTTGGGCTCAGTTGAGAGCACAGAGCTTCCACGAGACAGGAGCTGGAATGAAGAGCAATGTGGAAGCCCAGACAGGGCCTTCCTCCAGCTCTCGAGCTCGTGTGGAGGGAACTGCCTCGTTTTCCTTGTGTGAAAGGAGGTTCCACGAAGGAGTTTCTCCACGCATGACACAGTCCTTTGGAGCGAGCAGCCATTGTTTACATGCTCATCTCAACGTTCCCAGCAAAATTCCTCAGAAGGGGACTGGCACCTCTGGAGGCCTTTGCCAGTCGCTTGAGCAGCAGGCTTGTGCAAAGAAAAAGTCAGCCAAGCCCTGCCAAGTCGGCCGGAAGCAAACCTTTGAAGCGCTTGTCCGCAGCCAAAACTCAGAACTTCAGCTCCAAAAATGAGACGTGCCTGGAAGGAGTGGCAAGAAAGTCAGCAAATCGTCAGGCTCTTTCCTCTCCCGCTTCCTTCAGCCACTTGGTCCAAGATTTGGTGCAGACAGAGGAGTTGCGGCAACGATGTGTCTCTCCCTGTGACAATCGAAGAACGTCATCCCTGTCTCATGCCTTGCCAGGGAAGCGCGGCCATGCCGCCCAAGCCTGAGTCCCCTCCCGGCTGAGCCAGCGCACAGCCAGGCGGGCCAAGGGCAGAGTGAAGGGGGCGCCACATCCCGTGCCCCTCAGGGCCAAGCAGAGCTGCCTAGCACCCCAAGAGCCAGTGACAAGACACAAGAAAGCAAGCGCATCCGACTGCAAGAACAAGACGACGAGTGCCCTAACCGGCCATGTACCCGAGGGGCTGACAAGGATACCGAAGGCGAGATGGAGAGCGCAGCGCGAGGAACTGCTGGCGGACGAGCAAGCGGGACTCGGGAAAGATAGAAGGAGCAGACAGCCGATATGGCAAGCGAGCCTGAGAGCGCAGAGAGCTGGACGAAAGGACCGGCACGTCGACAGTCGCCTCGTCCCTTCTCGGAAGGCGTTTGACAGGAGAGATGAGAAAGTCACTCGTCAGGTGTTGGGGTCGTCCGGAGTGGACGGCAGACTGATACGGTTGCTGGAGGATACGGAGGAGGGTGAGGCGGCAGCGGCGAGCATGCGCGCAGAGATGGGAAGTTGGTTTAGAAGGAGGAGAGGTACGAGAGAAGGCGCTCCCCTAGCGCCGTGCGAGTTCATCACGCCCCCTCGAGAGAGCGATGGACAAGATCAAGGAAGAGGGAGAAGGGCTATCTGTGCAGGTCAAGAAAAACACCAAGTTGCGGTCGGCGGGTGAGGTAGTCATCGTGGAAGAAGATGAAGAGAAGCTAGGGAGAAGGGTGCAGGCGCTAAGCGGGGAAGGGAAAGGGCACGGGCCCATTCTGACCATCGCTTGGTAATTGGCGATAAGGAAATAGGGAGGAAGATCAGCGGCGAGGGGCTCGAAGGAGACAACGTAGAGAAGTTCACGCATCCGGCTAGGGGCGTAACGTATGATGTGGACTGGAAGAAGAAACTAGCGCCTAGGAGCGTGAAAGCAAGAGCGAGTTTGAAGGCGACGGATCAGATCTGGCAAAGCGAAAGGCAGAAAGCGGAGCGCTCAGCAGCATGTTGTCCGTCTGGGAGAGGTGGGTGAAAAGGCAAGTTTCAGCGAGAAGGTTCGTGGCGTTGGAGAGGAGTTGTTGGAGCAGGATGCTGAGAATAGGCTGGGCGGAGAAGGTCACCAAGGAGGAATTGTATGGGAAGATTCAGCCCAAAGGGAATCTGCTCCAGAAGGTTCCCCCAGTGGAAGTTCCAGGTCTCCGGGCTTATTTGCCAGAGGAAGGACGACTTGAAAAATGGAGAGCCCGGTATTGGGCATAACGGTGGGTTCGAACAGGAGAGGCAGAGCCCAGAGAGAACAGGGAGCCGATGGATCAGCTTGGCACGGAGCTCGTCTACAGCAAGCAGGGCGCTCCACGCTCGAGAGGGAAAGATGGAAGGCGCTAGTGAGACGGGCATTGGACACCAACGGGCGCTGAGCCCATGGTTGATGAGGACGATGGCAAGAGCCTCCCTGGTGTGTTCCCTCAGCAGGGGCCCGCCCACCTTTCTGGGCAGGAAAAGAGAGCCGGCAACCAGTGATGCTTCGGGCCGGCCAGGGAGCCAGGAGGCTGCGACCTCTCGCACATCAGCCCTTGACTTTCCAGCAGGCCATCACGGGCACGTGTCAGGACCAATGGCACGCAAATGAATGGCATTGGAGAGGCGGGGCGAAAGAGCCCACCAATCGAGCCGATGGTGGCGTGCCCTTGGCATGCCAAAGGAGCCCTGATGGAAAATGGGCAGAAAGAGGGCCTGTGCTTCCCCTTTCTGGCCTCGAGCTCCCAGAGCCTCCCTCCTTGGTGCACTCCCTGTGCAGCCGCTCCCCCTTCTGCGTGGGAAAAGGGGATGAGGCAGCTCTCTTGCTTCACGACGCTTGAGGAGACGGAGACGGAGACGGAGACGGATACGGGAGGCCTTCATCTCTCACGGGTGCGCTTGACTTGTGGGCAAGCAGCCACACCACTTCAGGGCCTCGGGCAGTGCTTGACAAGCTGTGTCCCGCCGGTCACAGGCCGCCCCCTGGGCTTCCACGCGCGTCCCATCAGACCTTCTCTTTCCAATTGCCCATGCGCAGGATGGCCAGAGTCCACTGGTTTCCGTCAACCTCCTCTTTCTTCCCACCTTTCTTAGGCAAGCGACACGCACGTAAAGCAAGGACACGTCGAGAGAGATGCACGTTCCTTGCGCACCACGCTGAGGCTGAGAGCCGTGTGCTCCCTCCGCCTCCATTCTAGGGGCTGCTATGGAAGAATGGGCACACCCCACAAGTCCTCAGGAGGCAAGGGCATTGAGCAAAAGTAGCCTCTGGCAGGAGACCACCTGGCTTCAAAGCCTCTTGTGGCTCACGCAGACGAAGGAGGGTCACTCCCGCGTCCTGTTTGCTCGCCTGCAGTGCCCAGCGCTGGGGCAAGAGTCTTGGCCGCCTGTGGGCTTCAGCCTGAATCAAAAGGCCACGAGAGGCAGGGCTAGCAGAGAATGGTTTCGATCCATCGACCTCTGGGTTATGGGCCCAGCACGCTCCCGCTGCGCCACTCTGCTCAGCGCAGGGGCTGGGGCCCAGCGGGCAGCCTGGTGCTTCTCCTGCACCGATTGCCTGACGGCAAGGCGAGCACTGTGCTCGGAGGTGGCGCAAGCTGCCCGCAGGTGTCTCTGTGGCGCAATGGGTCAGCGCGTTCGGCTGTTAACCGAAAGGATGGTGGTTCGAGCCCACCCGGAGGCGGCGCGGTTAGGTGCCTGATGCTGTCTGCCCCTGTCTTACTGCAACCCCCCTCCTTTTGCCGCCGCCGCCACCACCACCAGCCTTCCCTTCTGGCCTCTTCCCCAGAAGAGCATGCTGGGCCAGTCCTTCACCATCTAAACTGCACAGCGTTCTTCAGATAAAAGAGCGGGAGAAAAGGTCGACAGTCAAACGGTTCGAGCCAACAAATGAGAGACCCCAGTTGCAAGGATTTTGGTGCAGGCTTGTAGAACAGACAGAGTAAACAGCCCGCTTGCTAAACAGGTCTCTGACCTCCTCCTCCTCATTTAGCGTGGCTCCGAAGATCTTTTGGGCTCAGTTGAGAGCACAGAGCTTCCACGAGACAGGAGCTGGAATGAAGAGCAATGTGGAAGCCCAGACAGGGCCTTCCTCCAGCTCTCGAGCTCGTGTGGAGGGAACTGCCTCGTTTTCCTTGTGTGAAAGGAGGTTCCACGAAGGAGTTTCTCCACGCATGACACAGTCCTTTGGAGCGAGCAGCCATTGTTTACATGCTCATCTCAACGTTCCCAGCAAAATTCCTCAGAAGGGGACTGGCACCTCTGGAGGCCTTTGCCAGTCGCTTGAGCAGCAGGCTTGTGCAAAGAAAAAGTCAGCCAAGCCCTGCCAAGTCGGCCGGAAGCAAACCTTTGAAGCGCTTGTCCGCAGCCAAAACTCAGAACTTCAGCTCCAAAAATGAGACGTGCCTGGAAGGAGTGGCAAGAAAGTCAGCAAATCGTCAGGCTCTTTCCTCTCCCGCTTCCTTCAGCCACTTGGTCCAAGATTTGGTGCAGACAGAGGAGTTGCGGCAACGATGTGTCTCTCCCTGTGACAATCGAAGAACGTCATCCCTGTCTCATGCCTTGCCAGGGAAGCGCGGCCATGCCGCCCAAGCCTGAGTCCCCTCCCGGCTGAGCCAGCGCACAGCCAGGCGGGCCAAGGGCAGAGTGAAGGGGGCGCCACATCCCGTGCCCCTCAGGGCCAAGCAGAGCTGCCTAGCACCCCAAGAGCCAGTGACAAGACACAAGAAAGCAAGCGCATCCGACTGCAAGAACAAGACGACGAGTGCCCTAACCGGCCATGTACCCGAGGGGCTGACAAGGATACCGAAGGCGAGATGGAGAGCGCAGCGCGAGGAACTGCTGGCGGACGAGCAAGCGGGACTCGGGAAAGATAGAAGGAGCAGACAGCCGATATGGCAAGCGAGCCTGAGAGCGCAGAGAGCTGGACGAAAGGACCGGCACGTCGACAGTCGCCTCGTCCCTTCTCGGAAGGCGTTTGACAGGAGAGATGAGAAAGTCACTCGTCAGGTGATGGGGTCGTCCGGAGTGGACGGCAGACTGATACGGTTGCTGGAGGATACGGAGGAGGGTGAGGCGGCAGCGGCGAGCATGCGCGCAGAGATGGGAAGTTGGTTTAGAAGGAGGAGAGGTACGAGAGAAGGCGCTCCCCTAGCGCCGTGCGAGTTCATCACGCCCCCTCGAGAGAGCGATGGACAAGATCAAGGAAGAGGGAGAAGGGCTATCTGTGCAGGTCAAGAAAAACACCAAGTTGCGGTCGGCGGGTGAGGTAGTCATCGTGGAAGAAGATGAAGAGAAGCTAGGGAGAAGGGTGCAGGCGCTAAGCGGGGAAGGGAAAGGGCACGGGCCCATTCTGACCATCGCTTGGTAATTGGCGATAAGGAAATAGGGAGGAAGATCAGCGGCGAGGGGCTCGAAGGAGACAACGTAGAGAAGTTCACGCATCCGGCTAGGGGCGTAACGTATGATGTGGACTGGAAGAAGAAACTAGCGCCTAGGAGCGTGAAAGCAAGAGCGAGTTTGAAGGCGACGGATCAGATCTGGCAAAGCGAAAGGCAGAAAGCGGAGCGCTCAGCAGCATGTTGTCCGTCTGGGAGAGGTGGGTGAAAAGGCAAGTTTCAGCGAGAAGGTTCGTGGCGTTGGAGAGGAGTTGTTGGAGCAGGATGCTGAGAATAGGCTGGGCGGAGAAGGTCACCAAGGAGGAATTGTATGGGAAGATTCAGCCCAAAGGGAATCTGCTCCAGAAGGTTCCCCCAGTGGAAGTTCCAGGTCTCCGGGCTTATTTGCCAGAGGAAGGACGACTTGAAAAATGGAGAGCCCGGTATTGGGCATAACGGTGGGTTCGAACAGGAGAGGCAGAGCCCAGAGAGAACAGGGAGCCGATGGATCAGCTTGGCACGGAGCTCGTCTACAGCAAGCAGGGCGCTCCACGCTCGAGAGGGAAAGATGGAAGGCGCTAGTGAGACGGGCATTGGACACCAACGGGCGCTGAGCCCATGGTTGATGAGGACGATGGCAAGAGCCTCCCTGGTGTGTTCCCTCAGCAGGGGCCCGCCCACCTTTCTGGGCAGGAAAAGAGAGCCGGCAACCAGTGATGCTTCGGGCCGGCCAGGGAGCCAGGAGGCTGCGACCTCTCGCACATCAGCCCTTGACTTTCCAGCAGGCCATCACGGGCACGTGTCAGGACCAATGGCACGCAAATGAATGGCATTGGAGAGGCGGGGCGAAAGAGCCCACCAATCGAGCCGATGGTGGCGTGCCCTTGGCATGCCAAAGGAGCCCTGATGGAAAATGGGCAGAAAGAGGGCCTGTGCTTCCCCTTTCTGGCCTCGAGCTCCCAGAGCCTCCCTCCTTGGTGCACTCCCTGTGCAGCCGCTCCCCCTTCTGCGTGGGAAAAGGGGATGAGGCAGCTCTCTTGCTTCACGACGCTTGAGGAGACGGAGACGGAGACGGAGACGGAGACGGGAGGCCTTCATCTCTCACGGGTGCGCTTGACTTGTGGGCAAGCAGCCACACCACTTCAGGGCCTCGGGCAGTGCTTGACAAGCTGTGTCCCGCCGGTCACAGGCCGCCCCCTGGGCTTCCACGCGCGTCCCATCAGACCTTCTCTTTCCAATTGCCCATGCGCAGGATGGCCAGAGTCCACTGGTTTCCGTCAACCTCCTCTTTCTTCCCACCTTTCTTAGGCAAGCGACACGCACGTAAAGCAAGGACACGTCGAGAGAGATGCACGTTCCTTGCGCACCACGCTGAGGCTGAGAGCCGTGTGCTCCCTCCGCCTCCATTCTAGGGGCTGCTATGGAAGAATGGGCACACCCCACAAGTCCTCAGGAGGCAAGGGCATTGAGCAAAAGTAGCCTCTGGCAGGAGACCACCTGGCTTCAAAGCCTCTTGTGGCTCACGCAGACGAAGGAGGGTCACTCCCGCGTCCTGTTTGCTCGCCTGCAGTGCCCAGCGCTGGGGCAAGAGTCTTGGCCGCCTGTGGGCTTCAGCCTGAATCAAAAGGCCACGAGAGGCAGGGCTAGCAGAGAATGGTTTCGATCCATCGACCTCTGGGTTATGGGCCCAGCACGCTCCCGCTGCGCCACTCTGCTCAGCGCAGGGGCTGGTGCCCAGCGGGCAGCCTGGTGCTTCTCCTGCACCGATTGCCTGACGGCAAGGCGAGCACTGTGCTCGGAGGTGGCGCAAGCTGCCCGCAGGTGTCTCTGTGGCGCAATGGGTCAGCGCGTTCGGCTGTTAACCGAAAGGATGGTGGTTCGAGCCCACCCGGAGGCGGCGCGGTTAGGTGCCTGATGCTGTCTGCCCCTGTCTTACTGCAACCCCCCTCCTTTTGCCGCCGCCGCCACCACCACCAGCCTTCCCTTCTGGCCTCTTCCCCAGAAGAGCATGCTGGGCCAGTCCTTCACCATCTAAACTGCACAGCGTTCTTCAGATAAAAGAGCGGGAGAAAAGGTCGACAGTCAAACGGTTCGAGCCAACAAATGAGAGACCCCAGTTGCAAGGATTTTGGTGCAGGCTTGTAGAACAGACAGAGTAAACAGCCCGCTTGCTAAACAGGTCTCTGACCTCCTCCTCCTCATTTAGCGTGGCTCCGAAGATCTTTTGGGCTCAGTTGAGAGCACAGAGCTTCCACGAGACAGGAGCTGGAATGAAGAGCAATGTGGAAGCCCAGACAGGGCCTTCCTCCAGCTCTCGAGCTCGTGTGGAGGGAACTGCCTCGTTTTCCTTGTGTGAAAGGAGGTTCCACGAAGGAGTTTCTCCACGCATGACACAGTCCTTTGGAGCGAGCAGCCATTGTTTACATGCTCATCTCAACGTTCCCAGCAAAATTCCTCAGAAGGGGACTGGCACCTCTGGAGGCCTTTGCCAGTCGCTTGAGCAGCAGGCTTGTGCAAAGAAAAAGTCAGCCAAGCCCTGCCAAGTCGGCCGGAAGCAAACCTTTGAAGCGCTTGTCCGCAGCCAAAACTCAGAACTTCAGCTCCAAAAATGAGACGTGCCTGGAAGGAGTGGCAAGAAAGTCAGCAAATCGTCAGGCTCTTTCCTCTCCCGCTTCCTTCAGCCACTTGGTCCAAGATTTGGTGCAGACAGAGGAGTTGCGGCAACGATGTGTCTCTCCCTGTGACAATCGAAGAACGTCATCCCTGTCTCATGCCTTGCCAGGGAAGCGCGGCCATGCCGCCCAAGCCTGAGTCCCCTCCCGGCTGAGCCAGCGCACAGCCAGGCGGGCCAAGGGCAGAGTGAAGGGGGCGCCACATCCCGTGCCCCTCAGGGCCAAGCAGAGCTGCCTAGCACCCCAAGAGCCAGTGACAAGACACAAGAAAGCAAGCGCATCCGACTGCAAGAACAAGACGACGAGTGCCCTAACCGGCCATGTACCCGAGGGGCTGACAAGGATACCGAAGGCGAGATGGAGAGCGCAGCGCGAGGAACTGCTGGCGGACGAGCAAGCGGGACTCGGGAAAGATAGAAGGAGCAGACAGCCGATATGGCAAGCGAGCCTGAGAGCGCAGAGAGCTGGACGAAAGGACCGGCACGTCGACAGTCGCCTCGTCCCTTCTCGGAAGGCGTTTGACAGGAGAGATGAGAAAGTCACTCGTCAGGTGATGGGGTCGTCCGGAGTGGACGGCAGACTGATACGGTTGCTGGAGGATACGGAGGAGGGTGAGGCGGCAGCGGCGAGCATGCGCGCAGAGATGGGAAGTTGGTTTAGAAGGAGGAGAGGTACGAGAGAAGGCGCTCCCCTAGCGCCGTGCGAGTTCATCACGCCCCCTCGAGAGAGCGATGGACAAGATCAAGGAAGAGGGAGAAGGGCTATCTGTGCAGGTCAAGAAAAACACCAAGTTGCGGTCGGCGGGTGAGGTAGTCATCGTGGAAGAAGATGAAGAGAAGCTAGGGAGAAGGGTGCAGGCGCTAAGCGGGGAAGGGAAAGGGCACGGGCCCATTCTGACCATCGCTTGGTAATTGGCGATAAGGAAATAGGGAGGAAGATCAGCGGCGAGGGGCTCGAAGGAGACAACGTAGAGAAGTTCACGCATCCGGCTAGGGGCGTAACGTATGATGTGGACTGGAAGAAGAAACTAGCGCCTAGGAGCGTGAAAGCAAGAGCGAGTTTGAAGGCGACGGATCAGATCTGGCAAAGCGAAAGGCAGAAAGCGGAGCGCTCAGCAGCATGTTGTCCGTCTGGGAGAGGTGGGTGAAAAGGCAAGTTTCAGCGAGAAGGTTCGTGGCGTTGGAGAGGAGTTGTTGGAGCAGGATGCTGAGAATAGGCTGGGCGGAGAAGGTCACCAAGGAGGAATTGTATGGGAAGATTCAGCCCAAAGGGAATCTGCTCCAGAAGGTTCCCCCAGTGGAAGTTCCAGGTCTCCGGGCTTATTTGCCAGAGGAAGGACGACTTGAAAAATGGAGAGCCCGGTATTGGGCATAACGGTGGGTTCGAACAGGAGAGGCAGAGCCCAGAGAGAACAGGGAGCCGATGGATCAGCTTGGCACGGAGCTCGTCTACAGCAAGCAGGGCGCTCCACGCTCGAGAGGGAAAGATGGAAGGCGCTAGTGAGACGGGCATTGGACACCAACGGGCGCTGAGCCCATGGTTGATGAGGACGATGGCAAGAGCCTCCCTGGTGTGTTCCCTCAGCAGGGGCCCGCCCACCTTTCTGGGCAGGAAAAGAGAGCCGGCAACCAGTGATGCTTCGGGCCGGCCAGGGAGCCAGGAGGCTGCGACCTCTCGCACATCAGCCCTTGACTTTCCAGCAGGCCATCACGGGCACGTGTCAGGACCAATGGCACGCAAATGAATGGCATTGGAGAGGCGGGGCGAAAGAGCCCACCAATCGAGCCGATGGTGGCGTGCCCTTGGCATGCCAAAGGAGCCCTGATGGAAAATGGGCAGAAAGAGGGCCTGTGCTTCCCCTTTCTGGCCTCGAGCTCCCAGAGCCTCCCTCCTTGGTGCACTCCCTGTGCAGCCGCTCCCCCTTCTGCGTGGGAAAAGGGGATGAGGCAGCTCTCTTGCTTCACGACGCTTGAGGAGACGGAGACGGAGACGGAGACGGATACGGGAGGCCTTCATCTCTCACGGGTGCGCTTGACTTGTGGGCAAGCAGCCACACCACTTCAGGGCCTCGGGCAGTGCTTGACAAGCTGTGTCCCGCCGGTCACAGGCCGCCCCCTGGGCTTCCACGCGCGTCCCATCAGACCTTCTCTTTCCAATTGCCCATGCGCAGGATGGCCAGAGTCCACTGGTTTCCGTCAACCTCCTCTTTCTTCCCACCTTTCTTAGGCAAGCGACACGCACGTAAAGCAAGGACACGTCGAGAGAGATGCACGTTCCTTGCGCACCACGCTGAGGCTGAGAGCCGTGTGCTCCCTCCGCCTCCATTCTAGGGGCTGCTATGGAAGAATGGGCACACCCCACAAGTCCTCAGGAGGCAAGGGCATTGAGCAAAAGTAGCCTCTGGCAGGAGACCACCTGGCTTCAAAGCCTCTTGTGGCTCACGCAGACGAAGGAGGGTCACTCCCGCGTCCTGTTTGCTCGCCTGCAGTGCCCAGCGCTGGGGCAAGAGTCTTGGCCGCCTGTGGGCTTCAGCCTGAATCAAAAGGCCACGAGAGGCAGGGCTAGCAGAGAATGGTTTCGATCCATCGACCTCTGGGTTATGGGCCCAGCACGCTCCCGCTGCGCCACTCTGCTCAGCGCAGGGGCTGGGGCCCAGCGGGCAGCCTGGTGCTTCTCCTGCACCGATTGCCTGACGGCAAGGCGAGCACTGTGCTCGGAGGTGGCGCAAGCTGCCCGCAGGTGTCTCTGTGGCGCAATGGGTCAGCGCGTTCGGCTGTTAACCGAAAGGATGGTGGTTCGAGCCCACCCGGAGGCGGCGCGGTTAGGTGCCTGATGCTGTCTGCCCCTGTCTTACTGCAACCCCCCTCCTTTTGCCGCCGCCGCCACCACCACCAGCCTTCCCTTCTGGCCTCTTCCCCAGAAGAGCATGCTGGGCCAGTCCTTCACCATCTAAACTGCA
The DNA here is from genome assembly GCF_033958435.1 of Carettochelys insculpta. Lineage (NCBI taxonomy): Eukaryota > Metazoa > Chordata > Testudines > Carettochelyidae > Carettochelys > Carettochelys insculpta. The sequence goes on along the minus strand of NC_134158.1, from coordinate 225,985 downwards.
CAGCGTTCTTCAGATAAAAGAGCGGGAGAAAAGGTCGACAGTCAAACGGTTCGAGCCAACAAATGAGAGACCCCAGTTGCAAGGATTTTGGTGCAGGCTTGTAGAACAGACAGAGTAAACAGCCCGCTTGCTAAACAGGTCTCTGACCTCCTCCTCCTCATTTAGCGTGGCTCCGAAGATCTTTTGGGCTCAGTTGAGAGCACAGAGCTTCCACGAGACAGGAGCTGGAATGAAGAGCAATGTGGAAGCCCAGACAGGGCCTTCCTCCAGCTCTCGAGCTCGTGTGGAGGGAACTGCCTCGTTTTCCTTGTGTGAAAGGAGGTTCCACGAAGGAGTTTCTCCACGCATGACACAGTCCTTTGGAGCGAGCAGCCATTGTTTACATGCTCATCTCAACGTTCCCAGCAAAATTCCTCAGAAGGGGACTGGCACCTCTGGAGGCCTTTGCCAGTCGCTTGAGCAGCAGGCTTGTGCAAAGAAAAAGTCAGCCAAGCCCTGCCAAGTCGGCCGGAAGCAAACCTTTGAAGCGCTTGTCCGCAGCCAAAACTCAGAACTTCAGCTCCAAAAATGAGACGTGCCTGGAAGGAGTGGCAAGAAAGTCAGCAAATCGTCAGGCTCTTTCCTCTCCCGCTTCCTTCAGCCACTTGGTCCAAGATTTGGTGCAGACAGAGGAGTTGCGGCAACGATGTGTCTCTCCCTGTGACAATCGAAGAACGTCATCCCTGTCTCATGCCTTGCCAGGGAAGCGCGGCCATGCCGCCCAAGCCTGAGTCCCCTCCCGGCTGAGCCAGCGCACAGCCAGGCGGGCCAAGGGCAGAGTGAAGGGGGCGCCACATCCCGTGCCCCTCAGGGCCAAGCAGAGCTGCCTAGCACCCCAAGAGCCAGTGACAAGACACAAGAAAGCAAGCGCATCCGACTGCAAGAACAAGACGACGAGTGCCCTAACCGGCCATGTACCCGAGGGGCTGACAAGGATACCGAAGGCGAGATGGAGAGCGCAGCGCGAGGAACTGCTGGCGGACGAGCAAGCGGGACTCGGGAAAGATAGAAGGAGCAGACAGCCGATATGGCAAGCGAGCCTGAGAGCGCAGAGAGCTGGACGAAAGGACCGGCACGTCGACAGTCGCCTCGTCCCTTCTCGGAAGGCGTTTGACAGGAGAGATGAGAAAGTCACTCGTCAGGTGTTGGGGTCGTCCGGAGTGGACGGCAGACTGATACGGTTGCTGGAGGATACGGAGGAGGGTGAGGCGGCAGCGGCGAGCATGCGCGCAGAGATGGGAAGTTGGTTTAGAAGGAGGAGAGGTACGAGAGAAGGCGCTCCCCTAGCGCCGTGCGAGTTCATCACGCCCCCTCGAGAGAGCGATGGACAAGATCAAGGAAGAGGGAGAAGGGCTATCTGTGCAGGTCAAGAAAAACACCAAGTTGCGGTCGGCGGGTGAGGTAGTCATCGTGGAAGAAGATGAAGAGAAGCTAGGGAGAAGGGTGCAGGCGCTAAGCGGGGAAGGGAAAGGGCACGGGCCCATTCTGACCATCGCTTGGTAATTGGCGATAAGGAAATAGGGAGGAAGATCAGCGGCGAGGGGCTCGAAGGAGACAACGTAGAGAAGTTCACGCATCCGGCTAGGGGCGTAACGTATGATGTGGACTGGAAGAAGAAACTAGCGCCTAGGAGCGTGAAAGCAAGAGCGAGTTTGAAGGCGACGGATCAGATCTGGCAAAGCGAAAGGCAGAAAGCGGAGCGCTCAGCAGCATGTTGTCCGTCTGGGAGAGGTGGGTGAAAAGGCAAGTTTCAGCGAGAAGGTTCGTGGCGTTGGAGAGGAGTTGTTGGAGCAGGATGCTGAGAATAGGCTGGGCGGAGAAGGTCACCAAGGAGGAATTGTATGGGAAGATTCAGCCCAAAGGGAATCTGCTCCAGAAGGTTCCCCCAGTGGAAGTTCCAGGTCTCCGGGCTTATTTGCCAGAGGAAGGACGACTTGAAAAATGGAGAGCCCGGTATTGGGCATAACGGTGGGTTCGAACAGGAGAGGCAGAGCCCAGAGAGAACAGGGAGCCGATGGATCAGCTTGGCACGGAGCTCGTCTACAGCAAGCAGGGCGCTCCACGCTCGAGAGGGAAAGATGGAAGGCGCTAGTGAGACGGGCATTGGACACCAACGGGCGCTGAGCCCATGGTTGATGAGGACGATGGCAAGAGCCTCCCTGGTGTGTTCCCTCAGCAGGGGCCCGCCCACCTTTCTGGGCAGGAAAAGAGAGCCGGCAACCAGTGATGCTTCGGGCCGGCCAGGGAGCCAGGAGGCTGCGACCTCTCGCACATCAGCCCTTGACTTTCCAGCAGGCCATCACGGGCACGTGTCAGGACCAATGGCACGCAAATGAATGGCATTGGAGAGGCGGGGCGAAAGAGCCCACCAATCGAGCCGATGGTGGCGTGCCCTTGGCATGCCAAAGGAGCCCTGATGGAAAATGGGCAGAAAGAGGGCCTGTGCTTCCCCTTTCTGGCCTCGAGCTCCCAGAGCCTCCCTCCTTGGTGCACTCCCTGTGCAGCCGCTCCCCCTTCTGCGTGGGAAAAGGGGATGAGGCAGCTCTCTTGCTTCACGACGCTTGAGGAGACGGAGACGGAGACGGAGACGGATACGGGAGGCCTTCATCTCTCACGGGTGCGCTTGACTTGTGGGCAAGCAGCCACACCACTTCAGGGCCTCGGGCAGTGCTTGACAAGCTGTGTCCCGCCGGTCACAGGCCGCCCCCTGGGCTTCCACGCGCGTCCCATCAGACCTTCTCTTTCCAATTGCCCATGCGCAGGATGGCCAGAGTCCACTGGTTTCCGTCAACCTCCTCTTTCTTCCCACCTTTCTTAGGCAAGCGACACGCACGTAAAGCAAGGACACGTCGAGAGAGATGCACGTTCCTTGCGCACCACGCTGAGGCTGAGAGCCGTGTGCTCCCTCCGCCTCCATTCTAGGGGCTGCTATGGAAGAATGGGCACACCCCACAAGTCCTCAGGAGGCAAGGGCATTGAGCAAAAGTAGCCTCTGGCAGGAGACCACCTGGCTTCAAAGCCTCTTGTGGCTCACGCAGACGAAGGAGGGTCACTCCCGCGTCCTGTTTGCTCGCCTGCAGTGCCCAGCGCTGGGGCAAGAGTCTTGGCCGCCTGTGGGCTTCAGCCTGAATCAAAAGGCCACGAGAGGCAGGGCTAGCAGAGAATGGTTTCGATCCATCGACCTCTGGGTTATGGGCCCAGCACGCTCCCGCTGCGCCACTCTGCTCAGCGCAGGGGCTGGGGCCCAGCGGGCAGCCTGGTGCTTCTCCTGCACCGATTGCCTGACGGCAAGGCGAGCACTGTGCTCGGAGGTGGCGCAAGCTGCCCGCAGGTGTCTCTGTGGCGCAATGGGTCAGCGCGTTCGGCTGTTAACCGAAAGGATGGTGGTTCGAGCCCACCCGGAGGCGGCGCGGTTAGGTGCCTGATGCTGTCTGCCCCTGTCTTACTGCAACCCCCCTCCTTTTGCCGCCGCCGCCACCACCACCAGCCTTCCCTTCTGGCCTCTTCCCCAGAAGAGCATGCTGGGCCAGTCCTTCACCATCTAAACTGCACAGCGTTCTTCAGATAAAAGAGCGGGAGAAAAGGTCGACAGTCAAACGGTTCGAGCCAACAAATGAGAGACCCCAGTTGCAAGGATTTTGGTGCAGGCTTGTAGAACAGACAGAGTAAACAGCCCGCTTGCTAAACAGGTCTCTGACCTCCTCCTCCTCATTTAGCGTGGCTCCGAAGATCTTTTGGGCTCAGTTGAGAGCACAGAGCTTCCACGAGACAGGAGCTGGAATGAAGAGCAATGTGGAAGCCCAGACAGGGCCTTCCTCCAGCTCTCGAGCTCGTGTGGAGGGAACTGCCTCGTTTTCCTTGTGTGAAAGGAGGTTCCACGAAGGAGTTTCTCCACGCATGACACAGTCCTTTGGAGCGAGCAGCCATTGTTTACATGCTCATCTCAACGTTCCCAGCAAAATTCCTCAGAAGGGGACTGGCACCTCTGGAGGCCTTTGCCAGTCGCTTGAGCAGCAGGCTTGTGCAAAGAAAAAGTCAGCCAAGCCCTGCCAAGTCGGCCGGAAGCAAACCTTTGAAGCGCTTGTCCGCAGCCAAAACTCAGAACTTCAGCTCCAAAAATGAGACGTGCCTGGAAGGAGTGGCAAGAAAGTCAGCAAATCGTCAGGCTCTTTCCTCTCCCGCTTCCTTCAGCCACTTGGTCCAAGATTTGGTGCAGACAGAGGAGTTGCGGCAACGATGTGTCTCTCCCTGTGACAATCGAAGAACGTCATCCCTGTCTCATGCCTTGCCAGGGAAGCGCGGCCATGCCGCCCAAGCCTGAGTCCCCTCCCGGCTGAGCCAGCGCACAGCCAGGCGGGCCAAGGGCAGAGTGAAGGGGGCGCCACATCCCGTGCCCCTCAGGGCCAAGCAGAGCTGCCTAGCACCCCAAGAGCCAGTGACAAGACACAAGAAAGCAAGCGCATCCGACTGCAAGAACAAGACGACGAGTGCCCTAACCGGCCATGTACCCGAGGGGCTGACAAGGATACCGAAGGCGAGATGGAGAGCGCAGCGCGAGGAACTGCTGGCGGACGAGCAAGCGGGACTCGGGAAAGATAGAAGGAGCAGACAGCCGATATGGCAAGCGAGCCTGAGAGCGCAGAGAGCTGGACGAAAGGACCGGCACGTCGACAGTCGCCTCGTCCCTTCTCGGAAGGCGTTTGACAGGAGAGATGAGAAAGTCACTCGTCAGGTGTTGGGGTCGTCCGGAGTGGACGGCAGACTGATACGGTTGCTGGAGGATACGGAGGAGGGTGAGGCGGCAGCGGCGAGCATGCGCGCAGAGATGGGAAGTTGGTTTAGAAGGAGGAGAGGTACGAGAGAAGGCGCTCCCCTAGCGCCGTGCGAGTTCATCACGCCCCCTCGAGAGAGCGATGGACAAGATCAAGGAAGAGGGAGAAGGGCTATCTGTGCAGGTCAAGAAAAACACCAAGTTGCGGTCGGCGGGTGAGGTAGTCATCGTGGAAGAAGATGAAGAGAAGCTAGGGAGAAGGGTGCAGGCGCTAAGCGGGGAAGGGAAAGGGCACGGGCCCATTCTGACCATCGCTTGGTAATTGGCGATAAGGAAATAGGGAGGAAGATCAGCGGCGAGGGGCTCGAAGGAGACAACGTAGAGAAGTTCACGCATCCGGCTAGGGGCGTAACGTATGATGTGGACTGGAAGAAGAAACTAGCGCCTAGGAGCGTGAAAGCAAGAGCGAGTTTGAAGGCGACGGATCAGATCTGGCAAAGCGAAAGGCAGAAAGCGGAGCGCTCAGCAGCATGTTGTCCGTCTGGGAGAGGTGGGTGAAAAGGCAAGTTTCAGCGAGAAGGTTCGTGGCGTTGGAGAGGAGTTGTTGGAGCAGGATGCTGAGAATAGGCTGGGCGGAGAAGGTCACCAAGGAGGAATTGTATGGGAAGATTCAGCCCAAAGGGAATCTGCTCCAGAAGGTTCCCCCAGTGGAAGTTCCAGGTCTCCGGGCTTATTTGCCAGAGGAAGGACGACTTGAAAAATGGAGAGCCCGGTATTGGGCATAACGGTGGGTTCGAACAGGAGAGGCAGAGCCCAGAGAGAACAGGGAGCCGATGGATCAGCTTGGCACGGAGCTCGTCTACAGCAAGCAGGGCGCTCCACGCTCGAGAGGGAAAGATGGAAGGCGCTAGTGAGACGGGCATTGGACACCAACGGGCGCTGAGCCCATGGTTGATGAGGACGATGGCAAGAGCCTCCCTGGTGTGTTCCCTCAGCAGGGGCCCGCCCACCTTTCTGGGCAGGAAAAGAGAGCCGGCAACCAGTGATGCTTCGGGCCGGCCAGGGAGCCAGGAGGCTGCGACCTCTCGCACATCAGCCCTTGACTTTCCAGCAGGCCATCACGGGCACGTGTCAGGACCAATGGCACGCAAATGAATGGCATTGGAGAGGCGGGGCGAAAGAGCCCACCAATCGAGCCGATGGTGGCGTGCCCTTGGCATGCCAAAGGAGCCCTGATGGAAAATGGGCAGAAAGAGGGCCTGTGCTTCCCCTTTCTGGCCTCGAGCTCCCAGAGCCTCCCTCCTTGGTGCACTCCCTGTGCAGCCGCTCCCCCTTCTGCGTGGGAAAAGGGGATGAGGCAGCTCTCTTGCTTCACGACGCTTGAGGAGACGGAGACGGAGACGGAGACGGATACGGGAGGCCTTCATCTCTCACGGGTGCGCTTGACTTGTGGGCAAGCAGCCACACCACTTCAGGGCCTCGGGCAGTGCTTGACAAGCTGTGTCCCGCCGGTCACAGGCCGCCCCCTGGGCTTCCACGCGCGTCCCATCAGACCTTCTCTTTCCAATTGCCCATGCGCAGGATGGCCAGAGTCCACTGGTTTCCGTCAACCTCCTCTTTCTTCCCACCTTTCTTAGGCAAGCGACACGCACGTAAAGCAAGGACACGTCGAGAGAGATGCACGTTCCTTGCGCACCACGCTGAGGCTGAGAGCCGTGTGCTCCCTCCGCCTCCATTCTAGGGGCTGCTATGGAAGAATGGGCACACCCCACAAGTCCTCAGGAGGCAAGGGCATTGAGCAAAAGTAGCCTCTGGCAGGAGACCACCTGGCTTCAAAGCCTCTTGTGGCTCACGCAGACGAAGGAGGGTCACTCCCGCGTCCTGTTTGCTCGCCTGCAGTGCCCAGCGCTGGGGCAAGAGTCTTGGCCGCCTGTGGGCTTCAGCCTGAATCAAAAGGCCACGAGAGGCAGGGCTAGCAGAGAATGGTTTCGATCCATCGACCTCTGGGTTATGGGCCCAGCACGCTCCCGCTGCGCCACTCTGCTCAGCGCAGGGGCTGGGGCCCAGCGGGCAGCCTGGTGCTTCTCCTGCACCGATTGCCTGACGGCAAGGCGAGCACTGTGCTCGGAGGTGGCGCAAGCTGCCCGCAGGTGTCTCTGTGGCGCAATGGGTCAGCGCGTTCGGCTGTTAACCGAAAGGATGGTGGTTCGAGCCCACCCGGAGGCGGCGCGGTTAGGTGCCTGATGCTGTCTGCCCCTGTCTTACTGCAACCCCCCTCCTTTTGCCGCCGCCGCCACCACCACCAGCCTTCCCTTCTGGCCTCTTCCCCAGAAGAGCATGCTGGGCCAGTCCTTCACCATCTAAACTGCACAGCGTTCTTCAGATAAAAGAGCGGGAGAAAAGGTCGACAGTCAAACGGTTCGAGCCAACAAATGAGAGACCCCAGTTGCAAGGATTTTGGTGCAGGCTTGTAGAACAGACAGAGTAAACAGCCCGCTTGCTAAACAGGTCTCTGACCTCCTCCTCCTCATTTAGCGTGGCTCCGAAGATCTTTTGGGCTCAGTTGAGAGCACAGAGCTTCCACGAGACAGGAGCTGGAATGAAGAGCAATGTGGAAGCCCAGACAGGGCCTTCCTCCAGCTCTCGAGCTCGTGTGGAGGGAACTGCCTCGTTTTCCTTGTGTGAAAGGAGGTTCCACGAAGGAGTTTCTCCACGCATGACACAGTCCTTTGGAGCGAGCAGCCATTGTTTACATGCTCATCTCAACGTTCCCAGCAAAATTCCTCAGAAGGGGACTGGCACCTCTGGAGGCCTTTGCCAGTCGCTTGAGCAGCAGGCTTGTGCAAAGAAAAAGTCAGCCAAGCCCTGCCAAGTCGGCCGGAAGCAAACCTTTGAAGCGCTTGTCCGCAGCCAAAACTCAGAACTTCAGCTCCAAAAATGAGACGTGCCTGGAAGGAGTGGCAAGAAAGTCAGCAAATCGTCAGGCTCTTTCCTCTCCCGCTTCCTTCAGCCACTTGGTCCAAGATTTGGTGCAGACAGAGGAGTTGCGGCAACGATGTGTCTCTCCCTGTGACAATCGAAGAACGTCATCCCTGTCTCATGCCTTGCCAGGGAAGCGCGGCCATGCCGCCCAAGCCTGAGTCCCCTCCCGGCTGAGCCAGCGCACAGCCAGGCGGGCCAAGGGCAGAGTGAAGGGGGCGCCACATCCCGTGCCCCTCAGGGCCAAGCAGAGCTGCCTAGCACCCCAAGAGCCAGTGACAAGACACAAGAAAGCAAGCGCATCCGACTGCAAGAACAAGACGACGAGTGCCCTAACCGGCCATGTACCCGAGGGGCTGACAAGGATACCGAAGGCGAGATGGAGAGCGCAGCGCGAGGAACTGCTGGCGGACGAGCAAGCGGGACTCGGGAAAGATAGAAGGAGCAGACAGCCGATATGGCAAGCGAGCCTGAGAGCGCAGAGAGCTGGACGAAAGGACCGGCACGTCGACAGTCGCCTCGTCCCTTCTCGGAAGGCGTTTGACAGGAGAGATGAGAAAGTCACTCGTCAGGTGATGGGGTCGTCCGGAGTGGACGGCAGACTGATACGGTTGCTGGAGGATACGGAGGAGGGTGAGGCGGCAGCGGCGAGCATGCGCGCAGAGATGGGAAGTTGGTTTAGAAGGAGGAGAGGTACGAGAGAAGGCGCTCCCCTAGCGCCGTGCGAGTTCATCACGCCCCCTCGAGAGAGCGATGGACAAGATCAAGGAAGAGGGAGAAGGGCTATCTGTGCAGGTCAAGAAAAACACCAAGTTGCGGTCGGCGGGTGAGGTAGTCATCGTGGAAGAAGATGAAGAGAAGCTAGGGAGAAGGGTGCAGGCGCTAAGCGGGGAAGGGAAAGGGCACGGGCCCATTCTGACCATCGCTTGGTAATTGGCGATAAGGAAATAGGGAGGAAGATCAGCGGCGAGGGGCTCGAAGGAGACAACGTAGAGAAGTTCACGCATCCGGCTAGGGGCGTAACGTATGATGTGGACTGGAAGAAGAAACTAGCGCCTAGGAGCGTGAAAGCAAGAGCGAGTTTGAAGGCGACGGATCAGATCTGGCAAAGCGAAAGGCAGAAAGCGGAGCGCTCAGCAGCATGTTGTCCGTCTGGGAGAGGTGGGTGAAAAGGCAAGTTTCAGCGAGAAGGTTCGTGGCGTTGGAGAGGAGTTGTTGGAGCAGGATGCTGAGAATAGGCTGGGCGGAGAAGGTCACCAAGGAGGAATTGTATGGGAAGATTCAGCCCAAAGGGAATCTGCTCCAGAAGGTTCCCCCAGTGGAAGTTCCAGGTCTCCGGGCTTATTTGCCAGAGGAAGGACGACTTGAAAAATGGAGAGCCCGGTATTGGGCATAACGGTGGGTTCGAACAGGAGAGGCAGAGCCCAGAGAGAACAGGGAGCCGATGGATCAGCTTGGCACGGAGCTCGTCTACAGCAAGCAGGGCGCTCCACGCTCGAGAGGGAAAGATGGAAGGCGCTAGTGAGACGGGCATTGGACACCAACGGGCGCTGAGCCCATGGTTGATGAGGACGATGGCAAGAGCCTCCCTGGTGTGTTCCCTCAGCAGGGGCCCGCCCACCTTTCTGGGCAGGAAAAGAGAGCCGGCAACCAGTGATGCTTCGGGCCGGCCAGGGAGCCAGGAGGCTGCGACCTCTCGCACATCAGCCCTTGACTTTCCAGCAGGCCATCACGGGCACGTGTCAGGACCAATGGCACGCAAATGAATGGCATTGGAGAGGCGGGGCGAAAGAGCCCACCAATCGAGCCGATGGTGGCGTGCCCTTGGCATGCCAAAGGAGCCCTGATGGAAAATGGGCAGAAAGAGGGCCTGTGCTTCCCCTTTCTGGCCTCGAGCTCCCAGAGCCTCCCTCCTTGGTGCACTCCCTGTGCAGCCGCTCCCCCTTCTGCGTGGGAAAAGGGGATGAGGCAGCTCTCTTGCTTCACGACGCTTGAGGAGACGGAGACGGAGACGGAGACGGATACGGGAGGCCTTCATCTCTCACGGGTGCGCTTGACTTGTGGGCAAGCAGCCACACCACTTCAGGGCCTCGGGCAGTGCTTGACAAGCTGTGTCCCGCCGGTCACAGGCCGCCCCCTGGGCTTCCACGCGCGTCCCATCAGACCTTCTCTTTCCAATTGCCCATGCGCAGGATGGCCAGAGTCCACTGGTTTCCGTCAACCTCCTCTTTCTTCCCACCTTTCTTAGGCAAGCGACACGCACGTAAAGCAAGGACACGTCGAGAGAGATGCACGTTCCTTGCGCACCACGCTGAGGCTGAGAGCCGTGTGCTCCCTCCGCCTCCATTCTAGGGGCTGCTATGGAAGAATGGGCACACCCCACAAGTCCTCAGGAGGCAAGGGCATTGAGCAAAAGTAGCCTCTGGCAGGAGACCACCTGGCTTCAAAGCCTCTTGTGGCTCACGCAGACGAAGGAGGGTCACTCCCGCGTCCTGTTTGCTCGCCTGCAGTGCCCAGCGCTGGGGCAAGAGTCTTGGCCGCCTGTGGGCTTCAGCCTGAATCAAAAGGCCACGAGAGGCAGGGCTAGCAGAGAATGGTTTCGATCCATCGACCTCTGGGTTATGGGCCCAGCACGCTCCCGCTGCGCCACTCTGCTCAGCGCAGGGGCTGGGGCCCAGCGGGCAGCCTGGTGCTTCTCCTGCACCGATTGCCTGACGGCAAGGCGAGCACTGTGCTCGGAGGTGGCGCAAGCTGCCCGCAGGTGTCTCTGTGGCGCAATGGGTCAGCGCGTTCGGCTGTTAACCGAAAGGATGGTGGTTCGAGCCCACCCGGAGGCGGCGCGGTTAGGTGCCTGATGCTGTCTGCCCCTGTCTTACTGCAACCCCCCTCCTTTTGCCGCCGCCGCCACCACCACCAGCCTTCCCTTCTGGCCTCTTCCCCAGAAGAGCATGCTGGGCCAGTCCTTCACCATCTAAACTGCACAGCGTTCTTCAGATAAAAGAGCGGGAGAAAAGGTCGACAGTCAAACGGTTCGAGCCAACAAATGAGAGACCCCAGTTGCAAGGATTTTGGTGCAGGCTTGTAGAACAGACAGAGTAAACAGCCCGCTTGCTAAACAGGTCTCTGACCTCCTCCTCCTCATTTAGCGTGGCTCCGAAGATCTTTTGGGCTCAGTTGAGAGCACAGAGCTTCCACGAGACAGGAGCTGGAATGAAGAGCAATGTGGAAGCCCAGACAGGGCCTTCCTCCAGCTCTCGAGCTCGTGTGGAGGGAACTGCCTCGTTTTCCTTGTGTGAAAGGAGGTTCCACGAAGGAGTTTCTCCACGCATGACACAGTCCTTTGGAGCGAGCAGCCATTGTTTACATGCTCATCTCAACGTTCCCAGCAAAATTCCTCAGAAGGGGACTGGCACCTCTGGAGGCCTTTGCCAGTCGCTTGAGCAGCAGGCTTGTGCAAAGAAAAAGTCAGCCAAGCCCTGCCAAGTCGGCCGGAAGCAAACCTTTGAAGCGCTTGTCCGCAGCCAAAACTCAGAACTTCAGCTCCAAAAATGAGACGTGCCTGGAAGGAGTGGCAAGAAAGTCAGCAAATCGTCAGGCTCTTTCCTCTCCCGCTTCCTTCAGCCACTTGGTCCAAGATTTGGTGCAGACAGAGGAGTTGCGGCAACGATGTGTCTCTCCCTGTGACAATCGAAGAACGTCATCCCTGTCTCATGCCTTGCCAGGGAAGCGCGGCCATGCCGCCCAAGCCTGAGTCCCCTCCCGGCTGAGCCAGCGCACAGCCAGGCGGGCCAAGGGCAGAGTGAAGGGGGCGCCACATCCCGTGCCCCTCAGGGCCAAGCAGAGCTGCCTAGCACCCCAAGAGCCAGTGACAAGACACAAGAAAGCAAGCGCATCCGACTGCAAGAACAAGACGACGAGTGCCCTAACCGGCCATGTACCCGAGGGGCTGACAAGGATACCGAAGGCGAGATGGAGAGCGCAGCGCGAGGAACTGCTGGCGGACGAGCAAGCGGGACTCGGGAAAGATAGAAGGAGCAGACAGCCGATATGGCAAGCGAGCCTGAGAGCGCAGAGAGCTGGACGAAAGGACCGGCACGTCGACAGTCGCCTCGTCCCTTCTCGGAAGGCGTTTGACAGGAGAGATGAGAAAGTCACTCGTCAGGTGTTGGGGTCGTCCGGAGTGGACGGCAGACTGATACGGTTGCTGGAGGATACGGAGGAGGGTGAGGCGGCAGCGGCGAGCATGCGCGCAGAGATGGGAAGTTGGTTTAGAAGGAGGAGAGGTACGAGAGAAGGCGCTCCCCTAGCGCCGTGCGAGTTCATCACGCCCCCTCGAGAGAGCGATGGACAAGATCAAGGAAGAGGGAGAAGGGCTATCTGTGCAGGTCAAGAAAAACACCAAGTTGCGGTCGGCGGGTGAGGTAGTCATCGTGGAAGAAGATGAAGAGAAGCTAGGGAGAAGGGTGCAGGCGCTAAGCGGGGAAGGGAAAGGGCACGGGCCCATTCTGACCATCGCTTGGTAATTGGCGATAAGGAAATAGGGAGGAAGATCAGCGGCGAGGGGCTCGAAGGAGACAACGTAGAGAAGTTCACGCATCCGGCTAGGGGCGTAACGTATGATGTGGACTGGAAGAAGAAACTAGCGCCTAGGAGCGTGAAAGCAAGAGCGAGTTTGAAGGCGACGGATCAGATCTGGCAAAGCGAAAGGCAGAAAGCGGAGCGCTCAGCAGCATGTTGTCCGTCTGGGAGAGGTGGGTGAAAAGGCAAGTTTCAGCGAGAAGGTTCGTGGCGTTGGAGAGGAGTTGTTGGAGCAGGATGCTGAGAATAGGCTGGGCGGAGAAGGTCACCAAGGAGGAATTGTATGGGAAGATTCAGCCCAAAGGGAATCTGCTCCAGAAGGTTCCCCCAGTGGAAGTTCCAGGTCTCCGGGCTTATTTGCCAGAGGAAGGACGACTTGAAAAATGGAGAGCCCGGTATTGGGCATAACGGTGGGTTCGAACAGGAGAGGCAGAGCCCAGAGAGAACAGGGAGCCGATGGATCAGCTTGGCACGGAGCTCGTCTACAGCAAGCAGGGCGCTCCACGCTCGAGAGGGAAAGATGGAAGGCGCTAGTGAGACGGGCATTGGACACCAACGGGCGCTGAGCCCATGGTTGATGAGGACGATGGCAAGAGCCTCCCTGGTGTGTTCCCTCAGCAGGGGCCCGCCCACCTTTCTGGGCAGGAAAAGAGAGCCGGCAACCAGTGATGCTTCGGGCCGGCCAGGGAGCCAGGAGGCTGCGACCTCTCGCACATCAGCCCTTGACTTTCCAGCAGGCCATCACGGGCACGTGTCAGGACCAATGGCACGCAAATGAATGGCATTGGAGAGGCGGGGCGAAAGAGCCCACCAATCGAGCCGATGGTGGCGTGCCCTTGGCATGCCAAAGGAGCCCTGATGGAAAATGGGCAGAAAGAGGGCCTGTGCTTCCCCTTTCTGGCCTCGAGCTCCCAGAGCCTCCCTCCTTGGTGCACTCCCTGTGCAGCCGCTCCCCCTTCTGCGTGGGAAAAGGGGATGAGGCAGCTCTCTTGCTTCACGACGCTTGAGGAGACGGAGACGGAGACGGAGACGGGAGGCCTTCATCTCTCACGGGTGCGCTTGACTTGTGGGCAAGCAGCCACACCACTTCAGGGCCTCGGGCAGTGCTTGACAAGCTGTGTCCCGCCGGTCACAGGCCGCCCCCTGGGCTTCCACGCGCGTCCCATCAGACCTTCTCTTTCCAATTGCCCATGCGCAGGATGGCCAGAGTCCACTGGTTTCCGTCAACCTCCTCTTTCTTCCCACCTTTCTTAGGCAAGCGACACGCACGTAAAGCAAGGACACGTCGAGAGAGATGCACGTTCCTTGCGCACCACGCTGAGGCTGAGAGCCGTGTGCTCCCTCCGCCTCCATTCTAGGGGCTGCTATGGAAGAATGGGCACACCCCACAAGTCCTCAGGAGGCAAGGGCATTGAGCAAAAGTAGCCTCTGGCAGGAGACCACCTGGCTTCAAAGCCTCTTGTGGCTCACGCAGACGAAGGAGGGTCACTCCCGCGTCCTGTTTGCTCGCCTGCAGTGCCCAGCGCTGGGGCAAGAGTCTTGGCCGCCTGTGGGCTTCAGCCTGAATCAAAAGGCCACGAGAGGCAGGGCTAGCAGAGAATGGTTTCGATCCATCGACCTCTGGGTTATGGGCCCAGCACGCTCCCGCTGCGCCACTCTGCTCAGCGCAGGGGCTGGGGCCCAGCGGGCAGCCTGGTGCTTCTCCTGCACCGATTGCCTGACGGCAAGGCGAGCACTGTGCTCGGAGGTGGCGCAAGCTGCCCGCAGGTGTCTCTGTGGCGCAATGGGTCAGCGCGTTCGGCTGTTAACCGAAAGGATGGTGGTTCGAGCCCACCCGGAGGCGGCGCGGTTAGGTGCCTGATGCTGTGTGCCCCTGTCTTACTGCAACCCCCCTCCTTTTGCCGCCACCACCACCAGCCTTCCCTTCTGGCCTCTTCCCCAGAAGAGCATGCTGGGCCAGTCCTTCACCATCTAAACTGCACAGCGTTCTTCAGATAAAAGAGCGGGAGAAAAGGTCGACAGTCAAACGGTTCGAGCCAACAAATGAGAGACCCCAATTGCAAGGATTTTGGTGCAGGCTTGTAGAACAGACAGAGTAAACAGCCCGCTTGCTAAACAGGTCTCTGACCTCCTCCTCCTCATTTAGCGTGGCTCCGAAGATCTTTTGGGCTCAGTTGAGAGCACAGAGCTTCCACGAGACAGGAGCTGGAATGAAGAGCAATGTGGAAGCCCAGACAGGGCCTTCCTCCAGCTCTCGAGCTCGTGTGGAGGGAACTGCCTCGTTTTCCTTGTGTGAAAGGAGGTTCCACGAAGGAGTTTCTCCACGCATGACACAGTCCTTTGGAGCGAGCAGCCATTGTTTACATGCTCATCTCAACGTTCCCAGCAAAATTCCTCAGAAGGGGACTGGCACCTCTGGAGGCCTTTGCCAGTCGCTTGAGCAGCAGGCTTGTGCAAAGAAAAAGTCAGCCAAGCCCTGCCAAGTCGGCCGGAAGCAAACCTTTGAAGCGCTTGTCCGCAGCCAAAACTCAGAACTTCAGCTCCAAAAATGAGACGTGCCTGGAAGGAGTGGCAAGAAAGTCAGCAAATCGTCAGGCTCTTTCCTCTCCCGCTTCCTTCAGCCACTTGGTCCAAGATTTGGTGCAGACAGAGGAGTTGCGGCAACGATGTGTCTCTCCCTGTGACAATCGAAGAACGTCATCCCTGTCTCATGCCTTGCCAGGGAAGCGCGGCCATGCCGCCCAAGCCTGAGTCCCCTCCCGGCTGAGCCAGCGCACAGCCAGGCGGGCCAAGGGCAGAGTGAAGGGGGCGCCACATCCCGTGCCCCTCAGGGCCAAGCAGAGCTGCCTAGCACCCCAAGAGCCAGTGACAAGACACAAGAAAGCAAGCGCATCCGACTGCAAGAACAAGACGACGAGTGCCCTAACCGGCCATGTACCCGAGGGGCTGACAAGGATACCGAAGGCGAGATGGAGAGCGCAGCGCGAGGAACTGCTGGCGGACGAGCAAGCGGGACTCGGGAAAGATAGAAGGAGCAGACAGCCGATATGGCAAGCGAGCCTGAGAGCGCAGAGAGCTGGACGAAAGGACCGGCACGTCGACAGTCGCCTCGTCCCTTCTCGGAAGGCGTTTGACAGGAGAGATGAGAAAGTCACTCGTCAGGTGTTGGGGTCGTCCGGAGTGGACGGCAGACTGATACGGTTGCTGGAGGATACGGAGGAGGGTGAGGCGGCAGCGGCGAGCATGCGCGCAGAGATGGGAAGTTGGTTTAGAAGGAGGAGAGGTACGAGAGAAGGCGCTCCCCTAGCGCCGTGCGAGTTCATCACGCCCCCTCGAGAGAGCGATGGACAAGATCAAGGAAGAGGGAGAAGGGCTATCTGTGCAGGTCAAGAAAAACACCAAGTTGCGGTCGGCGGGTGAGGTAGTCATCGTGGAAGAAGATGAAGAGAAGCTAGGGAGAAGGGTGCAGGCGCTAAGCGGGGAAGGGAAAGGGCACGGGCCCATTCTGACCATCGCTTGGTAATTGGCGATAAGGAAATAGGGAGGAAGATCAGCGGCGAGGGGCTCGAAGGAGACAACGTAGAGAAGTTCACGCATCCGGCTAGGGGCGTAACGTATGATGTGGACTGGAAGAAGAAACTAGCGCCTAGGAGCGTGAAAGCAAGAGCGAGTTTGAAGGCGACGGATCAGATCTGGCAAAGCGAAAGGCAGAAAGCGGAGCGCTCAGCAGCATGTTGTCCGTCTGGGAGAGGTGGGTGAAAAGGCAAGTTTCAGCGAGAAGGTTCGTGGCGTTGGAGAGGAGTTGTTGGAGCAGGATGCTGAGAATAGGCTGGGCGGAGAAGGTCACCAAGGAGGAATTGTATGGGAAGATTCAGCCCAAAGGGAATCTGCTCCAGAAGGTTCCCCCAGTGGAAGTTCCAGGTCTCCGGGCTTATTTGCCAGAGGAAGGACGACTTGAAAAATGGAGAGCCCGGTATTGGGCATAACGGTGGGTTCGAACAGGAGAGGCAGAGCCCAGAGAGAACAGGGAGCCGATGGATCAGCTTGGCACGGAGCTCGTCTACAGCAAGCAGGGCGCTCCACGCTCGAGAGGGAAAGATGGAAGGCGCTAGTGAGACGGGCATTGGACACCAACGGGCGCTGAGCCCATGGTTGATGAGGACGATGGCAAGAGCCTCCCTGGTGTGTTCCCTCAGCAGGGGCCCGCCCACCTTTCTGGGCAGGAAAAGAGAGCCGGCAACCAGTGATGCTTCGGGCCGGCCAGGGAGCCAGGAGGCTGCGACCTCTCGCACATCAGCCCTTGACTTTCCAGCAGGCCATCACGGGCACGTGTCAGGACCAATGGCACGCAAATGAATGGCATTGGACAGGCGGGGCGAAAGAGCCCACCAATCGAGCCGATGGTGGCGTGCCCTTGGCATGCCAAAGGAGCCCTGATGGAAAATGGGCAGAAAGAGGGCCTGTGCTTCCCCTTTCTGGCCTCGAGCTCCCAGAGCCTCCCTCCTTGGTGCACTCCCTGTGCAGCCGCTCCCCCTTCTGCGTGGGAAAAGGGGATGAGGCAGCTCTCTTGCTTCACGACGCTTGAGGAGACGGAGACGGAGACGGAGACGGGAGGCCTTCATCTCTCACGGGTGCGCTTGACTTGTGGGCAAGCAGCCACACCACTTCAGGGCCTCGGGCAGTGCTTGACAAGCTGTGTCCCGCCGGTCACAGGCCGCCCCCTGGGCTTCCACGCGCGTCCCATCAGACCTTCTCTTTCCAATTGCCCATGCGCAGGATGGCCAGAGTCCACTGGTTTCCGTCAACCTCCTCTTTCTTCCCACCTTTCTTAGGCAAGCGACACGCACGTAAAGCAAGGACACGTCGAGAGAGATGCACGTTCCTTGCGCACCACGCTGAGGCTGAGAGCCGTGTGCTCCCTCCGCCTCCATTCTAGGGGCTGCTATGGAAGAATGGGCACACCCCACAAGTCCTCAGGAGGCAAGGGCATTGAGCAAAAGTAGCCTCTGGCAGGAGACCACCTGGCTTCAAAGCCTCTTGTGGCTCACGCAGACGAAGGAGGGTCACTCCCGCGTCCTGTTTGCTCGCCTGCAGTGCCCAGCGCTGGGGCAAGAGCCTTGGCCGCCTGTGGGCTTCAGCCTGAATCAAAAGGCCACGAGAGGCAGGGCTAGCAGAGAATGGTTTCGATCCATCGACCTCTGGGTTATGGGCCCAGCACGCTCCCGCTGCGCCACTCTGCTCAGCGCAGGGGCTGGGGCCCAGCGGGCAGCCTGGTGCTTCTCCTGCACCGATTGCCTGACGGCAAGGCGAGCACTGTGCTCGGAGGTGGCGCAAGCTGCCCGCAGGTGTCTCTGTGGCGCAATGGGTCAGCGCGTTCGGCTGTTAACCGAAAGGATGGTGGTTCGAGCCCACCCGGAGGCGGCGCGGTTAGGTGCCTGATGCTGTCTGCCCCTGTCTTACTGCAACCCCCCTCCTTTTGCCGCCGCCGCCACCACCACCAGCCTTCCCTTCTGGCCTCTTCCCCAGAAGAGCATGCTGGGCCAGTCCTTCACCATCTAAACTGCACAGCGTTCTTCAGATAAAAGAGCGGGAGAAAAGGTCGACAGTCAAACGGTTCGAGCCAACAAATGAGAGACCCCAGTTGCAAGGATTTTGGTGCAGGCTTGTAGAACAGACAGAGTAAACAGCCCGCTTGCTAAACAGGTCTCTGACCTCCTCCTCCTCATTTAGCGTGGCTCCGAAGATCTTTTGGGCTCAGTTGAGAGCACAGAGCTTCCACGAGACAGGAGCTGGAATGAAGAGCAATGTGGAAGCCCAGACAGGGCCTTCCTCCAGCTCTCGAGCTCGTGTGGAGGGAACTGCCTCGTTTTCCTTGTGTGAAAGGAGGTTCCACGAAGGAGTTTCTCCACGCATGACACAGTCCTTTGGAGCGAGCAGCCATTGTTTACATGCTCATCTCAACGTTCCCAGCAAAATTCCTCAGAAGGGGACTGGCACCTCTGGAGGCCTTTGCCAGTCGCTTGAGCAGCAGGCTTGTGCAAAGAAAAAGTCAGCCAAGCCCTGCCAAGTCGGCCGGAAGCAAACCTTTGAAGCGCTTGTCCGCAGCCAAAACTCAGAACTTCAGCTCCAAAAATGAGACGTGCCTGGAAGGAGTGGCAAGAAAGTCAGCAAATCGTCAGGCTCTTTCCTCTCCCGCTTCCTTCAGCCACTTGGTCCAAGATTTGGTGCAGACAGAGGAGTTGCGGCAACGATGTGTCTCTCCCTGTGACAATCGAAGAACGTCATCCCTGTCTCATGCCTTGCCAGGGAAGCGCGGCCATGCCGCCCAAGCCTGAGTCCCCTCCCGGCTGAGCCAGCGCACAGCCAGGCGGGCCAAGGGCAGAGTGAAGGGGGCGCCACATCCCGTGCCCCTCAGGGCCAAGCAGAGCTGCCTAGCACCCCAAGAGCCAGTGACAAGACACAAGAAAGCAAGCGCATCCGACTGCAAGAACAAGACGACGAGTGCCCTAACCGGCCATGTACCCGAGGGGCTGACAAGGATACCGAAGGCGAGATGGAGAGCGCAGCGCGAGGAACTGCTGGCGGACGAGCAAGCGGGACTCGGGAAAGATAGAAGGAGCAGACAGCCGATATGGCAAGCGAGCCTGAGAGCGCAGAGAGCTGGACGAAAGGACCGGCACGTCGACAGTCGCCTCGTCCCTTCTCGGAAGGCGTTTGACAGGAGAGATGAGAAAGTCACTCGTCAGGTGTTGGGGTCGTCCGGAGTGGACGGCAGACTGATACGGTTGCTGGAGGATACGGAGGAGGGTGAGGCGGCAGCGGCGAGCATGCGCGCAGAGATGGGAAGTTGGTTTAGAAGGAGGAGAGGTACGAGAGAAGGCGCTCCCCTAGCGCCGTGCGAGTTCATCACGCCCCCTCGAGAGAGCGATGGACAAGATCAAGGAAGAGGGAGAAGGGCTATCTGTGCAGGTCAAGAAAAACACCAAGTTGCGGTCGGCGGGTGAGGTAGTCATCGTGGAAGAAGATGAAGAGAAGCTAGGGAGAAGGGTGCAGGCGCTAAGCGGGGAAGGGAAAGGGCACGGGCCCATTCTGACCATCGCTTGGTAATTGGCGATAAGGAAATAGGGAGGAAGATCAGCGGCGAGGGGCTCGAAGGAGACAACGTAGAGAAGTTCACGCATCCGGCTAGGGGCGTAACGTATGATGTGGACTGGAAGAAGAAACTAGCGCCTAGGAGCGTGAAAGCAAGAGCGAGTTTGAAGGCGACGGATCAGATCTGGCAAAGCGAAAGGCAGAAAGCGGAGCGCTCAGCAGCATGTTGTCCGTCTGGGAGAGGTGGGTGAAAAGGCAAGTTTCAGCGAGAAGGTTCGTGGCGTTGGAGAGGAGTTGTTGGAGCAGGATGCTGAGAATAGGCTGGGCGGAGAAGGTCACCAAGGAGGAATTGTATGGGAAGATTCAGCCCAAAGGGAATCTGCTCCAGAAGGTTCCCCCAGTGGAAGTTCCAGGTCTCCGGGCTTATTTGCCAGAGGAAGGACGACTTGAAAAATGGAGAGCCCGGTATTGGGCATAACGGTGGGTTCGAACAGGAGAGGCAGAGCCCAGAGAGAACAGGGAGCCGATGGATCAGCTTGGCACGGAGCTCGTCTACAGCAAGCAGGGCGCTCCACGCTCGAGAGGGAAAGATGGAAGGCGCTAGTGAGACGGGCATTGGACACCAACGGGCGCTGAGCCCATGGTTGATGAGGACGATGGCAAGAGCCTCCCTGGTGTGTTCCCTCAGCAGGGGCCCGCCCACCTTTCTGGGCAGGAAAAGAGAGCCGGCAACCAGTGATGCTTCGGGCCGGCCAGGGAGCCAGGAGGCTGCGACCTCTCGCACATCAGCCCTTGACTTTCCAGCAGGCCATCACGGGCACGTGTCAGGACCAATGGCACGCAAATGAATGGCATTGGACAGGCGGGGCGAAAGAGCCCACCAATCGAGCCGATGGTGGCGTGCCCTTGGCATGCCAAAGGAGCCCTGATGGAAAATGGGCAGAAAGAGGGCCTGTGCTTCCCCTTTCTGGCCTCGAGCTCCCAGAGCCTCCCTCCTTGGTGCACTCCCTGTGCAGCCGCTCCCCCTTCTGCGTGGGAAAAGGGGATGAGGCAGCTCTCTTGCTTCACGACGCTTGAGGAGACGGAGACGGAGACGGAGACGGGAGGCCTTCATCTCTCACGGGTGCGCTTGACTTGTGGGCAAGCAGCCACACCACTTCAGGGCCTCGGGCAGTGCTTGACAAGCTGTGTCCCGCCGGTCACAGGCCGCCCCCTGGGCTTCCACGCGCGTCCCATCAGACCTTCTCTTTCCAATTGCCCATGCGCAGGATGGCCAGAGTCCACTGGTTTCCGTCAACCTCCTCTTTCTTCCCACCTTTCTTAGGCAAGCGACACGCACGTAAAGCAAGGACACGTCGAGAGAGATGCACGTTCCTTGCGCACCACGCTGAGGCTGAGAGCCGTGTGCTCCCTCCGCCTCCATTCTAGGGGCTGCTATGGAAGAATGGGCACACCCCACAAGTCCTCAGGAGGCAAGGGCATTGAGCAAAAGTAGCCTCTGGCAGGAGACCACCTGGCTTCAAAGCCTCTTGTGGCTCACGCAGACGAAGGAGGGTCACTCCCGCGTCCTGTTTGCTCGCCTGCAGTGCCCAGCGCTGGGGCAAGAGCCTTGGCCGCCTGTGGGCTTCAGCCTGAATCAAAAGGCCACGAGAGGCAGGGCTAGCAGAGAATGGTTTCGATCCATCGACCTCTGGGTTATGGGCCCAGCACGCTCCCGCTGCGCCACTCTGCTCAGCGCAGGGGCTGGGGCCCAGCGGGCAGCCTGGTGCTTCTCCTGCACCGATTGCCTGACGGCAAGGCGAGCACTGTGCTCGGAGGTGGCGCAAGCTGCCCGCAGGTGTCTCTGTGGCGCAATGGGTCAGCGCGTTCGGCTGTTAACCGAAAGGATGGTGGTTCGAGCCCACCCGGAGGCGGCGCGGTTAGGTGCCTGATGCTGTCTGCCCCTGTCTTACTGCAACCCCCCTCCTTTTGCCGCCGCCGCCACCACCACCAGCCTTCCCTTCTGGCCTCTTCCCCAGAAGAGCATGCTGGGCCAGTCCTTCACCATCTAAACTGCACAGCGTTCTTCAGATAAAAGAGCGGGAGAAAAGGTCGACAGTCAAACGGTTCGAGCCAACAAATGAGAGACCCCAGTTGCAAGGATTTTGGTGCAGGCTTGTAGAACAGACAGAGTAAACAGCCCGCTTGCTAAACAGGTCTCTGACCTCCTCCTCCTCATTTAGCGTGGCTCCGAAGATCTTTTGGGCTCAGTTGAGAGCACAGAGCTTCCACGAGACAGGAGCTGGAATGAAGAGCAATGTGGAAGCCCAGACAGGGCCTTCCTCCAGCTCTCGAGCTCGTGTGGAGGGAACTGCCTCGTTTTCCTTGTGTGAAAGGAGGTTCCACGAAGGAGTTTCTCCACGCATGACACAGTCCTTTGGAGCGAGCAGCCATTGTTTACATGCTCATCTCAACGTTCCCAGCAAAATTCCTCAGAAGGGGACTGGCACCTCTGGAGGCCTTTGCCAGTCGCTTGAGCAGCAGGCTTGTGCAAAGAAAAAGTCAGCCAAGCCCTGCCAAGTCGGCCGGAAGCAAACCTTTGAAGCGCTTGTCCGCAGCCAAAACTCAGAACTTCAGCTCCAAAAATGAGACGTGCCTGGAAGGAGTGGCAAGAAAGTCAGCAAATCATCAGGCTCTTTCCTCTCCCGCTTCCTTCAGCCACTTGGTCCAAGATTTGGTGCAGACAGAGGAGTTGCGGCAACGATGTGTCTCTCCCTGTGACAATCGAAGAACGTCATCCCTGTCTCATGCCTTGCCAGGGAAGCGCGGCCATGCCGCCCAAGCCTGAGTCCCCTCCCGGCTGAGCCAGCGCACAGCCAGGCGGGCCAAGGGCAGAGTGAAGGGGGCGCCACATCCCGTGCCCCTCAGGGCCAAGCAGAGCTGCCTAGCACCCCAAGAGCCAGTGACAAGACACAAGAAAGCAAGCGCATCCGACTGCAAGAACAAGACGACGAGTGCCCTAACCGGCCATGTACCCGAGGGGCTGACAAGGATACCGAAGGCGAGATGGAGAGCGCAGCGCGAGGAACTGCTGGCGGACGAGCAAGCGGGACTCGGGAAAGATAGAAGGAGCAGACAGCCGATATGGCAAGCGAGCCTGAGAGCGCAGAGAGCTGGACGAAAGGACCGGCACGTCGACAGTCGCCTCGTCCCTTCTCGGAAGGCGTTTGACAGGAGAGATGAGAAAGTCACTCGTCAGGTGTTGGGGTCGTCCGGAGTGGACGGCAGACTGATACGGTTGCTGGAGGATACGGAGGAGGGTGAGGCGGCAGCGGCGAGCATGCGCGCAGAGATGGGAAGTTGGTTTAGAAGGAGGAGAGGTACGAGAGAAGGCGCTCCCCTAGCGCCGTGCGAGTTCATCACGCCCCCTCGAGAGAGCGATGGACAAGATCAAGGAAGAGGGAGAAGGGCTATCTGTGCAGGTCAAGAAAAACACCAAGTTGCGGTCGGCGGGTGAGGTAGTCATCGTGGAAGAAGATGAAGAGAAGCTAGGGAGAAGGGTGCAGGCGCTAAGCGGGGAAGGGAAAGGGCACGGGCCCATTCTGACCATCGCTTGGTAATTGGCGATAAGGAAATAGGGAGGAAGATCAGCGGCGAGGGGCTCGAAGGAGACAACGTAGAGAAGTTCACGCATCCGGCTAGGGGCGTAACGTATGATGTGGACTGGAAGAAGAAACTAGCGCCTAGGAGCGTGAAAGCAAGAGCGAGTTTGAAGGCGACGGATCAGATCTGGCAAAGCGAAAGGCAGAAAGCGGAGCGCTCAGCAGCATGTTGTCCGTCTGGGAGAGGTGGGTGAAAAGGCAAGTTTCAGCGAGAAGGTTCGTGGCGTTGGAGAGGAGTTGTTGGAGCAGGATGCTGAGAATAGGCTGGGCGGAGAAGGTCACCAAGGAGGAATTGTATGGGAAGATTCAGCCCAAAGGGAATCTGCTCCAGAAGGTTCCCCCAGTGGAAGTTCCAGGTCTCCGGGCTTATTTGCCAGAGGAAGGACGACTTGAAAAATGGAGAGCCCGGTATTGGGCATAACGGTGGGTTCGAACAGGAGAGGCAGAGCCCAGAGAGAACAGGGAGCCGATGGATCAGCTTGGCACGGAGCTCGTCTACAGCAAGCAGGGCGCTCCACGCTCGAGAGGGAAAGATGGAAGGCGCTAGTGAGACGGGCATTGGACACCAACGGGCGCTGAGCCCATGGTTGATGAGGACGATGGCAAGAGCCTCCCTGGTGTGTTCCCTCAGCAGGGGCCCGCCCACCTTTCTGGGCAGGAAAAGAGAGCCGGCAACCAGTGATGCTTCGGGCCGGCCAGGGAGCCAGGAGGCTGCGACCTCTCGCACATCAGCCCTTGACTTTCCAGCAGGCCATCACGGGCACGTGTCAGGACCAATGGCACGCAAATGAATGGCATTGGACAGGCGGGGCGAAAGAGCCCACCAATCGAGCCGATGGTGGCGTGCCCTTGGCATGCCAAAGGAGCCCTGATGGAAAATGGGCAGAAAGAGGGCCTGTGCTTCCCCTTTCTGGCCTCGAGCTCCCAGAGCCTCCCTCCTTGGTGCACTCCCTGTGCAGCCGCTCCCCCTTCTGCGTGGGAAAAGGGGATGAGGCAGCTCTCTTGCTTCACGACGCTTGAGGAGACGGAGACGGAGACGGAGACGGGAGGCCTTCATCTCTCACGGGTGCGCTTGACTTGTGGGCAAGCAGCCACACCACTTCAGGGCCTCGGGCAGTGCTTGACAAGCTGTGTCCCGCCGGTCACAGGCCGCCCCCTGGGCTTCCACGCGCGTCCCATCAGACCTTCTCTTTCCAATTGCCCATGCGCAGGATGGCCAGAGTCCACTGGTTTCCGTCAACCTCCTCTTTCTTCCCACCTTTCTTAGGCAAGCGACACGCACGTAAAGCAAGGACACGTCGAGAGAGATGCACGTTCCTTGCGCACCACGCTGAGGCTGAGAGCCGTGTGCTCCCTCCGCCTCCATTCTAGGGGCTGCTATGGAAGAATGGGCACACCCCACAAGTCCTCAGGAGGCAAGGGCATTGAGCAAAAGTAGCCTCTGGCAGGAGACCACCTGGCTTCAAAGCCTCTTGTGGCTCACGCAGACGAAGGAGGGTCACTCCCGCGTCCTGTTTGCTCGCCTGCAGTGCCCAGCGCTGGGGCAAGAGTCTTGGCCGCCTGTGGGCTTCAGCCTGAATCAAAAGGCCACGAGAGGCAGGGCTAGCAGAGAATGGTTTCGATCCATCGACCTCTGGGTTATGGGCCCAGCACGCTCCCGCTGCGCCACTCTGCTCAGCGCAGGGGCTGGGGCCCAGCGGGCAGCCTGGTGCTTCTCCTGCACCGATTGCCTGACGGCAAGGCGAGCACTGTGCTCGGAGGTGGCGCAAGCTGCCCGCAGGTGTCTCTGTGGCGCAATGGGTCAGCGCGTTCGGCTGTTAACCGAAAGGATGGTGGTTCGAGCCCACCCGGAGGCGGCGCGGTTAGGTGCCTGATGCTGTCTGCCCCTGTCTTACTGCAACCCCCCTCCTTTTGCCGCCGCCGCCACCACCACCAGCCTTCCCTTCTGGCCTCTTCCCCAGAAGAGCATGCTGGGCCAGTCCTTCACCATCTAAACTGCACAGCGTTCTTCAGATAAAAGAGCGGGAGAAAAGGTCGACAGTCAAACGGTTCGAGCCAACAAATGAGAGACCCCAGTTGCAAGGATTTTGGTGCAGGCTTGTAGAACAGACAGAGTAAACAGCCCGCTTGCTAAACAGGTCTCTGACCTCCTCCTCCTCATTTAGCGTGGCTCCGAAGATCTTTTGGGCTCAGTTGAGAGCACAGAGCTTCCACGAGACAGGAGCTGGAATGAAGAGCAATGTGGAAGCCCAGACAGGGCCTTCCTCCAGCTCTCGAGCTCGTGTGGAGGGAACTGCCTCGTTTTCCTTGTGTGAAAGGAGGTTCCACGAAGGAGTTTCTCCACGCATGACACAGTCCTTTGGAGCGAGCAGCCATTGTTTACATGCTCATCTCAATGTTCCCAGCAAAATTCCTCAGAAGGGGACTGGCACCTCTGGAGGCCTTTGCCAGTCGCTTGAGCAGCAGGCTTGTGCAAAGAAAAAGTCAGCCAAGCCCTGCCAAGTCGGCCGGAAGCAAACCTTTGAAGCGCTTGTCCGCAGCCAAAACTCAGAACTTCAGCTCCAAAAATGAGACGTGCCTGGAAGGAGTGGCAAGAAAGTCAGCAAATCGTCAGGCTCTTTCCTCTCCCGCTTCCTTCAGCCACTTGGTCCAAGATTTGGTGCAGACAGAGGAGTTGCGGCAACGATGTGTCTCTCCCTGTGACAATCGAAGAACGTCATCCCTGTCTCATGCCTTGCCAGGGAAGCGCGGCCATGCCGCCCAAGCCTGAGTCCCCTCCCGGCTGAGCCAGCGCACAGCCAGGCAGGCCAAGGGCAGAGTGAAGGGGGCGCCACATCCCGTGCCCCTCAGGGCCAAGCAGAGCTGCCTAGCACCCCAAGAGCCAGTGACAAGACACAAGAAAGCAAGCGCATCCGACTGCAAGAACAAGACGACGAGTGCCCTAACCGGCCATGTACCCGAGGGGCTGACAAGGATACCGAAGGCGAGATGGAGAGCGCAGCGCGAGGAACTGCTGGCGGACGAGCAAGCGGGACTCGGGAAAGATAGAAGGAGCAGACAGCCGATATGGCAAGCGAGCCTGAGAGCGCAGAGAGCTGGACGAAAGGACCGGCACGTCGACAGTCGCCTCGTCCCTTCTCGGAAGGCGTTTGACAGGAGAGATGAGAAAGTCACTCGTCAGGTGTTGGGGTCGTCCGGAGTGGACGGCAGACTGATACGGTTGCTGGAGGATACGGAGGAGGGTGAGGCGGCAGCGGCGAGCATGCGCGCAGAGATGGGAAGTTGGTTTAGAAGGAGGAGAGGTACGAGAGAAGGCGCTCCCCTAGCGCCGTGCGAGTTCATCACGCCCCCTCGAGAGAGCGATGGACAAGATCAAGGAAGAGGGAGAAGGGCTATCTGTGCAGGTCAAGAAAAACACCAAGTTGCGGTCGGCGGGTGAGGTAGTCATCGTGGAAGAAGATGAAGAGAAGCTAGGGAGAAGGGTGCAGGCGCTAAGCGGGGAAGGGAAAGGGCACGGGCCCATTCTGACCATCGCTTGGTAATTGGCGATAAGGAAATAGGGAGGAAGATCAGCGGCGAGGGGCTCGAAGGAGACAACGTAGAGAAGTTCACGCATCCGGCTAGGGGCGTAACGTATGATGTGGACTGGAAGAAGAAACTAGCGCCTAGGAGCGTGAAAGCAAGAGCGAGTTTGAAGGCGACGGATCAGATCTGGCAAAGCGAAAGGCAGAAAGCGGAGCGCTCAGCAGCATGTTGTCCGTCTGGGAGAGGTGGGTGAAAAGGCAAGTTTCAGCGAGAAGGTTCGTGGCGTTGGAGAGGAGTTGTTGGAGCAGGATGCTGAGAATAGGCTGGGCGGAGAAGGTCACCAAGGAGGAATTGTATGGGAAGATTCAGCCCAAAGGGAATCTGCTCCAGAAGGTTCCCCCAGTGGAAGTTCCAGGTCTCCGGGCTTATTTGCCAGAGGAAGGACGACTTGAAAAATGGAGAGCCCGGTATTGGGCATAACGGTGGGTTCGAACAGGAGAGGCAGAGCCCAGAGAGAACAGGGAGCCGATGGATCAGCTTGGCACGGAGCTCGTCTACAGCAAGCAGGGCGCTCCACGCTCGAGAGGGAAAGATGGAAGGCGCTAGTGAGACGGGCATTGGACACCAACGGGCGCTGAGCCCATGGTTGATGAGGACGATGGCAAGAGCCTCCCTGGTGTGTTCCCTCAGCAGGGGCCCGCCCACCTTTCTGGGCAGGAAAAGAGAGCCGGCAACCAGTGATGCTTCGGGCCGGCCAGGGAGCCAGGAGGCTGCGACCTCTCGCACATCAGCCCTTGACTTTCCAGCAGGCCATCACGGGCACGTGTCAGGACCAATGGCACGCAAATGAATGGCATTGGAGAGGCGGGGCGAAAGAGCCCACCAATCGAGCCGATGGTGGCGTGCCCTTGGCATGCCAAAGGAGCCCTGATGGAAAATGGGCAGAAAGAGGGCCTGTGCTTCCCCTTTCTGGCCTCGAGCTCCCAGAGCCTCCCTCCTTGGTGCACTCCCTGTGCAGCCGCTCCCCCTTCTGCGTGGGAAAAGGGGATGAGGCAGCTCTCTTGCTTCACGACGCTTGAGGAGACGGAGACGGAGACGGAGACGGAGACGGGAGGCCTTCATCTCTCACGGGTGCGCTTGACTTGTGGGCAAGCAGCCACACCACTTCAGGGCCTCGGGCAGTGCTTGACAAGCTGTGTCCCGCCGGTCACAGGCCGCCCCCTGGGCTTCCACGCGCGTCCCATCAGACCTTCTCTTTCCAATTGCCCATGCGCAGGATGGCCAGAGTCCACTGGTTTCCGTCAACCTCCTCTTTCTTCCCACCTTTCTTAGGCAAGCGACACGCACGTAAAGCAAGGACACGTCGAGAGAGATGCACGTTCCTTGCGCACCACGCTGAGGCTGAGAGCCGTGTGCTCCCTCCGCCTCCATTCTAGGGGCTGCTATGGAAGAATGGGCACACCCCACAAGTCCTCAGGAGGCAAGGGCATTGAGCAAAAGTAGCCTCTGGCAGGAGACCACCTGGCTTCAAAGCCTCTTGTGGCTCACGCAGACGAAGGAGGGTCACTCCCGCGTCCTGTTTGCTCGCCTGCAGTGCCCAGCGCTGGGGCAAGAGCCTTGGCCGCCTGTGGGCTTCAGCCTGAATCAAAAGGCCACGAGAGGCAGGGCTAGCAGAGAATGGTTTCGATCCATCGACCTCTGGGTTATGGGCCCAGCACGCTCCCGCTGCGCCACTCTGCTCAGCGCAGGGGCTGGGGCCCAGCGGGCAGCCTGGTGCTTCTCCTGCACCGATTGCCTGACGGCAAGGCGAGCACTGTGCTCGGAGGTGGCGCAAGCTGCCCGCAGGTGTCTCTGTGGCGCAATGGGTCAGCGCGTTCGGCTGTTAACCGAAAGGATGGTGGTTCGAGCCCACCCGGAGGCGGCGCGGTTAGGTGCCTGATGCTGTCTGCCCCTGTCTTACTGCAACCCCCCTCCTTTTGCTGCCGCCGCCACCACCACCAGCCTTCCCTTCTGGCCTCTTCCCCAGAAGAGCATGCTGGGCCAGTCCTTCACCATCTAAACTGCACAGCGTTCTTCAGATAAAAGAGCGGGAGAAAAGGTCGACAGTCAAACGGTTCGAGCCAACAAATGAGAGACCCCAGTTGCAAGGATTTTGGTGCAGGCTTGTAGAACAGACAGAGTAAACAGCCCGCTTGCTAAACAGGTCTCTGACCTCCTCCTCCTCATTTAGCGTGGCTCCGAAGATCTTTTGGGCTCAGTTGAGAGCACAGAGCTTCCACGAGACAGGAGCTGGAATGAAGAGCAATGTGGAAGCCCAGACAGGGCCTTCCTCCAGCTCTCGAGCTCGTGTGGAGGGAACTGCCTCGTTTTCCTTGTGTGAAAGGAGGTTCCACGAAGGAGTTTCTCCACGCATGACACAGTCCTTTGGAGCGAGCAGCCATTGTTTACATGCTCATCTCAACGTTCCCAGCAAAATTCCTCAGAAGGGGACTGGCACCTCTGGAGGCCTTTGCCAGTCACTTGAGCAGCAGGCTTGTGCAAAGAAAAAGTCAGCCAAGCCCTGCCAAGTCGGCCGGAAGCAAACCTTTGAAGCGCTTGTCCGCAGCCAAAACTCAGAACTTCAGCTCCAAAAATGAGACGTGCCTGGAAGGAGTGGCAAGAAAGTCAGCAAATCGTCAGGCTCTTTCCTCTCCCGCTTCCTTCAGCCACTTGGTCCAAGATTTGGTGCAGACAGAGGAGTTGCGGCAACGATGTGCCTCTCCCTGTGACAATCGAAGAACGTCATCCCTGTCTCATGCCTTGCCAGGGAAGCGCGGCCATGCCGCCCAAGCCTGAGTCCCCTCCCGGCTGAGCCAGCGCACAGCCAGGCGGGCCAAGGGCAGAGTGAAGGGGGCGCCACATCCCGTGCCCCTCAGGGCCAAGCAGAGCTGCCTAGCACCCCAAGAGCCAGTGACAAGACACAAGAAAGCAAGCGCATCCGACTGCAAGAACAAGACGACGAGTGCCCTAACCGGCCATGTACCCGAGGGGCTGACAAGGATACCGAAGGCGAGATGGAGAGCGCAGCGCGAGGAACTGCTGGCGGACGAGCAAGCGGGACTCGGGAAAGATAGAAGGAGCAGACAGCCGATATGGCAAGCGAGCCTGAGAGCGCAGAGAGCTGGACGAAAGGACCGGCACGTCGACAGTCGCCTCGTCCCTTCTCGGAAGGCGTTTGACAGGAGAGATGAGAAAGTCACTCGTCAGGTGTTGGGGCCGTCCGGAGTGGACGGCAGACTGATACGGTTGCTGGAGGATACGGAGGAGGGTGAGGCGGCAGCGGCGAGCATGCGCGCAGAGATGGGAAGTTGGTTTAGAAGGAGGAGAGGTACGAGAGAAGGCGCTCCCCTAGCGCCGTGCGAGTTCATCACGCCCCCTCGAGAGAGCGATGGACAAGATCAAGGAAGAGGGAGAAGGGCTATCTGTGCAGGTCAAGAAAAACACCAAGTTGCGGTCGGCGGGTGAGGTAGTCATCGTGGAAGAAGATGAAGAGAAGCTAGGGAGAAGGGTGCAGGCGCTAAGCGGGGAAGGGAAAGGGCACGGGCCCATTCTGACCATCGCTTGGTAATTGGCGATAAGGAAATAGGGAGGAAGATCAGCGGCGAGGGGCTCGAAGGAGACAACGTAGAGAAGTTCACGCATCCGGCTAGGGGCGTAACGTATGATGTGGACTGGAAGAAGAAACTAGCGCCTAGGAGCGTGAAAGCAAGAGCGAGTTTGAAGGCGACGGATCAGATCTGGCAAAGCGAAAGGCAGAAAGCGGAGCGCTCAGCAGCATGTTGTCCGTCTGGGAGAGGTGGGTGAAAAGGCAAGTTTCAGCGAGAAGGTTCGTGGCGTTGGAGAGGAGTTGTTGGAGCAGGATGCTGAGAATAGGCTGGGCGGAGAAGGTCACCAAGGAGGAATTGTATGGGAAGATTCAGCCCAAAGGGAATCTGCTCCAGAAGGTTCCCCCAGTGGAAGTTCCAGGTCTCCGGGCTTATTTGCCAGAGGAAGGACGACTTGAAAAATGGAGAGCCCGGTATTGGGCATAACGGTGGGTTCGAACAGGAGAGGCAGAGCCCAGAGAGAACAGGGAGCCGATGGATCAGCTTGGCACGGAGCTCGTCTACAGCAAGCAGGGCGCTCCACGCTCGAGAGGGAAAGATGGAAGGCGCTAGTGAGACGGGCATTGGACACCAACGGGCGCTGAGCCCATGGTTGATGAGGACGATGGCAAGAGCCTCCCTGGTGTGTTCCCTCAGCAGGGGCCCGCCCACCTTTCTGGGCAGGAAAAGAGAGCCGGCAACCAGTGATGCTTCGGGCCGGCCAGGGAGCCAGGAGGCTGCGACCTCTCGCACATCAGCCCTTGACTTTCCAGCAGGCCATCACGGGCACGTGTCAGGACCAATGGCACGCAAATGAATGGCATTGGACAGGCGGGGCGAAAGAGCCCACCAATCGAGCCGATGGTGGCGTGCCCTTGGCATGCCAAAGGAGCCCTGATGGAAAATGGGCAGAAAGAGGGCCTGTGCTTCCCCTTTCTGGCCTCGAGCTCCCAGAGCCTCCCTCCTTGGTGCACTCCCTGTGCAGCCGCTCCCCCTTCTGCGTGGGAAAAGGGGATGAGGCAGCTCTCTTGCTTCACGACGCTTGAGGAGACGGAGACGGAGACGGAGACGGAGACGGGAGGCCTTCATCTCTCACGGGTGCGCTTGACTTGTGGGCAAGCAGCCACACCACTTCAGGGCCTCGGGCAGTGCTTGACAAGCTGTGTCCCGCCGGTCACAGGCCGCCCCCTGGGCTTCCACGCGCGTCCCATCAGACCTTCTCTTTCCAATTGCCCATGCGCAGGATGGCCAGAGTCCACTGGTTTCCGTCAACCTCCTCTTTCTTCCCACCTTTCTTAGGCAAGCGACACGCACGTAAAGCAAGGACACGTCGAGAGAGATGCACGTTCCTTGCGCACCACGCTGAGGCTGAGAGCCGTGTGCTCCCTCCGCCTCCATTCTAGGGGCTGCTATGGAAGAATGGGCACACCCCACAAGTCCTCAGGAGGCAAGGGCATTGAGCAAAAGTAGCCTCTGGCAGGAGACCACCTGGCTTCAAAGCCTCTTGTGGCTCACGCAGACGAAGGAGGGTCACTCCCGCGTCCTGTTTGCTCGCCTGCAGTGCCCAGCGCTGGGGCAAGAGCCTTGGCCGCCTGTGGGCTTCAGCCTGAATCAAAAGGCCACGAGAGGCAGGGCTAGCAGAGAATGGTTTCGATCCATCGACCTCTGGGTTATGGGCCCAGCACGCTCCCGCTGCGCCACTCTGCTCAGCGCAGGGGCTGGGGCCCAGCGGGCAGCCTGGTGCTTCTCCTGCACCGATTGCCTGACGGCAAGGCGAGCACTGTGCTCGGAGGTGGCGCAAGCTGCCCGCAGGTGTCTCTGTGGCGCAATGGGTCAGCGCGTTCGGCTGTTAACCGAAAGGATGGTGGTTCGAGCCCACCCGGAGGCGGCGCGGTTAGGTGCCTGATGCTGTGTGCCCCTGTCTTACTGCAACCCCCCTCCTTTTGCCGCCGCCACCACCACCAGCCTTCCCTTCTGGCCTCTTCCCCAGAAGAGCATGCTGGGCCAGTCCTTCACCATCTAAACTGCACAGCGTTCTTCAGATAAAAGAGCGGGAGAAAAGGTCGACAGTCAAACGGTTCGAGCCAACAAATGAGAGACCCCAATTGCAAGGATTTTGGTGCAGGCTTGTAGAACAGACAGAGTAAACAGCCCGCTTGCTAAACAGGTCTCTGACCTCCTCCTCCTCATTTAGCGTGGCTCCGAAGATCTTTTGGGCTCAGTTGAGAGCACAGAGCTTCCACGAGACAGGAGCTGGAATGAAGAGCAATGTGGAAGCCCAGACAGGGCCTTCCTCCAGCTCTCGAGCTCGTGTGGAGGGAACTGCCTCGTTTTCCTTGTGTGAAAGGAGGTTCCACGAAGGAGTTTCTCCACGCATGACACAGTCCTTTGGAGCGAGCAGCCATTGTTTACATGCTCATCTCAACGTTCCCAGCAAAATTCCTCAGAAGGGGACTGGCACCTCTGGAGGCCTTTGCCAGTCGCTTGAGCAGCAGGCTTGTGCAAAGAAAAAGTCAGCCAAGCCCTGCCAAGTCGGCCGGAAGCAAACCTTTGAAGCGCTTGTCCGCAGCCAAAACTCAGAACTTCAGCTCCAAAAATGAGACGTGCCTGGAAGGAGTGGCAAGAAAGTCAGCAAATCGTCAGGCTCTTTCCTCTCCCGCTTCCTTCAGCCACTTGGTCCAAGATTTGGTGCAGACAGAGGAGTTGCGGCAACGATGTGTCTCTCCCTGTGACAATCGAAGAACGTCATCCCTGTCTCATGCCTTGCCAGGGAAGCGCGGCCATGCCGCCCAAGCCTGAGTCCCCTCCCGGCTGAGCCAGCGCACAGCCAGGCGGGCCAAGGGCAGAGTGAAGGGGGCGCCACATCCCGTGCCCCTCAGGGCCAAGCAGAGCTGCCTAGCACCCCAAGAGCCAGTGACAAGACACAAGAAAGCAAGCGCATCCGACTGCAAGAACAAGACGACGAGTGCCCTAACCGGCCATGTACCCGAGGGGCTGACAAGGATACCGAAGGCGAGATGGAGAGCGCAGCGCGAGGAACTGCTGGCGGACGAGCAAGCGGGACTCGGGAAAGATAGAAGGAGCAGACAGCCGATATGGCAAGCGAGCCTGAGAGCGCAGAGAGCTGGACGAAAGGACCGGCACGTCGACAGTCGCCTCGTCCCTTCTCGGAAGGCGTTTGACAGGAGAGATGAGAAAGTCACTCGTCAGGTGTTGGGGCCGTCCGGAGTGGACGGCAGACTGATACGGTTGCTGGAGGATACGGAGGAGGGTGAGGCGGCAGCGGCGAGCATGCGCGCAGAGATGGGAAGTTGGTTTAGAAGGAGGAGAGGTACGAGAGAAGGCGCTCCCCTAGCGCCGTGCGAGTTCATCACGCCCCCTCGAGAGAGCGATGGACAAGATCAAGGAAGAGGGAGAAGGGCTATCTGTGCAGGTCAAGAAAAACACCAAGTTGCGGTCGGCGGGTGAGGTAGTCATCGTGGAAGAAGATGAAGAGAAGCTAGGGAGAAGGGTGCAGGCGCTAAGCGGGGAAGGGAAAGGGCACGGGCCCATTCTGACCATCGCTTGGTAATTGGCGATAAGGAAATAGGGAGGAAGATCAGCGGCGAGGGGCTCGAAGGAGACAACGTAGAGAAGTTCACGCATCCGGCTAGGGGCGTAACGTATGATGTGGACTGGAAGAAGAAACTAGCGCCTAGGAGCGTGAAAGCAAGAGCGAGTTTGAAGGCGACGGATCAGATCTGGCAAAGCGAAAGGCAGAAAGCGGAGCGCTCAGCAGCATGTTGTCCGTCTGGGAGAGGTGGGTGAAAAGGCAAGTTTCAGCGAGAAGGTTCGTGGCGTTGGAGAGGAGTTGTTGGAGCAGGATGCTGAGAATAGGCTGGGCGGAGAAGGTCACCAAGGAGGAATTGTATGGGAAGATTCAGCCCAAAGGGAATCTGCTCCAGAAGGTTCCCCCAGTGGAAGTTCCAGGTCTCCGGGCTTATTTGCCAGAGGAAGGACGACTTGAAAAATGGAGAGCCCGGTATTGGGCATAACGGTGGGTTCGAACAGGAGAGGCAGAGCCCAGAGAGAACAGGGAGCCGATGGATCAGCTTGGCACGGAGCTCGTCTACAGCAAGCAGGGCGCTCCACGCTCGAGAGGGAAAGATGGAAGGCGCTAGTGAGACGGGCATTGGACACCAACGGGCGCTGAGCCCATGGTTGATGAGGACGATGGCAAGAGCCTCCCTGGTGTGTTCCCTCAGCAGGGGCCCGCCCACCTTTCTGGGCAGGAAAAGAGAGCCGGCAACCAGTGATGCTTCGGGCCGGCCAGGGAGCCAGGAGGCTGCGACCTCTCGCACATCAGCCCTTGACTTTCCAGCAGGCCATCACGGGCACGTGTCAGGACCAATGGCACGCAAATGAATGGCATTGGACAGGCGGGGCGAAAGAGCCCACCAATCGAGCCGATGGTGGCGTGCCCTTGGCATGCCAAAGGAGCCCTGATGGAAAATGGGCAGAAAGAGGGCCTGTGCTTCCCCTTTCTGGCCTCGAGCTCCCAGAGCCTCCCTCCTTGGTGCACTCCCTGTGCAGCCGCTCCCCCTTCTGCGTGGGAAAAGGGGATGAGGCAGCTCTCTTGCTTCACGACGCTTGAGGAGACGGAGACGGAGACGGAGACGGAGACGGGAGGCCTTCATCTCTCACGGGTGCGCTTGACTTGTGGGCAAGCAGCCACACCACTTCAGGGCCTCGGGCAGTGCTTGACAAGCTGTGTCCCGCCGGTCACAGGCCGCCCCCTGGGCTTCCACGCGCGTCCCATCAGACCTTCTCTTTCCAATTGCCCATGCGCAGGATGGCCAGAGTCCACTGGTTTCCGTCAACCTCCTCTTTCTTCCCACCTTTCTTAGGCAAGCGACACGCACGTAAAGCAAGGACACGTCGAGAGAGATGCACGTTCCTTGCGCACCACGCTGAGGCTGAGAGCCGTGTGCTCCCTCCGCCTCCATTCTAGGGGCTGCTATGGAAGAATGGGCACACCCCACAAGTCCTCAGGAGGCAAGGGCATTGAGCAAAAGTAGCCTCTGGCAGGAGACCACCTGGCTTCAAAGCCTCTTGTGGCTCACGCAGACGAAGGAGGGTCACTCCCGCGTCCTGTTTGCTCGCCTGCAGTGCCCAGCGCTGGGGCAAGAGCCTTGGCCGCCTGTGGGCTTCAGCCTGAATCAAAAGGCCACGAGAGGCAGGGCTAGCAGAGAATGGTTTCGATCCATCGACCTCTGGGTTATGGGCCCAGCACGCTCCCGCTGCGCCACTCTGCTCAGCGCAGGGGCTGGGGCCCAGCGGGCAGCCTGGTGCTTCTCCTGCACCGATTGCCTGACGGCAAGGCGAGCACTGTGCTCGGAGGTGGCGCAAGCTGCCCGCAGGTGTCTCTGTGGCGCAATGGGTCAGCGCGTTCGGCTGTTAACCGAAAGGATGGTGGTTCGAGCCCACCCGGAGGCGGCGCGGTTAGGTGCCTGATGCTGTGTGCCCCTGTCTTACTGCAACCCCCCTCCTTTTGCCGCCGCCACCACCACCAGCCTTCCCTTCTGGCCTCTTCCCCAGAAGAGCATGCTGGGCCAGTCCTTCACCATCTAAACTGCACAGCGTTCTTCAGATAAAAGAGCGGGAGAAAAGGTCGACAGTCAAACGGTTCGAGCCAACAAATGAGAGACCCCAATTGCAAGGATTTTGGTGCAGGCTTGTAGAACAGACAGAGTAAACAGCCCGCTTGCTAAACAGGTCTCTGACCTCCTCCTCCTCATTTAGCGTGGCTCCGAAGATCTTTTGGGCTCAGTTGAGAGCACAGAGCTTCCACGAGACAGGAGCTGGAATGAAGAGCAATGTGGAAGCCCAGACAGGGCCTTCCTCCAGCTCTCGAGCTCGTGTGGAGGGAACTGCCTCGTTTTCCTTGTGTGAAAGGAGGTTCCACGAAGGAGTTTCTCCACGCATGACACAGTCCTTTGGAGCGAGCAGCCATTGTTTACATGCTCATCTCAACGTTCCCAGCAAAATTCCTCAGAAGGGGACTGGCACCTCTGGAGGCCTTTGCCAGTCGCTTGAGCAGCAGGCTTGTGCAAAGAAAAAGTCAGCCAAGCCCTGCCAAGTCGGCCGGAAGCAAACCTTTGAAGCGCTTGTCCGCAGCCAAAACTCAGAACTTCAGCTCCAAAAATGAGACGTGCCTGGAAGGAGTGGCAAGAAAGTCAGCAAATCGTCAGGCTCTTTCCTCTCCCGCTTCCTTCAGCCACTTGGTCCAAGATTTGGTGCAGACAGAGGAGTTGCGGCAACGATGTGTCTCTCCCTGTGACAATCGAAGAACGTCATCCCTGTCTCATGCCTTGCCAGGGAAGCGCGGCCATGCCGCCCAAGCCTGAGTCCCCTCCCGGCTGAGCCAGCGCACAGCCAGGCGGGCCAAGGGCAGAGTGAAGGGGGCGCCACATCCCGTGCCCCTCAGGGCCAAGCAGAGCTGCCTAGCACCCCAAGAGCCAGTGACAAGACACAAGAAAGCAAGCGCATCCGACTGCAAGAACAAGACGACGAGTGCCCTAACCGGCCATGTACCCGAGGGGCTGACAAGGATACCGAAGGCGAGATGGAGAGCGCAGCGCGAGGAACTGCTGGCGGACGAGCAAGCGGGACTCGGGAAAGATAGAAGGAGCAGACAGCCGATATGGCAAGCGAGCCTGAGAGCGCAGAGAGCTGGACGAAAGGACCGGCACGTCGACAGTCGCCTCGTCCCTTCTCGGAAGGCGTTTGACAGGAGAGATGAGAAAGTCACTCGTCAGGTGTTGGGGCCGTCCGGAGTGGACGGCAGACTGATACGGTTGCTGGAGGATACGGAGGAGGGTGAGGCGGCAGCGGCGAGCATGCGCGCAGAGATGGGAAGTTGGTTTAGAAGGAGGAGAGGTACGAGAGAAGGCGCTCCCCTAGCGCCGTGCGAGTTCATCACGCCCCCTCGAGAGAGCGATGGACAAGATCAAGGAAGAGGGAGAAGGGCTATCTGTGCAGGTCAAGAAAAACACCAAGTTGCGGTCGGCGGGTGAGGTAGTCATCGTGGAAGAAGATGAAGAGAAGCTAGGGAGAAGGGTGCAGGCGCTAAGCGGGGAAGGGAAAGGGCACGGGCCCATTCTGACCATCGCTTGGTAATTGGCGATAAGGAAATAGGGAGGAAGATCAGCGGCGAGGGGCTCGAAGGAGACAACGTAGAGAAGTTCACGCATCCGGCTAGGGGCGTAACGTATGATGTGGACTGGAAGAAGAAACTAGCGCCTAGGAGCGTGAAAGCAAGAGCGAGTTTGAAGGCGACGGATCAGATCTGGCAAAGCGAAAGGCAGAAAGCGGAGCGCTCAGCAGCATGTTGTCCGTCTGGGAGAGGTGGGTGAAAAGGCAAGTTTCAGCGAGAAGGTTCGTGGCGTTGGAGAGGAGTTGTTGGAGCAGGATGCTGAGAATAGGCTGGGCGGAGAAGGTCACCAAGGAGGAATTGTATGGGAAGATTCAGCCCAAAGGGAATCTGCTCCAGAAGGTTCCCCCAGTGGAAGTTCCAGGTCTCCGGGCTTATTTGCCAGAGGAAGGACGACTTGAAAAATGGAGAGCCCGGTATTGGGCATAACGGTGGGTTCGAACAGGAGAGGCAGAGCCCAGAGAGAACAGGGAGCCGATGGATCAGCTTGGCACGGAGCTCGTCTACAGCAAGCAGGGCGCTCCACGCTCGAGAGGGAAAGATGGAAGGCGCTAGTGAGACGGGCATTGGACACCAACGGGCGCTGAGCCCATGGTTGATGGCAAGAGCCTCCCTGGTGTGTTCCCTCAGCAGGGGCCCGCCCACCTTTCTGGGCAGGAAAAGAGAGCCGGCAACCAGTGATGCTTCGGGCCGGCCAGGGAGCCAGGAGGCTGCGACCTCTCGCACATCAGCCCTTGACTTTCCAGCAGGCCATCACGGGCACGTGTCAGGACCAATGGCACGCAAATGAATGGCATTGGACAGGCGGGGCGAAAGAGCCCACCAATCGAGCCGATGGTGGCGTGCCCTTGGCATGCCAAAGGAGCCCTGATGGAAAATGGGCAGAAAGAGGGCCTGTGCTTCCCCTTTCTGGCCTCGACCTCCCAGAGCCTCCCTCCTTGGTGCACTCCCTGTGCAGCCGCTCCCCCTTCTGCGTGGGAAAAGGGGATGAGGCAGCTCTCTTGCTTCACGACGCTTGAGGAGACGGAGACGGAGACGGAGACGGGAGGCCTTCATCTCTCACGGGTGCGCTTGACTTGTGGGCAAGCAGCCACACCACTTCAGGGCCTCGGGCAGTGCTTGACAAGCTGTGTCCCGCCGGTCACAGGCCGCCCCCTGGGCTTCCACGCGCGTCCCATCAGACCTTCTCTTTCCAATTGCCCATGCGCAGGATGGCCAGAGTCCACTGGTTTCCGTCAACCTCCTCTTTCTTCCCACCTTTCTTAGGCAAGCGACACGCACGTAAAGCAAGGACACGTCGAGAGAGATGCACGTTCCTTGCGCACCACGCTGAGGCTGAGAGCCGTGTGCTCCCTCCGCCTCCATTCTAGGGGCTGCTATGGAAGAATGGGCACACCCCACAAGTCCTCAGGAGGCAAGGGCATTGAGCAAAAGTAGCCTCTGGCAGGAGACCACCTGGCTTCAAAGGCTCTTGTGGCTCACGCAGACGAAGGAGGGTCACTCCCGCGTCCTGTTTGCTCGCCTGCAGTGCCCAGCGCTGGGGCAAGAGCCTTGGCCGCCTGTGGGCTTCAGCCTGAATCAAAAGGCCACGAGAGGCAGGGCTAGCAGAGAATGGTTTCGATCCATCGACCTCTGGGTTATGGGCCCAGCACGCTCCCGCTGCGCCACTCTGCTCAGCGCAGGGGCTGGGGCCCAGCGGGCAGCCTGGTGCTTCTCCTGCACCGATTGCCTGACGGCAAGGCGAGCACTGTGCTCGGAGGTGGCGCAAGCTGCCCGCAGGTGTCTCTGTGGCGCAATGGGTCAGCGCGTTCGGCTGTTAACCGAAAGGATGGTGGTTCGAGCCCACCCGGAGGCGGCGCGGTTAGGTGCCTGATGCTGTCTGCCCCTGTCTTACTGCAACCCCCCTCCTTTTGCCGCCGCCGCCACCACCACCAGCCTTCCCTTCTGGCCTCTTCCCCAGAAGAGCATGCTGGGCCAGTCCTTCACCATCTAAACTGCACAGCGTTCTTCAGATAAAAGAGCGGGAGAAAAGGTCGACAGTCAAACGGTTCGAGCCAACAAATGAGAGACCCCAATTGCAAGGATTTTGGTGCAGGCTTGTAGAACAGACAGAGTAAACAGCCCGCTTGCTAAACAGGTCTCTGACCTCCTCCTCCTCATTTAGCGTGGCTCCGAAGATCTTTTGGGCTCAGTTGAGAGCACAGAGCTTCCACGAGACAGGAGCTGGAATGAAGAGCAATGTGGAAGCCCAGACAGGGCCTTCCTCCAGCTCTCGAGCTCGTGTGGAGGGAACTGCCTCGTTTTCCTTGTGAGAAAGGAGGTTCCACGAAGGAGTTTCTCCACGCATGACACAGTCCTTTGGAGCGAGCAGCCATTGTTTACATGCTCATCTCAACGTTCCCAGCAAAATTCCTCAGAAGGGGACTGGCACCTCTGGAGGCCTTTGCCAGTCGCTTGAGCAGCAGGCTTGTGCAAAGAAAAAGTCAGCCAAGCCCTGCCAAGTCGGCCGGAAGCAAACCTTTGAAGCGCTTGTCCGCAGCCAAAACTCAGAACTTCAGCTCCAAAAATGAGACGTGCCTGGAAGGAGTGGCAAGAAAGTCAGCAAATCGTCAGGCTCTTTCCTCTCCCGCTTCCTTCAGCCACTTGGTCCAAGATTTGGTGCAGACAGAGGAGTTGCGGCAACGATGTGCCTCTCCCTGTGACAATCGAAGAACGTCATCCCTGTCTCATGCCTTGCCAGGGAAGCGCGGCCATGCCGCCCAAGCCTGAGTCCCCTCCCGGCTGAGCCAGCGCACAGCCAGGCGGGCCAAGGGCAGAGTGAAGGGGGCGCCACATCCCGTGCCCCTCAGGGCCAAGCAGAGCTGCCTAGCACCCCAAGAGCCAGTGACAAGACACAAGAAAGCAAGCGCATCCGACTGCAAGAACAAGACGACGAGTGCCCTAACCGGCCATGTACCCGAGGGGCTGACAAGGATACCGAAGGCGAGATGGAGAGCGCAGCGCGAGGAACTGCTGGCGGACGAGCAAGCGGGACTCGGGAAAGATAGAAGGAGCAGACAGCCGATATGGCAAGCGAGCCTGAGAGCGCAGAGAGCTGGACGAAAGGACCGGCACGTCGACAGTCGCCTCGTCCCTTCTCGGAAGGCGTTTGACAGGAGAGATGAGAAAGTCACTCGTCAGGTGTTGGGGCCGTCCGGAGTGGACGGCAGACTGATACGGTTGCTGGAGGATACGGAGGAGGGTGAGGCGGCAGCGGCGAGCATGCGCGCAGAGATGGGAAGTTGGTTTAGAAGGAGGAGAGGTACGAGAGAAGGCGCTCCCCTAGCGCCGTGCGAGTTCATCACGCCCCCTCGAGAGAGCGATGGACAAGATCAAGGAAGAGGGAGAAGGGCTATCTGTGCAGGTCAAGAAAAACACCAAGTTGCGGTCGGCGGGTGAGGTAGTCATCGTGGAAGAAGATGAAGAGAAGCTAGGGAGAAGGGTGCAGGCGCTAAGCGGGGAAGGGAAAGGGCACGGGCCCATTCTGACCATCGCTTGGTAATTGGCGATAAGGAAATAGGGAGGAAGATCAGCGGCGAGGGGCTCGAAGGAGACAACGTAGAGAAGTTCACGCATCCGGCTAGGGGCGTAACGTATGATGTGGACTGGAAGAAGAAACTAGCGCCTAGGAGCGTGAAAGCAAGAGCGAGTTTGAAGGCGACGGATCAGATCTGGCAAAGCGAAAGGCAGAAAGCGGAGCGCTCAGCAGCATGTTGTCCGTCTGGGAGAGGTGGGTGAAAAGGCAAGTTTCAGCGAGAAGGTTCGTGGCGTTGGAGAGGAGTTGTTGGAGCAGGATGCTGAGAATAGGCTGGGCGGAGAAGGTCACCAAGGAGGAATTGTATGGGAAGATTCAGCCCAAAGGGAATCTGCTCCAGAAGGTTCCCCCAGTGGAAGTTCCAGGTCTCCGGGCTTATTTGCCAGAGGAAGGACGACTTGAAAAATGGAGAGCCCGGTATTGGGCATAACGGTGGGTTCGAACAGGAGAGGCAGAGCCCAGAGAGAACAGGGAGCCGATGGATCAGCTTGGCACGGAGCTCGTCTACAGCAAGCAGGGCGCTCCACGCTCGAGAGGGAAAGATGGAAGGCGCTAGTGAGACGGGCATTGGACACCAACGGGCGCTGAGCCCATGGTTGATGAGGACGATGGCAAGAGCCTCCCTGGTGTGTTCCCTCAGCAGGGGCCCGCCCACCTTTCTGGGCAGGAAAAGAGAGCCGGCAACCAGTGATGCTTCGGGCCGGCCAGGGAGCCAGGAGGCTGTGACCTCTCGCACATCAGCCCTTGACTTTCCAGCAGGCCATCACGGGCACGTGTCAGGACCAATGGCACGCAAATGAATGGCATTGGACAGGCGGGGCGAAAGAGCCCACCAATCGAGCCGATGGTGGCGTGCCCTTGGCATGCCAAAGGAGCCCTGATGGAAAATGGGCAGAAAGAGGGCCTGTGCTTCCCCTTTCTGGCCTCGACCTCCCAGAGCCTCCCTCCTTGGTGCACTCCCTGTGCAGCCGCTCCCCCTTCTGCGTGGGAAAAGGGGATGAGGCAGCTCTCTTGCTTCACGACGCTTGAGGAGACGGAGACGGAGACGGAGACGGGAGGCCTTCATCTCTCACGGGTGCGCTTGACTTGTGGGCAAGCAGCCACACCACTTCAGGGCCTCGGGCAGTGCTTGACAAGCTGTGTCCCGCCGGTCACAGGCCGCCCCCTGGGCTTCCACGCGCGTCCCATCAGACCTTCTCTTTCCAATTGCCCATGCGCAGGATGGCCAGAGTCCACTGGTTTCCGTCAACCTCCTCTTTCTTCCCACCTTTCTTAGGCAAGCGACACGCACGTAAAGCAAGGACACGTCGAGAGAGATGCACGTTCCTTGCGCACCACGCTGAGGCTGAGAGCCGTGTGCTCCCTCCGCCTCCATTCTAGGGGCTGCTATGGAAGAATGGGCACACCCCACAAGTCCTCAGGAGGCAAGGGCATTGAGCAAAAGTAGCCTCTGGCAGGAGACCACC
This sequence comes from Carettochelys insculpta, assembly GCF_033958435.1. Classification (NCBI taxonomy): domain Eukaryota; kingdom Metazoa; phylum Chordata; order Testudines; family Carettochelyidae; genus Carettochelys; species Carettochelys insculpta. Next base: position 183,505 of record NC_134158.1, on the reverse strand, counting down.
TGGCTTCAAAGCCTCTTGTGGCTCACGCAGACGAAGGAGGGTCACTCCCGCGTCCTGTTTGCTCGCCTGCAGTGCCCAGCGCTGGGGCAAGAGCCTTGGCCGCCTGTGGGCTTCAGCCTGAATCAAAAGGCCACGAGAGGCAGGGCTAGCAGAGAATGGTTTCGATCCATCGACCTCTGGGTTATGGGCCCAGCACGCTCCCGCTGCGCCACTCTGCTCAGCGCAGGGGCTGGGGCCCAGCGGGCAGCCTGGTGCTTCTCCTGCACCGATTGCCTGACGGCAAGGCGAGCACTGTGCTCGGAGGTGGCGCAAGCTGCCCGCAGGTGTCTCTGTGGCGCAATGGGTCAGCGCGTTCGGCTGTTAACCGAAAGGATGGTGGTTCGAGCCCACCCGGAGGCGGCGCGGTTAGGTGCCTGATGCTGTCTGCCCCTGTCTTACTGCAACCCCCCTCCTTTTGCCGCCGCCGCCACCACCACCAGCCTTCCCTTCTGGCCTCTTCCCCAGAAGAGCATGCTGGGCCAGTCCTTCACCATCTAAACTGCACAGCGTTCTTCAGATAAAAGAGCGGGAGAAAAGGTCGACAGTCAAACGGTTCGAGCCAACAAATGAGAGACCCCAATTGCAAGGATTTTGGTGCAGGCTTGTAGAACAGACAGAGTAAACAGCCCGCTTGCTAAACAGGTCTCTGACCTCCTCCTCCTCATTTAGCGTGGCTCCGAAGATCTTTTGGGCTCAGTTGAGAGCACAGAGCTTCCACGAGACAGGAGCTGGAATGAAGAGCAATGTGGAAGCCCAGACAGGGCCTTCCTCCAGCTCTCGAGCTCGTGTGGAGGGAACTGCCTCGTTTTCCTTGTGAGAAAGGAGGTTCCACGAAGGAGTTTCTCCACGCATGACACAGTCCTTTGGAGCGAGCAGCCATTGTTTACATGCTCATCTCAACGTTCCCAGCAAAATTCCTCAGAAGGGGACTGGCACCTCTGGAGGCCTTTGCCAGTCGCTTGAGCAGCAGGCTTGTGCAAAGAAAAAGTCAGCCAAGCCCTGCCAAGTCGGCCGGAAGCAAACCTTTGAAGCGCTTGTCCGCAGCCAAAACTCAGAACTTCAGCTCCAAAAATGAGACGTGCCTGGAAGGAGTGGCAAGAAAGTCAGCAAATCGTCAGGCTCTTTCCTCTCCCGCTTCCTTCAGCCACTTGGTCCAAGATTTGGTGCAGACAGAGGAGTTGCGGCAACGATGTGCCTCTCCCTGTGACAATCGAAGAACGTCATCCCTGTCTCATGCCTTGCCAGGGAAGCGCGGCCATGCCGCCCAAGCCTGAGTCCCCTCCCGGCTGAGCCAGCGCACAGCCAGGCGGGCCAAGGGCAGAGTGAAGGGGGCGCCACATCCCGTGCCCCTCAGGGCCAAGCAGAGCTGCCTAGCACCCCAAGAGCCAGTGACAAGACACAAGAAAGCAAGCGCATCCGACTGCAAGAACAAGACGACGAGTGCCCTAACCGGCCATGTACCCGAGGGGCTGACAAGGATACCGAAGGCGAGATGGAGAGCGCAGCGCGAGGAACTGCTGGCGGACGAGCAAGCGGGACTCGGGAAAGATAGAAGGAGCAGACAGCCGATATGGCAAGCGAGCCTGAGAGCGCAGAGAGCTGGACGAAAGGACCGGCACGTCGACAGTCGCCTCGTCCCTTCTCGGAAGGCGTTTGACAGGAGAGATGAGAAAGTCACTCGTCAGGTGTTGGGGCCGTCCGGAGTGGACGGCAGACTGATACGGTTGCTGGAGGATACGGAGGAGGGTGAGGCGGCAGCGGCGAGCATGCGCGCAGAGATGGGAAGTTGGTTTAGAAGGAGGAGAGGTACGAGAGAAGGCGCTCCCCTAGCGCCGTGCGAGTTCATCACGCCCCCTCGAGAGAGCGATGGACAAGATCAAGGAAGAGGGAGAAGGGCTATCTGTGCAGGTCAAGAAAAACACCAAGTTGCGGTCGGCGGGTGAGGTAGTCATCGTGGAAGAAGATGAAGAGAAGCTAGGGAGAAGGGTGCAGGCGCTAAGCGGGGAAGGGAAAGGGCACGGGCCCATTCTGACCATCGCTTGGTAATTGGCGATAAGGAAATAGGGAGGAAGATCAGCGGCGAGGGGCTCGAAGGAGACAACGTAGAGAAGTTCACGCATCCGGCTAGGGGCGTAACGTATGATGTGGACTGGAAGAAGAAACTAGCGCCTAGGAGCGTGAAAGCAAGAGCGAGTTTGAAGGCGACGGATCAGATCTGGCAAAGCGAAAGGCAGAAAGCGGAGCGCTCAGCAGCATGTTGTCCGTCTGGGAGAGGTGGGTGAAAAGGCAAGTTTCAGCGAGAAGGTTCGTGGCGTTGGAGAGGAGTTGTTGGAGCAGGATGCTGAGAATAGGCTGGGCGGAGAAGGTCACCAAGGAGGAATTGTATGGGAAGATTCAGCCCAAAGGGAATCTGCTCCAGAAGGTTCCCCCAGTGGAAGTTCCAGGTCTCCGGGCTTATTTGCCAGAGGAAGGACGACTTGAAAAATGGAGAGCCCGGTATTGGGCATAACGGTGGGTTCGAACAGGAGAGGCAGAGCCCAGAGAGAACAGGGAGCCGATGGATCAGCTTGGCACGGAGCTCGTCTACAGCAAGCAGGGCGCTCCACGCTCGAGAGGGAAAGATGGAAGGCGCTAGTGAGACGGGCATTGGACACCAACGGGCGCTGAGCCCATGGTTGATGAGGACGATGGCAAGAGCCTCCCTGGTGTGTTCCCTCAGCAGGGGCCCGCCCACCTTTCTGGGCAGGAAAAGAGAGCCGGCAACCAGTGATGCTTCGGGCCGGCCAGGGAGCCAGGAGGCTGCGACCTCTCGCACATCAGCCCTTGACTTTCCAGCAGGCCATCACGGGCACGTGTCAGGACCAATGGCACGCAAATGAATGGCATTGGACAGGCGGGGCGAAAGAGCCCACCAATCGAGCCGATGGTGGCGTGCCCTTGGCATGCCAAAGGAGCCCTGATGGAAAATGGGCAGAAAGAGGGCCTGTGCTTCCCCTTTCTGGCCTCGAGCTCCCAGAGCCTCCCTCCTTGGTGCACTCCCTGTGCAGCCGCTCCCCCTTCTGCGTGGGAAAAGGGGATGAGGCAGCTCTCTTGCTTCACGACGCTTGAGGAGACGGAGACGGAGACGGAGACGGGAGGCCTTCATCTCTCACGGGTGCGCTTGACTTGTGGGCAAGCAGCCACACCACTTCAGGGCCTCGGGCAGTGCTTGACAAGCTGTGTCCCGCCGGTCACAGGCCGCCCCCTGGGCTTCCACGCGCGTCCCATCAGACCTTCTCTTTCCAATTGCCCATGCGCAGGATGGCCAGAGTCCACTGGTTTCCGTCAACCTCCTCTTTCTTCCCACCTTTCTTAGGCAAGCGACACGCACGTAAAGCAAGGACACGTCGAGAGAGATGCACGTTCCTTGCGCACCACGCTGAGGCTGAGAGCCGTGTGCTCCCTCCGCCTCCATTCTAGGGGCTGCTATGGAAGAATGGGCACACCCCACAAGTCCTCAGGAGGCAAGGGCATTGAGCAAAAGTAGCCTCTGGCAGGAGACCACCTGGCTTCAAAGCCTCTTGTGGCTCACGCAGACGAAGGAGGGTCACTCCCGCGTCCTGTTTGCTCGCCTGCAGTGCCCAGCGCTGGGGCAAGAGCCTTGGCCGCCTGTGGGCTTCAGCCTGAATCAAAAGGCCACGAGAGGCAGGGCTAGCAGAGAATGGTTTCGATCCATCGACCTCTGGGTTATGGGCCCAGCACGCTCCCGCTGCGCCACTCTGCTCAGCGCAGGGGCTGGGGCCCAGCGGGCAGCCTGGTGCTTCTCCTGCACCGATTGCCTGACGGCAAGGCGAGCACTGTGCTCGGAGGTGGCGCAAGCTGCCCGCAGGTGTCTCTGTGGCGCAATGGGTCAGCGCGTTCGGCTGTTAACCGAAAGGATGGTGGTTCGAGCCCACCCGGAGGCGGCGCGGTTAGGTGCCTGATGCTGTCTGCCCCTGTCTTACTGCAACCCCCCTCCTTTTGCCGCCGCCACCACCACCAGCCTTCCCTTCTGGCCTCTTCCCCAGAAGAGCATGCTGGGCCAGTCCTTCACCATCTAAACTGCACAGCGTTCTTCAGATAAAAGAGCGGGAGAAAAGGTCGACAGTCAAACGGTTCGAGCCAACAAATGAGAGACCCCAATTGCAAGGATTTTGGTGCAGGCTTGTAGAACAGACAGAGTAAACAGCCCGCTTGCTAAACAGGTCTCTGACCTCCTCCTCCTCATTTAGCGTGGCTCCGAAGATCTTTTGGGCTCAGTTGAGAGCACAGAGCTTCCACGAGACAGGAGCTGGAATGAAGAGCAATGTGGAAGCCCAGACAGGGCCTTCCTCCAGCTCTCGAGCTCGTGTGGAGGGAACTGCCTCGTTTTCCTTGTGTGAAAGGAGGTTCCACGAAGGAGTTTCTCCACGCATGACACAGTCCTTTGGAGCGAGCAGCCATTGTTTACATGCTCATCTCAACGTTCCCAGCAAAATTCCTCAGAAGGGGACTGGCACCTCTGGAGGCCTTTGCCAGTCGCTTGAGCAGCAGGCTTGTGCAAAGAAAAAGTCAGCCAAGCCCTGCCAAGTCGGCCGGAAGCAAACCTTTGAAGCGCTTGTCCGCAGCCAAAACTCAGAACTTCAGCTCCAAAAATGAGACGTGCCTGGAAGGAGTGGCAAGAAAGTCAGCAAATCGTCAGGCTCTTTCCTCTCCCGCTTCCTTCAGCCACTTGGTCCAAGATTTGGTGCAGACAGAGGAGTTGCGGCAACGATGTGTCTCTCCCTGTGACAATCGAAGAACGTCATCCCTGTCTCATGCCTTGCCAGGGAAGCGCGGCCATGCCGCCCAAGCCTGAGTCCCCTCCCGGCTGAGCCAGCGCACAGCCAGGCGGGCCAAGGGCAGAGTGAAGGGGGCGCCACATCCCGTGCCCCTCAGGGCCAAGCAGAGCTGCCTAGCACCCCAAGAGCCAGTGACAAGACACAAGAAAGCAAGCGCATCCGACTGCAAGAACAAGACGACGAGTGCCCTAACCGGCCATGTACCCGAGGGGCTGACAAGGATACCGAAGGCGAGATGGAGAGCGCAGCGCGAGGAACTGCTGGCGGACGAGCAAGCGGGACTCGGGAAAGATAGAAGGAGCAGACAGCCGATATGGCAAGCGAGCCTGAGAGCGCAGAGAGCTGGACGAAAGGACCGGCACGTCGACAGTCGCCTCGTCCCTTCTCGGAAGGCGTTTGACAGGAGAGATGAGAAAGTCACTCGTCAGGTGTTGGGGTCGTCCGGAGTGGACGGCAGACTGATACGGTTGCTGGAGGATACGGAGGAGGGTGAGGCGGCAGCGGCGAGCATGCGCGCAGAGATGGGAAGTTGGTTTAGAAGGAGGAGAGGTACGAGAGAAGGCGCTCCCCTAGCGCCGTGCGAGTTCATCACGCCCCCTCGAGAGAGCGATGGACAAGATCAAGGAAGAGGGAGAAGGGCTATCTGTGCAGGTCAAGAAAAACACCAAGTTGCGGTCGGCGGGTGAGGTAGTCATCGTGGAAGAAGATGAAGAGAAGCTAGGGAGAAGGGTGCAGGCGCTAAGCGGGGAAGGGAAAGGGCACGGGCCCATTCTGACCATCGCTTGGTAATTGGCGATAAGGAAATAGGGAGGAAGATCAGCGGCGAGGGGCTCGAAGGAGACAACGTAGAGAAGTTCACGCATCCGGCTAGGGGCGTAACGTATGATGTGGACTGGAAGAAGAAACTAGCGCCTAGGAGCGTGAAAGCAAGAGCGAGTTTGAAGGCGACGGATCAGATCTGGCAAAGCGAAAGGCAGAAAGCGGAGCGCTCAGCAGCATGTTGTCCGTCTGGGAGAGGTGGGTGAAAAGGCAAGTTTCAGCGAGAAGGTTCGTGGCGTTGGAGAGGAGTTGTTGGAGCAGGATGCTGAGAATAGGCTGGGCGGAGAAGGTCACCAAGGAGGAATTGTATGGGAAGATTCAGCCCAAAGGGAATCTGCTCCAGAAGGTTCCCCCAGTGGAAGTTCCAGGTCTCCGGGCTTATTTGCCAGAGGAAGGACGACTTGAAAAATGGAGAGCCCGGTATTGGGCATAACGGTGGGTTCGAACAGGAGAGGCAGAGCCCAGAGAGAACAGGGAGCCGATGGATCAGCTTGGCACGGAGCTCGTCTACAGCAAGCAGGGCGCTCCACGCTCGAGAGGGAAAGATGGAAGGCGCTAGTGAGACGGGCATTGGACACCAACGGGCGCTGAGCCCATGGTTGATGAGGACGATGGCAAGAGCCTCCCTGGTGTGTTCCCTCAGCAGGGGCCCGCCCACCTTTCTGGGCAGGAAAAGAGAGCCGGCAACCAGTGATGCTTCGGGCCGGCCAGGGAGCCAGGAGGCTGCGACCTCTCGCACATCAGCCCTTGACTTTCCAGCAGGCCATCACGGGCACGTGTCAGGACCAATGGCACGCAAATGAATGGCATTGGACAGGCGGGGCGAAAGAGCCCACCAATCGAGCCGATGGTGGCGTGCCCTTGGCATGCCAAAGGAGCCCTGATGGAAAATGGGCAGAAAGAGGGCCTGTGCTTCCCCTTTCTGGCCTCGAGCTCCCAGAGCCTCCCTCCTTGGTGCACTCCCTGTGCAGCCGCTCCCCCTTCTGCGTGGGAAAAGGGGATGAGGCAGCTCTCTTGCTTCACGACGCTTGAGGAGACGGAGACGGAGACGGGAGGCCTTCATCTCTCACGGGTGCGCTTGACTTGTGGGCAAGCAGCCACACCACTTCAGGGCCTCGGGCAGTGCTTGACAAGCTGTGTCCCGCCGGTCACAGGCCGCCCCCTGGGCTTCCACGCGCGTCCCATCAGACCTTCTCTTTCCAATTGCCCATGCGCAGGATGGCCAGAGTCCACTGGTTTCCGTCAACCTCCTCTTTCTTCCCACCTTTCTTAGGCAAGCGACACGCACGTAAAGCAAGGACACGTCGAGAGAGATGCACGTTCCTTGCGCACCACGCTGAGGCTGAGAGCTGTGTGCTCCCTCCGCCTCCATTCTAGGGGCTGCTATGGAAGAATGGGCACACCCCACAAGTCCTCAGGAGGCAAGGGCATTGAGCAAAAGTAGCCTCTGGCAGGAGACCACCTGGCTTCAAAGCCTCTTGTGGCTCACGCAGACGAAGGAGGGTCACTCCCGCGTCCTGTTTGCTCGCCTGCAGTGCCCAGCGCTGGGGCAAGAGTCTTGGCCGCCTGTGGGCTTCAGCCTGAATCAAAAGGCCACGAGAGGCAGGGCTAGCAGAGAATGGTTTCGATCCATCGACCTCTGGGTTATGGGCCCAGCACGCTCCCGCTGCGCCACTCTGCTCAGCGCAGGGGCTGGGGCCCAGCGGGCAGCCTGGTGCTTCTCCTGCACCGATTGCCTGACGGCAAGGCGAGCACTGTGCTCGGAGGTGGCGCAAGCTGCCCGCAGGTGTCTCTGTGGCGCAATGGGTCAGCGCGTTCGGCTGTTAACCGAAAGGATGGTGGTTCGAGCCCACCCGGAGGCGGCACGGTTAGGTGCCTGATGCTGTCTGCCCCTGTCTTACTGCAACCCCCCTCCTTTTGCCGCCGCCACCACCACCAGCCTTCCCTTCTGGCCTCTTCCCCAGAAGAGCATGCTGGGCCAGTCCTTCACCATCTAAACTGCACAGCGTTCTTCAGATAAAAGAGCGGGAGAAAAGGTCGACAGTCAAACGGTTCGAGCCAACAAATGAGAGACCCCAATTGCAAGGATTTTGGTGCAGGCTTGTAGAAGAGACAGAGTAAACAGCCCGCTTGCTAAACAGGTCTCTGACCTCCTCCTCCTCATTTAGCGTGGCTCCGAAGATCTTTTGGGCTCAGTTGAGAGCACAGAGCTTCCACGAGACAGGAGCTGGAATGAAGAGCAATGTGGAAGCCCAGACAGGGCCTTCCTCCAGCTCTCGAGCTCGTGTGGAGGGAACTGCCTCGTTTTCCTTGTGTGAAAGGAGGTTCCACGAAGGAGTTTCTCCACGCATGACACAGTCCTTTGGAGCGAGCAGCCATTGTTTACATGCTCATCTCAACGTTCCCAGCAAAATTCCTCAGAAGGGGACTGGCACCTCTGGAGGCCTTTGCCAGTCGCTTGAGCAGCAGGCTTGTGCAAAGAAAAAGTCAGCCAAGCCCTGCCAAGTCGGCCGGAAGCAAACCTTTGAAGCGCTTGTCCGCAGCCAAAACTCAGAACTTCAGCTCCAAAAATGAGACGTGCCTGGAAGGAGTGGCAAGAAAGTCAGCAAATCGTCAGGCTCTTTCCTCTCCCGCTTCCTTCAGCCACTTGGTCCAAGATTTGGTGCAGACAGAGGAGTTGCGGCAACGATGTGTCTCTCCCTGTGACAATCGAAGAACGTCATCCCTGTCTCATGCCTTGCCAGGGAAGCGCGGCCATGCCGCCCAAGCCTGAGTCCCCTCCCGGCTGAGCCAGCGCACAGCCAGGCGGGCCAAGGGCAGAGTGAAGGAGGCGCCACATCCCGTGCCCCTCAGGGCCAAGCAGAGCTGCCTAGCACCCCAAGAGCCAGTGACAAGACACAAGAAAGCAAGCGCATCCGACTGCAAGAACAAGACGACGAGTGCCCTAACCGGCCATGTACCCGAGGGGCTGACAAGGATACCGAAGGCGAGATGGAGAGCGCAGCGCGAGGAACTGCTGGCGGACGAGCAAGCGGGACTCGGGAAAGATAGAAGGAGCAGACAGCCGATATGGCAAGCGAGCCTGAGAGCGCAGAGAGCTGGACGAAAGGACCGGCACGTCGACAGTCGCCTCGTCCCTTCTCGGAAGGCGTTTGACAGGAGAGATGAGAAAGTCACTCGTCAGGTGATGGGGTCGTCCGGAGTGGACGGCAGACTGATACGGTTGCTGGAGGATACGGAGGAGGGTGAGGCGGCAGCGGCGAGCATGCGCGCAGAGATGGGAAGTTGGTTTAGAAGGAGGAGAGGTACGAGAGAAGGCGCTCCCCTAGCGCCGTGCGAGTTCATCACGCCCCCTCGAGAGAGCGATGGACAAGATCAAGGAAGAGGGAGAAGGGCTATCTGTGCAGGTCAAGAAAAACACCAAGTTGCGGTCGGCGGGTGAGGTAGTCATCGTGGAAGAAGATGAAGAGAAGCTAGGGAGAAGGGTGCAGGCGCTAAGCGGGGAAGGGAAAGGGCACGGGCCCATTCTGACCATCGCTTGGTAATTGGCGATAAGGAAATAGGGAGGAAGATCAGCGGCGAGGGGCTCGAAGGAGACAACGTAGAGAAGTTCACGCATCCGGCTAGGGGCGTAACGTATGATGTGGACTGGAAGAAGAAACTAGCGCCTAGGAGCGTGAAAGCAAGAGCGAGTTTGAAGGCGACGGATCAGATCTGGCAAAGCGAAAGGCAGAAAGCGGAGCGCTCAGCAGCATGTTGTCCGTCTGGGAGAGGTGGGTGAAAAGGCAAGTTTCAGCGAGAAGGTTCGTGGCGTTGGAGAGGAGTTGTTGGAGCAGGATGCTGAGAATAGGCTGGGCGGAAAAGGTCACCAAGGAGGAATTGTATGGGAAGATTCAGCCCAAAGGGAATCTGCTCCAGAAGGTTCCCCCAGTGGAAGTTCCAGGTCTCCGGGCTTATTTGCCAGAGGAAGGACGACTTGAAAAATGGAGAGCCCGGTATTGGGCATAACGGTGGGTTCGAACAGGAGAGGCAGAGCCCAGAGAGAACAGGGAGCCGATGGATCAGCTTGGCACGGAGCTCGTCTACAGCAAGCAGGGCGCTCCACGCTCGAGAGGGAAAGATGGAAGGCGCTAGTGAGACGGGCATTGGACACCAACGGGCGCTGAGCCCATGGTTGATGGCAAGAGCCTCCCTGGTGTGTTCCCTCAGCAGGGGCCCGCCCACCTTTCTGGGCAGGAAAAGAGAGCCGGCAACCAGTGATGCTTCGGGCCGGCCAGGGAGCCAGGAGGCTGCGACCTCTCGCACATCAGCCCTTGACTTTCCAGCAGGCCATCACGGGCACGTGTCAGGACCAATGGCACGCAAATGAATGGCATTGGACAGGCGGGGCGAAAGAGCCCACCAATCGAGCCGATGGTGGCGTGCCCTTGGCATGCCAAAGGAGCCCTGATGGAAAATGGGCAGAAAGAGGGCCTGTGCTTCCCCTTTCTGGCCTCGACCTCCCAGAGCCTCCCTCCTTGGTGCACTCCCTGTGCAGCCGCTCCCCCTTCTGCGTGGGAAAAGGGGATGAGGCAGCTCTCTTGCTTCACGACGCTTGAGGAGACGGAGACGGAGACGGAGACGGGAGGCCTTCATCTCTCACGGGTGCGCTTGACTTGTGGGCAAGCAGCCACACCACTTCAGGGCCTCGGGCAGTGCTTGACAAGCTGTGTCCCGCCGGTCACAGGCCGCCCCCTGGGCTTCCACGCGCGTCCCATCAGACCTTCTCTTTCCAATTGCCCATGCGCAGGATGGCCAGAGTCCACTGGTTTCCGTCAACCTCCTCTTTCTTCCCACCTTTCTTAGGCAAGCGACACGCACGTAAAGCAAGGACACGTCGAGAGAGATGCACGTTCCTTGCGCACCACGCTGAGGCTGAGAGCCGTGTGCTCCCTCCGCCTCCATTCTAGGGGCTGCTATGGAAGAATGGGCACACCCCACAAGTCCTCAGGAGGCAAGGGCATTGAGCAAAAGTAGCCTCTGGCAGGAGACCACCTGGCTTCAAAGCCTCTTGTGGCTCACGCAGACGAAGGAGGGTCACTCCCGCGTCCTGTTTGCTCGCCTGCAGTGCCCAGCGCTGGGGCAAGAGTCTTGGCCGCCTGTGGGCTTCAGCCTGAATCAAAAGGCCACGAGAGGCAGGGCTAGCAGAGAATGGTTTCGATCCATCGACCTCTGGGTTATGGGCCCAGCACGCTCCCGCTGCGCCACTCTGCTCAGCGCAGGGGCTGGGGCCCAGCGGGCAGCCTGGTGCTTCTCCTGCACCGATTGCCTGACGGCAAGGCGAGCACTGTGCTCGGAGGTGGCGCAAGCTGCCCGCAGGTGTCTCTGTGGCGCAATGGGTCAGCGCGTTCGGCTGTTAACCGAAAGGATGGTGGTTCGAGCCCACCCGGAGGCGGCGCGGTTAGGTGCCTGATGCTGTCTGCCCCTGTCTTACTGCAACCCCCCCTCCTTTTGCCGCCGCCGCCACCACCACCAGCCTTCCCTTCTGGCCTCTTCCCCAGAAGAGCATGCTGGGCCAGTCCTTCACCATCTAAACTGCACAGCGTTCTTCAGATAAAAGAGCGGGAGAAAAGGTCGACAGTCAAACGGTTCGAGCCAACAAATGAGAGACCCCAATTGCAAGGATTTTGGTGCAGGCTTGTAGAACAGACAGAGTAAACAGCCCGCTTGCTAAACAGGTCTCTGACCTCCTCCTCCTCATTTAGCGTGGCTCCGAAGATCTTTTGGGCTCAGTTGAGAGCACAGAGCTTCCACGAGACAGGAGCTGGAATGAAGAGCAATGTGGAAGCCCAGACAGGGCCTTCCTCCAGCTCTCGAGCTCGTGTGGAGGGAACTGCCTCGTTTTCCTTGTGTGAAAGGAGGTTCCACGAAGGAGTTTCTCCACGCATGACACAGTCCTTTGGAGCGAGCAGCCATTGTTTACATGCTCATCTCAACGTTCCCAGCAAAATTCCTCAGAAGGGGACTGGCACCTCTGGAGGCCTTTGCCAGTCGCTTGAGCAGCAGGCTTGTGCAAAGAAAAAGTCAGCCAAGCCCTGCCAAGTCGGCCGGAAGCAAACCTTTGAAGCGCTTGTCCGCAGCCAAAACTCAGAACTTCAGCTCCAAAAATGAGACGTGCCTGGAAGGAGTGGCAAGAAAGTCAGCAAATCGTCAGGCTCTTTCCTCTCCCGCTTCCTTCAGCCACTTGGTCCAAGATTTGGTGCAGACAGAGGAGTTGCGGCAACGATGTGTCTCTCCCTGTGACAATCGAAGAACGTCATCCCTGTCTCATGCCTTGCCAGGGAAGCGCGGCCATGCCGCCCAAGCCTGAGTCCCCTCCCGGCTGAGCCAGCGCACAGCCAGGCGGGCCAAGGGCAGAGTGAAGGGGGCGCCACATCCCGTGCCCCTCAGGGCCAAGCAGAGCTGCCTAGCACCCCAAGAGCCAGTGACAAGACACAAGAAAGCAAGCGCATCCGACTGCAAGAACAAGACGACGAGTGCCCTAACCGGCCATGTACCCGAGGGGCTGACAAGGATACCGAAGGCGAGATGGAGAGCGCAGCGCGAGGAACTGCTGGCGGACGAGCAAGCGGGACTCGGGAAAGATAGAAGGAGCAGACAGCCGATATGGCAAGCGAGCCTGAGAGCGCAGAGAGCTGGACGAAAGGACCGGCACGTCGACAGTCGCCTCGTCCCTTCTCGGAAGGCGTTTGACAGGAGAGATGAGAAAGTCACTCGTCAGGTGATGGGGTCGTCCGGAGTGGACGGCAGACTGATACGGTTGCTGGAGGATACGGAGGAGGGTGAGGCGGCAGCGGCGAGCATGCGCGCAGAGATGGGAAGTTGGTTTAGAAGGAGGAGAGGTACGAGAGAAGGCGCTCCCCTAGCGCCGTGCGAGTTCATCACGCCCCCTCGAGAGAGCGATGGACAAGATCAAGGAAGAGGGAGAAGGGCTATCTGTGCAGGTCAAGAAAAACACCAAGTTGCGGTCGGCGGGTGAGGTAGTCATCGTGGAAGAAGATGAAGAGAAGCTAGGGAGAAGGGTGCAGGCGCTAAGCGGGGAAGGGAAAGGGCACGGGCCCATTCTGACCATCGCTTGGTAATTGGCGATAAGGAAATAGGGAGGAAGATCAGCGGCGAGGGGCTCGAAGGAGACAACGTAGAGAAGTTCACGCATCCGGCTAGGGGCGTAACGTATGATGTGGACTGGAAGAAGAAACTAGCGCCTAGGAGCGTGAAAGCAAGAGCGAGTTTGAAGGCGACGGATCAGATCTGGCAAAGCGAAAGGCAGAAAGCGGAGCGCTCAGCAGCATGTTGTCCGTCTGGGAGAGGTGGGTGAAAAGGCAAGTTTCAGCGAGAAGGTTCGTGGCGTTGGAGAGGAGTTGTTGGAGCAGGATGCTGAGAATAGGCTGGGCGGAGAAGGTCACCAAGGAGGAATTGTATGGGAAGATTCAGCCCAAAGGGAATCTGCTCCAGAAGGTTCCCCCAGTGGAAGTTCCAGGTCTCCGGGCTTATTTGCCAGAGGAAGGACGACTTGAAAAATGGAGAGCCCGGTATTGGGCATAACGGTGGGTTCGAACAGGAGAGGCAGAGCCCAGAGAGAACAGGGAGCCGATGGATCAGCTTGGCACGGAGCTCGTCTACAGCAAGCAGGGCGCTCCACGCTCGAGAGGGAAAGATGGAAGGCGCTAGTGAGACGGGCATTGGACACCAACGGGCGCTGAGCCCATGGTTGATGGCAAGAGCCTCCCTGGTGTGTTCCCTCAGCAGGGGCCCGCCCACCTTTCTGGGCAGGAAAAGAGAGCCGGCAACCAGTGATGCTTCGGGCCGGCCAGGGAGCCAGGAGGCTGCGACCTCTCGCACATCAGCCCTTGACTTTCCAGCAGGCCATCACGGGCACGTGTCAGGACCAATGGCACGCAAATGAATGGCATTGGACAGGCGGGGCGAAAGAGCCCACCAATCGAGCCGATGGTGGCGTGCCCTTGGCATGCCAAAGGAGCCCTGATGGAAAATGGGCAGAAAGAGGGCCTGTGCTTCCCCTTTCTGGCCTCGACCTCCCAGAGCCTCCCTCCTTGGTGCACTCCCTGTGCAGCCGCTCCCCCTTCTGCGTGGGAAAAGGGGATGAGGCAGCTCTCTTGCTTCACGACGCTTGAGGAGACGGAGACGGAGACGGAGACGGGAGGCCTTCATCTCTCACGGGTGCGCTTGACTTGTGGGCAAGCAGCCACACCACTTCAGGGCCTCGGGCAGTGCTTGACAAGCTGTGTCCCGCCGGTCACAGGCCGCCCCCTGGGCTTCCACGCGCGTCCCATCAGACCTTCTCTTTCCAATTGCCCATGCGCAGGATGGCCAGAGTCCACTGGTTTCCGTCAACCTCCTCTTTCTTCCCACCTTTCTTAGGCAAGCGACACGCACGTAAAGCAAGGACACGTCGAGAGAGATGCACGTTCCTTGCGCACCACGCTGAGGCTGAGAGCCGTGTGCTCCCTCCGCCTCCATTCTAGGGGCTGCTATGGAAGAATGGGCACACCCCACAAGTCCTCAGGAGGCAAGGGCATTGAGCAAAAGTAGCCTCTGGCAGGAGACCACCTGGCTTCAAAGCCTCTTGTGGCTCACGCAGACGAAGGAGGGTCACTCCCGCGTCCTGTTTGCTCGCCTGCAGTGCCCAGCGCTGGGGCAAGAGTCTTGGCCGCCTGTGGGCTTCAGCCTGAATCAAAAGGCCACGAGAGGCAGGGCTAGCAGAGAATGGTTTCGATCCATCGACCTCTGGGTTATGGGCCCAGCACGCTCCCGCTGCGCCACTCTGCTCAGCGCAGGGGCTGGGGCCCAGCGGGCAGCCTGGTGCTTCTCCTGCACCGATTGCCTGACGGCAAGGCGAGCACTGTGCTCGGAGGTGGCGCAAGCTGCCCGCAGGTGTCTCTGTGGCGCAATGGGTCAGCGCGTTCGGCTGTTAACCGAAAGGATGGTGGTTCGAGCCCACCCGGAGGCGGCGCGGTTAGGTGCCTGATGCTGTCTGCCCCTGTCTTACTGCAACCCCCCTCCTTTTGCCGCCACCACCACCAGCCTTCCCTTCTGGCCTCTTCCCCAGAAGAGCATGCTGGGCCAGTCCTTCACCATCTAAACTGCACAGCGTTCTTCAGATAAAAGAGCGGGAGAAAAGGTCGACAGTCAAACGGTTCGAGCCAACAAATGAGAGACCCCAATTGCAAGGATTTTGGTGCAGGCTTGTAGAAGAGACAGAGTAAACAGCCCGCTTGCTAAACAGGTCTCTGACCTCCTCCTCCTCATTTAGCGTGGCTCCGAAGATCTTTTGGGCTCAGTTGAGAGCACAGAGCTTCCACGAGACAGGAGCTGGAATGAAGAGCAATGTGGAAGCCCAGACAGGGCCTTCCTCCAGCTCTCGAGCTCGTGTGGAGGGAACTGCCTCGTTTTCCTTGTGTGAAAGGAGGTTCCACGAAGGAGTTTCTCCACGCATGACACAGTCCTTTGGAGCGAGCAGCCATTGTTTACATGCTCATCTCAACGTTCCCAGCAAAATTCCTCAGAAGGGGACTGGCACCTCTGGAGGCCTTTGCCAGTCGCTTGAGCAGCAGGCTTGTGCAAAGAAAAAGTCAGCCAAGCCCTGCCAAGTCGGCCGGAAGCAAACCTTTGAAGCGCTTGTCCGCAGCCAAAACTCAGAACTTCAGCTCCAAAAATGAGACGTGCCTGGAAGGAGTGGCAAGAAAGTCAGCAAATCGTCAGGCTCTTTCCTCTCCCGCTTCCTTCAGCCACTTGGTCCAAGATTTGGTGCAGACAGAGGAGTTGCGGCAACGATGTGTCTCTCCCTGTGACAATCGAAGAACGTCATCCCTGTCTCATGCCTTGCCAGGGAAGCGCGGCCATGCCGCCCAAGCCTGAGTCCCCTCCCGGCTGAGCCAGCGCACAGCCAGGCGGGCCAAGGGCAGAGTGAAGGGGGCGCCACATCCCGTGCCCCTCAGGGCCAAGCAGAGCTGCCTAGCACCCCAAGAGCCAGTGACAAGACACAAGAAAGCAAGCGCATCCGACTGCAAGAACAAGACGACGAGTGCCCTAACCGGCCATGTACCCGAGGGGCTGACAAGGATACCGAAGGCGAGATGGAGAGCGCAGCGCGAGGAACTGCTGGCGGACGAGCAAGCGGGACTCGGGAAAGATAGAAGGAGCAGACAGCCGATATGGCAAGCGAGCCTGAGAGCGCAGAGAGCTGGACGAAAGGACCGGCACGTCGACAGTCGCCTCGTCCCTTCTCGGAAGGCGTTTGACAGGAGAGATGAGAAAGTCACTCGTCAGGTGATGGGGTCGTCCGGAGTGGACGGCAGACTGATACGGTTGCTGGAGGATACGGAGGAGGGTGAGGCGGCAGCGGCGAGCATGCGCGCAGAGATGGGAAGTTGGTTTAGAAGGAGGAGAGGTACGAGAGAAGGCGCTCCCCTAGCGCCGTGCGAGTTCATCACGCCCCCTCGAGAGAGCGATGGACAAGATCAAGGAAGAGGGAGAAGGGCTATCTGTGCAGGTCAAGAAAAACACCAAGTTGCGGTCGGCGGGTGAGGTAGTCATCGTGGAAGAAGATGAAGAGAAGCTAGGGAGAAGGGTGCAGGCGCTAAGCGGGGAAGGGAAAGGGCACGGGCCCATTCTGACCATCGCTTGGTAATTGGCGATAAGGAAATAGGGAGGAAGATCAGCGGCGAGGGGCTCGAAGGAGACAACGTAGAGAAGTTCACGCATCCGGCTAGGGGCGTAACGTATGATGTGGACTGGAAGAAGAAACTAGCGCCTAGGAGCGTGAAAGCAAGAGCGAGTTTGAAGGCGACGGATCAGATCTGGCAAAGCGAAAGGCAGAAAGCGGAGCGCTCAGCAGCATGTTGTCCGTCTGGGAGAGGTGGGTGAAAAGGCAAGTTTCAGCGAGAAGGTTCGTGGCGTTGGAGAGGAGTTGTTGGAGCAGGATGCTGAGAATAGGCTGGGCGGAGAAGGTCACCAAGGAGGAATTGTATGGGAAGATTCAGCCCAAAGGGAATCTGCTCCAGAAGGTTCCCCCAGTGGAAGTTCCAGGTCTCCGGGCTTATTTGCCAGAGGAAGGACGACTTGAAAAATGGAGAGCCCGGTATTGGGCATAACGGTGGGTTCGAACAGGAGAGGCAGAGCCCAGAGAGAACAGGGAGCCGATGGATCAGCTTGGCACGGAGCTCGTCTACAGCAAGCAGGGCGCTCCACGCTCGAGAGGGAAAGATGGAAGGCGCTAGTGAGACGGGCATTGGACACCAACGGGCGCTGAGCCCATGGTTGATGGCAAGAGCCTCCCTGGTGTGTTCCCTCAGCAGGGGCCCGCCCACCTTTCTGGGCAGGAAAAGAGAGCCGGCAACCAGTGATGCTTCGGGCCGGCCAGGGAGCCAGGAGGCTGCGACCTCTCGCACATCAGCCCTTGACTTTCCAGCAGGCCATCACGGGCACGTGTCAGGACCAATGGCACGCAAATGAATGGCATTGGACAGGCGGGGCGAAAGAGCCCACCAATCGAGCCGATGGTGGCGTGCCCTTGGCATGCCAAAGGAGCCCTGATGGAAAATGGGCAGAAAGAGGGCCTGTGCTTCCCCTTTCTGGCCTCGACCTCCCAGAGCCTCCCTCCTTGGTGCACTCCCTGTGCAGCCGCTCCCCCTTCTGCGTGGGAAAAGGGGATGAGGCAGCTCTCTTGCTTCACGACGCTTGAGGAGACGGAGACGGAGACGGAGACGGGAGGCCTTCATCTCTCACGGGTGCGCTTGACTAGTGGGCAAGCAGCCACACCACTTCAGGGCCTCGGGCAGTGCTTGACAAGCTGTGTCCCGCCGGTCACAGGCCGCCCCCTGGGCTTCCACGCGCGTCCCATCAGACCTTCTCTTTCCAATTGCCCATGCGCAGGATGGCCAGAGTCCACTGGTTTCCGTCAACCTCCTCTTTCTTCCCACCTTTCTTAGGCAAGCGACACGCACGTAAAGCAAGGACACGTCGAGAGAGATGCACGTTCCTTGCGCACCACGCTGAGGCTGAGAGCCGTGTGCTCCCTCCGCCTCCATTCTAGGGGCTGCTATGGAAGAATGGGCACACCCCACAAGTCCTCAGGAGGCAAGGGCATTGAGCAAAAGTAGCCTCTGGCAGGAGACCACCTGGCTTCAAAGCCTCTTGTGGCTCACGCAGACGAAGGAGGGTCACTCCCGCGTCCTGTTTGCTCGCCTGCAGTGCCCAGCGCTGGGGCAAGAGTCTTGGCCGCCTGTGGGCTTCAGCCTGAATCAAAAGGCCACGAGAGGCAGGGCTAGCAGAGAATGGTTTCGATCCATCGACCTCTGGGTTATGGGCCCAGCACGCTCCCGCTGCGCCACTCTGCTCAGCACAGGGGCTGGGGCCCAGCGGGCAGCCTGGTGCTTCTCCTGCACCGATTGCCTGACGGCAAGGCGAGCACTGTGCTCGGAGGTGGCGCAAGCTGCCCGCAGGTGTCTCTGTGGCGCAATGGGTCAGCGCGTTCGGCTGTTAACCGAAAGGATGGTGGTTCGAGCCCACCCAGAGGCGGCGCGGTTAGGTGCCTGATGCTGTCTGCCCCTGTCTTACTGCAACCCCCCTCCTTTTGCCGCCACCACCACCAGCCTTCCCTTCTGGCCTCTTCCCCAGAAGAGCATGCTGGGCCAGTCCTTCACCATCTAAACTGCACAGCGTTCTTCAGATAAAAGAGCGGGAGAAAAGGTCGACAGTCAAACGGTTCGAGCCAACAAATGAGAGACCCCAATTGCAAGGATTTTGGTGCAGGCTTGTAGAAGAGACAGAGTAAACAGCCCGCTTGCTAAACAGGTCTCTGACCTCCTCCTCCTCATTTAGCGTGGCTCCGAAGATCTTTTGGGCTCAGTTGAGAGCACAGAGCTTCCACGAGACAGGAGCTGGAATGAAGAGCAATGTGGAAGCCCAGACAGGGCCTTCCTCCAGCTCTCGAGCTCGTGTGGAGGGAACTGCCTCGTTTTCCTTGTGTGAAAGGAGGTTCCACGAAGGAGTTTCTCCACGCATGACACAGTCCTTTGGAGCGAGCAGCCATTGTTTACATGCTCATCTCAACGTTCCCAGCAAAATTCCTCAGAAGGGGACTGGCACCTCTGGAGGCCTTTGCCAGTCGCTTGAGCAGCAGGCTTGTGCAAAGAAAAAGTCAGCCAAGCCCTGCCAAGTCGGCCGGAAGCAAACCTTTGAAGCGCTTGTCCGCAGCCAAAACTCAGAACTTCAGCTCCAAAAATGAGACGTGCCTGGAAGGAGTGGCAAGAAAGTCAGCAAATCGTCAGGCTCTTTCCTCTCCCGCTTCCTTCAGCCACTTGGTCCAAGATTTGGTGCAGACAGAGGAGTTGCGGCAACGATGTGTCTCTCCCTGTGACAATCGAAGAACGTCATCCCTGTCTCATGCCTTGCCAGGGAAGCGCGGCCATGCCGCCCAAGCCTGAGTCCCCTCCCGGCTGAGCCAGCGCACAGCCAGGCGGGCCAAGGGCAGAGTGAAGGGGGCGCCACATCCCGTGCCCCTCAGGGCCAAGCAGAGCTGCCTAGCACCCCAAGAGCCAGTGACAAGACACAAGAAAGCAAGCGCATCCGACTGCAAGAACAAGACGACGAGTGCCCTAACCGGCCATGTACCCGAGGGGCTGACAAGGATACCGAAGGCGAGATGGAGAGCGCAGCGCGAGGAACTGCTGGCGGACGAGCAAGCGGGACTCGGGAAAGATAGAAGGAGCAGACAGCCGATATGGCAAGCGAGCCTGAGAGCGCAGAGAGCTGGACGAAAGGACCGGCACGTCGACAGTCGCCTCGTCCCTTCTCGGAAGGCGTTTGACAGGAGAGATGAGAAAGTCACTCGTCAGGTGATGGGGTCGTCCGGAGTGGACGGCAGACTGATACGGTTGCTGGAGGATACGGAGGAGGGTGAGGCGGCAGCGGCGAGCATGCGCGCAGAGATGGGAAGTTGGTTTAGAAGGAGGAGAGGTACGAGAGAAGGCGCTCCCCTAGCGCCGTGCGAGTTCATCACGCCCCCTCGAGAGAGCGATGGACAAGATCAAGGAAGAGGGAGAAGGGCTATCTGTGCAGGTCAAGAAAAACACCAAGTTGCGGTCGGCGGGTGAGGTAGTCATCGTGGAAGAAGATGAAGAGAAGCTAGGGAGAAGGGTGCAGGCGCTAAGCGGGGAAGGGAAAGGGCACGGGCCCATTCTGACCATCGCTTGGTAATTGGCGATAAGGAAATAGGGAGGAAGATCAGCGGCGAGGGGCTCGAAGGAGACAACGTAGAGAAGTTCACGCATCCGGCTAGGGGCGTAACGTATGATGTGGACTGGAAGAAGAAACTAGCGCCTAGGAGCGTGAAAGCAAGAGCGAGTTTGAAGGCGACGGATCAGATCTGGCAAAGCGAAAGGCAGAAAGCGGAGCGCTCAGCAGCATGTTGTCCGTCTGGGAGAGGTGGGTGAAAAGGCAAGTTTCAGCGAGAAGGTTCGTGGCGTTGGAGAGGAGTTGTTGGAGCAGGATGCTGAGAATAGGCTGGGCGGAGAAGGTCACCAAGGAGGAATTGTATGGGAAGATTCAGCCCAAAGGGAATCTGCTCCAGAAGGTTCCCCCAGTGGAAGTTCCAGGTCTCCGGGCTTATTTGCCAGAGGAAGGACGACTTGAAAAATGGAGAGCCCGGTATTGGGCATAACGGTGGGTTCGAACAGGAGAGGCAGAGCCCAGAGAGAACAGGGAGCCGATGGATCAGCTTGGCACGGAGCTCGTCTACAGCAAGCAGGGCGCTCCACGCTCGAGAGGGAAAGATGGAAGGCGCTAGTGAGACGGGCATTGGACACCAACGGGCGCTGAGCCCATGGTTGATGAGGACGATGGCAAGAGCCTCCCTGGTGTGTTCCCTCAGCAGGGGCCCGCCCACCTTTCTGGGCAGGAAAAGAGAGCCGGCAACCAGTGATGCTTCGGGCCGGCCAGGGAGCCAGGAGGCTGCGACCTCTCGCACATCAGCCCTTGACTTTCCAGCAGGCCATCACGGGCACGTGTCAGGACCAATGGCACGCAAATGGATGGCATTGGACAGGCGGGGCGAAAGAGCCCACCAATCGAGCCGATGGTGGCGTGCCCTTGGCATGCCAAAGGAGCCCTGATGGAAAATGGGCAGAAAGAGGGCCTGTGCTTCCCCTTTCTGGCCTCGAGCTCCCAGAGCCTCCCTCCTTGGTGCACTCCCTGTGCAGCCGCTCCCCCTTCTGCGTGGGAAAAGGGGATGAGGCAGCTCTCTTGCTTCACGACGCTTGAGGAGACGGAGACGGAGACGGAGACGGAGACGGGAGGCCTTCATCTCTCACGGGTGCGCTTGACTTGTGGGCAAGCAGCCACACCACTTCAGGGCCTCGGGCAGTGCTTGACAAGCTGTGTCCCGCCGGTCACAGGCCGCCCCCTGGGCTTCCACGCGCGTCCCATCAGACCTTCTCTTTCCAATTGCCCATGCGCAGGATGGCCAGAGTCCACTGGTTTCCGTCAACCTCCTCTTTCTTCCCACCTTTCTTAGGCAAGCGACACGCACGTAAAGCAAGGACACGTCGAGAGAGATGCACGTTCCTTGCGCACCACGCTGAGGCTGAGAGCCGTGTGCTCCCTCCGCCTCCATTCTAGGGGCTGCTATGGAAGAATGGGCACACCCCACAAGTCCTCAGGAGGCAAGGGCATTGAGCAAAAGTAGCCTCTGGCAGGAGACCACCTGGCTTCAAAGCCTCTTGTGGCTCACGCAGACGAAGGAGGGTCACTCCCGCGTCCTGTTTGCTCGCCTGCAGTGCCCAGCGCTGGGGCAAGAGTCTTGGCCGCCTGTGGGCTTCAGCCTGAATCAAAAGGCCACGAGAGGCAGGGCTAGCAGAGAATGGTTTCGATCCGTCGACCTCTGGGTTATGGGCCCAGCACGCTCCCGCTGCGCCACTCTGCTCAGCGCAGGGGCTGGGGCCCAGCGGGCAGCCTGGTGCTTCTCCTGCACCGATTGCCTGACGGCAAGGCGAGCACTGTGCTCGGAGGTGGCGCAAGCTGCCCGGACGTGTCTCTGTGGCGCAATGGGTCAGCGCGTTCGGCTGTTAACCGAAAGGATGGTGGTTCGAGCCCACCCGGAGGACGCGTGGTTAGGTGCATGATGCTGTCTGTCCCTGTCTTACTGCAACCCCCCTCCTTTTGCCGCCACCACCACTAGCCTTCCCTTCTGGCCTCTTCCCCAGAAGAGCATGCTGGGCCAGTCCTTCACCATCTAAACTGCACAGCGTTCTTCAGATAAAAGAGCGGGAGAAAAGGTCGACAGTCAAACGGTTCGAGCCAACAAATGAGAGACCCCAATTGCAAGGATTTTGGTGCAGGCTTGTAGAACAGACAGAGTAAACAGCCCGCTTGCTAAACAGGTCTCTGACCTCCTCCTCCTCCTCATTTAGCGTGGCTCCGAAGATCTTTTGGGCTCAGTTGAGAGCACAGAGCTTCCACGAGACAGCACTGCCAGGAATCTTTCTGCCACTCGCTGGCTGGCTGGGGACACAGGAGGGGCAGGTCTGGCTGTTTAAAAAGGTCCCCTGTGCTATTGTGCACTTGTTTGCTCCTCCCCTGTCCTCACCTTGTCCTGTAGGCACACACTTAGTGGACACCTGTGCTGAGCTAATGCCCCTGTGGCTGCCTGGCCTGGGCCTCTGCCTCTTTTGCTGGTGGCCAACCTCCAGAGGGAGAGATTTGGCCTCAGGCTGGGCTCTGGCCTGTATAGCTCCACTGTCCCTCTACAATCATTTACAGTCGTATTACTAAACCCCTCCCCCGCACACTTAAATCCTGCTCCTGGGTGCACACACACCACATGGCAGTGTGTGTACAGGGAAGCTGGGCATGCACTGGCTGCATGCATTGGCCCAGAACCCCCTAAATCTAGACATGAGTGGGCCAGGCTAACACCAGCAATACTGCCATGGATCAGAAGGTGGCCCTGAGAATGAAGGGATGAGACATTCACAGAGTGACACTTGAGTGGCTGAGGGTTCAGAGCCAGTTCAGAGCCAGTACAGCCAAATGAAGGGGAAGTTGTAGGAAGCAGTCCAGTGAGAGCTGGGAGGGGAAAGCCCAGGAGTACTGGGTATAAGGTCCCTCCTGGGCTGGGACCAGAGGGAGGATGGGCCTAGGTTCCATCACCAGCCACTGAGGGTATGGTATAGACTGGGCCTCTGACAGGGAATGAGACAACTGCCTGGGTCACTGTGGGAGTGACAGAGAATTGAAGGAGTGTGTCCCAGAAGTGGGGAAATGCCAAGTTACCCGGACAAATCCTGAGTCAGAAGCTGGACAATTGTAGCTTCTGCCGGCAAGAGGTGCTGCCACAGCGAACAGGAGGGGTGTAGTCAGAGCATGGGCCTCATCTTGATAGAGCTAATGCCTCAGCTAAGCCATCCAGCAGTGAGCTGCTGCTCCATTGCACTGAACAAATGAAGAGAAGAAGAACACGCACATGGACACCAGCCCCTCACTTGTCCTGACACACTGTCAGAGAAAGGCAGAAGAAGGGCTTGTCTGTGTTTTGGAACCTGGGAGCTTTCTTATCCTAAGCAAGAATCATACCCTGAAATGACCCTCAGAAAAGAGGTGCTGGGTGTTCTTCAGAACCACATTTGACCAAATAGCCAGTTGCTGATACAAACAAGAAGTAGTCCTGTGGGACCCTATAGATTAACAGATATTTTGAGTCATAAGCTTCTGTGCACAAAGACCCGCTTCTTTAGATGTACTGATATGTACTGCACCAAACTTCAGGACTAATGCTGCTTTGCAGATGTAGCCTTTGTGTCCCTGAGCCTGAGCTATGGGGCAGCTGCAGGGAAGTTGTGGTCTCTGGAATGAGTTCAGTGAGTCAGAAGAGCTCTTTCAGCTAGAAGTGAGTTAGCTCAAGTGGCAGAGAGCTTGCTTAGCATGAGAGAGACAGTGGCATTAATGCCCACGTTCCCCAGGGGGAGATGTGTTTTTATTTGTTCTTCTTCAAGGCAGTGTCAGGCCAAGGGCTAAGTGCTTCTAGTGCCCCTTTCCCCTTATGACTTGGTAGCCCCCCACTAAAACAAGCCCATGAAGGGGAGAAAGTTGCTGGTCCCAGACATCCTAAATGCTATTCAAACCCATCAATATTTTTATAAACATGTCACTTCTTATTTAATATTTGAGAAAGAAAAATATCACTAGCATGGAAATTCTTTCCCTTAACACCCATTCACATCACGTGGTACACCAGTGCTCCCGAGACCAGTCTGGGAAACACTGGCTTAGGAGCAGCACATGGGATCTTTCCCAGTGCAGAAGACAATATGCTGCCTTTATGATAGACCCAATGTGGAAAGCAGCATATGGAAACTGGAAACACACAAATGATATAGGCGCATGGACAGTACAGACAGAATGAGCCACTCAGCTTTTCACACAGATCTCACCTGGCCATTTGGTAGAAGACTTGGTGAACCAGAGAACAGTGAGTCACACGTTCATATTACAGACCAGTAATGTCACATGGGGTCCCCTAATACTGGCCCAGAGGTGGGGGTAACATAAAGGGAGGTGTCGAGGTCCCCAGCTGGGAACAATGGACCCCAGAAGGTTTGCTGGGCAGCAGGGCTTCTACCTTTCTTTTTCTCCTCTGGGCTCCTATGGCTTTCTCCAGGAGATACCCCTTGGGACATGTGGTTAAAGGACATTAATCAGCAAGAGTGGCAAAAAGGTTGGAGTTCCGCTGTCAGCATGGAGACATCAGAGACTCCTTTAGATGAGGTTATAGGAACACTGCATTTTCCACACCTTTTACAACCTCAGCAGCCACTTCCAGATGTTCCAGTTGCACTACAATCTACCCGTGTTAGGGAGCTTTATGCAGGCTAGTCCATTCAGCACAGGGTGTATTTGTAACCCACACACCCAGAGGTATGTTTCAGTCCCCCATGTAATGGCAGTTACACAGAAAAAGCCTGAGTCTCCTTAGACAACAGGCTTTTAGCTCAAGCTGCTGAGATTCATCCCTTAAAGTCCAGAGATTCCAGGTTTGAATCCACCTGTTGGCAGTTACACAATCCCAGGGCAGGACTGTAGCTGGAGGAGATACCTTTAGTTTAGTTGGTGCAGATAATCAAGTGTGGAAAGCGTGCAGTGTGTGCTCCAGCACAGCCTGTACTATCCCACTTGGAGACCTTGGCAACTGCTCCCAGGCTGGCTCACATGGAAGTCTGACCTGCCCTGCTCTGCTCCCCAGTTAGCTGGGTTAAACTTCCCTTGGCTGCACATGCAGAAGCTGCAATCACAGGTGTCAGCAGAGCCCGTAGTTGGAAGGGAGCCTGAAACATCAGCCTGTATTTCAGAGGCCTGCTGTGCAAGCTAAGGCCTGGGCTAAAGAAAGGGGCAAAACTTGCTAAAGTAGTCGGGTTGTGGGCCATAGGCAGGCCCTGTTCCCGGACTCTGGCCAGAACTGGGCGGATATTGCAGAAAAATGTCCCAGAAGCACTAGGCCCAAGCCATGCAAGCCTATTCCAGAGCCCTGCCAGAACACCCCTCCCCCTCACCTCTCTCCCACCAGCATACTCCCCACAGATAGAAAGATCAGACTGGTCCGGCCTTGGGGCAAGGTGTGACATGATTGCATTCTGATGTGAACATACAAAACACTGAGAAATTTGGGGTGATGCCTATGGATGCTGGCAGCACTCAGAACCTCCAGCCCGTTCACTTACGGGGTAGCATGGAGCTAGAGCGGTCAGGGAATCTGCTTTATGCCCATTGTGCTGCTGAGTGGGAACTGCCTGAGATATTCACCTCCAGGCTGTTTGCACCCCAAAAAGACCTTCTTCACACACTCCCAAGCCCCTCTCCAAGACCTGTCCCAATGTCCAAGGGGCTGCTCTATGGATTGTCTGTGAAGCCACCTTCCTGGCTGAGTCAGCTGAACCCCACCCGCTCAGGTCCTCTGGGCCCTGGTGCACACTGCAGCGTTAGGTTTCAATCCCTGCCTGCCCACACTGTAGCTGGGCACAGGAGGTGGCGGGCTAATGTTGGTGGCCAGCAGGAGCCGGGAGCTGTTAGCTGTCTTTTGACTCTGTGTGGGCAAGAAAGGACAACTTGTTTCCAGCAACAGAGGAGGGTGGGGAGAAAAGAAAGGCTCTGCAAAGTCATGGACCAAGTCATCCCTCAAACCCACCCCATATGCTGCAGCTGGAAGCAGCTCCTGTCCGTTCCCTCCCACACAGATTACAAACCCTGACATAAATCTGGGCATGATGTGTGACCCTGCAGGCTGTGTTCTGCTGGATTCCTACAGAACTTGCTCAAACTTGAGTAATTTTGCCAGGTGTCCCATATTCAGCAAATGAAAACATGGTGACGCTAGGGAAGGTGCTGCCTTGGATTGTGGAAGAGACCCCTACCTTGCCGCTTACAACAGTGTTCAGTCTTCTCCAGCTCTACAAATGCGCGTCTACATCCTTAGCCATTCAGAGTCTTGCCCTCTACTTAAGTGCCAAAATTAACAAGCCATAGAACTTTACAGCAAAATCCTCACCTCCAACCACATGCTTCTCCAGCTTTTCACCCTCTCCCACTTTCTCCCTCCTCTGCGTACAGCACCACTGACAGCTGTGGAACGCAGATCATGATTGCAGTGACTCCTCGCTCAGGGTACAATCAGGACAGGGGTGTTGCCCTCCGGCACAGTAAGGTGGCCAGCACTTGATTGGCCCTGCACCAAAATGTTAGTAAGTAGTAGCCAAACCAGCTGATCCACTCACCCAGAGAGGAGGGGTAACAAATAGATGAATAAGGTTTGGCTCATTCCATCTCTTCCTGTCTAGTCACCTGAACGCAGCAGAGTAATTTCCCTGGAGGTACCATTATGCAACCCCAGCTGTGGGCAGGCAGGGAAGTCGGGGCTCTGACTAGTGCAGCTCTCACTGAGCAGAGGCCAGTGAGGGACCATGGCTGGCTTGAATCTCTGGTGACCGGGGCCAATCAAGGAATCGGCTTGGGACTCATCAAGCAGCTTCTGAGGAACTGGAACCCACCAGAGTGGGTGTTTGCCACCTGCCGGGACCCAGTGGGAGAGCGAATGCAGGTGAGAACATCACAAGGGGAGATGGAGTTAGTAGTAGCTAGAAGGGGAAGCGGAACCTGCTTAAGGGGCTTCCAGTCTCAGGGGTGCCGGGACCCACACACCAGAGCAGGCCGTGACTGCAGACACTGCTCTGGCTAGAAGGTGCGCAGCTGCACCCAAACTACCTCTACACCTGGCAGCTCAAATCCCAGAGCACCGAGGATGTGGCAGCACTGGCTGG
Organism: Carettochelys insculpta; assembly: GCF_033958435.1. Taxonomy (NCBI): domain Eukaryota; kingdom Metazoa; phylum Chordata; order Testudines; family Carettochelyidae; genus Carettochelys; species Carettochelys insculpta. Next base: position 156,444 of record NC_134158.1, on the reverse strand, counting down.
GCCTGGGCTAACTACCCAGGGGCTGTGGACAGGCTCGCCCAGCATAGGTACTTAGTGACTATAGCACAGCTATACCCAGTCCTGCCAGCCTCCAGAGAGCCCAGATTATGAGTTCAACCCCTCCCTTGTCTGCCGCTACCTCAGCCCTCTGCCTTCTCAGCTCTGCTCCCGCACCCAGCCTGGGGAACTGTAGGCTCCGAGTAACTTCTGGGTCATGGCATCAGCTCCTTCCACAGCTGACAAATTCCCCACTCACAACCAGCTGATGAGAGCTTGTGACACTGGCAGCCACCAGCTGCTGGGAGGGGACTCCCTTTACCACCCCTGAGGGAACTGCCCTCCAACACCTTCCTCCCAATCCCTATCAGTCTCCCTCCTACCTCCACATTCCCGTCCAATTCCTAGCCCTGCCTGCTGCTCCCCCATGCCCTGCTCCTCCCCAGCATCCCCATTCCCAATGGCCCACCCGTGCTGCACAGTCTGTGTGCCTGGCCTAGTCATGGGACACAGATTTGCAGAGGGCACTGAAGGAACACAGGTGTGTCTGTGATGGGGAAGTGATTTGGGTCCATGACTCCATCTCACTGAATTACATGATGGCAGTGTAAATGTTCAGGGGCGATTAGAATGCTCCTCTGGACCCATAACCTCAGGGCAGGACACTGCACAAAAAGTATTGGCAGAGGAAAGCAGTAAGACATTGACTTGGTGCCAAGGGTCAGAGGGGATCTGGACTGTGCCCGGCCTGGCCCTGGGTGTGGGCCCAATGTCCATAACCATGAACTTTATTCTTTTTTAGGAATTGCACAACCTAGCAGCCAAACTTCCAAACCTGGTGATCGTTGTGCTCAGTGGGTGCCCAGTTCCAGGCCCAGAGCTGAGGTTCCCTCTCCCCGCGGCATGTTCTTCCCATTCCTATACCCCTCCATGTCCCTGTCTCCAGGCCCTCCCGCTCCCAGTGAGAAGAACAGGACCAGAGTCAATAATCACTGAGATCCCATTGACCTTACCTAGATCCAGAGGAGCAGGGGTGAGTGAAGAGTCTGGCTGGGTAGGTTGGCTCTGGAGAGGCTGGAAAGCCCAAGGGATACCCTGTGGCAGGCCTCTCATGTGAGAATCACACATGGGCAGCTCTGTCCAGCATTCTTACCCCTGGGATGGAGCCTTGCAGTCCAGCTGGGGACTGCTCTCACCTACAATGCATCACAAACAATTTTAAATCATCCACTTCCTTTGTCTAAGTCAGACCAACGCCACATTTAGGAACTAATCATTAACTCCAGCACATTTACATTTTCTAGGCTACTCAGATTGGCCAAGGAACTGGTCATAATTGTCTCTCTAAATTAGCCTTTCCTCTTGTTGCTCCAGCACAGCTCCCCATGCCTGGACCCAGCAGCAGTCCCCACCCCCCAACTCCCTTCCCCAACCCCTCTCCCACCTCTGAGCCCAATGTAAGAAGCCCTCTGGCCCAGGGAGACATGCTCTGGTGGGAGTGACATCAGAGAGGAGGAATCATGCACTTGACCCCCTGATCTGTCAACGTAGAAGTCACAGACCCAGCCAGCATCAAGGAGGCAGCACCCAGAGTTGAGGTACACCTGAAAGGCTCGGGGCTCAGTGTGCTGATAAACAACGTTGGGATACTGAAGTTGAACATGCTGGAGTTGGAGACACCAGAGGACGTGGCCCTGGTGTATTCAACCAAAGTGATTGGGCCCTTGCTGATGAGCCAGGTAAGGGTCCTGACAGGGAGCACGTGGCCAGATGCACCAGGGTTTGATTGTGCTTGGGCCAGGAGTCCTCCCTTCCCTAGGTTTGGGTAACTGGATCAATGTGGGGCCTTGGCTGGTAGCACAAAGGCTACAAGTGCATTATGGGACTTGAACCACTCAGAAATGAAACCTCACCCCCAGATCGCTGTATGGCCCTGGCTCTACAGCACACAGCATTTCAATCCCTCAATTTTCAACATCCAGAGCATCAGTGCAAGGACAGTGCCATGCATGAGGCCCCTGTTACCTCATACAAGAGACCTCTTGTCTCCCCAATCCCACCATTATGTGTGGCATTGTGGCTCTCCCTACACCCCACAGCTGGGGCCCTGCTGGCAGAAGGGCACCTGTCTCCTCAGGGGACGAGGGTGATTGCAGTGTGCAGCTGCAAGATGGTCTCTGGCTGCCCGGGCTGAGGCTCCTGGGCACAGGGCCACAGCCAGGAACTAGGGGTCATGGACCCGTGAGAGCAGAAACATATCTTTTCTCCTTGACGAATAGGCCCCAGTGGGATGAGCAGCAGGAAGGGGCTATCAGGGCTGTTTCCCTCTTTTACCAAGGCACTGAGTGCTTGTGAGCATCTGTCTAAGGCCCCTGGACCCCCTGGGCAGCTCATGATGCTCACGAATGGAGGTCTGGGTCTGAACACCGGCAGCTGTCCTCCCCATGCCCTGCCCCCACTCAGCCTCTTCCCCTGATGCCCCACCCACACTGCACCCCCCCACTCACACTTCAGCCCCACCCTGAGGGAATTTTTGAGTCAGTTGCAAGAGGAACTGGCACTAACTCGACGGCCCAAAAATGAGCTTCCCCATGTGTTCACTACAAAGCCATCTCAGTGCTGGGTGCTCAGCAGAGTGATGGTCCCCAGGAGGGCTCACCTAGGCTGCCTTGTGAGCAGCAGGCCTGCTGACCCTGCATGTGGTGGAGCAGAAGGGGCTGGGGGGCAGGACAGGCTCAGAGGCTCCATGCAGGGTGGGTCTGTCACTGGCCTGTGTGCAGAGACCCAGTCCGGCACAGGCCAGGGAAGCAGGGCTTGTGTGGCCAGAGGCCGGGGGGGTTCAGGCACCTGATCCAGAGCCAGCACAGACGTTAGCTTCATGCCAAGGGCAGACGATGGGCAGGTGCCTCACAACAGGGGAAAGAGATTCTTCCAACCCCCGGCAGGGCTGTGGGGAGGCTCTGTGCCCTTCCTGGTCCTCATCCTTCCACTCCTCTCCCCCCACACCCTAGCTCCTGGCTGGGCATCTTGGACCCTTCCTCCTCCCCAAAGTAGGTGGTTGGGGGAGCAGCATCTAGCCTGAGTCTCTGAGCCTGAGGGCTCCTGACTAGGACATAGTGAGGGTCCCCGTAGGTGTCCACATGACTCTTACTGTGCCCTGGCTCTGACTTTCAGCCAGGCCCAGGCAAAGCCTCCTTGCTGAAGATCCGTCACTGAGCCATGGTCAGAGCCATGTGGGCAGCTGTGGGGAACCACAGACTCCCCCATCTGCCCTGGATGGGGACTCTGAACACAGGGACATGACTTGGGGATCATTGTTGGCCCCTACAGGGTATGAATAGGATCCACAGCTCTGCACACCTGCCTGGGTGGGGCTCCTGCTTCTGGCCTGGCCAGGGGCTGGGCATCAACCGGAAGAGCAGAGACCCATTCCCTTCTGGTGCCCTGCCTCACGAGCATGATGCTGGTTCCTTTTCTGACCCCATGGCTGCTCTGCTCTCCCCACTGCCCAGGCCTTCCTGCCCTTGCTGAAGCAGGCTGCCCAGGGAAGCCCCCAGAGAGGGCTGAGCTGCAGCAAGGCGGCCGTCGCCAACATGTCCAGCATGGCTGGCTCCATCCAGAATGTCTGTGGCTGGGAAATGGTCCAAATCATCTCCTATCGCTGCAGCAAGGTACAGGGCACACCCAGCAGGGCCTGACCGCTGGCTGGGTTTGCTACTTACACAAATTCGCGTCGCTTGGTGTGTTCCCCTTATTCCCCATCCTACTTCCACCACTCCAGCCTCCAGTCCCGTGTTGGGCAGGGCCGGCAGTTTGTTGCCTGTCTGCAATTCACTTAGACTTCAGAGCAGAGCTCCCATCCGGTGAGGAAGTTTCTGTTGTGCCTGTATCCCGCTGGAGAAATCCCCACACTGTGATGGGCTGGGAGCAGCTCAGACCCCGTCTAGCCAGTCTCAGCTCAGGGAAGAACCATTGAAGAGCTCTTAATTCTACCCCCTCCCGGGGTGGACATACCCCATCTAGACACCAACCCCAGTTCAGCTCCAGGGGGCCAAATCCTCACGGTGCCTGCAAGAGTTGTGAGGGAACCCAAAGGAGCATCGATGTCACAGTTCCACTTTCCCCTATTGGCCCAGATCCTGCATATCCAAGAGCAGCTTAAGCACGGCTCTCAGGTGTGATCACCTGTCACAGGTCACTGGAGGCCTCAGCATCAGTGGCTTATCAAAGTGCAGCTACACCCGCATCTCTATGGCTTGCTGTCATAATTGAGAGCACAAGAGAGTGCAGCTCACAGTAGTGTTTTCTTCTCACAAGTGCTTCCTACGAGCTGAGTGCTTGGGCAGCCATCCAGGAGAAATTCAAATGCTGCCCAGCTGATTAGCAGAGCACCCGCAGCTGGCAGCATGTGTTTCTATTGGCGGTGCCCATCTGCACATGCCTCAGTGTACATAAAATTTATTCTGCATGTAGAAAGATGAAATTAAAAGGAATGTTGCTCTCACCCCTTTGTCTGTCTGTCCCACCTCTCCCTTCAGGAGTGTTGGTCGTTTCCTACAGGATGCATGACCTCCCCCACACTCTGCTATCTCTGCTCATGGCATCTTGTCCTCAGGTGGCTCTGAACATGCTCACCAAGTGCCAGGCCTTGAGGTACAGCAGAGATGGGATCCTGAGTGTTGCTGTCCATCCTGGCTGGGTGCAGACAGACATGGGGAATTTCAGCTCCATCCAGGTCAGTACCTTGCTGGGAGAGGCCAGTGGTAGCCACATGTTGAGGCAGATGTTCTTTGTAGGGGTAATGGTCATGCTGGAACCTGTCCTGCCCTCCACCTCTGCCCTCTGTGGAGGGATTGTGTCCCACTCAGATTCCCTCAGGGATTTAATGTTGTGCCCTGGGCTTCCAACCTCCTGCTGCCGCTTGCTTAGTTCCTCAAGATGCTGGCATCCCAGAGTGAAGGGGAGCAGAGCTGCTGCTGTGGGGAGCTGGACAGTAGGAATTTGTTGTCATGGGCATCATCTCACAGATACTGGCATGGGGGTCCAATCTGTGATCTCCACCTAGTATCCTCATGTACCCCAAATCCCAACTCCCAGCCTGGACCCTGGATCCCTTCTACACCCCACTCCCAACCCAGAGCCTAAACCCACTCCAGCGCTCCAGCCCACAGCCTGGACCCCCATCCTCACACCTACCCCCTGTCCCGAGCACCTTCCACACCCAGCGCTCCCTTCTGGCAACCCAAATCCCTAATTTCCAGCATCTCCCTAAAGCCTGAACTCCCAGCCAGAGCCCTCACATTCCTGCACCCCAACCCTCTGTCCCAGCCTGGAGCCCCTCCCTCACTCAGACCTCTTGCCTCCACTCTCACCACATGAATTGTGTTATGTGCACCAGGGTGCAGGTGAGGTGTCACATAACAGCTGCGTGTTGCACTTCCCTTTGCCTTGAGACACATAAGAAAATTCATGCCACTGAGGGGAGGGAAAGCTCAAGGGAACACCAGCTGGACCCTGTCTGTGGGCCCCTGGTGCTCTGGGTCACTCCCAGAGCAGGCTCGCCCCCACTCACTCTGCTTTCCCCCCACAGCACCCAATTACGGTGGACGAGAGTGTCCGAGGGATGCTGCAAGTGCTCTCCACGCTCTCCGAGAAGGACAACGGGGACTTTGTGGCCTGGGAAGGGAAAGTTCTCATCCCTGATGAGATGTTCCCAGCCCTGCTCCAGGAGCCTCAGGCCAGCCTGTTCCAGGCACCACGCTGTCAGCCATGCCTGTGTCCTCAATAAACCCACTGAGCTAAGGCAGCAGCCCTGACTGAGACTGGCATGTTCTGTCCTCTCCTGGAAGCCACCAGCTGCGCCCGGGTGGAGCTGCCATGTGATCATTGGTTCCTCCCCCCACAGCCAAAGACCAGAGCTGGCCTGCAAGGGACGACCTTTGGGTGGCCTGCTGGGATGGGGTGGCTGGTGGTGGCAGCCAGGGGTGGGGAAAACACCCAGGACTTCACTGCTTCAGGCAAGAGGCCCAGAGAGAACCCATAGGCACTGACATCCCTTCTCCCAGTCTCATGCAGAGTATTGATTTAGCCACACCGAGCTACCCCGGCTGATGCTTTCTAACCTGGGCCAAGAAGCCCCTACCCCCAAAGCACCCCAGAAGGCTCTGGGATGGGGTGGGCAGGAGCCTCTGTATACGCTGGATCTCTCTCTTCACGTGTCTGTTATACAGGAGGATTCTCTGGGCACAGCTGAGAGAGCCAAATCAAGGCAAATTGATTTAAAAAGGGTATAGAGGTGAGGGCCAGGGATGTGTGCCCCCTCTGGGGTGGAGCAGGCCACAAGACCCCTTCAACTCTAGACATTGTCTGGTTCTGGACAGGCAGCACCGTCTACAGGACCGAATCCACTTTGAACAGGGCTGCAGGTAGGCAGCATATGGGCCCAGGCCCCAGGGCAGGGTTGGCTGCAGCCCAAACAGGCAATCAAAGTCTAAGCCCCAGCCCTAAGTCAGGGCAGGGCTGCAGTTCACTAGTCAGGCTCAGCCCTTCCAGTAGAGCAGAGCTCACACAGTCTGTGTAGGGGCCCTGGGGCAGGGCTGGGTCACCGTTAATCAGGCTCAGCACCTTGTTAGCAGGGTTGAGCAGTCCAAACAATATCCGGGCCCCGGCGCTGAGTTGCTGGGCTGAGCCCATGAACAGTACATGAGCCCGAACCCAGGGGCAGGGATGAGGGGTTCACACATTGTACCAGTGGGTTTTCCCTGAAGCGGTATAGAGCAGTGAGTGCAGGTTGGGAGAGGCAAAGCAGAGGGGGAGGGGGCACAGGCACACCCCCTCCACTGTGCCCCAGCCCAAGGCCCAAACCACAGCTCACGCCACAGCTGGTCTGTGGGGATCCCCCAAAACACACCCACATGGGCTCTGGGGGCACAGTCCCCAAGCTGCCTCCTACCTCCACCTTCCTTGGCTCAGAGCCCCACTGAAGGTTGTCTGGGAGACCGGGCAGCTCTATGTCCTCCGGGTAAGTAACCGCCGGCAGGTCCAGAAATTCGGACATGTCCACATCATTGGGTAGTGGACTGACACAAGGGCTGTAGGCTCAAGCTGGTCTGGGGCTCCTGGGTAGCTGTCAGCCAGCAGGCTCACAAGCTTGGGTAGGTCCGGGATGCCTATGTAGCTGTTGCCAACAGGCTCACAAACTGGGGCAGGTCCTGGATGCCCTGAAATTGGCCTTTGTTCCCCACTGGACCAAGCCCGGCTGCTGTCAGGGCAGCTACTGCTGTGTCTCATACCCTCCTGCTCACCTCCCACTGAGCCAGCCCCTGAAAGGCCTGTCAGACACAGCGTGAAAGTGCATCAGAGAGAAAGCCGTGCTAATCTATATACTATCAAAACACAAAAGCAGTCCAGTAGCACTTTAAAGACTAATGAAATAACTTCTTAGGTGATGGGCTTTCGTGGGACAGACCCACTTTTGTCCCATGAAAGCTCACCTCATAAACTATTTTCTTAGTCTTTAAAATGCTACTGAACTGCTTTTTTTGTTTTGATAGTGTGGAAGTGGATGGGCTGTTAGTAGAGGGAGGGGGTCCTCCTAATTTGCACTACCTTTCCCCACCAGCAGCCCCCCAAACCTGGTGCTGCACCAAATGGGCTGGAAAAATGCAGCTAATTATGAACTTCATTGTCACCCGCTATTTCCCACTGGGCCTAGCCTGCCCCTGCCTGAGCCACTCACCAGTCTGTCCCACTCTCCTCCTCATCCAGCATCTTAACTTTCCACCTCCAGAGAAGGCTGTGACCAGAAGACAACATCTTAGACAGCTCAGCCAACCAAATCCCAGCTTCTACCTCTGTCCACCCCACAGCCCCCACTGTCTGTTGTCCATCTGCTCCTTGCTGCTCTTGGGCTCTTCCTCTGAGATTCCACTGCCCCACCTCTGGCTCCCCCCGCCCTGCCCCGTCAGTGGAGCTACCAGAGCCAAGGGGCCAGGCACCTGCCACTATTTCCTGCCTGAGGGGAGCAGGAGGTGGCCTGGGGGAGGACATGAGGCAGACCCCTGTAGGGCATCAGGGGGGAGGCGGGGACAGAGCAGAGCAGGACACCATTTCAAAGGTAGAGCAGACGGGGAATGACGGGGGATACCAATTGGCTGGAACTTCACCCCTGGGTCCCAAACGGTGGCAGCAACCAGCATGTGCGCGGAGCAGTGACCATGCCACAGCCTCAGTGTTTTCCCCAGCAAGGACAGCCTTTGAGTGACAAGCTCAGCCTCCCCTCTCACACATGCTGCCCACACATAACTGAAACACAAACCTTGCTGCAAGCAAAAGTTGAACCTGAGCAGGGAAACCTGTTGAATTTCTGGTCCAATATCTTAACCACTTGGCCATCACAGCTGAGAGAGTGGGACTGTCCCAAAGCCAGAGACACTGGCAAACCATCACAGGGCCCAGGCCTCATATCATTGGCAATACAAAATTCAAACAGCACTCTGGCTCATAGCACACGGGGGATTTGGTTCTCTCTGTAGTTAGCCGTGTGCAATGGCACAAGAGATCACTTTGTAGCATCTCCCCGTCCCAGTGGGAAAGGGAACAGCTCTGATCTGGAGGCCGAATTTAAAAGAGGAAGTCAGGGCCTTGGATGAAACTCATGGATCGGATGCAGGACTCAGGACCCTTTCCCCAACTGTATTTATATACCCCCATCTGACACTGTGTGCTGCTTAAGCTGTCTCGCTGCCTCCAGCATGCTCTGAGCTCAGGGGCATGTGGGTGACCTGCCCTACAGCTGAGAGGGCATCAAGCCCCTCCTGCCAGTACACCCCCGGGAGCAGAGCCATTGTGCTCTAGAGTGAGCTAAAGCACAGCAGGGTTGAGTGAGACGCTGTGGCTATGTTCCTTACCACATGCTGGAGCTGCCTTCCATCAGAGCTTTAGTTTGCTCTCTGCAAACCACTCGACGTGTTCCTCTTTTGGCCTCTCTGTCGATTGCAGCCAGTGAGGACAGGACAGGCTACCCCGACCAAGGCTGCTGGCTGATGTTTGTGTTTCTCACTGAAAGGTACCACGGGCTGTCTCAGTCCAGGAACTCATGGGAGCAGGGAATGCTGAGTCACAAGCCAGCCTTAGAAGCAGGAATCCGTGCCACGATAGAAACGAGATGCTGTGTTTATTGCTGGTTTCAATGGGGGAACTTCTGTGACATGCAGTGCCCCAAGAATCTCAGCTGGGCTCTTCTTTGCCCTGACATGTGGATGGTTAACCTGGTACAGGAGTGGCCAGAGGGCTAAGTGCTGACTTCCATAGCTCAGCTGGTAGCACAAAGGACTGTTGGGAGTGTTCAGGAATTTCTCCTTACAGCTATGTCTACACTAGCACAAATCTTCAAAATGGCCATGCAAATGGCCATTTTGAAGACTATCGATGAGGCACTGAAATGCATATTCAGCTCCTCATTAGCATGCCGCCAGCTGCGGCTCTTTGAAACTGCCGTGTTTAGCTGCTGCGCGGCTCGTCCAGATGGAGGTACTTTCGAAAAGCTATTTTGAAGAGCCGCGGCCGGCAGCATGCTAATGAGGCACTGAATATGCATTTCAGCACCTCATTAGTAACCTTCAAATGGCCATTTGCATGGCCATTTCGAAGATTTGTGCTTGTGTAGACATGCCCTAGTTCTCTGCTTCAGGTTTCAGCAAATGGGTCTTCTTTTTCCTCCCCTTGCTGAAGAAGAGTAAAAGAAAGGAATAGGATGCCAGCGTGTAGGCACCACAGAAAAGGCTGACTGTTTTTTTCATGAGCATTGACCAGCATCAGAGAAAGCAGTGGTGGTGCCCCAAGAACTTACAAGTTGGTCCACAGCCTCTTTAATGAAGAAATCTGCTGAAGTCTGGGATTAAACCAGGACTTTTATATCATCAGTCTAAGACTCTCTCAAATGAGCTACCGTAGCACCTAATTAGGTACATCTGGGGCTATCAAAACTCTCCCCGGGATATTTTTCTTAACTATGGCTGGCAAGACATAAACTATGGCCAGTGACCCTGTGAAGCAAGATGAGTATGACCTGCTTCCCTCAACTTTACTCACTTCTTTACATCATTTTGCCTTGCTTCCCTGGTTGGCCTGGTGGCCGCAGGGGACTGCAGGATGCTGCTGATGGGTAAGAAGATGGGATGCAACACCCTGGCTGCAAGGGGATCCAACCACCTAATTTCCATTTGGCGCCAGGATCCTGGTATGACCTGCTGGTGGCCAAGCTTTTGGGAAGGGGACTGAGGTTGGCAGGGCCACTCGTGTGTGAAGGTCAAGAGTTACAAAGACAAAGCAACTCCTAGAACAGCCTCTGAAGACATGACCTTTATGGATGAAGGATCCTATTCTGTATCTGCATAAGGGAAGTTGGGAGAGGATGAGATTTTCCCCTCCTCTGAGAAGTCAAACAACCAGCCTGAGAGCAGGCTGCAGTCCTCTGCTCTAGCAGCTGAGCCTGTGATGGGCTCCCTCCAATTTCTCTAAGGCCTTCAGCCTTGTGTGCCAGGGTAAGTGGTGCCTTGGGGATGGAATTGAGGGGAGGGGGAAGTGCCTGTGTGAGAGTTCCTGTAGTGTAGTGCCTCTCACATTTACTTAACACACAAAAGGTACCTGCGACAAAACCAGGCAGAAACACAACTTTGATTATTCTTGGTGCCCAGGAAAACACATCTCCTTCTTGCCCACCTGCCACTTGAGCTAATTCTGCTCCTTGGGAACACTTTTCCTGAGCACCCAGATGATTCCAGAGCCCACAATATCCCTGCAGCCACCCCTGTTTCCTTCCGGAAAGGGCCCCTTGTGATGCCAGCTAGCTCAGCTGGTTATACTGTGGTGTTAGCAATAACAACAGTGTGCATTCAAACTGGTCACTGGCACAAAAGCGGCCTGTTGTCCTTTAGCTGACCCCAGAGACAGGAAAACCAAAAGGGAAAAGGTCCCTCAGATGTAGAACCTGGAGCTCTGCTGACTGAACTGACCAGGCTCCTTAAAAGTCCCCACCCTCCCATCACAAGAGGAAGCAACAGGCCAACAATCCTAACTGTTTTGCTTTTGCTACATATCCTCTGCCCATCAGGAGAATTCCACTTTGTCCTCCCCCTTTGGCATCTGAGCACCATTCAACCTCCACAGCTGGCCTGTCCCTGAACCCCAATGCCCCACCCACAGCCCCCTGCCAAGCTGCTGTGCCCTGCACTTGCTCCTTAAAATTGGGATTCACATCTCACTGGGAGCTCTGCTTCTTACTCCCAAACAGTCTCTGCCTTACGGCTCTATGACCCAGAAGCACACAGTCTGCCTGTCTGAAAGAAGCTGTCACCTGTGGCTTAATGTTTATGGTGCCTTACTTTAGATAATAAGATTGATGGATTACAGTTGTATTGGGTCTGCCTTGAGGCCTAATATGGGCTCTTTTACCTCAAGCAATGGCCTGACTCCAGCAAAAGTCCACTGAAGCCTTCACTCTCTACAGGAAGAGGATGGAGGCCAGACAGTGCATACAGTAAATGGGCAGCTGCCTCTTTTCTGAATCCTTTGAGTGGGAGCAGTGAGAGAGCAGTTAGGGTGTCTGTCCCTGCTTCTCTGCCATCTCCTAAGGCTGGTCACAGAGCAGCAGCAGCAGCAGCAGCAGCAGCCGCAGCCACAGCCGCAGCAGCTTCCCTGTGAGCTGGTTGGTGGGAGGTCTTAGGTCAATATTGGCTGTTCCAGGGGGTAGGAAGTGAGCCAGTCAGGGTCTTTGTGGCTGTCTGCAGGTCAGGTGTAGGCATAGTCCTCCTCTCTTCTTGCCTGGCCCTCTGCTGCTCTGTGGCTTTTAAGTTGCCCTTGGAGCTGTCAGCACCAGCTGCTTTCTGCTCCAGGTGCCAGAGGAGGAAAGGTGGCTGGGTTCCAGCCTGGGACTCTTCCTTTTACCTTTTGGCTTTACAGACCACCCCGGGGTTACACTCAGGTGTACTGAATTAAATACCACTGCTGGATTAAAGGACTAGGGGGTCCTAGCTTTCAAGTACACCCACTCACATGCTTGCACAGGTGAACTCCCACTGCTAGTACTGACAGCTCTAGGGGAAGGCTCACAACATATTTCATCACCAGAGAACAATTTTTCTCTTCTGAGCTTTGAAAACTATATGTATGTAAGAGAGAATTTCTATTCTTCACATGCTTTAGTAGATGCCCCAGTGGCCTCCTGAGCTAAGAAGTGTGAGTTCAAGTCCCACCTGGGGTAAAGGCTGCTCTCATTGCTATCACCTCCTGATGAAGTTGAGGCTAATTTTCCCATGGACACTGATAATATTGGAAGGGCTGGCAAGGATCCCTCAGAGCTGTCATCTTCCATTGAAAAAGAGCTGGCTCGAGTCATCGCTAGTGATAGGTTGAGAGTAGAGCATAGGGGAAACATTTGCTCTGAAACATCGTTTTCCAAAATCTGGATATGTGCTCCACTGGGGGGGGGGGGGTATGAAGAAATTCATGGGGGGAGGAGGCAACCCAGCCTCCCCCATCATTCTCCCCACCTGAACAAAGAACAGGCCTTTGCTTCCAGCTCTCAGCCCCTGCCATTTTACATGGGTGACCCTGCATAGTGTCGGGGAAGCCACTTTTCCCTGGGGTACAGAGTTCCCCAAAGGTCCGAGGCTGGAGGTCAAAGCAGTGAGGCAAGAGAGAGATCCAAAAGGAAAGTTTATTTGCATATATGCAGGCTGCCAGCTTCCAGAGAAGTGGGAGCCCTGAGAATCAGTTTTCAGGCCTTTTTATACAGTTTGTTTAGATAGTTTGGTAGTTAATTGTCTTCTTTAACATACCAAAGTCTCAGCCAAGTTCTCCTGAGATCTGTCTGCAAACACCAGCTCTGCTGACTTCAGTTTACCCAACAAAGGTACATGATGACCCAAACAAAGGAGTCTTCAGGGTAAATTGTCTCTAAGTGACAAGGTAACAACTTCAAAGAGGTGCAGATGCCCCCCTAATATCCTCTCACAGAGGGGGGTCTGGTTATTGTGGAAAAGTAACAATTTTAACCCCTACAGCAGTTTTTCTTTTTCCCCCCCACAAGAGCAGCTATAAAAAGCAGGCAGCCAGCAACCACCCATAAGAAGCTAGTTGATTCCTGCAAAGGTAGGTGAGTGTGCGTGCATGTGGGTGGGTGGAGGAGCAGGAGGAGGATTGGCTTAGATGGGAGCCTGAGGGTACTTGGCTTAGGTGAGGGGGATGGGGATAAGAGTGGGGAGGTTGGTGGTGCCTGGCTTTGTGGGAGGGGAGAAGCTCAGGTGGGTGGCTCACAGGGCTTATGTGCCTCAGGTCAGTTAGCCTGCAGGACTTGTGGGGATTAGGTGACTGGCCCAGCATCACAGGGCTCAGGTGGCTTGGGCTGGCAGCTGGTTCTGGCAGTCTGGGGCTCAGGTTAGTGGCTGGCTGGCTGGCTGGCCCCAGCAGGGTAGGACTTGGGCTGGAAGGCGGGTAGCTGGCCCCAGCAGCATGGGGCTCAGGGGACTGGTCCCAGCAGTGTGGGGCTTGGAAGGGTCAGGATGGTGGGCAGGGGGCTGGCTGTGGCAGCATGGGGTTTGGGTGAGTGGCTGGCCCATGGCTGAAGTGGGCAGCTGGAGGGCAAGCAGTTGGTTTTTGTGGCTGGTAGGTGGGCCTGTGGCTGGCCCTGGCAGTGTGGGGCTCAGGCTGCTGGCAGGCAGGTGGGTGACTGTATCCAGTGGTGAGGGGCTTGGGTGGGTGGCTCTGGCTGTGCAGCTCTCAGGCAGGTGGGTGGCTGGTGTGGATGAACTGAATTTTTTTTTGTTAAAAGGGTGGCTAGCTGATGGTAAAGAAGAGGTGGAGATGTGAGGGTTTCTCAAAAATCAAGGGGGGGGGGGCGCCTGCTGCAAAGAAGTTTGGGACCCAGTGCTCTAAAACATCACTGGGTGTACCAGACAGAAAGGGGTGGGCTTCAGGGAAGGGGAATGGGGGTGTCCAAGGAAAAAAGCAGATTCTGCAATTAAGCCACAAGGTGAGAGGCAGAGGTTCAAATCTGTCTTGTGTTAGTTATTCTGGCCCGGCAATCTTACACAACACCCTAATGGCCTTGGCATGCTGGTGGCACTGGAGCATCTGTACTGTTACCAAGAGTTCAATGGGAAATATATTCCTTAATTACAGCCCTCACCACAGGTAGAAGATGCTTATGGCAGGGGCCTTGTTTTGCCCTGTTGTCTCCAATTGCTTTTTCTTATGGCCTGAATTCTGACCACCAATAGTATCTACCCCAAAGCACCCTATGGAAGTGGAGGGGCAGGAGGCAGAAAAGGGGACCCCTCAAGCTGGGGATGGAGGGGCTGGTGTAAGCTCTTTGGAAAGAGTCAGTGGTTCCTGAATCTCACAGGCTCCTTTGGGTGTCCAAGAACTCACAAAGAAGTTGCCAATGACTGTAACTAGCACCATCCTCACCAACTTCCAGAGAGCTGGCAGCAGCCTCAGGGCCTGAGACCTCCTGGCTCCCCCAGCCCAGCTACCCCTCAGCCCCTCCCCATGCCAGGCCTGCTCCCAAGGGTGGCTACTCTGGCAGAGGTGGCAGGAGCAGTCAGGATCATCTGTAATGTCACTAACTATCCCAATGTGTGTGTTTGTGAGTTGCCCTACTAGAGGCAGGAGCGAATGCGGGAGGTGAGCTGGGAGCAGAGTGTTGGCCATAACACAGTTGCCTGCTCTCCATGTTGAGCCTGATGAAGTAAAACTCAGGAGCTTGAATAGGGCTGAGTGGGATTTCTAGAATGCCACAAGAGCCTCTGCCAAATGTGGGGGTACATGTTTGGCTGGGGCAGCAGAGCTCAGTGCGTGTGTCTTCCCTGCTGCCCAGGGAGGGGGTCTGTGAGGCCAGAAGGACTGGGGAGAAATGAGGAGCAGAGAAAGCCCATGGAGCTGCTGTAGAGGGCTGGTGCCTTGGGGAGTGCTCCTGCTGTTCCTTTCTGTGTGAGGTGTTTGGTGTGGTGCATTAGGTCACTTCCTCAGCCTGGAGCGGTGACAATGAAGCCTTCCTCTGTGCCCTGGCCTGGACAGCCTGTAGGGAACATTTGGGTGGATACCGCAGGTGGTAAGAATTTAGGCCATCAGGTCAACCCAATGGGGAGAATGAGGCAGAGGAGAGCTCTGCCCAATGCATCTCCTGTTGCCACTGGGGAAGGCGGCTGGCCAGGCTGGGCTCAGGGCCCAAGTCCCTCTTCTGTCCTGAGATGAAGGAAGTAGCTGAGAGAGGGGAGGAAAGCGAATGAGAGGAGTAGGTTGGCTGTTAGGAAAAGCTACTTCCCCAGGAGGGTGGTGAAGCACTGGAAGGTGTTGCCAGGGGAGGTGGTGGATTCTCCATCCCTCAAGGTTTTAAGTCCTGGCTTGACAAAGCTCTGGCTGGGATGACTTACATAGTGTTGATGCTGCTTTGGGCAGGGGGCTGGACTAGGTCACCTCCTGTGATCCCTTCCAGCCCTATGATTCTATGAAAGCGGGTGGCCGGTGTCCCCTCCCAGCTGGCTGGCCCTGCATAAGGCCTGTGCATGCTGGAGTCTCCTCTCACCAGGTCTCTGGCCTGCTCACTGCCAGCCGCTCAGCCCTTTTCCTTTATGGCTTTTGTCCTTACTGCCTATAAGTCAGGTAAAGGAAAACACACCCACACCCTCTTACTGTCTACTGGTCAGCACTGGGCCTGAATACACGGACTTGGTATTAGCCGCCCCATGCGCTACGCAGCCAAGCTAGCTGACCACTGCAAATGACTCTTGGAATGGCCTCTGGAAAGAGATTGCTGCCCCCCGCCGCCACGAATCCCAGCAGGGTGTCACCTCACCCCCTCCCCCACCATCCTGAAACTCAGCCTGGGCTCACCACAGACTCTGTGACCCATTCCCTCTTGTGCTGAGTCCTGGCTAGGAGATCTCTTGGTTCCTGCTGCCCCTCACCTGCTGTCCTGGGTCCCTGCTGTGTGTCCTCTGAACCCTTATCACTTCTCCCCCATCCCCACTCCTCTGGGCCATAGCCGTGTATCCCTGCAGATATTGGTGCCCACTGCCTGGGACCTTGGCTGGGTGTTCCCTCAGATCCTGCCTACCCTCTGCCTGCCCTGAGCCCCTGATTACGACATTTAACATGGCCCATGTTCCCTGGAAGAGGGGGAACACCACCACTACCCGCTGCAACAGGCTTCAGACAAAGGGACCCCAGCCTGCCCCCTGCCCCTGAGCTCAGCTACCCCAGTGCACCCTGGGCACATGGCCTGAGAACAGCAGCTGCCCTGTCTGCTGTCCTGCCTGGAGTCTGAATCCATCCACAGACACAGAGCCCCTGGGAGCAGCACCCCACATCTAAACCCTCCAATTCCAGAACCTTCTGAGTGTGGAGTTCTAACTCTGTCTGGCAACACTGACCCACACAACTCACCCCATGCCTGTCAGTGGGACAGGGAGCACTTTGACAGGTAAGGAAACCCACGTATCCAACCACCATGAAGAGAAAATAACACAGGGGCCGTTTGACTTTACTTTAGTTCCTTCTTCTTTTCACTTACTGGGAATGCTGAGAAATGATTGTGCTTCCCCATGCTATGGCTTAGTAAAAGAGAGGAGAAATAATGACAAACAGCTTAGAAATACTTACCAGACAGGACAGGAAACCAACCCAGGAAAATAGAACTTCCAGAATTTCACCGAATGAATACTCCACAGTCACTTTAACCAAAACCTGTATCCCAGTCGATATATTTAAGCAATTTCTTTATTACCACATTAATCTATTCCTCTAAAAAGAAGCACAATCAAGGGCTATGGCTAGAGGCCCAGATCCTTGCAGGACTTTACAGCAAACCAACCCAGGACTATAAGGTCCCTCTGAGATTTCAACTTACATTGCAGGAGTCAGAGTCTTGCATGCTGCTCATTACACCATGGGATGTGTGATCTGTGCCATTTCCAGGCACCCATAACTTTTGGCAGGCTGGCACACACAGGAAGTTCCTGCTCAGGTGCCTGAGGCTCTCACACCCACCTCTCTCCAGAGCCACTCTGACACTAGAGTGATTAGTGCTCTGTGTTGCAGCTGCAGTGACCTTGGCTCTACTCTAAGCCATGATAACTAGCCACCAACTCCTGGCTTATCATGTGCTGCTTTACAAGACTTAGCCAGGAGCACGTACCAGGGTGGGGGGACAGGGACCCCTTATTTGAAATGCCTAGGAACAGATGGGGGGTGTCTTTGTGGCTGTCTGCAGCCAGGCTTAGCTATGTTCCTCCCCTCCCCTTGGTGCTCTGTGGGTTTTAAGTCTCTCCGTGGAGTTGTCAACACTAGTTGCCCCCATCTCCAGGTGTGCAGAGGAGGAAAATTGTAGTGGACTGCAGCCTGTGACGACTCCTCCCTCCTGCTCTTCCCTGACTTGTCACCCTGGTCCTGGGCCTACTTCCTTCAGCACCGGGGGACAAGGAACATAGCAGAGTTCAAGTGCAAGGACCAGACTTGTGGGTTTGAGGTGAAGCTGTGAGAAAGGCATCACATGAGAGTGTGTGAAATATGGGGAGTGCTTTATTGTATCATTACCTCCAATGACACCAGCTGGCAGGACTCTGATGGGGGACATCATGGAAGGGACCTGCGATAATCTCATTTGCCACAGAAGCTGCTCTTGTTTCTGTGTTGGGAATCACCTCAGCCTCAGGAGTTCTAGAGCTGCAGGGCAGAGCTGTATCTCCACAGGGCAAAGCAAAGCAGCAAAGTCTGCAAAGCAGCATTATTCCTCAATAAGCCGTTCCAGAACAGCTGATTCTGATATTGCACAGCTACACACAACATGGATGGCAAAATATTGCCCAGCTATTTTGCCACACAGCATCTACAAACAATGGAGCACATTTTAAGGCACCTATTTCAAAATGGCTTTTTGAAATAGCTGGAATCATGATCCCAAGAGATGTCCAGCCAGGGCTCTGTTCTCTCTCTCTCTGTGTTTCCTTGGAGATCCTGGCCTTATGCAAGACAACTCTTTTCTTGTCCTCGGCTCTACAGGGAAGCAATTGATGTATCTGTCACCCTCAGAGAGCAGAAGAGGATTTCCTTCTCTTCAGTTCTATCCCCACCTGCCCAGAAAGGAGAGAAAATAACCCTGTGCCAGCTGACTATTGCCCGTGAGCACTCTGTAGTAGCATGTCTTTCCACATCAGCTCCATCTGTGCCCTGGCCTGTAAATGAGCTTCACACAGCCAAGAAATGAAGAGATTGGAATTCATGTTATTCACTTATACAACGACAAGGGATTGAGCACTCTGCCACTTGACCTAACTCCTCTACAGGGGAGCAACTCTCCTAACCCACCCACTTTGTTCCTGAGCTCCTAATGGGCCTTTCTCTGCCCCTGAATCCTTTTTGCAAGTGCCAATTCCAAGGTAGTTTTCAGGTGGCCTGGCTAGCTCAGCTATTTGGTTCTTTGTGCAAATAACAAGAGGGTGGTGGGTTTAAACCAACCTTGGCCACTTGGTAGACTTAGGAGAGTCCAATGTTCTCACTTAGTGCACAGCTGTGAGCAAGGAAGAGAAGCGGGTGGCAATGGTCTCCAGCCTGCTGGGAGAGGGCTCTGGCCTCCTCCTCTGAGTGTGCAGAAATGGTGGTGGTGCCAAGAGCCCAGTTTCTGTTTCTTCTTCACATCAGCTTCCTGTGGTTGGAATATGAAGGGGTGAGGGCAGTTAGGTAATGGGGGGTTGCTCAGAGTTGGTGTTCTCAGCACAGGAAGAAGAACAGGAGCGTCAGTGCTAAAAGATGTCATGGGAAAACTGTGCTGTGAAAAGGGAAAAGTGATGCTGTGTGGCCAGCTCAGAGATTGCCCAGGAGTGTTTCTGGGTTTGTTTGAAGGTTGCCCTGCACAGGCAGCTCCTCTTGCTCCTGTCCCTTGTGACAAAGGGGAAAGGCTTCTCATTTTGTGATCTACTTTTTCATTGTTCACACACTGCGAATGGTGACTTCACAAGCTCTGCGCGGTGGGTGAGGCGTGGCCCGGCCCAGCCCAGCCCAGCCCAGCCAGTCCTGGGACAGAGGGTGGGAAAGCATAACTGATGGACTCTAGGCCAGGGGAGGGGAAAGATCCGAAGTAGGAAAGTGAGAAAGGGCAGCAACAAAGACCATCCCTGACTGTCAGTGAGAGGCACAGCCAGGAAAATGGCAAAAGTATTTTGACCATTACACCACTGAAACCGAGCAATCTCAGTCCCCAGAAGGCAGCTTGAGTTTCCTTTTGTCCTCCCCACTTCTCACTTGCCTGTATGCATGTGCAGGGGATTCACACCCACCTCCCTGCTGGGTGGGCTCTTGTAGCTCGTAGTGATCAGTGAACTCATTCTCCCCTTTCCTGGGCCCATTTGGCCAGATTAAAGTAGTTGTGTGTTCCATTAAAAGTTGCCCACAAGCTTTGGCCTCATAGCTGAGAACCCCAACACACTCTGCATTGGCCCCTGGAGGGGGTCATCTACTCCCAAAATGCCAATTCCAGTGCTAACAGAAGGAAGGAGAGTAGGCTGTGTTAACTGGGACTCAAACCCAGACAAACTGCTTGACAAGTAGCCCTCCTAACCTTTACACCACCACCACTTTATTACACAAGCTTTACAACTCTCAGAAGTATGGATCACTGAGCACCTGTCTTCACCACAAGTGCAGCCAAAGTGCCTCAGGTGCAGTTTAGTCATCTTCTCTGCTGGATTTTCACTTTCTCTGAGAGGCTCTGGGGCTGGCTCCAGGCACATGCTCTAGTTTGGCTGCTGCTTGCTGCACATACAGTATCAGGTGGGACTTGACAGAGACTCTGCACCAGCCACATCTAACACAGGTGTTGTACGGCCAGCTGCTTTCTGCTCTGTATGGGCTGTTTTGGAAGTGGCAAAAAAAACTAGGAAGAGAAAAGGCCCTGAAAGGAAAAGCAGTTGTATCTGAGAGAAAGGCTGCAGTTGTATCTCAAAATAACTTACACAATTTGCATATTTGGAGATACCTTATCTCAAACGGGGGGCCTATTTCAAAGGTTCTGTTAACCCTCTCACAACGAGAGGCAGTGGAACCGGAATACCACACTCAAAATATCCATACCTCTGAACCATGAACTAGCAACTGCAGTCGACTTTTTGGGAGTGAGGGAATTTGGAAGTTCGGCAGGTACTTTGAAGAGCCCATGGTACACTGCCTCTCAGTGCTTCAAAGTTAGCAGCTTTGAAGTTCCCAGGGTGGCCATTATGCTGATGAGGTGCTGCATATGCATTGCAGCACCTCATTAGCCTCCTCCGACATGCCTGCTTAGCATACCCCATTGGAAGGAGGGGTCTATTGTAGACGCACCGATAGAGGAGTGACTGACACTGAATACAAACCCGGCAACACCTGATGAATTACGTGGCATTCTTCTGTAGGTTCTCTCCTACTTCTTTGTAATCACTGATGAGGCTCCAGGCAGATGGGACAGAGCTGTCCTACACACACAAATCATCTGCCTCCCCTAACAGCGGTAGCTCTGTGGGTGGGAGAAGCCAGGTCAATGGGGGGCAAGCTGTGGAGTGCACCTGGAGAGACAAAGTTTAATTAAATTCAATTTGTAAATCCATGCTGGACTGGAGGAGGAAAGGGACCCGGGGAAGCAGGGTTTGCCAGCTGGGGTTGAAGATCAATGACTCAAAAGATACCAGTTGTCACTTACATGCAGAGGGATGGCAAAGCCCATGGCAGGAAGAGGAGAGTGCTTGTGCTGTGGAGGGTGACGATGTGCCGACCTACTCCGGGTCCGTGGGTGCGCGTGGGGTGTGATACAGCGGGGGGAGTCGGGTGGCCCAGGACCAACCACCCCACCTTTATAGCAGCCTGATATAGTGTAGCAGCAATATGTGATTCAGTGTATTCACTTTAAAACCTAGGTTTCCACAGTATTATGAGTACCAGAAACAATAACACTCCGATTGTGAACACCACAATGCCCTGTGGCTGTTCTAAGTCCCAATAATTCTCTATACAGACCCAGCTAGACCAGCTAGTGGTATTTACCAATAGTGATTTATTTATTTATTTGTAACTACAATTACTTAACACTTGTTATATATATATATATATATATATATAGATAGTTATTTATTTGGCATAAGCTAAATACTAGGTTACATATAACTATATATAATTACATGTGACTTACCAATAACATCCAATGCTCCCACATCTCACCAATAACTACGATACAGCGGCCCTTCAAGTCAGAGATACGGCTTGGTTGGGACCTTTCGTGGTGGTGACGTCCGGGTGATCAGGCCGGGGTCTGCTGTCCGGACTGGAAGTTGCTAGCCTCCGCCTTGTGTCCAGGAGCCCACCCCCTTATTCCTGCTAAATTACCTTTTATACTGTTTCTTACTTGGGGGTTCGATACCTGGCCAATTAAAGCGTTTGTTACTTAATTTGGGCTTTCTATCCTCCCGGCCTGTTACAACATGTTACAAGATTTCCTCTGTCCTTGGTCTTTTTCTGAACCTCCCCTGAGACCCTCTGATGTTGTACAACCAAGATGTTCTCTTTGGGGGGCTTTCAGCTACTAGCCCCAGCTGTTCTTTTTGGGGGCTTACTATCTGCTTGTCAGGATGTTCTCTTTGGGGACTCTTCAACTACTTGTCAACTTTCTGATTTCTTTCTCCTGGCCTGACTTCAGACCTTTCCGCCGCTGTATGATAGCATTCCAAGATGGAGTGTATGGTCATTCTGCCTTGCGAGTGAGGCCCGGCCACCAGGTGCTCGTGCTCCCACATGCCCCTTTGGCCGTGGCCAAGCGAGCAGGACTTATACCTTCACATCACTACTGCTATTAGCAGCTAACAACGGCTCAGTATCTGCGTGGAGGGCGAGAGAGTTGACCTGAGTCCCTATTGAGGTTATCCTGCGTATAAGTTGACACCCCAAAGAAACGACAAGTAATAATGCTATGAGTATTATGCAAAGAGACCAAAATAATTGTTTTAACCCTCCCAATCCAAATATGGATGGGATACCACCAAACCATTTGTCCCACCAAGATGCCGCCTTTCTGGCCTGTTGACCGATTTGTTTTACATCCAGGATTATATTACTTACATTTTGCTTGATTGTCTTAATTTTAAAACAACATTGTTTATTAAATTGTGGATATTTGTTACCTAGCCATTTACAAAACCCATTTTCTTTAGCAAATAAATAATCTAGTGCCAAGCGATTTTGCATAACATAGGTACGAATTTTTTCCATTTTATCATTTGTTAACCCTAATACTTCTGCAGTTTTATTTCCTAAATGTTCTATACTTACGCCTAAAGCTAATATTTGCTCCTGCATAACTAGGTTACCTAATGGATTAAAGCTAACAATAGCTTGGGCTGTTTTTGATACCCAAGTTTTAAAAGCAACCCAACCATCCGATGTCCAACCTCGCTTTTTCCGGCCTATAAATTGTGATTCGAATTCTTTCTGGTATAAATGGTGCCACCAGAAATTGCTAGTTTTCCTATAGTACAGCGACTGATAGGGTACTTCGGCAACGTTGAATGAGCCTGACTCCCACAAATCCAAAACCAGGCTGGGGGTAAGCTGTTTTGTTTTATCCACTTATGTGCCAATAAGTGGTCAGGAACTTTGGCCTGTGGCCGTGTATTATTAAACCTGTGCCACCATGGGCATCTGCCCAGCACACCCTGATTTTGCATATTTTTGGCCTTACTTTTGGGTGAGTGACCCAAACACGTCATGGGGTTTATGATGGTAGCATTAAAGTGCTTAGTGGAGTATTTGGTAATATTACACCCCCGTTCAACCATATCCAATTGCCGAAAAACCCCGTTGGCTGCAAAAAATGCTGGATGCGACTTATCATTATTACACACATTTGCAAGCAATAACCAATGGGTATTATTCTTGTTAACAAAATTATCGGTTACATTCATATTTGAATGATTATATAACTTAAACAGCGAAAGCGTCAAATTACAGTTTTGTTGAAACCCAACAAAAATTGGGTTGTAATCTTCTTGCTGTTCTCCAATACATTGATATATTGTCTCATGTAAACGCGGAAAGTCCCAACAAAAAGTTCCTTCTGGGGCAGGGGTATCCGTTATAGCCAACGTTATAAGTGTACTTGCTCTGGAATTTCTTTCTTGATAATTGGGGAAATATCCGAGGTTAGTAGAACTGAAATTAGAACTGTTTATAAACACAGGGTCCAATCGAAATGGAGCCTCATTAGCAGAGGGTACTTTGTTAGTACAAACTATACATTCAGTGGCATTGGCTAAAACTGCGAATGCAGCTGCCCATAATTTAACAGTATTGGTGGAGTTTCGTGCTGCCGATTTCCATACGGGATTGCCGCTCCCAGCATGAATTAGGCTGACCTGTAATAAAACACATTAGGCTCAGAAAATTATCCTGGCCATATGGTTAGATTATATGTTACAAATTATCTTCTGCTAAGCCAATTGTGATGCACCAGCACTTCCCCTTTGTGCTGTAAGCGAGTTACCCAATAGGTATTAGGGTATTGGGCCTGTCGTATTATCTTTTCCTCCTTTGGGATTGATCCTTTCAATTGGGGTATATGAACCCATACTGACTCTTTTGCCGCAAACTTTCCTTGCCACGGCATTGGGATTTTGGGCCGCAAATTTGGCCACCTTGATGTTTGCTGGTTTAAATTAATAAGTACCTTTGGCAAAATTAAATCCCATCCCTTATAACCTTTTCCTTTGTTTTCTGTTTTAATTTTTAATTTCAGTACCCCTATTTTTCGTTCTACTACACCATTGCTTTGGGGATGGTATTGTAAATGAACATGATGTTTGATGTTATAAAATGTAAGCCACTGTTTTAGTTGGCATGCAGTGGTCCCCCATTAGTTTGAATTTCTGTCGGTATTTCCCAATGTGCCACTTCCTTTTCAAGGCCTCTTATTACCTCCTTGGCTGTTGTCCTTCGCAAGGGCAAGACCCATGTTTGTCTGCTTCCCAGATCGACTATTACCAGCCCCTTGGGGTATTGACGGGCCCCTTCTAATGGTCCCATTAGATTAACCTGCCAAACTGTTCCCAGTTTGAATTGTTCAGCTGCAAAAGCACCTTTGTCATGGGCGATCGTCCCCATGGATTTTTCTGATTGACACACAAAACACTGCCGTCCTGCATGTTCCCAAATATTCAGCGGTATCTCCGTTTTCCCCACTATCTCCCGCTGGTATCGGTGATAGTTCTTTCTAGCCCCATAATGTCCCCATTCATTATGTAGCCAGTTTGCTAACCATTGCACTTCCTCCTTTGGAACCTTATTAGCCCCTACTACAATGGGCTGTTGTGCCTGTTCGTCCACAAATTTATGAGCCCAGTAGGTATCTGGCCTATGGGACCGTATATGCACTATATATGCTCGGTGATACCTTTCCCTAACACTTTGTAACATTTTTTCCCACCTATCTCGATTTAAATCTGCAGTTCCCTTACCCGTAGCTATAAGGATGATATAGTGTGCATCAACTCCCATAATTAACCCCTCCTTTGGTGAATGCTTCTCCAATGCATGTTCTACACCCATAAAGAATGCCTCAGCTTCTGCATGCTGAGCTCCGTGCTTGAAAGGCAATGCTTTAACCTTTACGGCTTCACACTTTACACAGTACATTGCTGCTCTATCCTGTTCTCCCTTTGTGCTCCCATCTGTAACTATCCACGGTTGCCCTACTGCTTCGCAAAACACAGGGCGGGTAGTTATATCCTCCATTTCATTAATTTGATCCTTAAGCTCCCAATTTCCCCAAAAATATTGGGCCTGTGTTGTTAGTTGTGCCCAGGTGCGCAGGGTCCCGGAAAAATCCGGGGCAGGGCAGTCCGGTGTAATCCATTTTAATGCAGTTATTAAAGGAGCTTCTATAATTCCTACATGCCCCTTTGACCAGAACTGCAAGTGTGCAAGTCCCAACAACAGCTTCCCTAACGGCCCATAGTTTCGTTCTGATCCATTTATGCTCCATTGCTCCAAATGTATTATCTTGCCCCTTTGAGTTATCCTGGTTAAAAAATGGTCTGCGGTCCATGCCAGCCATATAGTTATGGGAATCTCCTGTTTCACCCTGGGTAGGGTTAACGGCTGGTTACTAACTTTAATAGGTTTTGTCAACGCCTCTGAATCCTCTGTGGTCCAATAAAATGGGTGTTTCTTAGTGACTTTTTTCTGCAATAGCCTAATTGCCCAATTAATTTCTAGGGGGAGAAACTGTCGAATATAGTTTAATTCTCCTAAGATTTGTTGTACTTGTTGTTTATTCTCAGGATGCTTATTTTCCCACTCCTTTAATCGTCTGTCTTTTCCTTCCCTTGGCCTAATGCCATCAGAGTCTATTTGCAGGCCCAGGAAAGAGAACTCTGTTTGCACGACCTTGGACGACTTATCTTCACTGACCTGCCATCCATTCAGTTTTAACTGTTGATATACCTTATTTAGAAGCCTTTGTGTGGTTTCCCTCTCCTCTCCGGCAACTAAAATGTCATCTACGTAATTTAACACAACCGTTCCCGGTTCCTCCTTTATCTTACTTAAAGTCTCCGTCAACTTTAAGCTGCACACTGCTGGGGAGTTAACATAGCCTTGAGGGCAAACTTTCCATTTATATAATTTCCCTAACACTGAAAAGTTTAAGATGCCCTGATCATCTCTTAGGGGGACTTGAAAAAACATGTCCTTAAGATCAATACTCGCCCCATATCTTAGTTTCTTAGACTGTAACATCTTCCAGAGTTCCGGTAAGGTGTATGGTGTTGTAAATTGTACCCTTTCTACTCGTGCATTAGCCTGTCTGTAATCCACCACCAGCCGGTACCCATCACCACTTGGCTTCCTTATTCCCCACCCGGGAGACAGAAACCTTGACTCTGGTACTAACTCTATTTTTTGTTCTGACAGCAATTTCTTTAATAAAGTTCTTATATGCCCTTTCCCTTCCTCTGGGGTAGGAATTAGTTTGAACTTCCACGGACTCCCGTTAACTACTTTTGGACTATGCACTGAAGCACTTTCTAATTTTACTGGTAAGGCCTGCCATATTAATGTCTTCAGGCCCAGTCGTCGAATCTCATTTACCCCTAGTAAATTTTCATGCCCTATAATAGCTCTAACCTTATAAAATTTATTACCCCTTTTAACCTTAACCATAGCCATTTCTGCGGCTTTTACTTTGTGCAGTCCCTGGAGCCATAATTTTTTCCCTAATTTAGTGTGTGGGACAGATGGCTTAATTACTGAAACCTGTGCACCCGTGTCTAACAAAAATCTGATTACTTCCCCTTCTATATGTATTTTAGTGTAGGGCCTTGTGTCTCGATTAAGCTCGGTTACTTCAGATACGGCCCTGTCTGAAGCAACCCCTAATCGTTTTTTGCCTTGTCGTCTGCCCCATTCTTCCCCTTCTCACTGTCTCTGTAAGGGACAAAACCCTTCGATTTTGCCAAGGTGAATTGCTCCTCCGGACTCAATTTTCTCAGTTTACTTCTTGTAAGATTGCTGTTATTCAGCAAGAACCCAAATACTGCCCTTTCAAGGGGGGAAAACTTTTGCTCTCCCTCTCCTTGCTTTTGGTTCTGCCTGCTCTCGCTTGCTGCTAGGACTTTTGTTTCCCCTACGCTTGTTGGAAACTTGAGTTTGCCTGTGACCGTAAACAAAGTACCCAAAGGACGTCCGACTACTGTCTGCAGCCACATGAGATCTCCTGCTGTAACCCCTGCTGCCTCACCAGCCCCTTCAACAGCTACTGCACTAACGGGTACTTGAGACGGGTCTGCCAAAAACAAATAAGGACGGGGATTGTTAGCCTGAGCTGCAGTTAGTCCTAAGGGGTGTTGGCGAGCTTGCCACATGATAAATGACATGCCAGCAATGGTATTTATCAGCTCCTCCTCAGTCCTAATTGATCCCAACGGTATGTTAAACATTTGTAACGTGCCTTCTGTCATCAAGGAGACGACAGCTGGGACAGTGACGGGCCATTGGGTGTTATCCTCTATCTCCCGGCTATTCGCAACACCCCCTGACCATCGAGAGTTTCGCACTAAATATCTAGCCTCTTATTTATCTACTAGATCTGATCCAAACTGTAATACTAACCGACCTAACCACTGAGGCAACGGTTCACCGGGTTTTCTGCTAGTGCTGTCTAATAACTCTTTCCGTTCCCCCAGGGTCCGGGTCCGTAACACAATCTTAGTAGTTGTTCCCCCGGTTTGATCATGCTCTGTTCGTGTGACTGCTATAGGAAATCCTTGTACTACTCCTGTCCCTTCAGCCATAGTCTGCTCACGTTCCCCTTTTCCTATGCTACTCGGTCCTTCCCCCTTTTCCTTCAGCTTCCTGAAATCTGGATACAACGTCGGGGCTGAGGGGACCGCTGACTCAATCACCTCTGGGGGATATGGGGTGGGGTGGCTCTCTAAGAGGAGCTGACTCCCCGAGCTGGGTGCCCCCCTTCTCTACTTCCCCTAGTCCTCCTGGTTTTTTCTCCAGAGCAGATGTCTTTTCCTGTTCCCTGACCAACGACCTAGCCAATCCTTCTGATGTGTCTAGGGTGCATAATAACTTAACAAATTTCTCTGCCACGATTTTTAACAATCGCCTTGGGTCATGATCATCTGCTTTTATTTTATGAGCTATTCGCGCTTCCCAGCACTCCTCAGCTGTCTCTACCAGCAACCTATGTGCTTGTCCCCCGTCTTCCAAGGCATATTTCGGAAATCACGGGTTCTTTTCTTTTGTAGCTCTCTCTACACATCCTAAAAACACTTTATAAGCATGCATCTGATTCTGCTTGGGATCCAGCGGTTTCTGTATCCCTTCCAACTGCAACTGCTTCTTTTCCTCCCTGGGATAAAACCTCGACCCTGGGTGTTTTCTTAAGACACAAGCCAGTCTCTCAACTGACACTCTCATAGTATACTTCCTGTCATCCCCCTTATCAAACAGACATACATCAAGTCCCTCTTGTCCTCCCTGCTCGGTTTCCAATGTATGGAACTGAGCATGATAAAATAACTCCTCAGGCTTTGACTCCCTCCCTGTTGACTCCCACGGGCATCCACGTCCCAAGGGATAAGACCCTTGACATCCTGTCCGTGACGCCATGACGATGTGCCGACCTACTCCGGGTCCCGTGGGTGCGCGTGGGGTGTGATACAGCGGGGGGAGTCGGGTGGCCCAGGACCAACCACCCCACCTTTATAGCAGCCTGATATTGTGTAGCAGCAATATGTGATTCAGTGTATTCACTTTAAAACCTAGGTTTCCACAGTATTATGAGTACCAGAAACAATAACACTCCGATTGTGAACACCACAATGCCCTGTGGCTGTTCTAAGTCCCAATAATTCTCTATACAGACCCAGCTAGACCAGCTAGTGGTATTTACCAATAGTGATTTATTTATTTATTTGTAACTACAATTACTTAACACTTGTTATATATATATATATATAGATAGTTATTTATTTGGCATAAGCTAAATACTAGGTTACATATAACTATATATAATTACATGTGACTTACCAATAACATCCAATGCTCCCACATCTCACCAATAACTACGTTACAGCGGCCCTTCAAGTCAGAGATACGGCTTGGTTGGGACCTTTCGTGGTGGTGACGTCCGGGTGATCAGGCCGGGGTCTGCTGTCCGGACTGGAAGTTGCTAGCCTCCGCCTTGTGTCCAGGAGCCCACCCCCTTATTCCTGCTAAATCACCTTTTATACTGTTTCTTACTTGGGGGTTCGATACCTGGCCAATTAAAGCGTTTGTTACCTAATTTGGGCTTTCTATCCTCCCGGCCTGTTACAACATGTTACAAGATTTCCTCTGTCCTTGGTCTTTTTCTGAACCTCCCCTGAGACCCTCTGATGTTGTACAACCAAGATGTTCTCTTTGGGGGGCTTCCAGCTACTAGCCCCAGCTGTTCTTTTTGGGGGCTTACTATCTGCTTGTCAGGATGTTCTCTTTGGGGACTCTCCAACTACTTGTCAACTTTCTGATTTCTTTCTCCTGGCCTGACTTCAGACCTTCCCGCCGCTGTATGATAGCATTCCAAGATGGAGTGTATGGTCATTCTGCCTTGCGAGTGAGGCCCGGCCACCAGGTGCTCGTGCTCCCACAGAGGGGAGAGAGCTCACTCCATCAGTTTCCTGCAGGCTGAGGGAAGGTGGTAGCAGGAGCCTCACACTCCTGAGTGCCCACAGATTTGAATGTCTTCCTTTCCCAGTGTGGCCCACTTTCCAGATCAGCTTTTTCCTCAAGCAGCTCCACTCTCCTTCCCCACAACCCCACTTCTATCTGATACACACAGGCTGTGGCCATACTGTGGTAGCGTTTGTAGTAAGTACAGGCCCAGTATGAGGCCTTAGGCCTGAACCAAAGTAATGGTCAAGACTTTGCTAACAGAAAGCAAAGTGCAGCTGTGAGCTCAAGGAATGCATTGCTCACAGAAGTTGGCAAGAAGAGGGTTGCTGGTGCATAAACATATCTACCTAGAATATTGAAGTAGGTACATGGTACCAGAACTCCCTACCCCGGAACACTGCACAGATAAGAAAGAATAGGCCAATCCATCCCAATGACAGAGGCAAAAGGGTAGTATGGCAGGTACCTGGTACCAGAACTCCCTACCCTGGAACGTCCCCCAGGTAAGACAGAATGGCCAATACATCCCAATGACAGGGGCATGTAGCCAGACAAAGTCTCCCCCTTACAAGCCAGCTTGCTCGTTGCCCCACACTGAGGAGCACACAGGGCATGGAAACGGCTGCTGACAGCACAGTCTTTGATGCCCTCATTGAGGCCCAGATATGCTGGCTTATCGTGACCCTGAGAAGCAGAAAGTACAGCTAGAAGGCTAACAGGCCAGACTGTCAACATGGGGGGGGGGACCCACAGAAATCACCCCAGCTGGCATTGATCAATATGATGCACACACACAATCACCCAGAAGGGGACGTGCCCCGCCCGCACAAAAGAATGTCCTGCACTCCTAAATTGCTTATCTCTTGTCTTACAAGTGCAAACTAAGTAGAAATGCCCTTGTAACAAACTGGCATCACAAAGACAGACCAGTATGATCTGGCACCATAGATAAGAAAGAGAATACGTAACCCAGAAGGGGTATAAAAGATGGGTCCAGCAAAACTCTAACTTTGAGTGCATTTCCACCAACTACCTGCTGGTCGGGTCAGGTGATTGCCTCCCGAGGTCCACAGCTGCGGACGCCCAACCTCGTATTCGTCTTTCCGCGGAATTGAGTGACCGATCCAGCTTGGCTACGCTGGTATCGAGAGACGCAGAGAGGGTAAGATACACCCATGCTAGGTCTCTGACTTTTTTGTGCACAGCTAAAGAATTAGAGCTCTGTAACTAGATGTCATTGTGCCAAGATATCATTGTGTTAGATGTGTAAGTTGTTTGTACCTGTGTAGAAGAATGTAATCCTCGGATGTGGTCTGGGTCCGGCCGAGGGGGCAGTGGAAAGTCCCGCCACTGACTGAGCCGAGTCCATTGACCGTGGGTGCATATTTGTAGTATGCCCTGACTTAGACTAAGAAATCTACAGGGAACTACTATTGTATCCAATACGGCAATAAACCTGGCCGACGTGCCTTCGCACCTTACTAGACTCTGTGGTCATTGGGGGTTCTCTTCGAGTCTGCTGTGTCAGCTATCTGCAGAGCTGGGGCAGCACACAGAGGGAACACACGCACGCAGCCGAGTGATATATTGGAGAGAGCAGAGCACCGCGCTGGTGGCAACTCTGACGACAGTGTTGTACTTCAGAAGATACTAATGAGGCAGTGATATGAATATGCAGCACCTCATTAGCATAAAGGCATCCACAAGCACGTCAAAAATGAAAGAAATGCTAACCCTGGAGCTGGGGGCCCATTGAAAAAAAACTGCCCTGATCTTGAAAATCACTTCTCCCCATACATCTCATGACTCAGATTAGGGAAGGTAGCCTTCACCCCAGATAGGATTTGAATCCCTGCTCCTTGTTTTAGAGCACCAACACCTTACCCATTAGGCCACTCTCTTAAGGGAAAGCACAGAGGGAGGAAATTCTCTCTCACAAATGTATATTGCTTACTTGGGAAAACAAAATTTTGCTCTTTCTTTGTACTTGTTCTTCCTTTCCTGTGAATGTGAGAAATGCCCAGGGACTAACTCTGCAGTAACAACAAAGGAGTGACCCACAGCCAGTCAGCTGTTAAGTCACCATCCCTGACCCTTCACCAGTAAGGGAGATGTAGGCAACAGGTTCACAATTCCCATGAAAGGCAGCTGCTCAAGGGGCTGTACACCATGAACTGCCTGGCTCTGGGACACACCATGGATCTTTCTGGCACCCAGAGGAAAGCGTAAAACAAAGGATGATGATATCATCATTTCTCCTCTCCTCCTGCACCTACACTGAAGGCAGCAACAATGTTGGAAAGGGAAAAAAACCTTTGACTTGGCCTAACTGGAAAAGCATCCCAGTAACCACAAACTGCTAGAAGTTATGGGGAAGGGAATCCTTCCAGTCTGGCTCAGCATTTAGGAATTAGATTGGAATTTCTCTTTTCTTTTGTAACACTTCTGGACTCCTGTACCAATACCACCTCCAAACACATGCAACTGATCTTTATTTGGGGAAAAAATGCATTTTAATGTTGCCTTTAAGCTGCTACAGTTTTGATTTGATGTTTGGGGAGGCTATGCAAGGTAATGTGCAAGGAACTAGGCTTGTTGACCTCATGAGGTCCCTTCCAGTTCTAGTACTCTGTGAAAGAGACTGGAGCATAGTCACCCTTTCAATTTTCTGAGGAACTCATGAAGGAGCTCAGTCTGATAAGAGGATCTACAGCTGTGTAAAGTAACCCTTTTGTCAGAATGAGTCAGCAGCAGCCAGGGCCAGGTTCAACATCGAGGGGTTCCTTTTCATCCATCTCACATAGAACCGGCTGGAGTCCCCACCCAGTAGCCTGGGAAATTCACACACCCCTGGGTGCCTAGCTTAGGGAATGCTTCCCCACTCACAAGCACAGAGTCTGAGTGTAAAAAATAAGCTTTTAATGAAAGAGTCCGAAAAATCATATGGCCTAAGCTTGGGGAAATACTACACCCAGGCCGTTTCTCCACAGGCCACTTTCTTCGAAAGTGGCATGGTAATACATGGCCCAAAATATGCTAATGAGGTGCAGATGCAAATTCCCCACACCTCATTAGCATACAGTCATGTGATTTGGAGTCTGCAAGACCGTTCTTCCAGACTCCAAAATGCCATTTAGAAGTGTGGCCCCCACGGGGTCTTCCGGAAGGAAGTCCTTCTTCTGGAGTCCCCTTCTTCCCAAAAATTTTCAGGAAGAAGGGGCCTCCGGGAGAAGGACTTCCTTCCAGAAGCTTCCCCGGGGCCGCGCTTCTAAACAGCGTTTTGGAGTCCGGAAGAATGGTCCTCCGGACTCCAAATCACATGACCATATGCTAATGAGGGACGGGAATTTGCATCCGTGCCTCATTAGCATATTTCAGGCCATGTATTACCAAGCCACTTTCAAAGAAAGTGGCCTGTGTAGAAACAGCCCCAGAGTTCATAACTAATCCTCAAGTAACTGTTCCAGCTCAAGTAGATTGAGCAGTGCCCTTTGCCTCTCAGGCTCACAAGTCCAATATAGTAACCAGCCAACCCACACACCCAAACTTTCCCCCTACCCTCTTCAAATGCCCCACTTACAACTCTGTCCAGTCCATGACACATCACTTTAGCCATGTCTACACTAGCCCCTTCCTAAAACCAAACAGGTAGAAGGGGCTTTTGAAGAGTAGGGGGTACTTTCGACAGGCCTCCGGCTACATGGGCGGCACACGATTTGAAAGTGACACTTTTTAATTGCTGTGTCTGCCTCTATGCTAAAAAGGCACTGCATATTCATGGCAGCACCTCATTAACATCTTCTGACCTTGCTCACTACCATCCCCCTTCCAAAAGGAAGAGGCTAGTGTAGATGTGGCCCTTGATGCATTCCCTCACTGAACCAGAGGTAATGCAAACTTTGTGCTGGACTGGCGTTGCACTTCCCCTGCCAGCTGCCCACCCATTGGTCACACCTGCTGGCTGCTTTCTCGCACCAGCTACCCTTCCACTATGATGCTGGTTTTGCTGTAGACAAAACCCTGTGCTTGTAGCACTCCAGGGCTTCATCTACCAGCTCATAGGGGATTTCAGTTCATAGTGGTATTCAGCTCAGGACCTTGGTACAGCAGCCCAGTATTCACCAGGATGG
Organism: Carettochelys insculpta; assembly: GCF_033958435.1. Taxonomy (NCBI): domain Eukaryota; kingdom Metazoa; phylum Chordata; order Testudines; family Carettochelyidae; genus Carettochelys; species Carettochelys insculpta. The sequence goes on along the minus strand of NC_134158.1, from coordinate 123,082 downwards.
AGTCTCACAGAATAGTTAAAGATCCATCTTTAGGTCTACCTTCTAACAGCAGGGGGAAGAAATAGTCAAACCAGTCTTACAGCGGTATAGTCCAAAGGCTTCCAACAAGCTGAATCAACCACTATTCCTACCCTTTTTCACCTCATTATGCTTCGATGGAGGGAACTCTGTGTAATCCATATGTTACACAGCAGTGATGACTGCCCTGTACCCCACAACAACTTCAAGCATTGGTGAGACTCCACAATTCTTACTCTGGGTGATAGCATAAATTGTGACTTTTTACAACAACAACTTGTTTCCAATAGATGCAAACTTCACCTACTCCTAACAGGCTTTGTTTACACAAACAAAGGCTTTGTTTACACATATGCACACCTTTGCATTTGCATGGAAATGATCTCTGAGGGACACATTCCCCAAATCCTTCAGCAGTACTGAACTCCTGCTGGCACATTCTTTACAGTGGCTACGTCTACACTAGCCCAAAACTTTGAAATGGCCGTGCAAATGGCCATTTTGAAGATTACTAATGAAGCACTGAAATGCATATTCAGCACCTCATTAGCATGTGGGCGGCCACTGCACTTCAAAATTGCTGTGGCTCACTGCTGCGCAGCTCGTCCAGAGGGGGCTCCTTTTTGAAAGGACCCCGGGAATATCGAAATCCCCTTATTCCTATCAGCAGATGTATGTGTATACGTATTTCAGCGCGTTGTTAGTAATCTTCAAAATGGCCATGTATGTGGCCATTTTGATGTTTGGGGCTAGTGTAGATACATCCAATAAGAAGAAAAGTTCTGGGAGGGGGTAGATTAGCTGGTGTCTCCCTGTATACAGTTCATGAGCAGCTCGGGGAGGGCGGGGGGAAGCATTCACACCAGTCACCTGGCTGTGCCTCTCCACACTGAGAGTGGTGTGACAAGAAAGCAGAAAGGGGCTACTTGTTAATGAAGAGGAGACAGTAATTTCATAGTCACAGGTGGATTCTGGGGCACACAGAAATCCCAAAGTGAGATATTTGGGGTTTAGAGGAACAACAAACCTCCAGACCACCAGGCTGGTAATTAAGTAATGAAGTTTAGCCCTGTGCTGGGACTCCTCCCTGCAGCCCTGCAACCAGGGAGAACTTACAAGTGTTACAGATTCTTACCAAGGGTTTTGATGACCTCTGTCCCTTAACAACTTGCAGGAGAAAGAAGAACCAGGCAGCAGTTCCCTGTCTGAGCTGGAGTTCACAGAGGCAATGAAAGCCCGTTTCCCTCCCCTGGGACTCAGCCGGTACAGTTACAGTCCCCTCTAACTGACTCCCAATTGCCAGGCTGATAAACTCCTGGTAGAGCTGGAGCTGCTGAACGTGTGAGTATTTCATCTCCTCCAGCAGTTACTTTCTCCCCATTCCCAGAGTCTGAGCTGGGCTGCATGGGAGGTGAGCCAGCTATAATGGAGAGGGGAATTTTAACCCAAACTTGGCTCTTCTGAGCATCTCTAGCACAATGGTGCTCAACTTGTTCACTACTGCAGGCTGCATGGGCGTGGGTGCATACAATACTGCCTGTATGTTTGTTAGGATGTCACAGGTGGATGCTGACTGACCTGCAAACAGGCCACAGGCTGTGAACCACTGCTGTGGTGTGTAGGTACTGGAGCTGATGTGGAGGCAGCCAGAGGAGACAAATGTCCTTTAATGCACAAACAGAGAAGAGCAGGGACAAGGGAACACCGTTGCTCAGTCTTCTAAGGATTGTGAGGCAGCTGCTCCCACCTGCCTGCGGTATCATGCAAGCAAGGCACTAAAGAACTTCCACAGACTTTATTTACAAAAGTGAAACCTCTTTACAAAGCTGCTGCACCATTCATTCTGTCGCTCTCCCTTAGGCCCAGGCTAATCTTATAGAATCATAGAATCATAGAAGACTAGGACTGGAAGGGACCTCGAGAGGCCATCGAGTCCAGCCCCCTGCCCTCATGGCAGGACCAAGCACTTTCTAGACCATCCCTGAAAGCCACCTATCTAACCTCTTCTTAAATAGCTCCAGGGATGGAGATTCTACCACCTCCCTTGGCAATTCGTTCCAGTGTTTGATCACCCTGACAGTTAGGAACTTTTTCCTAATGTCCAACCTGAACCTCCCCTGTTGCAATTTAAATCCATTGCCTCTTGTTCTATCCTCAGAGGCAAGGAAGAACAAGTTCCCTCCCTCTGCCTTATGACACCCTTTTAAATACCTGAAAACTGCTATCATGTTGCCCCCTCAATCTACTCTTTTCCAAACTAAACAAGCCCAATTCTTTCAGCCTTTCTTCATAGGTCAGGTTCTCTAGACCTTTGATCATTCTCGTTGCTCTCCTCTGGACCCTCTCCAGTTTCTCCACATCCTTCCTGAACTGCGGTGCCCAGAACTGGACACAATACTCCAGCTGAGGCCTAACCAGCGCAGAGTAGAGTGGGAGAATGACTTCTCATGTCTTGTTCACAACACACCTGTTAATGCATCCTAGAATCATGTTTGCCTTTTTCGCAACAGCATCACACTGTTGACTCATATTTAGCTTGTGGTCCACTATAACCCCCAGATCCCTTTCTGCTGAACTCATTCCTAGGCAGTCCTTTCCCATTCTGTATGTGTGACACTGATTGTTTCTTCCTAAGTGGAGCACTTTGCATTTGTCCTTATTAAACTTCATCCTGTTTACCTCAGCCCATTTCTCCAGTTTATCCAGAGTTTATCTTCTCCCTTCTTCTTCCTGTTTCCTGTGTTTCCAGACTCCCAGCAGCCAGTGTTCTCAGTTTTAGTAAATACAAGCAGTGTCACACCTAAAACACCACATTCCCTCCTCTCTTAAGAAGCCCTCTTAATTGTAAAATAATTCTTATTCTAACTACAGCAACAAATATGGAATAAGCCACTATACTGTTGGCTGAAATATTACATTGAAAGCACTGTAAATACTACCTAACAGGGTCTCTAGTCCAGACAGGTGGTCATTTGGATCTGGCAGACCTTCTTTCAAACCCAGTTTCTGATGCAATGACTTGTTGTGCTGGTACTACAGTGAAGTCACCCAATGGGCTGGATGTTGGCATTATCTCCAACCAGATGTTGGTGCACTGGTGGGTTTCAAAGGGACCCTGCAGATTTTGCAATCCCCCTATACCTATCAGCTGATTAGATGACCATTAGCATGTCCATTTGGAAGTTTTGGCCAAATGTGGCCACAGCCCACTTGTCCTTATTGAACCTCATCAGATTTCTTTTTGACCCCTTCCTCTAATTTATCCAGGTCACTCAGGACCCTACCTCTACCCTCCAGCAGATCTACCTGTTCCCCTTATTTAGGGTCATCTGCAAATTTGCTGAGGGTGTAATCCACCCCCTCATCCAGGTATTTAGTAAAGAAATTGAACCTTACCAGACCTAGGACTGATCCTTAGGGCACTATGTTTGAAACCCATCACCAACCAGACAGATGTTGATTACTACCTTTCGGGCCTGGCCTTTGATTGGTGGCCTAAGGAGAGAGCAGTGGTGGTATTTGAACCCAGAACGCCAAAAAGACCAGAGCCTAAATCCAGGGTCTTAGACCACTCAAACACACTCCCTACAAGCTGGTCTTCAAGCAAGTGTCAACATCTCTGGGCATTTCCTGAGCTTTAGAACACAACATCAAAAGCATTAATGAAGTTTAAAAAAGCCTCACATGTCACATACCTTTTGAAAAGGTCAGTATGTTTTCAATACAAGGGGGCTGTGACACAGTATTCCAGTAAAACAGCTTTCAGGAGATCCTAACTTTACACTTCTGTCTCTCTTAGCTGCTTTTTAACCCAGCTCACACTGACACATGGAGGAAAGCGATGGGGGTTACTGGTCATGCTTCCCTTGAAGCTGGAGTCACAGTTCCTGAGTGCAGCTGCCATCCTTTGCTCTAGCAGCTGAGCCTTTGAGGGGATCCCCATGTGTGCCAGGGCAAGCAGTGCCTTGTGGGTGGAACTGAGTCAATGGGGAGCCTCTGCAAACAGAGCTTCTTTAGTGAAGTGGTTTTGGCATTTGTCATACATCTGCAATGTTCCAGGTTAAAAGTGAGGCACAAACAACAGTCCTTTGGTTATTTTGGCTTCTCCTGGAGCTGAGAAGAGTAGGTCTCATCCTGTCCCTGGAGTAAATACAACTGCTATGTGAAAAAGGGTAGTGATATCAGCTGAGCATATTCTTTGCTGTCTGCCTGGGGAAGCTACACAAGTTAGGCCAGTCATTTTTAGGAGGCTTGAGTCTTGGCCTCCTCTGCCCTTGAGTATTGGCCTACTGGGGCCAGCTTTTCCTGCTGGCCTCCTTTGTGCAACTTGCTAAAGGAAGAAGTGAGGCTGGAATGGGACAGAAGAAGGAAGCAAAACTGAGGCAGGCAGGAGAGCAGCTTAGCACCTCAGTGCAGATAGTGGAGCACCACTCTTTCTACTGCCAAAGCCTGTGCAGGTGAGGCTGGCTATAGGGAGGGCGAATCCTGTGCCTGTCCCACTGGTGCAGAAAGAAACCATCCCGATGCACATCAAGAGAAGTAAATATGGTAGGAGGCCACACTGGCTTAATGGGGAAATCCTTGGAAAACTTAGGTGTGAAAAGGGAACTTACAAAAAGTGGAAACTTTGACAGATGTCTTGGGAGAGATATAACTGTACAGCTCGATAATGCAGGGCTGTTATCAGGAAGGCAAAAGCACAACCGGAATTGCAACTCACAAGGAATGTGAAGGATAGCAAGAAAAGTTTCTACAGACATGTTAGCAAGAAGAAGTGATCAGAGAGGGTGTGGGGCCCCTACTGGATGAGGGATGTACCCCAGTGACAGATGATGTAGGGAAAGCTGAAGTACTTAATGCTTTCTTTTCTGTTTTCACGAATAAGGACAGCTCCCAGACTAATGTGATAAGTGATGCACTGTGGGATGAAGGTGGACAGCCTTTGGTGGGGAAAGAACAGGTCAGGAGCTTTCTAAAAAAGCTAAACGTACATAAATCCATGGGCCCAGACCTAATTTATCCAAAGGTTCTGAGGGAGTTGGTGTATGTCATTGATCATCCCTTGGCCATTATCTTTGAAAAGTTGTGGAGATCAGGAAAAATCCCGGATGATTGGAAAAAGGCAAATGTAGTGCCCATCTTTAAAAAAAAGGAAGAAGGGTGATCCAGGGAACGATCAGCCAGTCAGTCTTACATCACTCCCTGGAAAAAATCATGGAGGGGCTCGGGAAGTCGTTTTGAGGCACTTGGAGGAGGGGAAAGTGATCAGGAATAGTCAGCATGGATTCATGAAGGGCAAGTCATGCCTGAACAATCTGATTAGTTTCTATGATAAGATACCTGGCTCTGTGGATAGGGGAAAATCAATGGATGTGATTTATCTTGACTTTAGCAAAGCTTTTGATATGGTCTCCCACAATATTCTTGTCGGCAAGTTAAAGGAATGTGGATTGGATAAATGGACGGTAAGATGGATAGAAAGCTGGCTAGAAGGTTGGGCCCAGCAGGTAGTGATCAACGGCTCGATGTCAGGATGGCGGTTGGTTTCTACTGGAGTGCCCCAATGTTCGGTTCTGGGTCCTGTTCTGTTCAACATATTTATCAATGACCTGGATGAGGGGTTGGATTGCACCCTCAGCATGTTTGTGGATGACGTAAGCTGGGGGAGAGGTAGATACTCTGGAGGGTAGGGGTAGGGTCCAGACTGAATGAGACAAATTGGAAGACTGGGCTGCAAGAAATCTTATGAGGTTCAATAAGGACAAGTGCAGAGTCCTGCACTTGGGCTGGAAGAATCCCAAGCATTGTTACAGGCTGGGGTCCAACTGACTTAGTAGTAGTTCTGCAGAAAGGGATCTGGGAGTTGTAGTGGACGAGAAGCTGGACATGAGTCAACAGTGTGCTGGTGTAGCCAAGAAGGCTAATGGCATATTAGGTTGCATCATGAGGAGAGTTGCCAGTAGATCCAGAGAAGTGATTATTCTCTTTATTTGGCTTTGGTGAGGCTGCATCTGGAGTACTGTGTCCAGTTCTGGGCCCCCAATTATAGGAAGGATGTGGACACACTGGAGAGGGTCCTGGGGAAGGCGACCAAAATAATGAGGGGGCTGGAGCATATGACCTATGAAGAAAGGTTGAGGGAATTGGGTCTGTTTAGTCTGCAGAAGAGAAGTCTGAGGGGGGGACTTGACAACAGCCTTCAACTTACTGAAGGGAGGCTGCAAAGAGGATGGAGAGAGGCTGTTCACAGTGGTCACAGATGGCAGAACATGGAACAATGGTCTCAAGTTGCGGTTGGGAAGGTCCAGGTTGAACGTTAGGAAAAATTTTTTCTCTAGGAGGGTGGTGAAGCATTGGAATGATCTACCCAGGGAAGTAGTGGAGTCTCCATCCCTGGAGGTGTTTAAGTCTCGCCTCGACAAAGCCCTGGCTGGGCTGATTTGTTGCGTCTGGTCCTGCCTTGGACAGGGGGATGGACGCGATGGCTTTTTAGGTCTTCCAGCTCTATTGTTCTACAATTCTATGATCCCGGAGAAGCTCAACGTCCCACCTTCACCAAGTGCCACACAGGAGTATGCCTCCACACACAGCTCTCACTGCCAGCCCCAGCCGGGTGCTCACAACGGGCACCTACCAGATACTCCTGGCATCTCCCCTCTCCTGTCATTTTCAGTCCCAGCAGCTTTTCTCTCGCTTCTCTCAGAGTCTTCAAATGGGTCTGGATTTTTGCCTGAGGAAACACAAAGGATTGGGAAGGTTTGACTTTGGGTTGAGAGCGGGGTGGCGATGGGTGTTTTACCCCCAAAATCCAAGGTTATGTTACTCCTATTGGCTTTGTGACATCAAGACGCCCAAGGAGATGGCACTTTATGAATGCAGCCTGGGAGCGCGTCCTCTTCAGACATGTTACACAGTCAGGTTCAGTCTTGTTAATAACTACAGAGAAATCTCAGTTCCCACCAAGCTTTATGGCTCATTATGAATAGCTCAGTGGCACAGCACATAACAGGACACTGGAGTCACAAGGGGGCGATGCTAGTAGCCTGTTTTTGAGAAGGGTCAATGAGGAGACTGAGAAATCCCAGAAGCCACCAGGGTTCCCGTATGGTTGGCACTAGAGGCCTGGGAGTTGCACTGCTTGGACAGAGCTGGGCTGACAACAGGGCAAACCCCATGAGACAGTGGGAGCCCACTCGACTGGTTTGGAGCTGCGCAGTCCCAGCTTTGTGGAGCTCTGTTCCTGTCCAGCCAGAACTCAGCACCAGCTGTGGTTGTGTCCATTGAAAAAGAGCCGGGAGGAGGCTGAGACTGTTGGAGGACACCCCTCAGGTGAGAGTAGGGTTACCCCCCTCCCACAGAGCAATGCAAGCAGGGGCACAATAACAAAGGGGGAAATGGCCCCTCACAGGATGACTAACAGGTGAGAATGAGCACAGGCCAGCAGGCAGGGGTGGGGACATCCTGTGTTCTGGGGATACCGCAGTGACCATCCTAGTTAAACAGACAACTTGCATGAGGAATGGTTGGGGTTTGCCCCAGGCCTGTCCTACCCCCTTGGAGTGCAGTGACCTCAGGGAAGGAGCCTCTGCCCATTGCCCAGTGAAATCCCAGTAGCAGTGCATCGTAGGAGATGTCCAATGGATGCCTGGTGGGACGAAGGGAACCACACTGGCCGGTCCTTGCCCACGTACACACTAGCACGGCTCAGAATGGCACCAGGCAGCCCCAGCCTGGCATTGATTTCCTACACTCTAGTCTGACCCCAACGATACCTTCCACAGACCAGTGCTGTCTGCAGCCCTATTGTGGGGGGTCTCAAGGCACTTGGGGACCACACAGCACTTAGCCCAGTGACCTCCTGTAGTGCCGGCCACAGCACCTGAGTTTAACCCCTCCTGGAGCAGCGCAGGAGTTCAGCACGGGAGTTCAGCCTCCCAGTGGGAACCTCCTTGCCCTGCTGGGCCTGGGGACTTTGGCAAAGGGTCTTTTCCTGCTAATGAACAAACTTCTTCTGGAGGGAGGGGAATGATGCTGAGGTGGCAGCATGGTCGAGCGGTTAGGGCAATGTTCCCTCTAAGCTGAGCACTTGGGTGGCCACGCAGGAGAGGTTCAGGTGCTGGCCAGCTGATTAGCAGAGCACCCACAGCCGGCAGCCTGTTTCCACAGGTGGTGCACACCCACAGGTACCTTGGTGTACATAACAAAATGTATTCTACCCATGGACAGAAAAATTAGAAGGAGACTGATCAGGCCCCTGCCATGGGACCTGGTAGAGTTGACTTTATGCTGAGCTTGGCCCCTGATCTGCAGAGTGATCCTGGGTAACTCACTGCCCTGCTGTGTGCCTCAGTTTCCCTTCCCACCCTTCGTCTTCAGCATTTGAACTTCACTGCTCAGGGCAGGGACTGTCCCTCACTGTGTGTTGTGCAGAGCCCAGATCTCCTTTGGTGTCTCTCTGGGGTACTCTGATGCAAACAGAGGGAATAACAGAGAGTTCTACGGTATAAAGCTCTGATAGCAAACACAGTTCCCAACTTCCCTTTCTCTAGCCCAAAGGCAGCACTCTGGCATAAATCACCCCCCAGCCCTTGTGAGTTAAAACTCACTGTCTGTTAACCCCTTCCCCTCTGCACCAAGTGGCCCCATTTCCCCAGCGGGGGCTGCCCTGCAGAAGGGTTTAGTATCTCACAGGAAAGTGCCCCACATCAGCTCTCCTTCGACACTTGAGAGTTTGCCTCTGTTCCCACACTGAGAGATCAGTTATTTCGGTGCAGCCTCTCCTGCTCCAGGAAGGCTTCACGGGGCTGAATGACGAGTGTGTCAGGAGAGTGCCAATCAAATTAGCCAGTGATTAAATTTAAATTTAAGACTGAATTTCCCTACCTTGTACTCCTGGGCAGCCTCCGCTATGGGCAGCACCGTGTGATTGCGGTGAGCCCGAGATCTGTCACAGACCACACAGATGGGGCTTTGATCCTCTTCACAGAACAGTTTCAGAGTCTCCTGGTGCTCCCCACACACCCCATCCCCTCCAGCTCCCTTTGCTGCCAGCAAACTCAGCCCTTTGAGTAGTTCTACTATGTTTGCCAGCTGCCTGTTGGGCTGGAGGTGTCTCTGCTGCACAGTATCTCTGCATTGAGGGCAGGAGGTGGCTGAATTGGGTCCCTCCCAGCACTGGCTGAGGCAGGCTCTGCAGAAATTGTGCTCCCACTCTGTAATCATGGGGCTCTTGAAATGCTCCAGACAGACGGGACACGTTGCTTCTTTCTGGAGACTTTTCACAGGGCTCACTGCAGCCCTTACCAGCTTTCTCACTTCAGACTCTGTCGCACCTGTAGCAAACACTGGGCCTTCCCCTTCCTGGAACTGACTCAGGCTGTTGGCTGAAGTGGGAAGAGCCAGCTGGTGTCATTACAGCCCTGGGGGCCTTGGGGCAAAGGGGACCTAACAGATATCTTTGTATTGGATTGTAACGTAACTTGTTAACACCTGTACTTTGCTAGCATATAAGAAGTAGACAACAGCCTTTTGTAACAACACGCTTATAACTGTAGCTTTATAAACTTGTAACTAGTTAAGCTCTGAGCCTGACTGCTCTTAACCCTTTTGTCACTGCAACACAGCCGGCACAACAAAAAGAACTTTAACCGTTTGGTTACTACAGCCTGGCTGCAAGAGTGCTAGCAGGTCCCTGCTCTAACAGTAAAAAACTGGGTTGTTTAGGACCCAGGGGAGTACCTCACTGCACATTACCCGGCCACCGGCTAACAGAATTGGCGCAGCGAGCAGGGTTGTGACACAGACTGTACCGCAGTGACAAAAATGAAACCAGTCATGATAAACAACATGGATTTCCCCAACATAGAGAAGGAATTCACCCGGGAAGGATGGGGTGACCCTAAGTGGGACGAGGAAATGTTGCAAAAGAACTGGGGACAATCAGAGGAATCACGGTTGCAGCTCTGTAAGCAGAGAACTGCTTGTAAACTAAAAGGGAAAAAGGAATATTGGAGCAGTTGCACAGGCTGTGAGAAACAGCTTCTTGGACAAAAGCCCAGATTATAAGACCTCGAAGAAACTGCCCAGCTCTGAAAGCTTTAGTTCAAGTTCTTAACTCTTTGTGGTAGAAAGTGTAGTTATGTAAACATTTATGTTGTGGTGTATGTGTATATGTCATGGAGTTTTGTTTACTAACACATGTTTGTGTCATGTCATGGAGTTTTGTTTAATGTTGTTTGTCTGTCTGTCTGTCTTGCTGGTGCATCCATAAGGAGGGGACACCTTCCGATATGGACACCTTCCAATATAGGAAAAACAGTAAGTTTAGGTATAAAAGGTCTAAATCCCTTTCGTAATACTTAAAATGGTAATATCCAATAAAATGTCACTTTGGAAAATAAGCATGTGATTTGAGATTAAGAGTAAGTGTGTAAGTCCTTAACTCTAAAGGGTCTGGAGAAAATTCAGAGTGAGTAGCCTGCAGAGTTTAGAAAGAACTGAGCATATTTGTAAATGGAATATTCCAAGATGTAACCTGCCACCCCAAAGGGAGTAGAAAAGTATTCTTTTGTCTTTCAGAAACACAGAGAAAAGCTGGTAGTTACTGAAGAACAACCTAAACATCATGAATCTCCTTTTAAAATGAAGAATGTGGTTTTGTATTTTATGTTTGTGCTCATCTTATTAATAGCATTATCAAATTGTCTATATTGGTAAGTTAAAGTACACATGGGCTCACAAATTAAAACAAAATGGTCTGTATATTGCTGCCTTATTAAATGCCTTGGCTGACACAGCAGCTAAAGCTGCAGACCTTTCCCCTCTTGGGCCACTTCACTGCTTCCCATTTTTACAGATTCCCAGTCTCCTATTGCAACCCTTATTGATACTGCACTATTCCAAGATCAGGCCCTAAATTCAGAAGAAACTATCTGGAGACTAGATGAATGCCTTTTGCATCCTGAACACCTTTGGCGCTCCCCGGACGGCCGCCTGGTTGCACCCAAGTTCCTTCTCCCTTATCTTGCTTGCATGCACCACAGCCTGACTCATGTAAGCGAAGCAGGGGGATGATTACTGCTGTTCAAGCAAATTGGTTTGCTTCCAAATTCTCCTAAGTGACCCAAGCTACTGTCTGGCTTGCCCTCTGCCTTTAGGACTGTTCCTGAAGTTATAAATGAACTTCATTCGGCTACCCAAATGTAAATCTTTTAAAAATGTGCTGGTTATTGTTTGTTTGTTCTCGGGATGGGGAGAGGAGTGTCCATGCCGGAAAGCCGATACCGCACAGAACTCTACCTTAATTAAGGAATCCCTATGGAAGGTGGGAATGCCTAGTAAGTACCACCATGCCACCCAGCAACCCCTAAGTATAGGACATGCGTCAGCCCACCAAAAGAATAACACCCCGGCTACACAGCTAAATAACCTGGCAGATGCAGCAGCCCAGATCTCTGCCACCCAAGTAGATTGGGAACATTTGTACCTATGGCTACATGAGACTCTGGGGCACACAGGGAGTGATGAGCTGGTGTGGCAAGCACATATCAGGGGGTGGCCCATCACTCACTGACAGGCTAGAGACCTGGTGCAAGCCTATATTATCTGTGCTAAAACCCTGAAAACACATAGCTAAAGGACAGCGATTTGCCAGACTAAGAGATGGAAAAACACTATGGGCAACCTGGCAGGTTGATTACATTGGCCCACTTCCTACTACCAGGCAAAGGTGTAAGTACCTCTTGACTGGAATGGAAGTTGTTTCAGGAATTGGTTTTGCATACCCTGCCCCATTGGCAACAGGACTGTCCACAATTATGGGACTAAACTGCTTAACAGCAATTGTCCCAGCACCCCGAGAAATCCAGTCTGACAACAGCTCACACTTTAAAAACAAAGCAGTACAAGAGTGGGCTACTAAGCATGGAATTCAGTGAACTTACCACCTCCCTTGCTGACCCCAGTCCAACGGCATAGTCGAGCACTGGAATGGGCTGTTAAAGAGCCACGTGAAGCCCACGGATGGCACTTGGGAAAACAGGCTGGATGAGGTGGTGCAGCGACTACACAACGAGCAAACCCCTACGGGCAGTCCAATCAGCAGAGGATTCTTCCCTACTGGGAAAAATTCCTCAACCTCATTTGCGCCACTCAAGGACTCCAAATCTAATCCTGGAGATACTGTTGTAATTAAACACCCTAGCCTGGGAACACAGACTCATGTACTGCACTCATACAAAGGTGGCGGTGTAGACTGCTTTAGACTCTAAAAGGGAACCAATAACCATTACCGAGGCTTGGATCACATCCAAGACCAGCTGACCTTGTGTTTTCTCTCCAGAAAAGAAGGAACCACCTGGAATGCACACCTCCCTGGGAGGAAGCAAGGCAATGGCCACCTGTAACATCAGTACCTCACTGCACATTACCCGGCCACCGGCTAACAGGACCACACTTGGGCTCTAGGCCTGCAATCAACTAGTTGTGCTGGTGCGGCAGGTCAGTGGGTCTGCACATAGACATGAGAGTCCACCAATCCCAATAAGCTCCCAGAACTGGGTGTGTCTAAGGGGCGGTGTTTAGCTCACAGCTGCCAAGCTTTTATCCATTTCAATGGGCAGAGCAGTGGGAAGCTCTGGGGGTAGGCGGTGAAGCAATATTTCGCTCAGACAGTAATTACCGAATGGCAGCAGACAGCGATTCCAAACACTAAACTTTATAACCATTAAAACCAAAACTGACAACAGCACATCTGGAACCCTCAGTACTCCACAGCCGGGCACCCAACTCTGCCAAGTGCTCCCATCGCCTTGTTCTTTTGGGGCCTCTCTGTGTCTTTCAGTTATTATGAATGGGGAAAACCCATCAGTTCTGGAGTGAAATGGAGGTATCCTGGCATTTACTGACTTATACATGCCCCTACTTTGCAATAGGGCATGAGGTACCTTTAGGTTGCTACCTGGCTAGCTCAGTTGGTCAAGTGTAAAACCCTTAATTTAAGGGTCATGGGTTCAAGCTGTCTGTTGGGCAGTTTTCTCCCTGTGCTAGGGGTTGTAGTGGGCTACCAGCTACATATGAGTCAACAGGGTGATGTTTTTGCAAAAACTATAAATGTGCATCTGTGATGCATTAGCAGGTGTGTTGTGAGCAACGGGTAAGAAGTCATTCTTCTGCTCTACTCTGAACTGGTTAGGCCACAGTTGGAGTATTGTGTCCAGTTCTGGGTGCTGTGTTTCAAGAAAGATGTGGAGAAATTGGAAAAAGAACAACAAGAATGATCAAAGTTCTAGAGAACATGACCTATGAAGAAAGGTTGAAAGAAGGGGGTTTGTTTAATTTGGAAAAAAGAAGGTTGAGTGGGGGACCTGATAGCAGTTTTCAGGTATCTAAAAGTATGTCATAAGGAGAAGGGAGAAAACTTGTTCTTCTCGGCCTCTGAGGATAGAACAAGAAGCAATGGGCTTAAACCGTAGCAAGGGAGGTTTAGGTTGGACATTAGGGGCTGTAGTCCTGACTCATCTCCTGTATGGTTGTGAAACCTGGCCTTGTACAGAAAACATATAAAACTGCTGGAACACTTCCACACATGCAGCCTGAGGTCAATACTGCACATTCAATGGCAGGACAGAGTTACGAACCTGGAAGTCCTGGACAGAGCAGGAACCATGAGCATCAAAGCCATGATTCTGAAAGCCCAGCTTCTCTGGACAGGGCACATCATACGAATGGAGGAGTCAAGAATCCTTAAGCAATTCCTCTATGATGAAGTCTCTGAGGGCAAAAGGAATCAAGGTAGGCCTCACAAGAGATATAAAGACTGCGTGAAGGTCAACATTGCTCATGCTGGTTTAAAACCAGATCAGCTAGAGCAGCATGCAAAAGACCCAACAGGCTGGTGTGCTCTCGTATGACACACCTATGACAATTTTGAAGAGCAGTGACACATACACCTCATTGATGCTCATGAGAGGAAGAAATCAACAACAGCAGCTGCACCAACAGAACCAGGACAATTCCCTTGCCCCCACTGTGGATGCCCATGCCGTTCAAAGCTTGGACTCCTCAGTCACATGCGAGTCCACAACTGATGAGCCTGTGCAAGCTCAAGATCTCATTGTCGGACACAGCAGGCTAGCTACAGATGGTGGAGCGGTTAAGGTGGTGGACTCAAAATCCCATAGGTTTTCCCTGGGTAGGTTCAAATCATGCTTACAGGCAGGTCTCCATCTGTGCTCCCCTGGAGACCTAAGGGGAATGCATGGGACTTCTAAGCTGAGGCTTAGGGGTTTTAGCCCTATCTAGGGTGAAAACCACCTTTCTTAGTTTAAGTGGCCAAGCAAATGGGAAGAAGGGGCTTTCAAAATCAGGCAAGGTTGTTTGAAAAAGTCCCCTGCTAGAGGGGTGGTATGCATTTTAACACCAACATTCAAAGGGAGACATAGCTCAGTGGTTTGAGCATTACCAGCCCCCCCACCCCCCAAGCAAGGGGTTTTGAATTCAATCCTTGAGGGGGCTACTTAGGGATCTGGGGCAAATAAGCTAAGAGGAGAAAAAAGATTGGGGGAATGGTGGTTACTCTCACCAAGCAGTCAGGTGACTGAAGCTCATGACCTCCTAAAGTCTATTCCAGCCCTATGAGAGATATATATGTCGCCATACAATTTTATACAGTTATGGAATAGGCTTCTTCATCCCGAGAGGTCACTTCTTCAGAGGCTCTTCATTATTGTAACGCCTGGACCTTTCACACAAGAGGAGCCCTGCCTATGTCCTTCCCCTCCCAGAAGCTTTGCCACCAGGAGTCACACCAGGATACTGGGATCAACTGGCAAGGAGATGGTTAGACCCTCTCGCCACTAGTCTGTCATGTCTTATCCCATATGCTTCCACACCATCACATGTGCCACAGGGCTGCTCGTTGTTTTTCAACATCATCAGTGAGCAGATGCACTAGGAGGTGGGGGGGGCAGGGGCTGGACTTCAGGACCAACATCATTTCCCACATGTTTTTCCACCACTTTGAAAATTAGCACATGGGGCGGAATTGCCAAGAGCCCCTCAGGGAAGGGGTGGGCAGGGCTGCTGTGTTTGTAAACAGTTGTCCCGGGCAAGGGGCTCTGCCTTTGCCTGGTGGGTGGCGAGGGGAAAGTGGCGCAGATTCCGTCTTCACCCCAGGGGACTTTTGCACTGGGGGGGGGGCAGGGAATTCCCCTTCCTTTTCTCCCTAGGCGGAGGGGCTGAGCCTGGATGCCCCAGGCTCTGGCTGAGCACAGCCACTGCAGGGGGGCTGGTACAATGGGATCGGGGCTGCAGCTGCCTCTGTACAGCACCCTGCACCAGGGAGCAAGAGGGCTCCCTGTGCTCAGAATTGCACAGCCGATTCCCAGCTGGCGGCACCGCTGGCCAGTGGCTGCACTGGAAGGCGATGGCCGGGACAAGGGCTGCACAGCCCCTGCCTTCTCTGCCTCGGGCCCCACTGCCCATGGGGACATCCCAGGCGAGGTCCCCACGGAGGGCAGTGCTGGGGCCCAAGTTCTGCCTGCAGCTCCAGCTCTGTCGCAGGGAGCAGGGTGTGGTGGGGATGTTCCACCTGCTCTGCACCCCTCTGAGAAGCTCAATTTCCATTCCACTGCCCTGGAGCCAAAGGAGAGCGAGTACCACAAAGCAGTGCGTGTCCTGGCACAAGTGCAGCAAGTGTCCGAGAAGTGCTGCCCCCCTCCCCTGGGGCTGTGCCTGTCTCACACCCCCACCCACTCCTCCCCTGGGGCTGTGTCTGTCACACACCCCCCACTCCGATCCCCTCCCCTGGGGCCATGTCTCTCTCACACACCCCCCACCCACTCCTCCCCTGGGGCTGTGCCTGTCTCACACCCCCACCCACTCCTCCCCTGGGGCTGTGTCTGTCTCACACCCCCCACCCCAATCCCCTCCCCTGGGGCCATGTCTGTCTCACACACACCTACCCTGGGGCTGTGCCTGTCTCACCCCTTCCGCCCCGTCCCCCCTCCCCTGGGCCTATGTCTGTCTCACACACACCCCCGCACCCTTCCCCTGGGGCCAGGTCTGTCTCACACCGCCACCCACACCTCCCCTGGAACTGTGTCTGTCACCCCCCCCCGCACCCCTCCCCTGGGGCCGTGTCTGCCCAACCCTCCCGCCCACTCCGTCCCCAACTGAGCCCTGTGAGGAACTGAGCGCCCCCTCCCCCGCACAGGCCCTCACCATAGGTCCGCATCTCCACTTGTGAGGACAGGCATCGCCCCGCAGCGGGGTGTGTGCAGTGATGGGGGTGGGACGAACAGGCATCGCCTCACGGCGGGCTGTGCGCGGCACTTGGAATGAGAACAGGCATTGCCCCACGGCGGGCTGTGCATGGCACTGGGAGTGAGAACAGGCATTGCCCTGTGGCGGGCTGTGCGCTGCACTGGGAGTGAGAACAGGCGTCGCCCCACGGCGGGCTGTGCGCGGCACTGGGAGTGAGAACAGGCGTCGCCCCGCGGCGGGCTGTGAGCGGCACTAGGAGTGAGAACAGGCATTGCCCCGCGGCGGGCTGTGCGCTGCACTGGGAGTGAGAACAGGCGTCGCCCCGCGGCGGGCTGTGCGCTGCACTGGGAGTGAGAACAGGCGTCGCCCCACGGCGGGCTGTGCGCGGCACTGGGGTGGGGGAGAACAGGCGTCGCCTCACGGCGGGCTGTGCGAGGCACTGGGGCTGAGAGTGAGCTGGGCTCGGCCGTGGCTGCGCTGGCTGGAAATGCAGATCCGCCCGTGAGTAGGCAGGACCAGCTCTTGGGCGACTCACGGGACAAATCTGGCAGCTGGGGCTGGTGAGTGTCTCCGGTCTGTGCTCAATGGCGGGTCACTCCAGTGCTGAACGCTCTGCCAGCGCCGCACTGCAGTTCCGCCCTGGTCCCCCAGAGGGCGCTGCGGTGCCAGAGCATTATTGTGTGACGGCCCCAGCGAGCTCTGGAGCAGCTCCCAGGGCTGCGGCCTTTCCTCGTTCCGCCCTCTGATGCTCTCCAAGCGGCTGGAACCCCCAGCCCAGCCCCAGACCTGGGCACAGATATCTCAGTCCCCCCCACCAAGCGCAGGGGAGGCAGAGACCTGAAACCCCTCACACCTGTGAGAATTTGTAACCTTTTTCCCTCGTGAGTGGGCTCTAGCCCCACTTCTCAGCCCCTTTGATACAGTGCCCCTTCCAGAAACATGGGTACCCTGACTTCTCGCGTTCCCCAAGAGTCCACCTGCTACCGGCTGGGAAACGTGCTCCGAAGGGAATGTGAGGTCTTGAGGCAAGCGCTGCTCAGCCTGTCCAGGTGGCTGTCCCCGTGGCAGGCATCGGATTTGTTTTGCTCTGCACCAAGTTACCCCTCATTTACAAAGGACTTACTTAGGAAAACCTGCACAAATATCCCAGAAGGCTGCTGCTGAAAATGGCGGCTTTAAGGTGGAACTGGGACACATTTTCCAACTGTTTTCTGCATCCGCAAAGGGTGGAAATGTGCTTTGTTTTTTTTAAATGAAAGCCAAGCTTGTCCTCTAGCCGTTTGCCTAAGGAACCAGGCTTGGGAGAGCACCGGCTGTCTTAGAGTAACATGAGTTGGCAACAGTGTGAGAGACTTTCCCAGCAGTGTAGAGGCTTTAGACACGTCAGGATCTCTTGCAGCTCTGCCCAGGTGCCTCAGCTGACGTTACAGCCCCATGGAGCTCTCCCCTTCCTTCTCATTTGAGTGGAAGCTGTGTCCAAATGCTCCAGCTCTTAGTGGAACAGTTGCGCCTCCCCACCCACGATGAAGGCAGGAAGAGCCTGGGAGACTCTCCAGACCCCCAGCTCTTTACTGATCGTGTTTTACTTAGTGGCAAAAACATCTCCACTCAGCCTCCCCACTTGTCCCGCCCCCAGCCCAGCATTTACCCTTTGGAGAAGGGAGTGACTCAAACAGTTCACTGTGGGATGGTGTGCGGAAGATGAGCAAGAAGGAGCAGTGTTTTCTCTCTCTTAGCCGATGGCCAAGGATGTTTGGTGAGGTGCCAGCTATGCCCGTTTTATACCATCCGTGACTTTAACTGCTAGAGCTCAGAGCTCCTTCGCAGTGGGCAGTCAGGATTGACTGACAGGCGCCCCAAGAGTTTGCCCCGTGGAGGCGGCACAACTCAACGCTAGGCTCTTAGTACTCTCACCTAATGGCCAGGCTTTATAGCCAAAACGGCTGAGGTTCTTTAATTGTGTTGGCTGCTTTACAGTACACCAGAGAAACAAGTCAGGCTTATGCACAAATGGTTACCAAAATTTATTAAACTAGATTCTAATCATGTGGTTACAAAATTGCTAGTGCCTACTTATTTAAATGTATAGATGTTACATACACACAAACAAGTTACAAAGCTGAAGCCACAATCCCAAAGAAAGAAAACAAAGTATAGAGCTCTATGTCAAAATATGTGTACACTAAAGATAGGAGATCAGGTGTGGGTGCTTCTTACCCTCCTTGCATCTCTCGATTCCAGCGGTGCCAAGCCAGGATCGGTCACTCAATTCCGCGGAAAGACGAATAAGGGACAAGGCTCAGGGACCCTCTTAGCTGCAGAAGCCTTGGGAGGCTGTCACTTATCTGACCAGCAGATAGATAGTGAAAAGCACTCCAAAAATCATGGTGCTGTAGGTCCCATACTTATACCTCTGTACTCCTTTATTCTCTTTCTCCTTTCTTATGCCAAATTGGGGCTGGTCTGTCTGGGTGACGCCAGCTCTCGCAAGAGTAGTTTACACTTGCAAGGGAGAGAAACAATAAGTTTCGACTACTGGACATTCTTTTATTAGGGTAAATATTTTCCCACCTAGGATGTGGGTGTGTGTGCATCACGTTATTTAGTAGGGGCTAAGAGCCATGTCTGTCACAGCTTCTCTGTCTGCTGTGAGCCTAATCGTTGTATATGTTCCCAGAGGCACATTGCAGCAGCACACCTGTGCTTCTCACAGCTTCAAAGGCTGTGCTGGAATTTATGTTAAGTGCCCTGTTGTTTTGGCTCCCTTGTGTTCCCAGCAATGCTGGTCTGAGAGGGGGCTGGCTGTCTGGCTACATTCCACCCCCTGATGCACCACACTACATCCCAGATTGCAAGGTGGCGGTGATGCCAGCACCTTTTGCCCTCCTTGGGGAAATCTAGAAATACCCGACGAACGAATTAGAGGATGAGGGTTCGCGGAATTGGTTAGGATCCCTTTTTAGCTCTAGGTATCTGATTTGTGTGGAGGAAAGAGCAGTTTGAATCAAACGCTTCATAATACATAAAGTTACACAAAAACAATTACAATAATTAAAATGGTTAAAACAGTATTTACAACCGAATGTAAAAACGGGGAGAGGGAAAATCCCAAGTGTTGAGCTAACCATTGCATCCATGAGGTTTGTCCATTCCCCTCTTCTTTTATCAAATACAATTGTATGGGCACATTGCTGCTTATCTAGACTACCCATTTGTATGTCACCCTGAGTTTCAAAACAAATAGGGTATACTTCTTTAGATGATCCCGTGACATATTCCACAGGCCGTCCCCAAACAGTGCGATGCCATTGTCCCACCCCCCCCGAGTCAATGCGAGGGTTGTTGGTGTACCATGCTGGTCCCCACCGAAAGATGTCGCTTTTGTTCCACCAATCATTTAGGCTGAGTGGTACAAATTCAATTCCCAGTCCATTGGTTGAATTTAGCAAGGTGCACATCCAGCAATTTGTAGCACCAGCAGCTGAGGCGATGGTTTGGATTGCTCCCCGAAGAGGATGTTCTGGTATTGCCAAGGTGACTGGAGCCAACAGAAGGATCATGAGGGCTTGCAGGAACATATCTCTGGTGGGTCGGGTTCTAGCTAAAAAACTTATTTTAAAACCAAAAGCAATAATTATACCTGCTATTATAAGCAATGGCAAATATATTAACAGTTCATAGTAGTCTCTAGTGATCAAACAGATCTGCTGCACGGTCCATTTTGCTGACAGGTTAGCTGGCAGGTTGCTCGGAACCATGGGACCATTCCTGCAATAAATCACATGGTCAGCTGGTCTTGGATGCGATCCAAGCCTCTGTAATGGTTATTAGCCTTTTATCAGCATTTAAGGCACTCCATATGCCTTTCTCTTTATAGGCGTGCAAAACACAGGTAAAGGTTCCCAGGGCTGGGTGTTTAATCACAACAGTGTCTCCAGGAGCATACTTGGAACGGTGCAGTGGTGTTCTGGCAGGGGAGATAGCTTTCCCTGTAGGGAAGAATCCCCTGCTGATTGGACTTCCTGTAGGAGTCTGTCTGTTGTTTAATCTCTGCACCACTTCGTCCAGTCTGTCTCCCCATGTGCCATCAGTAGGCTTCAAGTGATTCTTTAGCAACCCATTCCAGCGCTCGACCATGCCATTAGATTGAGGTCGATATGGAAGGTGGAAGGTCCATTGGACTCCATGGTTAAGGGTCCATTCCCTTACAAGTTTATTCTTAAAATGCGAACCATTATCTGATTGGATTTCTTGAGGCATTGGGACAATTGCTGTTAAGCGGTTTAGTCCCATAACTGTGGACAACCCTGTTGCCAATCGGGTTGGATATGCAAAACCAATCCCTGAAACAATTTCTACCCCAGTCAAGATGTATTTCCACCTCTGCCTTGTAGTGGGCAGTGGTCCGACATAGTCGACCTGCCAGGTTGCCCATAGTGTTTTTCCATCTCTTAGCCTGGCAAACCTTTGTCCTTCTGCTATATGTTTTCTAGTCTCAGCACAAATAGCGCAGGCTTGCACCAGGTCTCTAGCCTGTCTGTGGGTGATAGGCCACCCCCTGATATGTGCTTGCCGCACTAACTCATCACTTCCTGTGTGTCCTAAATTATCATGTAACCATGAATATAAGCGTTCCCATTCTACTTGTGTGGTAAAGAGCTGGGCAGCTGCATCGGCTAAATTGTTTAACTGTGCAGCTGGGGTATTGTTCCTCTGATGAGCTGAGACATGTCCTATAGACAGGGGTTGTTGCAGGGCATGCTGATATAACCACTTCCAGTATTCCAGTCCCCATACTGGTTTACCTCCTACTTCCCAGTGGTTATTTTTCCAGTTAGTGATCCACTGAGTGGCACCTGCCCACACCGCATAGGAGTCCGTATATACTGCGGTGGCTCCTGCTTCACAGGCCAGTTTAATTGCAGCCAATTCTGCAAGTTGTGCTGACCCATCAATTTCAGCAGTTAGGGGTGCTGCAGAGGCGTCTGCAGGCACTGCTGCAGCTTTCGCCTTCCATTTTCCTTTAACCAGCCTGGCACTGCCATCAGTGAACCATACTCCCTCAGGCTTAGAAGGATCAAATGGGGCAGCATCCTTAATGGGAGACTGCTGTGGAGGTAGGCGGTATTCATCAGGCATTCCTACTTTCCATAGGGATTCCTGAATCATAGTGGGGTTTTGTGCAGTGTCTGCACCACCTACCCTGTGGTGTATGTAAAGTGCCCATCTGTGGATAGTCATTTTCTGTGCTACACCAGGTGGTAACTCTTTCCCTTCCAATATAGGTTTAATGATTGGAAGAGGAGTGTGAATTGTGATGTCCTTATCCTGAGTTAATTCCTCAGTTTCTCTCAAGGCTGTGTAAGCTGCCAGAAGCACCTTCTCATAAGGCGTGTAGTTAGCCTGTGACCCTTGCCATGACTTGGAACCAAACTGAATTGGTCGTCTGGGAGCAGTGTCACTTTCTTGCCAGAGAGCATAAGACATTCCAGTGGCTCCCACAGTTAGGTACAAATGGAATGGGGCTTCAGGATGTATGGGACCCAAAGCCTGATAGGTGTGTATCTCCCCTATCAGTTGCCTGAGGGCTTCCTCATGGGCAGGAGCCCATTCCCAGGCAGCACTTTTCTTTAACAAATTGTACAATGGTCTGGCTACAATGGCAAAGCCAGGTACATGTTTTCTCCAAAACCCCAGGGTTCCCAAAATCTGTCTCAATTGATCTTTACTTTCAGGGGAGGGTGCCTGATTTAGCTCTTGCACAGTGTCATTAGGCACAGACCTCCTACCTCCCATCCATACAGTACCTAAGAATTTTATCTCTTGGGAGGGACCTTGGCATTTCTCAGCTGGTAACTCTAAATTAAGGGCTTCTAGTGCTCCTTTGATTTGATTCATAGCCTCCTGTACCTCTTCTGAGTTTTTCCCACCTATTAAGATGTCATCAATGTATTGCACAGTTTGTACATTGGGTGGCAGTATAAGGTCATCTAGGACCTTTGCCAGTGCCCCATGGCAAATAGTGGGTGAGTGCTTAAACCCTTGTGGCATTCGGGTAAAAGTGTATTGTACACCTCTCCAAGTAAAAGCAAATCTTTCCTGGTCAGCTGGTTGCAAAGGGACCATGAAGAACATGTCCTTTACATCTAATACTGCTAGCCAGGGTTTATCCCAGGTTTGTATGGTGTTTACAATATCTGTTATGCTAGGGACTGCTGCAGTTAATGGTCCAGTGTTACTATTTAGCTTCCTATAGTCTATAGTGAGTCTCCATTTGCCATTTGGTTTCTTGATGGGCCACACAGGAGAATTAAAGCGAGAGTGGGTGCGAATTAAAATTCCTCGCTGTTCCAAATCTTTGATCAGGTCAGTAACAGGGCTTATGGCCTCAGCTGGGACATTATACTGCTTTATGTTTGTTACTGTTGAGGGCGGGAGAGCAGGCGCGCTGCTAAGTAAGTTTACAGAATAGTGGGGAGGGCTTTCCTCTTCCAGGTGAGTGGCATGAGGAACAGAACTGACTCCACAAGCCCATCTTTCCCCATTAATCCTTCCCTCCTTTCCTCTTAAAACGTCCATGCCCAGTATATTGGCATTGCCCAAAATCACCTCATATTTTCGGGGCTGATGGTGGGGTTGCAATGGGATATCCAGTTTTATCTTAACTAATGGGTAAGTTATGGTACTGCCATTTACTCCTGTAACAAGTACCTGCTTTCGGCCAGTAGGTGGCGGGCCCTGAAAACTTTCTCGCTTAATCATGGACATTTGAGCCCCTGTGTCCATTAAGAAAGGAACAATGTGTTTGTCATTTACAGTTACATGTATCCGGGGGTCTTTTGCTGTTGTTTTCTCCTTTTTGGATTTAAGCTGGTTTATTAGGAGAGGAGATTGACCCCCGCAAGCTAGTTTCCCTGCTCTGGTAACTCTTGCAGTTGCTGCCGCAATGGTGTGTACAGGGTGTCTGCAGGAGGGGGAGGAGGTGAGAGCTGCGGAGGTGCACTGGGAGTAGCATTGGTTTTCTCCCAGTCAGCTCTTTTAAAGGTGGTTAATAATTTTAGCCGCTCAGTGGGCAGTCCATTTATCACATCTCTGGGATAACCTAAAGCCAGACATTGTCTCCACAACTTGGCTCTAAGCTCCTTTTCCTCCTGGGTTGGTTCTCGCCTGTTTTTATATCCTTTAGATGGTGCCCCCTTGTTTCCCTGAAGGGAACGCATCTTAGCTTTGCCTGTCAGTGCTCTGATGTCTCCAAATTCTCTAAAGTATGACACCAGACGGTTTAGCAGTGCCCGAAAGGTTCTGTTATCTGCTGCAGCTTCTGATCTAAGGGACAGTGCCATAGCCCTATGATTACTCGGAGCTCCCTTAAGCAGGGGTCTGAGATCATCTACATCTACCCGACCCTCCCATGGACTTTCATAGGCTAAATCTTGAGGGTTTTGGCCAAGCATGCTAATGACAGCCACAGTTAATAGAGCTGTTTTTACCTCATCTATGCTGGTCCAGTGCATTACTGTGGGTTCATCTCGGTCTGCTGGGTAAATTCCTCTTGCCCATCGACAAGCCAGAGACCAAAGTGTTTTAGGGGTGTTCCCCTCTGAATGTTCCAGGAATATTCCTGCACCTAAGTTAAGGCGCTCAGTTTCTTGGGCTGTCAGGCGTATATATCCACCCCCAGTGTCCCAGAGGCGGACCAGCCACTCTATTATACCTTCCTCAGGCTTTTTAGCAAAATCTCCCTGGATTGTTTTTAACTCCATGGGAGTGTATTGGCGGGTGGTAATTTTGGTAAAGTGTGTTGGAGCTTTACTCCCTTTTCCCTTTTTACCTCCCTTCTTTGTTTTTGAAGAGGTGGATGTATCATTGTCATCCCCTTCCTCATCCAGCTCTGCCCCACTCAAATTTCCCTCATGTTCTTCTGATTTGTGATGTGTGATAGCTGGTCTTAATTTTACAGAGGGACCTTCCTCCTCAGAGGAGGGGGACTCATCTGCTGAATCCCAAATGTCTCCGTCCCATTCCTCAGGGTCTAGCCAGAGAGCAGTCTCAACTTTAGCCTGGTTGATTCTGCGTGTTTTAGTCTCCAGCTTTTCCCTTCGTTCTATCCCTTCTTTCTCAATTAAGGGAAGTAATCTTTTCTGAAGATGCTCCATATCCCTATTCAGTGTTCTTACTCTGGTATCTAAATTCTGGCATTCCTTGCGCAGTGTGTCCCTTTCCTGTTGTAGCCTATTAAATTCTATTGCCAGACTATGATAATCCTTACAGGCAGCTTGCCAAATGTTAGTAAGCAGCCATATACAAGCACCTTTTCCTTTTCCTTTCTTCATCTTGCAGGCAGTTCTCCAGTTACAGAAATGCTGCCAGATCTCTGCTGGTTTTCCCCAATATTTCTCCAGCAGTTCTTTGCTCCACAGAGGATTTCCCCATCCCTCTTGGGTCAAACTTTTCTCTAGCTCAGGGAATTCTGTGGTGTTTATCATGACTGGTTTCATTGTGTTACTGTAGTGCAGCCTATATCACAATCCTGCCGACTACGCCAAATCTGTTAGCCGATGGCCAAGGATGTTTGGTGAGGTGCCAGCTATGCCCGTTTTATACCATCCGTGACTTTAACTGCTAGAGCTCAGAGCTCCTTCGCAGTGGGCAGTCAGGATTGACTGACAGGCGCCCCAAGAGTTTGCCCCGTGGAGGCGGCACAACTCAACGCTAGGCTCTTAGTACTCTCACCTAATGGCCAGGCTTTATAGCCAAAACGGCTGAGGTTCTTTAATTGTGTTGGCTGCTTTACAGTACACCAGAGAAACAAGTCAGGCTTATGCACAAATGGTTACCAAAATTTATTAAACTAGATTCTAATCATGTGGTTACAAAATTGCTAGTGCCTACTTATTTAAATGTATAGATGTTACATACACACAAACAAGTTACAAAGCTGAAGCCACAATCCCAAAGAAAGAAAACAAAGTATAGAGCTCTATGTCAAAATATGTGTACACTAAAGATAGGAGATCAGGTGTGGGTGCTTCTTACCCTCCTTGCATCTCTCGATTCCAGCGGTGCCAAGCCAGGATCGGTCACTCAATTCCGCGGAAAGACGAATAAGGGACAAGGCTCAGGGACCCTCTTAGCTGCAGAAGCCTTGGGAGGCTGTCACTTATCTGACCAGCAGATAGATAGTGAAAAGCACTCCAAAAATCATGGTGCTGTAGGTCCCATACTTATACCTCTGTACTCCTTTATTCTCTTTCTCCTTTCTTATGCCAAATTGGGGCTGGTCTGTCTGGGTGACGCCAGCTCTCGCAAGAGTAGTTTACACTTGCAAGGGAGAGAAACAATAAGTTTCGACTACTGGACATTCTTTTATTAGGGTAAATATTTTCCCACCTAGGATGTGGGTGTGTGTGCATCACGTTATTTAGTAGGGGCTAAGAGCCATGTCTGTCACAGCTTCTCTGTCTGCTGTGAGCCTAATCGTTGTATATGTTCCCAGAGGCACATTGCAGCAGCACACCTGTGCTTCTCACAGCTTCAAAGGCTGTGCTGGAATTTATGTTAAGTGCCCTGTTGTTTTGGCTCCCTTGTGTTCCCAGCAATGCTGGTCTGAGAGGGGGCTGGCTGTCTGGCTACACTCTCCTACCCCAGTGAAGGGATGAGGGGCTCACCCGGATTCAGGGAGTAAATACACAATGTGACTTGTCCAACAGCAGTTGCTGGTTTGTGTGTGGTGGTGGGAGAGGGAGCTCCAGCAAGACCTACAGTGCAACTCAAATGGTTCGTAGAAGGGTGGTCGGGGTCGCTCTCCTGAGTTAGCATTACAAAGAGCCATGGTAAGGGTCAGTCTGCCAGTCTGTGCTTATCCAGAGAATTAATGATTTGGGGGTCACGGTTACTTTGTGTTCCACACCTTAAAGCAGCCCTTTCATCCCCGGCTGCATCCAAAACCAGAGCTCCCCGCTGATTGTTTGACTTGCACACAGGAGTGAGCGGGGAGGTTCTGTGATCTGCAGTTTACAGGAGGTCGGATTTGATGCTGGTGTTGGAACTGTCTAGCTTTGAAGTCTGAGCTTTTTGCATACTAACATTCCGTTACTTCCTTCACAGGAACGTTCCTGGGGGCCAATGGACGGACTGTCTCCACGCGCGGCCGAACCAGAGGAGTATCATCCAGTCACCCACCTCTTGCTCAAACTCTCATTCCAGCGTTGGCTCCCGGTGGGTTACCATTGATTCTTTAGAGGATCTTTCTGTTCTCTACCCTCATGCTCAGCTCAGAGACCAGCTCACCATTAGTCCCAGGAAATGACCGCTTGTTCATCTGACTGTGGAGGAGGATTTGTCTGCTGGGATATCTGGTAGCTTGGGAAGAGTGAGGAATCTGACACAGGCAGGGATCAGCTGAGTGGCTTCCCTTGTGGCTGGGTCTTGGGGATTCTGGCCTGGCTGTTCTAGGGAAGGTAACAAGCCACTTCACTTTGTAACTCCCCAGTTCTCAGGTGCTGCTGAGTTTGTAGCTTTCTCAGAGCTGGGATGGAGCAAGGCCTAAATCTTCAGTGCATCAAACTTCAGAAATAGCTAGAAATTTTGTCCTGAGCTAGAGTGAAGTGGAGGAGACTTGCAGATGACCTATGCTCCATCCAGAGCACAAAGGTTTAAGTCAAGGGGTCAGCAACCTTTCCAAGGCAGAGTGCTGAACTTTGACCTTTTGATCTCTATGGACCGCCCGAGTGCCAGTGATGATTTTTAAAGTCTGTAATAGTTCTGCTTACAACAGATTCATTAATAAGAACATTAAGATGCAGAACTAGGACTTAGATGGTAGTTGGTGGCATTAGCTGGTCTGTTTGTTAACCCATGGTCTTTGAGCAAGCTTCAGGCTGCATAGGGGAAGAGGGGCGGAGCTCAGCTCCTGCCTTGTGTGCTGATGAAGATCAGCTCATGTGCCTGTTTTGGCACACAAGATGGGAATTGCTGACCGCTGGCCTAAATCTTCAGTAGTATTCTGGTGCCTAACCCTAAAGCTGGAGGGCCCTTTGTTATGCCATGAGTCAGTTTGCCTAGAAAGTAGAGAGGGCGTCTTCCATTGGAAGGAGGTTCTCTGGCTCTCGGTTACGCTGTCCGAGTAGCTGGCCATGTATGGATGATCGTATGGTTCAAGGGTTCTCAGCCTAGGTGGATTGTGATCAGGTGTCAAACAACTGGAGCAGTATGAATGCAACTGAGAGTGGGTTCCCAGCAAGAGGGCAAGTCTTGGGGGCTCTGGTATGAAAACAGTTATAAAGCTGTCCTGGCTAGAACCATGTGTCTGTCCAAGGAACGAGAGCTCGGGAGGGAGTCTGTGTGTGAATACGATTGATTGGGGCCAGGTAAAGGCATAAATATTGTTGCCCCAATTCAGTTCCTGGCTCCAGGAGTCACGTGGTTTCTTCAGATGGGGATTTTTTTTTTTTTCAGTTTTTGCTTTGAGTCCTTTGGAAGAAAATCTTCGAATTATAACTTGAGAATAAGTGACACACACATCTGCCTGAGCCTGCAGCACACCTGGGATAATCCCTCTGAGAGAGGGGAGCTGCCCCCTTCATCTCAATGGAGTGTTAACCCCAAGGCCTGCTGTTGTGGGTGTCCCCCAGGAAGACCACCCCGGGAAAGGATTCTGCATGCACCAAGTGGGAGAGTGCCGTGAGTCCTGCTTGTGCACCTCCCGCCCAGTTCAAAACCCCAGCCTGGCACCTTTCTCTTGCCTCCTTCACTTCCTGGATGTCTTGGGAAGCCGGTGGCACAAAGCACCCGGAATGGTAGTTATGGACATTGGTGAACCTCAGAACCAAGGGGAGATGCTGGCACAAGGACTGGCCCAGGCTGGGCAAAGAACTTGTGGTGTGTCATTTTTATTGACTTACCCTGGAGGAGAGAGGACACTTGTTGGCTTGATGACCGTGAGGAGCTAAACTGAATTCACCACACAGCTGCTGAGGGGAAACTGGTAAACTGGCTCACTGGATGCCAGGTCAGTTAAGAGGCTCTTACAGAAGGCAGTTTCAGTAACTTGATGTGGTTTGGGATGTTTAATGCACAGGTCTGTGCTGCTTTGGGAGGTGGGGGTGGTACTTTTGGTTACCTAAAGCTGTTCGTAGTTTGAAGCTCTGTTTACATATGTCGTTATTGGGGTTATTATTCCTCCCCTTCCCTGTGGTTTCTGAGTGCGATCTGGTAGTGTTCCCGTGGTGGGACTAGTACCTGCCAGTAGTGGTTCAGTCTTAACGTTTTGTATCTTTGCACATCTTCCATATGAGCCAGGCTATTTTCCTTTGTCTCTCAGAAAAAACCACAGTCGGATAGCACATTAAAAACTAACCTACAAAAGCTCATTATCTAATAAATCGTTAGTCTTTAAGGTGTTACAGGACTGCTTGGTGTTCATTTTCTTTTTGTAAAGAAACTGCAGACTAACATTACTAGCCCTGATACTATTCCATTGTCTCTGATCCTCTTCCCAGACAGACAATGGCCTGTTCTGGGGTGATGATTCTCAAGGTGTCATTTGAGCATTTTCTGTGTAAAAGCAATAGCCAACCCCTATTGGTCTTCCCAGTGTTTCTGGCCCATCTTTTGTTGTAGTCATGGGTGAAGGCTCTGTCTCTGTTGAGGGTTTGGGGACTGGCTGGCTGACCTGTATTTCCTTGAATTGGGAGCATTAGAGTAGATGGAGGTTTTGGCATTGTCATTCTTTCCTTGGTGGGGTTCTAAAGAGGAAGGTTGGCAGCAATAATAGGAGCTGGGGACTCCCTGTAAAATCAGTAAAGTTCCTAATAGTCCTCATGAGGTCTCCAGTACTTTCACCCAGGCATTGGGCAGGTTGTTTTGTCTTGTTCATACTGGTTGGTTGGTTGGAGTTCTGTTCTCTTGTTAGTGTCTTTGGAAAAGGCTGTTCTACAGTTCTTTAAAGGAGTTTTCACCTTTGTGGTGGAATGGGGTGTGTCTGCAGTGGGCCATCTGCTTATATTAGGGCAGGGTGGAGATGTGAACGCTGCTCTTGGGACAGAAGGTGATAGTGCATCTACTGTCATCTTCTGGTGCCTTTAGGCAGAACCTCTTTGGTATGCAGGCCTTATGCAGGTGAGCTCTGTCCTTGGGTTAGAAGGTTCTGTTATGCCTGAGGCGCACAGGAGAGTGATAGCTTATGGAAAACAGTGTGCGGGTATAATATATTATTGCAATCAATTCATCAGATGCATGAAGGGAAGGAAAAAGAACAAGGTAACAGGAGTGCAGAGATGGGGGTTTTACATTACAGCTAGTTCAGTTGGGATGGGTGTGGACAAGCAGGTGAGCATCCCTAAAGTGGAAAATGACTTCTGGTAATGAGGGAGCCCGTCCCCATTCAGACCCATTCTGATGATGTCTAATTTGCATATCACTTCTGACTCTGCAGCTTCACAGTACAGCCTGTTTTTAGAATTGAAGATGGCAACTTTCAAGTTAGTAACTGTGCGTCCAGGGAGGTTGCAAACTTCTCCCACTGGTTTTTGTATATTACCAGTCTTGATGTCTGACTTGTGCCCATTTATACTGTCGTGCAGAGACAGTCCGGTTTGCCCAGTTTACATGGCAGAGGGGCGTTATTGACACATTAGCAGATGTGAAGGTAAATGTGCCTTTGGTAGTGTGGCTGATGCGGCTTGATTGGTAGAATGCAAGTCACTGGGACTGCTCCTGCCTTGAAAGTAATGCAGGTGCGGGGTGCATGTGTGAGGGAGAGAAAATAAATATGAAGGACACAGAAAATCCGACCTTGATTTAGGTCCCAGAGTGAGAGCCATAGCACATGTATTTTTCAGGTAGCCCTGTATCCCAGCATTTGTAAGCCATGGTCACAGGGATTGCTTTAGAGATGTGAGCTGGGAAGGCCTTGCTGGGCTTGGTGTGATATACTTAAAAAAATGCTTCTGAGTCTATTACAAATGGTGGTTCCCTGCTAGATGTTGACTAGAGCTGTACCTAACACCATGAGCTGCGCACATCAGACATGGGAAATAATTACGAATAACTGTAGGCCAAAGTTTTCAGCGGTAGTTTGAAAGTGCACTGAGTGGAGCCCCCTAAAAGCAGCCTCTGTTTTATTTTTCCCCACAAAGTATTAAGCATCCATCTGTGATGGAGTGGGGGATACGTGTGTGCATGTGTGGGGCTCACAGAGGGTGTGGGGCTCCTGCTGAGGGTAACCTAGGTGACCAGGTGACACTTCTGGACTGCAGACAAAGTGGGAGGTGGAACTTGAGGGGTTTGAACTGGAAGTGGGAGTTGGAAAGCTGCTGGTCTGGTTGGAGGTGGGGGAAGAAGGGGCATGACTCCAGCTTGGGGGGCCCCTTGGGGTCTCCTCTCCCCAAGATGTATTGGACTGTGTGTCTCTGCCTGCTGTGCTGACACATCTGTATAACACTGTGTCCCTGTTGGCTAATAAACCCTCTGTTCTCCTGCTGAGTGGGAGTCACTCCTGTCTGCAGATGGGGTGCAGAGCCTGGGGACACCTGAACCCCATTACACCATCCTTGGAAAATCAGGCCCTGTTAGGGTGAGACACAGTAGGGAATAGGGGGCGGGTCTGTCTGAAGCTGAGTCTCAAAAGCTGACAAAAAGGAGCAGATGTGAACGCCCAGGCCCTGGTTTAGGAGGCCAGGACTTTACCCATCAGCCCATGGAGTCTCCCCCTTTGTGATTGTCAGGGACAGGCAATTTACAGCCTATCCTGGAAAACAATGGGGCACTGGAGGGTTCCAGCTGGGGGCTATAGGTGATGGCCAGGGATGTTCTTTTGTTTTCCTGCTGCTCTTGTCTTTAGCAGTGATGTCAGTATTCATCTGGCTCTGTCAGTCTGTTTCTTCCCCAAGTGGGTGTTAATGTTTTAAGAGCAACAAAGGGTCCTGTGGCACCTTATAGACTAACAAAAGTTTTGAGCATGAGCTTTCGTGAGCACAGACTCGCTTCATCAGATGCTGGTCGTGGAAATCTGCAGGGCCAGGTATAAATAAGCCAGAGCAAGGCTGGGGATAACAAGGTTAGCTCAGTCAGCCAGGGTGAGGCTTACTACCAGCAGTTGATCTGGAGGTGTGAACACCAAAGGAGGGGAAGCTGCTTCTGTATTTAGCCAGCCATTCACGGTCTTTGTTTAAGCCTGAGCTGAGGGTGTCGAATTTGCAGATGAATTGTAGCTCAGAAATTTCTCTTTGAAGTCTGGTCGTGAAATTTCTTTTGCTGTAAGATAGCTACTTTTAAGTCTGCTACTGTGTGGCCTGGGAGATTGAAGTGCTGTCCTACGGGTTTTTGTATATTGCCATTTCTGATGTCTGATTTGTGTGCGTTTATTCTTTTACGTAGAGACTGTCCAGTTTGTCCGATGTATATAGCAGAGGGGCATTGCTGGCACATGATGGCATAAATTATATTGGTAGATGTGCAGCTGAATGAACCCACGATGGTGTGGCTGATCCGGTTAGGTCTTGTAATGGTGCTGTTGGTGTAGCTATGTGGGCAGAGCTGGCAACGAGATTTGTCGCATGGATGGGTCCCTGAGTTAAAGTGACTGTGGTGCAGTGTATAGTTGCTGGTTGGGATTTGCTTCAGGTTGGCAGGTTGTCTGTGAGCAAGGACTGGTCTGCCTCCCAAGGCCTGTGAAAGTGGGGGATCATTGTCCAGGATGGGTTGTAAATCCCTGACGATGCACTGTAGAGGTTTTAGCTGAGGACTGTAGGTGATGGCTAGTGGTGTGGTGTGTGTTTCTCTCTTGGGCTTGTCCTGTAGTAAGAGGCTTCGTGGCACACATCTGGCTCGGTTGATCTGTTTTTTCACTTCCTTAGGTGGGTATTGCAGTTTCAAGAATGCTTGCTAGAGATCCTGTAGGAGTTTGTCTCTGTTGGAGGGGTTGGAGAATACTTGATAAAGATCTTGCAGGCCTTTATCTTTGTCTGTGGGATTGCTGCAGATAAGGTTGTATCTTGGGGCCTAGCTGTAGACCATGGCTGGTGTATTTGTGCCGGTTGAAGCTAGAGGCCTGTAGGTAAGAGAAGTGGTCATTAGGTTTCCAGCGTCGAGTGGTGGCTTATGTGACCATTGTTTATTTGTACTGTAGTGTGCAGGAAGTGGTTCTCATGTGGAGTGATCCAGGCCAAGGTTGATAGTGGGGCAGAAATTGGTGGAGTTCTTCAGAGGCCGCCTTCCCATGGGGCCACGTGGTGAGGTCATCAAAGCCCCATAAGTAGAGGAGAGGCACTAGGGGATGGGGGTTGAGGAAACATGGCTCTAGGTGAGCCATACAAATGGTGGCCTATTGTGGGACCATGAGACTAGCAGTGCCACTTAGGGATGTTAACCCTGAATAGATTATCAGTAACCTCACCCTACATTGAGTGGGTGGAGGCTGGATCAGCCCAAAGGGGGTGGCTTCAGCCTTGCAGGGCTGCTGCAGGTAGGGGTGCTCCAGCCCTGGCCAGAGCAGCCCCACTTTGTGGTGGCCCCAGTGGGGGGTGGGGCAGAGTGGCTGAGGAAGCCGCAGACCAGGGGCTGCAACACCCCTGAGTGCCCCATCAGCCTGACCTCTGCAGAACGGGGCCAGGGGGCTGCTCCAGGCCAGAGCAGCCCCTGTTCCGCTCCAGTGTAGGATGAGGTTCAGGCGGCCAATCCAGTCAGGGCAGGGAGCTCACTCCCAGCAGTTGGTGGGAGGTGTGATGAGGCAGAGAGGGAAAGGCCCTTGTAGGGACAGTTCTGCTCCAGAATCTGAAGCCGTGGGTCTGTCCCCTGAAAGCTCCTGGCCTAATAAACAGACTTGTTAGTCTGAAAGGTGCCCCAGGACGGCTGGTTTTGTTTGGGAAGATAGAGAGCAACCAGGGTACACCTCCGCCCTTTGGGCAGGAGAGACCCGTCCCTGTTAATTGGCAAATGACTTTCAGTGCTCAGCGCCCAGAGCAGCAAACAGGTCATAAGGCTCAGTGGTTAGAGCATCAGTCTTGCAACCCCAGGGTGTGAGCTCAGCCATTGAGGGGCCTCCCCAGGGCCTGGGGCGGGTTAGATTAACACAAAATCAGGGCTGGTGCTTGGCCCTGCGGTGAGGACAGGGGACTGGAGCTGATGCCTCTGGAGGGCCCTTCCCCTTCTGGGAGAGGGTTGTGTGGGTGTGGGTGTATGTAGACCCCTGGGTGTGTGTGTGTGTGTGTAGACTTGTGGGTGTGTAGACACGTGGGGGGGGTGCACCCCAGCGAGGGGGCTCTGCTGGCACTGCTCTGTCCCCACAGGCCCTGGAGTGCAGCTGAACACTCAGCTGTTGGGGAAAGTGTGTCATGTGTTCTGGTGTACAGAGAAAAGGCTAAACGTGACCCGCGTGTGGGCTTAAGACCCAGAAAGCAAAGATCATAAAAAGGCACAAATTAAATTATTCATTTATTTCAATTTGATCTTATTATTTTAAGCCAGTCTCACAATTCTTTTATTCAGCTCCTGGTGTGGTTACACCTGATGTGGGAGGAGATTTTGGCATGGAGGGAGCATCTCTCGGAGACCATGTTTCACGTTTGCTGTTCCAGGCAATACAGGGGGAGGCTGGATAAATCTTGGCAGGTACCAGTGGGCGGCAGACACAGTGTTTTGTGCCTGGTAAGTAGGAGAGTTTTTTACACCAGTCTGTCCCCACGAATCTCTGGCCACTCACTGCTGGGGTGCTGAGGTGTGAGTCCTGCCATGGCCCTGGGAGTTCCTGGCCAGGCCCTCCCTTCGCTCCTCCACTCTTCATCCAGGCAGATCTCTGAGTGGGGGCCATCTTCCCTGAGAACCTCCTGCCTCCTCCATGGAAGTGGTGTGAAAGGGGCTGCCAGAAACTCCTGGCCGTGTTGGCCCTCGGGGTCATAGAGGAATCCCCTAGTGCAGCATTTCTGCCCCTGGGGGTCCCAGCCCAGAAGGGGGCGGCAAGGCAAGGGCAGGAGGGTCGCTCACAGGGGCACCAGACGTTTGGGCTTTCCCGGCCGTGGCCTCGTCTGCAGTCCCCAGGTCTCCGTCCAGGCGGACCGTGGAAATAAGAAATGTCCGTGATCTCTCTTGGCCTTCCGAGCTGGGTGACTGGAGGGGCAGCTGCTCTCTGCCGCCCAACCTGGTCAGCAGCGGCACAGACGGGAGGGCAGCAATGCCATCGCTGGCTGCACTGCCTTCTGCACTGCTGCTGCTGGCACTGACTTCACAGCTGGGCTCCTGCTCGCTCTGACCACCCAGCTTGGAAGGGAGATGCCACCAGCAGTGGCACAGGGGAAAGGGTGGCAATGCCAAGCTGCACCCCCTCCCTTCTGTGCTGCTGCTGGTAACGGCGCTGCCATCTGAGCTGGGGGCTGCCCCCTGCAGCAGAGCAGTGGCTGCTTTTGTGGTTCCCAGCGTGGAAGGTGGCCACACTGAGCATGAGGGAGTGGTGCTCACTGGCAGGTCACCCTGCCTTCTGCCCTGCTACTGGGGGCGTTGACTTTGGAGCTGGGTGTCCTGCCTGTGACGACCCCTCCCCCAGTGCTCGGTGGGGCCACCCTCCGAAGTGGGAACCACAAGAGCAGCCACCGCCGCCCAGGTCCAAAGGCTGTGCCACTGCCTTCATGGGAGCAGCAGGAAGGGGGGTGATACTGTACCAGGCCACTTCCTCCTGTGCTGCTGCAGTTGGTGGAGCTGACCTGAGGCCTGAGCACCTGCCAGTCTCTGCTTCTCTCTGGACAGCCAGGTTGCCCCCAGCAGTGTCACAGAAGGGGGGCTGCAGTCACAGCCCCTCTGTGCCTCTGTTGGGGGCAGATGGTCTTGTGCACATGGTGACCACACTCACTCATGCTCAGCGTGGAAGTGAGAGGCATCGCCAGCAGCGGCACAGAAGGGAGAGTGCCAGGACCAGCCCAGGCCTCCCTCCCTCCTGCACTGCTGCTGGCGGTGGGGTGGCCATCCAGGTTGGGCACCTGACCCATTTCCCCTGCCCCCAGGCACTCTGTTGGGCAGTGCCACTAACAGGGGTGCACTAGGAAGGGAGGTGACACTACACCAGGCCTCCCTCCCTTCTGCACTGCTGCTGGGGGTGGCGCTGCCTTTCCAGCTGCCCCTACTGGCAGACAGAGCTGCCACCAGCAGGGGCGCAGCAGGCAGGGCAGCAACGCCATCGAATGCCACCCTGTGCTCTGCGCTGCTGCTGGTGGCCGTGCTGCCTTCCCAGCCAGGTGCCTGGCCAGGGGCTGCAGCCTCCCAGCATGGAATTCAGTGCTGCCAGCAGTAAGGGAGTTCAGGGCTAGTCAACTAGTTGACTATGTGATAAAGAAGTTGAGCCGACTAGATGATTCCCCCTGTTTGCTGCCTCTGTCATACAGCGGCAGGAAGGCGGGGAAAAGAAGACACTGCAAAGTGGCAGAGCCACGTGGAGTCCTGGGGGCAGCTGGGGACTCCCTGGCTGACCGTGGGCTCCCTGTGTCATTTGATCCTGGGTTCTGGGGAAATTCTGCATGAAGCCCAGGATCCACTGAGCCCAGGCTCCAGGAGGCGCTTCTGCTTTGAAATGCACAAGAGTCCCCAACTTCCCACTGCTGGGGATCATGTACGTTTCCATGTGCAGAAGTGTCCGACAGCTACTAGAGTAGTCGATGGAAATTCCATCCACTAGGAAATGAATCATTCTGTAACATCTTTAGTCTGCAGCAGCAGCAGGAGCAATGGGAAGGGAGGCAAAGCTGCACCAGGCCACCTGCCTTCTGCACTGCTCCTGGTGACAGGACTGAATGTCCAGCTGCCTGGCGTGATTGCCCAGCAGCTGCCAGCAATGCCAGAGAAGGAAGAAGGGCAGCACCATTCAGGGCCACCCTCCCTTCTGCACCAGAGATGTCAGACAGGAAGCCATTAAACAATTGTCTCATTGCATCAGAATAGGGAATGTGTACAGAGCAGCACTGGAAGAGAAGATCAGGAATGGTGACACAGAGAGAGACCGAGATAAGAGAGTGGAAGGGATAGCCACAGCGATAGAAGAGGCAATTGAGCAGCTGGTTGTGGAATAAGAGATCAATAAGAATTGGATTACACAGGAGACACTGAAGTTAGTGCAAGAGAAGAGAGTGTTGAAGATCAGAAGACATGTTTCCCAGAGGGCGGAACAGCAATATAGAATGAAGTGCAAGGAGGTAAGGAAAGTGGCCAGAATGGCTAAGGTGAAACGCTTAGAGGAACAGTGTGAAGATATAGCGAGGTATTACAGTGAATGTAAGGCCAGGGACATGTATAAAATGATTAGGAATAGCGATGGATGAGATATTGCACTGATCTGGAGAAAGCACAGTTGGACCCCAGCATCTCAGAGAGACCGAATGAAAACCTGAGAGACATTTCTGCCAACCATTGAGACCAAGATGGAAATTTTGAAGGAGGAGGTACAAAGATCAGTGAAACGACTAAAAAACAAGAGCTCTAGAAATGATAAGATCATAGAATCATAGAAGAGTAGGACTGGAAGAGACCTCGAGAGGCCATCGAGTCCAGCCCCCTGCCCTCATGGCAGGATCAAGCACTTTCTAGACCATCCCTGAAAGCCATCTATCTAACCTCTTCTTAAATAGCTCCAGTGATGGAGATTCTACCACCTCCCTTGGCAATTCGTTCCAGTGTTTGATCACCCTGACAGTTAGGAGCTTTTTCCTAATGTCCAACCTGAACCTCCCCTGCTGCAATTTCAGACCATTGCCTCTTGTTCTATCCTCAGAGGCAAGGAAGAACAAGTTCCCTCCCTCTGCCTTATGACACCCTTTTAAATACCTGAAAACTGCTATCATATCCCCCCTCAATCTTCTCTTTTCCAAACTAAACAAGACCAATTCTTTCAGCCTTTCTTCATAGGTCATGTTCTCTAGACCTTTGATCATTCTTGTTGCTCTCCTCTGGACCCCTCCAATTTCTCCACATCCTTCCTGAACTGCGGTGGCCGGAACTGGACACAATACTCCAGCTGAGGCCTAACCAGCGCAGAATAGAGCGGGAGAATGACTTCTCGTGTTTTGTTTACAACACACCTGTTAATGAGAGAGATGATCAAATATGGTGAAGAAAGTATGATTGAGGAAATACACCAATTACGTAATATAGCACAGAAAGAAGGAAAGGCACCTAAGGAACAGACAAGATCCATGCTAGTCACAATACACAAGAAAGGAAGTACATTGGAGTGCAAGAACTACAGAACGATTGCCCTAATGAGTCATCTAGGCCAGGTGCTGATGATGATACTGACAGAGAAACCGAGAATGCAGATAAAAGAACATCTAGCAGATGAGCAAGAGGGATTCAGAAAAGAAAGAAGTACCATACAGCAGATATTGGCACTCAGATTGATAGCAAAGGAAGCTCCATGAAAGAACATCTACAATTGCTTTTGTCGATTTTCAGAAGGTTTTTGACAGTGTAGATTAGAAAGTGACTTGGGCAGTGTTGGAGTCATATGGAGCCGACTGATACTGTTCTTGAGGAATATCAATAACAATGTGGTGTCAGCGGTGAGAACATGCGGCGAGTTGGGAAGTTAGTTTAAAATGAGTAGAAATACAAGACAAGGAAATCTGATATCACTGAGTATCTTTATCACACACTTAGAGAGAGTGATGGACAAGATCAAGGAAGAGGTAGAAGGGATATCAGTGCACAGGATGAGAATTACCAATATGAGGTTTGCAGATGATAGTTATCATCATTGAGGAAGATGAAGAGAAGTTGTTCTTGTTGATGATGATGAAGATGCATCCAAAAGTAGCAATTCCACAATTATTCAATAGCTCCGGGACACTGGGAGAAGTGGCTTGAGAACCATGTTCCGCGTGCATCGACTCCTGCCTGCTCCCCTGACCCTCCACATTGCTGCATCTCTATCACAGGCTGCAGTGAGAGGGTAGGAGGCCAGGCAGCTCGGTGGGATCTGGTGCTCATGGGGAAGCAGCTTAAAAGTCGGCTCCCTACAGGCACCAGCCCCCAACTCCCTGCCCCCATTTCTTCCTCTGATACTGCGGCTGCCGAGGGAGGGGTGTGTGTGGTCGACAGGATTAACCAATAAGCCCAGGCCTGTCAGTTCAGTGTGTAGTCGACTACACACATTGACATCCCCACGTTGTGCTGCTGCTGGCGCCGGCACTGCCCTCTGTAGAAGGGCCCTGGCCAGTGGCACCTGTTCTCTGGTCACCCCGTTTGGGACAGAGAGCTGCCCCCTGCCGTGGTGCAGAAGGAAGTGAGGCTATCTCCCCCACCCCCACCCACTTCACATCCTGGTTGCGTGCAGCACTGTGGTTGCGAGCAGCACTGACAGCCGAGTGGGACGGCCAGAGAGTCGTGGCTGCTCGCAAGGTGCCCAGCTCAGAAGATAGGGCCACTGCCAGCAGTGGCACAGAAGTAGGAGTGACAATACCACACGATGCCACTCCTCCTTCTGTACTGCTGCTGGCAGGGATGCTGTCATCTGAGCTCGGCCCCTGGCCAGCAGCCGCTGTTCTGCGACCACCCAGCTCAGAAGGCAGCCCACACCCAGCAGCAGTGCAGAAGGGAGGGTGGCAATAACATATCCTGCCCCCTTCCCTCTGCGCTGTGGCTGCTGGTGAAGCTGCCTTCTGAGCTGGGTGACCTGCCAGAGGCTACTGCTCTGATGCAGCCCAGATTCAAAGGCAGCCCCACAGCCAGTAGCAGTGCAGGAGGAGGGGGACAATAC
The DNA here is from genome assembly GCF_033958435.1 of Carettochelys insculpta. Taxonomy (NCBI): domain Eukaryota; kingdom Metazoa; phylum Chordata; order Testudines; family Carettochelyidae; genus Carettochelys; species Carettochelys insculpta. The sequence goes on along the minus strand of NC_134158.1, from coordinate 84,069 downwards.
CGTACCAGGCTTCCCTTCCCCCTGTGCTGCTGCTGGCAGGGGCGCTGCCATTCGAACCAGGTGCCCAGAGAGTGGCCACTGCTCTCCAGCCACTCAGCTTGAAAAGCCAGGAGACATCCCACATTTTTTAATATTTCCAAACCTCTGCCCAGGGGAAGATTTGAGGATCAAAGACGAGGCCATGGCTGGGAAAACCCAGATGGCCAGTGACCCTGCTCACGAGCCCCCTGCCCCAGCCCTGTGAACCCCTTGTGGGTCGGGAGCCTCAGCTGGAGAAAGGCTGCACTGGGGGATTCCCCAATGACCCTGAGGTCCAACAGGGCCAAGAGCTTCTGGCAGACCGTTTCCCACCAGTTCCATGGAATATGCTGTACCTAGGGCCCCATCATGTTCTCCTGCACCCTCGCCCATGTCACAGCCAGAAGGTCCCACTCTGCTCTGTTTCGCACTCTCAGGTGTTTCCCTGGGAAATTTCACAACACTCAGACCATGCGGGTCCTGGCCCGAAATAAGATTGTGTGTGATGGGGGTGGGGGTGTCCCAAGAATGACACTTTCACTTCTGAACAGCCTTTGGGGCAGGGCCAGAGCAGTTCCACACTCACTTCTCCTGCCTCTCAGGGGTTGCTGAGCCCCACATTACTTCCCACGTGGGGCGGTCAGATTCCACCTCCTGCCACACATCTCCTGGCTGTGAAATGGGTGGGGCCCTGGTCAGGTTCTCAGGGACCTTCATCCCCCCACAGCGCAGGGGTGGGGAACCTCACTTGGGTCAGGGCCACTGACCCACAGAAAAATTATTTGTGTGTGCACACAGCTGATAAATAGCCCCCCCCCGCCCCACCCAAGCGTGGGCTCCCCAGTGCAGGGGGAGCCCTGAGCTTCAGGGGCCAGATCTGTGCAAGCTGAGGTAGGCTTCCAGCCCCCACGCCTCAGGTTCCCCGCCTCTGCTGGCCCAGCACCTGAGGCCCCGCCAGCACGCATCCCCACCAGCATCCCTTCCTATGGTTCTCCCACAGATTGTGGGGAGCAGCTAAGTGCAGGGCCAAAAAGGGTTGTCATCACCCCTGTTCTAGGGGCAGCTACCACAGACGGGAGACCCCGGCTCCTCTGCTCTCTGGGGCAGAGTCAGTGATGCTCCTTTGCATCCCCACAATGCATTGCATGGTGTGTCCAGCGTCCAAAAGGGTGGTGAAGCACTGCAATGCGTTACCTGAAGAGGTGATGAAATCTCCATCCCTGGAGGTTTTTAAGTCCTGGCTTGACAAAGCCCTGGCTGGGATGATTTAGTTGGGGTTGCTCCTTCCTTGGGGAGGCGGCTGGACTCAATGGTCTCCTGAGGTCCCTTCCGCCCTAGGATTCTGTGGTTCTAAGCCCATAGCCACAGGAATGGGCCTGGAAAGCACAGTGTCTGGCTAGTGGAGGCTTTGTGGGGCCAGGTGCTGAGAAAGCCCCGGGCAGAGAGAGGGAGTCCTGAGAGACACAGGATCTCCAGAGACGCAATAAGGACAGAGTCCATGCTGCCAGCTGAGGGTGAGAGGTGTCCAGAGAGCAATGCCAGCCAGCCCCAAAGGGTAAGGAGAGGGTGGGGAGGGCTGGAGCCATTGTTCAGGGCTCTGCTTCCCGCAGTCTGAGTTCAAAATCAGAGGCACCTCCTGGGGCTGCCTTACTGAGGCACAGCCCTAAAGCTCTCTGAGCTGCTTCCCTCTCCTGTCCTGCACGAGAGTGAGTGGGGTGACTGGTGCCTGTTGGAGCCAGGTCTTTGGCCCAGCCAGATAGAAGGGTTCAGGCAATCGTTTGGTGCTCTGGAACTTGGCAGCGTGCCCAGAGATCCCTGGAGTCCTGATGCTGGTATGATCTTATGAGCCTGGGGCAGCCCTCCCTGGAAATGTCGTATCTCTCCTGCTGAAGGCTCTGGTGCAGTGAGAAGTGATTTAAACTCCCCACTTGCATGTACACAGTGCTCTTCTGACCCCAATAGGCCCCCTGCCGCCCATCCCTGCAGTGTGTGAAACAAAATTTTATGATCAAGAGAAAACAAATGAACAGGATGGGGGTTGTTACAAGGCACATCACAGGCATACAAAGCCTTCAGAAGCCTTCTTCCATTCGGTGCTGGGGAGTTAGCGGCCCTGAAAGTCCCTCTGCAACACACCCCCAGCTGGGGTGGGTCATTCAGTGCTTTTCTCAGAGCTCTGCTTGTAGAAAGGTTTCCCCAGAGGGGAGGAGCATGAACCTGGGAAAGATGCAGCTCCCTCTTACATTCCTGTTGCCACGTGGCTTCTGTTTCCTCTGTGCCAGCCACAAGCTGCCCAGTATGTAGCCTGGAAGCCTAAACCAACCTGCTGAGCCTTCAGCTGTACCCCTTGTTTTCCCAATGGGCCAACAAGATAGCAGGCGGTAAAGGATGAGCCATCAAGTAGAGTAAGCAGCCGTCCAGGCCAAGCCACCCAAGCCATTGGCTGCCCAAGCCCCACCCTGCTGGGGCCAGCCACCCACCCTCTACCCTGAGCTGCCTGAGCCCCACACTGCCAGTAAGTTTCCCATCCTGTCAGAATGGTCCTTCTTTTGTTCCTATATATATGACCTTAAGTTGAGCTGTATGGAAACACATATCTGCTTGCACTTTGTGGAAGTATGGCCGTGTCTACACTAGCCCCAAACTTCCAAATGGCCATTTCGAAGTTTACTAATGAAGTGCTGAAATGCATATTCAGCGCTTCATTAGCATGCGGGCTGCCGCGGCACTTCGAAATTGACGCGCCTCGCCGCCGCGCGGCTCGCTTTTGAAAGGACCCCGCCTACTCATGAGCTCATGGGAATAAGGGGACTTCGAAGTAGGCAGGGTCCTTTTGAAAGGGAGCCCCATCGGGACGAGCCGCGCGGCGGCGAGGCACGTCAATTTCGAAGTGCCACGGCTGCCCTCATGCTAATGAAGCGCTGAATATGCATTTCAGCGCTTCATTAGTAAACTTCGAAATGGCCATTTGCGTGGCCATTTCGAAGTATGGGGCTAGTGTAGATGTAGCCTATAAGAGTTACATTGTAAAAATACCTAATAAACTATTTTGCTAGTCTTTAAAGTGCTACTTGACTGCTTTTTGTTTTGACTGTGATACAATATTGCTTCTGAGCTCAAGAAGGGGAAGTTATGTTGATGCTGTGTTGGTTTGGATGGACCCAGGTGTGCCTGGGAAAGCAGGAATCAGAGCAGTAGGTGCTAGACGGTAATTAATTAAGGCAGCCAGAGAGTCATAAACAGATGACTGCTGAAGGTGATATGGAAATGAAGCTACGTGCCTGGTCTCAGGAGGTATGTGGGGTGTGTGTGTGTTTGATTTTTCTTTGTTTATTAACTTGCCTTCTTTTGTCTGTATAAATGGAGAGACCTGAGCCCTAGGTGGGAGGTTCACCTTTTTCTGAATGTATTCGCAGAGCGGCTTTGCTAATAAACAGAGTGGTCTGACAAATTGTGTTTCGAGTCTAACTTTGACAAATTGGAGGTTCCACCGAGATGGCAAACATCTTCACTGAGGCTGTGTGATCCCTGACTGCTTTGCAGGACGACCGTGGCAGCCGGCACCTGGACCTTTAGTCTGAGCGGTCCTCTGCGAGACGGAAAGGCATGCAGCCGCAGCACGGTCTACACCGTTGAACCTGTTGGTTCCCACTTTGTTCTGGTTGGGGTCCTGGGCTCTAACTTCTGGAATCTGGTCCTGATCAGGTAATTATTCTTTCTGGGTTTTGCCCGGTCTGAGGACTGTCCTGTCTCTGTGTCTATCCATCCTCCCTGTTGTGTGCTTGAGTCTGAGTGCCGTCTCCATCCGGGGACTGGCTGACCAAGGGGTTCCCATCCCCGCGGTCCGGATAAGTGAAATCTGCACTATTGCAGCTGCACCACACCTTGGGTATAACCCCTGGTGTGAAAGCAAGGGCAATTGAGGCAGTAGCCTGTGGGTTCCTTTCTGTGTGTTGCACTGGGTACCATTCTGACAAGCCTGAATTTCCTTTTTGTGTGAGTGGTGTGTGAAGGCCTCCTGTATGGGTAACCAGACATCTAAGGTAGAACAGTTCCCAAAGGGGATGCCGGCTCATTTTATGTATTTTAGGAAGGGTCCAGACTCTTGTAGATTTCTTGAGAAATGGTCTAAACTGACCCTGGAGGACCCCAAATTGCAGTGGCCACTGTTAGGTTCTTGGGACAAGGACCAAATGAATGCCTTAAAAGACAAACTCATCCTCCCAAAAACTAAATTGGCTAAAGGAGAGGTAGACTGCTCCATGCAGTGGTGGAAAGAGGCAAATCATAGATGGACTGAATCAAAGCTCACCTCTCTTAGAAATTCTAATGCTAAGTTAAAAGCACAATTGGATGCAGTCTCTCCCACCACCAGTCCGAGCGCTCCCCTTTGCCCAGTTCTGTGTAATGATCCAGATCAAACCTGACCCCCATCGTACTCCTGCTCTAGTAAAGGAAAAGGGAAAGAACAGCCCTCGGTAACTACCGATGATGAGCGCAGTGATGAGAATGAGGAAGATATCCTCATTGGCCTCGCAGCCCTGCAAAATGTTATGCGAAGACAACCCAAATCAGACCGCAAAAATTCTCCTGATCTCACTACCTGGACAAGAGAATCTGATGGGAGGTTGAAAAAGGACTCTGATAAAAATGTTGTGGCACCTTTACAGGTCCTTAAGATGGAAGGAAGTGAGCCCGTATGGAATTATAAACCCTGGACCCGTACGGAACTTTTGTCTATAGTTAAAGGTTTTCCTAAGCCGCAGGAAAATCCTATCAAATTTGCTGAGGAGTTTCTGTTAATCTGTGAAACCTATGAACCCTCCGGGACAGACCTCCTCCAACTGTGTAAACTGTTAGCCTCTATCAGTCAGTATGAAAAATGGTTGACTGCCGCAGACTGGCCAGCTGAGGCTCGTCATTCAACCATGAAAAGTACTGGCCCAGATACTGCATAAAGAGACAGGTGTAGGGCTCTTTGGAGCCACCTGTATGAAGCCATTCCTAAAGTGTGGTTCCCCTAAACCAAACTGGACAGCCATACACTGCTGTAAGCAAGGGCAAGGAGAGAGCCTGGGAGACTATCGGACCAGGCTAACTGATATTTTCCTACAACATTCGGGAATACAAGAGCCTGATGTAAATGGACAGGGAGCCCTGGCACATGCATTTGTTGACAGCCTTCTCTCTGCTCTAGGCAGTATGTTAAAACGAATAAGTGTCGGGTGGGAGACCAAGACCATGGACAAATTGCAGGCCGTAGCAGAGCATTGCTACCGCACTTTAAAGGGAAAGGAGGAACAGTCCTCCCAAAGGTTAATGGCTTTGCAAATGCAGCACATCTCAGGGCAGAGCAGGCAGCACCGGTGACAGGGACGTGGTCGTGGGAGGGGCCAGGGGGCTGGACTTTCAGGGGTTTGTAATTACTGTAAGCGCCCAGACACTGGAAAAACAAGTGTCCAAGCCGACCTAGTAACCATGCAGGAAACCAGCTAAACTCTCTGCTGGTCCCGCCAGCTAATCCTCAACCCTACTTTGCACTGCAACAATGACGGGATGCTGGGGAACCTCAGGACATTTTAGTTCCCTTATAACCTCTATCCTCTACTGGGGAATGTGTCCTGACTATTAATGATCTGTCTCTCCCTTTCCTTGTTGATACTGGAGCTTCTTTTTCTACAGTCCGTACCACTGACCTACCTGCGGTTCCCCAATCTGGAAAAACTGTGTTTGCTGTGGGTATTACGGGAATCCCTACCTCTTTTCCCCCTTCAAAACCTTTATCAGTTCAGGTTGGCCCCCTTTCTGAGGACCATGCAGTTCTTCTCTCTGATTCCACTCCTGTAAACCTTCTGGGTCAGGATTGGCTATGTAAACTTGGCTGTACTATTTACTGTTCCCCAAATGGGGTCAATGTACAAATTCCTCAGTATTCCTCGTGTGATTCTGCAGCCTCCCTGCTGTTCGAAACTTCCCTTTCCACCCCGGTTCCTTGTTGCCCCTTACCCCGTCCCTCGAATGCCTAATTTCACAGGTTCCATCCTCTTTATGGCCATCGCACCCATCTGAAGTGGGCCGATTAAACACTGACCCTGTTTGCGTTACTGTAGACAATTCCAAACCTCTGCCTCGCCTGTCTCAGTACCTTTTAAATCCTGAAGCAGAGGCTGGTATTGCTCCAGTTGTAACTGCAGTAAAAGAACAAGGCATTATTGTTCCCTGTTCCAGCCCCTGTAACACCCCTATCCTTCCAGTTCGAAAGGCTGACGGTAAATCGTGGCGGTTTGTTCAGGATCTCTGAGCTATTAATCACATTGTCATACCCACTTTTCCAGTAGTCCCTAATCCAGCCACAATACTGGCTTCTATTCCGCCAGGTGTAACCCATTTTACTGTTGTGGATTTGTGTTCTGCTTTCTTCTCTGTCCCAGTTCACTCTGAGTCCCAGTATCTTTTTGCCTTTTCTTAGAAGGGTCAGCAATACATGTGGACTACACTTCCCCAGGGGTATGCAGAGAGCCCATCCTACTTCTCCCAAGCCCTAGCCAGGAATCTTGCTGACCTGGCTTTCCCGTCGGGATCTACATTGATCCAAAATGCAGATGACTTACTCCTCTGTTCCTCTTCATTGTCTGCCTCAGAAACTGATTCATTGGTGCTCCTTACTGTTTTAGCAAACAAGGGCCATAAGGCTTCCCGCTCTAAATTGCAGCTCTGCCAAACCTCCGTCACATACCTTGGCTTTCTTCTTTCCCAGGGCTCCCGTACACTTTCTCCCACCTGGGTTCAAGCCATCCTTAGCTTTCCCCAACCTCGCTCTCTACGCCAGTGTTAGCCGGTGGCCGGGTAATGTGCGGTGAGGTACTCCCCTGGGTCCTAAACAACCCAGTTTTTTACTGTTAGAGCAGGCAGCTCCTAGCACACTCACCCACGGCCAGGCTGTAGTAACCAAACGGTTAAAGTTCTTTTGTTGTGCCGGCTGTGTTGCAGTGACAAAAGGGTTAACAAAATAGTTAGGCTTGGATCTTAACTAGTTACAAGTTTATTAAGCTACAGTTATAAGCGTGTGGTTACAAAAGGCTATTGTTTACTTCTTATATGCTAGCAAAGTACAGGTGTTAACAAGTTACGTTACAATCCAATACAAAGATATCAGTTATCATCTAACACAATGATATCTTGGCACAATGACGTCTAGTTACAGAGCTCTAATTCTTTAGCTGTGCACAAAAAAAAGTCAGAGACCTAGCATGGGTGTATCTTACCCTCTCTGCGTCTCTCGATACCAGCGTAGCCAAGCTGGATCGGTCACTCAATTCCGCGGAAAGACGAATACGAGGTTGGGCGTCCCCAGTAGTGGACCTCGGGAGGCAATCACCTGACCCGACCAGCAGGTAGTTGGTTGAATGCACTCAAAGTTAGAGTTCTGCTGGACCCACCTTTTATACCCCTTTTGGGTTATGTATTCTCTTTCTTATCTATGGTGCCAGATCATACTGGTCTGTCTTTGTGACTCCAGTTTGTTACAAGGGCATTTCTACTTAGTTTGCACTTGTAAGACAAGAGATAAGCAATTTAGGAGTACAGGACATTCTTTTGTGCGGGAGGGGCACGTCCCCTTCTGGGTGATTGTGTGTGTGCATCATATTGATCAATGCCAGCTGGGGTGATTTCTGAGGGTCCCCCCCCCCCTCATGTTGACAGTCTGGCCTGTTAGCCTTCTAGCTGTACTTTCTGCTTCTCAGGGTCACGATAAGCCAGCATATCCGGGCCTCAATGAGGGCATCAAAGACTGTGCTGTCAGCAGCCGTTTCCATGCCCTGTGTGCTCCTCAGTGGGGGTGGGCAACGAGCAAGCTGGCTTGTAAGGGGGAGACTTTGTCTGGCTACATTCCACCCCCTGATGCACCACACTACATCCCAGAACGCAAGGTGGTGGTGATGCCAGCACCTTTTGCCCTCCTTGGGGGAAGTCTAAAAGTGCCCAATGATCCGATCAGTATGTGGGGAATCGCGGAACTGGCTAGGATCACTTGTCAGCTCCATGTATCGGATTTGCGTGGAGGAGATAGCCACATCAATTAGTCTCCTGACGATGCACAGTGTTATGCAAAACACAACTACTATGACAAGAACAATCAAAATAGTGGTTACAATAGAATGCAAGAATGGAGTAAGAGAAAATTCTAATTGTTGAGCTAACCATTTTAACCATGAGATAGTTACAGCATGTAAGATTTTAACTGCATCTTTGATGGCAGATACATCCTGTTTAATCTGTTCTGAGTGTTTACCTAAAAGTGGCAAGATTGGTTAATTACAGCACAAACTCCTCCTTGTTGGGCCAGTACTACATACTTTGAGACCCACCCATCCCTTGCTGACACTCAGACAGAGAACAATTAGACAGGAAGGCAGATGAGAATTATGGTCTAATCCAGAAAGTTCAAACCAGTTACTTCTACGCACACCAGCTTGGCTGGGAGGACGGGACAAAAGGGCCCAGCTTAACCTTGGAGCTTCCTCGCACGCGATGGCTTCCACTCTGAGGAATTACAAGCAAGACATTCAGTTCCACCCTCCCAGCACCCGGGACAACAAGGTTGTCAGGGACTCAAATCCCAGCAAGCCTCATCCCGTTACAGGGTACAATAACAAAACCAGAACCAGAACTTCCCGCCAATCATTCAGGTTCAGAGGGACAAACTTAATTCCCAATGTGGTAGAGGAGTTCAGCAGGGTACACATCCAGCAATCCATGGCACCAGCGGTGGAGACGATGGACTGGATGGCATTCCTGAGGGGATGCTTAGGTGTAGCAGAGGTCAGCGAGGTTGTCAGGAAGATGACGAGGAGTTGAGGTGCCATGCTGTCATCTGGGTTGAAGGTAGCTACAACACAACTAGGCCTATAGCAATTACTAAGCGTCTATTAGTATTAATATGGCATCTAGCAGCATGCATATATTATATACATTAAAGTTCTTTGGTGTGTACTGATGTTACAGGTGGCCATTGCCTTGCTTCCTCCCAGGGAGGTGTGTATTTCAGGTGGTTCCTTCTTTTCTGGAGAGAAAACACAAGGTCAGCCGGTCTTGGATGTGATGCAAGCCTCGGTAATGGTTATTGGTTCCCTTTTAGGGTCTAAAGCCGTCTACACCCCCACCTTTGTATGAGTGCAGTACATGAGTCTGTGTTCCCAGGCTAGGGTGTTTAATTACAACAGTATCTCCAGAATTAGATTTGGAGTCCTTGAGTGGTGCAGCTGAAGTTTGAGGAATTTTTCCCTGCAGGGAAGAATCCTCTGTTGATTGGACTGCCCGTAGGGGTTTGCTCATTGTTTAGTCTCTGTACAACCTCATCCAGCCTGTTTCCCCAAGTGCCATCCGTGGGCTTCAGGTGGTTTTTTAACAGCCCATTCCAGTGCTCGACTATGCCGTTGGACAGGGGTCGGCAAGGGCGGTGGTAAGTCCATTGAATTCCATGCTTAGTAGCCCACTCTTGTACTACTTTGTTTTTAAAGTGTGAGCTGTTGTCAGACTGGATTTCTTGGGGTACAGGGACAATTGCTGTTAAGCGGTTTAGTCCCATAATGGTGGAAAGTCCTGTTGCCAATGGGGCAGGGTATGCAAAACCAATTCCTGAAACAACTTCCATTCCAGTCAGGAGGTACTTATACCTTTGCCTGGTAGTAGGAAGTGGGCCAATGTAATCAACCTGCCAGGTTGCCCATAGTGTTTTCCCATCTCTTAGTGTGGCAAATCGCTGTCCTTCAGCTGTGTGTTTTCAGGTTTTAGCACAGATAGTACAGGCTTGCAACAGGTCTCTGGCCTGTCGGTGGGTGATAGGCCACCCCCTGACATGTGCTTGCCGCACCAGCTCATCACTCCCTGTGTGCCCCAGAGTCTCATGCAGCCATAGATACAAACGTTCCCAATCTACTTGGGTGGCAGAGATCTGGGCTGGTGCATCTGCCAGGTTATTTAGCTGTGCAGCTGGGGTGTTATTCTTTTGCTGGGCTGACGCATGTCCTATACTTAGGGGTTGCTCGGTGGCATGGCATTCCCACCTTCCATAGGGATTCCTTAATTAAGGTGGAGTTCTGTGCGGTATCTGCTTTCCGGCATGGACATTCCTGTACCCATCCTGAGAACAAACAAACAATAACCAGCACATTTTTAAAAGATTTACATTTGGGTAGCTGAATGAAGTTCATTTGTAACTTCAGGAACAGTCCTAAAGGCAGAGATCTGTTTGCCAGAACTGTCTTTACAGGTTTGCCCACGTCATGGGCTTGGCAGACAGGGCAAGCCAGACAGTAGTTTGGGCTACTTAGGAGAATTTGGAAGCAAACCAATTTGCTTGAACAGCAGTAATTATCCCCCTGCTTCGCTTACATGAGTCAGGCTGTGGTGCATGCAAGCAAGATAAGGGAGAAGGAACTTGGGTGCAACCAGGCGGCCGTCCGGGGAGCGCCAAAGGTGTTCAGGGTGCAAAAGGCATTCGTCCAGTCTCCAGATAGTTTCTTCTGAATTTAGGGCCTGATCTTGGAATAGTACAGTATCAATAAGGGTTGCAATAGGAGACTGGGAATCTGTAAAAATGGGAAACCGTGAAATGGCCCAAGAGGGGAAAGGTCGGCAGCTTTAGCTGCTGTGTCAGCCAAGGCATTTAATAAGGCAGCATTATACAAATCATTTTGTTTTCATGAGCCCATGTGTACTTTAACTTACCAACATAGACAATTTGATAATGCTATTAATAAGATGAGCACAAACATAAAATACAAAACCACATTCTTCATTTTAAAAGGAGATTCATGATGTTTAGGTTGTTCTTCAGTAACGACCAGCTTTTCTCTGTATGTGAAAGACAAAAGAATACTTTTCTACCCCCCTTTGGGGTGGCAGGTTACATATTGGAATACTCCATTTACAAATATGCTTAGTTCTTTCTAAACTCTGCAAGTTACTCACTCTGAATTTTCTCCAGACCCTTTAGAGTTAAGGACTTACTCACTTACTCTTAACTTCAAATCACATGCTGATTTTCCAAAGTGACATTTTATTGGATATTACCATTTTAAGTATTACAAAAGGGATTTAGATCCTTTGTACCTATATTGAAAGGTGTCCATATCGGAAGGCGTCCCCTCCTTATGGATGCACCAGCAGGACAAACAGACAGACAGACAACATTGAACAAAACTCCATGACATGACACAAACACGTGTTAGCAAAACAATTAATGTGAACAAAACTCCATGACACATACACATACACCACAACATAAATGTTTACATAACTACACTTTGTACCACAAAGAGTTAACAATTTGAACTAAAGCTTTCAGAGTTGGGCAGTTTCTTCAAGGTCTTATAATCTGGGCTTTTGTCCAAGGAGCTGTATCTCACAGCCAGATACAAAACTACTCCAATATTCCTTTTTCTCTTTTAGTTTACAAGCAGTTCTCTGCTTACAGAGCTGCAACCGTGATTCCTCTGATTGTCCCCAGTTCTTTTCCAACATTTCCTCGTCCCGCTTAGGGTCACCCCATCCTTCCTGGGTGAATTCCTTCTCTATGTTGGGGAAATCCATGTTGTTTATCATGACTGGTTTCATTTTTGTCACTGTGGTACAGCCTGTGTCACAACCCTGCTCGCTGCACCAATTCTGTTAGCCGGTGGCCGGGTAATGTGCGGTGAGGTACTCCCCTGGGTCCTAAACAACCCAGTTTTTTACTGTTAGAGCAGGCAGCTCCTAGCACACTCACCCACGGCCAGGCTGTAGTAACCAAACGGTTAAAGTTCTTTTGTTGTGCCGGCTGTGTTGCAGTGACAAAAGGGTTAACAAAATAGTTAGGCTTGGATCTTAACTAGTTACAAGTTTATTAACTTACAGTTATAAGCGTGTGGTTACAAAAGGCTATTGTTTACTTCTTATATGCTAGCAAAGTACAGGTGTTAACAAGTTACGTTACAATCCAATACAAAGATATCAGTTATCATCTAACACAATGGTATCTTGGCACAATGACGTCTAGTTACAGAGCTCTAATTCTTTAGCTGTGCACAAAAAAAAGTCAGAGACCTAGCATGGGTGTATCTTACCCTCTCTGCGTCTCTCGATACCAGCGTAGCCAAGCCGGATCGGTCACTCAATTCCGCGGAAAGACGAATACGAGGTTGGGCGTCCCCAGTAGTGAACCTCGGGAGGCAATCACCTGACCCGACCAGCAGGTAGTTGGTTGAATGCACTCAAAGTTAGAGTTCTGCTGGACCCACCTTTTATACCCCTTTTGGGTTATGTATTCTCTTTCTTATCTATGGTGCCAGATCATACTGGTCTGTCTTTGTGACTCCAGTTTGTTACAAGGGCATTTCTACTTAGTTTGCACTTGTAAAACAAGAGATAAGCAATTTAGGAGTACAGGACATTCTTTTGTGCGGGTGGGGCACGTCCCCTTCTGGGTGATTGTGTGTGTGTGTGCATCATATTGATCAATGCCAGCTGGGGTGATTTCTGAGGGGTCCCCCCCCCTCATGTTAACAGTCTGGCCTGTTAGCCTTCTAGCTGTACTTTCTGCTTCTCAGGGTCACGATAAGCCAGCATATCTGGGCCTCAATGAGGGCATCAAAGACTGTGCTGTCAGCAGCCGTTTCCGTGCCCTGTGTGCTCCTCAGTGGGGGTGGGCAACGAGCAAGCTGGCTTGTAAGGGGGAGACTTTGTCTGGCTACAGAAAGTTTTTAGGCACGACAGGTTTCTGCAGGCAATGGATTCCCCAATATGCTTCTCTTGCTAAACAGCTCCCGGAGCTTACTCGGTTCTCTGTGCCTGACCCCATGCTGTGGTCCCCAGAAGCAAACACTGCCTTTACTTCTCTTAAACAGAGCTTAGCTTCTGCCCCTGCCTTAGGATTATCTGACTATTGCAAGCCTTTCACCCTTTTCTGTCATGAACAGTCTGCTTGTGCACTTAGAGTCCTTACCCAAGAGCATGGTGACAAAAATCGCCCAGTAGCTTATTTCTCTGCCACTTTGGATCCTGTTGCCCAGGATTTAACCCCCTGCCTGCATGCTGTAGCCACTTCAGCATGCCTTGGAACCCCAGTGGAAGGGTCGATACCAGGTACTGCTCATGACCCAGACAGCTGTAAAGCTATCTGGCATTGCAGCATGGATTCACGCTTCACAGTGTAAGAAAGCACCATCACCAGCGGGCCAAGCACCACCTCAGGACCCCGCAGAGCCAACTTTGGCTCCAGAAGAAGATGCAGCGGAACAGAATCACAGAATCATAGGGCTGGAAGGGACCTCAGGAGGTCATCTAGTCCAGCCCCCTGCTTCAAGCAAGATCAACCCCTACTAAGTCATCCCAGCCAGGACCTTGTCCAGCCGGGACTTAAAAACTGCAAGGGATGGAGAATCCACCACCTCTCTAGGCAGCACATTCCAACAGTACCTTACAACCTACACCCTCATAAGGGTTGCCAGAAGCAGACGGTAAGCAGATAGCAGGACCCGAGAAGAAGCAGTAGTGAGCCTAGTGCCTGTTGCCAGGTGGACATAAAACTGTGACCTCAGTTCCCTCGAGAGAGGTTGTCAGAACCAGAAAGGGTCTTGCCTCCAACATGTGGCCCTGGTGGAACCTAATCCTCGGCTATGGAGCTGCGTCTACACGTGCACGCTACTTCGAAGTAGCGGCACTAACTTCGAAATAGCGCCCGTCACGTCTACACGCGTCGGGCGCTATTTCGAAGTTGAAATCGACGTTAGGCGGCGAGACGTCGAAGTCGCTAACCCCATGAGGGGATGGGAATAGCGCCCTACTTCGACGTTCAACATCGAAGTAGGGACGTGTAGACGATCCGCGTCCCGCAACATCGAAATAGCGGGGTCCTCCATGGCGGCCATCAGCTGGGGGGTTGAGAGATACTCTCTCTCCAGCCCTTGCTGGGCTCTGTGGTCACCGTGGGCAGCAGCCCTTAGCCCAGGGCTTCTGGCTGCTGCTGCTGCAGCTGGGGGTCCGTGCTGCGTATACAGGGTCTGCAACTAGTTGTTGGCTCTGTGTATCTTGCACTGTTTAATGAAAGTGTGTCTGGGAGGGGCCCTTTAAGGGAGCGACTTGCTGTTGAGTCCGCCCCGTGACCCTGTCTGCAGCTGTGCCTGGCTCCCTTATTTCGATGTGTGCTACTTTGGCGTGTAGACGTTCCCTCGCTGTGCCTATTTCGATGTTGGGCTGAGCAACGTCGAAGTTGAACATCGACGTTGCCAGCCCTGGAGGACGTGTAGACGTTATTCGTCGAAATAGCCTATTTCGATGTCGCAACATCGAAATAAGCTATTTCGAAGTTGGGTGCACGTGTAGACGTAGCCTGGGTGTCTTAAGATCTGGGGAATCCGACATGATAATGGCAATTCTTTTATTCAGCAGCAAGTGTGGATAGCTCAGACTCTCAATATCTCTAATTGCTGGGTCTGCAGCCACAGCCCAGCTCACTCACGAGCTAGCATCCCCATCATGGCAATTCCTCTTAATTCCTCAGACCTCACTGGAGGACCTCATCCACTTGCAAAGACGTGGAAAAGAAATGACACTTGGGGATTGGTGAGAACAAATGCTTCTAAATGGATAAGTGTGGTGGAGGGAAAGGGCCACTGGTGCTGGGTATGTAATGGGACAGGGCTGAATTTAGGGAGGAGCAGCTGTCTCCAATATATTGTGTATGGGACTATTCAAATAAGATTGGAGAATGGTGAACCGGGTATGGGGATATGAATTTTTTCTCAATCTGGCATCAAACAGGAAAATCAATCTCTTGCTCCCTCTACAGCCTCCCTGAGAAAAACAATACAATCTTTCAATGCCATGCAAATGTTACCGCTCCCTGCAAGGAAGATTATCCTGTGCCCTTCGAGTGATATTACTCCTCTTTTATAGATGCCTATAGCTACGTCTACACTGGGATGCTACATCGAAATAGCTTATTTTGATGTAGCAAAATCGAAATAAGCTATTTCGACGAATAGCGTCTACACATCCTCCAGGGCTGGTACCGTCGAAGTTCAACATTGACGTTGGACAGCACTACATCGAAGTAGGCGCTGCAGGGGAGCGTCTACACACCAAAGCGACCCAAATCAAAATAAGGGTGCCAGGAACAGCTGCAGACAGGGTCACAGGGCGGACTAGCACTTCCGGGGCAACAGCTAGCCGCTCCCTTAAAGGGCCCCTCCCAGACACACTCAGCCTGCACAGCACGCGATCTGCAGCGCCACAGGCACGCACACCCCGTGGAAGCAGCATGGGCCCCCAGCAGCAGCAGCAGCAGCCAGAGACCCACACACCCAGCCCTGGAGGAGCAGTGGTTGCCCTGCTCAGTGCCATGCATGAGGCAGCTGACGATCTTTTATTTGAGGAAGATGAGCTGTCCTCGGGGGATGAGGAAGCAGCCCCAGACCTTGCTGCCCTCCCAGCCCCTCCCGCTGCACACGCTGCCGGCTGTGGAGATACCCCATGAGCATGGACTGGTGGGAGCGGCTGGTGCTGGGCGAGTGGGACAATGACCGCTGGCTCCAGAACTTCCGAATGAGCTGGCAGACATTCCTGGAGCTCTGCCAGTGGCTCACCCCTGCCTTACGGCACCAGGACACCCCAATGCGACATGCCCTCACTGTAGAGAAACGGGTCGGCATCACTGTCTGGAAGCTGGCTGTAGGGTGTGAGGAAACATTGTAATGGTCAAGAGTGCAGTCTGACCTCTCTGTGAATCCTCAGGAGAATCTAAACAAACCAGTCTGTGCAAGGTAAAAAGCTGCAAAATAACTGCCATAAAAACTACTGCAAAACAAGGCGCACTTGCCAAAACTTCAAGGCTATGCTGGCAGTAGGCCACAAAAAATAGTAATAAAAATGCATAGGCAATTTTAGGCAATCTTATGTTAATAAGTTCAGCTTCATCAGCTAGTGTTAGAAGGCCTGTTACAGAGCCTGTCCCCGAGCGAAGCTCCGATGCATCGGGTTTTCCCCCACTGGTGACTGCGGCATCTCCGGGGCTCCCGTCGTGGGTGTCACGCGCTTTCAATAAACCAAATATAGCACTCGCCTTCTGGGTGCAGCCTCGTCTCTGGGGCACTCAAGCCTGGTTGGTTACAACTGGTGCAGCGAGCAGGGTTCTCCAGGTACGATGCCCGTTTGGTTGAAAGCAGGGGGAGGCAGGGAAGCCAGCGCTGTCCCTGCAGCGCATACCAGGATGGCCCTTGATGGAGCGATGGGGTCTGGTAGCGCAGATGGTGGCCTGTTGGGCAGCCCCGGCAGACTGGCCAGAGGTGCGGGAGGTGGCAGGCGTGACGCCAGTACAGGTAAAAGGGGCGTTGCGTCGGCTGCGGCTGAGCCGCCAGCCAGGGATGGAAAAAAGGGCAGTGGGAGAGGTAGCATGGCTTCTCCTAACTGCCCTCCTGGCCCTGGATGAGGAGCTTCTCTGCTTGCAGAAGGCGCTTGCGGGAAAAGGAGCAGGAATGTTGCAATTTGGCGGATGCGCAGGTGGTAGTGCAGGAGGTGGTTACCTCGCAGTCCAAAAGGACGCAAGAGTTAACCCATCGTTGTGAGGCGTTGGCGGCAAAAGTGGCAAATCGGCGGCGCGTGAAACTAGGGAAAGAACAGGTGTCAACGGCCCATGTGTGTGTGGTCCTTGCGCTAGACACTTGGGACCCTAAAACCTGGGAAGGTAACATTTGGAGCTCTTCCTCGTCTGAGGAGGAGGTAAACAGGGAGGCTGTGCAAACCGACCCGAAACAGGCGCGCCCCGTTTGGGAGTTGAGGGCAGAAGGAGGTCACTGCAATGAGGTCTGGCAAACGTTTAAGACAAGTGAGTTGCAGGAAATGGTGAAGAGTTTTAAGCGGGAGCCAGGGGAAGGCCTGTTGGCCTGGCTAGTGCATGTGTGGAACACTGTGTTGCTGCTGCTTGCGGAACTCCACCAGATGGGCGTGTTGTCCCAGGATTCACAGGTCAGACAGGCGCTGCAAACTATGCAAGGTCTTACTGATGCACAGGGAAATGCCATGGAAGCGCCATCCCTGTACTGCTGGTTAACAGCGGCGGTGGACCAGGTCTACCCCTCCCCTGGGGAACTGGAAGCTCTGGTAAGGCCCTGGCGTACAATCCCAGAAGGGGTGAGTGTGGTGCGGCAGCTGGGCATGGCGTGGGCTGTGGCTTTCATCAACATAGGACTGAACAATATAGAGGTCCATAAACCCATCAAGGCCACTCTGTTACACCTTTCCCCACTCAAGCTAAAGGCCTCCCTTATGGCCGTGATCATGGCAGCAGGCGGAAATGTAGGTAACTTGGTTGGAACGTTGATGAAGTTAAAGGCTGTCATAGGCACAAAAGCGGTCCATGCCACAAAAGAAAAAGGTGGTTGGGCGGGAGCCCCTGGACAGAAGGAAGGGCACACTTGGGTAACCCGAAGAACCAGATGAATGAACTTGCTAAAGGCAGGAGTCCCCCGTGAGGAGATCAAAGGTTTGCCAACACCAAACTTGTACAAGCGTTGGTTACAACTGCTGCCTACCCAGTGGAGTAAGGATGTGGGTGCCTCCAAAAAGGCGGGTGAGACTCAGACACCACAGAAAGGTACAGGAGCTGGGGGGAGGACCGAGCCCAACGTCCCGGTCAACTGGACCCTTCCCCCTAGGAAGTGATGGGGAGGCGGGTCCCCTGCAGTACGGGATGTGGTGGTGCAACAGGTAGCCGGGGACCGGCACCCATTCTCCCTGGTAACCATCAAGTGGCCCCGGGGAGGGGAACAGCATGTGCTAGCTCTGTTAGACACTGGAGCCAAGGTAACCATTCTGCATTCTACCCAGACTGCGGGTCACATGATGGTCGTGCAGGGCCTCGGAGGAGCGGAGACCACCGCCTATTCGGTGAAGGTTACCCTAACACTGGGGAAAGCCCCTCCCTTTCGGGTGACTGTGCTGGCTGCACCTTTAGGTGAATACATCATTGAAATGAACATCTTGCGTGGCCAGTGTGTGGATACGCAGTGTGGGCTGTTTGCCTTTGGGCATCCCCGATACATTTGGGCAATCAGAACTGTGAAGCCCCTACTGCGGGAACATCCCAAATGGGACCCTGTGCACCTGCCGGTCCCCCAGACCCCGGTGTCAGTCAAGCAGTACCATATTCCTGATGAAGAGCACAAAATTAGTAACATTATTGCTGCATTGCTACAGGTGAAAATTATTCACCCCATGCTAAGCGCTTTCAACAGCCCCATCTGGCCAGTAAAAAAAGCCAGATGGATCGTGGCGCATAACAGTGAACTATCAAAAACTCAATAAGGTAACCCCCAAAGCTAACAGCCGTAGTTCCAAACATGGTTACCATCCTGGAGCACATCACTGTGGCAGCCTTGCCGTGGGATGCCATCATAAACCTGGCCAATGCGTTCTTCTCTATTAACATTCATCCCAAAAGTCAAGAGCAGTTTGCCTTCATGTGGCTAACAAAGCAGTACATATTTACCGTGTTACCACAAGGCTTTAAGCACTCCCCAACAATCTGCCATCAGCTAGTGCAGGCCAATCTGGAGTGTCTGGACCTCCCTGACCAGACGGCCTGCTACCACTACATCAACAACATTATAATCTCAAAACAAGATAAACCAACCGTTCAACCTGCCCTAAACACCATCGTAACAGAAACTTGTGTGCAAGGCCACCCAGTAGAACTAAACAAAGAAGCACCAACAAGCCTTTAATCTCTGCAAAGAGGCGGTGGTGGCACACGCCCACCTCACTGCACCACTGCAGGGCCAACCGTTTAAACTAAAGGTAACAACTGTCGGCAATGTGGCGTCCTGGGGTCTGTGGCAGCAGGTAAAAACCCAGCAAAAAAAGCCCATCCGCATCTGGTCACAAACCCTCCGCAGAGCCAAAGGTGGGTACACCCCCCCCCCCCAAAAAAAAAAGCAAATCCTAGCAGTGGTGTGGGCTTTGCAAAACACTAAGCGGGTCACGGGCGTAGCCCCTGTTACTGTACGAACCCTAATCCCCTTAATGGGGTGGGTCACGGGTACCTCTGGACTGCCGTAGCAATGGCCTTAAAGTGGGGCCCACATATCAGTAACAGCTCCAACGTATAGGTAGCATTGGCACAAACTGCCATCAATGCGTCTGCCTTTTGTCTGCCCCACAGTATGGCCATGAAACAGCTCAAACACATGCTTTATAGGCGTCAGTGCTACTCCTGCTCTCTTGCAAAACTATACCCTTTTGCAAAACTTTGCTTTTACTGCTCTCATATGCTGTTATCAAGGCTGTTCCACAGGTGCACGCTGTGTTGCCAAAAAAGCATCAACCACCTCACTTAATTCCTACTAGCCTCGAAATTCACAAAGGGGTCGCAGGAAGAAGTGTAGGGTGCGAAAAAACATTGTAACAGTCAAAAGTGCAGTCCAACCCCTCTGTAAATCCTCAGGACAATCTAAACAAACCAGTCTGTACAAGGTAAAAAGCTGCAAAATAACTGCCATAAAAACTACTGCAAAACAAGGCGCGCTTGCCAAAACTTCCAGGCTGGCAGTAGGCCACAAAAAATAGTAATAAAAAATGCATAGGCAATTTTAGGCAATCTTATGTTAGTAAGTTCAGCTTTAGCAGCTAGTGTTAGAAGGCCTGTTACAGAGCCTCTCCCCAAGCAAAGCTCCAGCGCCTTGGGTTTTCCCCCACTGGTGACTGCGGCGTCTCCGGGGCTCCCATTGTGGGCGTCATGTGCTTTCAATAAACCAAATATAGCACTCGCCTTCTGGGTGCAGCCTTGTTTCTGGGGAACCCGAGCCTGGTTGGTTACACTGGCCACTCCAGACAGCTACCGATCTGTAGGGCAGCAGTTCGGCATGGGCAAGGCCACCCTCGGAGCTGTCCTCATGGAGGTAAGAGGACCCGGGGGGGAACCCTGGGGGGAGGGCCAGACACACCCTGCACACCCCTCACCAGTGCGGTCTCATGTCCTTCCCTTGCAGGTCGTCCGCGCAAATCAATGCCCTGCTCCTCCACAGGCTCGTGTGGCTTGGGGACCCGGATGCTGCCATTGCGGGGTTTGCCAGCCTGGGCTTCCCAAATTGCTTTGGGGCTCTGGCTGGGACCCATATCCCCATCCGTGCCCTGGAGCACTGCAGAGGACGCTTCCTCAATAGGAAGGGATACCATTCCACGGTCTTCCGAGCCTTGGTGGACAGCTGGGGCCACCTCTTGGAGATTTATGTTGGCTGGCCTGGCAGCACCCACGACGCCCGGGTGTTCAGAAATTCGGGCCTGTGCCACCGGCTGGAGGCGGGGACCTACATCCCCCAGCGGGAGATCCCTGTGGGGGACACCACCATGCCCCTCTGTGTTGTCACAGACGCGGTGTACCCCCTCTGGCCCTGGCTCATGCACCCTTACACAGGCCATGTCACAGCCAGCCAGGAGCGGTTCAACTCGCACTTGAACCATGCGCGCCAGGTGGTCAAGCGCACTTTCGGCCACCTCAAAGGGCGCTGGAGGTGTCTCCTCATGCGCCTGGATGCAGGCCCCACCAACATCCCCCAGGTTGTGGGCGTGTACAGTGCACTCCACAACCTGGTGGAGAGCAAGGGAGAGGCCTTCTTCCAGGGCTGGGCTGTGGAGGCTGGCAGGGCCGACGTCCAGCCACCCGCTGCCCCCAATCGCCAGGTCGACCCTGAGGGGATCCGGGTCTGGGAGGCCCTGCGGGCCCGTTTTGACCAGGCTGCGGGGTGAACGCAGGCAGGGCCAGCTGCAGGTGAGCCACCCACTGCACCCCCACATCCTCCACAACACTCCCTGCCCCCACGCCCACACCACAGAGAACCTGAGAGCACCCCCCCCCCACTTCTGTGCAATAAAATGGATTTTTTTTTAAACAAAACCCTGCAACCTTGTGTTTTTAAAACAGAAGAAGAAGGGGGGAACTATGTACATGGGGGGGGGCAGGTACAAAACAGGGGTAGAACAAAAACTATTTACAAGGATGGGGGGAATAAGTCCAAAGGAGGGGGCTTTGGTGTCAACATCCTCGGCCACACACCCCTATTGTCCTGTGCCTGGTGTTGGGGGGTGTGACTCACGTCTCGGCCAGAGGCCCGGTCGAGGCTGCGTGGGGGCTAGGAGAACTGGCAGATAGGGCCGGGCGGAGTCCAGAGGCCCATGGTCCCCCTCGGTGGCAGGCCCCAGGACGGCTAATGGTGGAGGGACGGCAGGTGGAGCGGCGGGCGGAGCGGCGGGGGGGCCAAGTGCCACGCGATGGCATCGAAGGTGTGCATGAAGGCCCCCCAAGCCTCCTGGCACCAGGCCAGCACTCGCTCATGGAGATGGAGCCACCACTCCTCCACCTGCAGGCACCGCTCGGACACCTCCAGCTGACACCAGAGTGTGGCAAGCAGCTGGGGGTCTGTGGACACCCGCAGATGGCTCCGCCGCTGTCGGTCTCTTCCTGGCGCTGCTCCATGCTCTGCCGAGGGGCTGGCCTGGTGGGATGGCCCCGGTGGGCTCTCCAGGACCACAGATGGCACGCCAGCGCTCTCCGGGCCCTCCAATGGTGCAGCTGCGGAACACGGGGGGGGGGGAAGAAGAGTGGAGACAGCCGTTAGTCTGGGCCCTGACCCGTGGCCCTTGTCCCCCCACCCCTCTGCTGCTGGTTCCCCATCCCCGTCCCCCGGAGATGCTGCTGCTGATGGGTGTTCCCCCCCCGGGGGGACCCTAGGTTCCGCTCCCCCCATCCCCAGGGATGGGGCATGGCGCTGTCCTGCTGGGGGTCAGGGGCTAATGGACTCTTCTGAGGGACATGCCACTGCTGTCCTTGGGGCCATGGTCATCTGGGTGTGTGGAGGGCCCTAGTCATGTCTCTTGTCCCCCCCTCTTAACCCCGGGGGTGTGCACCAGGGGGGTACATACCTGATGCTCTGCTCCCACGGTGGGGGGATACCCATCGGGCGGACGCCCTGCTGGAGCTGTGGGAGGGGAGGTCCATCTGGAGCCTCCGTTGCTGGAGGCCCCCTCCTCCTCCTCCGGTGTCCCAGGGGTGGGCTCCTGGGGGGGGGCCTGGGGTGCAGGGCTGGCCTCTGGGCTGGACTCCGTCTCCAGGGCCTGCTGGGGCTCGTCGGCCGATGTGTCAAGGGTGGCTGGGGCGGGGGAGGAGGTGTACCGGGGGCCCAGGATGGCCCTAAGCTCCCTGTAAAAGGGGCAAGCGGCGGGGGCGGCCCCAGATCAGCCAGCCGTGTCCTGGGCCCGGGCGTAACCCTGCTGCAGCTCCTTTACCTTACTCCTGACGTGGTCAGGAGTGCGGGCAGGGTGACCCCGGGCAGCCAGGCCCTCGGCCAGCTGAGCGAACGCAGCTACGTTCCGCCTCTTGCTCCCCATTAACTGGAGCACCTCCTCCTCACCTCAGAGCCCCAGCAGGTCCCAGATCTTGGCCTGTGTCCAGGAGGGGCCTCACTGCCTCTTCCCCTGCTGGCTGGCAGGCTGGGAGCCCTGGGTCCCCTTGGGGGGGTGCCCTGTGGGCACTTGGGGTGCTGGCTGGATGCCATGGGGTGCAGGGTGGTGGGTTGGGGCTGCTGAGGGACGTGCAGGTTGGGCACGTGGCTGTGCTGCTGCCTGCACGAGCTCTCAGCTTCCTGCACAGGAAGTAAGGGGGCGGGGAGCTTTAAGGGGCTGCTACATGTGACAACCATAGAGCTCAGGGGCTGGAGAGAGCATGTGTCAAACCCTCAGCTGATGGCCACCATGGAGGACCCCGCTATTTCGATGTTGTGGGACACAGATCGTCTACACTTGCCCTACTTCGATGTTAAACGTCAAAGTAGGGTGCTATTCCCATCTCCAGATGAGGATAGCGACTTTGACGTCTCTCCGCCTTACGTCAATTTCAACTTCGAAATAGCGCTCGGTGCGTGTAGACGCGGCGGGTGCTATTTTGAAGTTGGCACGGCTACTTCGAAATAGCCGGCTAGTGTAGACGCGGCTTATATGTCAAATAGGTGCAGTCAACCTTTCCCAGCTTTAATAGGGCATCATTGGGTCTGTGGGACAAAAGCTTATACCATGTTACCAGCTAACTGGTCGGGTATCTGTTGTTATCCTACTCTGCTTTTCCCGCAATTCTGTGTGCTTCAATCCCTCCCACAAAATCGCCTCCGTAATTTTAGGTGAAAAAGAAGAAAATTGTCAGATTCCCAATGGTATAAGGATAAGAGAAGTATTTTGACCTGGGAACAGGCTATTGGTGGTTCCTTTGTCCCAATTGGAGGAGAAATACACCATGCAAAAAGGCTCTAAAGACTACAAGCAGTAGTTGAAATCATGGCAAATGAAACCAGAGAAAGTTTAAAGGCTCTGGTCAAAGACACAGGAGCAATCCAACAAGTGGCCCTCCAAAACAGTCAGGCATTAGATATAATACTGGCAGCAAAAGGAGGGACCTGCACTCTCATTGGAACAGAATGCTGTGTATAATACCAATAATGTAATAAATCGCGCTGGAATATCATGGAAGGACAGAATTACCAACACAGCCGTTCTCGAGCAAGCTGGAATCCCAACCATGCACACCATCCTCAGGCAGCGTCGGCTCCGCTGGCTTGGCCACGTCCACAGGATGAATGATGGAAGGATTCCAAAAGACATCATGTATGGTGAGCTAGCCTCTGGCAAAAGACCCCCCGGACGCCCCCAGTTGCGTTACAAAGATGTGTGCAAGAGAGACCTCAGAGAGGTAGACATCCAGCTGGACAACTGGGAAGAACTAGCAGACGACCGCAGCAGATGGAGGCAGGGGTTACACAAGGGCCTTCAGAAGGGCGAGATGAAGATCAGACAGCTAGCAGAGGAGAAGCGAGCACACAGAAAGCACAATAAGGACTTGCCAGACACCCACTACATCTGCAAGAGATGCAGCAAGGACTGTCGCTCTTGTGTGGGTCTTAATAGTCACAATAGATGCTGTAAATGAAGTCTTAAATTGAAACTTTAAAGGGCGTGATCCATAGTCTGTGCAGACTGAAGGATGCCTACCTACTAAAATAAATCACGCTAGCCACTTGGAGCAAATTGCAGACCTTCCCCATGAAGAGCCAAGTTCCTTATGGAAATGGCTAAGTGGTTTATTTAATTTCTCTAGCCAAGGAAACTGGTTATTTCAAGGAATTCTGACTGACTGACTATCTTAATTATTTGTGTATGTTTACAATTAATCTTTCGTTGTATCCAAAACTGTGCTAGACACACCATCCAGCAGGTTACCCCTAACCAGAGTGCTAATCTGATGGTTTTAAATATCACAGATGAAAGGAACAAAAAGGAATGGTTAATGTATGTAGCCCAGTAATTGTTGGTTATAGGCATAGCTTAACCAAAAGGAGGGATTGTGGAAGTATAAGAGTTGCCTTGTAAAAATCACACTATGTTACAATGTTGTTTCTGAGCTCAAGAAGGGGAAAGAGAAGTTACTCACCGTAGTAACGATGGTTCTTCGAGATGTGTCCCTGTGGGTGCTCCACAATAGGTGTCGGGCTTGCCCCGGCGCCACAGATCGGAAACTTTCCAGCAGTTTCTCTCGGACCACGCATGCGCCGGCGCACGCCGCTCCCTTGCGCGCCCCCGGCCACGTGTGTGATCCGGTCCCCACCAGTTCCTTGACCAACCACCTCGGATGCTCCTGAAAAACACTAAACAGAGATCCGAAGCGGGGAGGATGGGCGGGTGGTGGAGCACCCACAGGGACACATCTCGAAGAACCATCATTACTACGGTGAGTAGCTTCTCTTTCTTCTACGAGTGTCCCCGTGGGTGCTCCACAATAGGCGACTACCCAGCAGTAACCCAAGTAAGGAGGTGGGTAATCAGTTTATGTGCAGCTTGCCCTTGAAAGCACTGCTGTTGACAGACGGGTATCCTCTTCGAATACCCGGTGCAGAGCATAATGTTTGGCGAAGGTGTCATAGGATGACCAGGTCGCCACTCTACAGGTGTCTTTTAACGTGATGCCCTTGAAAAAGGCTGTTGATGCCACCACCGCCCTGGTGGAGTGGGCCCTGGGCGGGGCCAGCAAAGGAGTCTTTCGAAGTTCATAGCACATTTTTATACAGGACACAATGTGTTCGAGATTCTCTGTGAAGAGAGACCCTCCCCTTTCAACCTGGGAGCGAGAGAGACTAGAAGCCTGTCCATTTTCTGGAAGGACTTAGTTCTGTCTATGTAGAAGGTCAACGCCCTCCTCACATCCAGGAGACGTAGGCGTGCCTCCTTGCCGGAGCTGCGAGGCTTCGGGTAAAACAAGGGTAAAACTATAGGTTCGTTAAGGTGGAACTCTGAAGAACGTTTCGGAACAAAGGCTGGGTGCAGCCATAAGGTTACCACCTCCTTTGAGAATACTGTGCAGAGCGGCGTTGCCATAACCACTGCGAGCTCGTTCACCCTGCGAGCTGATGTGATTGCAAGAAGGAAGGTCGTTTTTATCGTAAGTAGACATAGGAGAATTGTGGCTAAGGGTTCAAAAGGTGGGCCCGTTAGCATGCTGAGCACCAGGTCCAAGTTCCACGATGGTGGAAGCGGTTTCCGAGGGTGGGGGGGGGTACAGGTTTACCAGCCCCTTCAGGAACGTGGTAACAATAGGATGGGCAAACACCGTGGGCCCTTCCTCGTCATGCTGAAAAGCCAATATAGTGGTGAGATGGACCTTTAGCGAGGATAGGGAGAGCTCACCTCTTTTGAGGTCCAGTAAGTATTCTAGTATTACAGGTATAGGAACATCAAGGGGAGCTAATTGCTTGGCAGAACACCATGCAGTGAATCGAGTCCATTTCTGCTTATAAGTCTTCCTGGTGGAGGTCCTTCAGCTACTCTCCAGGACTTGTACTCCCTCCGTACATGTACTCTCTAGGGAGCTGAGCCATGGATTAACCATGCTTGTAGGCGCAGGCCTTGAGGGTGTGGGTGCACTATGGACCCCTGAGCCTGCGTGAGCAGGTCCGGCGCCACTGGAAGGGGAAGCGGTGGGCGGTCCGACATGCGCAGAAGCAAGGGGAACCATTGCTGTTGATCCCACGTTGGGACTACTAGGATCACGTGGGCTCTCTCCTTCCTGGCTTTCTGCAAGACCTTGTGGATGAGCACTGTGGGGGGAAATGCGTAAAGCAGGGGGCCCTTCCACAAAATCGCGCCCCCACCCCAATCCTGCCCTGGAGCAGTCCTGGGGGCACTTCTTGTTGTGCTGAGTGGCAAACAGGTCTATCTGGGGAAACCCCCATGTATGAAAGATCGGTCGTAGCAGATCGGAGCGGATCTGCCATTCGTGCGTGAGTGCAAAGCGCCTGCTCAGCTGGTCTGCTTTCACGTTGTGAGCGCCTGGTAAGTACGAGGCCTTCAACGTTACATTGTTGGTGATGCACCAGTTCCACAGCCGGACTGCTTCCGCACATAGGGCACGGGATCGAGCTCCTCCTTGTCGATTTATATAAAACATGGTGGAGGTATTGTCTGTATTGATCCCGACTACTTTGCCTTGTATGTGGTCTCGAAAGTGTTTGCAGTCGTTGAACACTGCTCCGAGCTTTAGTATATTTATATGCAGTGACTGTTCTGTAGGGGACCACTGTGGAGGAAAAAGGAAACAGAAAAAACTGCTGTAGGGGTTAACATTTTTACTTTTCCACAATAACCAGACCCCACTCTGTGAGAGGAAATTAGGGGGGGCATCTGCACCTCTGTGAAGTGTTACCTTGTCACCTAGAGACAATTTACCCTGTAGACTCCTTTGTTTTTGTTATCATGTACCTTTGTAGGGTAAACTGAAGTCAGCAGAGCTGGTGTTTGCAGACAGATCTCAGGATAACTTGGCTGAGACTTTGGTATGTTAAAGAAGACAATTACCAAACTAGCTAAACAAACTGTATAAAAAGGCCTGAAAACTGATTCTCAGGGCTCCCACTTCTCTGGAAGTTGGCAGCCTGGATATATGCAAATAAACTTTCCTTTTAGATCTCACTCTTGCCTCACTTCTTTGACCTCCAGCCTTAGACCTTTGGGGAACACTGTACCCCAGGGGAAAGTGGCTTCCCTGACACCACAGTCCTTGCGTCACCTTGTCGATGTGTGCTCCCCACCCTATGTGGGAAGCGTCAGTAGTAAGAAAAAGAGATTTGTGGTTGGTGAAAGGGTACCCCTGTTATAGAATGTTCTTGGGGTTTACCCACCATTGCAGGGATCTGCGCAACTCTGTCGTGGGCGACACCACCCTGCGGACAGTGTGGGACACTGGCTTGTAGACGCTCGCCAGCCAATGTTGCAGGCTGCGCACATGCAATCTGGCGTTCTGCACCACAAACGTTGCCACTGCCATGTGGCCTAGCAGCTGCAAGCACATTAAGACCGGCACCGTGGGGCTGTATGTAATGACTTGCACCAGGGAACCGATGGAGCGAAAGCGAGCGTCGGGTAGATAGACCCTTGCTGTAATAGAGTTTATATGAGCCCCTATGAACTCTATGTCTTGTGTGGGGTCAGTCTTTGACTTCGCGAGGTTGATGACCAGGCCCAGCGAAGAAAAGGTGTTCGCTGTGATGCGTATCATGCGTAGTACCTCCGCCTTCGAGGCCCCTTTCAGTAGGCAGTCGTCCAGATATGGGAATATAAATACCACGTCTGTGCAGGTAGGCTGACACCACTGCCAGGGTTTTGGTAAAGACTCTGGGGGCCGAGGAGAGGCTGAACGGAAGGACCTTGTATTGGAAGTGTTCTTTGCCGACCATAAAACGGAGAAAGCGTCTGTGTGCCGGGTGGATCGTTATATGAAAATACGCATCTTGTAAGTCGAGGACTGCAAACCAATCTCCATCATCCAGTGCTGTGAGTACAGAGGCGACTGTGATCATCCAAAAACATTGTTTGTGCAAGTACCGGTTGAGGCCTCGAAGATCTAAGATGGGCCTCCAGCCTCCTGTTTTCTTCTCTTTGAGAGAAGTATCGTGAATAAAACCCTTTCCCCTGGAGTCGCTCCGGCACTCTTTCCCCCACCCCTATGAACATAAGATGGTCCACCTCCTGCTTGAGTTTCGCCTCGTGGGAAGCATCCCTGAGATGAGGCCTGGGCGGAGGTTTTGGCAGTGGGAGTGACTGGAAGGGGATCGCGTAACCCGTGGCTATGATCTCCAGTACCCATTTGTCTGTGGTGATCTTTTGCCATTGTGAGTGGAACGGTCGGAGGCGATGATGGAACATTAGCTGGGGATGGCATTGCGCGATGGTGGTATTAGTGCAGCCCTCGACCTGTCCGTCAAACTTGTTGCCTTTCGGCCTGCCCCGAGGATGCACGGCTCTGTTGGGAACGTCCCCTAGGAGTTCTATACTGTTGCTGCTGTTAATGTCACCCTTGGTCGTAGCCCCGTTGGTACTGAGCACACTGAGGCTGGTACGGGTATTGCCTTTGTTGAGGGTAATACTTTTTCTTTCTGTATGGAGGGGTATAAATACCCAGGGTTCTGAGTGTAGCTCTTGAGTCCTTACTGGAATGAAGGACCAAATCGGTTGACTCTGCAAACAGCTTCTGCGTGTCGAAGGGGAGATCAACAATTTTCGCCTGCAGATCCCTCGGGATACCCGATGTCTGAAGCCAGGATTCCCTGCACATGACCACTGCCATAGCCGTTGAGCATGCTGCCGTGTCCGCCACGTCCAGGGCAATCTGGACTCCCGTCCTCGAAGCTGCATAGCCCTCTTGCACGATGGCCTTCAGCACCGGCTTCTTATCTTCCGGGAGCGAATCCATGAGAGAAATAAGCCTGGAGTAATTATTGAAATTATGGTTCGCTAGATGTGCTGCATAATTTGCCATTCTCAACAGCAGGGTAGGAGGAGGAGTATACCTTCCTGCCGAATAGCTCTAGCTTCTTGGCATCTCTGTCTGTGCCCCGCACTTTGTACTGGGAAGTCTTTGATCTCTGCTGAGATGATTCTACCACCAGTGAATTTGGTTGTGGGTGACTAAACAGAAACTCCATGCCCTTCGCCAGGACAAAGTATTTCTTATCCGATCTCTTGTTTATAGGTGGAGCGGAAGCCGGGGTCTGCCATGTGGTGGTGGCTGACTCCATGATTGCTTCGTCGAGCGGAATAGTGATTTTGGATGAGGCTGGAGGTCTCAGATTTTTGAGGAGCTTGTGGTGCTTCTCCTGCACCTCTGCTGTTTGGATGCCTTGCGTGAAAGCCACCCTTTTAAACAGCTCCTGAAACTGTTTGAGGTTGTCTGGGGGAGCAACATCCCCGGGGGCCGTAGCCTCGTCAGGGGAGGACAAGGAGGAACCACTAGGGTAATCCTCCCTCGAACTCTCAGTGTCCTGCTGTTGGTGGTACACCCTCTCGCTAGAGGCTTGCGAGGGAAAATCTCGGGGTTCCAATATCAATTTCCTCTGAGACCACTGTGTTTCTGTCCCCGTCCATGAGTGCCTGCGGGGGTATTGGACGGTCGAGGGGGACCTGCCCCTGGGTGTATGCCTGTGGTGTCTATGCCCAGCATGGTAAGGGCAACCATGGCAGCACAGGCATGGTTCCTGGGATGGAGACCTGGACCGCTCTCGAGGTGCAGACCCCCGATGTCTGGGAGAGCGAGATCTTCTCGATGACTGAGACAGTGGTGAAACTGGTTTGTGATAGTGCTCCAGCGGATCCAATCGCAGAAAAGGTGAAGGTGGCCCGAGCCACGGTGACGCTGGTTGGAGGAACGGAGAAGGAGGCTCTGGGTAGGCTGGAGGAAACCCATGCCTTCTGGTTGGCGTGCGCAGCATAAGGGGAGGGCTTGTTGAAAGGAGCACTGCAGCCCTGTCCGGAGAAGGGCTGCGGTGCCGGATTTTTGCTGCTGCCTTTCCCCTCCCCTGCGGGGCTGGCACCGCCCCCTCCCGTGCCGGGGATCTCGGCCCCGCTGTCGGCGCCGTGCTCAGCATGCTCAGCTGCGGCACCGCATGGATAGCCTCCTCTGGTGCCTGCAGGCTGCGTGCCTGTTGGCGCCGCAGGGGATGTGCCACTTGCGGCGGTGCCGCCGGTTCCGGTGCTTGCCTGGCCGCCGCTCTGAAGGCTGTGCGTGCCGGCTGTTTAGTAATCGGAGGCTCAGCCTCTGCTATGTGCGCTGCCACTTGTTTGGGACTGCGGCTGGGGGCTGTGTGCTGCGCCCATCCTGCTCGCTGTGACCGCTGGCAGGGATCGGGCTGGAGAGAGCTTCCTCCGTTTCTGCACCAAGGAGGTGAGGGAAGCTGCCTTCCTTTTATGGAGCCCTGTGGGTCCCTCCGATTGAGGCCTCTCCGGCACATCTGGCTGGAGGGCCTTTTCAAACAACAGCATTTTCAGCCGCATTTCTCTATCCTTTCTTGCTCTGGCTGTGAGCTTTGCACAAAAGGAATACTTCTGGGTAACGTGTGATTCCCCCAGGCACCTAATGCATTGACTATGCCCATCGGAGGCCAGCATAGCTTCGTGGCAGGACTCACACTTTTTGAATCCTGAAGAGGACATCGCAGTGAGTCTTTTGAGCTGTTAATAGGGTACTTAGCACTGTCTCTGTGCCTGTTCCCCTTTCACGGACCCCAGCCTGCTGCGGCAGGAGGCCTACTGGCCTTCACGGCCCCACGTTGTCTCCGCTCCTCTCTCTCTTTTACTAAAACATATATATATATATATATATATATATATGTCCTTTTTCCCTTTTTTTTTTTTTTTTTTTTTTTTTTTGCAAGAAAAGAAATCAACAGTCTAAACTAAAAACTCTAACTACGCTGACTCTGGCCGCAGCCTGAGCGGATTCCGTCTGCAGCCGATGGCGGTTAAAAAGGAACTGGCGGGGACCGGATCGCACAGGTGGCCGGGGGCATGCAAGGGAACGGCGCGTGCCAGCACATGCATGGTCCGAGAGAAACTGCTGGAAAGTTTCCGATCTGCGGCGCTGGGGTGAGCCCAACACCTATTGTGGAGCACCCACGGGGACACTCGTAAAAGGAGTTATGTTGATGCTGTGTGTAGGAATGTGGGGTGGGTTTGGATGGAGCCAGGTGTGCCTGGGAAAGCAGGAACCAGAGCAGTAGGTGCTAGACGGTAATTAATTAAGGTAACCAGAGAGTCATAAACAGGAGACTGCTGAATAGTAACAGAGAGGAAGTCGTGCTAGTCTATACACTATCAAAACAAAAAGCAGTCAAGTAGTACTTTAAAGACTAGCAAAATGGTTTATTAGATGAGCTTTCATGGGACAGCCCCACTTCTTCAGACCATAGCCAGAGGTCTGGCTATGGTCTGAAGAAATGGGTCTGTCCCACGAAAGCTCACCTAATAAACCATTTTGCTAGTCTTTCAAGTGCTACTTGACTGCTTTTTGTTTTGATAGTGTATAGACTAGCACGACTTCCTCTTTGTTATGATTTAAACCATGTTTAATGTGCCGAATTTGAATATAAAAGCCAGCTCGGCTGTTTCCCTTTCCAGAACGGTGCAATAATTCCTTTTCAGTAACACACACATACCTTTAGGTCATTGACAGAATGCCCCATTCCATTAAAATGTTGACTAACTGGTTTGTGGATCTGGAGTGTTTTGATGTCTGTTTTGTGCCCATTGACCCTTTGTCTAAGGGAGTTAGAAGTCTGTCCAATACACAAAGCATCTGGTCATTGTTCAGCAGGAGAGTGCTGAAGGAGATATGAAACTGAAGATACGTGACTAGTCTCAGGGGCTACGTGGGGTGGGTGTGTGTCTTTTTTTTTCCCCCTCTTTGTTTATTAACTTGCCTTCATTTGTCTAATAAATGGAGAGACCTGAGCCCTAGGTCGGGGGCTCACCTTTTTCTGAATGTATTTGCAGAGCAGCTTTGCTAAGAAACAGAGTGGTCTGACAAATTGTGAGTCTCGAGTCTAACTTTGGGGTAAGGGTGGTTAAGGTGGTGTCAAACTACCCCCACCCCATCTTAACCCCACTTACCCAACCCCCCCATCCCATAATTTATCCCATTCACCCCAATCTGCCCCCACCTGCACCTTAACCCCCTCTCACCACAAACTGCCCTTGACCCCACCTTAACCTCCCTCACTGCAAATTGCCCCACCCCCACATTAACCCCCCACTTACCCAAAACCACCCCCACGCCATCTTTATCCCTCTCACCCCAATCTGCCCCACCTCCACATTAACCCCCATGATGCCAAACTGCCCCACCCCATCTTAATCCCTCTCACCAAAACTGCCCACCCCCACCTTAACCCCCCGCACTCCAAACTGCCCCACCACCACCTTAACCCCCTCACATCAAACTGCCACCACCCCATCAGGTGCCTGAGTTCCAAAGCAGAGGCTGGGTGTGACACTCAGTGAAATTCAGTTATGCCCTAAGACAGGGCCAGCAGCCAAAAGAGCAAGTAGAGCGTTTCTTCCCAGCTGGGTAAAAAAAAAAAACAAAAAACTCAGCAGTTCAAGAGCTACAGTGCACGTGACTATGAGATGGTCCTTAGCAAATAACATCAAACTGGACTTCTTGAAACCCCTCTTTTGAGGGCAATGCACACATATCCCACAGTGCCCTGCACATAACAAAGGGGAGTTACCCAACATTTTGGGATCACATATTGTTTGCTATTTAGCTAGGAGCTGTTCCTTGTTTGCCTTTTAGATGGTCACTGAAATACCAAAAATAATCAGGAGGGATTTTTACTTGTCAACTGCAGCGAAGCCACAAACAAGTCCCGAAAGAGCCCCATTAATCTCCAGAGCCACAGGTTGCAGACTGCTGCTCTAAGAGATTATGCCAGCTTGTTTCAAAGGGCTATTGAGAATCTTTTGTTTAGATACACTACCTGACATAACACAGAACACAAGTTCATTAAACAGAGAGATCTGTGCACATTACCTTGGTCCTCAAAGTCAGAAAAATAAATATAAGATGTTTATTACCATATACAAGAAATTATCTTTGTTTCAAAGCAAATGTTTCCCAGCACACACCACACCTGTCCTTTTACTCACCAAGCTCGTTAGGTCAGGACCCCTCTCTCAAAGTTCAAGGCCTGTGTTGCCTTGTCTTCTCAGGTGCAGAGAATGCAGTGGGCCAGGAGAGAGAAGGCTGTTCTGGGGTGTCTGCTGCATTTAGCTGTATGGAGTGGAAATCTATCAGCCTCACAAAGGAAGCTTGCACAAACTCAGACAGACATCATCTCTCTCTCCAAATGCAAAGAAATGGAGATCATACCAAATGGACTAAAGGTGAAAAATCCTTTGCAATCTACATACTGCACAGACTACAGTGAGAGATTATGCCACACACTCTTGAAGAAACTGAGGAACCACCTAATCAGCATCCTGTGCAACAAACAGGAGAACATCAGAAAAAAAAAAAAAAAGAGCTCTCAAATCTGGAGTCTTTCATAAAGACCCAACCTTCAACACAAACTTCCACACCGCTGAACTTTACTAAAATAAGACAGGAGATTTACATTAGACACTACACTACTCTGGAGAGGGAAAAGGACTGCAGGCTGTCTGTCTAAATTCCTGCCTGCCACACAGAGCCACAGCAGTGGTACCACTAACTAAGCCAGCAATACTGGCAATCTGTCCAGCTACACACAGCTCAGCAGAAGAGTCTGCCTTTTCTCAGGGACTCTTTTTGCCCCACCACCTGCACAAACATAACAGTTCTGCAGTGATCTGGAAGCCTACTTTCACCATCTCAGACTCAAAGAATACTTTCAACACAACATTGACCAGCACACCGTTACACAGACACCCTCCCAGCAGCACAAGTATAACTCCACGTGGACTCCTGAGGGTAGAAACAGTCTGGACCTATACATACAACACTTCCGCTGACGCGCACAGGCAGAAATTGTGGAGAAACAGCATCATTTGCCTCACCTCAGTCGTGCGGAACGCAATGCCATCCACAGCCTCAGAAACAACTCTAACATTATAAATCAAAGAGGCAGATAAAGGAGGAGCTACTGTCATCATGAACAGGTCTGACTACCGGAAGAAGGTGGCTTCCAGACAACTCTCCAATACCAGATTTTACAAGCTACTTTCCTCAGATCCCACTGAGGAATACACTAAGAAGTGACATCTGCTCTGGACACCCCCTACGCAAGCGCAAGAACAGATTTATACCACCAACACACCTCTAGAGCCCCATCCAGGGCTATTCTACCTACTACCCAAGATCCACAAACCTGGAAATCCTGGATGCCCCATCCTCTCGGGCATTGGCACTCACTGAAGGACTGTCTGGTTGTGTGGACTCTCTCCTCAGACCCTATGCCACCAGCACTCCCAGCTATCTCCGAGACACCACTGACTTCCTGAGAACACTGCAATATATTGATGATGTACCAGAAAACACTATCCTAGCCACCATGGATGTAGAGGCTCTCTATATCAACATCCCACACAAAAATGGAATAAATGCTGTCCAGAACAGTATCCCTGATGATGATGTAGCACATCTGATGGCTGAGCTATGTAACTTTATCCTCATATACAACTATTTCAGATTTGGCGACGATATATACCTCCAAATCAGCGGCACAGCTATGGGTACCCGCATGGCCCCTCAATATGCCAATATTTTCATGGCTGGCCTGGAACAGCACTTCCTTAGCTCTCGTCCACTAGCACCCCATCTCTACTTACACAAAATTGATGACATCTTAGTCATCTGGACCCATGGAAAGGATACCCTGGAGAAATTCCACTGGGACTTCAACAACTTTCACCCCAACATCAGCATCAGCCTGGAACAGTCTACACAGGAGATCCACTTCCTGGACACCATGGTGCTAATAGCCACATCAATACCACCCTGTACCGTAAACCCACTGACAGCTATGCCTACCTTCATACCTCCAGCTTCCATCCCAGGCACACCACACAATCCATTGTCTACAGCCAAGCACTAAGATATAACTCCATTTGCTCCAACCCCTCCGACAGAGGCAAACACCTACAGGACCTTTACCAAGTATTCTTGAAACTGCAATACACACAAAAGTGAAAAAACAGATCAGAGCCAGACGTGTGCCACAAAGCCTCTTACTACAGGACAAGCCCAAGAGAGAAACACACCCCACACCACTAGCCATCACCTACAGTCCTCAGCTAAAACCTCTACAGTGCATCATCAGTGATTTACAACCCATCCTGGACAATGATCCCCCACTTTCACAGGCCTTGGGAGGCAGACCAGTCCTTGCTCACAGACAACCTGAAGCAAATCCCAACCAGCAACTATACACTGCACCACAGTCACTTTAACTCAGGGACCCATCAATGCGACAAATCTCGTTGCCAGCTCTGCCCACATAGCTACACCAACAGCACCATTACAAGACCTAACCGGATCAGCCACACCATCGTGGGTTCATTCAGCTGCACATCTACCAATATAATTTATGCCATCATGTGCCAGCAATGCCCCTCTGCTATATACATCGGACAAACTGGACAGTCTCTACGTAAAAGAATAAATGCACACAAATCAGATATCAGAAATGGCAATATACAAAAACCCATAGGAGAGCACTCCAATCTCCCAGACCACACAGTAGCAGACTTAAAAGTAGCTATCTTACAGCAAAAGAAATTTCAGGACCAGACTTCAAAGAGAAATTTGAGCTCCAATTCATCTGCAGATTCGACACCCTCAGCTCAGGCTTAAACAAGGCCTGTGAATGGCTGGCTAAATACAAAAGCAGCTTCCCCTCCCTTGGTGTTCACAC
The DNA here is from genome assembly GCF_033958435.1 of Carettochelys insculpta. NCBI lineage: Eukaryota > Metazoa > Chordata > Testudines > Carettochelyidae > Carettochelys > Carettochelys insculpta. The sequence goes on along the minus strand of NC_134158.1, from coordinate 48,259 downwards.
CTCCACATCAACTGCTGGTAGTAAGCCTCACCCTTGCTGACTGAGCTAACCTTGTTATCCCCAGCCTTGCTCTGGCTTATTTATACCTGGCCCTGCAGATTTCCATGACCAGCATCTGATGAAGCGAGTCTGTGCTCACAAAAGCTCATGCTCAAAACTTTTCTGTTAGTCTATAAGGTGCCACAGGACCCTTCATTGCTGCCTCTTCATTTGGCACTCTGTGATCTGTTAGGTCACAGAAATCCCCTTGAGCTTGTCACCTGATGGGCTGATCACACCGAGCCTGCCCACCCACCTTCCAGGTCTCCCCAACACACAAGAAGCTCTCGTGTCCACCAGCAGAGGCGGAAAGTGGGGTAACAGTCCCCCCTCCCCAGCACAGCAACAGGTGCTCAGTTCCACTCAGCCCTCGGAGGACTCAGGCATAGTAGGGACTTGTCAACTCCTAGGTGCACAGCCTCTGAACAAAAAACTGAAAATCCACCTTACTCTGCAAAAGAAGTTCTGCTCAGAGCGAGCTCACAAGGCTCTCTCTCTCTCTCTCTCTGTGTGAAAGAGAATGGTGCACAGATGTTGTCCACTCTCCCCACAGCCCCGTCTGGACAACAATACCATACGCTGGCTTTGAGGAGAAAATGTTTTTATGAAGTCTAGAAAAGTAAGATGTACTCCCTTGCAAGTGTACATTCACAATGCTTTGTTAGACCACCTCTCTGGCACAGCAAGTTTGGAATCTAGCATTTTGGGGTTAAAGAGCTGTGGCTTCTCTTTGCAAAAAAATCAAGCTTGTAGTAAGTCCTACCTTGTGTGCGCTGAGGCTGGGAACTTTCATTGTACCAGTGTGGAAAGCTGCAAAGGGAGGGAGAGTGTCTCAAGCCTTCTGTCTAGGGAATCTAATGGCTCACCTGAAAGGGGATTGTGTAGAAATCTGCCTGCTGGGCCAGAGATGGTTCTGTGTGGAAGTGAAATTCTGAAGAAGCTGGCTGTAGCTCAGCTGCGCAATATCCCATAAAGCCAGGTGAAGGTGAATTATTGCCTGAAGAAGCATCTAAGGAAATGAATCCTAATAGTGATTCGTGCAAGCAGTTTGCTGTGGCTGAAGAGAATAATATTGATGTGATTCGGAAAGATCAAGGGAATTACCTGTCTGGAAAAGCAGCAGTTTATTAGCTAAAGAATTTGTTTCAGTTCCTGCCAGCTGGGATTTTTCTGTTCAGTGGGAAGCCACTAACTTTCATTTAGAAAGCTCCACTGGGGATAGCTTAGAGGAAAAAGTTCAGCTGGATTGAAAATTGTTTCAGATGAAGTGGAATCTGTACAGGAATGTGAGCAGTCCTATGATAACCAAGTGGCTGAGTCTGACCAGCTTACTGGGTATTGGTGTTGTTGGGATAGGAATGTCCCTGTGTTTAATTCTGTGGGAGGCCCCTCTGTGTCAGACTCCAGGAGCAGCCCAGCACAAATAGATTGGTGGCTGTATAAACGCAAATGACATGACTGACATTCAAACAATGGCTGCTCACGCTGAGCTCCTCTCAATGAATGACTTTCATCATGTTACAGTTCACTTGTACAAGCTTCCCTAGCCAGCAAGTCCTTACTAACACACGCCTGCCCCATTCTCCTCTAGCAGGGTTTTAACTTGATCCTCAATGTCAATCTGCACCAAAGAAACTTTTCCCTGGTCACTGAATTCTCTGTGCGCTTGATCCAATTCCAGATTCTCTTCTGAGACCTCAGCCCCACATTCAGAGACCTGAGTCATGGGCACACTGCTTTGCTGCCCAGATAAATGTGCTTTCTCCAGGCACACATTTAAATAAACTCTCCCCTTAATCATAGCCCCACTGGTTAGCCACAGATCCAGGAAAAAAAGAAGGGAAGAACAGCAAAGACTGTACCTTCTTGGTACTCCAATGTGTGACTGTGTTGGTATGTGACTTAGTGTTATGTTAGGTATTTCTTCAGCCACCTTCTTGGTGAAGGCCAAAACAAAGTCATTAAGCACCTCTGTTGTCATTTCCACCTTTTCCGATATTGTTTCTCTCCTCACTGAGTAATGGGCCTATCCTGTCCTTGGCCTTCCTCTTGCTTCTAATATAGTTATAGCATGTCTTCTTGTTACCCTTTAGCTGTGTCTACACTAGCCCAAATCTTCAAAATGGCCATGCAAATTGCCATTCTGAAGATTACTAACGAGGCGCTGAAATCCATGTTCAACACCTCATCAGCATGCTGGCAGCCACATGGCCCTTTGAAAGGGCCATGTCTCTGCCACAGCTTGTCCAGATGGGTCATTTTCAAAAAGGACCCCACCAACTCTGAAATCCCCTTTTTTCTATCTGCTGATAGGATTTCAAAGTTCCCCACAGACAGTTGAACTTGGGAGCTAAGGGGTCTAATCATATGCAACAGTTCAGCCTCATCTCAATCCAGCCAAATGGTAAGGTGGGGTTTGCCTCCTGCCAGGCGGAAGAGAGCCGGGATTCAAGGCTACAGCAGGAGACAAGCCAGGTGAGCTGCCTTAGTTTACAGCTGGATTTATGGACACCTTTGATAGTTCAGCCAATAGAACTAGCAAAACCCCATCACTTCAGCTGCTCTGTTAGGCTGGGCTGCGACCAGTCCCTTGCTAAACAGGGAGGGCCTCTCCCTGAAATGCTACATTGCTCAGTGACCTGTTTGGGGACTGGCTCCACTAGGCCTGGTCTGGAGCCTGGCACCCTTCCCAGCAGCTGCAGGCAGCCTGAGGAATGGAAGTGGTGCTGCTGCTCGAAGCAGAGCACAAGCCACGCCTCCCTCTGCTGCCACTGAAGCATGAGGAGAGGCCAGCTGCCATCCCCCAGGACGCTCCTGCCCAGCTGAAGTTGGCTACAGCCCAGACCTGTGCAGCAGGAGCATTCATTTTCACACTTCTGCATGTGGCCTTGCAGCTGCAGGAGGGGGGTGGAAGAGGCCCCATTTTGTCATAGGGGCTACATGGAGAAAGTAGAGCCACTCTAGCAGTTCCTGAGGCCAGCAGGGAGGCTGGCCCCGGCTCCCCAGCCAGGCAGAGGAGACACCACCACTCTGACACTCAGCTGAAGCCCTACTTCCTGCATGTCCACCTGGGGTGGTGCAGCCCTTGCCCTGGTGCAGGTGACAGCTCAAGTAGGTCGGTGCAGCCCCATAAAAGACTCCAGGCCAAGATGCATTTTAAAATCTTTATTGCTCCTTACACTCACACCCCGCACCCCAAACACTCCACTGTTCTGCACAGCCAGCCAGGTCGTCATCCATGGCAGCGTGCCTCTGACCACTGGTCTCTGTGCTGTGGGTTCAGGAGACCACGGGGACAGTTTTGTGGAACTACTGGACTTGTCACAGCCCTCATTTCCGCAGGTTGCCCCCCTCCTGGGGATAAAGTGCTTTGCCCACTCTTCCCTTGGGGACATCATGGCATGCATTACTTGGCTGCTTGTGATTTTGATTGGCTGTTCAGGTGAGTGGTGCAGTCGGTAGCAGGGAGGTCCTTGCTGTTAGAGAGCCAAGTTCTTTCCTGGCACCAGAATGGGAGTTAGTTTCCACAAGCCCTGGAGCCTCTAAAGTCACTCCTCTGGAAAGCAGTTCTGCCTTTGAGGGAAGAGGGGACACCTTTGGGAACCCCACCCTCATGTGTTCTATGCCCTGCATGGGCTACAGGTTCCCTGCTGAGACCGGTGGGAGTGGCTGGGCTCTCAGACATGCCCAACAGAGGGCCAGTCACACCTGCCAATGGGCTGGCCATGGGAGAGCTAGCACCTTGGCCATGGGCAGAGGAAAGCTGCCTACCCAGCGAAGCTTTGGTTTGCTGCTCAGGTGCGTTGGATGTCTGGCTCTTGGAAATTCCCATGGCAAAAGGGCTCATGTAGGTTTCAGTGGGCAGTGTTTTTCCCAGAAGAGGAGGAAGAGCCTTCCTTCTTCCTCCAGCCTCCTTTGGTCTGTGTGGAGGGGTCCCAGAAGGGCTGGGAGTGGCTAGAGCTTGCCCAGAATGGTACAGAAGCTCATGTGCTGAAGTGGAAATTGCAGGACTTCCTTGTGGGGGAGTCAGGCTTTCCCTGGAACTCGCTGCATGCACTGGTTGATGGCTTGCAGTTTGGAGTCTGACATCCAGCACCACTGGACTCTGTGGTGAAGCCTGCAGCAGCAAGGGTCCCTCCCTGGGGGATGCTGCTTTGGTGGGCCCAGTGTTTAAGACTAGACTCAGGCTTGTGACACCTGTGTGGGCTTGGTGGGTTGTGGGTTCCTCAGAGACAGGGGTCAGCTTCTCATTAACTGAGAACTCAGGCATTGCTGCAGGTGGCACCTGCCTAGTGTGTGGCAAGGTGACAGTGACTTGTGCAGCCCCCATTCTGGAACTGGCTCCAGGTTCTTCTCTCCTCCCCTCAGAGGGGCTGTGGGAGCCTGGAGGACTGGAGCAGCTTGGTGGAATACACCATTTCTGTAGCACTGGGAAGCAGAGATCCCTCCCTGGGTCCAGAGGAGCTAAACTGGTTTTTGGCTTTGGCCCAAGGAGGCACAATTTCTGAAGTTTCCATGTCACTTGGGCTGCTGGCTTGAGCCCCAGTAGTTCCCAAGCTCAACGCTCTGCTTGTAGGATGACCCCTGTGTTTCAGTTCAGTAGCTGTGGAGGATGTCCTCACAGAAGCAGGTGCATATGTTTCTCCTCTTGTGTTACTAGTTTCTTGTATCCATCTCTCAGTTGATCTTCTGGTGGGGACAGCAGCTTGGCTCCCATCTTTGCTTCTTGCAGCTGCTGCAGATCCTGCATTGGAGGGGGCTTTGGAGAACCCAGTAACAAACTCCATGGAGGGTGCTGTGGGTCCAGTTACTGAAGGTGAAGCACCTCCAATAGGCGCTAGCGTGGTGGTATGCACCCTTGTTTCATTTCTGTTGCTGGTGCTAGTTGCTTGCACACCAGTCTCAACTGAGTCAGGGGCTTGGGAGACCCAAGCCACTGGAAGGGTTTCTGCTTCTGTAAGAGACTCTGCAGCTTTCGACCTGGTCCCTTCCGTTGGGCTGGCAGAACCATGCTGGTAGCTGGCCTGGATGTTTGTGGTGTCTGTAAATGCTAGCTCAGTTTGGAGCACCGTGGAAGAGGTAGCTTCGAGAGCAGGTGCTCTATGGGAGGCTTCCATTCCCAATGGAGACAGGTCTGTGCCTTTCTTGTGCCCTGTCTCAGTCCCCTGCAGCCCTGTTTTCATTGGGTAAAGCGAGTGGTTCTCAGCCAGCGTGAAGGAGGTCATTACTGATGTCAGTTGTGTCATTTCTGTGGGTTCAGACTCTGTCGTGCCCCTAGCAGGGATAGCTGTGGCACTTTGCTCATGACTCCTGGAGCTGTAGGCCTGGCCACCTGCAGGCTGGGATCGCTCTGTCTGGCTGCTGGTCCCGTTCTGCACAGCAGGAAGCAGAAAGGGCTGTGCTGGAGCATGTGTCACAGTGATCATCTGTAGCAATGGAGACAGACTCACCCAAGCTGGGGCAGACCAGGTCCTGGGAGGTACGCTGGGGGTTTTGGGTCCAGCACTGGCCCATCTGGTTAAGTTAGTGGTCCACTTCTCCATGCTTGTTGGATGGGAGGTTTCTGTGGCACTTACTTGCTCAGGGTGGGATGATCTGAGAGGCAGTTCTGCTGTGTGTGCCTCTGCACTCTCCTCTGAGGAGCTGGGGATCTCTGCTCTGGCCAGCTCAGTCTGAGTCTCCAGAGATGAGGTCATGACATCAGCTGCAGGTGTTGCAAAGGGCACCTTTGGGGTGCCATGGGTAGGGCAATTGGTCAGTTCCCTTCCTTGGGTGCTTGTAGTCTCTCCAGGTGATGGGGGAATAACAGTGTCCCCTGGCTCCAGAGGGGTTATACTAGCAGAGGAGACCAGTTCTGTTAATTCAAGCTCTGCAAAACTTTGTGTGGACGTTTCAGTGGTACTGAGTCCCTCTACTGCCTGCCTATGGCTCCCTGGAGAAAACGTTACTGTAGGCTCCAGAGTGGGTTCAGCACCCCGGAGTGACGTGTCCTCTGTAGGAATCCAAAGTTTTCCCTCAGCTTCTGCAGTGCCCATTTCCAGGGGAGGTGGAGGGGGCTCCCTGCTCACTTTTGGGTAAGTCTTGGCCTGGGTAGACAGACTTGTAGGATCTTGTGTCACTGACCCAAATCCCCATGCTGGAGTCAGAGAGACACTTTGTCCTTCACCATCCATTGCAGTTCTCCCCATGGGTTCTTGCATCCAGAGCCAGGGTGGACTTGCTGTTGGTCCAGAGGGCTCCCTTACAGGTGTTGCTGTTTCAGGGGAGGTGGTTCCTGAAGAGTGGGTAGATGCTCCGATTGCCCCTTCAGATGGGCAGGGTTCCAGCTCCTTTGGGACAGACTCAATGTTCTCTTTGGTGGTTTTTTCCTTTGGGCTTTCTGGAAAGAAGTTGGAGCAGAGACGGATTCATGTCCTGACCACCTCAGTGGTGGGTGTTGTTCAACACCACATGTCAAAGATGGAGCAGCAGCATCATCTAAGCCAAGCACACATCACTAGCTCTAGTTCTGTAGGGCGGTCAGCAGAGAATTAGCCACCCTGGCGCAGAGGGCAGTTGTACTCCCACCCTGGCAGAGGCCTTGTTCCCGCACCAGCCCTCCCCTTAACCATACCCCCACCCAGCTTCTATTCCTGAAGGAGACTACTCCCCAGACCCTGTCCACAAGATATGGGTCAAAGTGTTTTGATGCATTCCTGCTCCCATGGCTTCTCACCCTCCCTGGAGCATTGCCCAGCTCTGCCCTACCTGAGCCAGGCGCCATCTGAGAACACTTGTACAGCTTGTTGACTCTGGCAATATCCGAATGGCTCAGGTTCCACCTCTGCCCAAGAGGAACATCAGGGTTGGATAGTGGCACAATGGTGGGCAAGCCAGTCATGCTGAAGGCATACCTAGAGTTCAGGAAGAGGAGACCATGCAGCCCACGAGAAGCAGAGATCTCCCAAGCTGGGTCTCCAACACTGAGCTGGGGAAGCTGCCTGTGGCCCCATCTCAGGCCAGGTATCTCAAGAGGTGGTTGGAAGTTTCCCTGTCTGAATCAGATGATTAGATGCATGTACAGGCACCGTCTCCGTCAAGCACAAGGCGTACCCTGGGCTTAGCTCAGAGCATGGCTCTCCCTCCAAGCACCACCTGCTTGGCACTAAGGTGAGGTGCCCCAACAGCAGGGAGCTCCCAATGCTGCTAGCATTAGCACATTATTAGAGTCACTGGGCACCCGAGTGACCCCCTCAGCTGGCTGGGGATGTTTGCCCGTCACTGGCACATGAGTCAGAGCAGTGGTGCTGCCCGAGTCTGCACAGAACCAGACTAGCTGTGGGGCAGGGTGCAAACCAAGTGAAGAGCTGCCTGCACACTGGGGTTGGAACAAGCTGCAGGCAGAGGAGGAGAACTCCCACTGCTGAGCCGGCAGGCGCTCAGCCCCTGCACTTACCTGCCGTAGTGCATGACCGAGGAGTAGTCATAGCCCACCAGCATGTTGCTAGTCCAGGATTTCATGAAGTTAATTTCAAAGCCTGGAAGGCAACAGGAGCGTAACACATCCACACCAACTGCCCATTGCCTAGCTTACAGCACGTCCCTGGAAGCGACGCAGCACCCACCCTCCACCCTGCTGGACAACTGCACCTCTTCCATGCTCTCTGGCACACCAGCCGGGGGCACGCACTTAGTGGCCTTTGTCCTACTTTAGCATCCAGAGAGTCCCTCTGGGCCTGGGATGAGGTAAGGATTAGTCGTAGGGGCTCTGAAGTCCAGCATCTCCCAGGTGATGTGGAGGCAGGGTTTGCCATCTGCGGTGTATATCCAAGTGACCCTGGAGCCATTTGTCCCAGCCCCTACCCAGGGGTCCAGCCAGGGAGCCTGTGCTCTGCAAGGAGGGCTAGAAGGAAGATCCCTTCATTCTCCCCAAGGGGAGACATCTGATCAGCTGTGGGGAACAGGGAGACAGGCTGTCCCCCAACTGCAGCAGTCCCCCCTCACTGCTTGTGAGGGAGTGGATCTGGAAGGGGCCCAAGGGGAGAACTTACCAGTCAAAATTTCATTCCAGGAGATGTGAATGTACTTGTCCCGGTCAGCCCTGGAGTGCTCATGCCAGAAACCCACCACATGCATGAGCTCGTGCAGAGCCACCCCCTTCCCCTGGCGCAGGCAAGATGGGGCCAAGGAGACCACCTGCATCCCACCAGAATGACCAACACTGGAGAAGCACCTAGTGGGAACCAGAGGCAGCCCTAAGGGAACACACCTGCCAAGAGCAGCTGCTGCATAACCAAAGGAAAGCAGCAGCCACAGGAGACTGGTGGAAGCACTTGGAGGTGCTGCCCCCAAAGGGTTAATTGCTAGATGTGGGGCTCACATTTGCTGAGCTGTCAGGTGCCCGACCCTGCACCCCCACTGCAGCTTGCAGACTTTGGAATCAAGAGCTGACCCCAGCTCATCCATGCAGCTCCCACAGCCAGCAGGAATGGCCCTGCTTAGTTACACCAATACAAGTCCCTCCCAAAGGCGGGATCTGGCCCCAGCACTCCCTTGGGCTTCAGGCAGGATCAGGCCAAGTGCTACCCACATGGAATCAGCTGGGAACTGGAGCAGCTGCCCCACCTGGGAGGCTTCCCCTTCAGCTCTGTAGGGGTCAGCAGAGCTCCAGGCTGCTCAGCTCAGGGAGCCAGGCACCACCTCCACCCAGTCTGGTGCCCACAGGGTGCACCAGCCTTGCTGGCAGAGCTGCGTGCCAGGGGAAGGGAGCAGTGCAGGAACAGACTGCTGAGGAGAGCTCAGATGAGCTCTAGGGACTGCAGGGGCACCTCGAGAGGCAACTAAGCACCTGGCCCTCAGCTGTGCTCCCAGTGCCGAGGCCATGGTCAGTCCCCACCAGTGGGAATGCCTCCTGCAGCTCAGGTGTGCTGAGGGACAGCACTCTGCTTCCGACATCCTGTCCAGAGGTTGACCGGCTCCTACTGCTACTTCACACCAGTACAGGCTGCATGAGCCGAGGTGCCCAGGCCCAGCTCCAGCTGCTGATTGGCAGGGGCTGCAGTCCTGCACCAGCGAGTCACCACTGGACCAAGAACTCTGCCCCACACCACAGCCTCAAGGGGCATTACCGGGTGGGAATCAGACTCCGGAGGAGGGGTCAGGAGTGGTGCAGCCAGCCAGGCTGTGGCTTGGCACAGCCAGAAGGGGCCACCCAGAGTGAGGAGGAGGCAGGCGAGCAGGTGTTTCCTGCTGCGGCTCAATACTAACCCTGACAGGGGTGTGATGGAGACGAAGTCTCTCTGGTACGAGTACGGAACGAATGTCACACACGTGACCTTGGCGAAGTCTGCCAGTGCCTCCTGGATGACCTTCACACTGGGTGCGTCTGGGGAGAGGAGGTGCCTGTCACACCACTGGGCAGCCTCACCTGCCTCCCTGCCCCCAGGGGGTATGGAGCTCTCGCTCAGCAGCTGTTCCCCAGGAGCTGGGGCTATGCAGGCAGGCCACAGAGCAGAATAGCTCCATGGAAGCAGACACGGCCATGGCCAGCCATCAGCGGTGGGGCTGGAGGAACCGGCAGCACAAGCCAGTGACCAGCATGACTGGCCCTAGTGCAGGGGCTCAGGACCCTCAGAGGATACCATGGGGGGCAGGACTGTGCACTGTCACTCCTCACCCACAACCTGGCTTTGCCAGCAGCAGAAGCCACTGGAGAGGGGGACAGGGAACCAACCACATGACCCCCCGCCCCAGCCCAAGGAAGGGCCAGGACACCTCCCCTGCCCCAGGCCCCTCCTACTCCAAAGGAGGCAGCCCAGAGAGCCAGCCAGGCCCCAGCTGCATCAGTGAGTGCAGGGCACTGCTCCCCCTCCTCACACGCGCACACCTGGAGTGCACAGCAGGGCCCCCTTGCTCCGAATGCAGGGCCCCAGCTGCTGCAGGTACCAGCCCACCTCATGCACCAGCCCTAGCCACAACCATTTGTGATGGTGCCATGTACACACTAAGGTGGCTGCACTCAGGCTGGTGACTGGGGGAGGGGGAATTAGCAGGGGAACAATGCGAGCCCCAGGGCCAGCAAAACCCCCTCCAGACCAGTCAACAGGTCTATTCCCACAGCTGGGGAAAGCCTGGCCAGACAGGCAAGGAGGGGCCTTTGTTTGGGCTGCCACATTGGAGTGCCAATTGCCAGCTGTGCCCCCAGTGCCTGGAACCTGCCCTCCAGGAGAGGGCCTGAGCACTGATGCCACTTACCGTATTGGTGGGAAAGGATGTATGGGATCCGCACCGTGCCTCTCCTCTTTGGCCATTTCCGGCTTGCAGAAGAGAACACTCTGCCAGGGCTCTGGAGCAGGAGGGAGAGAAATAAGCTGGCTGGTGGGCAGCTGTCCATAGGACTGAACCTCAGCCCAGAGCCCAGTAAGTCTGCCAGGTTTGAGTGTCCCTTCACTGCCTTCTCCAACACCCATCAGCCACTCATGATTGGTCAGTGGCTGTATGAGCTGCTGGAAATCAGACTCCTAGGTCAGGAAGGGACCTCAGGAGGTCACCCAGTCCAGCCCCCTTCCCAAGACAGGATCAGCCCCAACTCAGTCATCCCAGCCAGGACCTTGTCAAGCCAGGACTTGAAAACCTCTAGGGAACACATTCCAGTGCTTCACCACCCTGCTGGGGGACAGTTTTTTCTTAATATTCAACCCACAGCTCCCCCCTATAACTTCAAGCCATTGCTCCTTGTTCCGCCATCTGTCACCACTGAAAACAGCCTCTCCAGCCCCATTCAGAAAGTTGAAGGTTGTTATAACACCCCCCCCCCCCCACACCCACCCACCCCTTTCTGCAGGCTGAATAAGCCCAAATCCCTCCATCTCTCCTCACAGGTCATGTGCTCCAGCCCTGAATCATTGTCATGGCCCCATTCAGGACAGGGCTAAGTATCATCTCGACCACCTAGGGCAGGTGGCTGTTTAACCTCAAACAGATCCAGTCAAATTCTGGTCTTAGTTCAACACTAGACCCAGATTAGCCACCTCCACAGCACATTAGTGACCAACATCTCACTTGCTCCAGTTGAAGCCCCTTGTCCTACTCTCAGCATAACAATTCGTTATCCTCGTCTGTAGGGTCATCTTGTCATACTTGAAATGCCTCCTATTGTCCAGGCCCTGAGACTGAAGGCTGTGGGGGAGGGGATCTTTCCCCATGTTGCACTCCTGGAGAGTCCAGTTTGTCCACTTTCCCTGGTGTGGGTCCTGCTCTGAACCCCATGCTGCAGATGAGGCCTTGTCAGTGCTGTGCAAAATGGGCAGGAACCTGCCAGCACCCTGCTCACATGCAGCACAACTGTTCCCAAAAAACAACCCCCTAGAACTAAGCTCATCAAGGCTGAGAGCCACGAATCTTTTCCGCAGGGCTCCCTTTGAGGCTGTCCTTTCCCACTGGCTGTGTCTATACGTGCCACTTCTGGACTCCAGATGGCATGCCTGTATGCTAATGAGGCATAGAAATTTACCTCCATGCCTCACTACCATACTGCTTCCAGAAGCGGCACATGGAGACAGCCATTGTGTTTGCAACAACTCCATGTGTAGCCAATGGCCTGGGACCCAGTGACATTTCAGCCTACTTCTTAGGAGCTATTTCTGCAGGTTGCCAAGATCCTTTCGACTGTTAACCCTGTTCTCCCAAGTGCTTGCAAGCATCTCAGGGGATACTCAGTACCACACAGGACGACTTTGCCAGACTGGACCCCAGCACAGGGCCCCTGCAGAGCACTGCTTTGTGCTGCCCTCCTTCCCAGGGCAGGGCAGGGTGTGCCTTGTGCCAAGTGCCACAGTAGCAAGCCCAGGTGCCCAAAGCTCGGAACAGAAACAGGCCTCCCCAGCCCTGACCCAGCTCCCTGCCGAGCTGGTCTCAGGCACCTGTGCCAAAGGAGAGTCAGGCCTAGCCCCAGAAGCCTCACTCACCACCTTGACGATGTCACCCTCCATCAGGAAGCTGCTCTCTGGGACCTCTGGTAGGATGAGCTCTGGAGGTGTAAGAATATGTCATTTGTGGCACCACAGGCAGGCTGTACCCAAGCAGCCTACACCCACCAGGGAGCAGCCAGCTGAGTCAGCTCCCCTGGCACCCCAATCAGTGAATGCATTATCCAGCGCAGACCTGCTGCTTGGTGCCAGCCACCTCCTGGGCAGCTGTCCCCAGCCTGTTCTTGAGCTGCCTCCTTCCTCCCGCAGCTGAGTGCCAAGAGTTCCCCGGATGGGATGGGGGAATTGCTCTGCTGTTCCTTCAGCTCCTGCTCTCTTGCCTTGCATCACCAGCAGCAACCGCAGCCGGGCGTGGACAGCAGAGGCTCAGAGAGCAGCTTGGGATACCTTGGACACCAGCTGAGCTGCCTCCCGCAACCCCAGATGGGCCAGCTGGTTCTCAGGGTCTCCTAATGCAGGCACCACTCCCACCACCAGTCATGGAGATGTGCTGGGATACACGACCCTTGGCAGGGCACCAGCTGAGCTGGACTTGCTCCATGCACTGACTGGTCTGCCCACAGCATCCCTGGTCTTCCAGCACCACCTCCCCTGCCCATCCCCCCCGAAACAGGCCAGATCACAGCAAGCACTGAAGGGATCCCCACCTTGGTTAATGCTGAGGATCTCGTCGCCAGTCAGGGGAGTCCCAGCAGTACTGCGAGGCTCTCTGGGCTGGAAGGAGTCACCACGGCCTCCTGGGGGCAGAGCTAAGGAAGGGGAGATGTGGTTAGAGTCCAGGACAGCCATCAGGGTGGCAGCATTTCACCCCAAGGAGTAATCCCTGCCCCCACCTCCATCTCCCACTGCAGTTTCAGGGGACTGGTGGGCAGGGCACATGGCACACTCAAGAGGAGGGGGTCAGTGCTCTGATGAGCAGCTCGTGCACAGCCAGGCCCATCGAAGGGCTCTGGAGCAGCCTGAAACCAGGCACCTCAGGAGGTCTAGCAGCAGGAGTGCCGCCTCACCCTGGCTCCAGCAGAGTCCTGACACTGCCCCATGGAGGACCAGCCTGACAAGAACCCAGCTGCCTCATCGGCTTGCAGGGCCCACAGAAGCCAAGCGCTTGCCAGGCAGCCAAGGCTGCAGACACTTCTCAGCAGTACAGGCCAGTGCATGCATTCGGAGAGCTCAGCCTCACTCTGTCCAGCTGCCTCCAGCCCACAGGCCCTGCCCTGCAGCGTGCAGCTCACACAAGGGGCTGCCGTGGAGGGACAGAGCAATGGGCCAATCCTCTCCTGGAGCTCTGGCTTCTGAAGGATGCTGAAGCTGACACTGCTCTGCGTGTGGCTGTCAGTGGTGCGGGGCTGTTCAGCGAGGGGGCAGCTAGAATGCTGATTCAGAAGCCAGCCAAGGAGAGGGGTTTCAGGTATTAAGCTCCCCAGCTGCTGTTGCGCACAGAGCTGAGACCTCACTACCTGATCAGCTCAAAGCCCCACACCCCTAGGGAGGCCCAGCATGGTAACAGTGCGCAGATCAGATACTCCCTAAAGCCCCCTAGACCCAGACTTGCAGAGCCCCCCCTGCCCCAATGACTTTTCCTCTTCAGCAACTCTCAGGGGCTGGAGGCAAAGGGAGGGTCACCAGCCCGTTACCAATGCTCACCAGAGGAGCTGGGAACAGCCATGCAAGTCCAGATGCACCATGCTGGAAGCCCAGTCCCATGCCCACCCTCACCCCTGGGCACAGGCATGGCTGCCCCCTCCATGCACACAGCAGTGGGCAGGTTGCAGGTGCAAGTCCCAGTGGGTAGGCAGGATCCAACCTCATTCCCAGTCTGGCCTACAGCATGCTAGTCCCCCGTATCCCACTAGCAGGCTGCCCAGGCACCTGGTGTTCAACTGCAACTACCACTCCCACAGTGTCCCCAGTGGCCCTGAGCGGTGCTCCAGCAGGGTCCTGAGGCTAAGGCAGGTGCCCTGCTATTCCCCCTCCCCAGCCTAGCTCCACAGGGCTCCCAGAACCAGCTGCCATGTGCCTGCAGCCCCTTGCATGGAACATCCCAGCCAATGGGGCCTGCAGGCAGGAGGGCAGCATGCAGCCCCCCATACACCAAGGACCCCCAGGACCTGGCAGCCAGCACTGCACCACCCTACCCTCTGCAGCAAGCTTGAGCTCCCCCTGCACCCTAACACCTGCCCAGCCCCCACCCCCTCACCTCATGCCCTGAGCTCCCTTTGCCCCATGTCTGAGCTAGTCCTCACCTGCCTGCCCCCGTGTGGAGAGGGAACCTGGTGCCTCTGCTCTGCAGTCAGGGCCTTCAGTTCTGCACTGGTGGCCCTGGGAACGGCCCCTCTGGCTGGGCGAGGCCCTGGGGGGGTTGAGGCAGAGCAGCTGTTTTGCCAAAGGCCATGTGCCGAGCCTGGCCAGGGAGAACCCGAGTCTCTGGCCCCAAAGCACTGCCAGCCAGATGGGGGCTGTGCGCAGGAGCCCTGGGAGCCACCAGCACAGGGGCTTCCCCCTCATTTGTTTCAGCCAGGTACTGCGAGTCTGGCAGCTCATTACATGGCCTCTGCCAGCCCAGTTGAGCAGCTGCCCTGACTGAGGATGGGAGCAGGGTTGTGCATCTTTAACCGCTTTCATCAGCGCCCGGCCCAGCAATGGCTGAGCAGCCAAGCGAGGTGTTTCAGAGGCAGGGAGGATTCTGCATGGGGCCCAGGGGAAGAGCTCACAGGCAAACCGAGGGAGGAGGCCTCTCAGGGCTGGGCAGGCACGAGGTGGAGTTGTCAAAGCCCAGGTGGCACTGGTGAGCTCGACTGAAGCAAGCGGGAACAGCGTGAGGGGACTGATGGTTCCAGGGGACCGAGCCAACCCCAGACACACAAGGAGTTGCCAGGGAAGCAGCAGCTGGGCTATGAGATAGCAGAGCGAGACCCCAGGCTTATGAAGCTGGTACATCCCCAATAAGGGAGGCTGGGGACAGGGCTGGAGCATGGGGACCTGGCCCCAGCACAGCCCTGGCTGAAACCCTGAGGTCTGGGCCCCCAGCTGCTTTCAGGGGAGTGAGGCCAAGCAGGCCCCGTCAGGCGCCACAGGTTATGCTCAGCTACTCCAGGAGCCCCTCAGCCTCAGAGGAGACAACAGAAGGCAGAGCAGCTAGCCCAGCATTGCGGGGTGCTGGCCCTGAGCCAGGCAGCATTAGGGAGCCCTGGAACAGCTCCAGCGGGGCTCCTCTTGCCAAGCCTAGCCACGTGGCCAGCAGAGCAGGGCAGGGGTGCCAAGGTGCAGCACTCAGCCCCAGCCCACCCCACACCTGGCAGCCTGCTGGAAGTGCACAACAGGGCCCTCTCCACAGGGAGCCACCCACGTCCCACAGGGCACCACAGCCAGGCCTGAGCTTCAGCCAGCCAGAGCCTGACGTGGGAACTGTAGCAACTCTGGAGGGCCCAGCTGCCCCCCTGCCAACCAGCAGCCAGCTACCCCCCCACCTCCTTCCCCCAGAGGGGCAAGCCCCCCCAGGCAGTCAGGAGGTAGGGGAGAGTCACCTCATGAGCAAAGAGCCACTTTCAAGCCCAGCCCCCTCACAGGCAACCCAGCACAGTCCCCTTCCCAGCCAGTACTTGCACTGCACCCCTCAATCCACAGCTCCTCCCCCCACAGCAGCCACCCAGAGGGGTGCACAGGGCCCTCACCAGGTTCACCACAGCAGAGCCCCAGGCCCCCAGTGCCTTTGGGGATGCAGCTAGAGGCTTTGCAGCCCAGGGCCATATCCCCAGAGCCTTGAGCACCCCCAGGCGCTCAGGGGGAAGGAGCAGCAGCTGGTCAGGCCAGCACAGGGGAAAGCCACAGCTTGGGGCCTGGGAGCTTCTCTTACCTTCTACTGCCCAGAGGAGGCCAAGGAGCACAAGCCAAACACCCAAGGGCAAATCCATGGCCAAAAAAAAAACACCCCCCAGCCAGGCCAGGGAGCCAGCACACCACCTACCACACTGAACCCGTTGCAGAGAGGAGCTGTCTCCTTGGCACTCTTTAAATGGGGGCAGGTGAGCAGCACACCTGCCACTGCCTGATCAATTAGCAGCAAAGGAGAGACTGTGCAGGTCGGCCCCATGGGGGCAGCAGCACAGACCTCGTCCACCTTGCAAACTCCCTACCGCACATGGCCGGCGCATCTCCCACGGCACTACTGGGGGGCCTGGCATGGCAGGCATATACGAAACCACTGCTGCCAGTTGTCCACCTCCACTCACACATACAGCAGAGGCACACACACAGAGCAGAGACACACACAGAGCAGAGACACACCAGAGATACACACACATACAGCAGACACACACAGAGCAGAGATCCACCAGAGATACACACACACACAGCAGAGACCCACCAGAGATACACACACACACAGAGCACAGATCCACCAGAGATACACACACACACAGCAGAGATCCACCAGAGATACACACACACAGAGCACAGATCCACCAGAGATACACACACACACAGCAGAGACAGACACACACAACAGAGATCCACGAGAGATACACACACAGAGCGGACACACACATAGCAGAGACCCACTAGAGATACACATACACACAGCAGAGACGCACACACACACACAGAGCACAGATCCACCAGAGATACACACACACAGCAGAGAGAGACACACACAGCACAGATCCACCAGAGATATACACACACAGCAGAGATACAAACACACACAAGACACAGAGCAGAGATGTGCACACACACACGGAGCAAAGATATACACACACAGCAGAGACACACACACCAAAGATACACACACAGGTCCCTCTGCACCATCCCCCCCACCCAGCAACACCATGGGGGAGATGCCTGGGTTCGCGTGCCCCATCCCCCCGTCAACAACAGCCCCAGGGAAAACCCCCCAAACCCACCCCCTTTTCTCTCCCCCTCAGTGACACCCCTGGGGGAGATGCCTGGCTCCCCATGACCCATCACCCCACCAGCGTCCATAGGAGGGCCTGGATCTCACCCAGCTCGGCTACATCTCCCCCACCCCACATGGTCTGGGGAGGGATGCGGGTCGGGATCGGTATGGAGGCCTGGGCTGGGCTTTGGGGGCTCCTAGTCGCTGACCCTCATTCCTGTGCCACTGCCAGGAGCAGAGCCACTCAGAGCAGTCGCCCCAAGCCACTGCCTGTGGGGTGATTTATTCTAAAAGTGGTGCACCTGGCGACGCAGGCCCTGCCCACGACAGCTCATGCACCAAGAGATCAGTTAGTCTGTGAGGTGCCCCAGGACTTCTCGGTGGGTTTTAAAACTGAGCTGAAGGGTTGCTGGGGCTGCCCCGATTTCCCCCCGAGGGTCTGTCCCTGTGCTGGCCGTACAGCGGGGCAGACGCAGCGGATGGGCCCTGCACTGGGGCAGCAGGGGGCTGCGGTTTGGCTTTTCTTCACTCTTTCTCCCTCCCACCCTCATGGCCCCTCCAGGGCTCCCTGCGCCCTGACTGGGGGGTGTCGGTGCTGCTGCTCTCCTGCACGCTGTCCGGAAGGCCTGGGCAGGGAAGTGACCTGAGGCAGGGCCCTGGCCCTGCTCCTGCTCCTGCTCCTGCTCCTGCTCCTGCTCCTGCTCCTGGCAGCCCTGTGTGGGTGGGAGGGAGGGTGAGAGACATGAGCAGCTGTGTCCGGGAGGAGCCAGTGGCAAAGCCACAGCCATGTGCAGCCAGGTCAGTTTCCCCATGTGGATGCAGGAGGGGGTCTAGAGGATGGCAGTGAAGGGATGCAGGGACTAGGGGCGCAGACCAAAGACGCAGGGGGTCATTGTAAAGGGGTGCAGGGATTAGGGGCACAGGATGGGATGTAGTGGGTAACGGTAAGGGGTGGCAGGGGTTGGGGTGCAGTGGGTAGCAGTGAAGGGCTGCAGGGAATGGGGTGCACTGGGTAAAGGTGAAGGGGCACAGGGAATGGGGTGCAGTGGGTGATGGTGAAGGGGTTCAGGGATTGGAGTACAGTGGGTAATGGTGAAGGCGTGCAGGAGGTGGGGAGCAGGGGATATCAGTGAAGTGATGCAGGGGTTGGGGTGCAGTGGCCAAAGATGAAGGGGTACAGGAACTGGGGTGAAGTGGGTAACAGTGAAGGGGTGTAGGAAATGCAGTGCGGTGGGTAACGATGAAGGCGTGCAGGGGTTGGGGTGCTGGGGATTACAGTGAAGGGATACAGGGGTTGGGGTGCAGTGGGTAACAGTGAAGGGGTGCAGGGGTTGGGGTGCAGTGGGTGATGGTGAATGGGTGCACGGATTGGGGTGCAGTGGGTAAAGGTGAAGGCGTGCAGGGGTTGGGGTGCAGTGGGTAATGGTGAGGGAGTGCAGGGTTTGGGGTGCAGTGAGTAATAGTGAAGGGGTGCAGGGACTGGGGTGCAGGGGATAACAGTGAAGGGATGCAGGGGTTGGGATGGAGTGGCTAATGGTGAAGGGGCACAGGGGTTGGGGTGGTGAAGTGGTGCAGGAGTTGGGGTGCAGTGGGTGACAGTGAAGGGGTGCAGGGGTTGGGGTGCAGTGGGTAATGGTGAAGCAGTGCACGAATTGGGGGGCAGTGGGTAACTCTGAAGGGGCGCAGGGAATGGGGTGCAGTAGGTAACAGTGAAGGGGTGCAGGAAATGAGGTGCACTGGGTAATGGTGAAGGGATGCAGGAAATAGGGTACAGGGCCTAACAGTGAAGGGATGCAGGGTTTGGGGTGCAGTGGGTAACAGTGAAGGAATGCAGGGGTTGGGATGCAGTGGGTAATGGTGAAGGGGCACAGGGGTTGGGGTGCAGTGGGTAACATTCAACGGGTGCAGGGATTTCGGTTCAGGAGATATCAGTGAACAGATGTAGGGGCTGTGGTGAAGTGGGTCACGATGAAGGGATGCAGTGATTGGGATGCACTGGGTAACGGTGAAGGGCTGCAGTGATTGGGGTGCACTGGGTAACGGTGAAAGCATGCAGGGATTGGGGTGTAGTGGGTAATGGTCAAGGGGAGCATAGATTGGGGTGCAGTGGGCAACGGTGAAGGGTTGCAGGAAATGGGGTGCAGTGGGTAACGGTGAATGCAGGCAGGGGTTGGGGTGCAGTGGGTAACAGTGAAAGGGTGCAGGGATTGGGTTGCAGGGGATGACAGTGAAGGGATGCAGAGTTTGGGGTGCAGTGGGTAATGGTGAAGGGTCGCAGTGGTAGGGGTTCAGTTGTGTTGATGCAGAGACTGCCATTTTATGTCACTGCCATTTTGTGTTGAGGTCAAAGCATGTGGTTTCTTAGTGTGAAGGTGGAGAACAGCTCCATAGATGGGAGCCCGTTGGCTTCCCCTATCAAGTGTATGTTACTGCGCAGGGTACAAGCGTGGTGCCAGCTGACTGGTTGTTTTGTATCTCTTGTGTGTGAACTATGTCAGCACTGATACGTTCTGCTGGTGGGCAGAACTCACCGCACAGCCTAGCAGAACTCACTGTTAGGCCTGTCTGTCTGTCTGTCTGTCTGTGTGACTTCTCCTTCTTTGCAACGTTGCTGGGAAATAAAACTTGTTAACTTAAGAACATAAGAACATAAGAACATAAGAATGGCCATACTGGGTCAGACCAAAGGTCCATCAAGCCCAGCATCCCATCTGCCGACGGTGGCCAATGCCAGGTGCCCCAGAGAAGGAGAACAGAAGACAATGATCAAGTGATTTATCTCCTGCCATCCATCTCCTGCCCTTGTTATGAAGGCTGGGGCACCATACTTTATCCCTGGCTAATAGCCATTTATGGACCTAACCTGCAAAAATTTATCAAGCTCTTTTTTAAACCCTAATAGAGTCCTGGCCTTCACAGCCTCCTCGGGCAAGGAGTTCCACAGGTTGACTGTGCGCTGTGTGAAGAAAAATTTCCTTTTATTAGTTTTGAACCTACTACCCATCAATTTCATTTGGTGTCCCCTAGTTCTTGTATTATGGGAAAAGGTAAATAATTTTTCTATATTCACTTTCTCCACACCATTCATGATTTTATATACCTCTATCATATCGCCCCTCAATCGCCTCTTTTACAAACTGAAAAGTCCCAGTCTCTCTAGCCTCTCCCCATATGGGACCCTTTCCAAGCCCCTAATCATCTTAGTCGCCCTTTTCTGAACCTTTTCTAATGCCAATATATCTTTTTTGAGGTGAGGAGACCACATCTGCACGCAGTACTCGAGATGTGGGCGTACCATAGTTTTATATAGGGGAAGTATGATCTCTTTTGTCTTATTATCGATCCCTTTTTTAATAATTCCTAACATCCTATTTGCCTTACTAACTGCCGCTGCACACTGCGTGGATGTCTTCAGAGAACTATCCACTATAACTCCAAGATCCCTTTCCTGATCTGTGGTAGCTAAATTTGACCCCATCATGTAGTACGTGTAATTTGGGTTATTTTTTCCAACATGCATTACCTTACACTTACCCACATTAAATTTCATTTGCCATTTTGCTGCCCAATCACTCAGTTTGCTGAGATCTTTTTGTAGTTCTTCACAATCCCTTTTGCTTTTGACTGTCCTGAACAACTTGGTGTCATCTGCAAACTTTGCCACCTCACTGCTTACCTCATTTTCTAGATCATTGATGAACAAGTTGAACAGGATCGGTCCCAGGACTGAGCCCTGGGGAACACCACTAGTTACCCCCCTCCATTGTGAAAATTTACCATTTATTCCCACCCTTTGTTTTCTGTCTTTTAACCAATTCCCGATCCATGAAAGGACCTTTCCTCCTATCCCATGACCACCTAATTTACATAAAAGCCTTTGGTGTGGGACCGTGTCAAAGGCTTTCTGGAAATCTAGGTATATTATGTCCACTGGGTGCCCCTTGTCCGCATGTTCATTAACCCCTTCAAATAATTCTAATAGATTAGACAGACACGACTTCCCTCTGCAGAAACCATGCTGACTTTTGCCCAACAATTCGTGCTCTTCTATATGCCTTGCAATTTTACTCTTTACTAGTGTTTCTACTAATTTGCCTGGTACTGATGTTAAACTTATCGGTCTATAATTGCCAGGATCTCCTCTAGAGCCTTTTTTAAATATTGGTGTTATATTGGCCGTCTTCCAGTCATTTGGTACCAAAGTGGATTGAAAGGATAGGTTACAAACCACTGTTAATAACTCTGCAATTTCACATTTGAGTTCTTTCAGAACCCTTGGGTGAATGCCGTCTGGTCCTGGCGACTTGTTACTATTCAGCTTATCAATTAATTCCAAAACCTCCTCTAATGTCACTTCAATCTGAGTGAGTTCCTCAGATTTGTTGCCTAAAAAGGCTGGCTCAGATTTAGGAACCTCTGTAACATCTTCAGCCGTGAAGACTGAAGCAAAGAAATCATTTAATCGCTCCGCAATGGCACTGTCTTCCTTGATCGCTCCTTTTATATCTTTATCATCCAAGGGCCCCACTGCTTTTTTTAGCAGGCTTCCTGCTTCTAATGTATTTAAAAAACATTTTACTATTGTTTTTTGAATTTTTGGCTAGCTGTTCCTCAAACTCTCTTTTGGCTTTTCTTACTACATTATGACAGTTAATTTGGGAGTGTTTATGTTCCTTTCTATTTTCCTCACTAGGATTTGACTTCCACTTTTTAAAAGCTGCCCTTTTCTCTCTCACTGCCTTTTTAACATGGCTGTTTAGCCATGGTGGTTCTTTGTTAGGTCTCTTACTGTGTTTTTTTATTTGGGGTATACATTTAAGTTGGGCCTCTAGTATGGTGTCTCTAAACAGTTTCCATGCAGCTTCCAGGGATTTTAGTTTAATTACTCTACCTTTTAGTTTCTGTTTAACTAGCTTCCTCATTTTAGTGTAATTCCCCTTTTTGAAATTAAATGCCAGAGTGTTTGACTGCTGCGGTGTTCTTCCCAACACAGGAATATTAAAAGTTATTATATTGTGGTCACTATTTCCAAGCGGTCCAGTAACAGTTACCTCTTGGACCAGATCCTGCGTTCCAGTCAAGACTAGATCGAGAATTGACTCTCCCCTTGTGGGTTCCTGTACTAGCTGCTCCTACTCTGTACCCTGTACTCAACTTTCTTGAGTAGTCTCCTAAAGTCATTGAAGCTGCAGTTTTCCTTCGACAATTACCTGGAGGTCCCACCGAGATCCCAATGCCCAGTCACTGTGGGCCAGAGGTGACGGCTCAGGGCTGACAACACCCAGCGCAATTCTAAGGTCAGGAGAAGCCATTTAAAATTCTCCAGAGGGTGCTTCAGCCTTGGGGAGCCGTCCCGTCTCACTGCGGTCCAGCGTCTGGGATCTCGACTGTTTAATTGAGACTACTGGGTAAAAGTACTCGAAGAAATTTTAAGATTTTAAGGAAAAAAAAAAAGGCAGCAATAGGCCGGTGGGTCTGGGAAGACTCAGGCGGCCATAGGCCGGTGGGTCTAGGAAGGCTCAGGCGGCCATAGGCCGGTGGGTCTGGGAAGACTCAGGCGGCCATAGGCCGGTGGGTCTGGGAAGACTCAGGCGGCCATAGGCCGGTGGGTCTGGGAGGGTCAGGCGGCCATAGGCCGGTGGGTCTGGGAGGGTCAGGCAGCTTAATGGGTGGCCCTTATTTGTGTACTCTTACCTTTGTGCTTGTCTTTGAGTTTTCTGGGTGGCCCAGGGCTGTCTTCTCAGTTGGTCCAACCGCCCCAAGTCCTCCGCTAAGGGAAAACCCATTGGCCGGAGAAAACTTGAATGCAAGGGGACTGACCTTGACAGACGTGCCTCTACCCTACATCCTCTGTTTGTCTGTTGTCTACTAAGATATAAGAAATAACCAGTTTTAAGGATAAAAGGAACGGAGGCAGGTGGCTATTGGAGTCAGCGCCCCGAAAGGAAACTGAGGCAGGTGACTATTAGAGTCGGTGCCCCAATAGTCCAGACTTTAAAATGGGCACAGGTCTGCCTAAAAAGGTACCGAGGCCCCCTAAGTGTACCCCCATGGCATACATGTTCAATCATTATGGGTCCCAAACTTGTGAATTTTTGAAAAAATGGAACTATTACACCAAAGATAACCCATCAAAACAGTTCCCCTTGACAGGGACTTTTGACCTAGATAAAATTGTCCACCTCTGAGGCACCTTAGAGTCCTGGAGAGCTAGAACATCGGACGGACAATGGTCTGCTTGTTTTGATTGGTATAATGAGGCATCCAAATGCCAAAACAAATCCAAAATCTGGAGTCTAAAAGACTCGCAGGAAAAACTAAAACAAAAATTTAAAGACACCCAAGCAAACCAATGTCTTCATCCCCACCAAGCTCTGCCATAACGCCAATGTATCCACAATTGCCTCCTCCACCGGAGGAGCTTTTGTATCCACGGTTTTGTCCACCCCCCGTATGTCACACCAACACCTCCAGTTGTGCCTCGGGGCCAAGCAAAGCAGTGGTGCACCACAACCTCGAACACCACCGCAGACCAAGACTCCAGCTAGTCGTCAACTGCCATCACAGCCATCTGCGCATCTAGTAGATTTTTCTAGCACTCTGCCCTTATCGGAGACCAGGCCACTGATTGACACGCCTTGGTCAGACGGCCCAGGCAGCACCATATCCCGAGTATCACAAGAAAAGCATTGCCCTCTCGCTTACTATAGTGCTCCCTTTGGTCCCGTAGCTGCTGCCTTCCCACCATGCTTGCAAGCAGTGGCCTCAGCTGCCCTCTTGGCTCAACAATCGGAAACCCTTGTCTTGAGCTCCCCTCTTACTTTATCAGTCCCCCGTGCCGTCGCAGACCTCCTCCTAAAGTCCAAAACCCAACGTCTGTCTAATGCCCGGTTAACTCAATGTGAGCTCCTCTTGTCGGCTGCTTCCCACATTACTATCTCACGCTGTACCTCTCTTAACCCTGCCACCTCGCTCCCTACTCCCACTGAGGGTGAACCACATGATTGCATCCAACTTACACAGTAACTCACCACCCCTCGGCCAGACCTGTAGGATCCCCCGATTCCTAATGCTGAACTGGAACTTTTCACTGATGGATCGTGTCTCAGGAATCAGCAAGGGCACTTAGTTGCTGGATATGCTGTTACTTCAGCTCATGAGGTCCTTGCATCTGCCCTTCTTTCCTCTGTATTTTCAGCACAAGTGGCTGAACTACTTGCCCTATGGTGAAGCTGAAAAAGGAAATGCCCTGCTGACCATTCTGCCAGGACAGCCGCACTTTCCACCCGTCGCACTGAATCTAGTTATACTCTACCTCTTTTACAGCCGTCTCCAGGCCCTTCCTTAAAGAACTTGGCCCTCACCCAGGATTCTGCCCCAGAATCAGAAAAGGAATTGTGGAGATGCGCTGGGTGCCTCTTGCACCCTGACCACCTGTGGCGCCACCAAGATGGCCGCTTGGTTGCCCCAGGGGTCCTCCTGCCACACCTCGCCTCTGTGTGTATCACTCTGTGGCTCACACGGCCAAAGGGGGGATGGTGGGACTAGCAAAACGTAGTTGGTTTGCTCCAAATTTTCCCATAACAGCCCAGGAATACTGCCAAGCCGACAATGTGGGAAAACCTGGAAAGACAGCAATGGCAACCGGCCCACCTCCTTTCCTAAATTTGCAAATGGATTTTATACAGTTACCTAAAGTATAATATCCGATAATGTGCCGTCATATTGGATGGTTCCTCTCATGTTTTCGTGGAACGACTGGATCATCTTCAGTAACCGTGGAGGACAGCCTATCTTGTGGAGCAGCTTGAACAGACCATCCCTGCTGACCAAGTCAAAAGCCTTGGTCAAGTCGATGAAGGCTATGTAGAGTGGCTTTCTCTGCTCCCTGCACTTCTCCTGCAGCTGCCTTAGAGAGAAGACCATGTCAACGGTAGACCTCTCTGCGCGGAATCCACACTGCGATTCGGGGTACACCCTCTCAGCAATCTTCTGGAGTCTGCCAAGGATGACGCGAGCGAACAGTTTACCAGTGATGCTTAGGAGGGAGATTCCACGGTAATTGTTGCAGTCGCTTCTGTCTCCTTTGTTCTTATACAATGTTACAATGTTAGCGTCACGCATATCCTGTGGAACCTCACCCTCTTTCCAGCACAGGCACAGTAGCTCATGCAGGGGTTCCAGGAGTGTGTCCGTGGCACATTTGATTACCTCTGGTGGTACACCGTCCTAGCCAGGGGTCTTTCCTGCTGCAATGCTGTCGATGGCTCTCTTCAGTTCATCCACAGTCGGTTCTTGATCCAGTTTGTCCATTACTGGTAGGAGCTTGACGGCATCGAGGGCTGCGTCAACCACAACATTCTCGCGTGAGTACAGCTCGGAGTAGTGCTCAACCCAGCGCTCCATCTGTTTGGCTTTGTCAGCAATGACTTCACCAGATTTGGATTTCAGAGGTGCCATCTTGTTCTGGGTGGGTCCGAATGCCTTCTTCATACCCTCGTACATTCCTCTGAGATTACCAAAGTCGGCACAGGTCTGGATGCTGCTGCATCACTCGAGCCAGTGGTTGTTGGCACAGCGCCTGGCTGTCTGCTGTACTGTTCTTCTGGCCTCTCTAAGTGCTTGCTGGGTACTCTGGCTCGGTGAGCGTTTGTACTCCAGGAGTGCAGCGCGCTTCTTTTCAATGACTGGAATCATCTCACTGGAGTTAGCTTCGAACCACTCGTTCGTGTTTCTAGCTCTTCTTCCAAACACCGACAAGGCCGTGTTGTAAACTGTATCCCTCAGATGTTGCCATTTGGATGTCGCATCGACGCCCCCAGGGCCGCTACGCAGATTTTCCTGGAGGGTCTCTCTGAACTTTTCAGCTTTCTCCGAGTTTGCCATCTTTCTGGCGTCAATGTGGGGCCTTCCAGCAGGTTCAGAGCGGTACAGCTTCTTGGGTCTCAGCTTGAGTTTGGAGCAAACTAGCGAGTGATCTGTATCACAGTGAGCACTATGATAGCTGCGTGTCAGAAGGACATTTTTGAGGTTATTACGCCTAGTGATGGCGCATTATCGGATGCTTTCAGAATCAGGAGCGGCATCAAACAAGGATGCGTGCTTGCTCCGACATTGTTTGGGATCTTCTTCGCACTCCTCCTGAAGCATGCTTTTGGACCTTCAACAGAGGGCATCTTGCTGCACACAAGATCTGATGGGAAACTGTTTAACCTTGCAAGGCTGAAAGCTAAGACTAAAGTGCGAGAAGTCCTCATCAGAGACATGCTGTTCGCAGACGATGCTGCTGTAGTGTCTCACACAGAAGACCAACTTCAAAAACTGCTGGATCGGTTCTCCAAAGTGTGCAAGGACTTTGGGCTTACCATCAGCCTAAAGAAGACGAATGTACTCGGTCAGGATGTTGCTGAATCCCCATCAATCAGCATTGACAACTATACGTTAGAGGTTGTCCACGAGTTCTTTTACCTCGGGTCCACCATCACTGACACCCTGTCGTTGGACACTGAGCTAAATAGGAAGATCGGAAAAGTGGCCACAACTCTGTCCAGACTCAGCAAGAGAGTGTGGAATAACAACAAGCTGTACACTCACACCAAAATGCAAGTCTACAGAGCCTGCATCCTCAGCACCCTCCTTTATGGCAGCGAGACTTGGACCCTGTATGCCCACCAGGAAAGGAGGCTGAACGTCTTCCACTTACGCTGCCTCAGGCGCATCCTTGGAATATCATGGAAGGACAGAGTTACCAACACCGCCGTCCTCGAGTAAGCTGGAATCCCAACCACGTACACCCTCCTCAGGCAGCGTCGGCTCCGCTGGCTTGGCCACGTCCACAGGATGAATGATGGAAGGATTCCAAAAGACATCCTGTATGGTGAGCTACCCTCTGGCAAAAGACCCCCCGGACGCCCCCAGTTGCGTTACAAAGATGTCTGCAAGAGAGACCTCAGAGAGGTAGACATCGAGCTGGACAACTGGGAAGAACTAGCAGACGACCGCAGCAGATGGAGGCAGGGGTTACACAAGGGCCTTCAAAAGGGCAAGTTGAAGATCAGACAGCTAGCAGAGGAGAAGCGAGCACACAGAAAGCACAATAAGGACTTGCCAGACACCCACTACATCTGCAAGAGATGCAGCAAGGACTGTCACTCTCGCGTGGGTCTTTATAGTCACAATGGACGCTGTAAATGAAGTCCTCAATTGAAACTTTTAAGGGCGCGATCCATAGTCTATGCAGACTGAAGGATGCCTACTACTACTACCTAAAGTAAAGAGAACAGCAAATTGTCTTGTTATCGTTTGTTTGTTTTCTGGATGGGTGGAAGCTTTTCCTTGTCGGAAGGCTGACTCCACTACAGTTGCTAAGAAAATTCTAAATGACTTTATACCACACTGGGGAATACCCCAGTCCCTCAATAGTGACCAAGGGTCTCACTTCACTGGACAGGTGGTTCAAGGCATCTCTAAGTATTTTTGCATCCAGCAGAACTTACGCTGCCCACACCACCCACAAAATGCAGGAGCAGTAGGACGGAAAAATGGAATACTGTAGCCAGATATGAACCCCACACTTGGCCTTTTCTTCCTCTCCCCCCCACTGGGAGAGACAGAGAGAGAAACAAGCAGGGGAGACAGGTAACCTTTGATGTCCTGGGAATGCAGGTGTGCTGTCTCGCCCAGCCTCTCTACTATACACAAAAACCGGACAGTGAATGGGCTAGCTAATGGCCGCCCTCCTGGCCGATCTCAGTAATTGACATGCCTTGATCACTGCCTCAGCCTTGATCACTTCCCCAGGAAGATTGGGGAAACCCGCCCATCACCTCCAAAGGTGCCCAATTGTCCACAATTCACAGGTGCAAATTGGGCCTTGCATCTTCCCTGGGAAACCTGGGGTTCAAAACATTCCTCCCAATTGGCCACTTAAGACCAGGAAGAAGCCTACGTGCCATAAGCAGTATAAAGGGGCTTGGCAGACCACCCCCCCTTTGAGTTTCAATCACCTACACCTGCTGGCCAGGTCTGGAATTAACTCTCGAGACTGGGGATGCCTGGTTCGTATCTACTTCTTCCCGAGGGATTGAGAGAATCTGGGTCACACCGGATCGAGGAGGCAGGGGTAAGAATTACACCTGCCTTAAACTTCTTTCCTATAGGAATTGAGGGAAAGACTCTGGTTCCACCAGGTCTAAGAGGCAGGGGTAAAAATCACACCTGCAACAGGCCTTTTCTTGTGTACACATTAATTGTATGAGTTTAAGCTAGCTAGTTTGTCTAAAACTTTTCTTAAGTTAAATTGTGTTGTTTCCCCTTTAAGAACCATGAGTACTAACTTGTACTTTAATCATTTGTCTTAGTTAAATTGTTTCTATCTTTGTATAAATAAAAAGTAATTGTTAAAGCCTCTCTAAGTGTAATTTTCCTCTTGCTGCTGTAGCCAAACTAAACGCAAACTAAAGAACCCAGCGTGCCCTGGCTGCTTAGCGTAGCTGCTGGTGTAGCATCGCCCCCCCCCGTCTTTTTTTGCTTCACCACACCTTTAGCTGGCACCTGGGCATCAGCTCACAAATAGTAAAAAATAAACTGGCCAAAATCTGCACAGAAACAGGCCTTGAATGGCCAGATGCTTTACCCATTTCCCTGATGTCCATGAGGTCCACTCCAGACAGAAAGACCGGACTAACCCCATACGAAATTGTAATGGGCAGACTTATGAGAGCCCTTACCTCATGGGATAAAAAGGGTATTGACTGTGAGCTCAGCTTGAAAAATGAAAATGTCATGAGTTTTTGCAAAGCCCTTATGAGTTGTTTGCAGTCCTATCATTTGCAGGTCAAGGAAGCCTTCACAGACAAACCCACAGGACCTTGTCACGACCTGCAACCAGGTGACTGGGTGCACATCAAAATCCACTAAAGAAAGTCCTGTTTAGAGCCGCATTGGATTGGACCCGACCAGGTATTTCTTGTAACCAATACTGCTGTCAAATGTGAAGGAAGAAAGACCTTGGTACGTGCATCGCACTGCAAAAGATCCACTCCACCCACAAATGTCTCATCAGGGACACGCCAAGCGGACATAATAAGGCCGCCTCCAAACCAGGGTGAGCCTAGAGCCCCTGAGACCCCACCTGGATCCCCAAAGTACAACTTAAGAGCAAAAAGCAAAACAGCCTCTTAAGCAAGGCCCGGAAGGAACCTTACCCTGGGAGAAGAAGCTCCCCCGGACTGAGATTTCCTGGGGCCAGGTGTGGGCCGAATGCCTGAGTTGTATTATCCTTTCGGGACAACCTTTGAATCCAGGAGAGGACACAGCACCTGAGGATGATTCGCACCCTCTGGATTTCTTGAGTCTGCACGGCAGGCCCAGTCTGCGGTACACTCCCTGTTGTACTTCACACCACTCCTCGCCTTCGGCTGGCAGCCCCTGAAAGCCTGAGGCCATTGGAGTGTAATGGGAAAGTGTGGTATGGGCAGTCCGCAGCCATTTTGGTTTCGGCAGCCAGCGGAGACCTCACATACACAGCAGCCTCTTGAACTTTTGCACTGTCTCCCCCTTGCAGCCCTGAAGCAGCCGAAACCAGCTTCAGACCGGTTCTTATCTATATTTCTGCAAAAACACTGTTTTGCAGAGTCTCCTGTTAACCACCAATCAAGTAACAGCTCAACGCAGCCACTGTATGAAAGGTCCCTGGCTTTGTATCCAGGCAGAGTCTTTGTACCAAGGTACCTGGCTCTCCTTTCTTTCTTCAGAAATAAAGTAAACTTCCTTATCCCTGTCTAGTTGTTATTGGCGCTCAGCTAGGCAGACTGGATTTTCGGTAACAGAAGTGCGAAGGATAATTCTGCACACCTTAAACAAGTGGAGGTTACAACAGCAGGCCCTAACAGAGTAGTACAGGGATACTAAAGGAACTATGTCCATTGTGAACCTGTTACTTTTAAGTGTTGCCATCCTTTTTACCCCCAGCCGGACAGCTTACAATCAGAATGCCTTTATGGCCACTGCTGTACAGATTGCCAAAGACCTCAACCAGTCTAAATGTTGGGTATGTTTTTTAATGCCTTGCCATTTCCATGCGGGCATCACTATGATTCCCAAACCTTTGACTGCCTGAAACCTAACAGGTACCCAAAGACCATTCAATCAGGGATATTCAAATGATACATGGGCAAGTGTTACAGCCAACCGCACTGACTACTTGCATGTAGTACAGAAGGTGGGCGAGTGGTGTTGAGTCTGTAATGGAACTGAAGAAATGGGAAAAAGTAAGTGTAATAACTCTGTGGTAAAAGGTGGTCTCTGGATGGAAGATGATCCAAATGGCACCTGGGTAAGGGAAGGAAAGAATTATTGGTCCACCTGGAATGAATCCACCTCTAAATCAGTCAGAGGCCTGTGGTGTGATCCCATAGATGGAGCATGGAATTGCTCAGGATCACCAACAGCCGCCCCCTTTACAGGCTCCTACTCAGGTTGGCTGGACAGATATATGACAAACTACTGCAACATTGCCTTTCCTGCCCTTACTGGGCATTATTTTGTATGCGGTCACAGGGCTTATAAGCAATTACCAGCTAAATGGAGTGGAATTTGTTATCCGGCCTATGTTATACCTGCGGTACGGGTAAGAACAAATTTACCTCAGGGGAAAATCTGCAACATGAGCGATTTAGACTCTGGTAGGAACGAAATGCAGAACCGGTCTCCATTGACGTATTCTGCAGTAACACAGTGGTCCTTCCTCCCACCTGTGGGAGTAGCAAGAGTGGGAGGAGCAGTCATCCATTTACAAGCTGTCTTGGAGATGGTTGCCATTGAGACAGGGGAAGCCCTAAAAGCTTTAGCAAAGGAACAAACGGCTATCAGACAAATGGTACAGCAAAATCATATGGCCCGAGACATAGTCCTAGCATCTAAGGGAGGCACCTGTGCCCTGGTAGGACAAAAGTGTTGTGTTTATATCCCAGATAACGAACAAGAACTATTAGACAGGGCTGACCACATCATGAAAATCACTTACACATCCCCTGAGCAGCCATGGGATTTGTGGCCCTGGCTGATGGGGCCTCTAGGTGTCATGGGTCAACAAATTTTAAAGGGAATTCTTTTCATCCTTGTTATCGTTGTTGTATTGCATATATATTTCATGTTAATTAAATGCTGGGTCTCTTGCATAAGCAAAAAGATGGAACAAACCCTGAGTAAGGAAGAAATAAGAGTACTAGTACAAAGGCTCCAGGAGGAAGAACAAAAAAGGAAAAAAGAGCTATTGAACATGATGGATATATGTATATAAAATGGGCTTTATGTCGTCATAAATGACAAAAGGGGGATTGTTGAAGCAGAGACCACCATTTTATGTCACTGTCATTTTGTGTTGAGGTCAAAACATGAGGTTGATTTGTGTTAAGGTGGAGAACAGCTCCACATATGGGAGCCCATTAGCTTCCCCTATCAAGTGTATGTTACTGCGCAGGGTACAAGCGTAGAGCCAGCTGACTGGTAGCTTTGTATCTCTTGTGTGTGAACTATGTCAGCACTGATACGTTCTGCTGGTGGGCAGAACTCACCACACAGCCTGACAGAACCCACTGTTAGGCCTGTCTGTCTGTCTGTGTGACTTCTCCTTCTTTGCAACGTTGCTGGGAAATAAAACTTGTTAACTTTCTTGAGTAGTCTCCTAAAGTCATTGAAGCTGCAGTTTTGCTTCGACAGTTGGTAGCAGTGAACGAGTGCAGGAATTGGGGTGTAATGGGTAACTTTGAGTTGGTGCAGGGATTGGGGTGCAGGGGATAACAGTGAAGGGGTGCAGGGGTTGGGGTGCAGTGGGTAATGATGAAGAGGTGCAGGAATCGGGGTGCAGTGGGTGATGGTGAAGGGGTGCAGATAATGAGGTGCAGTGGGTAACGCTGAAGGGGTGCAGGGATTGGGGTGCAGGGGATAACAGTGAAGGGATGCAGGGGTTGGGGTGCAGTCAGTAACAGGGAAGGGTTGCAGGGATTGGGGTGCACTGGGTAATAGTGAGGGGTACACGGTTTGGATTGCAGGATGTATTCTGGAGGTAGCTTTGAAAGAATGCAGGGACCATGGGCAAGGAAGGAGGTGCAGGGAGTTGCTTTTAAGGGGTGCAGGGATTTGGGTGCAGTGGGTGACAGTGAAGGGGTGCAGGAAATGGGGTGCAGTGGGTGATGGTGAAGGGCTGCAGGAGTTGGGGTGCAGTCGGTAACAGTGAAGGGGTGCAGGGGTTGGGGTGCAGTGGGTAATGATGAAGAGGTGCAGGAATCGGGGTGCAGTGGGTGATGGTGAAGGGGTGCAGATAATGAGGTGCAGTGGGTAACGCTGAAGGGGTGCAGGGATTGGGGTGCAGGGGATAACAGTGAAGGGATGCAGGGGTTGGGGTGCAGTCAGTAACAGGGAAGGGTTGCAGGGATTGGGGTGCACTGGGTAATAGTGAGGGGTACACAGTTTGGATTGCAGGATGTATTCTGGAGGTAGCTTTGAAAGAATGCAGGGACCATGGGCAAGGAAGGAGGTGCAGGGAGTTGCTTTTAAGGGGTGCAGGGATTTGGGTGCAGTGGGTGACAGTGAAGGGGTGCAGGAAATGGGGTGCAGTGGGTGATGGTGAAGGGCTGCAGGAGTTGGGGTGCAGTCGGTAACAGTGAAGGGGTGCAGGGATTGGGGTTCAGTAGGTGACAGTGAAGGGGTGGAGGGATTGGGGTTCAGTGGGTTAACTGTGAGGGGTGCAGGGGTTGGGGTGCAGGAGGTCAATGAAGACCCACCTGTCAGGGATTTTTTTATCCCTTTGGGCATTATCGTCTCCGTGGCCCAGGGGAAACAAGCCTTTGGCCTATTTAATATCATTGCAGGGGCAGGTAGACTCTAAAGATACATAGGCTGCCATTTAGCAGCCCCCTGTAATGGTCACTCTGTGTCAGTTGGTTTCCCCGGTAACCTGAACTCACAAACACCTCAGAATTATGGATTTGAAATCCAGACTCCTCATTGGGCGCAGGTGAGCAGCTTCTAGAAGCTTCTCTGGCCCAGAGGACCTGTTCTAAAACATGTGCTTAGAACCTTCGTATGGAAATTAGCTTATGAATCATGTATGAACTCTACCTGTATATGCCAGGCTGGTGCTGGCATTCGGGGCCCTTGGGTACTGCAGGCAATGACCCTGCTGACCCTACAGGGAACAGCGAGGCCACTAGGCGACCGCTGAGAGTTCCGAGGCTGGCCAGGCTTAAAAGCCAAAGAGAGCTGAACCACAGCCGCGCTTGCGGCATAGAGCTGAAATCACCTCAGCACTTGCCTTTGAGCGGTGCTGAACAGAGCTAAATCACTGCTTGGCTAGTTACAC